>NC_072429.2:65310000-67710000 GCF_028878055.3 Symphalangus syndactylus | reverse complement strand
TGAAAAATAATTAGAAATGTAGTATATGCAACCTTATCTTGTCTTATAGCATCCAAACTAATATATCAAGTAGATGAGTAAAGCTCTGGAACCACAGATTTTAATAGAGTAGAATAATTCTTCACAAAAACAATAAAGTCTACTAAAAATGTATGTATTATGTAAGGCATGGTTTCAACTATATTTCCATAATGTAATTTACGAAATCATAATGAAGTACACACTTCATAACAAGGTTATAAAACTAACTTGGGAAACATTATTCTGTTTTATGGAAAATAAAGTCATTTAGGTGAACTTCAATTTCATTTCAAATGTCATAACTGTTTATGTAATTTATTAAAAATGCCATCTTCCTGTCTCTGTAAGTTATTGGAAATGCCATCTTCCTGTCTTTAGTAAATCTGCATACCTATAATTCATTGCCAAGTATCATCATTTGAAAAAATTATCTAAGGACCATTTACTATTGAAAAATCTCCACGTATTTACTATATAGTATTTGCAACATGTAACTATTACTTGATAAGAATCATCGTGTTTCCACATGGCATCCATAGAACAACTAATCTTGCTAAAATGTGTACGTTGCTTTCGATTGCTCAATGCCATCATCATCATCATCATCATCACCACCTATTGGGCAAATACTATGGATGTTTCTCTGTGTATCTATGTACTTGAAATATTTACATGCTGGAAGACGTATCCTCCTCACCTAGATCTTTGATTGACTTTGTTCTGTCAGGTCGTTCAGAACCCTACCAGTAGACAAAAGTTTTCTAGAATACCAGAAGAGAGAACTCTGGACACTCTACAATAACATTGCTAGAACGTGATGAGCTGGAAAAATTGGTTACAGGGAATGACTATTCGTTAGGCCATGGTTAGCTTGGGAGGAAATGTTGAGTAAACTTAAAACAAATTATTCTTGAGAGATAGTGTTTTTCATGTTTTAGTCAGGCAAGGAATCATTTCATATGGAAAGCAAGTTAAGAAGTTCATTAGTAAGTACACTGTGCAGAGAAGCAAGCAGACATCACAAGTTCTGCTCAGACCTCATAAATCGTGCACTGCTGGTTAGTATTAGGGTGCATGAAGACCCTCCAAATCCTTCCTCATTGCTGCAGTTACTGCTGGTAGAAGAGCAGAGATCTAAGGCTATGATGAAGTATAAGAAATTGGCATCTCTTGGAAGCAAGCTCACGTCTTTGCATTTCTAGAAAATATTTCTTATTTTTGCCAAGTGCCTACAGGCCGGTAGAATCAATTGGATGACTTCCACAGTGTGGTCCTAACAGAACAGCTCCTAGATTTGATTTTCAGGCCCTTTTGAAAATTGTGTGAGCTATCTAATATCCTTTAATAAGTCCCCTTTTCTGCTTAGATCAGTTAGTTTTATTGATTTGTAGGATGTGTGACTGACAAGAGGCCTATGCCAACAAAGATGTGGAGAAGCTGAAAGCTTTCCTCAAGACCGCTGAAACCAAGTCACCAAATGTATTTGCTGGGACACAGCAGAATGAGAGAATGAAGTCCTTCAAGCCCCTTATATTATTATCACTGTGGGAAGGTGAGGTATAGAAAATGAAGTTCAAGTCCCTACTGTGGAAGAAGCAGAGAGAAGCACTGGGGCACGAGGACGCTGCTGAGATGCAGTTGCCAGCTGGTTAGGGCCCAGGCAGCACTGGGGTCCCCAGCGATTAATCTGTCCCCTCTCCATGACAAAGCCAGCCTCATCTATCTTGGAGCTATTATTGACAGACAGGGACAGTCTGTATCTCACTTCCATTTACACTGGATGTGCTAGATGCTGTGGTCACATGGTGCCAACAGTGTAGGAAGATAGTTCTATCCATGTCATCACCTCCAATAGCTGCATCACACTTCCTGAGGAAAGGAATGAGAGCCATGCCCAGGCTATGAACCTAAGCTGCAGAGAATGAGAAGGCATTCAAAAGGGAAACTGCATTTAGCAGGATTATAACCATCCCTTGACAAATGTTGAATTTGTGGGACACATGGTTCTAAATAGAAAGGTCATCACAGATCAAAAAAATAGTTCTACCCTTTATCGCAATGCTCTCTTAAAACTGTAAAGAGATAGAGTGATAAAGAGAAGTTGAGGCCGGGCGCGGTGGCTCACGCTTGTAATCCCAGCACTTTGGGAGGCCGAGGAGGGCGGATCACGAGGTCAGGAGATCGAGACCACAGTGAAACCCCGTCTCTACTTAAAATACAAAAAATTAGCCGGGCGTGGTGGCGGGCGCCTGTAGTCCCAGCTACTGGGAGAGGCTGAGGCAGGAGAATGGCGTGAACCCGGGAGGCGGAGCTTGCAGTGAGCCGAGATTGCACCACTGCACTCCAGCCTGGGCAACAGAGCGAGACTCCGTCTCAAAAAAAAAAAAAAAAAAGAGAAGTTGAAAGTAATCCAGAGTTCAGTTATTCACCATAAACAGATGCCATGACTCACTGGCCTGCATAGGACCCTATCCACAGGAGAGTTCCTGGGATGGCCCAGGTCCTGAAAGAGACTACAGAGCTCTGGTTGTATTCACTTGGAGTGAGGTGGAGCCTGGCAAGGAGTGGTCATTCTCAATGCAGGAGATTGACTAGTCAGTGCTGTGATGCAGAAATTTGCTGACTCCAACGGTCTTTTCACTGTGTAAACTGGTGCCAGTTTAGAACTGCAGGTATTACGTAGTTAGTTTTTCTGATCGTAGAGGTTTTTTTTTAAGTTATATTCATAAAATAGAGGTATTAGTGCTGAAGCAAGCTAGCAAGGACAGTATTCAGTTGGTATTTTGAGTACATTTTCAAATGAAGAGTAAAACCCGCAGCTTATTAAGCAAGGATTTCATTCTCCATGTGCACCAGACTGGACCCTGAGAGGCAGAGACTTGGTGTGGCACTCTCATCTCAGAAAACTGACACCAAGTCTAGCAGAGAGCATGGCCATCTGGGACAGAAAGGAGGATGGGTTCCAAATGTGGTTGAACCTGTGACAAAGCTAACAGCCTGGAGCTTCCCCAGGAGAGAGTGCCCCTGTGGATCTCCACTAACCTGGGTTCATCTCTCCCACCTGGAAAGGAGGGTGGTGTGAGGATCCACAGGTAGACTCTAACCTGGGAAGAGTGGAGGCAGGGAGAGGAAGGATACATTGATAGATACACCAGCCCCTGCCCAAGAAGTAAGAGGAGTAATTGTCACACATGAGTTACAGAAACAGTTGATTTTGCCACATAATTATTTCATTTTGTGCATGAAGGGAAAACACACACTACAGTTAATTCATGATTACAAATCTTTTCCCCCTCTGGCTCTAATCTTACACTTAAAACAGTACTTCTTCCTCAATTATTTATATATTATTTAACTAACCTCACCACTTTTAGAGAATCTTTATAATGTTCATTCATAGTCATGTAGTATTCATGTACATTTCATTGTCAAGGTTATGAATAATAAATAATAATATAAAAGAATGAAATGAAAGCATGTCTGTTACCCTTTACCTTTGGTGAACAAGTCAACACAGAGTTATCTGTGATTCAAAAACACCAGGTGGAATGGACATTTTGTATGAATTGGTTTGCCATTTGATAATGGTATTGACAGTCTTCACTGTACCACCCTCTGGAGAATGGATAGCTGTATAAATGATGATTTAGGGCATAGGTTTCATAATACCCCAACAATTATTAGATTTTAAAACATGTAGGATTTGAATAATTGGAAAATAAAAAGGAAATCTTGTCTACTGACCGGGACCTGTAGAAGAACCATCTCTCATAATTTAGTGTCTCAAAATTCTCAGCAGTTAATTTTTGCTGAGGAAAATTCTGAATCACATCACTCTTTATCTTTCCTTCTTCTCATTGACTACTACAAGGCCAAAATATTGGTCAATTGTAGTATTTTCAGAAATACCTGGCTTATTTAGGGTATTATTTTTATCCCTGTGTCCTAATTTTGTCTACCTTTGTTTCCCTTTAAGGTCATGTCTTTAAATGTGGTGTTACATAACATGGATTTTAAAATTCTCCCAATTTTTTGGAAGAAATTGAGGGAATAAGTTGAGAATGAACAAAAACAAACAAAACAATAAAAAAATTCAGTTTAAAAAGCCAATCTAATTTATTTCAAAGTATTTCCTTTCTTGTGCTTTTAAACCATTATAGTTTGCCAATTGTTTATTCAAAATAGCTCTGAGCATCCCCGAGATCCTGAATGCATCTCAGAGCAATGTAGCCTCCCAGACTTAGTTCTGCAGCCTCACACTGGTCCACTGCGTTGTCTTCATTTTTGGAAGCATTCAGTGAAATTGCTCCCGTAGTTCTTGACTTAGCTACTCTTCAGTTTGATGACTTGGCTACCTTTCAATTCAGTTCTCTGGTCTTTTGGCTGTAGAGCTTTTCTGATTCACTGCAGTAGGTCTAAACACCACCTCTGCCTTTTCCGTAGCCCCTTCAATGAAAATAAGATAAGATTTGCAGAGAACCAAGCACAGCACAGTTATCATACTGCAAAGTAAAGCAGACTCAAAGAACTATTTCACACCAATGTCTTGTTTTTATTCTTTCTTTCCACAAAGCTGTTCTATAAAGCTATTCCCTTTCCCTTAGGCACTGTGTGGATACCTCATATAGCAAAAGAATGATTCCGTGTTTTAAATAAATACATATTTATTTAAAGCTCTCATAGTTTAATTTGTGAGATTATTAAATAAAAAACAAGTGATACAATTAGTATCAGCAACTTGTATACATATTTATATTATCCCTTGCTGAATATTAACATATCTACTTTGATAACATCATAACAAACATAGGAGATTTCCACAAACCAGAATGTTCACTGATAATCCTCTAGAGGAGTAGTCAGTTTTATTTTGAAGTAATTGTTGGCAAGCTGTCAACTTAGAAGATGTGTACCAATAGAGAATCCTCAATCCACAAGGGGCAGAACTATTTTTTAAGATAAGAAGTTGGGGGGGACAAAACAATATTTCCAAATACTTTTCTTTCTTTTTTTTTTTTTTTTTGTGAGACAGGTATCATGTCAGGACGAACACTTTCGTCCATAAACCAAATATCTAAGGTCCCTGTAGTTTCCGCTGCCCAGACTTCAAATTTTCCGCAGGGAATAAGGTATAAGATGTAAGATTTGTAAGACAATAAGATATCAGGAACAAGAAACAAGAAGCGAGAAAACATGATTTGCTATAATAGCTATTTACTGTCCAGGCCAGACTCCCGTAGGACCACTCCTAGGCCAGAAAAACAAGAGGATTTGATCAAGCAGGCTGATTCAAGCAAGATAAGTAATGCGCTTTTTGAACAGGTATTTGGAGAGCTAACAATTCTGTGCACCGCCAGGAAAGGCCTTTACAGTGCAGAAATAAAGAGAACTTCAGGTTTGTCTCAAATTACAGGGCTTCCAGGTGTCTTTGTTTGAATTTTAGACTGATATGCACTTTCTAGCCTCAATCAAATAGCAGCCTCTTAAGTGAGGGACCTGCTTCTCCTCCAATGAACAAGGGATTCTTGGAGACAGCATGGAACCTGAAAAGCATTGCTATTTATGTAGCTGACGTGGAGGGAAACTCACAGTCTCTGAGGATGACCTGGAGACTGGCATGAGGTGTCTGTGAGTCTCCATGAACTATGATGATTGTCTCAAATGAGATTCCCATTCAGTTCGTTATATGCTGAACCAAATTTTAAGGCCAGATGAAGAAATTGGTGGGAGTAGATACTATTTATGTCCTGAAGAATATTCTGGAACGACACCCTCATGGGTGGAGAAGGAGCTACCCACAGGGAAGGGCATGGAAGATGTTTAGAGACAGTCATCATTTTGTAAGTACTTGCTACAGCCTTTCTAAGATTAGCGGGGACAAATGAAGTATGTAAAGGTAGATTGTAAAGATCTGAAGGAATATTATAAGGTTATTTCTTGTAAAACACAAAAATGGATAGTTAAATAGAAAAGCAACCAAAAGACAGAGGAATTCAGGAGATCAGCTGCATTCTTAACCTAAGGCTTTCACCCTAAAATAGGAAAGGGGAAGGAGTTACCAGAAGATGGCAAGCAGTTTGGGGTGACTCATCATGGTAGATATTCCACCCAATATGTGGCACCAACTGCCACTTGGAATGCATACGGAATATTTCCATGGGAACCTGAAATGAAAGTTGATTAGTGGATAATACCACAGAGAGGTGTAGGGAGGATGAGGAAAGCCCTGCCCTGTGGACAAGCTGCATAGAGAGAACTTCAGTTATGTCTCCTTATACCCATTGGACAAGGGAAAAGCTGCAGGAGAATCCTCAGAAGAGTCCTCAAAAATAGAGCAAAAAAAAAAAAAAAAAAAAATGATGGTTCAACTCCAGAAAGTCATTCTGCTCAATAAGCATAGAATCCCTGGCACTGTCCTTCCCCAGCACAAAAGCCTGCAGCACAAATGCCAGCAGGCCAAATTGTTTGAGGCATTTAAAAATGTTGTTTTTGCTGCGTTCTGCTCTTTAAAATAGTACAACAAGGTAACTAGAAAATCTGTAATGAAAATTCTGGAAGTTCTCCAAATGATGATTTCTGGTGGTGAAGAAAAGGCCTAGGAGAGAGAGATCGTGAAGACTTTCAATCCAAATAGCACAATAAGCTCTTGCTTCAAGGGGGAAAAAAAAGAAAAAAAAAAAAAAAAAAAAAAAACAAGAGTTACAAACGCCCCATTCAGCAGAAGTTAAACCAAAATGCCAAATACTGAATGCAGATGAAACTGAAAGATGCTGGGCTAGGGAGCTGGATGTGGGTAGTGAGGGAATCCGGGAAAGAAAAAGGCACTCCATACAAAAATCTGGATGGAATCCATCCATATATATTGAAGCCAGTTATTTGCAGAGCTTCCCAGCTCCTGAGCTGAGAACACAACTGCAGCCAGAGACTAACACCTACTATGAGCCCAGAAGGCTGGATGCCCAAGACTCATCCCTGCCTACAGGGGCTGAACCAAGTGCAGTGATTGGATGGCTATTTTCTTGAAGCTTCAAGCCACACTGAAGTGATTAAGATGAGCTTTTGGAAAAGAATGTCTGTGTTAAAATCTTGACTCCAGAACTTACCATCTTTTGACACTTGGGAGATTACTTATACTTTTCTCTTTTCTTTTCTTTTCCTTTCTTTTCTTTCCCTTTCTTTTCTTTTCTTTCTTTTCTTTTCACTTTTCCTTCTCTTCTCTTTCTTTTTTGCTTTTCTCTTCTTTATTTCTCTTCTTTTCTTTTCTTTTGAGACAGGGTATCACTCTGTCACCCAGACTGGAGTATAGTGGTATAATCATAGGTCACTGTAACCTTGAACTCTGGGGCCCAGTGATCCTCCTCCTGCCTCAGCCTCCCAAGTAGCTGGGACTACAGATGCATGCCATCATGCCCATTTCATTTTTAAATTTTTTTTGTACAGGTTGGGTCTATGTTTCCTAGGCTGGTTTCAAACTCCTGGCCTTAAGCAATCCTTCTGCCTTGGCCTCCCAAACTGCTGGGATTAAAGTGTACTTTTCGTTTCTTATCTGTGAAATGGAAATAAAATTGCTGCCTATCTCAGAGAGTTACATGTAAGACTGGAATGGGTTAATACACATAAATCACTTACAAGGTAACCTGGCCCTCTGAAGCACTCGATTACTGTTAGTTATTGTTTTTATTACCATGGAAACCCAGCATATCATTCTAAGAATTGATTCTGGACTAGGAACAGTGAAACAGGAAGCTGCTGAAGAGGTATGCATAAACACAGAGAGTAATTGAGCAAAAGAAAAAATGTCCACCCAACCGCCAGCAGTCTAAAAACACCAGCCTCAAAACACATGCAAATAAAAATTACTACCAAAACAAGTAGTTGACAAAATCAGCATCAGGTACATGACAACATTCCAGATGAAACCATTTAATGGAATAGTTTGAGAAGGACTTATAAAATAAGCATATCTAAGACATCAAAAAGATTAATTCAAGAATAATATCAAGAAAACCTCAAGAGATTGTGACCCTAAAAAAGGCAGAAATAAAACAACCAAAAATGTCTTCATAAGAAATAATTAGAAATCTTTGAACTAAAAAACCATAGTCCTGAGAACTAAAAAAAAAAATTACTACATAAGCCAAATATCTGTACTTGTTATAGTTAAGGTAATAAATTGAAATGTTGCAACAGATACATGAGACATTCACCCAGAATGCAACAAAGAAATGCAAACATAAACACATTATAGGGCAGTTCAAGACATAGAAGGTAAGTTGAGACACTTCAGTTTGTATCTATTTAGAGTTCCATGTTAAAATAAATGAGAGAGACATAGCTGAGATTTTCCTAGAAATAAAGATGCCTTCCAACAAAGAACAACTAACCAAACGACTTCTGATTTCCAAGAAATATAGGTAAATAATAATTCGAATTTAGCAACACTATAGTGAAAATGCAGAATACAAAAAATGAAGAGAAAAATTAAAAGCTAGCAGAGGGAACATTTAGAGTATAAAAGGCTGAAAGCAAGTTACTCACCAGTTATGCAGATGCCAGAAGACAAAGGATTATCTATCTTCCAAGGGTGCCCAGAGAAACAATAAATCTGGACATTTATCACAAACAAACCACAGCACAAGATTAAGGGGAAAATAGGGATATTTATAAACAAACAATGGCAGAGATATTTCACAACCCTCAAGCACTAAATAATTCAGTAGTATACCCAAGCAAGAAAGAAGGTAATCCATGGGAAAGCTACGAGAGAAAAGAAACCCTGAAAAACTCAATACTGATGAAATGTCAATACACATTTACTACAGACTCTGAAAAACGTACACTAATTAATGTTAAAAAAATTAAGTCCAAGGCGGGGCGCGGTGGCTCACTCCTGTAATCCCAGCATTTGGGAGGCCGAGGAGGGCGGATCACAAGGTCAGGAGATAGAGACCATCGTGGCTAACACGGTGAAACCCCGTCTCTACTAAAAATACAAAAAAAACTAGCTGGGCATAGTGGCAGGCACCTGTAGTCCCAGCTACTCAGGAGGCTGCGGCAGGAGAATGGCGTGAACCTGGAAGGCGGAGCTTGCAGTGAGCCAAGATTGCACCACTGCACTCCAGCCTGGGCAGCAGAGCAGACTCCGTCAAAAAAAAAAAAAAAAGAAAAAATTAAGTCCAAATAAAGTTTCCATAAATATTAAGATGGAGGGAGTTAGTACTTGATGATTACCTTAAGTATGTTGTTAAATCACTTTGTTTTTATTTATTTTATTTTATTTTATTTTCAATTTGTATGCATTTAGGGTGTACAAGTGCAGGTTTGTTACATGGATATATTGCATAGTGCTGAAGTCTAGGCTTCTAGTGTAACCATCACTCATATTGTGTACATCGTACTCATTGCATAATTTCTCATTCCTCACCCTCTCCTACCATCCCACCCTTCTGAGTCCCGTGTCTATTAATCCACACTGTGTCCATGTGTACACATTATTTAGCTCCCACTTATGAGTGAGAACATGCAGTATTTGACTTAAGTACCATATGTTCTGCAGAAACATAGAATACTGCATACCTGCAACTTGTTTAGAAAAAACATATAAGGTTTATGTAAAATTCAGATGTAACTATTAGAGGACAGAAATATATCCCATAGCTTAGCAGCATTGTGCCACAAAGATCTAGGCATAGCATTAACACCTAGTGTCTGAATAATGCTTCTTTCATGTGCAATATGAAAATAAATTTCAGGACCCTCAAATCACTAAACCAAGGGAAAGTTCAAGCTGGGAATTATGTCAGGCAAACTTGCCTCCCGTTTATTCCTAAATAAGATAGCTATGAAGATAAAAATCTATATATCTCCCTAACAATTTTCCCATGGGAAAATTCCTTGTGGACAAAGGAGAGAAAGAACTCAAAGTCATCCCTCTACCTGTGGGAGACAAATGCATATCTGATGGCTTCCCCTTCCCTATTGTTTCACTAAGCCACACTAAGGCATAAGAGTTGATTCCTCTACCCTTCTCTCGCACGTAAATCGTGTATTCAGTGAAAGCCTCATCACAAACTCAGAAGAATGCAACTGCTTGTCTCCTATCTACCTCTGACCTGAAAGCCCCCTCTCCAGCCTCGAGTTGTCCTGCCTTTCAGAATTGAACTAATGGTCATCTTACACATATTAACTGATGCCTGTCTGCCTGAAATGCATAACACCAAACTGCACCCTGAACACCTTGGGCACATATTGTCAGGACTTCCTGAGGCTGTGTCATGGGCCTGTCCTTAACCATGGCAAAACAAACTTTCTGAATAGATTAAGAATTGTATCACATGTTTTGGGTTCACACATATACTAGTTTGATGAAAAAGGGGAAGTTGCTGGAGCTTTCTGTGCCTCAGTTACCTCATCTTTAAAATGATGATTATATTAGTACTCTCCTCATATAGTTAATATGAGGATGAATTAATGCCTGTGAAGCTTTCCTTACCATGCTGTGCACTGAAGAATTTCCCTTTGTGTTTTCTTCTGTTATTTTCTCTTCAGGTGTGTCCGCCCTTCTGTATCTTATTAATAGACTACAGTGGCTAGGACCCACCCATTGGGTCTTAAATATTAATGTCTGTGGTTTTCATTTTAGAAAATTAGAGTTTGTTTTTGCAGTCTGCTTTGCATTCTAATATTGAGTGTTTCTCTTTCTTTAAGGATTGTTTAACTTCATCTTTGTAACCATGCTAAACACTTATTTACATCCGTGTTTACACTGTTGTTTAAGCAGCTTAGGTCAAGTGCATTATTTCCCCCAAGAGTCTGTAATGCTTCAAGGCAAACTCATCTTAAATATGTGTGTGGTGGAGGGAACATTTTTTCTATGAGGATCCCCCAAGGCATCACTGACATGAGACCATATTTTATGTTAACTTCTTAAACTGAAGTTTCTCATACAATGTAGAATTTGCATTCCAACAAAAATTAAGCCCAAGTTTTAGACTACATAATAATTCTCCACACATAGTGTCCAGCAGAAACAAGCCACTTTGTTGTCTTCCTGGGCCAGTGGCTGATGATTTTTAGTCCTTAGAGTTGCAGCTTAATGCAAGAGTTTGAATTCCAATCCTCCACTTTTCTCAAGCCATGGACCTTATCTCCTAAGTTTCTCTACAGGCACCAAAGCTAAATTCCTCAAAGCTACAGGTCAGGCAGCAGCCGCATCCCAGCCTGTAATAGCATCCGCACACGTGCTCACTGTTGTAGCCCTCAGCTCCTTCCTGGCTCCTGACTGTGGCCATTGTCTATCTCTCTTGTGTCCTCCATCATACGTCTCAAGCATCTCTCCATGTTTGGAAGAGGAGCTTTCCTGCTCATTGCTAGAATCATGACTTCGTCACCCACATTTTATTAAGCAAAATAATATAAATATTTACATTAATTTTAATATAATTTTTGTAATGTATTTTTGTTAACTTCCTGAGTGAGACTGCCAATGTTGTCAGCTTATACACCTTTCTCTAATTGCACTTAATACGAAATCGGTTGCTGCATATCATGAGGGCCTCTTGCTAACTGAAGTTAAAGTTTTGTCAGAACAACTTCAGTATCATCAATACCTCTGTCACTGATATAGTTGGAACTTTTTAATTGCCTTAAGAAGCAAAAAGAAAAAGATCAGTGTCATGAAATAACTCTGGCTGTTTGGACCTGTACTTCTACAGTTAGAATTTCAGAGGAAAAGGGTATTGGTTCTGTTTACTTATGCTCTAATTGGAAACAATGCCACGTGCATGATCAAGTGGAAAAGAGGAAAAGAGACAAAGGGAAGGGAGGATACAGAATTATGACATTATCAATATAGAAATATTCAGTTTTTAAAATGTGTCGGCTCTCCAAAAAATTAATATGGGGCAAAATACAGGATTAATGACCATACACATTAAATATGGAAACGTCTGAAATTCTCTATCTTTAATGTGGTCATGTCATTTGGTGTGCAGTGATATGGTTTCAATGTGTCTATCAATGTAGAGCTTGAGTGATTTTTTCATGAAATTTAATACCCTTAAAGTATATGCTATATTTTCATAGTATTTTTTTTTTTTTTTTTTTTGAGACGGAGTCTCGCTCTGTCGCCCAGGCTGGAGTGCAGTGGCGCAGTCTCGGCTCACTGCAAGCTCCGCCTCCCGGGTTCACGCCATTCTCCTGCCTCAGCCTCTCCGAGTAGCTGGGACTACAGGCGCCCGCCACCACGCCCGGCTAAGTTTTTGTATTTTTAGTAGAGACGGGGTTTCACCATGGTCTCGATCTCCAGACCTCGTGATCCACCCACATCGGCCTCCCAACGTGCTGGGATTACAAGCGTGAGCCACCGCGCCCGGCCCATAGTATTTTTATATAGAGTTATTAGAATCATTTTTGTCCAACTTCAAGTAGTCTCTACAAAAACAAGCAAATATTCTAAATGTAATTCAAAAAATCATTCTAATTTAGCAACTTTTGGTAGGTGACCATGTGTTGCTTGAACTGTGTTTGTATTCTACAGACAGCACCAATTTTCAAATGAGTCCGTATATTTTGGATGGAGAATATGTGACAGATTGAATTATTGGCCTGGTTCTTTACCACACTGGATACACATCCTTTACATCTAACTTTGAAGTTCTTCTCACTAGAGGTAGAAAATTCTTCCAACTTCATAAGGCTTGCTTTGGCCAAATGGATGTTGACAGAAGTAGCACAAGTGGAAACTGAAATGTGTCTGAAATGTTCTGCTATTGCCATAAGAATAATTTTCCCACTAACTTACTGTTCCTACAGGTCCATGGAGGATGAAGACACAGAGAGCTTTCTAGACCATCCCTGTAGCTCAAAGTTGACCACAGACAGACTCATCTCCAGACATATGGTCCAGAGTAAATAATTATCATTTTAAGACAAAGTTATGGATTGGTTCCTTAATCCAAATAATTGCATCAATAGTTAAAATGTATTCTTTTAAAATGCCTAAATAATTATTTTGACAGTTAATCAAATGTATGTACCTAACATATTATTACTGATTTTTCAACAACAAAGAAGTTGACATTTTTGAGATTCTTTTTACTATTCAATTAATATGAGATAGGGCACTAAACCTAATATATCCTGAAATTAGAGAGACCACATAATATTTAATTTAAAAAGATTTCAATATAAATATTGAAATAGTTGAGTAGAAATTTATTCTGGCAATGGTAGCTGAAATAATTCAGATCTACCCTCTCGTTAAAGACGATGAAAAATCCTGTGTAAAATCACAGATAAAACCTTACACAAGAAAAAAATCTCATTAAAACCTGGGCAAAGGCCATGAACAGACATTTTTCAAAAGAAGACATACATGCAACCAACAATCATATGAAAAAAAGCTCAACATCACTGATCATTAGAGAAATGCAAATCAAAATCACATGAGATAATATCTAACACCAACTAGAATGGCTATTATTAAAAAGTCAAAAAATAGCAGATGTTGGCAAGGTTGTGGAGGAAAAGGAACATTTATACAATGTTGGTGAGAGTATAAATTAGTTTAGACACTGTGGAAGACAGTATGGCAACTCCTCAAAGATCTAAAGACAGAAATATCATTTGACCCAGCAATCCCATTACTGGGTATTTACCCAAAGGAATAGAAATCATGCTATTATAAATACACATGCACAATTATGTTTATTGCAGCACTATTTACAATAGCAAAGACATGGAATCAACCTAAATCCCAATCAATGATAGATTGGATAAAGAAAGTCTGGTACATATATACCATGGAATACTATGCAGCCATAAAAAAGGAATGAAATCATATCCTTGGCAGGGACATGGATGGAACCGGAGGCCATTATGCTTAGCAAACTAACACAGGGACAAATACCTCATGTTCTCACTTATAAGTGGAAGCTAACTGATGAGAACACATGGACACACAGAGGGAAATAACACACACTGGGGCCTTTTAAAAGGTAGATGGTATAGGGTGAGAGGAGGGAGAGGATCAAGAAAAACAACTAATGGGTACTAGGCTTAATACTTGGCTGATGAAATAATCTGTACAACACACCTCCATGGCAGAAGTTTACCTAAACCGGCACAAGTAACAAACCTGCACTTGTAGCCAGAACTTAAAAATTAAAAAAAAATAAATAAATTTAAAAAATGCTTATTAAATGTTTCTTAAAAATTCTAAAAAGCTACCAAGCTAATGAGAAATTATGAGACCAAAATCTGTAGAAAGACAGGTCCCTGAGTTTTAAGACCAGATTCAAAAGTGCTGTGATCCAAAGCCATTTGCTAATCCAAAAGAAATGGATGAAATATATCAATAAATGGGTGTCCACATAGAGAAAAAAGAAAATCCATACCTTATATTGTATGCATAAATCACTTGCATATAGATTAAAAACCTAAATAACACAGTCCTAAAGATAAAATTAATGTTGAAGTATATCTTTATATATTCAGGGGTAGCTAAGTGAGCGAGAGACTCGAGGAATTGCTTAACCAAAGAGGGAAGCCAAATGGTAAGTAAAAATAGGGAAAAGTGTATCATCTCATTACTATTCAGAGAAATAAATGCACATTAGGCCACACTGAGACATGATTACATGGACACTAGATGGTCTAAAATTTAAAGTCTGGCAACTACCAAACTACCAAACTAACACTCAGTAATGATGATGGTATGGAGTAAAGGATTATCATATATACCTACTGAAAACCCAATTTTTCATTACCTAAGAAGCTTAAGATACACAACCCTACCAGGCCTGCCCTAAAAGAGCTCCTGAAGGAAGCACTAAACATGGAAAGGAACAACTGGTACCAGCCCCTGCAAAAACATGCCAAATGGTAAAGACCATCGAGGCTAGGAAGAAACTGCATAAACTAATGAGCAAAATAACCAACTAACATCATAATGACAGGATCAAATTCACACATAACAATATCAACTTTAAGTGTAAATGGGCTAAATGCTCCAATTAAAAGACACAGACTGGCAAACTGGATAAGGAGTCAAGACCCATCAGTGTGCTGTATTCAGGAAACCCATCTCACGTGCAGAGACACACATAGACTCAAAATAAGGGATGGAGGAAGATCTATCAAGCAAATGGAAAACAAAAAAAAGCAGGGGTCGAAATCCTAGTCTCTGATAAAATAGACTTTAAACCAACAAAGATCAAAAGAGACAAAGAAGGCCATTACATAATGGTAAAGGGATCAATTGAACAAGAAGAGCTAACTATTCTAAATATATATGCACCCAACACAGGAGCACCCAGATTCATAAAGCAAGTCCTCAGTGACCTACAAAGGGACTTAAACTCCCACACAATAATAATGGGAGATTTTAACATCTCACTGTCAACATTAGACAGGTCAATGAGACAGAAAGTTAACAAGGATATCCAGGAATTGAACTCAGCTCTGCACAAAGTGGACCTAATAGACATCTACAGAACTCTGCACCCCAAATCAACAGAATATACATTTTTTTCAGCACCACACCACACCTATTCCAAAATTGACCACATAGTTGGAAGTAAAGCTCTCCTCAGCAAATGTAAAAGAACAGAAATTATAACAAACTGTCTCTCAGACCACAGTGCAATCAAACTAGAACTCAGGATTAAGAAACTCACTCAAAACCGTTCAACTACGTGGAAACTGAACAACCTGCTCCTGAATGACTATTGGGTACATAATGAAATGAAGGCAGAAATAAAGATGTTTTTTGAAACCAACGAGAACAAAGACACAACATACCAGAATCTCTGGGACACGTTCAAAGCAGTGTGTAGAGGGAAATTTATAGCACTAAATGCCCACAAGAGAAAGCAGGAAAGATCTAATATTGACACCCTAACATCACAATTAAAAGAACTAGAAAAGCAAGAGCAACACATTCAAAAGCTAGCAGAAGGCTAGAAATAACTAAAATCAGAGCAGAACTGAAGGAAATAGAGACACAAAAAACCCTTCAAAAAATTAATGAATCCAGGATCTGGTTTTTTGAAAACATCCACAAAATTGATAGACCACTAGCAAGACTAATAAAGAAGAAAAGAGAGAAGAATCAAATAGATGCAATAAAAAATGAAAAAGGGGATATCACCACCGATCTCACAGAAATACAATCTACCATCACAGAATACTACAAACACCTCTATGCAAATAAACTAGAAAATCTAGAAGAAATGGATAAATTCCTCGACAAATACACCCTCCCAAGACTAAACCAGGAAGAAGTTGAATCTCTGAATAGACCAATAACAGGCTCTGAAATTGTGGCAATAATCAATAGCTTATCAACCAAAAAGAGTCCAGGACCTGATGGATTCAGAGCCGAATTCTACAAGAGGTACAAGGAGGAACTGGTACGATTCCTTCTGAAAATATTCCAATCGATACAAAAAGAGGGAATCCTTCCTAACACATTTTATGAGGCCAGCATCGTCCTGGTACCAAAGCCTGGCAGAGACATAAACAAAAAAGAGAATTTCAGACCAATATCCTTGATGAACATTGATGCAAAAATCCTCAATAAAATACTGGCAAACTGAATCCAGCAGCACATCAAAAAGCTAGTCCACCATGATCAAGTGGGCTTCATCCCTGGGATGCAAGGCTGGTTCAACATATGCAAATCAATAAATGTAATCCAGCATATAAACAGAACCAAAGACAAAAATCACATGATTATCTCAATAGATACAGAAAAGGCCTTTGACAAAATTCAAAAACTCTTCATGCTAAAACTTCTCAATAAATTAGGTACTGATGGAATGTATCTTAAAATAATAAGAGCTGTCTATGACAAGCCCACAGCCAATATCATACTGAATGGGCAAAAACTGGAAGCATTCCCTTTGAAAACTGGCACAAGACAGGGATGCCCTCTCTCACCGCTCCTATTCAACATAGTGCTGGACGTTCTGGCCAGGGCAATCAGGCAGGAGAAGGGAATAAAGGGTATTCAATTAGGAAAAGAGGAAGTCAAATAGTCCCTGTTTGCAGATGACATGATTGTATATCTAGAAAACCCCACTGTCTCAGCCCAAAATCTCCTTAGCTGATTAGCAACTTCAGCAAAGTCTCAGGATACAAAATCAATGTACAAAAATCACAAGCATTCTTGTACACCAATCACAGACAAACAGACAAATCATGAGTGAACTCCCATTCACAATTGCTTCAAAGAGAATAAAACACCTAGGAATCCAACTTACAAGGGATGTGAAGGACCTCTTCAAGGAGAACTACAAACCACTGCTCAATGAAATAAAAGAGGATACAAACAAATGGAAGAACATTCCATGCTCATGGGTTGGAAGAATCAATATCATGAAAATGGCCATACTGCCCAAGGTAATTTATAGATTCAATGCCATCCCCATCAAGCTACCAATGACTTTCTTCAGAGAATTGGAAAAAACTACTTTAAAGTTCATATGGAACCAAAAAAGAGCCCGCATCGCCAAGTCAATCCTAAGCCAAAAGAACAAAGCTGGAGGCATCACACTACCTGACTTCAAACTATACTACAAGGCTACAGTAACCAAAACAGCATGGTCCTGGTACCACAACAGAGACATAGATCAATGGAACAGAACAGAGCCCTCAGAAATAATGCTGCATATCTACAACTATCTGATCTTTGACAAACCTGACAAAAACAAGAAATGGGGAGAGGATTCCCTATTTAATAAATGTTGCTGGGAAAACTGGCTAGCCATATGTAGAAAGCTGAAACTGGATCCCTTCCTTACACCTTATACAAAAATTAATTCAAGATGGATTAAAAACTTACATGTTAGACCTAAAACCATAAAAACCCTAGAAGAAAGCCTAGGCAATACCATTCAGGACATAGGCATGGGCAAGGACTTCATGTCTAAAACACCAAAAGCAATGTCAACAAAAGCCAAAATTGACAAATGGTATCTAATTAAACCAAAGAGCTTCTGCACAGCAAAAGAAACTACCATCAGAGTGAACAGACAACCTACAGAATGGGAGAAAATTTTTGCAACCTACTCATCTGACAAAGGGCTAATATCCAGAATCTACAATGAACTCAAACAAATTTACAAGAAAAAAAGACAACCCCATCAAAAAGTGGGCGAAGGACATGAACAGACACTTCTCAAAAGAAGACATTTATGCAGCCAAAAAACATATGAAAAAATGCTCATCATCACAGGCCATCAGAGAAATGCAAATCAAAACCACAGTGAGATAGCATCTCACGCCAGTTAGAATGGCGATCATTAAAAAGTCAGGAAACAACAGGTGCTGGAGAGGATGTGGAGAAATAGGAACACTTTTACACTATTGGTGGGACTGTAAACTAGTTCAACCATTGTGGAAGTCAGTGTGGCGATTCCTCAGGGATCTAGAACTAGAAATACCATTTGACCCAGCCATCCCATTACTGGGTATATACCCAAAGGACTATAAATCATGCTGCTGTAAAGACACATGAGCATGTATGTTTATTGCAGCACTATTCACAATAGCAAAGAGTTGGAACCAACCCAAATGTCCAACAACGATAGACTGGATTAAGAAAATGTGGCACAGGGGGTGGAGCCAAGATGGCCAAATAGGAACAGCTCCGGTCTCCAGCTCCCAGCCCCAGCGACACAGAAGACGGGTGATTTCTGCATTTCTGCTTGAGGTACCGGTTTCATCTCACTAGGGAGTGCCTAACAGTGGGTTCAGGACAGTTGGTGAAGTGCACTGTGCGCGAGCCGAAGCAGGGCGAGGCATTGCCTCACTCGGGAAGCGCAAGGGGTCAGGGAGTTCCCTTTCCTAGTCAAAGAAAGGGGAAACAGACGGCACCTGGAATATCGGGTCAGTCCCGTCCTAATACTGCGCTTTTCCAACGGGCCTGGAAAATGGCACACTAGGAGATTGTGTCCCGCACCTGGCTCGGAGGGTCCTATGCCCACAGAGTCTTGCTGATTGCTAGCACAGCAGTCTGAGATCACGCTGCAAGGCGGCAACGAGGCTGGGGGAGGGGCGCCCGCCATTGCCCAGGCTTGCTTAGGTAAACAAAGCAGCCAGGAAGCTCGAACTGGGTGGAGCCCACCACAGCTCAAGGAGGCCTGCCTGCCTCTGTAGGCTCCACCTCTGGGGGCAGGGCACAGACAACCAAAAACTCAGCGAGAACCTCCACAGCCTTAAATGTCCCTGTCTGACTGACAGCTTTGAAGAGAGTAGTGGTTCTCCCAGCACGCAGCTGGAGATCTGAGAACGGACAGACTGCCTCCTAAAGTGGGTCCCTCACCCCTGAACAGCCTAACTGGGAGGCACCCCCCCAGTAGGGACAGACTGACACCTCATTCAACCGGGTACTCCTCTGAGACAAAACTTTCAGAGGAACTATCAGACAGCTGAATTTGTGATCTCACAAAAATCCGCTGTTCTGCAGCCACTGGTGCTGACACCCAGCCAAACAGGGTCTGGAGTGGACCTCTAGTAAACTCCAACAGACTTGCAGCTGAGGGTCTTGTCTGGTAGAAGGAAAATTAACAAACAGAAAGGACATCCACACCAAAAACCCATCTGTACATCACCATCATCGAAGACAAAAAGTAGACAAAACCACAAAGATGGGGAAAAAACAGACCAAAAAAGCCGGAAACTCTAAAAAACAGAGCACCTCTCCTCCTCCAAAGGAACGCAGTTCCTCACCAGCAACGGAACAAAGCTGGATGGAGGATGACTTTGATGAGTTGAGAGAAGAAGGCTTCAGATGATCAAACTACTCTGAGCTACGAGAGGAAATTCAAAACAATAGCAAAGAAGTTAAAAACTTTGAAAAAAAATTAGAAGAATGGATAACTAGAATAACCAATGGAGAGAAGGGCTTAAAGGAGATGATGGAGCTGAAAGCCAAGTTTCAAGAACTAAGCGAAGAATGCAGAAGCCTCAGTAGCAGATGCGATCAACTGGAAGAAAGGGTATCGCTGATAGAAGATGAAATGAATGAAATGAAGAGAGAAGGGAAGTTTAGAGAAAAAAGAATAAAAAGAAATGAACAAAGCCTCCAAGAAATTTGGGACTATGTGAAAAGACCAAACCTACGTCTGATTGGAGTACCTGAAAATGATGGGGAGAATGGAACCAAGTTGGAAAACACTCTGCAAGACATTATCCAGGAGAACTTCCCCAATCTAGCAAGGCAGGCCAGCATTCAGATTCAGGAAATACAGAGAACGCCACAAAGATACTCCTCGAGAAGGGCAACTCCAAGACACATAATTGTCAGATTCACCAAAGTTGAAATGAAGGAAAAAATGTTAAGGGCAGCCAGAGAGAAAGGTCGGGTTACCCACAAAGGGAAGCCCATCAGACTAACAGCTGATCTCTCAGCAGAAACTCTACAAGCCAGAAGAGAGTGGGGGCCGATATTCAACATTCTTAAAGAAAAGAATTTTCAACCCAGAATTTCCTATCCCGCCAAACTAAGCTTCATAAGTGAAGGAGAAATAAAATGCTTTACAGACAAGCAAACGCTGAGTGATTTTGTCACCACCAGGCCTGCCCTAAAAGAGCTCCTGAAGGAAGCACTAAACATGGAAAGGAACAACCGGTACCAGCCCCTGCCAAAACATGCCAAATTGTAAAGACCATCGAGGCTAGGAAGAAACTATAGCAACTAACGAGCAAAATAACCAACTAACATCATAATGACAGGATCAGATTCACACATAACAATATTCACGTTAAATGTAAATGGGCTAAATGCTCCAATCAAAAGACACAGACTGGCAAACTGGATAAGGAGTCAGGACCCATCAGTGTGCTGTATTCAGGAAACCCATCTCACGTGCAGAGACACACATAGACTCAAAATAAAGGGATGGAGGAAGATCTATCAAGCAACTGGAAAACAAAAAAAGGCAGGGGTTGCAATCCTAGTCTCTGATAAAATAGACTTTAAACCAACAAAGATCAAAAGAGACAAAGAAGGCCATTACATAATGGTAAAGGGATCAATTCAACAAGAAGAGCTAACCATTCTAAATATATATGCACCCAACACAGGAGCACCCAGATTCATAAAGCAAGTCCTCAGTGACCTACAAAGGGACTTAAACTCCCACACAATAATAATGGGAGATTTTAACACCCCACTGTCAGCATTAGACAGATCAACGAGACAGAAAGTTAAAAAGGATATCCAGGAATTGAACTCAGCTCTACATAAAGTGGACCTAATAGACATCTACAGAACTCTCCACCCCAAATCAACAGAATATACATTTTTTTCAGCACCACACCACACCTATTCCAAAATTGACCACATAGTTGGAAGTAAAGCTCTTCTCAGCAAATGTAAAAGAACAGAGATTATAACAAACTGTCTCTCAGACCACAGTGCAATCAAACTAGAACTCAGGATTAAGAAACTCAGTCAAAACCACTCAACTACATGGAAACTGAACAACCTGCTCCTGAATGACTATTGGGTACATAATGAAATGAAGGCAGAAATAAAGATGTTCTTTGAAACCAATGAGAACAAAGACACAACATACAAGAGTCCTTGGGACACGTTCAAAGCAGTGTGTAGAGGGAAATTTATATCACTAAATGCCCACAAGAGAAAGCAGGAAAGATCCAAAATTGACACCCTAACATCACAATTAAAAGAAATAGAAAAGCAAGAGCAAACACATTCAAAAGCTAGCAGAAGGCTAGAAATAACTAAAATCAGAGCAGAACTGAAGGAAATAGAGACACAAAAAACCCTTCAAAAATTAATGAATCCAGGAGCTGGTTTTTTGAAAAGATCAACAAAATTGATGGACCGCTAGCAAGATTAATAAAGAAGAAAAGAGAGAAGAATCAAATAGATGCAATAAAAAACGAAAAAGGGGATATCACCACCGATCTCACAGAAATACAATCTACCATCAGAGAATACTACATACACCTCTATGCAAATAAACTAGAAAATCTAGAAGAAATGGATAAATTCCTCGACAAATACACCCTCCCAAGACTAAACCAGGAAGAAGTTGAACCCCTGAATAGACCAATAACAGGTTCTGAAATTGTGGCAATAATCAATAGCTTACCAACCAAAAAGAGTCCAGGACCTGATGGATTCACAGCTGAATTCTACCAGAGGTACAAGGAGGAACTGGTACCATTCCTTCTGAAACTATTCCAATCGATAGAAAAAGAGGGAATCCTCCCTAACACATTTTACGAAGCCAGCATCGTCCTGATACCAAAACCTGGCAGAGACATAACCAAAAAAGAGAATTTCAGACCAATATCCTTGATGAACATTGATGCAAAAATCCTCAATAAAATACTGGCAAACCGAATCCAGCAGCACATCAAAAAGCTTATCCACCATGATCAAGTGGGCTTCATCCCTGGGATGCAAGGCTGGTTCAACATACGCAAATCAATAAATGTAATCCAGCATATAAACAGAACCAAAGACAAAAACCACATGATTATCTCAATAGATGCAGAAAAGGCCTTTGACAAAATTCAGCAACCCTTCATGCTAAAAACTCTCAATAAATTAGGTATTGATGGGACACATCTCAAAATAATAAGAGCTATCTACGACAAACCCACAGCCAATATCATACTGAATGGGCAAAAACTGGAAGCATTCCCTCTCAAAACTGGCACAAGACAGGGATGCCCTCTCTCACCGCTCCTATTCAACATAGTGCTGGAAGTTCTGGCCAGAGCAATCAGGCAGGAGAAGGAAATAAAGGGTATTCAATTAGGAAAAGAGGAAGTCAAATTGTCCCTGTTTGCAGATGACATGATTGTATATCTAGAAAACCCCATTGTCTCAGCCCAAAATCTCCTTAATCTGATTAGCAACTTCAGCAAAGTCTCAGGATACAAAATTAATGTACAAAAATCACAAGCATTGTTGTACACCAATAACAGACAAACAGAGAGCCAAATCATGAGTGAACTCCCATTCACAATTGCTTCAAAGAGAATAAAATACCTAGGAATCCAACTTACAAGGGATGTGAAGGACCTCTTCAAGGAGAACTACAAACCACTGCTCAATGAAATAAAAGAGGATACAAACAAATGGAAGAACATTCCATGCTCATGGGTTGGAAGAATCAATATCGTGAAAATGGCCATACTGCCCAAGGTAATTTATAGATTCAATGCCATCCCCATCAAGCTACCAATGACTTTCTTCACAGAATTGGAAAAAACTACTTTAAAGTTCATATGGAACCAAAAAAGAGCCCGCATCGCCAAGTCAATCCTAAGCCAAAAGAACAAAGCTGGAGGCATCACACTACCTGACTTTAAACTATACTACAAGGCTACAGTAACCAAAACAGCATGGTACTGGTACCACAACAGAGACATAGATCAATGGAACAGAACAGAGCCCTCAGAAATGATGCCACATAGCTACAACTATCTGATCTTTGACAAACCTGACAAAAACAAGAAATGGGGAAAGGATTCCCTATTTAATAAATGGTGCTGGGAAAACTGGCTAGCCATATGTAGAAAGCTGCAACTGGATCCCTTCCTTACACCTTATACAAAAATTAATTCAAGATGGATAAAAGACTTATATGTTAGACCTAAAACCATTAAAATCCTACAAGAAAACCTAGGCAATACCATTCAGGACATAGGCGTGGGCAAGGACTTCATGTCTAAAACACCAAAAGCAATGGCAACAAAAGCCAAAATCGACAAATGGGATCTCATTAAACTAAAGAGCTTCTGCACAGCAAAAGAAACTATCATCAGAGTGAACAGGCAACCTACAGAATGGGAGAAAATTTTTGCAACCTACTCATCTGACAAAGGGCTAATATCCAGAATCTACAATGAACTCAAACAAATTTACAAGAAAAAAACAAACAACCCCATCAAAAAGTGGGCAGAGGACATGAACAGACACTTCTCAAAAGAAGACATTTATGCAGCCAAAAAACACATGAAGAAATGCTCCTCATCACTGGCCATCAGAGAAATGCAAATCAAAACCACAGTGAGATATCATCTCACACCAGTTAGAATGGCCATCATTAAAAAATCAGGAAACAACAGGTGCTGGAGAGGATGTGGAGAAATAGGAACACTTTTACACTGTTGGTGGGACTGTAAACTAGTTCAACCATTGTGGAAGTCAGTGTGGCGATTCCTCAGGGATCTAGAACTAGAAATACCATTTGACCCAGCCATCCCATTACTGGGTATATACCCAAAGGACTATAAATCATGCTGCTATAAAGACACATGCACACGTATGTTTATTGCGGCACTATTCACAATAGCAAAGAGTTGGAACCAACCCAAATGTCCAACAAGGATAGACTGGATTAAGAAAATGTGGCACATATACACCATGGAATACTATGCAGCCATAAAAAATGATGAGTTTGTGTCCTTTGTAGGGACATGGATGAAACTGGAAAACATCATTCTCAGTAAACTATCGCAAGGACAAAAAACCAAACACCACATGTTCTCACTCATAGGTGGGAATTGAACAATGAGAACTCATGGACACAGGAAGGGGAACATCACACTCCAGGGACTGTTGTGGGGTGGGGGTAGAGGGGAGGGACAGCCTTAGGAGATACACCTAATGCTAAATGACGAGTTAATGGGTGCAGGAAATCAACATGGCACATGGATACATATGTAACAAACCTGCACATTGTGCACATGTACCCTAAAACCCTAAAGTATAATAAAAAAAAAAAAAAAAAGAAAATGTGGCACATAGACACCATGGAATACTATGCAGCCATAAAAAATGATGAGTTCATGTCCTTTGTAGGGACATGGATGAAGCTGGAAACCATCATTCTCAGTAAACTATCGCAAGGACAAAAAACCAAACACCGCATGTTCTCACTCATAGGTGGGAACTGAACAGTGAGAACTCATGGACACAGGAAGGGGAACATCACACTCCAGGGACTGTTGTGGGGTGGGGGGAGGGGGGAGGGACAGCATTAGGAGATATACCTAATGCTAAATGACGAGTTAATGGGTGTAGCAAAACAACATGGCACATGGATACATATGTAACAAACCTGCACATTGTGCACATGTACCCTAAAACCTAAAGTATAATAATAATAAAAAAAAAAAAGATACACAAACCTATGGTCCCAAAATTTCAATCTTGGGAATATGTCAGAGAGAAACAAATGTAGTTGTAGTTATGTATTGCTGCATAAAATGTATCTCCTAAGCTAGAAGCTTAAAAGAACACACAGTGATTATCTCACACAGTTTCTTATGGTGAAGGACCCTGGGAAAAATTTAGTTGCATTGTTGTGGCTCAAGATTTTCCATGAGTTTACAATCCAGCTTTCATGCCAGGACTGCACTCATGTCAAGGGGTGAATGAAAAAATGTGCTTCGAAGCCTATTAGTGTATTTATTGGGTTGAGTTGGGAGGGGCTGGGCTCCTCAGTAGCTGTTGCCCAGAGGCCTCCTTCTCTGCCACATGGGTCTCTCCATAGGTTTGCTTACAACACAGCAGCTGCTTTCTGCAGAATAAGATATTTGACCGGAAAAGAAAGAAAGAAGGAGGAGAGAGAAAAATAAAGGCAAAGAAACAGAGACAGACAGAGAGGCAGAGCAGGTGAGCTGGTGAGTGAGGAAACAAATGCCCAAAACGGAACTGCAGACTTTTATACCTAATCTTTGAAGTGGTGTCCCATCACTTATATCACCTGCTCATGCAGACCAGCTTTGATATGATACATGGTGAGAGAGAACTGCAGACTACACAAAGATGTGAAGACTGAGAGGCTGGGGTCTTTGGAGACTAAGCAATGAGCCTCAGGCAATATATACATGGATCTTCCAAAAACACGTTGTTTACAATAGCCCCAAACAGAAAAAAGCCCAGATGTTCATCAACGCTAGGAAGGAAAAATAACCTTTGATATATTCATAAATTGGAATATTATATTGCTATAAGGAAAAATAAGTGATAGCCACAACATAGGGGTAACTCTTGCATATATAATGTAAAGTGAAAAGAATAAGACAGAAAAGAATAATTATACTGCCATACTTTGGAAATATTGTGGGTTCAGTCCCAGGCCACTTCAATAAAGCAAATATTGCAACAGAATTAGTCAAACACATTTTTAAATTTCCCAGTGCAGATAAAAGTTATGTTTACACTATACTGTTAAGTGTAAAATAATATCATATTTGAACATACGCATACCATGATTAAATACTTTGTTGCTAAAAATGCTAATGATCCCCTGAGTCTTCAGCAAGTTGTAATCTTTTTGCTGGTGGAGAGTCTTCCTTCAATGTTGATGGCCACTGACTGATCAGGGTGGTGACTGCTGAAGCTTGGGGTGGCTGTGGCAAATTCCCAGAATAAGATAATAATGAAGTTTGCTGTATCAATTAACTCTTTCTTTTATGAAAGATGACTCCATAGGATGAAATGATATTTGATAGCATTTTAACCACAGTAGAACTTATTTCAAAGTTGGAATGAGTCCTCTCAAACACTGCTGCTGCATTATCAGCTAAGTTGATGTAATAGTCTAAATCTTTTGTTGTCATTTTAACAATATTCACAGTATCTTCCCCAGGAGTAATTTCCTCTCAAAAACCACTTTCTTTGCTGATTCATAAGAAGCAACTTCTCATCTGTTCAAGTTTATTATGAGATTGCAGCAATTCAGCAATGTCTTCAGGTTCCATTTCTAATTCTAGTTTTCTTGTTATTTCTACCACTTGTGCAAGTACTTCCTCCACTGAAGTCTTGAACCTCTCAGTCATTCATAAATGTTGAAGTCAACGTCTTCCAAACTCCTGTTAATGTTGATATTTTTACCTCATTTCATGAATCATAAATGTTCTTAATCACATCGAGAATAGTGAATCATCTCTAGAAGATTTTCAACTTACTTTGCTCAGATCCATCAGAGGAATCACTGTGTCTGGCAGTTATTGCCTTACAAAATGTGTTTCTGAAATAATAAGACTTAAAATTACCCCTTGATCTCTGAACTGCAGAAAGGTTGTTGTGTTAGCAAACATGAAAACAACATTAACCTCCGTGTACATCCCCATCAGAGGTCTTGGGTGACCAGGAGCATTGTTAATGATCAGTTATCTTTTGAAAAGAATATTTTTTTTCTAAGGAGTGGGTTTCAACAGTGAACTGAAAATACTCATTAAGCCATCCAGTAAACAGATGTGCTATCATCAGGCTTTGTTGTTCCATTTCTAGAGCACAGGCATAGTAGATTTAGCATAATACTTCAAGGTTCTAGGATTTTCAGAATGGTAAATGAGCACTGATTTCAACATAAAGTCAGCAACTGCATTAGTCCCTAACAAGAAAGTCATCATCTCCTTCCAAGTTTTAAAGTCAGGCATTGACTTCTCCTTCTTAGCCATGCATGTTCTATTTGGCATCTTCTTTCAACAGAAGGCCGTTTTGTTTACACCGAAAATCTGTTGTTTAGTGTAGCCACCTTTATCGATGATCTTAGCTAGATTCTCCAGGTAACTTGCTGCTGCTTCTACATCAGCACTTGAGATTTCACATTACACTTTCGTGTTATGGAGATGGCTTCTTTCCTTAATCCTCATAATCAACCTCTGCTAGCTTCGAACATTTATTCTACAGCTTCCTCACTTCTCTCCGCCTTCATAGAATTGAAAAGAGTGAGGGCCTTGCTCTGGATCAGGCTTTGACTTACTGGAATGTTGTGGCTGATTTGATCTTCTATCTAGACCACTAAAACTTTCTCCATATCAGCAATAAGCCTGCTTCACTTTCTTATCATTCATGTGTTCCATGGAGTAGCACTTTTAATTTCCTTCAAGAACTCTCCTTTGTGAAGTTTCCTTGACTACTTTGTTAACTGACACAAGTCAGCCTATCTCAGCTTTCGACATGACTTCCTCACTAGGCATACTCATTTGTAGCTTTTGATTTAAAGTGAGAAACATTCAACTTTTCCTTTCACTTGAACACTTGGAGGCCACGGGTGGGTTATTATAAGTTGGCCTAATTTCAATATTGTTCTTCAGGGATTGTCTCAGGGCAGAGGAAGATCTGAGGACAAGGAGAGATGGGGGAATAGCTGGTAGGTAGAGCAGTCAGAACACACACAATATATATAATTTTGTCATAACACCATTATATATGCATTGGAGAGAAAATAAGTAAAGCTGGAAGTTAATTATAACAAAATTCAAGGTATAGGTTATATCTAGTGGGGTGGAGGAGAATGTGTTTGGACAAGAAACTGGAGGTTTCTAGAGTACTGGAAATGTCTTTTCTTAACCTGGATGAGTCCTCCATTGAATATTTCCTGTATAATTACTCACTATACTCTGTATTTATATTTTTTCATTTTTCTTTATGTATTTATAATCATGATGTAACATTTAAAGGTTATACAAATTTAACTAGCTCAAGTGAAAATCCATCCTATATGCATTACCACATTCTTCAATCTGACTTAATAATTGCTTAGAAGTAAGCTCCTTAAATATTATAACATAAATGTAAAGATTCCCAGTGAAACAAAAATGTCTCATTGTCAAAGTTGATGACCACTGCCCCGTTCTATGCCAATGTTCTTTAAGTTCAAAGGCATTGTCAAATATTTCTTAAATGTTGCACAATGGTCTCAGGGCTTCCATACACAATATGGATATTCAGAAAATGTTAGAACAGAAAAAGGGAGCAGGAAAAGAAAGAAGAGAATGGAAGATAAAAGAGAGGGATCTGAGATCGAGGCTTTTTCTATGTCGACAAATAGACTTAAGTATCATCTTGCTAGTTTAACCAGTGTTGGTTATCCAGAAATATAATTGAGTGCTTCCGAAAATACATGGGAAAATGCTAGGCAAATTATGTTTCCATACAAATATTATAGTCATTGGTCTAATATTTTTAGTAATGTATTTTGAATGAACAAATACCAAGTCATTTGAAAGAATTTTTGTAATAATTTCTAAAAAAAAAGACTATCATTTAAACATTACATTTTCTTGTACATGCCACTTTTTCCAGTACTATGTAATTTTATAGATAATGTTAATGTATGCACATTTGAAAAAGCGGAAATCAACATTTTCATCAACTGATGCTGAGTTCAAAGGAGATTGTTGTATTTCATCAGACCCAAAAGTCTAGGTCAGTGATTCATCAGATCCACTCTCCTGAATTGCTGTCCCCAGTTGACATCCCCAATGCTGATGGTCATTGTGCAGGCCGAAATCTGAGCATTAACACAGCACCAAGTCTGGGCCAACAGGCTTCCAGAAAAAAGCAGCATGTTCACCTGAAACCTTGGAATGGCTTTGTTTTGAAATAATACAATTTCAATAGTGTTTGGAACAGCCTCATGCATATAGATCTGAAATAAACACCTAGCCATTAAGATTTTGAAAGTTATGATCTGAAATGTCATGGGGGGCATTACCATCACATCATCTGGGGGCTCCTGATCACTGCACCCTCCTCCCTTCTAACACCATCTCTGGAAGGGATGAACTTCTTTACAGTTTTCATTATTTGTAGGTAAATACACAAAATTTTTGTACAGCATGTTAAATGCAGTCAATTATATGTAGCACAAAATGCAACTCATATAAGCACTCCTTCTGAGGCAATGTATATTATTATATGCATTGAATATAAACTTTAAGTAATATTTCTAAGAAGTCAATAGCTAAAACAAAGTAAGTCACTTTCACTAACCCTCTCTGTGGCCCTCTAACCTGTTTCCCATGCAAATTCTTTGTGAACTCTCCTTTGTGAAGTTACCTTGACTACTTGTTTAACTGACACAAATCAGCATATCTCAGCTTTCGACATGCCTTCCTCACTAAAGGAACATTCTGTAACACCAATGGTTGCATTGGTTTTGGCAATTTATATGCAGGCATGCCTGTCCTCTGCTGCTTTTGAAGTTTGTTTTTGCATCAGTTTTTTTTTTCCTTCAGTTCTAAATTGAGCATGAATGAAAAACATATCTAGTGTAAATGCAACAGAAAATATACTGCTATACACACCCTCCTGAGTCCTGAGTTTCCAGCTTGCTGAAAAATATCAATATATACCTCATTTGCAGCTCTCTCTGCTCTGGCTCCACAAGCCTTACTGTGCATCCCTCTCTCTTCCAAGTAGTTACTCTAAAACCCCGATGTGCATCACCAGCCTGATAATGGAAAAACGCAGACACATATTTTGAAAGAGATTTTCATTTCATCGTTCACTTTCCACACTGTGCACAGTTTTCGCTTGTAATTTCTACTTCCTGCTTAAAAAGGACTTTCTCTGAGGCAGGGTAATGGTTGTTATCCAGCTCCACATAGGCAGATCCATGGGGAGATTCTTGGCAAATTATTCTTTTTCAGGGAATGAATGATCCACTTCAGAGCGTTAGAGGAATAACACTTGCGTAATTGAAACCTCACTTCTTAAAATCTAGATCTCACTGCAAGTGAGCATAACAAAGAACTATGTTCCCTATGAAAATTTTGATTTATATAAAAATCATGCCATCTTTAAAACTGAGATGGAGCAGTGTTATCATTCATCTCGTGAGATTTAAATATAGCAAAAGTCACCTTTACCTTTTTTTGGAATTACGACCTATAGGGACACATCACATAGTTATTGCATTGTTTCTGTCTAACTCAATATCAACTGTGAATTTTGTGGAAATTAAAATTAGAACAGGGTGAACTAGTGAAGTCCTAAAAGACTATTGATAGTTCAGCTTCCATAGAATGTGCACCTTTACCTTCCAGAAAACAGCAGGATGCTCCTCTACTACATTTCCTCTTCTTTACTTTGCTCAGCTTTCCAGAAAGTTGAAGGTTCAAAGTGGATCTAAAGGTAGACAAAGATATATGTGAAAGTAGCAAATAGAGTGAGACAGTTGAGTGAGATGGAGCAGACGTCAGCAGCTGCACACATTTGAGGATAAGCCTAGAGATCTTCCACCGCCCCTTTCCCAAAACAAGATACTGAAAACAGAAACACTTTGCAGCTGTGCTCATCAGGGTCCGACAGACTCTCCAGGAATATCATGAATATCGTGGCAGCGCTGGTGGGAGGATCCCACAGTAGGGGCCTCACATAGACAAACAACGTGACTTGAAATTGGGGTCTGCAGGTCACAGGCACCCCATAGCCACCCTCTCAGTATCTTAGCTTCTTGGACAAAACTTCAATCAGTCATTGAATTTTCCTGAAGTAAGAGCCTCCTCTGATGTATATTCCAGAGCCCGCAGAGGTCAGGCATATAGGAGGTTGAGGGCGTTTTAGAGCAGCGCAGGGTCAAAGAGAAGCAGAACCGGACGCTAGCTAAAGGCAGTAAGGCAGGTTTCATTCAGTGTGGCTACATAAGGGGAAAGACACCAGTGTGACCTAAGCATTACTCACAAAACAAAAACCGCAGGCCATGTGACCTGGCAGTGTGCCAAAAGAAAAAACAGAAGGACATTAAGGGGTGAGGCTGGGCCAGCTATGTCAGTTAGCTGGCCTTAGGGAAGTCAGGCCCCCACCACCCGCAGACACAGGGAGACCCCGGCCCTAGCCTTCCCACACGAAAGACATTCCTGGCTTCCGGAAGACACACAGATGTCTCAAAACGACAGAGAAAGGATGTGCAATCCGAGTTTTCTAAGTACATGTTCTGAGGAGAGAAGGGCAGGAGCCTACCATCAAGCTTTGGCTGGGACAGATAGTAACTTCTTTTGGCATCGGTGAGCTTCTAACCTAAAGGAGGTGGAGGGTCCCGCGGACAGGGCCTTAGGCTGCTAGACTAAGCCATGCGAGGCTGGTCAGGTCTGTCAGTGCGAGGTTCGACGGAGTCTTCCTGTTGAGTTTTCATAATTCCCAAACGCAAGGCTGAGGCTGGACCCAGGAACGGCTTTTAGATTCAGACAGCAAAAAATCCAGAGGTGCCAGCTCTCTGGGATCCCAAGGCACACACCAAAAAGGTCGGCGCCTAAACAAGAGGAAGATAGATCTGATTCAGGGGAGCTGCGGAGGTGCCCCACGCAGACTACACTGGAGTCAGTGAGCTTCTGTTCTGAGCCCCCACCCCTCAGAACCTCGGAGGCCTGAGAAACCACTTCTTGAAGGTCTCCAGGAGGGGCTGGGCAGCGGGAGAGGGCGCAGAGCCGCCCGGACAGGCCTCAACCTGCCTGCATTAGCGAGCTGCCTCCAGCCTTCACTCGCTGGACTGGCTGCAGGTACTCAGCGCCTGACTGCCCGCACGCGGCGCCCACGGGCATCCAGGGTAGGTCTCACCTGTGGCCCCCTTTCCTGATGGATCCCAACTTCTGGAATTTCCTGTTTTCCTTTGCTTCTCATTAAGGTTGCTTCGGTTTTAGATGTCAGTATTTAATACTTCTTTTTTGTATCTGCTGTCACTTTGATTTTTTTTTTTTTTTTTTTTTTTGAGATGGTGTCTAGCTCTGTCGCCCAGACTGGAGTGCAATGGTGCGATTTTAGCTCGCTGCGAACTCCGCCTCCAGGATTCAAGCTATTCTCCTGCCTCAGCCTCCCCTAGTAGCTGGGATTACAGGCACCCGCCACCAAGCCCAGCTAATTTTGTATTTTGAGTAGAGACGGGGTTTCTTTTTTTCTTTCTCTCTGGGTTTTTTTTTTTTTTTTTTTTTTTTTGACTAAGTCTCACTGTTGCCCAAGCTGGAGTGCAGTGGCACAATCTCGGCTCACTGCAAGCTCCACCTCCCAGGTTCAAGAGATTCTTCTGCCTCAGCCACCCGAGTAGCTGGGACTACAGGCACGGGCCACCATGCCAGGCTAATTTTTGTACTTTTAGTAGAGACAGGTTTCACTATGTTGGCCAGGCTGCTCTTGAACTCCTGACCTCGTGCTCCACCCGCCTCGGCCTCCCAAAGTGCTGGGATTCCAGGCGTGAGCCACCACACCCGGCCTAATTTTTATGTTTTACACTTGCTAGTGGTTATTGTAACAGGAGCCTCCCTCTGTCCTTGAGCAGCTGACTTTAAATTGGTGTTGTTAAGCTGGAAACCATCATTCTCAGCAAACTATCGCAAGGACAAAAAAACAAACACCGCATGTTCTCACTCACAGGTGGGAATTGAACAATGAGAACACATGGACACGGGAAGGGGAACATCGCACACCGGGGCCTGTTGTGGGATGGGGGGAGGGGGGAGGGATAGCATTAGGAGATATACCTAAAGTAAATGATGAGTTAATGGGTGCAGCACACCAACATGGCATAAGTATACATATGTAACTAACCTACACATTGTGCACATGTACCCTATAACTTAAAGTATAATAATAAAAAAAAAAATTGGTGTTGTTCCTCAGAATTTTAGCAACTCTGCCCAAACCATGTCATACTTGTAGGGTAGGTAAAGTGATCTGGTATCTTTCGGTATTGCACTCTTTAGATGTAGCTTGTTGCAGTCTCTGATATAGGACTCCTTTCTCCTTTGAACCATTAAACCCTGTCCCTGTGTGTATCAGCTGTCACCTGCTTAGCTCTGGAGCTCCTGAGGATATGGCAATGGATTCCTTAAAGGGAAGTGACCACTTTTCACATCGTAGGATCGTTGAAATAGATATTCTTTATTGACCTTAGCGTGTGTAAATCAAAATTTTCCTTCAAAAATAGTGAGTAATTCATCTAAAGTAGATCACCTAAGGAAAAAAACTGCTAAGTTTAATTCATTCTATGATTTTTAAATGTCTTGTTAAACTTTATGAAAATTGCAAATAGGTGTTCAATAATTAAAATGCTAGCCATGTAAAATAATTTGTAAAAGTACTGGCCAGTGACAGTAATATTTTTTAAAGTTATTCCTGTTTATCGTGAAAATGTGTCCATAGGCTTACAGATGAGCACAACATTTGATCTAGCAATTCAATTTCTATAATATATCATAAAAGAGTGAAGCGAGATGAAAGCAAAGATTGATATACAAGTTCTTCGTTATTTATATTACTGAAAACTTGGAGATAACATTAATATCCAAAGAAATGAAATAGTGATTATTTTCATAAGCTGCAAAAAATAAAAAACCCAAACAAACAAACAAAAAACAAGAACACTATTTTATCCTCCTAAAACTTGCAGAATAGTGAAAAGGAGGGTATTAGATCAAGGATTCTTTAGAATCCTGTAATAATAGGTGACCTAATAAATTGTGGAAGTCAGGAAAGACTTTTCCATGGAAGTAATGCTTCAGATGAGGCCTGGTGGGTGAGGAAAGTTATCTGGTGACAGGAGCGAGAAGGAGCAGGAGAGACCAGAAGATCTGAAAATTTGGGAACAGGAGAAAATGGCACCCGAGAGCCAATGGAGGTAATTTATTGAGAACAGTTTGGCTTTTGTTACATTAACATGGCTAAAAACAGGCAAAACAACAATAGAACAAAACAAGAGGAAACAAATTATAACTGTTATTTTTTTCCTTTCATGCTCTGTTTTTTAAAATGTAGCAATATATAAATGTAACATAAAGTTTATTGTCTTAACCCCTTTTAGTGTACAAATTAGTTGGTTGAAGTACATTCACATTGTTGTACAATCATCATCACTATCCATCTCCAGAGCTTTTTTCATCTTCTAAAACTGAAACTCTGTTGCCATTAAACACTGACTCCCCATTCCCTGCTCTCCCCAGCACTGGCAAACACCATTTTACTTTCTCTCTCCGAATCTTACTATTCTAAGTATGTTGTATAAATGGAATCATGTAGTATTTGTTCTTTTGTGACTCTCTTATTTCAGGTAGTATAATGTCTTCAAGGTCATCATGTTGTAGCATGTGACAGAATTTTCTTCCTTTTTGAGACTGAATAATACTGTATTCTAAAGAGATTTTTTAAAATATACCACATTTTGTTTATCCATTCATTCATAAATAAATATTTGAATTGCTTCCATCTTTTGGCTATTATGAATAAATGCTGCAATGATCATAAGTAAACAAATATATTTTTGAGTCCCTCCTTTCAATTATTTTGACCATGTACCCAGAAGTGGGATTTCTGGATCATATGGTAATTATATTTTTAATTTTTAGAGTAACTGTTATAATGTTTTCCATAGCCGCTACAACATCTTACATTCCCACTAGCAGTGCAGAAAGATTCCAATTTTTTCACATCTTACCAAAATTTGTTATTCTTTGTTTTGTTTCTTTTTGATAATAAACATCCTAATGAGTGTGAAATAGTGTCTTATTGTAGTTTTGGTTTTTATTTCCTTAATGGTTAGTGATGTTGAACATCTTTTATTTGCTGTTATTAATGAACTATTTGCATATCTTCTTTGGGGAAACGTCTATTCAAATCCTTTGCAGATCTTGATCAGATTGTTAGTTTTGTTGTAGTTGAGTTGCAGAAGCTTTTTATATATTCTGGATACTAGCCCCAAATGTCATGTTTGCAAATATTTCCTCCATTTGATGGGTTTCCTTTCATACTACTGATAGTGTGCCTTGATGCACAGAAGTTTTTAATTTTTCTGCTTTTTTCTTTTGTCGCTTCTGTTTTTGTTGTCATATGTAAAAAATTATTGCCCAATCCAAAGTCATGAAACTTTTCTCCTATGTTTTCTTCTAGGAGTTTTATTGTTTTAGCTTTTATGTTTAAATCTTTGATCCATTTTGAATTAATGTTTGCATATGGCATAAGCTGAGGGTCTACCTTCATTCTTTGGCATGTAGATATCTGGTTTTTTCCAGCATTTGTTGAAAAGACTTTTTTTCCCCATTGAATGGTCTTGCAACCTTTTAACCCTGTTTTAGATGAAGATAAGGACAAATTGTACTAACAAGAACTGAAACAATAAGTACATAGCTTATATGTTTTCAATTTCCATTTCACATAATTGTGCATGCCAGGTCAGCAGATTCATGTACCTTTTCTTATAGAGAAAGATTCATATGTCTTCCACCTTGTTTGTCTTTCATCCCTGACATGTAGTTTTATCTCCCTTTTGGAGGTTGGATGTAGGCATTTCTTCTGTGTCTCAAAGATAGGGGCAAGTAGCTTTCCACAGGCATGCCTACTGCCTTGTGGTGCCAGCGTGGATGATTCACATGGAAGTCTCACTTGCTTTCCATGAGGCAGGTGAGGTCATGGAATGCACTGAGCTCCATGCACCCAACCATCATCCCATTCCAGTGGCAATGGGGAACAGATTTTGGTGGACAGCCAGAGCTGTCCACTGCAATAATCTTCTCCTGCCACCAGACAATAGCGCACCCCCTTTCTCCCACACTAAAGTGAACTCATGACCACAAAAAAGGTAACTACAATCTGATTCAGCTACACTACCCAGCTGAAGTCCTGGATTCCTAGCTGATGCCCTGGCTTTCCAAGGTGTCTCATGATCCAGTGAACTATAAATGATAAAGCAAGTTATCTGGACCCACAAATGCAAAACACAATGATGAATCATCATAGCAGAGGAGAAACTCCTTTGGAAAAGGAAAGAATAGAAAACATACAGGAATGATTGGTTTAAAACCATCATTATAATCTGCAGGGTAGGAATGGCAAGTACCCCTTACCCCAGCAGTGGAAGAAGTTGGCTGCCCTGAAGGGAAATGATAAACGGATAAGGCAAGCTTAAGGATATATTTCTGGACTTTCTATTCTGTTCCTTGATATACATATCTTTATTTACTCAAATACCATAGTATCTTGATTTTCTAGTTGTATTGTAATTTTTTTTTTCAAAATCAGTTAGTTTAAGTGCTCTTACTTTGTTATTTGTCAAAATTGTTTGGGCTAGTCTACAGCCTTTGCATTTGCATATAAATATCAGGATTAGCATATCCATTTCTACAAAAATCTTCCTGAGATATTTATAGAGGTTTTGTTAAATCTGCAAGTCAGTTTGGAGACTTGTCTCTTACTGAGTCTTCCAATTTATGAATGTCACATGTCCTTCTATTTATTTAGATCTTCTTTAATTTCTCTTAGGAATATTTTGTAATTTCTAGTCTTCAATTACTATATTTCTTTTTAAAAGTGTATTCCTATGTATTTTATTCTTGCTTATGCTTTTGTGAATAAAATTGTTTACAATTCACTTTCTGATTATTCACTGAAAATACAATTAATTTTGTATATTGATTTTACATCATGTAACTTTGCTAAATTTATTTATTAATACATTTATATTTCATACTAATAAACTGGTAAATTGTTTCAGATTTCCTATATATCAAAATATATTTTCTAAAAATTAAGATAGTTCTATCCCTTCCTTTCCAAACTATTTACCTTTGCTTTTATTTCTGTGACTTATTGCTCATCAGAACCTCCATTTAAATATTACATAAAAATAGAAAGACTGGCTATTGTTGCCTAGTTTCCAATATTAGATGGGAAAGAATTTCATCACCATTAATTATTACATTAGCCATAGTTCTTTGTAAATACTTTTTATCTACTTGAAGACATTGTCTTGTGTTTCATTTTGGTGTGAGTTTTAATGATGAATCAGTGCTGAGTTTTTAAACACTTTTTCTGTGACTATTGAGATCATCATTTTATCTTTATTTTTTATTCTGGTCAATATGGTAGATTACATTAAATAATTTTTGGATTTTATATCAGTTTTGCATTCTGTAATAAATCTCACTTGATTTATTACACTTTAATAGGTTTCAAAATTTGATTTGTTAATAAGTGGATAGAATTTTTGTGTTAATGTTCATGAAGAATAGTGACTGTAGCTTTCCATTCTTGTGACATCTATGTGCAGCTTTACTATCAGGATAACATCAGTCTCATAGAATGAGCTGAGAAATGTTCTTTCTCTATTTTCTGGAAGAATTTGTTGAATACCAGTATTAATTTCTTCTCAACATTTTTTATTGAATTTACAGTGAGCCCATCTGAACCTGGGCTTCCCTTTCTGAGAATATTTAAAAAAAAATTTTTTTAAACTGCAGTAATGTCTTATTCTGTCACTCAGGCTAAAGTGCAGTGGCTCATAGTAATCTAGAAGTCCTGGGCTCAAGGGATTCCCTGCCTCGGCCTCCTGAGTAGCTGGAACCATAGGTGCACAGCACCAAGCCTGCTTCTGAGAAGATTTTCAATTACTAATTCAATTTCTTGTTATAGGTCTATTCAGATTTTCTATTTAATTTTTATTCTGTTTCAGTAAATTAATTTTCTCCTCCAATGAATATCTCCAGTTCTCAAGTTTAAGTTGCCTATTTTTTTTTGGCAAAAGATTTCATGATTCACTGATCCTCTTTTTAGTTTCTCTAAAATGGAAACTTATGATTGGGGAATCTTTCTATGTTTCCGTAGTTTGTGTCTCCTCCATTTTTTCTTTGTCAGTATTGCTAATAATTTATGAATTTTTTTGATAGTTAAAAAAACAGCTTTTGTTTTCATGTTTCTGTTTCAATTTCATCACTTTACACTGTGATCATTTTATTTGCTTCCTTCTGCTTGCCTTGGGTTTAATTTATTCTTTTTATTTTAGCTTCTTAGCAAGGAAGTTGTTTCATATTTTTTATATGAAAAACTTTTGCTTTCATAATATGTGAATAAATTCATGAAATTTTCTCTAATGACCACTTTCATTGAAGTCTAAAAATTTATATGTTGTGTTTATTGTGTATGTTAAGTAATATGGTCTAATTTTGCAACATTTGAATATTTGCTAAATATATTTGTTATTACTTTCTAATTTAATCTCCTTTTTAAAGAATAGACTTTTTTTTTCATTTAGCACTTTGAATGTCATTCTACTGTGTTCTTTTTCTGATAAGCAGTTGTGTTAATTACATTACTGTTCTTCCATACACAGTAAGTTGTTTTTCTTTCCCTGCTTTTAATATTCTGTTTTTATTTCACTTCAAATCATTTGATTATGATGTATCTAAGGGTAAATTTTTTAATGTTACCCACTTGGAATTTGTTAAGACACACTCATTTGGATTTATAGAGTCATTTTTTTCATAAAATTTGGAAAATTTTTACCCTTTTTTTTACGTATTTTTTATTCTCTTTGTCTTCTCCTCCTGCAATGCTCATTACATAGATGTTTATATGCTTATTAATTCCCACAGGACTTTGAGATTTTGTTCACTTTTCTTTATTCTTTTTCTTTTCTGTTCTTCATATTATGTAATATTTATTGACATAATTTCAAACTCACTGTTTCTTTATTTTATTATTTCAAATCTTGTATTTATCATGATTAGTCAGTTTTTCCATCTGTTTCTATTTGCAGTTTATATTTCTTTGTTGAAATCCTTTTTTGAGGTGTTTTAATCATATTTTACTCTACAATTTTCATCATATTCTACTTACACAGTTGTATGAGATATACAACACATACCATAAAGTTTTCCTTTTAAAATGTAAAATTCAGCAGCTTTTGGTATACTTTTAGTTGTGTGACCAATACTGCCATATAATTTTAAAAGATTTTCATCATGCCAATATAAAATTTATACTGACTAGGATAAATCAAACCATTGATCTACTCTCTTTAGCTTTGTATTTGCCCATTACATTTCATATAATAAATCGAACCATATGATACTTGTACTTTTGTACCTGCTTTCTTTCACATAGCATGACCTTGTCAAGATTCATGCATGGTATGATATGTCACAGTGCTTTATTCTTTTCTTACAGTTGGATAATATTTCATTATATGGATAAGTCACCGTTTGTTTGTTTATTCACCAGTTGGTGAATATTAGTTTTATTTTCATTTTTTGGTTATTTGGAATAATGTTGTTATGAACATTCATGTACAAGATTATGTTTAAAAATATATTTTCAAATCTCTTGGGTTTATACTTAAAATGGACTTGCTAAGTCTTATATAAATTCTATACTTGACATTTTGTGGAACTGTTAAACTGTTTTCCAAAGTGACTGTATCTTTCTACATTCCCAGGAGGAATGTATGATGGTACCAATTTCTTCACAACCTGGCCAACACTTGTAAATGTCTAGTCATCCTAGTTGGTATGAAGTAGTATCTGATTGCCATTTTGATTTATGTCTACTTAACAACTAATGATGTTCAGCATATTTACATTGTATTGACCATTTATATATCTTCTTTGGAGAGATGTTTATTCAAATAATTTATCTATTTTCAAGTTGTGTTGTCATTTTATTGCTGATTTGCAAGATGTTTTTAAATACCTATTCTTGATTATAGAGCCTCATCCGATATATAACTTGCAAATTTTTTCTCCCATTCTATGGGTTTGTCTTTTCACTCACTTTGATGTGTCCTTTGATGTACAAAAATATTCATTTTGATGAAATGTGATTTATCAATATTTTGTTATGTTTTGTTTTTGTACTTTGGGTTTTATATCTAAAAAACCATTGCCTAATCCATGTTCATGAAGAACCACACGTATGTTTTCTTCTACAAGTTTCAGTGATTCAGCATTTACATTTAGGTTTTTAATTCATTTTGAATTAATTTTTCTATTCCCTGTGACACATAGTGAAAAATTCATTCTACTGTATTTGAATATTAAGTTGTCCCAGCACCATTTGCTGAAGAGACTTTTCTTTATTAAGTGGCCTTTGCACATATGTTGAAACTCGATTGACCAGAGATATATTGGTTTATTGCTAGAATTTAAATTCCATTTTATTGATTTATATGTGTCTTTTCATACAGTGTAGCTTACTATTAAATTTTTTAATTGTAAAGTATGAATTCTCAAACTGTGTTCTTTTAAAGATTTTTTTTTGCTCTTCTGAGTTGCTTGTATTTCTATATAAATTTTAGGATCAGCTTGCCAATTTTTGTAAAAATGCAGCCACAAATTTGAAAGAGAGTTTATTGAATCTATAGAAAAATTTGGAGAGTATTGCCATCTTTTTTTTTTCTTTTTTCCTTTTCTTTCTTTCTTTTTTCTCTTTTTTTTTGAGATGGAGTCTTACTCTGTTGTCCAGACTGGAGTGCAGTGTCACTATCTCAGCTCACCACAACCTCCGCCTCCTGGGTTCAAGCTATTCTCCTCTCCTGCCTCAGCCTCCGGAGTAGCTGGGATTACAGGCAGCTGCCACCATGCCCGGCTAATTTTTGTGTTTTTAGTAGAGATGAGGTTTCACCATGTTGGCCAGGCTGGTCTCAAACTCCTGACCTCAGGTGCTCCACCCGCCTCAGTCTCCCCAAGTGCTGGGATTACAGGCGTGAGTGACCAAGCCCAGCCAAGTATTGCTATCGTAGTATTATGTTTTCCAACCAAAATGTCTTTCCATTTACTTATATCCTCTTAAATTTTTTTCAGTGGTGTTTTATAGGGATCAGTGTAAAAGGCTGATCTCATTGGTGGAATTGTTTTCTTTTGGATTATGCTTTGTGAGTGTTGAGAAAAAAACTGATTTGGTATATACTGTTCTTGTACCTTATAATTTAATTAGCTCTAATAAAATTGTTTGTTGTTGATTCCTTAGGAGTTTTTAAAAATATACAATTGTCTACATAAAGAAATAGTGTTAGTTCTTACTTTTTAATCTGAATAGATTTTATTTCATTGTTTTGCTTTTCTTCCCCGAATACAACCTTTAGCATAACGTGAATACAGAACGTGAGAGTGGGTTATCTTGTCTTCTAGATTTTGGGAGGAAAGCTTAAAGTTATTAATCATTAAAGTTATTAAACATTAAAGTATAATGTTTCCTGTGGGGTTTTCATAGATGTCCTTTATCAGATGAGGAAGTTCCTTTTCATGAGTGTATTTATTATGAAGAAGTGATAGATTTTGTCAAATAGTTTTTGTGTTTATTGATCACATGCTTTACTGTTCTTTATTCCACTGATATGGTGCATTGCATTGATTGAGTTTTGTATGTTGAACCTACATTGTGTTCCTGGGAAGAATCCCGCTCTGTCATGGTATATAACTTCTTGTGTGTTGTTAAACTAGCTATTCTAGTTGAGGATATTGACATCTATATTCATAAAAGATATTGGTCTGTATTTTACTTTTCATGTAATTTCTTTGTCTGGCTTTGCTATTCAGACAATACTGACCTAAAAAAATAAGCTGTGAAGTGTTTCCTTCTCTTCTCTACTTTGGAAGATTTTGTGAAATATTGGTGTCAATTAATTAAACATTTGATGAAATTAAATTAAACATGCTGGACATGGTGACATGTGCCTGTAGTCCTAGCTACTTGGCAGACTGATGTAGGAACATCCCTTGAGCCCAGGGTTTTGATGCCAGCCTGAGCAACATAGTGAGACCCCCATCTCTAAAATAATTGATTAGCTAATTAATTAAACAGTGAAAACATCTGTTCATGTGCTTTCTGTTTAATTTTTTTTGCTTATTAATTATTTTTAGTTGTTATGGGTCTGTTGGATTTTATATTCTTTTCTAATTAGTTTCCGATATGGTTTGGCTCTGTTTCCCCACTCAAATCTCATGTTGAGTTGTAATCCCCAGTGTTGGAGGAGGTGCCCAGTGGGAGGTGATTGAATCATGGGAGTGGAATTCCTCCTTGCTGTTTTTGTGATAGTGAGTGAGTTATCATGAGATCTGGTTGATTAAAAGTGTGTAGCACTTCCCCCTTCACTCTCTCTCTCCTGCTCCACCATGTGAAGATGTGGCTGCTTCCCCTTCACCTTCCACCATAATTGTAAGTTTCCTGAGGTCTCTCCAGGCATGCTTCCTGTACAGCCTGCAGAACTGTTAGTCAATTAAACCTCTTTTCTTTATAAATTACCCAGTCTTAGGTAGTTCATTTAAGCAATGAAAATGGACTAATATTGTTTCTACTTTTCTAGGATCTATTTTTATGTCATCTAGGCTTTCTGATATGTTGACATACAATTGTTCACTCTATTTGTTATAGGACCACCAGTTTATATGCCCACTGTGTAGTAACAAATCAGTATACTGAGACAGCGGAATGTGCAGCAGAGAAAGAGTTTAAGGATGTCTGGGTGGTTGAATGAAGGGTTGGAAAGAGACCCTCAAATCCATCTCTCTGAGCAGTTCTGGGCTGGGATTCTTGAGGGGATTGTGGAGGGCAAAGTGCTAGAAAATTGGGGTCTTTGATTGGTTGAAGTAAGGGGGATAAAATCATCAGGATGTGGAAACTGCATTCTTTAGTGAGTCTGTTTCTCAGGGAGTCCTTCAGACCATCTGACTTCGAAACATCCCACTGCTATGCAGGACCTGAATAAATATCTCAAATGGAAAGCATGTTTCCTAATGTTTATATCATTATCTATAAAGAAGTTAAGGAGGTGAGAGGGTCTGCATGATTCTGGGGCAGTAGGCAATCAACAACCATGAGGAAGCAGATCTGAGAGCAGGCTAATTAATGATTAATGCAGAATGTGCTGCAAGCTTGGTTTATTTTTATCACTCTTCTTCCCTGTTTAATTGTATAAAGTATACAGGGACAGTTCTATAGTCTCTTGTAATCTGTTTTTATTCCTGTAAGGTCAGCATTGATGTGCTTGTTTCATTCCTCATATTAGTATTGAATATTCTCTATTTTACTTAGTTGGTATAGTTAGTCGTTTGCTCTGTCAAAGAAAGTTCTCTGATTTAAATGACATTCTCTTTACTGTTTATTTTAATTTATTTACAATGTAACATTCATCCTTTCTTTTCTTCTGTTTGCTTTAGGTGTAGTTTGCTGTTTTTATAGCTTTAAGGTGGAAGTTTATGTTATCAATGTAAGATCTTTCTAGTTTTCAGTACATACGTTTACAGCAATAAACTGCTTTCTAAATACTGTTTTAGCTGAATTTCGTAAGTTTTAATATGACATTTTTGTTTAAATTTATCTCAAATTGTTTTCTAATTTCCCTTGCGATTTCTTCTTCTTTATTTTTTTTTTTTTGGTTATTTACAGGTGTGTTAATTATGACGTATTTGTAAATTTTTCTATTTTTAAATTTTTTCTACTTTTATTTCATTGTGGTTAGAGAAGATGTTTTGTATCATTTTAGTTTTTTTACATGTTGTGATACTTGTTTTATGGCTGAACATATAGTTTTTATTGGAAAATATTCTATGTACACTTGAGAAGAATGTGACTTCTGCTGTTGTTAAGTGCTTGGTGGATTCATTTAAATACATTGGTTAAATTTACTTCCTATACTATGTTTCAGGTCTTTTAGTTATTTCTTGATCTGCTGCATGATTTTCTATCGTTATTGAAAGAAATATTGAAGTCACCAAATGTTATTGCTGAATTTCATATTTCTCTCTTTAATTATGTCAGTTTTTACTTTCTGTATTTGGGGTTGTGTTGGTAGTTGCATGTAAGTTTGCATTGGTTATTTCTTGATTGATTGACATTATAATCATGGTAAAATTATCCTCATTGTCTCTAGTAACAATTTATATTGTAAAGTATATTTTTCTTAAATTAGTACAGCACTTCCAGCTCTCTTTTGTTTACTGTTTGCATGTTATATATTTTCCCTCAACTTATTTACAATCTACTTGCAATTTTGAACATGAATATGACTCTTTTAAACACCTAATATTTGGATGAGGCTTTTTATTCATTCTTCCAATTTCTACGTTTTTAATTGGAGTGTTTAAGTTATTTATTGATAATGAAATAGTGATAAAATAAGATTCGTGTCTGTCATTTTATTACTTGTTTTCTATATGTCTTAGGACATTTTTTATTATTACATGCTGCTATTATTGCCTCATTTTGTATGTCAGCCAAATTTTATCTGAAGTGACACCAACAAAATGCTATAGCAGACAGCTCCAAGATTCTATTCTTCCACAAAGGGGTTTCGAAAAACTTGCAGCTACTTTTAGAGCTAACTTTGTCAGAATCTGGAACACAGTCAGATGTTTAGAGTAACCAAACAAACGTTGCATCAAGAAAATGACATTTCAGACATTTAGGTGAAACTTTGTGGCATTTTTACTTGCCCTTCTTCTACATCCTTTCCAGCTCAGTGGCATTGCTGAAAATTCCAACCTATCCTCTCAGTGTGAAAATCCTGGTCCCTGATTAAGGAGAAAGCAAAGTCCAACTTATTTACAAGTTATTATATATATATATATATATATATATATTTTTTTTTTTTTCTAACCTGCATAGGAGCTGCCAGAAGGACTGATGCAAAGTGAACATGTCCATTTTGCCTAAGTCACGGATCACACGTTCAGCAACATGTTAGACATTGCTTAAAAATATTGTAAGGTGAACAAATACTCCCAAAATACATGACACAAATGATTATAGTTGAGGAAGAATACAGTTTCTAAGGCCCAGGGAGAAAAGCTGGACAGAGTTTATTTGGGAAATTAGGGAATACATAAGCACTTAGAAAATTATATACATGCCAAGGTTATGATGTATAATCATAAAAGACCAAAGAAGACCCTATGCTTTCAACTCCAGTTAATGATTAAGTTCAGTTCAAGCTTGGCTAAGTCAGCCCAGAATCGATCTTCAAAGAGTGTGAGAAGTGGTTTATTTTGTTTTGCTTTGCTTTTTGTTTGTTTAACTCTTTCAGCTCTTGGCATTCAAGGAAATCTGTCAAAACATCAGCTGAACACTAACTAAGCAACCTTAGTGACCTGAAACGACAAGAAACACAGTCTCTGCAAAAGTAGTTATGAAAAGCCACTATACAAGTGGACTACTACAGCCTCCAACAACCAAAAATCTGCAAAGCCTGGGGAAGGAGCAGATTCTGACTTTAACAGTAATCCCAATACATTATTCAACTGTCTTACTTTCAACAACAACAACAACAAAAACGACAAGCACATAATAAAATGAGAAAGTACAAAATGTTATAAAAGACAGCTCCAAGATTCTATTCTTCCAAAAATGGGCTTTGAAAAACTAGCAGCTACTTTTAGGGCCACTCAAAAAAACAAAGTAAATTGGCAGAAACCATTCCTAAAGAAATATAGATGTTGGATTTACTAGAAAAAAGACTTATGATAATTGTCTTAAATATACACAAAGAACTGAAGAAAAACATGGGCAAAGAACTGAAGGAAATTAGGTAAACAATGTATGAACAAAATGACAATATCACTAAGGAGATAGAAATTATAAATAGGGAACAAACAAAAATTCTGTAGTAGAAAAGTATAACTGAAATGATATGTTCATTAGAGAGGTTTATCAGCAGATGTGAGCAGGCAGGAGACAGAATCAGCAAAATTGAAGATAGGACAATTGAAGATGTACATTTGGGGGAATAGAAATAGAAAAAAATGAACAGAATGGGAGACACCAGGGAATTACTATCAGGCAGGCCAAAATACACATTATGGTAATCTCAAAATATTTGAAAAAAAAAATGGCTGGAAACAGCATAAAGTTGATGAAAGACATTGATATACACATCCAAACAACTAAACCTAAATTTAAAAAAACCTCAAGAAATAAATCACACTTTGTCACATTATAATCACAGTTGAAAGGCAAAGACAGGCTGGGCATGGTGGCTCATACCTGTAACCCCAGCCCTTTGGGAGGCCGAGATGGGTGTATAACTTGAGGTCAGTAGTCTGAGATCGGCCTGGCCAACATAGTTAAACCCCATCTCTACTAAAAATACAAAAATTAGCCAGGTGTGGTGGCAGGCACCTGTAATCCCAGACTACTTGGGAGGGTGAGGCAGGAGAATTGCTTGAACCTGCGAAGCGGAGGTTGCAGTGAACCAAGATCATACCACTGCACTCCACTCCTCCAGCCTAGGTGACAAAGTGAGACTCTGTCTTAGAAAAAAAAAAAAAAGACAAAAAGAATCTTGAAAGTATCACAAAGAAGCAATTCATCACATACATGGCATCCTCAATGAGATTAATGAGATTAATTACTGATTTTTCATCAGAAACCAAGGAATGACATATTTAAAGTGTTTGAAGAAAAAAAAGCCTGTCAAACAATAATTCTATATCTAACAAAATGGGCTTTCATAATGAAAAAGAGTTTGGGTTTCTGGCCACCATGTAAGGATTCAGGAAATTATCACTTTCATTAACACATCAGGCAAAATATTGAATAAATGGAAAATCAAAAACTCCCCATGAATTAATTTGATAATTCACAGGGCAAACTGATGCTCCCCAGATTGGAGGGGCAGAAGACAGGAAGACAGGGAGAATCACTTGGTGGAGGAGATACCCACTTTGTGGGATGCAGCAGTAGGGTAGGAAAACCTAAACTGTAATTGATAAATTTCTGAAGGTTCAGGGTGGAAAAGTTGGGGAGTTAAAAACTCCAGAACAATCCAATCTTAGGACATCTTTTAAATTTTGGGAGTTTTAGCTCAAGGACCCCTATGTGATTCTCAAACAAAAGCAGCTGTTATGCTCCCAGAATATAACAAAAGCAGCTTCTATGCTTCCAGAAGGGGGAAGGGGTGGGAATTAACCATTTAAAATACGCTCTGAGTATTCTCTTATTTTTAACGAAGTCTTCCCTCAAGGCAAATTGTTTGACCAGAGCCTTAGTATAACCCTTAAAGAGCTTAATCCACTGTAGTTCTAACACAGATCGACAGACCTGGATGAAGAGAAATAGCCAAGTCTAGCTGCTGGTAGCTTTCCATGTGGGGAATGGCCCAGATCCAAATCTCTTTAGCCTTCCCATCTTGCCTAAGACAGTGGGGGAAACCCAAGGAGTACTTGTGATGATCATAGCCTAAAACGAGAGGCTCACTACAAGACTAAAACCTAATCATAGGACCGTGGAGTGCTTCCCCTCCCCTCCAATGTTACCTGTAGACTCTTGTATAATGACAGGGAATTAGAACTAAAAGAACTGCATATCTCAGACCTTATTAATAAGTATCTATCAAACCCCCAAACCAGAGGAGAGACAAATCAAAGGATATCAAACAAAGAACACCATTAGCTATAGGATACAGTAAAGAAGCTTAAATGCTAGAACTGTAAATGACAATACAGGTCATTTACCTTAGTTCCTTTATCTAGTGCGTTATGTCTGGCTTTCAAAAAAAATCAAACACAATAAAAGACACAGACAGACAGACAAACACACACAGAGTTTGATGAGACCATATAAACATCAGAACAAAACTGGAATATGGAAGAGATGATGGAAATATTAGATTAGAACTTTAAAATATCTATAATTAGCATGCTAAGAATTTTAATGGAAAAAGTGGACAAAACGTAAAAAAAGATGTGTGGTATAAGCAAAGAGACAGAGCATCTAAAAAAAATCAAATATAATGTTAGAAATTAGAAACATTGTAACATAAATGTATTTGATGGACTCATTGCTTGATGAGATAGCAATACAAACTTCCAAAATTAAAATGAAAACAGAAAAAGCAATGAAAGAGACAATAGAGGTATCTGAAAACTATGGGACCATTAACATATGTGTAATGGGAATATCAGAAGGAGAAAAAATGTTTGAAGCTGTAATAACTAAGAATTCTCAAAATTAATGATAGACACCTAACCCCAGAACTAGGAAGCTCAGAGAACATCATCAGGATGAATACCAAAAAATATACACCTATGAATACCATATTAAATCTGAGAAAAATAGAAAAGAGAAATAAAAGAGCTTGAAAGACATCTGAGGGGTAACAAAACACTGCCTGTAGAGGAGCAAGAATAAAATTGCATCAAACTTCTCCTCAAAAATATGCAAGCAAAAATAGAGTGAAAAGAATAGGCTCACTAAAAGACTAAAGTATTTAAAGTGTCAAAAAAAAAACTCATCAAGCTACAATTCTGTGTCCAGGGAAATTATCTTTCAAAACTCTTATTTCAAAGAAATAAAAACCAAAAAATTGAGAGAGGAAAGACTCAAGTAACTAAAATAAAAAATGAATGTGGGATGTTATGATACAGCTTACAGAAATACAAATGATTAGAACAGGATACTATGAACAGCAGTGCCACAACAAACATAACAACCTAAACAAAAATGACTTATTTCTACAAACACAAGTTATCTAAACTAATTCAATAAGAAATAGAAATTTTTAACAGAACTATAACAAATAAAGAGTTCCAATGATTAGAGAAGTCCAGAACCAAATGACTTCACTTGTGAGTTCTAACAAGCATTTAAAAAATGAATTAACAGCAATCCTTCTCACATCCTTCCATAAAATAGGAAAGATATACATCCTCATTAATTATATGATATTAGCATTACTTTGATTCCAAAGCCAGTTTAAAAAATAACAGAAATTACAGACCAATATCATTTATGGTATAAATGCAAATCATATGAATATGAATTATGAATATAAATGCACATGCCCTTGACAATGTATTAGCAAATCAAGTTCAACAGCATATAAGTGAGTTATGCATCATGGCCAAGTGGGATTTGTACCATCAATGGAAGAGTGGTTTAACATAAGAAAATCCATGTAATATACCTCATGGATAGAATTTAGGAATAAAAACACGCAGGGTTATCTCAACTGAATTAGGAAAGGCGTTTGGCAAAATACAACCACTTCTCATGATAAAAATCCTCAGAAAACTAGGAACAGAAAGAAACTTCCTCACACAAAGAAGGTACTTACCGAAAAACACAGAGGCAACATAATGCTCACTGAGGAAAGACTGCAATCTTTCCCTTTCAGGTCAGGAAAAAACAAGGATGTATACCTCCCCTACTACTAATAAACCTTGTACTGGAGGTTCTGACCAAGGCAATTAATCAAAAAAAAGAAATAAAGATTACTGAAAATGGAAAGAAAAATTTACAGTTAACATGACCCTGTATGTGTTAAAACTCGCAAAATCCATAGGAAATCTATTAGAGCTAATATTAATACATGCAGAAAAGTCATAGGGTACATTATCAACACAGGAAAATATACTGTGCCTCTATCTACCAGTAAATAAAAATATACAGAACAAATGAAGAAAACAATTATATTTACAATAGCACCCAGAAGAATAAAATATCTTGGAATAAATTTAACCATCGAGGTAAGACTTGTGCACTGAATGCTACAAAGCATTGATAGAGAGTTGAAATGAGACATGAATAAATGTAAGTCCACTTGTATTCACGGGTAGCAATTGTAGACACCAAGGATAGTATTAAGATGTCAATACTACCCATGGCGAGCCACAGATTTACTACCATCCTAGTCAAAATTCCGACAGCCTTTTATGCAGAAATGGAAAAGTCCATCTTCAAATTGATGTGTCATTGCAGGAGGCCCTGAATACCCAAAATAATCTTGAAAAAGAAAACAAAGTTGGCAAATTTAAACTTTCCAATTTCAAAACTTACTACAAAACTACAATAACCAAAACAGTGTGGTACTGGTATAAAGATAGGCAAATAGATGAATGGAATGAAATTGAGGGTCAAGAAATAAACCCATACATCTATGGCCAACTGATTTTTTTTATTTCCATAGGTTATTAGGAAACAGGTGGTGTTTGGTTACATAAGTTTTTTAGTGGTGATTTGTGAGATTTTCATGCATCCATTGACCAAGCAGTATACACTGCACCATATTTGTAGAGTTTTATCCCTCATCCCCTTCCCACCCTTTCCCCCCGAGTTCTCAAAGTCCATTGTGTCATTCTTATGCCTTTGCATCCTCATAGCTCCCACTTATGAGTGAGAGCATACAATATTTGTTTTCCATTCCTGAGCTTCACTTAGAATAATAGTCTCCAGTCTCATCCGGATCACTATGAATGCCATTAATTCATTCCTTTTTGTGGCTGAGTAGTATTGCATTACCACAGTTTTTTTGTCCATTCGTTGATTGATGGACATTTAGGTTGGTTCCACGTTTTTGCAATTGCAAATTGTGCTGCTATAAACATGCATGTCCAAGTATCTTTTTCATATAATGAGTTCTTTTCCTCTGGGTAGATAGCCAGTAGTGGGATTGCTGGGTCAAGTGGTAGTTCTACTCTTAGTTATTTAAGGAATTTCCACACAGTTTTCCATAGTGATGGTACCAGTTTACATTCCCACCAGCAGTGTAGAAGTGTTCCCTGTTCACTGCATCCATGCCCACATCTACTATTTTTTGATTATGTTCACTGGTCACTCTTGCAGGGGTGGTATCACACTGTAGTTTTGATTTGCATTTCCCTGATCATTAGTGATGTTGAGCATTTTTTCATATGTTTGTTGGCCATTTGTATATCTTCTTTTGAGAATTGTCTATTCATGTCCTTAGCCCACTTTTTGATGGGATTGTTTGTTCTTTATTGTGTTGATTTGTTTGAGTTCATTGTATATTCTGGATATTAATCCTTTGTCAGATGTATAGATTGTGAAGGTCTTCTCCCACTCTGTGGGTTGTCTGTTTACTCTGCTGACTTATCCTTTTGTCATGCAGAAGCTCTTTAGTTTAATTAAGTGCTAGTAATTTATCTTTGTTTTCATTGCCTTTGCTTTTGGGTTCTTGGTCTTAAAATCTTTGCCTAATCCAATGTGTGACCAATTAATTTTTGATGAGGTTGTCAAGTTCATTCAAATAAGAGAGAATGGTCTCTTCAATAGCTCATGCTGACAAAACTGGATTTCCACATACAAAAGGATGAGGATGGACCTTCCATAACAAAGCATACATAATAATTAACTCAAAATGGGTAAATTCCCTGATGATAAGAACTAAAATTATGAAAATCTTAGAAGAAAACTTAGTTGTAACTCTTCATGACCTTAGGTTAGGCAATAGATTCTTATATGTGGCACCAGAAGCACAAGCATCAAAAGGAAAAATAAATAAATTGGACTTCATCAAAATTAAATACCTTTGTGTGTCAAAGAAAAATATGAAGAACACGAAAAGACAACAAAATTAATGGGAAAAATATTTACAAATCATATATCTGATAAAGGATAAATATCCACAATATATAAAAAATTTCACAAACAACAAGAAAAAGAGTAAATAGCCTAATTAAAAAGTGAAAAAAATTACTTGAATAGATATTTCTCTAAAAAAGATATACGAGTGACCAACAAATACATAAAAAGATGTTAACATCTTTAGTCAATAGATAAATAAGAAATCAGAATCACTATGAGATATAATTTTACATCAGCCCAAATGGCTATAATAAAAAACAAGAATGAATGAATGAATGTAAAAATTAGCAAACAAATTACCAAGTGTTGGTGAAAGTGTGGAGAAATTAGAACCCTTGGATATTGTTTTTGAGAATGTAAACCATGTAAGCTAGTGTGGAAAACATGTTAGAAGTTCCACACACACACACTATATATATATATTACTCTATGGTTCAGCAGTTCCACTTGTAGTTACATAACCCAAATAGTTGAAAACACGGATTCAAACAGATAGTTGTATATCAGTTCACTGCAACATTATGTGCAAAGGATCAAAGGAGGCAACAAGTAAAATGTCCATCACTAGATCAATTGTTAAACAAAATAGATACATACATACAACGGAATATCTTTCAGAAACAAAAAGAAGGAAGTTCTAGCACACACTATAACATTGATAAACCTTGAAAAAGTCATTCTAAGTGAAGTAAGTCAGACACAAGGGGACAAAGATTGCATAATTTAACCTATATGAAATATCTATAATATGGTAATTATAGAGACAAAGTAGATTAGAAATTATCAGGGGCTGGGATGAAGGGGTTCAAAGTTACTGTTTAATGGTACAGAATTTCTATTTGGGGTATTAAAAACATTTTGGGGATTGATAATGGTAATTGATGTACAACATTGTGAATGCTATTGTCATTAAATGGTACATTTAGAAAAAATCTTTTATTTTAGGTTCAAGGATACATTTGTAGGTTTGTTATATTGGTAAACTCACATTCAGTCTACAGTTGATGGACATTTATGTTGATTCTATGTCTTTGCTATTGCGAATAGTCCTGCAATGAACACAAGCATGCATGTGTCTTTATGATAGAATAATTTACATTCCTTTGGGCATATACCCAGTAATGGGATTTTTGGGTCATATGGTAGTTCTGTTTTTAGCTTTTTGAGGAATCATCACAATGCTTTCCACAATGGTTGAACTCATTTACACTCCCACCAACAGTGCATAAGCATTCCCATTTCTCTACAGTCTCAACAGCATCTGTGGTATTTTGACTTTTACATAATAGAAACTCTGACTGGTGTGAAATGGCATCTCACTGTAGTTTTGATTTGCATTCCTCTGATGATTAGTGACGTGAAGCATTTTTTCACATGCTTGTTGGCCGCATTTCTCTTGCTTTAAGAAGTGTCTCTTCATGTTCCTTTCTAATTCTTTAACAGGGTTGCTTGTGTTTTGCTTGTTGATATGTTTAGTTTACTTATAGATTCTGGATATTAGACCTTAGAAGCTTTAATTTAATTAGATCCCATTTGTCAATTTTTTCTGATGTTGCAATTGCTTTTGGCATCTTCGTCAAGAAATCTTTGCCAGTTCCTATGTCCAGAATGGCATTGCCTAGGTTGTCTTCCAGGGTTTTTATAGGTTTTGGTTTTATATTTAAATCCTTAATTCATGTTGAGTTAATTTTTGTTTATAGTATAAGGAAGGGCTCCAGTTTTAATTTTCTGCATGACTAGCCAGTTCTCCTAGCACCATTTATGGAATAGTTTTGTCAGCTTGTTTTTGTCAGCCTTGGTGAAGATCAGATGATATAAGTATGCAGCTTGGCTCTCTATTCTATTGCTTTGGTTGATGTGTCTGTTTTTGTACTAGCACCATGCTGTTTTAGTTAGTGTAGAGCTGTAGTAGTTTGAAGTCAGGTAGTGTGATGCGTCCAGCTTTGTTATTTTTGCTTATGGTTGCCTTGGCTATTTGGGCTCATTTTTTGGTTTTATATGCATTTTAAAATAGCTTTTCCTAATTCTGTGAAGAATGTCACTGGTATTTTGATAAGAATAGCACTGAATACATTCAATGTAAATTGCCTTGGGTAGCATGGCCATTTTAACAACGTTGATTCTTCCTCTTCACGAGAATGGAATGATTTTCCATCTGTTTGTGATTTCTCTGATTTCCTTGAGCAGTGTTTTGTAATTCTCACTGTAGAAATTTTTCACCTCCCTGGTTAGCTGTATTCCTAGGTAGTTTTTTCTTTTTGTGGCAGTTGCAAATAAGATTGCATTTATGATTTGGCTTTCAGCTTGACTCTTGATGTATAGAAATGCTAGTGAATTTTGTACGTTGATTTTGTATCCTGAATCATTACTGCAGTTGTTTATCAGTTCAGGGAGCTTTTGGGCCAAGACAGTGGGGTTTTCTAGATATAGAATTATGTCATCTGCAAACAGGGATAATTTGACTTCCTCTTTTCTTTTTGGATGCCCTTTATTTCTTTCTCTTACCTGATTGCTCAGGCCAGGACTTCCAATACTATGTTGAATAGGAGTGGTGAGAGAGGGCATCCTTATCTTCTGCCAGTTTCCAAGGCGAATGCTTCAAGTTTTTGCCCATTCAGTATGATGTTGACTGTGGGGTTCTCATAGATGGCTCTTTTATGTTGAGGAATCTTCTTTCAATACCTAGTTTATTGAGAGTTTTTAACATGAAGGGATGTTGAATTTTATTGAAAGCCTTTTCTACGACTACAAAGATGATCATGTGGTTTTTATTTTTACTTCTATTCATGTGATAAATCATATTAATTAAATTGTGGATGTCAAACCAACCTTGCATCTCAGGAATGAAACATACTTGATCCTAATGAATTAACTTTTTGATGTGCTGCTGCATTTGGTTTGCTAGTGTTTTGTTGAGGATTTTTGCATTTGTGTTCATCAAGGATATTGACCTGAAGTTTTATTATTTTTTTTGTTGTGTCTTTGCCAGGTTTTTGTATCAAGATGATACTGGCCCCATATAATGAGTAGGGAGGAGTCCCTCCTCCTCAATTTTTTGGAATGGTTTTAGTAGGAGTGGTAGCAGCTCCTTTGCCCATCTGGTAGAATTTAGCTGTGAATTGGTCTAGTCCTGGGTTTTCTTTGATTGGTAAGTTATTTATTACTGATTCAATTTTGGAGCTCATTATTGGTCTGTTCAAGTATTCAGTTTCCTCCTGGTTCAGTCATAAGGGTGGTGTATGTGTCCAGGAATTTATCCACCTTTTCTAGATTTTCTAGTTTGTGTGCATAGAGGTGTTCATATTAGTCTCTGATGGCTATTTGTATTTTTGTGGGGTTGTTGGGAACTTCCCCTTCACTATTTCTAATTGTGTTCATTTGAATCTTCTCTCTTTTCTTCTTTATTAGTCTAGCTAGCAGTCTTTTTTGTTTTTTTCAAAAAAAACAACTCTTAGTTTTGTTGATCTTTTCAATGGTTTTTCATTTCTCAATCTCCTTCAGTACAGCTCTTATTTTGATTATTTCTTGTCTCTTACAAGCTTTGTGGTTGGATTCTTCTTGCTTCTCTAGTTCTTTTTGTTGTAACGTTAGGTGGGCTTGGCAGGCAGCAGGGAGAGGAAGTGGTGGGGGCAGCTCCAGATTCCACACAACAGGCTCACACTAATCTCACTGACATTTCAGCAGTTTCTCATGAGTAAAAGTTTTTGAGTTGTTCATCTTTTGTCAGGTTCTGCAGTCCTGAAAACATAAAGGTGTTTTTGACAATTTGTCCAGTTTTGTAATTTCTCCTCCTGTTTTGTTTGTTTTTTGGGGGGAGTGGGGATTCCCTTCCTCTTCCCTCCACCATGGTTAGAAGTGCCTTCCCACCCTTTCTCTCTGACCTAGTCTAGTTAGTTTCTATTTGTCCTTCAGTGGCATCTTCTCTGAATTGCTTCCTTGACACCATCCAGCCTAGGATAGATGCCCATTCTTCTTGTTTCCATGGTATCCTGTGTGCTGCTTTAGTTAGCCTTTATAGGTTTACATTAAGAGTTCCTATTGACATATTTATCTCTAACACTGACTATAACCTCCTTGAGGGAGTTCCCCTCTTTTCCTCCAATGTCAAGTACAGTGTCTGGTATTCAGTAAGAGGACTAAAAATGTTTATGAAATTTCTATTAGTATTATTATGATGAAGAATTTTTATTCCTAAGTATATACTACAGACTGCAAACTGTTGTAAGAAAAAAATTATTACTTTTTCTTTTTCACAGAAATTTGCAATATGCTATATGCATATTTGATGTTAAAATACCAATATTTTAAATAAATATTTGAGGTTTGATGCTAAACCATTTACTTCATCCTAAAATATCATGAGATCTCTCACTTCCTTGCCTTTGTACATTAATTCATTAGTTCATTAATGTGTGCCCGGATGAACCATGTCTACCTGCATTGAGATGTCAACTTCTCACTCTTGAAATCTCAAAGATCACTAGATACAGGAATAATTTTTTAAATGCATGCCTGCCGTGTTGTTTAGCTAGGCTAATTGCTGTCCCTGCATATTCCCTCTCTCCTATGTCTTTATTAGAGCACTTATCATACTCCATCAAAATTTCTATTTAATTTATGCCACAGAAATAAATTTACCTTTATGTTTTCAGTGCCAAACACCATGACTAATACAAAATAAGTGTTCTGGAATAGTTTTGAAATAAATGCAATAGCAAATATCCAATTAAATTCTTATAAAATCCCAAAAAAATCAATAAATATATACAATAACTTATTATCTTAAGGCAGAGACCTACCTTTTATATTTTATGTCTCTCTTGACACAATGGTAGCTTGGGTTATGATAATACAGTATTTTATACTAACAGTACAGTTAGTATAAAAACTAACCCACGTTAGTTTTTATGTTTATTAATTTATTAACAAACATGTCTATTACTTGCCCAAATATTCTTATTCAACTATCCTCAAATTTTTAGGCACAGAAAGAGCATAGTGTGTGTCCACATTGCACATGACTTTAGCCATTGCTGATTTATTATCTTGCCAAAAATTATTATTTTTTCAACTGTTTTGTATATGTGTGATGGAAATCAGCTTAATTCTAGAATTCCAATTTAAGATGTGGCATGTCAGATATTACCCAAATAACATACTAGCAGTCTTCAAAATAAAAGTAGAGCTAGTCAAAATTTATAATCTGATATTGCCATTAAAATACCATAAATTATTGAAAAAAAAAGTTGTTCTTTGGGAGACTTTATAGGAGGGGCCTTATAAGAAGGAAAATGTGATCACTTTAGATTTGTACCTGCTGAGAGTCTGAGCTCTCACATTTGACTGCCTAGGTTTGAGTAAAAACTCTTTATTTACCAGTTGCATGATCATGGCCAGATCATTTAAGCTTACCTCTCTGAAACTGAGTTTTGGTATCAGTAAAAAGGGGACAGTAGAATTTAGATAAGTGCCTGGCACTTAGAAAACTCCAACAGGTGTCGGCTATTTTTACTATTGAAATTATTATTATTACATTACTGTCTTTCTTGTGACCAAGTAGAAAGTGAGAATATTTTAACTCAGGACAATTTATAATGATTTAGCCATTTCCAGGCAAGGATTCTCATGCATCGGAAAAATAGACTGCTTCTCTTTAAGCTAAATGAATTCAGCTATGCCAATCCAATAAAGGTACTGAGCATAACGCTAAAGACAATAAACACATATCTGAAAAGCAATAAACATTTTCAATTCAGTGAATTTAAATGTTAGTTAAATTACTACACAGTGTATCTTTCACAGAGGCATGCTGCCTGTAAGATAATTAAAAGTCTTTTCAAATGGATGAAGTAGTTTCTCCTTCCCTGAGTAATTTACACTATACTAACTTGCGTATCAGCAAATAGCATAAACATGGTATACTCTTATCCTCTGAAGTCTGAAGATCCCGTAGTAGATTGCTTTTAGTCTCCCCTTCCCTTTCCCCTCCCTCTCTGCTCTCTGTATTTCTCTCTTTCTCCCTTTCATGGGAATGTGTTCTCTGGCAGCATTATGCTTATGCTGAAGAGAGGGCAGCAGCTTACTATCAGGCCACCAGTTCCATGTGGAACCTTGGGGCTCCAGGGGATCACCAGCTCTGCCCTGACAGCTGTTACCTGAGCTGTGGGAAGCGCTTCTTAGGAGCAATGTCAAGGCTGCTCTGCCTTTTAAGCGCTCTTCCATTATTCTCAGAACTGCCCCTCTTAATGGATGAGCTGTTTCAGACAACGGAAACAAAGGGAAAGACAAAAATCTATTTCTCAAAAGCTATTTAGCAAAGATGTTCAGTGTGTTGGGTAGGAGACCATAACAGCTCTTTTCTCCCTGCAGAAGTTCTTGGTCTAAAAATGACACTACCATCACCACAAAGAAATGACGTGTTCTCATAAAATTCCTATCTTCCACACATGAACACTTGTCTATTTCCCATGTTCTAAATAAATTACTAGACATATTCGACAGCTATTCTTCAGAACACAGGCTTCTTTTTCTCCCAAGCTGAATAACATATTTTGTTACCTTGAGTGGCATGGGTACTTTAGAAACTCATAAGAATTGTGAACACTTTCAAGGAGAATGACGAATGCATTTTATCCAGCAATTCAACATGCAATTCATGTGGTTCATAGGACTTCCTGAAGTCCAAACATTGAAAAACATAGGTGACATATGCGTTTGTGTGCAGCATATAAATATGCTCATATTTAATTGTAGTGAAAGCTGAGCAAATTAGAAAAAATATTGCAGGGCAATCTGAACATCAAAGCCAATTGCCAAATAGAAAAAAAAAGAGGTAGGTTAAAGTGTAACTTTAAGTTAATAAATAGCCCTTGATCATTTGTTTCCCTTGATGTCCAAATTAGATAATTTCTGGTGACCACTATGCTTGTTGATAAGCAGGACACACATATTCTGAACTTTTACAAAGATAACAGTTGCACACAACCTCTTAGTAGCTAGATGTAGTCTCCTTGAAAATGTCAGGCAATTACAAGTCTGTATCTTTCTTTTCCATCTCTATTCTCCATGTTATGCTTTTTTCATTGTTTTTCCGTGAAAAGATCGCAGCTAAAAAAGTTGAAATTCTAGCCAAGGTTGTTGGTGTGGTATAATAAGAAAAAGGAAGCAAGAATGTTTTTATAAATACACTGATATGAGTATACATTTTAGAAAGAAAAGATAAATTGGGCTGGGACTTACAAAATGAAACACTGTAAATGATTAAAAATAGTTTTTCTTTCTCTCCTAAGTTTATTCAGAGACACAATAGTGCCTTATAGTGTTAAGGGAGCTAGAAAATGTAGAAGCTTATGATAACTGTGCAGCATTTTACGGAAGGAGACCAACTTAGGGAAAAATGAATTTGTTTAAGAAATTCAACGTCTTTATTTTATTGTGGTAAAATATATATAATATATAATTTACCATTTTAACCATCTTTAAATGTACAGGAAAGTGACATTAACTACAGTCACCTTGTGCAATTATCACTACCATGCATATCCAGAAGGTTTTCATCATCTCAAACTAAAATTCTGCCTCCATTAAGCAATAAGTCTCATTCTCCCCTTCTCCAATCCCTGGCAGCCACTGTTATATTTTCTGTCACTATGAAATTGACTATTCCAGGTATCCCATATAATAAATAAAATTGTATTATATCCTTTTACAAAGACTTCTTCCTGGATAATATGGCTTTAGAATTGATAACAGGATTCCCTATTTGCCCCAGGACTATATTGAACAGACAGACAATGGACCTTTTACATGAAAAGGGAAAGAATTAATGTAAGCTATCTAAATTTTATGGAAGTAGAAAATCAAATAAAACAGCTAAATAATTACAGCAAAATTGTTCTTGTGCTGACACAAGGCAGGATTCCTCAGTGTCCTGTAGAGTATTTTCAAAGTCTGAAGTTTCACAGAAGCCAGATATATTCTTCTCCTCAGGATTCTTCATTTAATTTTCATAGCATCTCGGTTTAGCCATTGCTAGGATTGCTTAATGGAAATTTTCTATCTTCCTTCTATACTTTCCACTGTCTCTTAAAAGAGAGATTAAATGGCAATCAAGGAGAAGGACTGAGTGAGCCACAAGCGGCCGCAGAGGGGCCATTTCTTATCACACAGGCAAGATCTCTCTCGGGGCCTTTCCAGGGGGATCTCTCAGAGACAGGGAGAGTAACCTATTTGGATGAAATACTGAATAAGATGTAAATCCAGGAGAATCTTATGAATGTGCTGCCTTGCAGAGCATGGAGACAAATGAAACCTTCAAAGAAGCTATGAAATATGAATGCATTAAGAAAAAGATTGAATGTGATGAGATTCCCTTTCCTCTTCATTATTTTCTTGTACTTGAGCAATAATGAAGAGCTAGCAATGTAAGATATTTTCATTAGTTACTGGATACTTAGGTTGAGGAGCTGGAATGTTTTCCTAAGCACACATTTATAATTAATGTTAGATTACATTGCTGGATCCAGTTACAATGAGGCTCAATTTACTATCATGCTTATCCACATACAATCATACATTTTCTATTCATCATTTTCACAAGTAGAATGTACAGTCTGGCTTACATAATTCCATATTTTGAGAGAGAATATTCAGGTTTATAATGTAAAATTCATTCATTTTTTCAAAAAAGTTTTTTTAAATAACTAGAAGGTCAGGAGGTGAATAAATACATTATCAAAATTGTTTTGCTATGAAATGTATAAACATTTTTGTAAAAGGAAGAATGCTAAGATGGCTAGGTATATATTTTTATTCCCCTTTCAGCAAAGACAGAATAAATTTGCCTTAGATATAAATGCCAATATTATAACCCAAAATCTGTTAATCTAGACAGTTCATGGAAGTTGTGTTGTTTCAGTCCCTGTTAACATCCTCATATTTAAAGACTATGCTGCCACATTTAAGAATCATTTAGTACTGATTATTTAGCCAAATTTTCAAGGTTTTGCAAGTAAGAACACATTGGCAAAGATCAGACCCTTGAAAACTAACTTAGCATCAATTGCTATCACCAACTGACTTGCCTCTGGATTTGTCTTCATGATTTGAGTAACATCATACATAAAATTTAAAAACATTCTAATTTATTTCTAGCATGGGTTGTGAAGCATGTTAGATATGTTTTCATTTCTCTCCCTCACTGAGGTTAAAATAAACTGGCAGCTGAAGATCTGGCTTCACAGACCTGCCTGTTTTAGCACCATCATTTGGGTAAATTCACATTCTCTTCAGTCACACTATGGGTTTTTTCTGTTGTCTAGGGTCAAGAACTGTGAAGGGGCTGAGATTTTGCCCTACTACAAGCTGACAAGTTAGCTTGCCACAGTTAAAACAGGACTCCAGGATCAGAGATAAAATACTTTATTACTCGTGACGCAGCAAGCAGAATGAGCTTCATGTTCACATCTATTTCCCTTGTCTACTAAGTCCCCTGAGGATGATGCAGAGGTGAACCTAGATGGATGCTGTATTCACAGTGAGGTTGTGTCACAGTTGAGCAACACTGAGCTTAGGAAACCCTCAATTTTATAAGGGGGATGCAAGTAGACCTGTTCAATCTTTATCACAAAGGGAAGGATTATCTTTATTATCCTCATCAGAGGAAGCCTTCTCTTTGCACTGGAGGAAGACACTACACTACCTCTGTCTTCCAAGGCTGGTTGCTACACAAACATCCTTGAAAAGATATTGTAGAGGAAAAGCTGTTACAAGACATATAGAAACTCTGTAAAGAATCCCGCACTCCAACATCTGTCTCCTCCCATTATTCACTAGAATGGAAGATATTTTCCTTTTGACATTATCTTAAAACAGTGATGGGGGAGGATGAGGAAGAGTTGAAGTAAGACTTCTAAAATTGTAAGTCGTGGTCTATCTTATAATTTTCAAACACAAGAATTTATACTTGTAAATATTTCTATATCACTTCTGTTCCAAAAGATTTAGCATTCTAAAGTTGTTGAATTTAATATGAGGTCCTGAAGCAAATTAAATGTTTATGTCCTGTCTTTTCTATTTTATACCATTATTCAATGCATAAAAATTAAAAAATAAAGAATATGCATATATTTGCCTCAAAAATTGAGAGAGTACCAACCACATTTTAAATGTAAAATAACAAACATAACTGTGGATATAGAATGTGTTTTTCTGTACTCTCTGTAGATGAATTTTAAAGTTTTCCATGGAATTCTTTGATTTCATTTGTTGAAACGTTGAAGACATTAAAAATATCTATGAAAAATTTTCTCTAAATAGAATTTATGCATACAAAGCAGTAAGTATTTAATACACTAAACAAAATTTTCTTTAACCTACATAAACTGCTAAAGGATTTCACATAAAAAATTTATATATCAAACTCAAAATTCTCAATTCTTACACAGAATTCTTTTATTTTTTTATTTTTATTTTTTTATTTTTTATTATTATGCTTTAGGTTTTAGGATACATGTGCACAATGTGCAGGTTTGTTACATATGTATCCATGTGCCATGTTGATTTCCTGCACCCATTAACTCGTCATTTAGCATTAGGTATATCTCCTAATGCTGTCCCTCCCCCCTCCCCCCACCCCACAACAGTCCCCGGAGTGTGATGTTCCCCTTCCTGTGTCCATGAGTTCTCATTGTTCAACGCCCAACTATGAATGAGAACATGTGGTGTTTGGTTTTTTGTCCTTGCGATAGTTTACTGAGAATGATGTTTTCCAGTTTCATCCATGTCCCTACAAAGGACATGAACTCATCGTTTTTTATGGCTGCATAGTATTCCATGGTGTATATGTGCCACATTTTCTTAATCCAGTCTATCATTGTTGGACATTTGGGTTGGTTCCAACTCTTTGCTATTGTGAATAGTGCCACAATAAACATACGTGTGCATGTGTCTTTATAGCAGCATGATTTATAGTCCTTTGGGTATATACCCAGTAATGGGATGGCTGGGTCAAATGGTATTTTTGGTTATAGATCCCTGAGGAATCGCCACACTGACTTCCACATGGTTGAACTAGTTTACAGTCCCACCAACAGTGTAAAAGTGTTTCTATTTCTCCACATCCTCTCCAGCACCTGTTGTTTCCTGCTTTTTTAATGATGGCCATTCTAACTGGTGTGAGATGATATCTCACTGTGGTTTTGATTTGCATTTCTCTGATGGCCAGTGATGATGAGCATTTCTTCATGTGTTTTTTGGCTGCATAAATGTCTTCTTTTGAGAAGTGTCTGTTAATGTCCTTTGCCCACTTTTTGATGGGGTTGTTTGTTTTTTTCTTGTAAATCTGTTTGAGTTCATTGTAGATTCTGGATATTAGCCCTTTGTCAGATGAGTAGGTTGCAAAAATTTTCTCCCATTCTGTAGGTTGCCTGTTCACTCTGATGGTAGTTTCTTTCGCTGTGCAGAAGCTCTTTAGTTTAATTAGATCCCATTTGTCAATTTTGGCTTTCGTTGCCATTGCTTTTGGTGTTTTAGACATGAAGTCCTTGCCCACGCCTATGTCCTGAATGGTATTGCCTAGGCTTTCTTGTAGGATTGTAATGGTTTTAGGTCTAACATTTAAGTCTTTAATCCATCTTGAATTAATTTTTGTATAAGGTGTAAGGAAGGGATCCAGTTGCAGCTTTCTACATATGGCTAGCCAGTTTTCCCAGCACCATTTATTAAATAGGGAATCCTTTCCCCATTTCTTGTTTTTGTCAGGTTTGTCAAAGATCAGATAGTTGTAGCTATGCGGCATCATTTCTGAGGGCTCTGTTCTGTTCCATTGATCTATGTCTCTGTTGTGGTACCAATACCAAGCTGTTTTGGTTACTGTAGCCTTGTAGTATAGTTTGAAGTCAGGTAGCGTGATGCCTCCAGCTTTGTTCTTTTGGCTTAGGATTGACTTGGTGATGCGGGCTCTTTTTTGGTTCCATATGAACTTTAAAGTAGGTTTTTTCAATTCTGTGAGGAAAGTCATTGGTAGCTTGATGGGGATGGCATTGAATCTATAAATTACCTTGGGCAGTATGGCCATTTTCATGATATTGATTCTTCCAACCCGTGAGCATGGAATGTTCTTCCATTTGTTTGTATCCTCTTTTATTTCATTGAGCAGTGGTTTGTAGTTCTCCTTGAAGAGGTCCTTCACATCCCTTGTAAGTTGGATTCCTAGGTATTTTATTCTCTTTGAAGCAATTGTGAATGGGAGTTCACTCATGATTTGGCTCTCTGTTTGTCTGTGATTGGTGTACAATAATGCTTGTGATTGTTGTACATTGATTTTGTATCCTGAGACTTTGCTGAAAAAGCTTATCCACCATAATCGAGTGGGCTTCATCCCTGGGATGCAAGGCTGGTTCAACATATGCAAATCAATAAATGTAATCCAGCATATAAACAGAACCAAAGACAAAAACCACATGATTATCTCAATAGATGCAGAAAAGGCCTTTGACAAAATCCAACAACCCTTCATGCTAAAAACTCTCAATAAATTAGGTATTGATGGGACGTATCTCAAAATAATAAGAGCTATCTATGACAAACCCACAGACAATATCATACTGAATGGGCAAAAACTGGAAGCATTCCCTCTGAAAACTGGCACAAGACAGGGATGCCCTCTCTCACCGCTCCTATTCAACATAGTGCTGGAAGTTCTGGCCAGAGCAATCAGGCAGGAGAAGGAAATAAAGGGTATTCAATTAGGAAAAGAGGAAGTCAAATTGTCCCTGTTTGCAGATGACTTGATTGTGTATCTAGAAAACCCCATTGTCACAGCATTCTTTTAAAATGCTCCTGACGTTAAGAATTGTTTGTTCACTGTTAACATTACATTAGCTGAACCATATCATGATCATTAGAAATAAACTTTTTAATGTCCAAAAATAGATTATTTATAATATTGTGAAGTTGTCCCAAATGTTCTCTACAAATTTGACACCTGTACAACTAGAGACAGTAAATCTTCAAAGTTTCAGCATCTGTGTTGCAATTAAGACTTCAAGAGCCTGAGCTGGAGGAGAATAGCCCAATGCTATGTTCTATTGGCAGCACTCTTCCTGCACCCTCTGGTGTTCTGGTGTGGGGCAGTGTGTAATCTGCTATCCCCAAGTCCTTCCTGCAGTTGCAATGGAGACTCCCCATGATGATCTTCTTTGCCAGCCCATAAGTCTTAGATGTTTTCATAAAAATGAGAGCCCTAGGGACCTGCAATGAATTGTGATCTAAAAGTATGCCATTATTATCATAACTTCAGAGAACATCAGAAGACATCAAACAGTTTTGCTGCACGTGTATACATCTCCAATGGTTCTGAAATGTTTGTGTCACATCTATATTTTCTGTATACAGGATAAGCTAGAAAGAAGGAAAAAGAGTAATAAGAGAAAGAGTAAGTGAGGAAACAGGAGAAGCAAAAAGCATCAACAGAGCATGAGAAAAAGGAGGACAAAAAAGCAGAAGCAGAAATGAAAGAAGAAAGTAAAAATAAGAATAAGGTTAAAGAGTAAAGCTTTGGATACTACAAATGGTAAGCAAACATGGTCAGAGATTTAAATCAGCATTCTTAGCACAATTTTAAACATTCAGGACTATGGAAATATTAAACTTACTTAATGGCAGACATAATTGTTTTGCATGAAAGTATTTCTCTATGACACCATATACATATATATGTGCATATATAGTTTATATAAAGACACAGTAATATTTAAATTATATGCACAGAATAAAATAAATTTTATTCCAAGATTAAAACATACATCTGGCCTTTATTTGTGAGGTTCTGCAATGTGTGTCAGAAACTACTTGTGAAGGGAACCATTCAATTTCCTTCTAGGATGAGGGGCTTATTTGCATGTCAGAGTATGTGTGTTGTTTTCATACTTCCCAACTCAGAAACAAGGAAGGTTTGAAAAGAGATGAAAACACGATAAGCTAGGAGCAGCATGTGGTCTCTCAGGCTAAAAGTCAGACACATTTGCAATGTAGTTGAGGGAGAAGAAAGTTACTGGGTGTGAGAATTTTCCACAGACCTGTGCATACATTCCAGAGACCTTCACTGAGCCAGTGTTAGAAACCAATTCATGTGTTCACTACTTGAAATACAAAGATCATAAGATTCTAGCCCCTTTCATTGCTTATTTCCTAGAGAGACAGGTGGATAAACAATACATTTTTCCCAACGGACTTGTTGGAGGATAGGAATCTGGAGCTATGTCCGACTTTTTCATTAAATGTTTGGAACATTCAGCCAGCTCGTAGTAAGAACAGGACAAGAGTGGTAATGTCTGTACTACAGGTTCAAGATCTAGGGTCCAAAGGTCAATCTACTTTTCCAGGATTTGATTCATAAAAGTCAGTACATTTCCCCATTTTGCCTTGAAAACTCTAAAACGATAGCTAAAGGAATTGTAACTCATTGTGAATGTGCTATAGAATTAAGTATCAATTGATATTTGGTTTTTTATTTCTTACTTCATTTGCTTTCACTACAGGGAAAAAAAAAAACACTTATCAAGTGCTACATGAGCAGAGGCTGGGTGAGGGGGCTCACTCCTGTAATCCTAGCACTTGTTTGGGAGGCCAGCGTGGGAGGAGCATTTAAACCAAGTTCAAGATCAGCCTGGGAAACATAGTGAGATCTCTTCTTTACACACAAACACAAATAGGTATATAAAGAGAGAGGAGATTGTGACTAATCAACTTAGTTGTTTGGAAAAGGAATCATGGAAATGTGATATTTGAATTCTACATAAGATATTGTATTAGTTATTGCAATGAAACAAATTACACCAAAACTTAGTGTCATGAATGTTGGTCATCTACTCTCAGACAGGCTTGCACATATATCCTTGTAAGCTGGAGGGATTGCTGAGGAATGGCTGGGCTACGATAGAGTCAGCTGAGAAGACTCAGCTGTTCTCTGTATCATTTCTCATCCTCTAGCAGTCATGACCATTTCATCGTGGTGGGGGAAAAAGGCCCACATGACAGCTGAAGTGTTCAAGAGCTCTCGAGGCTCAGACTTGGGACTAACACAACATCACTCCTGCCACATCCTATTACTAAATGCAACTCTCCAGGCTACTCTGACTCAAGGGGTGAAAAAACAGATTCCAACTCTTTATGAAAACTGCCTAGACTCATTGCATAGTGTGGCTTGACAGAGGTAATTAATTAAATGTGTTATTTCAATCAATCCATTTGATAAGTAGGTAAATATTTAAGTAGGTAGATAGGTGCACAGACAGTCAGACTGGTAGATATGTGTCTGAAAAACAGACTGTTAAATAATCTATTGCATGGATAGATTATAACATAATATATATTTACATTTCTTCCGAAGGTTGGATTTTCCCCCCTAAGGAATATTACAAGGCTATAAATCAGTATAAAAAGAAAGCAATGATCATGTTATGTAAAATCTATAGTTATTGGAGTGTATCACCACTTTTTACTTTTTTTTTTTTTTTTTTTTTGAGACGGAGTCTCGCTCTGTCGCCCAGGCTGGAGTGCAGTGGCGCAATCTCGGCTCACTGCAAGCTCCGCCTCCCGGGTTCACGCCATTCTCCTGCCTCAGCCTCTCCGAGTAGCTGGGACTACAGGCGCCCGCCACCACGCCCGGCTAATTTTTTGTATTTTTAGTAGAGATGGGGTTTCACCGTGGTCTCGATCTCCTGACCTCGTGATCCGCCCACCTCGGCCTCCCAAAGTGCTGGGATTACAAGCGTGAGCCACCGCGCCCGGCCACTTTTTACTTTTATACATTGCCTTTGGTATTGTGTTTGGTTGTGATGTTTTCAAAAAATAAACAAATGTAAGTTTAAAGAAGAAAAGGGATGAAAAGTTTCGTTTACTTGTCTTTTATTATAACTTGTCCCTTATCAAAATCTGAATGAGCTTATTTTTTGGATGATCTTTTTTGAAGTATTCATGCTATCCGAAATCTACCCAAGAGGACCCCAGAGAGAACTTCGAAGATGTTAAATGGTTCTCACTCCCAAAAAGTTGACTGAGAATGTTTTCACCACAGTTGAGTGGCATTTTTATTTAGTTTGACAAAAGTGCAAGTTTTATGGTATTAACAAAAGTGCAAGAATTTGCTCTTGGGGAGCTGGGGAGTATGCCTCTAAAAAGCAGATAGTCATCGTCCTGAGAGGCTGAAAATTTAATATTACAAGAGGTTTGTGATGCTGACACACACATATTAAGATATTGTGGATAGAGGAAATGAATAGTGGTTGTAAATATAAGCCCATAGAGAGAGTCACAAGTAAAGGTTGCACATATGGATATGAAATCAGGCTACCTCTCACTTGGGAAACTCTATATAATGGATCACGGAGAGAATAACAGTATAATAGCATTCACCCATCACAATAGGTGGTTAATGGTTAATGATTCTTCATAGCACAGTAGGCTAGCAAAATTCCTCTTTGACTATAGGCCATCTTATTCTCTCTCTCTCTCTCTCTGTTCCTCTCTCTCTCTCTCTCTTTCATACACCTCTCTCCATACACAAAGGCCATATATTGAGAACCATAAAAGTCAGCAGGTACTTTAGGCTGATATTTGCATTGATTTGACTCTTCTTCCACCAAAAATAATTCAAATGATGGAAAAAGTATATCCATGAAGCTATTCATATAACATAAAAATTAAAAATACACTAAATGTCATAAAATAAAGATATGACAAATTATGTTACCTCCACATGATGGAGTTATATGCAGCCTTTAAAAGTGATTATAAAGACTATGTAACACATAGAAAATCTTACAGATTCTGTTAAATTGCAAAACCTTGGTAAAAATTGTAAGTATACTGTGTTAATCAATGGGGAGATGACACATTGTAAAAAGTTAGGAGAAAATACAATAAAATTATAATGTAATTGGTAAGAATGTGTCAGATTGTTTTCTTCATTCCATTCCATTTTTATTCGCAGTTATCTTATTGGTTTTTATAATAAAATGCGTTTATAAATAAAAATAATCTCATGCTATTCTTTCTGCAAAAGAAAGTGAAGACGATGAAAAGTGAAGATAGTAAAAATAATGAAGTAAAGATAATGAAAGCATAAGAAATGCAGATCAGAGTGCAAGGGGGAATGTTTACAATGAAATCTTGTTCTATGCCTTTACTTTTGTTTTTGCCAGACTGTGAATAGTTTTAGTAATTTTACACATTAATAGCTATCCCATTAATTACACTAAAAAGTTAGAATTGTGAAGGCATACAAGGTGCACCTCTGTAAAAATAAATGCTTTATTGCAACATTGAAAATGTGGAAATACATAAGTATATTGTTAAAAAGCCACTCTTAAGGGAAGTAACTACAATATTAAGCCTCTCATGCCTATAAATAACAAATATTTCTGAAATCTGAAGAGCAAAGACACTATTTGGTTTAGTTTTGTATGTGCAGCAATTATCACACAGCTTTATTCTTTGGTCGTTCAATTCTGAACTATTTACTGAGAATCTACAATCTTCTGGTGCATTGTTCTAGTACAGGAGACACTCAAGGCACACAAGGTCTTTGGTTTCATGCAGCTTGTATTACAGAGGGAGATGATTTTATTGAATGCTTTTTCTGTGTCTATTGAGATGATCATATGATTTTCGTTTTTAATTTTGTTTATGTAGTGACTCACATGTATTGATTTGCATATGCTGATCCAACCTTGCATCCCAGGAATGAAACCCACTAAATTGTAATGAATTATCTTTTTGATGTGCTGCTGGATTCAGTTTGCTGGTGTTTTGTTGAAGATTTTTGTGTCTGTATTTATCAGGGATATTGGCCTGTAGTTTCTTTTTATTGTTGTGTCTTTGCCAGCTTTTGGTATCAGGATGATATACTGGTTTTGTAGACTGAATTAGGATTGAATCGCTCCTCCTCAGTTTTTTTGAATAGTTTCAGTAAGATTTGTACCAGCTCTTCTTTGTACATCTGGTAGAATTTGACTGTGAATTCACCTGGTCCTGGGGTTTTTCTGGTTGGTAGATTTTTTTTTATTACTGATTTCCAAGCTGTTCCACAAACTACTATGTTTTCTAAGATTTGTACACTGTGTAGAGTGGACTAGGGGAGAATCGTATCCTAATTTTTTTAAAGAGGGATTGAATGAGCCAGTTTAGGATTCACAGTAATGATGCTAGGTTACTACATTTTCTTGTGCACATAATGCTTCATATATTGTTTTGATTATTTATGTTCACATTTTACTGTGTTTACATTTTTAACATCATGGGAATTTAAATTAAGAATTTTAAAAATACATTTAATTTTATAACTTATTATTGGTCTGTTCAGGTTTTCAATTTCTTCCTGGTTCAGTCTTGGGAGGTTGTTTTTCCAAGCATTTATCCATTTCCTCTAGGTTTTCTAGTTTGTGCACATAGAGGTGTTCATAGTCATCTCTGAGGACCTTTTATATTTCTGTGGTATCAGTTGTAGTGTCACTTTTGTCATTTTTTATTGTGTTTAGTTTAATTTTCTTTCTTTTTGCCTTAGCTAATCTAGCTAAGAGTCTATCAATTTTATTTACACTTTCAAATAACCAATTTTTAGTTTTGTTGAATCTTTGAATGGTTTTGGGGTCTCAGTTTTATTTAGTTCTGCTCTGATCTTTGTTATTTCTTTTTTCCTATTAGTTTTATTCTTGTTTTTCTAGTTCCTTTGGATGTGACATTAGGTTGTTGAGAAAGAACAAAAAATCTCACACCAATAATCTCTGCTTGTGATGATGCTTTCTTTAAAGACATTAAAACAAATTGGTGGACAGATAGAGACTGCAGACCCATTAAATTAGCTAGTCAGAAGAATCCTCTTTGAGAATGAAATGTTTGATCTGAGATCACAAGGGAAAACAAGGGGGTAGCCATGTAAAGATCTAGGAGTAGTATTTCAGATTATGGGAATGGGAATGGCACAGGCAGAGTCCAGTGTGAAAACCCAGAATGCCAGTGATCAAGAAGGAAAGAGTAATAAAATAAGAATCAGACAGGCAAAGCTAGACATGGCCCCAAGTGCGTTAGAAAACCTTGGAGGGTTAGGCAATAGCATGATATGGCATGGTTCATGCTGTCATAAATTCATTCCTACTGCTGTGCAGAGAAAGGATTCCACAGGGAAAACATGCCACAATGAAATAAATTAGTAGACTGCATTAGTACTGACAAGAAACTCTGGCAGCCTGAAATAGAATGAAAAAGTTATACTGGAAGAAGTCCATGGATTTGGAACCTATGTTAGTAACAGGAGCAACAGTCTCTGTTGACTCTTTGGAGATGGTGGGTAATGAGAGAATATAAACATTGAGATGACTAGTTGGTTGTGATTTTTAAGCAGGTGTGTAATGATGCAATATTTGATAGAGACATGGTCAAAGAAAGTCTTTCTGTGATGGTGATCCAGAATGTTGTTTTAGATACGTTAAGTTTGAGATCTCTAGTAAGTATTTAGGTAGAGATGTCAAATATATAACTTGTGTCTCTTTCTCTCCATATGAGTATCTTTAGCTCAATGGATAGGTAAGGACTCCCCTACAGATTTCGATGTCAATGTCATATAAACGATATTTAAAGCAATGGGAATGAATGAAATTATATAGGCATATAATACAGATAAGCTCTGCAGAAATAATTTCTGTGGAATTCCAATAATGAGAAGTAGGAGCAAATAAGCTGTCATCAAGAAAGGCTGAAGAAAAATGGCCATTTGTGTGAATGAGTCACAATGGCCAAGAGAAGAGTGTTTCAAAAAATAGAAAGTCATTGAATGAGTCAAAGGCAGCCTGCAAGTCAGGTAAGATGAGTTAAATACAGTGAGGGCCAAATTATGACTGACGACGGTTTTGGAGATAGAGAACTCACTGGTATCTTAATAGAGAAGCTAATTAGATGTCTCTAAAGAAAAAATGGTATACTAGAAGGTGAAAAAAATAGCTCTCTAAAGACCACTTTAGATAATTTTTCCAAGAATTTTCTTCTACTAATATTGAACACCAACTGGAAGTATCAAAGTAATATTTACTTCTTTTTAGAAATACATACACACACATTTATAGGCACACATGCATAGACACACATACTTGCACACACACACATACACAGACACACACACGTATATTTTAAGAAAGAAGCTACTGAAATACATATGTATACTTATTAGAAAGGAGTATAGCTACTAGGCAATTAAAAACTATTTTATACCCTTGGCCAAATTGGCAGCATATCCTATAAGGATTTTTTTTTTTTCCAGTGGCTAGCAACTTGCTGCTATGAATGATTTGTTGAGCTGTGAAGGAATTTCCATAGTAGTGAAATCTTGTGTGTGGAATTTCCACATACTTGTATACAAATTTTATCTACACCACACTTCAGATACAGCCATGTTTCCTGCTTGATGTTAATGAACAATAAAAATTCTCTGCAGCACTGTTCCTGTCAGAGAGGCATTCAGAGATCTTCTAGAGAGTGTGCCGTCTGTCACATATGGACAAAACCTTGATCCAGGTGCTATTTATTAGCTCTACTAAATAAGTTGCATTATTTTCATTTTAAAGTGAATAGACTCAAAAAGATTAAGTAACTTATTCAAGTGGCAGAAAGTAGCACTCTGTCAGGTAAGTCGGTATTCAACTTCAGAATTTGTGTGAATAGAAAAAACAGAAATACTGAAGAAAATGCTTAGGGAACTACTCTCTAAAATGAAATGTCTCTCCTAGGCAGTTGCAGTTAACAGTATCCAATTTTCTAAGCTTCTCTGGCAGCCGCTTGTTACTTCTCGCAAAAGAAAAATTAAACTAATCTGAGGGATAGATTTTTGTACCTCGGTCATTTAAGTCCAAATTTCCATCTACTTTTGCCTGCAACTGAAGTTAACTAAGTTCAACTTATACAAGTGCAAAGTCTTCAAGATTTATCTGACCACAATTCAGCTAAATAGAACTCCTTAGCTGAGTAAAGGTATGATTGAGTAAGGGATCTTACATTCAAAGGGGGCAAAAGAAAATACAACTCAGTAACATTTCATCTGAAAACCCATAGAAGGATATTTTAAAATAGGATCATTGTTCCAATTCAGAAATAATTGGTAATAGGTATGTAATATTTAGTTGTACTTGGACACAATTTTAAAAAGTAGCTCAAAATTATACTGGCCGGGCGCGGTGGCTCACGCTTGTAATCCCAGCACTTTGGGAGGCCGAGGCGGGTGGATCACGAGGTCAGGAGATCGAGACCACGGTGAAACCCCGTCTCTACTAAAAACACACACAAAAAAATTAGTGTGTGGCGGGAGCCTGTAGTCCCAGCTACTCGGAGAGGCTGAGGCAGGAGAATGGCGTGAACCCGGGAGGCGGAGCTTCCGGTGAGCCGAGATTGCGCCACTGCCCTCCAGCCTGGGCGACAGAGCGAGACTCCGTCTCAAAAAAAAAAAAAAAAAAAAAAAAAAAATACTGAAGATGTTAAAACTGTTAACTGAAAAGGGTTCGGATATGGGTTTTGGCCTATTACAGCTCTATATCTATTAGGAAACATGCAGTAAACACAGAAATAATTAGAAATATATATTAACTAAAAATAGAACCTTTAAATGGAACCACCAGTTTTTCAATTGAGGTCTAAAAATTGTGAGCAAATGATACTCCACAGATGATAGGTGCTACTACCTATTTTTGTAGAAATATACAAGATAGACAAAGTTTTTACATATGTTGATTTTTGCATATGACAGTTTATGAGGCTGGCAAAAATTATTATTATTATCACCATTTTACATATAGTAACGAGATGCAAAAATAGTCAGGAGGTTTCCGGAAGTGACACAGCCAATGTTTCACATCGTGTATAATGACTATTCATTTAGATCATATTGTATGGCGGTTTCAACTTACATTTCAAACTTCCTGACCCAAAGGACTTCCAATTGTTTACAAAATGTTCCACAAACTATTATGTTTTCTAAGATTTGTGCACTGTGTAGAGTGGACTAGAGGGGAATTATATCCTAGTTTTATAGAGAGGGATTGAATGAGCCAGTTTAGGATTCACAGTAATGATGCTAGGTTACTACATTTTCTTGTGCATATAATGCTTCATGTATTGTTTTGATTATTTATATTCACATTTTACTGTATTTACATTTTTGAAATCATGGCAACAAATTAAGAATTTTTTTAAAAAATCATTTAAAATAGACTTTGGAAAATCTGCTCCCGGGGTGAAATTTCTTAACATAATTCTTTAATTCACCTCAGCTTATTTGTCTCTTGGTTTTGTTATGTTGTACTTCATTAATATTCATTTGTAGCATCAGATGTTAGGCTGTATTTAATTTTCATCATCTTGATTTCCATAACTGGTTATACGACTTGATGAGAAAAAATATAAAGTGGATTTTGCTTCTTGAAGAAAAGACATCAAACTATCATAATCATACTGGGACTGTCAGTTCAAATTAATCAACTGTTTCTGTTTTACTGGCAGGACAGAGGGAGAGAGAGAGAAAGATTGAGAGAGACGGCATAAAACTCAATCAGTGCTCAGGAAGAAGAGAATCTGTTCTTCCAGGTCTGAATAATCAAGTGCATATGTTTTTAATTGGCAACATCTTTGTACTCTGTGCTTCATTTAAATGCTTTTATTTAGTGTGTTGATTTTCTGTGATTATTCATGTTTCTATATGTCCTGATAAAATAATTTAAACAATCAATTAAATCAACCTAAGTAAGCATAGAATTAAATACAGCAGAGAAAAGCTTCTTTGCTGACAAGGAGGGATAGCCCCTGATTAGCATAACCTTCACATGGGGGGGATTGTTTTACTTATCTAACAAAAAGGGGGCACTTTCTGAAACACACACAACAGGTATTGTTTCTGCAGAAAAAAGAAGCACGTGTCTGACCACATTTGTCTAAGGAAAAGGGAAACTTCATTTACCATAACCTTAAGCAATGTTTTCACATGGACTGAAAAGCAAAAGACCCCATTAAAAATTAGCCTCAAGCAGCAGATACTCTCTTTTTAGGTTTGTGTGTCTCCGTGAGGTCAGATGGCTTCCCCAAACATGGTTTTAGAGAGAATCACAGCCTTTAATAGATCCTCTGTTAAAAAAGACTGTTAGAGAAAGTCGACCAAGGGCTTCGTTCCACGACGACCGTTTCCTGCGTGTGCAGCTCCACACAGCGACCGCGGCCTGCAATGCGCGGAGCACAGCGTGGCCTCTTCCAGCCGGAGCTCGGGAGCAGCGGCGGCAGCTGGTGGCCACCTCAGGGAAATAAAACCATTGCAGCAGTAGCAAAATGGCTCAAAGTCCAACCAAAACCTGGCCTTTTCCTGTGAGTAAATACGCGGCCAGTTTGGTTTTCCGTCCCAAGTGATTCCCGGCTCAATAACGTTTCTCCTCCAGGGAACCCACTGGAACTCCACTGGCTGTGCCGCCTCCTAGCGCGTCCCCCGCGCACGCCGCAGGCCGGTGCTTGGAAAGCGCGATGTCCCCGGGAGGGAAGATCTCCTACCTGGAATGGATGGTTCCAGACCAGCGGGAACGCGCTCTAATCCTTGATGGAAGCAAACGTGGGAGGAAAGCACAACGTCTAGGACTTCCCTCTAGTGTCAGAACAGGAAGAAGAACCTGAGAAGTCGCGGGGGAAGGCAGGCCAGGAGCAGGCGTCCGGCCCGTTCCCACAGCCCGGGAGAAATTAGCGTTGCGCCCCGCCCCTCCCCGACGCCGGTCCCCACCACACACACCAGCGCCCCTCGCCAGTCTTTCTCAAATTTCCTCTCACATCTATCAACAACCTCTTGGTGCAGAAATCTGCACTGCACAAGTTAGGAGCCTGCAAGGGCGGGCGGTGTTACAGTCTCGCTCTTTCCATCTTCCCTCTTTACTCTACATAGTTTCAAAGTCCACATGGCCCTAGTTTTGACAACAGTTTCCAACAGTTTCAACGTTATGTATTTCAACTTCCCGTCTCAGTTCACTGGCGTCTGCACCCTTTGCCGAGTGTGGGTGGCGGAGCCCTGGGTGACAGCACTCGGGACCACGCACCCATACCCTTCTTTATGCTCGTTATCAGCCAATTGCCAAGAGCAGTGGAACAGACACAAGTGGGGGCTGTTTGGAGCGGGAGTGAAGAGCCTGCAAGGCCCGGGAGAGCGCGGATTCCGGAGTAGGGAGGCAAGGGGGCAGCGTGGGAGACCAGAGGGAAAATGGGCGGAAAAGCCAAGCAAAAAAACAACGTAGATTGGGCTTTGCTCCGGCTTTACAAAGGCAGAGATGGTCGAGCCCTCTGAGTGACTTTGTGCCTTCTTTATCCCGTCCTTTGTGAAATAAGCCGTTTTCTGCCCCCCTGCGGGAGCCTAGGCTGTGGGCGACTCGCTAGCACTGCCCTGGGCCTCCAAGCTCCCTGCTCGCTGAGCCCAGCGCCGACACTCACAGGAGCTGCGTTCGCCGGATCCTCTGAGAGGCTCTGCAACGATCCCGATCCAATTCAGCAGCGTTTTAAAAGGTAGCCGAGTGGAGATGCTTTTTCTTGTCTTTTTCATTATTTCATTCTCTGTCTTTTAAAATTTTAACAATAACCTGTCGTTTCCGCGTGGAGGGTCTAAGAATCTTCACTGGGTTTAATTTAGGAATTTAAAATTGGGTTTCTCAAAATTTGAATGTGGTCCCCTTAATTGGTAATCAAGATCGCGGAGTCTTCCAAAATAGCCCTTTTCATCTTATGTAATTAAAGATCCACGAGCTTTCCAAAGAAGCTCTGGATTTTCCACGGTACAATCTATATATTTTTTTCTCTCTCTCCCTCTCTCTCTCTCTCTCTCTGCCTCTCTCGTGAGTGTGTGTGCGCGCCCCTGTGCGTGCGTTTTCTTTCATTTCTGGCATTAGGAAACTCGTTCAGGGCCACTGAAAAGTCGGGGGAGGCTCAGATGTTATTTCCCACGGATTCCTGTTTTTCCGGAAACGTTGTCACCAAATAAGTATGAGACTGTTAATTTGGAGAAACAATTAGCCCCTATAAAAAAAAAAAAAAAAAAAAAAAAAGAACCGGAGGGGAGAAGGCTAGGGTGGAAGAGACAAGGAAGCTGCTGCTTGGATTCGCTGGTGGAGGAAAGTGCGACCTGGACCTGGGCTTGGGGGCTCCCGTCCCCTTACTTCAGCACCAGAGGGGATGGACAGCGTCTCCGGACTAGGCTGCAGCCACAGGGACGGAACTACGCTGCCGCCGCCGCTGTCCTTGCCGCCACTGTCGTCGCCACGGGCAGCTGGGCTACTTGCTCCTCGCAGCTAAAAGGTGGTGCCTCCTATACCCCCTCGCCTCCTGGCCCCCTTCCTTAATGGATGAAAAGTACCCCTCCCTCTACACCTGCTGTACCTAAGGACAGGACTCTGAGGAGTACTCTTTCTCCACAGATTAAACTCTCAGCAGCAACTTCAAGAATCATTTTCTATAGGGGCCTGGGAGGAATTCTGGAGGAGAGTAAAGTCGAAGTTCTTAGAAGCTCTGAGAAATCATGGGCTGTGCGGTAGGGGTCGAAATGCTCAAAGGCCCACAATTCTTGAAATAAACAGAATGGTCTTGAGTGGATTGCAACTGTTTTGGAAATAGCTTTGTGAAAAGAGGGTGGAGAGCTACTCAAAATTCTACATTAGAGAGACTGAAAGGACATCTAATTTCATTGCTCGGCAGGTAAGTGGTAGCACTATTATTTTTGTTTTTCAAAATTCGAATGACTTGTCTTATGGTTTAACAGAAAGAACATAAGCAATGTAATTTTTTCTGGGGTGAACGGGAAGATAAGCAATTTTGTTTGAAAATAATTGCTTCTGGATCATTGTGTGACAAGAATCAAATAACATACATGTTGCCTTACATAATTACAGTAAACTTTTAGCTGGCCATTTTTCTTATTGCTTATCTAATATCTTTTCGGATCTGTGCATCTCTTGCTTATTTTTTCTCAAAGCTAATACAATCTGATGTTTGGCAAGATAATTTTGTTGCCTTATGTATGCCATAAAAAGTGATCCTGTCTGTGCTACATAGTATGCAAGACTCAAAAAGTTAAAATAGAGAGGGTTTAACCATGCCCTCTAACATATTTTATAATGTTACAATATACCAAACTATGCATGGGAACAAATATATGTATACATATACACCAGATTTCTCACTCCATGCCAACCCCCAAGTATACCCACACCTGTAGAATCTTACATAAGGAGACACTCATATTTTTACTTAACATCCTCTTTCCAGCCTTTTAAAGCTCAAGACTGCTTTCTCAAACCTGATCTGCCAGAAAGCAGAAAATGAGAAGCTTTAGTGTGCCTCTTTACGAGAGCTGGATTTCAAAATCATTCTAACTTATTAGTTCTGCAAAATACATTTGTCAGTGAAATCCAGAAAGTAATAGGAGCCAATAGGTTCTCAAAAAACCATAAACTTTAAAATGCTAATTAAATCTGTTTTCTGTTGATTCTTATTTCTAGTCTTCCCCTGGAGCTTTAAAATTAACAATCTTTCACAGTGACCTTGATAAGCACTCTGCTTTAATAAAAAGGGTTCACTGGGCAAAAGCAGTTACACAAATTTATAACCCGTGCCTGACATTTCACTAAGAATTCGATCAATTCCAATGAGTACATTCAGTTCAGTAAAGAGTTTCGACTTGCAAGGATGGAATTTTACAGGCATGTAAATACATGTGATGAGATATGCATAATCAACTCTGTGAAAAGAGTTTGCCACTTTGAAAAATTACAGGAGATCTTTAGGTTTTACTTTAAATTTCACTGGTTGTGTGTAACTGATAGTAAAATAGCTCAATGCATATCTATATATACCTTCCTTCTCAATTTTAACACAAAAATCATTGGAGGCCGTTACAGTGGCATTCATTGGTGGGGTGATGTCCTCTTGTTTTATGTTGGCTGAGTGTAGCAATTACTCTCTGACAAAAAATCATTCTTAACTGTCACCACTTACCATGAACCTGCTTGCTTAGCAGAAAAGGAGCAGAGGCATCTATGTCACTGAGCTCCTTGGGGGCTCTGTTGCCCTATATAGGTCAAGAATGATTATCTGAGGAGCAGAAACATGTATCATTGATTTGGATTCCTTCCCAGAAAACCTGCAATGTGCTCTAAACACAATCCTTCTTTTCCTCAATGGGAGAGGTATGGAAGTGAAATTATCACATGGAGGACTTAATCATATTTTAAGAGATTTACAGCATGTTGTTAGACAATTATTTTGGTTGTCAATTAATTAACACAGAGGGACTCCCCTAGTCAATAGGGCATAAAATGTAAGCAGAGAATGTGTTTCAAGAAGCACTCCTGTGTATATGGCCGCAGTTCCCTCCTCAGAGGCAGAGGGGGCAGGCTTTCTCTATGTGTAACTGAAATCTCATGAAGTGAAAGTTGCCTTTGCCTAATCCCTTAGGAGATTTAGTCACAGAAATACGTAACTCTAATTCACCCCAAACTCATGAAAGTGCATGGAAACTCTTGTCAATCCTTATCTGTAGGGAAATGTCCTTACATTGAGATAGAGTTTGGGAAAGCAACTTAATGCCTACCTAATGCTAATCTCTAATTGTAAAGTAGATAGTCAAACAAACAAACAAAAAGGGGGTAGTGGAAACCAATCTTCATTATTGCACAGAATCACTTGTCTTTAAAGAAAAATCAACATTTTATTAAGGGATATCTGTACCCCACTAAGGACATCTATTTGCTTTGATAGTTATTTTGTTTTGCTAAAGGAAAAGGATGCATGAGGTCTTGGGAGTACCAAACACACTATCTTTTCCTCATTAAAAAAAAAAAAAAGTTTTATTGGATAAGACTAAGTGTTGTTGGCTGTTGCTTACATTTGAGACTCAGAAGAGAAAAGTGAGATGGGATTACATAATCTAGAAAATGTAAAGTGTATATAGGACCAGAGGATAATTAAAAATGAGCCCTGGAATCCATTCAATTGCCTTCTTCCAAAATGTTATAAAAACACTTCTTGATTAATTTTTGCATAGGCTATATAAATATTACTTGTATATTCTAATGTAATTATTAATACCATGAAATCGTATTGGATTTTAATGCTCACAGTTTGCCTTTGGAGTTATTTACTTGGTTTTCAACCAAGTTCAAACATTTATCAAAAAATATAAAAGCAAGAAATGACTATTGCTAATATTTAGTAATTGGCTGTTTTTGACCACTTAAAGATTTATAAATTCCAGGCGGCTAGCCTGCTTACTCACCTAGTTCTGTCAAGCAAGACAAAAGCCACTAGGAAAGAAAAAAGCACATTGTAAGCTAGAAATTATTTCTGTAGTAATCTCACCTTCCCAGAAATCTGTACAGTGTGTTATAGAATAGAACTCAAATGGAGACAGATCTCTTATTTGGTGTTTTCTTCCTATTTAGCTTAGCAGAGTGAGCACATAGCATGTGTTGCAAGAGACAACATCCTGTGGTAAGAAACATGTTACACATCATGTTGTAGGGAAACAAGTACTACCTGACAGTCAAAAGATCAGAATTTTTAAACTGCTGGCCATAAGATCTTCTACAAGTCACTCAATCCACTGCAGCTTAATTTTTCTTCCTTAAATTTGGGGATGTTTTAGCTTTCAATGAAGGCATGATAATTTACATACAGCTGATACCCGAACACTCATGAGATAAGTGAGTGATGCCTACTTTGTGGGATACTAGAAAGTCCAAATTCAATGATTTTGAGAGTGTTTTGGAAACAAGTGTTATATCTGTGAGTTATTATAAATAATTTCCAATAGCATTCATTCGTTCATCAAAAAAATCCCACTAATTACTATATAACATGCATGTTGTTATATTTAACAACTCTCAGCATAGGGAATATAATACTTTCCTGATAATTCAGCAGTCATTTCCTTTACATCTCTTAATGGTATAAATGTAAGTGATATTCAATGAAGGTGGACTTGGTTTCAAAAATATTTATTACACAGAACTGTCACCACATTCTATATCAATTGGACAAACCTAGTTGACCTGAGTTTATTTCAACAACTTTCATTTTGACCTTCAAAGAATCTATCACTTTGTGTCATAATTTTCTAGTTTATAAAGGAGGATTAATGTTTGTAATTAGTGATATTGATAAGGAAACTCATAAGATGAAATAGACTTCAAAACTCCGTATCCTAAAACATCCAGAAAGCATTGTGATTTGACTGCTGGCTTGTGAGCATGGAGTGAAATGTAGACAACATGAGGGCTGATCTAAGGGGCTAGCCTGGAAATGTTGTTAAGATGTTATCTTGATTTAGTCCAAAGCCTAGATTCTATTCATAGGCCTCTTTGGACATCTCTTTAGAAAACCGAATAAGCAATATTTCATTGCTTATTTGCTTTTCTTAGATGGGTTTTAAACATCACTATGATTTTTTCAATGTAATTTATCAACATTTGGTCTGTATAGATTTCTAGACTACCACTAAAAATATACTGATAGTATGCTTAGGAAATAAAAGTCAATGTTTGGTGTTACAGTTATTTCCAGCATTGTTTTGTGGTTAAATCATATAATTGCACCAGAGATAAAAAATTATATCATCACTTACTAATATAATTCAGATTTTTTTTTTTGTCAAACACACACACAAAAAAAACCCAGAAACAGTCAAAAAATAAAATGAAAAAGAACTGAGAGTAAGAGGTCATTAAAATAATGTCTTGAGGCCAGAGAATTTATCCTTGAATTATCCTTAAATTTTCACTGTGAAGTTTCTTCAGCACATTCTACACACTGAAAGAGTCAGACAATCATTTTGGGTCTCCTGAATTTGGTCTTCAATTTGTCAGCAAAGATAAAGTGATCATGTTATGGTTTTTTTTCAAAAAGAGTATCATTAATTCATTTGAATACTTGCTAATTATCACTTCATCATATGTAACGTACATACTTGAAGACATTTTTAAAATTAAAAATTGTGAAGTAATTATATGCTCTATGTTTAAGATATTTACTCACAATTTCGGTCTAAGATTTAGTTTTTTAAAAGAATAAGTGCTTGCCTGGTAAATTCACTAAATAAGCTAATAGAAAATAGAAATCTTTTAGAAATGGTGCCAAAATTTTAACAATAATGTGTTACTTATATAAAACAATGAAAAGGCCAAGTATAGTGGCTCATGCCTATAATCCCAACACTTTGGGAGACTGAGGCAAGAGGATCACTTGAGGCCAGGAGTTCGAGACCAGCCTGGGCAACACAGTGAGACCTCGTTTCTTCAATAGAAAAAAAAAAAAAGTAAAAAATTTAAAAAGAATATCTGGGTGTGGTGAATGTGCCTGTAGTCTCAGCTACTCAGGAGGCTGAGGTGGAAGGATCACTTGAGCCAAGCAGTTTGAGGCTGCAGTGAGATATAATCACATCACTGCACTCCAGCCTGAATGAGATTCTATCTCAAAACATATATATATATATATATACATAAAAAAATAAATTTTATTTGAATATTCTCAAGGGGAGCCACAGTGAGAAGTAAGTATCTGAGATTAAGAAATTTAGGGTATAGATGAGAAAAGAGTATTTTATGGTTAAAAATGCATCCAGTACACACAAAATCTGAGGTTCAACATGGTTTGTCATCAATTGGTTGTGTGGACTTGGGTGAATCACTTTATCTTAATTTAACTGCTCATCTGTATCCTTGGTCCTGTTGGTAAATCATTATTATGTCCATGAGAAAACAAACAATGTCTATGTTTAGTTGAACTCATAAACTTTCCTTCCACGTCTGTCATGCCATTCTTCTTAAAAATGTTTCCGTGCTCTCATGGTGGAACATACATGGGATTTAGAATCCGACATAAGTTTGAATCCTGTTATAGAAATGGCATTAATGACAAAAACTTGGGCAAGGAATGTGAAGTCTCTTGAGTCTGATGTCCACTGCAATGTGTTGCTGGGAACAGTTAATGTTGAGCAAATTGTATAGAATGGCTAGTGCATTGCCAGGGATTTGTTGAAGCTGGTGAGTGTTATAACTTAGCCTGTTAGACTAGTCTATGCACATGGCTCTGATCAGCTACAGCTCTCTCATTTCTCCGGATAAATCCCCCATGCTTTATATTCTCTTCCAAACATAGTATCCTCATCACCACATAGTTCTTTTGTTAATGCTTTGTTCTAGACTTTCCCTTTTCTGTTTTCTTATTCAAACCTATATCTCTTTGCATAGATTGTAAATTCAAATGCCCGCAGGGTGCAGGCAGTTCACGTAAGGAGTGAGGCTAGCCAGTGAGATCTGCATCACACTGCAGAAAGCGAGCCCCTCGAGAGTCCTCGATTCAGCTCTGCTCAGTTAGAACAAAACGTGAGAACTGAAAGCAGAGAATTTTGTGTGAAATCTACTTTTTGTTTTACTTAATTTAATTGTTAAAATTTTGCATGTAGCGAAACAGACTACATGCTAGATTCCATACATAGCTGCCGAACCTTTTCGTTTCTCATTTCAATGACATTTAATAGAAACCCTAAACTGAGATATTTAGTCAGATTTTTTCCAGACCTTTTTGTTTTTATCTAAAAATGAGACAGTGAACCATGACTTGATGAAAAGGTTCATCTTAATATGTTTTTACAATTTTAAAATAAATAAACCTAAAAAATAATGAGTGGCTGAGATAAAATAGATACTTCATGTTTTTGAATGGGCAAAAGTTTTGTGGGGAAAAATTAACTCATAGAATAAATAGGAATGAAGATAGGTCAATAATATTCCATAGTATGTTTTATTCAGGCATCTTTTCCAGCTATTGTTTTTGCCCCCATACACACGCAACAGCTACAATAACCCAGATAATAACCTTGACTAACAATGAGACTAAGAAAAGATTATTAGTTATTGACTAATATCTGCAAATATTCCTTCTTCCCAGAATACAAATTTTCTACTTTTGTGCCTACTCATATGTGTAAAAACAGATAATTTCTTTAGAAAGTTATTTTTTACATTTCATCAGCAAATTATAACACACTCTATAGAATGTTCTGTTGGATTTCACAAATTGGAGGCAGATGTCTTATTGTATGTTCGGTGATGTAAGTCCTCACACCCACACAACTGCACAAACACAGGGATGGATAAGATTATGCTTTCGTTTGATATATGGCAATTTTTTTTGTAATTTCTTCTTTTCTAATCCTTGTTAATAGTGACTGTGCCAAAGGGAAAAACAATTCTGCCGTTATTGATGGAAAAAAAGGAGCTTATTTTGCCTAATTGGTATTTGTATGTTTTAATTTCTTTTTTTGCTAGAAGTGACAAAATCCCAGCTTAAAGTGGCTTAATCTAAATAAGCAACTAAACAAAAAATATAATTGCAAAAGAGAATTACTGGCTCATGCAGTAGTAGATTATAGCAGGTATGGCTTGATTAAAGTGTTCAAATATTATCTGCATTCTTCAGTGTTGTCTTCATTCCAAAGTACGGTTTGCTTACATGATAACATTTGCCTCATTCTCTGTTCTCACTGTCTTTCTCCTTCACTCCTGTCTATGTTTCTGTTTCTGTCTGTCTCTCTTTTCTCCCCCCTCTTCTCCATCTCTTTCTCTGTCTTACTCACCTCCTTACCAGTTATAGGGCTACAGTGTTTCCTTTCCAAATCCAGTTCACTTCCTCAATAGTTCCAGTAGATGTACTGGGATTGACTAACGGAATATTACATACTGGGCTGGATCTTGAAGTAGGGTGGGCTTTACAAAACCACATTGACTGAGGCGTATTAGTTATTGACTAATATCTGCAAATATTCCCTCTTCCCAGAATACAAATGACTAGCTTAGTGCAGTTTTCAGCAGAAAGGGGAGACTACATTAAAGGATAGAAAAGAACAACACTTGTCCTCTACAATACTAATGAAGAATCTACCCAAGATTTCTAAGTCACTGAATTTATCTACTGTTGATGGAATACTCAGCAAAAGCGGGCTCATTGGCTTGTTGTTTCTCTAAAAGCTTTTTATTTTTTACTAAGGAAAGAACGTCTTAAGATGAAATGTTTGACTTTAAATGTAATTAACACATCAAAGTTTTGTGGGAGTCCTTTTACTATATTATTAACAAATGAATAATACGAAAAGGACACACAAATAGATTAAAAAATCATTGGGGATAAAAGAATTGTTATTCCAGAATAGTTATTTTTTCTATATTTGGTGATTTTTTTCAGTAGTTTTAAATGATATTTCCTTATTTAACACGTGTTAAAGCCTGTTCCAGCTTAGCTAGACTACTTCCCTTTTGTTTTCCTGGTCTGGTTTTAATCTTGAAGAAGTAAAACTCCTGAAAGTAGATTAATCTACTTGTGTACATTTTACACCATTATTATAGATGAGCCAGTTAAGAGTAATACAATAGGGCACATTTAGAGTCAAAGTAAGTCAGATTGTGGTAGTTTGTCTAATTCATTAACTTCGCAAATTAACTTTATTTTTGTCTTCAAACACATCTTTTTCTCGACTTAAGAATCCTTTTAAGCGATTAAACTAAAATTTGTCCATTATCCACCTAAGTCATTTGTTTTTATTTTCCACATTGTGTTCTTTTCCAAGAAATCTCTTTGAAGTTGGAACGAGAAGTTTCAGTATAAAATCTTCATAGGGCATAATAAATGCATTTGGGAAAATGTAACCCTACACATTAGTTTCCATTCGTAATACTATTTTCTCACATTCTACGTGTTATTCATGATTGTTAGAGTCCTGTTTTAAGGAATCTCATGTGATTCTCACAGCAGGACTAGGAAGCTGACTTTTTCATTCTTGTTTTGCAAATGGGACAATCAAGCTCCAGGAAAGTTAGATGCTTCTCTATAGATTAAGTAAAAATTGAGATTTAGGATCAATATTTAATGCTTTTCTGTTCATAAGTGGTTTAGGAAGAAAAACTGCCCCTCTTCTTATAACAACTATTACAGGCTTGACTTACTTTAGACTGCAGTAAATAAATAAAAAAACAAATAAACAACAACAACAAAAAATAGAACAGCTGAATTTCATTGACTTTAGTTTTACTAAGTAACTGGAGGCATTTAGATTCTCAAGAATCTTGAAGGGTTCATGTATTATCTTGATCTTAATCTTATACAAACAGAGAGGTTTTTGGACAGCATAATCACATGTTGAAAGTCATATTTGATAAGCTTCAGTGAACCATGGTGGACCAGGGTTGATTCTATTGCAGAATTCAGACTTGAGGTGATGAGAGCTGGAGCAAATTGGGTGAAGGTTAGAAATTAGCCTATTAAAACTAAATGACTAGATGTTAGTGATGCCACTATCGAATAAAAAAAGAATCAGGAGGAGACCAAATGAGATAGTGTTTTTATGTACTAGGTAAATGCTCACATGTATAAGTGTGAAATACGCTTCTTTGGAAGGAAAGATGTGATATCTGACATGGGACATGTCAAATGGATAATGAGAGGACGTAACAGCCAAATGCAGATGAAGAACCCATTAATTTTAGAAAGAGGGTAAAACCTGACCTATCTAACTCAGAGCTACCAAAGTGGAGATTACTGCTGAAGCTATGAAAATGTATTAGCTATTTGAGAGAATAAAAGAAAAACAATTGTTTACAGATATAAATATCTTTCAAAAGTAAGAAAAAAATAAGAGAAAAGAAGGTCATAAAAGAGTCATAGAAAGTGTAGGGGAAAGGTATAAAGAAAAATGCATAGAGTTCTAACAAACATACCATGGTTAACAGCGTTGATACTGCACAGAGGTGAAAGGAATGAATGTTTGAGGTTCCTTTTGGTTTGCTCAAAAGCAGATCACGGAGCATCCTGGAGAGAACCATTTCTGAAAAACAATTAACATAATATTTGGACTGTCAGATCCTCAAGATCAAATCAGGGATAGATAGTAGAAAGCTCACGTTCATTCTAGGAAGATAGTAGGGATCAGAAGGGATTTTGTGACAAGGAAAAAGCACTGCAGAAATATTGCTGACAATGTGTGTTGTCTCCCTTATTGCTTCCGGTTTACAGCCTGCTTTAGAATTAGGTGATGCTGCATTTCTGGGAATATGAGTGCTTTGTTGCATTAGATCAGATCAGGTCTGTCTGTGGTGATTAAGGTCTAGTGATTGGAATTATAAATGAGAGTGCTAGTCAACCAAAAATATACACATACTACCTGGGAAGACATCTGTTTAAAGTTTTCTTTTCTCCACCTCATTATATATTCAATTTTAAGTGATCATGTAAAATATGCATAAAATATACACATAAAATATTCAAAATAGTTGCTCGTTTGTTTTAGCCACTGAAAATTGACTTTTCTCCACTTGGAACATGTAAGGTAGTGTTGACTTTACTTGAAAGGCTGACATTCATTTCAGATAATGGTGTCTCTTTTTATTATATCATCCTGTTATATTCTCTTCTACGTGATTTGTCTTCTCTGCCTTTCATCCTGTGTAAAATTTTCATATTTTTCTAAAAGAAATTTTGGAGCATGAAGAATGCATACAAGGGGTCTGCAGACCCATCTAAACTTTGTTAGTGGACTTTATATCTCACTGCAGCTCAATGACCTGGAAGATAAACTGGCCCTGTCTGTTCCATCAGAACAACAGGAATTTCCCGAGTTCAGGCAAACAAAAGTTTTCTCTCTCAATCACTCAGATTCTCCAGATAATTGCCTGGCTTCCTCCTTTGTACTAGAGGAGTAAATTATCTACTTTCTTGAGGCCAATTAACGTTTTCTAAACCACTAGTGGGCCTTTCAGCAAATTACCTTTTCAGTGCACTAAAAAGCTCCTCAGTAACCCAAAAGAATTAATGTACCACCAAACAGTGGGCAATTTATTCCCTCACCAGTGATGAGGGCAGACAGTTTAGAGCATTAATGGGAGCATTTACATTGAGTCACAGTGAAGTATGGAGTCACTGAGCCTTTGTGAAGCTAACCCATGGAGGGTGAGGAGGTGTTTATCCCTGTGGAGAAGGGAGGAGGGCCACAACAGATGATCCCTACCCTTAAAAGCTGCAGATAATGCTGTCAGCCATTATCTAGATGGAATTCCTATATCATCATCTGTATATTTGGCAATAATAGGCAAGTTAACAACCCATGATCATGAAGAATTATCTGGTTTTAGATTTGTATAAAAGTATTCTTTGTGAAATAATCAACTTATTTTTTCATGTACTGACCATTGCTATTTTTATCCTGGTCCTGTTTGTGAAATGGGATAATTTATTTCTGTCAACTAAAAAACTCAATGACTTGGATGTAAATGAACCTACTACATGTAACTGGTTTTGGTTTTAACTCTTCTCCTGTTTCTCCATAAACGTACTGATAAATGTAGTGATTCGTGTCTACTTTATTAATTACCGTTATTTCCTGTTGCAGTTGTTATTCCACCTGAAATATCTGGAAATTCAACTGAAAGAATTGTTTAAGGCCCTTTTTCTTAGGTCTCATGAATCATATTTCAAGCAATATATGCATGTTACTACATACCATTCTACCGAGTAACTCAAAGATATCCCACCTTGTTTTTTAGGAGATATTGTCAAAAACACTGACAAATACCAAAGATTTCCTAGTCATGCTTATGAATGGATAAAATTGTTTGGAGAACTAAACAATTCTACTATGTATAATTCAATGTTGGGATTTTGTTAAAAAATAAAATTCCTTTAAATCTTACCCAATCTTTATTTCTATGAAACATTTTTGGGAGGGGAAAATATGGATAAAATAGGCCGAAGAGTAGAATAACCAATTAAATGAAGCCTAGAAATTATTTACATTATTTTTATAAGCATATAAAGTCGTCAATAGCCTATTTTCTTCTGAGGAGAATTAACAAAATTCCAAATGAAATACAGTCTCTTCCTTCAATGTGTACTTCCAGAACATTTGCATAAGATCTTCACTGTAATGAAGCCAAAATACTCAGCCTTTTCAAGTTTATAAAGGATACATATTAAGACGTTGAGTCCTAGGAGGAAGATGGCACTTAAATAAATGAAAGTTTTGAGCATCAGTCTCAGACTATATTATAACTGTTCCTAATGAACATGGAATTTAAACAACTGGAACAAGTCCAATAAGGAGAAAAAAAAAAAAGGTTTGGCATCTGATGAGTTACTTAGCATATCTTTTTTAAAGAATAAAAGCTCTCTGGCTTCCAACAGAGTTTGTGAGCTGTATGGCAGTGTTTTGAACAAGGAGATCATTTATAAATGCTGTCTTTATTTGGGAAATAATTATGGGATGCAGCTGCAGGTTTTAATGACTTTTAATAAAGTATGTTATAAAGTGAATTAGCAATAAATGTCTAACAGATGATACTGAATCAAGACATTAAAGAACATTATTAGATCTATATCTTGGATTGTTAAAGCAATAAATGTGTTTTTGTTAATACCAGTGGTTTTTTAATTTTCTAGGACATTTTGAAGGAAATTTCAAGGCAGGTTAATTTTTAATGAATAGGGTTAGTCTATCAACTAGCTCTGCTAGCCCAGTACAATTTTAGATGTATAACTAATAGAGTATCAAAGCTGAAAACTCTTAAATTTCAACAATATATAGAATTATAAAATAAGTTTCACAGATAGTATCTGAAAATACAGTATTTCTGCCACTTAAATTATTATGACTTTCATAAAGAAAGGTATATGTACTTTACAGAGGAAAAAAAGTTTGTTAGAAAATCTGTGTTCAACACTTGCTTTGCTGGCATTACCAAGACTAAATTTCAATGTCAGGTGGTCAGAATACCAATGATCAGGGGCAAATACAGATAATAACCCACACTTCCTGTTTGTACAAGTATTACTATGCCACCTCAGTATGCAGAATAATGCAGTACAAATGTGTTTTAAAAACCAAGTTTAGTTACCAACCTCCAGAGGTGAGCAGAGCCGGGCTAACATAGCACTGTGATATCATTACAAGCTGGTGTTGGAAATGTACTCACAGATGATCAGGTTAGGCAGCTGACCCTCACAATGTCTGCAATTTGTTTCAAGTTTCAAATTTAGTTTATGAGGGAGTTTAGACATTATGTTTTATTTCATGATGATACTCCAAAAAGGCTAAAGAAAAGTTGAATAATGTTTAATGGGTACCTCTGTATGTAACCATAGTTCGGGGCAAATGAGCAACCTAGGATGCTGAGAAACAAGAGAAGAGGCAAGTTGTAAGTCTTGCCTGACTTCTCAAATGATATCCAATCATGGTTGAATTCCCTTCATAGATGCAGCTATTGGCCGGTTGTAGTGGCTAATGCCTGTAATCCCAACTCTCAGAAAGTCTGAGGCAGGAGGATCGCTTGAGGCCAGGAGTTCGAGATCAGCCTAGACAACAAAGTGAGACCCCCGTCTCTACAAAAAGTAAAATAATTATCCAGATGTGTTGGTGTGTGCTGGTAGTTCCAGCTACTCAGGAGGCGGAGGCAGGAGAATCGCCTGAGCCCAGGGGTTCAAGGCTGCAGTGAGCCATAATCATACCACTGCGTTCCAGTCTAAGCAACAGAACCAGAACCTGTCTCTAAAAAAGTAAATAAATAAAATAAACAAATTACAGATGCAGCTATGCACAGCTGTTATATTTAAATAATTACTTGTCTTTTAACTTTTTACTTGAATTATAAACTGAAAGTTGCAGACATAAATTTCTCATGAAACCTTCATCCAACTTCCTTAATGATAACATCTTACATAATTGTAATACAATACCCAAATCAGGAATTGATATTATACAGTATTGACAAATACATTATCGCCTTATTTAGATTTCACCAGTTTTTACCTGAACTAATTTGCCTCTGTGTGTGTGTGTGCGTGTGTCTGTCTGTCTGTCTGTCCCTGTGTGTGTGGAGTTCTGTGTAGTTTATCCCATACATAGATTTGTATAACCACTCTCACAGTCAAGATATACAACTGTTTTAGCACCACAAATAAACTTCCTTGGTTTGTCTGGTACAGTGTGGTTCACATCCAGCTACCCTGGAAACCACTGATCTACTCTCTATCGCTATAATTTTGTCATTTTGAGAATGTTACATAAATGGAATCATATGGTATGTAGCATTTGAGATCCATTTTTTGCACTCAGAGTAAACTATCCAAGTTGTTGCCTGTGTCAGTAGTTTATTCATTTTAACTGCTAAATAGTATTTTGTGATATTCCAGGTCTTCCAATCTGTTTGCTCATTTAGTGATTGAAGGACATTTAGGTTGCTTTCAGTTTTGGGCTACTGTGAATAAAGGTGCTATGAATATTCATGTACAAGTAATTTGTTATTCAGTAATAGATAACTGGAATATCTCCCTATGAGCACTCATGATCACTTAATAGGACATAATAACAATATATTTTGAGAAAGTAGGTAGACCAGGTACTAGAGAATGACTTGAATCAGTCATAATAAGTTTTAAACTCTGGTTTTCATGGATGATGATGGTTTTTTACTGGTTGCATTTTCTCTATTAGTTTCAGATGTATAATACTGTAAAACAATAATAATGTTCGAGAAATTAATGTAAAATTTAAACAAATCAATAAACTTCCCATACAAGTATCGATTTTCTAAGAAGAGGTTCTAGGTAATGTCATATTTACTTGATTTTATAATTACCCATATATTCTATTACCAAAAAATAAATAGGTTTGTGAAAGGTAACCAAATATCTACACACAATTTGTACAAATACAATTTTTTTACAATTTATATTTTTTAGAAGTTCACAAATATATTTATAAAAACTGGAGCATATATTGTGCCATAAAGAAAACTATGCTGAACTTCAAATGATTAAATTTCAAAGACCATGATGTTATATCAATACAATTTAATTAAATATAAATTAATTAAAAATAACTAGAATTTTTCAACAAATGAATATGAAACAACTGAACATTCACATGCAAAGAAAATGAGTCTAGACATAGACCTTAACAGTCTTCACAAAAATTAACTTAAAGAGAACCATTCAACCAAATGTAAAATTCAAAACCACTGAACTCCTTGAAGATATCATAAAAGAAAATATAGATGACCTTTGGTATGGCAATAACTTTTTGGATATAACATCAAAGGCATAATCCTTCAAAGAAATAATTGATAAGCTAAATTAATTAAAATTAAAAATGTCTCCTCTGTGAAAGACAATGTCAAGAGAATAAGAAGACAAGCTATGGAATAGGAGAAAATACTTGCAAAGGATATACTTAATAAAAGATTGTTACTTAAAATGTACAAAGAACACTTCAAGCCCAACAATAGGAAAACAAACAAACCAATTAAAAAATAGATAAAGGACCTTAACAAACATCTCACCAAAGAAGATATGCAAGTGGCAAATAAGCATATGAAAAGATGCTCAACACTTTATGTCATTAATAAATTGCAAATTAAAACAACAGTGAGATGCCACTGCACAACAAAAAAATTAGAAAATTAGAATGGCCAAAATCTAAAACACTGACAATACAAAATGTTGACAAGAACGTGGGGAAACAGAAACTTATCTATTGCTAGTAGAAATACAAAATGGTAGAGCCACATGGAATACAGTTGGGGACTTTTTTCAAGAGTAAACATACTCTTAGCATACAATCTAGCAATCACACTTCTTGTTATTTACTCAAATTATTTGAAAACTTAAGTCTGGCAAAACTGGCTCAGGAATATTTATAGCAACTTTATTCATAATACCAAGCTTGGAAGTAATCAAAATGTTCTGCAGTAGATGAATGAATACAGAAACTCTGGTACTCCCAGGTAAGGGAATACTATACGGTGCTAAAAAAAATGAGTTATTAAGCCATGTAAAGACATGGACTATGTGTGAAATATATGTTAATATTAACTTACTTAAGAAGTTGAGAATATATTTTAATTAAGTTACTTAAATATTATGGTACTAAGTGCAAGAAGCTAACCTAGAAAGGCTACATATTATATGATTCCAACTATGTGACATTCTGGAAAAGGCAGAATTATGGAGACAGTAAAAAATATAATAATCATAATAAATTATTGATTGCCAGAAGTTAGGGGGAGGGAGGGATAAGTAGGCAGAGTATAGATTTTTATCACGGTAAAACTAATCTGTATGACACTATAATAGTGGACAAAATTCATTATATGTTTGTCCAAACCCACAGAATGTACAGCACCTAGAGAGAACCGTAATGTAAATGATGGACTTTGGGGCTGGGAGTGGTGGCTCACGCCTGTAATCCCAGCACTTTGGGAGGCTGAGGGGGGCAGATCACAAGGTCAGGAGTTCGAGATCAGCCTGGCCAACATAGTAAAACCCCGTGTCTACTAAAAATATAAAATAATAATAAAAAACATTAGCCAGGCATGGTGGCATGCGCCTGTAGTCCCAGCTACTCAGGAGGTTGAGGCAGGAGAATCGCTTGAACCCGGGAGGCAGAGGTTGTAGTGAGCCGAGATCACACCACTGCACTCCAGCCTGGGCAACAGAGTGAGACTCTGTGAGACTCTGTCTCAAAAAATAATAAATAAATAAATAAAAATAAAAAAGATGGACTTTGGGTGAAGATGTGTCTGTGGATTTTTTTTTTTTTTTTTGGTGACACAGAGTCTAGCTCTGTCCCCTAGACTGGAGTGCAGTGGTGTGATATCAGCTGCTCACTGCAACCTCTGCCTCCTGGGTTCAAGCGATTCTCCAGCCTCAGCCTCCCAGGTAGCTGGAATTACAGGCACTCACCACCGTGCCCAGCCAATTTTCTTTATTTTTAGTAGAGACGGGGTTTTGCCATGTTGGCCAGGCTGCTCTCGAACTCCTGACCTCAGGTGATACTCCCACCTGGGCCTCCCAAAGTGCTGGGATTATAAGTGTGAGCCACCGCGACCGGCTGGAGAGTCTTAGATTGTAATAAATAAACTACTCTGCTGGTGTGCAACAAATGTTGATAGTAGGCTAGGTTGTGGGTGTGGCAGTGCAGAGGCTATACAGAAACCCTCTGCACATTTTGCCCAATTTTGCTGTCAATGTAAAACTGCTTTAAAAAATAGTATATTTAATTTTTAAAAAATTAGAAAAGTTTCATGTTTGTAAAATTAAGAAATGCTTTTCCCCAATACAAGAAAAAAATAATATTTTTTAAATCAGAAAATATTTTAAACAAAAAAGTAATAAAATGTTATACATATGATTTTTTAGGACATGGAAAATTTATAAGTAATTCTCTAGCCTTAAATATATTTTTGGAAAGAAACAAAGAATAAAGATGACTAAGCATCCATGTCAAAAATTTTAAATAAATCTAAAAATAATCACAGTGGAATTGGACAAGAGGCTATAATTAATCTAAGAATGTAATTAATGAAAACAAACGCAAACATAGTATAGGAAAACAAAGAAAAGGCTGGCTTTTCAATAGATTTATATGTGAACAAATTACGGTAGGACATCAAGAAAAAGGGAGGACTTAAATAACTAATAAAGAAAATAAAATCGAGATAAAATTTATTTAAAAGTTAGTAGTATATTGACAACCACTTCCCATCAATATTTTAGAAATTTTATTTTCAACTTATAAATTCCTAGGAAAATATAATTCATTGGAGAGGAAAGGATGAAAGCAGGGGGCATGGGATTCATTCCTCTCCTGAGGACATGATAAAGGCCAGTGACTCATCTGAATCTCTTCCTAAATATGCAGCCACTGGCCTCTTACTCAGTGGTACTTGCTAGGCAGAAAAGGCAAGCCTGCATCTATGTAGAGCTTGTGCAGGCCATCCCTGATTTAGGATTGATTATGGGTTCCCCGAAGAATGTCATAGGAACGATGCAACTTTCTGGGCTGTGAAATGGAGGTCTTTTGTGAGGTAATCTGTGCATCCCACTCAGGGACATCCTCTGACCCAGTGAGTGAGACGGGAAGGACGCACCTGGGGGGCTGCCCCCCTCCCGTCCGCGCCTGTGCTGCTAGGTGACAGGTGTCAGTAGCTTTATCAGGGAGGCCTGACACTGGATGAGATCCCTGAATCATGGATTTATGGTTGAGCAACTCAGCCCTTTGTTTTAGCTTATTTTATGAAGTGTTTCCTCAAGAGGCAGAAAACCAAAATAACAAAACAAGTAAACAATTAAAACAAAACAAAACCGAAAAAGCCTTATAGGCATTAAAGTAATTAAATTGTTAGAAAAAGATAAATAAACTACAAGTCCAGACTGCTTCGAAAGCAATTTATACCAAATAGCCAAGAAAAAAAATATCCTGGAGATTAGGACAAAAAGAAGTCTCCCATGAACTTTATAAGGTTATCAAAGTTTGAATTTAAAACATAACAAGAGATAGTATGAGAAAAAGACAATACATAAAATAGCAAACCACATCCAGGAATAGAAAAAAAAATCATTCTTTGTGCCTCTTTTACATTTATATCAGTGAGGCAAGATTATTCTGTTCGAAAAGTAATAAAGCAATTAGCACTATTAATAGATTGTGAGAACCATACTATAACCTCAATATATAGGTTTTTATTAACTAATTAAAAATTATTCAAATTCCTGTAACATCTAATAATCTAGCAATCTAGAAATAAAAGAGGACTTTCTAAATCTGATGAAGGAGATATATAATATATATGTGTGGATGTATATACGTGTGTGTAGCATATGTACATATTATGTATATGTGTGTGTATGTGTGTATGTATATATATATATACATCTATGTTACAGAAACCATCATTCTTTATTTATATATGTTGGAAATTTTCTATTTGAAACCAGGAACAAAGTAAGAACACCAGTGAAACCACTTCCTTTCCATATTGCATTGAAAGTCTTTTCCACCACAGTAAGCACATTAACGACAATAACTGACAAACACTTTAATGGTTAGAAAGGAATACAAAGACACCTGCCACACTTTCCAATATTTGCACACAGCGATGCTCCCAAAATTTATAAATAAGATATTAGCAAGAACACTCGAAAAAATACTGCATGAAATAAGAAAATTAAAAAATAAATTTTATGTTTAGATACCAGCAATATATACATTAACACATCTATAGCAAATGATACATATAAAATAAACACCTCTTAATGTCACATAACAATTAAGAATGATCAAAAAATAAGCCTACCTAAAGCAATAAAAAAAAGATACATTTCAAAGGCAAAAACTATTAAAAGACTTTGCAATACCCTTCCCCAAAGAGGAAACACAAATGTTGCATAAAGAAAAGGTGTTCAACCTTACTGATTCTCATGGAAATGCAAATTAAAGCCATAAAAACAGATAGACAAAACTTAAAATTACTAAATGTAACAACCTCTGATAAAGATGCAGAGCAGCAGGAACTCTCATATTGCAGGTGGCAGAGTAACATTTACAGTGTGGCCGAACAACAGTTTGGCCTTATTTATTAAATTGGAATATCCACATATCTGATAAACCAGGGACTGTACCCTGAAGAAACCCTTGCACATATACACCTAAATACATGTGAGATTCATAGCAGCATAGTTCATAAACATGGGAATCATAGACACTGTAGACTACTAGAGGGAAGACAGAAGCGGGGGCACAGGTGGAAAAACTACCTATTGGGTACAATGCTCACTATCTGGGTGATGGGATCCATACCCCAAACCTCAGCATCGCACAATGTACCCATGCAGCAAAACTGCACACTTAACCCTAAATCTAAAATAAAAGTTGAAATATTTTTAAAATGTGAAAATAACCTAGAAGTTTATGAACAAACTAACTAAAAAAGCAAAAATAACCTAGAAGTTTATAAACAAACTAAAACAAAATCAGTATTGGTATGTATTCATGCACTAGAATTACATCAGCAACGGAAATGAGAGGATGATGGCTACTTGCTCAATGTGAATGAATGTCGCAATCACAATACTGAGTGAATACAACAGGATACAAAAGGAACATAACACATTATGATTCCATTCAAATGAAGTTTCAAAACTGGCAAGAAATATTGTTTTTAGACGTATAGACATTAAGTAGTACCATGGTTAGAATAAGGTGGCTTCTGGCTGAATGAGGGACCTTATGAGATTCTGGCAATATTCACTATCTTGATTTGGACAGTCATTAGTAGTTACTAGATTTAAACACATAAAAGTATACATATATATTTTATGCATTGTGTGCACTTAATTTTTATAATTAAGGGAAAAAAGTTATATAATTGAAGCATTAAAACAGGACAGAAAGTCCTCTGCTCACTCTTCCCCATTTCATAAAGCTTCCAATCCCTTTTGTGGAGGAGACACAGATCACTAAAACAGGTCAGTTTTACCTCAACCACTGGATCTTACTCAGTTTTCTGTTTTAGTTCCTATTACATCTTCTAAAACATAGTAAGTGCTCAAACACATTTGTTGAGTGAGTGAAGGTCTAACATTTTAAAGAAAATCAATAATTTTTGCTCTGTTGTTTAATCCTAATGCAATTCTATTTACTTTTCTTCTAACTTTTTATTTGAAAAATGTCAATCTTAGAAAAAAATTGAAAGAACCCACATAGTGAACACATACAAAATCTTCACCAAGATTTATTAATTTTAAATAATATTGAACATTATTATTGAATAATGTATAACTTTCATTATTGATGTCCAGTGTTTTATTATTACACATGGTTTCTATCCATCTCAAACTAGTCATTATGGTTTTTTTTTTTTAAAAAAAAAATAGTCAGAATGTATTTAATGACAATTTATTTGATCCCTGTTGTTTTTTTAAAATACATTGAGATATAATTCCCATAACATAATAGTTACCCTCTTAAAGTGTATAATTTAGTGGCTTTTAGTCTATTTACAAGGTGGTGTAACCATCACCACTATTTAATTTCAGAATGTTTTCATCATCTCAAAACAAACTGAATCATTAGCAGTCACTCCTCATTCTCCTTTCCTCCCAGCCCTTGGCAACCACTAATATATTTTCTGTCCCTATGGACTTTCCTATTCTGGACATTTAATATAAATGGAGTCATAAAATCTGTGGTCTTATGTGATTGACTTCTTTCACTTGGCATGCTGTTGCCAAGGTTCATCCATATTGTAGCATACCTGAGTGCTTCATGCTTTTTCTTTTTTGTTTTGAGACAGAGTCTTGCTCTGTCGCCCAGGCTGGAGTGCAGTGGCGCAGTCTCGGCTCACTGCAAGCTCCGCCTCCCACGTTCACGCCGTTCTCCTGCCTCAGCCTCTGCGAGTAGCTGGGACTACAGGCGCCTGCCACCACGCCTGGCTTTTTCATAGATGTGTAATATTCCATTGTATGACTTTTTTTACCACATTGTATTTATCCATTTATCACTTGGTGAACATTTTGATGTTCTCACTTTTTTATTATTATGACTAAAGCTGCTGTTAACATTCATGTGCAAGTTTTTATGTGAATGTATGTTTTCAGTTTTCTTGGATATATATCTAGTGGTGCAATTGCTGGGTCATATGGACTAACATCATGAGGAACCACGAAACTGTTTTCCAAAGCAGCTGTACATTCCCACCAACAATTCATGAAGATTTCGATTTTTCCTCATCCTCACCAATGCCTGTTAGTGTCTGTCTTTTTTATTATAGCCATCCTACTGGATGTGAAGGGGTAACTGACTCTAGTTTTAATTTGCATATAATTAGCGATTTTTTTGATGCTTATGATTTTGGTGTCACATCTAAGAAACTATTGCCTAACTTAAGAGCTCAAGATTCATTCCTAAATTTGCTTCTGAGAATTTAACAGTTTAGCTTTTACATTTTGGTCTTTGGTCCTTTTTGAGTAAACTTTTGTATATGCCACGTTGTAGAGGCCAACTGTATTTATTTATTTATTTATTTATTTAGTTAGTTAGTTAGTTATTTTTGCTTGTGGATTTCCAGTTGTTCCAGCACCATTTGTTTAAGAAGCTATTATTTTCTCATTGGATGATCTTGGCACATTATTGGAAATCAATTGGCTATAAATGTAAGGGTTTGTTTTTTGAACTCTCAATTTTACTCCATTGATATTGATGTCCAGTCTCATCCCAATATTACACAATTTTATTATTGTACCTTTGTACTAAATTTTGAAAGAGATGGACATGAGCCCATTCACTTTTATTCAACCTGTTTGATGCTCATTAATTCATGTGATGATGCATATTTATTGGTAACCTCCTGGACTTGGTTGTGAAGGTTTGGCAGGGATATCACTACATATTTATGGTCTCTGCTTAGGTTAGGAATTATGTGGGAAAGGGAAAAGGCATAAATGTGAAGAGATAAGTAAACCTATAATTTATATCCAAGATGTTTACTTCTTTCTGTCTCTCAACAAATTCTTAACTGAAATTAAATATGCTGAGAAGGAAAAGTGAATAGTGCAATCTGTGAGATGAGTGTGTGGAGGTAAGTCTCTTATCTAGTTAGGATGTCTGGGCTGCTATTCAAAACGTAAACCTAAATTTGACTGGGTTATTCTCTAGTCTTTATCAGGTATACCTTACTTAAATTGATACCTTCCCTGATTACACATACCTTTCCTTGCAGCAAGCATCTTTCCTGGCCATGATCACCTGTACTGGTCATATATACTATATAGATCTATCTATCTATCTATCTATCTATCTATCTATCTATCTATCTATCTATCAATCATCTATCTATCTACTCAACCCACCTATCTACCTATTTATCATATTATTTTTGTCATATTATCATGTAGACTTTCTTTGAGAGGAAATATGATAGAATAGTATTTTCAAATTAGGCAATTCACAAAGATTTCAGCCAATTTTCAATTCAATATAAAATAACTGATACGAGGTGAAAATGCTATGATAAAGATTAATGTGAGAATGGAAGAGACCTCAGAGAGAAGCTGGGACTAAGTCATTCACTGGAAATTATACCCCTGAAGAGCATGTGTTTAATGATAGAGTTTGTTCTGGAAAGTGAAATGATTGCAAAATAAAGGTAATAATTGCCATTGTCATGATTATGTCGACAAGTCCTATGAAATTTCATCAAAAATACAGGTGCAAATATAAGAGCAACATGTTTGTGTATGCATGTGAAAATAGTACCATGTGTGAACAAGTAAATAAGTTGATTTAAAATCTAATCTTCATAAGAAAATATGGGTTTCTTCATGAAACTTCCATCAGAAAAATAGCTCAAACAGGATAGGATTAGATGAGTAACCTGGAGAAAAAAAATGCTGAAACAGAGGAATTGTTTCTCTTTGAATTTGTGGGGGAAAAATGTTAAACATATTTTTAAAAGAAACTATTATTTATCTTCATGAGAAAGTATGATAAATCAATTCCAATGCTGATTTAACGCCAGTAATTTTAAGCCATCCTGTACCATAAAGGTTGAAGAAGGCAGAAAAGGTGTTGTCTAGATCATTGGTTAATAAAACTGACCAAACAGTTGTAGGAAGCATTTGAAAGTATGAATTTAAGACCTTATTCCAGACTTGCTAAATTTTAATCTTATCTGTGGAATGAGACAGCAGCCAAGCAGAAGTGTGTGTGTGTGTGTGTGTGTGTGTTAAAGCGCTTCTGAATGTCCCAATGACATCTTCTTAGAAGAAATGTTTGGAGAGCAACCTACTCCGATGAGGACTTTGATGCATGTCTTAGGGGATTCCCATACTATTTCACTCACAAAGGGCCCCCAAAGCCATTAATTCCTTTTTTTTTTTTTTTTTTTTTTTTTTTTTGGTGTTAAGCACAGGCCTTCAATGACTGCAGAGATGCTTAGGAAGAATTTTACAAATGGGAAATGCTGAGTCACTGGAAAAAAGTGGCTTCATGTGAGGAAGGAGATGTAAGCCAAACAAAAAAACACAAAAGAAAAAGAAAAAAATCATGCAGCCCAGGTGACTCTATCCAAATGCACACTGGCTCCCATCTTCCCAGCCCTGGTTAAGACAGACAGGAGAAATCAAACAAAGGTTTGTAGAACCCAGCTGATGTATGCTCAGCCAGGACATCTCTCCTGTGCTCTTGGCACAGTCCTTTGTCACCAGCCTGCGGCTCTGGCCCAGTGTTGGAAGCCAGATTTCCCCAAACCTTGGCAACTGCAAAACCCAACACTGCAATTCACCTGATAGCCTGGCAGATGTACTCACTTACAGTATTTCAAATTTGTATTCTAACTTCATTCTCGCTTCATCTTCCCTATTGGACTGTGAGGTATAACTGTGACTTTTCTATGTTTTAAATGCTCAGCTGCAATATCTGCGATCTTCCCTCTGACATGGATAGCAGTGAGCTTTGGCATTTACATTTTAAAGGGACGAATTGATTATGTGAAAGTGAATCCAATTAAAACTAATTAAAGTTGAAACTAAAAGATGTTTATGAACACTGAAAAGAATCCTAATTGGCATGGTTCACAGAGAGACTTATTCAGCAATTGTTGAGTTTCCAATATGCAAGGAACTAGGGGTCATTGCAAACTAGTGGATATAATTTAAAGGGCTTAGTGCAGGCATAAGGACCCTTAACAGAGTTGACCAAAATGTTTTCAGCTGACTTAATGCCCTTTAAAAAATAAATTTTATAATTGATTTAGATACAAAGAACATTTTCCTTTTTTTTTAATGTGGCTCCTCTATCTGCTTTGAAAACTCAGTGTGCTGAAAGTGTCGAAGTCCCTTTTGCTACAGTTTCCCTGTTTATTAATATGAGTTCATTTTATAGGGAATCTGAATATAAACAACTCGAAATTTTAGAGAATTGTAGTAGAAGTATCACTCACATGTTTGGTAATTAAAATACAAATTGTCAAATTGGTTCAAATAAAGTAATAAATATATCAAGTACTTTTGAGAATGAAAAATATAAACAATGATTTCCTCCAGAAAATTCACTTTGGCACTATTTATGCTTTTTTACAATAGGCTCTGTTTTCTGTAATTTGGAAAAATGTGTCACTATTATGTAAAATTTTTCCTGCCACTTACTCATTCCACTTCCTGACCTTTCTTTTTGTACCCAAATGTTCATAGCACCCTTATCTAGTAAAAATTAGAAATAACCCAACAGTCCATCAACAAGTGAATAGCACACATGGTACATCCACACAAGGGAAATTTTTCAAGCAAAAAACAGCAATTATGTATTGAAATACTTATTGATACACGCATCAACCTAGATGAACTTCAAAACAGTTATGCTGGCTGGGCATGGTGGCTCATGTCTGTAATCCCAGCACTTCGGGAGGCCGAGGTGGGCAGATCATCTGAGGTCAGGAGTTCCAGACCAGCCTGGTCAACATGGTGAAACCCCATCTGTACTAAAAATACAAAAATTAGCCAGACGTGGTGGCATTCACCTGTAATTCCAGCTACTCAGGAGGCTGAGGCAGGAGACAGCTTGAACCCAGGAGGCAGAGGTTGCAGTGAGCCAAGATTGCGCCACTGCATTCCAGCCTGGGGGACAGAGCTAGACTCCATCTCAAAACAGACAAACAAACAAATAAACAAACCCAGTTAGGCTGATAAAAGAAATCAGACCAAAAAAAGGGAAAAAAGAGTACACATTATATGATTCCGATTACATAAAATTCTAGAAAATACAAGCTAAACTATAGTGGAGTGGAGCAGGAGCTGCCTGGGACGGGAAGAAGCAGGAATATCAGGAGAAAGGGATGGCATAGAGGCTTGTGGGGACTTTTAGGGGTGGGGTTCAGTGTGCTGATAATGGCGATGGTTTCAAACTATACACTTAAATATGTGCAGTTTGTTACATGTGAATTATATTCATAAAGCTGTTACAAAATTAATTTTGGCTTTTTATTTGTACTGTTTCAAGGTGACTACTAGAACATTTAAAATTCTCTATGTAGCTCACATTACATTTCTACTGCAGAGTACTGATCGAGATCTAACTATGGTTTTTCAGGAAATATGAAGGACAATGAAACATGCTAACCACACCACTGAGATCTAGTCAGCTACACTCAATGGAAACCATAGAAAAAATGATTAGGCTTTTTTCAACAACTAATGACAAGGGAAACCAGAGGTAAAAAGGGTCATGTGAAAAATACCAACCAAATGCAATGTGTAGCTTTTCAGACTGTGATTTTACATTACCTTTTAGAGTTATTCAGCTGTCTTGGTGGCAGCCAGTTCTCTTTTCTTTCTCCTTTCCTCTCTGCTTTCCTGCCTTCCTCCCTCCTTCTTTTGAGTTCGTTTTTGAAGCATTATTCCTGTCAGATCCACAAGCTAATATTTTTGGCATAGTCATTGACTTGTCCCTCCCTTCTTTTCTATATCCTATCAGTGATCAGTCGTAAATTCGGCCTTGTCCTTATCTTTGAACCTGCCTCTCCCTTCCCTGGCTACAAAAGTAGCCTCATTATTGGTTCCCTGACTCCTTTCAAATCCATGCCATGCCACTCTGTCTTATTTTCTGAAACCCAGATTCTAATCATTCCATGCCCTTGACTATTAACCTCCATTGGCTACCCACAACTGACCATGTAATTCCTTGGTGTAATTTGTAAAGCTATTCTCAAGCTGAGCCCACTTGTCTCTCGAATCTCATATATGATCACTGCCATTGATGTGTTCCCAAATAACAGGATCAGCTCAGTGTGTGCCAAGCATTTTGCATGCCTTAGCTAATTTAATTCATATAATAATCCCAGAAGGTAGATAATAATTATAATCCCCATTATTTTATAGACAAAGGAACATGTGCATGTTTATTAAATTGGATACTCAGGATGAAAATCGTCACTACATAGACAGGATTCAAATTAATTGCAGTGCTATACTATTCTTCCAGTGCCAAAAGGTGCATTTGTGGAATTTCTCTTTGTTCCTCCCTATCTTACTGTGCCTCCTTTCTTTCTTTCTTTCTTTCTTTTCTTTCTTCTTTCTTTCTTTCCCTCTTTCTTTCTTTCTCTCTCTCTCTTTCTTTCTCTCTCTTCCTTCTTTCCTTTCTTCCTTGCTTTCCTCCTTCTTTCTTTTTCTTCCTTTCTCCCATTGTTTCTTGGACTTCATAACAAGAGTTTATTTTTTTCCTACGAAAATACAAATTTAAAGTAGATAACATATTTTGACTGTGTAATAAACTTGTACAAATTGTATTACATTTCAAATCTTGTTCTAGGTGTTGCTCTTTTCCTTCAGCATTATGTTTGTTGGAAATCTCACCATGTTGTTTCTGAAGCTTTAGTTCAGTATGTGTTAAGTGTTTCATAGTATTCCACAGTGGTGCCCTATCACGTTTTACCAGTCTGTCTCCTAGAGATGGATCCTTAGGTTATTTTCAATTATCAGATACTATACATAGTAGTGAAATAAGACTTTAGGATATTTCTCTGATCGACTTATGAGTTTGCCATTTCAAAATGTTTTCACATTTTAAATTTTATTTAGTACTGCAGACTGTTTTCAGAATGGCCATTTCAATTTATACTTACTCTTTCCACTAGCATGTTAAAATCTCTGTTTTCTAACATTCTGTATAAACTTTGGCATTAGCCACCCTTTAACTTTACCATTCTAATGGGTATAAATTCATATGTTGGCATCTAAATTTGTATCTATATCACTACTAGTGAATGTGAAAATCTCTTTAATTTTCAACCATTAGGCCCTCATCTATAGCTTGTCTATTTATATAGTCAGTTGCCAATAAATAGTTTAATTGAATAAGACCCTTGTCATTGACCCCTTAGTATACACACCACAAATGCTTACTTAATAAAAAGCAATGTACTACACTTTGTTGTTGTTGTTGGGTTTTTCTGAAACAGAGTCGCACTATGTAATCCATGCTGGTTTCAAACTCCTGGGCTCAAACAACCTTTTCCACTTCAGCCTCCCAAGTAACTAGAATTACAGGTTTGGACCACCGTGCCTGGCCTGCTTATTTTGTATATCAAATTCCTGCTGTGTCTTTTGAGTTGGCTCAGTTAACCATGGGTAACAAGGCATAAAATAGTTCAAGCTATTAGTCATTAAGGCTTTTAAAATAACCAAACTGAACAACTTGTTCTCTGTGGTATATTCCACATTTAGCAAAGGCCCACACTCAATTTCTGTATTTTCCTAGAAAGCATTGGGTTTCAAAGTTCTAACCATGGGCTTCTTGGAAAGTCAGCAGCTCCTGAGAGGTCTAGGGTCTAGCAGGCTGAGAACATATCTTCTCTGCCTTTTGCTTAAAAAGGAAAAATGAAGAACAGTAAAACTTGTGAAGTAAAATATAAGCAAAACTGAAAAAGTCTTATGATACACAATAATAAGATAATACACAAGAGGATATTTGAATCCGGCATAGCATGAGATGATTTCTTGGCTTCTGGGAGTTGACTCCACCAGGCTTTGGCCTGTATAATCTGGAGTCTGCAAAATTTGAGGTGCTTGGGTTGAACCAAACCAATACGGAGAAATTGCACACTGAGTCCTTGAGGTGGTAGGAGGGCACAAACCAAATGCCCTGAAAGACCTGGGAAACCGCACCAAAAGGTAGTCAACTAGGTAACACGCACCAAATACATTGAGCGGGGATGTGCAAAATGCCTCAAAAGACAGAGGATCCCAGCACCCAGGCGGTATTGTAATCACATATCTGAGGAACGGCTGTGCCCACTCTTGGGGTGGGTGGTGGTTGGTTAGCTTAGTGAAAAAGTAGATTTTCCTGGGAAATATTGTCTCAGTGAAAAGGGGAATGGCTAATTCAGTCATAGTGGCAGGTATATCTTTATTTCTACCTGCTTTATCTCTTAACTTGATTATATACAATATGAAATTCATACAACAAAATACTTTGACTCTGTCTTTTATGAAGCAAACTTTCATAACATTTGGCCTCCTCTCAGGTTTGCTCAAGGAGAGACAATGTGTTCAACAGATGACATTTCTGTACAGTCTCTTTCACCAAATGACGTTTTGTAAATACTTACTGAGGACCTAACATGTGCCCAATATTGTGCTAACAACAGAGAACTCAAAACAGCTATGGCCCTGTCCTCACAGAACTTGCAGTCAGATGGTAGAGAGAGATAGTAAATACTAAACATAGAAATATTAAATATTTTAAGCGTGTAATCATACATATGAAAATAGAACACATGTTGCAAAAACATCATGAGACAGGATACTACTTATGTGAATACTTTAGTCTCAGGGGTCAGGAATGACCGCTCTGAGGAAATGATCTCTTAGCTGACATTCTAAGTTTAAAATCTTTAACTGATAAACTCAACATATGTTTGATGGAGCAATGTTTAAGGCACTGTTGGAACAGCCCTTGCCATTTAGAGATGAGAATGTGGACTAGACTGAATTCATCAATAAAATACTCCTTTGTGGGGTGCATCTGAGTGGGGCACCCTCTCTTCTCAGGACAAACTCTTCAGTCCCGTAGCACTCTGCATTCAAGCTCTGACAACGCAAGAGTGGGTGGTTTCACAAAAGGGGGTTTCCCTTTGACCCTTTCCCTGCTTTCTGTCCAAAAAATATGAATATAACAACTCCAGCCTCCGTGCAGTTCCTTTTGAGGAGACTTAACATTGCTGAAGAGGTTAAACAGCTCCCTTCTGGAAGAACCGCCCTCTTCCCAGAAGAAGTTGTCTTTATGGCACTCCTACACCTTTAAGACTCGCCAGAATGGTCACCTCACTTATAACTGATATTCAGAACCTGATATCACTTTCTTCTGACTTTTCCTCTGAAATTCATTAAACAAATGTTTATATATTATATATTTATGTTAATATATAGTATATTTACATTAATTTATGTACATTATATATTTATATTTATATATTATATATTTACATATATATATATATGCATATTTGAAATGGCTCTGAAGCTGGTCATGAAGGCCTTTGCACCTGCTTCAGGTTCACGGGCAGCCTGGCCTGCAGCCTGAGTGAGCCCCTCTGGGCTCTGGCTGCCTGCCTGCCTTGAAGTCTGGCTGATGTTCCAGCTGGAAGCCTGCATCACGCTCCACTAGCAGATGCCCTGAACTCTGGGATAAGTCTGTAATCGAAGGGTAGGAAGCTTTCTGGATAGAGGTTGGATTTGTCATTCTAATATATGTTAATCCGTCTAAAAGGATATAAATGACACTTTCTCTCTTGCTTTTACCATTTTGTGTTTATTTACTTGTTTTTAGATTAATAGATTTTATTAGTACGCAAGACCTACCGTGAACATTGCACTGGGGTAAAAATTTCGAGAAGTGTTCAGACATATGTTGGTCATATGTTTGACATGAAAATGTATACAATCTAGTGGCATATATGAGAATGTATACAAATGATTAGAGATAAATATAGCTCAAAAAGACAAAAGGGAGGAAGGGTATGCTAAATATAGACTAGGACAGACCTGCCTTTTCTATCTGAACATTAGTAGAAAGGAGTAAAGGTAATATTGTAAACCTTGCCCACAAAATCTGATTAGAAGTTTTCTGAACTGATGCCCTATTTGTCTTGACTGAGACCTACCCAGGACTGAAGACAAGGAAAAATTTACTAACAAGTGTCACAACTCTCATTTGCATATCACTTTCCAGCTTACAAAGCTCTTTATAGACAACGTATTTCTTTTTCAAAATAAATTTTAGTTTTTGAGTAGTTTTTAATATACAGAAAATTTTCAAATGTGGCACACAGAGTTCTCAAACACCCCATACCAAGTTTCTTTTATTATTAACATCTTACACTAGTATGATATGTTTTCTAAAATTAATAAACCAATATCAATGCCATATTTTTTTACTACAGTTCCTACTTAATTTAAGTTTTCTTAGTTTTTATCTACTGTTCTTTTTCTGCTTCAAGATCCCACCCAGGACACCACAGGACATTTTGTCCTCATGTCTCCTCAGCCTCCTCTTAGTTATGAGCATGTCCCAGGCTTCTCTTATTTTTGGTGACCTTGAGAGTTTTGAGGCATAATTGTCAGATATTCTGTGGGATGTCCCCATATTGGGGTTTCTCTGATGTTTCAAGTATGACTACATTGAGTTTATGTGTTTTGAGGTGGAAGACCACAGAGGTAAATTGCCATTTCATCGCATCCTGTCAGCACAACATATCACCGTTGATGTGGACTTCAGTCACTTGACTGGGGTAATGTTTGTCCGGTTTCTCCTCTGTAAAGTTACTTTCCCTTGCACTCCACCCACCTCCATATTGTGCTCTTTGGAAAACAGTCACTATGAGGATTTAGGCTTCATCTCTTGAAGGTTTATTATCTACAAAAAATATTTGCAATTTTTCTTCATAAGAGATTTGCCTCTTCTCCACCATTTGATGTTCAAATCTGATCATTCATTGTATCAGTATGAACTCGTGGATGTTTATTTTGTAACTTCAGTCATAATGCAATACTCCTTTATTTCGTTGCTCAATATGTTTCTTTAAAAAAATATTTAAATCCACCCTGTTCAAAAAGAAGTTGGGAGTGAAAGGATGGTTCAGAAAGGTGAGGTGATTTGCCAAAGGACACACATCCAGGGATTGCATCCAAATTATGTTACTCAAAGGCTGTATTCCTTGCTTACAAAAAGGGATCCTTCAATCTAGTGGAGAAACTGGCCAATTAAAGAAAGAATTGCAAACTGGGTGCTTTCAGTAGAAAGATGAAATGTATGTTCTAGTAACTATTGATAAATACTAAGCACTAAGTACAAGTGCTAATATTTTAGGATAATGTTAATGCCTTCACATCTCTGAAACTATTATTGCTCTTCCTGAAACACATAACAAAGAGGAACAGAATACTTGTTCAGGCTAGGAGAATGGATTTAGGATACAAGGTATGAGTGTGGAAGGATCTTTTTGTCTGAAGGCTTGAAAAAACATCCTGTATTTCCAAATGACTTCTCTTTTGTCCAATTTGCAGAATTTTAATCCTTGCCCTTCTGGCCCTATAATCCATGTTTTTAAAATTTTACCGTGAGCCCCACATTAATATAAAACTTATTTGGATGGAAATATTTCTTTACTTCTAGTACTTTCAGATTACATTGCATTTCCTCTTCTATTAAAATGAGTCTTTCTTGGAAAAGCAAACTTTTACATCACAATGTATTGTATTTGCATTTTATTTACATTTTAATTTTGGCTCAATAAACATATTTTAGTACCCACTTAAGTTTAAATGCTTAGTTTCTGTTACCCCATTAATTTGATTAATGCATTTATTTTTTAAAAGCTTTTAAATATTAAAGCAGGAAAATTTAATCTCATTATAGTTCAAAAGCAAATAAAGTGGTTACAATATGAATGTAGAATTAAGGAATTTTATCTCACTATATTATCACTGAAGTATTTGTTATATAATAATTTAAAAAATATCTGTTTAAATGTCCCCTTCCAAATTATTTCAGCAGTTACTATATCCTTACGCTGTGTACCTCTTGATTCTGGTGTGATAAGATCCGAGTACCAAGTCTTTGAAAGGTTCGAATTCTGACACTCATTTCACAACTCTTTCACTGAGAAAAGGGCAACTCCTAGGAGAGTTCAACAGTATATCAGGTTTGACTTTGACTTTATAGAGCTCTGTAGGCTGTAGGGTGTGAGTCTAGAATTCTATTTTAGGGATTAATGAAATTTGCTACATCCTTCATTCTACAGATCAGTAGATGCTGTGCTAAGAAGAAATATTTGGAAAAAAGATATTTGCATAATTTCATAACATACATTCTTTCTTTCTTTCTTTTTCTTTTTTTTTTTTTTTTTAAGATGGAGTCTCCCTCCGTTGCCCAGGCTGGAGTGCAGTGGCGCAATCTCGGCTCGCTGAAACCTTCACCTCCTGGGCTCAAGAGATTCTCTTGCCTCAGCCTCCTGAGTAGCTGGGACTATAAGCGTCCACCACGATGCCTGGCTAATTTTTTTGTATTTTTAGTAGAGACCAGGTTTCACCAGTTGGGCAGGCTATATATTCTTACTTCTTTAATCTGAGTACTAACTACTGTTTTTTTAATGTATTTCATATTAAGTTTTCCATTAAAATATTAAGTGCCATGTAATTTTCTCCTGTGGTGTGATGAGTATTCTGAATAGGTATCTAATAATTATAGATTTAGTACCCTACTTAAGATACCTGGTCATTTATTTCATCTTTAGTCTTTGGATTTACGTTGTTCGAAACAGTGTTGGAAGTCTGGTAGGTTAACTTCAATACCTGAATACACAAACTCACAGACTGTTAGAATCTATGGCTACAAGATTGCCCTCCTTGCAATGTGGAACTTTTGGGAGCAGCATCCTGGCAGGCCTTCTATCCTCTGCTAAAGCTAACAGAATACAAATGCTTTATTTTTAAAGGTAGTGTGTTCCATCATAGGGCAGCTCCAAATAATTAGAAAGCTGAGGTCTGCATTCATGTAACCTTTCGTCATGGGTCTTATGTTAAGCAGCAGTTGCTCCAGTAATGCTGCCTTATAAACAATAAGCTTGAAACAAGCCTTTATTTTCACATTCACCAGCCAGCAGATGACCCGTGTTCAGCTGATCTATGCAGGACTCAGTCTTCCTGCAAACTCGCTGGGTTCAGGTCTGTTTCATGCAAGAGGCCTGCCAGGGCCTAGGCTAAAGGGGCAGCAATTGTGAGCGTCCTTTTCCCTGTGTGGATGGCTAGAGCATGACAGGCAAGCCTCAGCACACAGGCACTGAAGGCCTCTGCCTGTGTCAGTTAACTCAAGGTCCACCTGTCAAAGCACATGGCCAAGCACATGGCCAAGCAGGAAAGGAGAAGGCCCGGACCCTTTGTGCACAGTGGGACCAAGAACAAGGGGATATTTGCTGGACAATAATTCACAATATCCTTCTTCTTAAACGTCATTGTTGTATGAAAGCAGGTCGTTATAAGCATCTTCTTTTTGCAAATAAAGTAACTGACAATCAGAAAGATTAAATAACTTGCTCTCTGGGTTTTACTAACTAGGAAAACCAGGAAGCAAACTTGGATCTAAGTGACTCAAAAGCCCCTATTTTTTGTCAATGCCCTCTCTAGTCCAGCATCTCTATCTATCATCTATGTGTCTACCTAATCTATCTATTATGTATTTATAAATGTAGGATAGATAAATCTAATAAATGTAGGATAAATAAATAAATAATAGATAAATAAATCTATTATGTATTTATAAATTTTCCGAAAGGTTTATCTTTTCCAGCTGTACCGTTTTTGAGTTACTTTTTCTGTTGTTGTTCATGTAAATCTGACTCTTGCTACTTTTGTCAAAATTATTTCATACTCTTAAGCACATAAAAATCTGTTACTATAACTGGATAAAATATTGTAAATAACTTTGTAGACATAATAGTTCAATATACATTCTCTCTAATTTAGGCTACAATGAGACTGTTAAGAAAATCTTGAAAACTCTGGGAGATATGTGTATGGTGGTGGGATATATACACATACCAAGGATTTCAATCCTCCCTAAATTTTACTTGGGTTTTTGAACATTTTAAATATTTGAAAGGCACTGGTTTTAACATGGCTTGCAGTAGCTTTTATACTATAGAATCAAAAAGGAAGTGATTTCAGAATATTCTTTTCTTTACTCCAGAAATAAAAAGCTGATTTTTTTTTCTGTTATTTGGAAAAGCGGGGAAGTGTATTAATATTGAATTAAGTCTCACAATATTTTTTTGTAGTCAAAGTGGGCTGTCTGATGTAATCTGAATCTGGTTAATTTTATGAAAATCAACCATTACATGATATTCTTGTTCCTTTCACCTAGACAAGATCTAAATCATGAAAAGATTAATCTTGTATCTCCATGAAATAATTAATAGGACATGTAACCTCTAGTTGGATTCAAATTCCATTTCAATTACATAGCATGTTCTTTCTTCTTAAAATTAATGTCCCCAAATATTCATATTTTCAGTGATTATATTAGCATATTAAACATACATGTTTAACACATTCACAACAAATTTAGCAATTCATAATTGCTAGGAGAGGTATAAAAAAGAGTAAAAAGAGCAATTTTGGTCGAGTGTGGTGGCTCACACCTGTAATCCCAGCACTTTGGGAGGCTGAGGTGGGCAGATCACTTGAGGCCAAGAGTTCGAGACCAGCCTGGCCCACATGGTGAGACCGTGTCTCTACTAAAAATACAAAAAATTAGCCAGGCATGGTGGCACATGCTTGTAATCCCAGCTACTTGGGAGGCTGAGGCAGGAGAATTCTCAAACCTGGGAGGCAGAGGTTGCAGTGAGCCAAGATCCCACCATTGCACTCCAGTCTAGATGATAAGAGCGAAACTCTGTCTCAAAAAAAAAAAAGAGTAATTTCTGTCCTCAATCCGTTTACAACTTTTTCTCAGTGATAAGATAAACATGACCAATATTTAACCACTTTATGTTTCAAGGCCATAAAGAGCTGTCGTGGTGAATACATCCTTTTTGTTGTCACCACTATCTTTATGAGGGTCCAAAGCAACCAGGGGGCTTATACGCTATTTCCACTGACACACACATACACAATATAAATGGCATCTTCCAGGAAGGATACTTCTTCTTAAACTTAAATGTATTCTAATATCACAAAGATGTTGTCTATGTAGGTGAACATATTTTTGTTTCCTAACAACCTGTGACAATTGGTAATAAGTTGTACATTGCTAGAAGACTTTTTAATCTCCTTGAGAGTTGCCTGAGAAGTGACTTTGTGTAATTGTAATGACCAGTTTCTAATTTTTCTGGAGATCAAATCACAGGAGCTTAACATTTTATAGGAAAATGCTCAAAGATACTTAAACATCGTCCAAAAAAAATATGTTTTGACTCTATTAAGGCTCTGTGTTGATATTAAAATTTGGTATCAGGCCTGGCGCGGTGGCTCATGCCTATAATCCCAGCACTTTGGGAGGCCGAGGCTGGCAGATCAGGTGAGGTAAGGAGTTCGAGACCAGCCTGGCCAACATGGTGAAACCTCGTCTCTACTAAAAATACAAAAATTAGCTGGTTATGGTGGCAGGAGCCTATAATCCCAGTTACTCAGGAAACTGAGGCAGGAGACTTGCTTGAGCCTGGGAAGCAGAGGTTGCAGTGAGCTGAGATCTTGCCACTGCACTCAAGCCTGCATGACAGAGCAAGACTCTGTCTCAAACAAACAAACAAATGAAAAAAAAATAAGAAAAAACACAGAACCTCTTAATTATTCTCTCCCTTTTAATCTCATAAAACCTCTGTAAATTAAACTCCACAGAGACTGATATTTTAATTATTTTAAAAATCTAACATTAACTCAATTCATGTTCTAAGCTGGGCCTCCAAAAACTGTTTTACGTGTATTATCTTATTATTCATTAATTATCATGGGTTATTTTACTGTGGTGAGGAAGTTGAACCTTAAAAATGTTTAGATTATCTCTACCACACATGAAGATTGTAGATCTATTGTTGTGAGGAACACAATGTCTTCCTCAAATCTGCTGATTTTTCTCTCATAACCCTTGTTTGGTGCATTTTTTACTATGTAATTTAAGATATTTCTTCAATTTGAACGTTGTAGTCACTGAACAATTACTATCCTCTTCTTAAATCATTTACTGAATAGTTCAGTTTGAAAATTATGTTCCTGGACTTTTGAATGTTGTACTCGAATCTTCTTAAGTACTCTTGTTATTTTCTTTGGTGCAAAACATCCTCTGTCTCCTCTAGAAGCTGTATTTTGGTACAGTGTTCTTGGCTCATTCATGATTGATGCCTAAAGCTCAGTTTCGGCAAAATTAGTGAGAAGGACGGAGCGTCTCTGCTCCTCGGGCTGGAAGGCTGTCAGTCTTTTGCTGAGGCACTGGAAAGAAGCGGTTCTCCCCTGAGCTGCCTTAGCTACAAATTCCTAAGAGCCCCCAGGCTGAGGGCATGGAGAGGCCCAGTCCACCTTGGTCTTTCCTGCTACTTCCTCCCTGATCTTTGCCACCCTTCTCTTTAAGTGCTGCAGAGCTTCTGAGATCACGCCTTCTGCAGGAGAGGTGCACCGATCCTCACCCACTGGATTTCAGTCTGTACCCAAAGCTCCCTCAGGTTAAGCAGGAAAGTTCTTTCCTTGTTCTCACACTACACACCTTTAGTGTTTGAAGTCATATTCGTTCTGTCCAGGCCTGATGGTTCTAAAAGTTGCTCATCTTAGGAAAGGCACTGGTCATTGGTTTGTGGTTGGTGAAGAGACCAGTGGGGATGTTGTCTAACAAATACTTGCCAATGAATCATTGAAATGGCACCACACATTTACATGAACACAAAGAATCGATGTCATCGTGTGAAAAATGGTGCTAGCAAACTATTCTATTTTATTAAAAAAAATAATTTACAGCTTTATTGAAAATCAAGAATGAATACTGAATCCTTGGGTGTTGGACTACATGTATCTCAGTCCTTATGTTTTATCTGTAATTCACTGATCTTCTTAAGACCACACTCTTTCTTTTCTTATAGACATGAAACTCACTTCCTGGTATTATAATTGCTATTTTGAGTTGCCTAAATCCATGCGAAATTATTTGGAGTGAACTTTATTAATTTTGGCCTTCATGTAGCTCATTGTAAGAAACAGCATTACTTCATAGATGGACTCAGGGATGTCTACGATTTTTATATTTTTCCGTTAAATATGGAATATTTAGATCTCTCTTGTGATAAGAGAGAGATCTAAATTCCATGTGCTCATAGGTAGGTTGTTTGCCTAATATCGCCATACTTCCAAAAGCACAAGGGAGTACCTGTTAGCACACGTTTGGCTTCACTGAGCTATCCTACTCTAGTTATGTTTTTGTGGACAATTGTTAGTGGTTGAAATTCTTAAGTATACTTCAGTTACTATTAAAGTATTCCTTGGCCAGGCGCAGTGGCTCAGGCCTACGATCCCAGCACTTTGGGACGATTGCTTGAGCCTAGGAGTTCGAGACCAGCCTGGGCAACATGGTGAAACCTCATCTTTAATAAGGATACAAAAATTAGCCAGGTGTAGTGGTGCACACCTATAATTCCAGCTACTTGGGATGCTGAGGCAGGAGAATCGTTTGAACCTGTGAGGCGGAGGTTTCAGTGAGCTGAGATCACGCCACTGCACTCCAGCCTGAGATACACAGTGAGATGCTGCCTCAAAATCAATCAATAAAAATAAATAAATAATTTTTTAAAAACGCTTTCCTTAAAGGAAAGTTCAAAGGACAACTTATTTCATTATATCTTTACAGACTCTTCTCTAGTAAATTTTAAATGTTGCTTGCTTAATTTCTATTAAAATGAATGTTAAACATATTATCATGTCAAAGTCCCACGGCACATGATAAATGCAATGAAATTGTATTAATATAATTTATTTCCCAGTTAATTACAATTGGAATGATTTTGAAAAACTGCTCAACATTTTATATGCTATTCCTCTAGTAGTTCTTATTTGTACTAATATTTATGCTATTTTTAAAATTTTTAAATGGAATTGGAAATCCAGGGGAGATTTTTTTGCCAATTAAATAAAATATACCTTATTAATATGCCAGTATTTTGTCATACTAATGTAACTAATTTTCATACCATTATACTACACTAATTACTGTGCTAATTCATCTTATTATTAGGCTATGGCAAATACTTAAAGTTGAAGGCAGAGATATTTTATCTGTGAAAGGGGAAATAATCAGTGGACTAAGAAATAAAAGTAATATGTCGTGTATTTTGCTTAAGAAAAAGAGTATATTTGAGCATGTGTAAAACGTCTGGGCAGTTGGCTTTAATTTGGCATGCAAAAAGGCTGTGGACTCCTACCTTCACATCTGCTAAATGTGGCTATACCAAATGCTCCCCAGCTCTCTTCTACTTCTCACAGCTCTGAGACATGTGAAGTTCTCCTGAAATTCCAGAAAATATTGTCACTATTGTGATGCTGTGCAATTCTTTACTTGCAAAGAGCTCACTTTATTTTTAAAAAATAATTTTTAAAAGTTATAAATCTGCTGTCTAAACAATACCTAAAACATCTTTTTTTTTCATTGGTTATTCATAAAACCCTTACAATCTTAGAGTTGGCAGAGAATTTTAAATTAATCTATTCTAACACTTGCATTTGAGGGGATAGTGAAATTGAGACTAAGAAAGATTATATCTTTACTCTGACTTTATGCAGGTAGTGGTCAAAGTAAAGCTAGAAATTAGGTTGCTGACATCTAATTCATCATACTCTTATGCTACGGAAAATACTTAAAGGTGAAGACAGGGATATTTTATCTGTGAAAAGGGAAATAATCAGTGGACTGAAAAATGAAAGTAAAAATAATCAGCGTTATTAACAGAATGCCTAGTGGCATTTGGTTACAATATCTAAATAAATCCTCACAAATCTTGAGAGACAAATGAAATTAGTCCATTTTACTGCTGAAACCACTGAGACACAGAGAGTGTAGACAATGAGACACTGGCCCCATCAGATAACCAGGAAATGTCAGTGCTGTTAATGGGAAACCTGATTCCTTAGAAGTATCCATTGAACTCCTTGAGGCAATTTCTGAGTGAAGGGAGTAGTAAGGGTAGGTACTGGGAAATATATCACCCAGAACTGCTCTTTCGTTTGTTGTTATGAGCATAGTTGGAACTGGATTGATCTCAAGAAGACTTTGGAGCCTGGGGAAAGCTTTCTGACAGAAACGTTATTTCAAATCTAAATGTTTTTATCATCAACAGACTGTTGTTATAGTGAACTGCTTTTACTGTTTGTCTTCATTCACATAACTGCCATGTGCTATATACTGTATCATGCCATGAAAAATAAAACAATAAAACAAGCCCCTGTACTCAGACAGCATCTGAGGAAAGACAGTAAGATTATGAGAAGTGTTGTAAAGACTTTTTTGTGCTGTTGTAAAAACGATGCAAAATCCTGATGAGAATGTGGGGAGAGAACACCTCCCTCTAACGGTGAGAATGGAAGAGAAGGAACCACTCTCCTGCATAAAACCATGGTGAGATGCATTCCACAGAAGAGAAACAACTCACACATGAGCATGGAAATGGGAAAGATCTTGGCCTGTCTGACAAATTAGAGGCTGCTGTGGCTGGAGCTCAGGAATGAAGAAGATGCCAGCTTAGAATAGGTTAGAGAAATAGGCAGTAAGCTGAAGGGTTTAAGGAGGTACATGGTAATCCACCCATTATTGCTACTGTTATTGTTGTTCTTGTCAACAGCCACCAAAAAGTATCTGACTTGGGATGAGGCAGTGATAGGATTGTGCAGAGGCTGATGCCACGCCAGTGGGCTAGACCACATATCACAGTAATGTAGATGTACAGATAGATGCTGGCAGATTTGGAATGTGTTACCAGAGTTAAATATATAGGACTTTTTAATAGCTTTGACTTAATAAGTAATCATAAGAAGAAACCAAAGTGGACCTTGTAGGTGTTTGACTTGGCTAACTAGTTGAGTAGGTACAAATTACTGAAATGGAAATAACTTGAGATAGAACAAGTATTGACTGGTGGGATAGGCAGAAATCGGTTTTTCAGTATCATGTATATTAGTGTAGATAAATTTTTTGCCTTCCATGCAGAGATACAAATCAATAGGTAGATACATGAGTATAGGGCTCTGAGGAGTCTGAAATTGACATATAAATTTAGAAATTATTAGCTTATAGGTGAGATTTATATCTATAAGAATGAATGAGATCACTAAGAGTGACAAGAAGATTAAAGTCTGTGAATAACTTTGAAGAACTCCAACATTTAAAAGAACAAAGTAAAGAGAAACCAGCAGAAGAGACTGTGACAGACAGGGCTCTAACAGGAAACAATGAGGTCAAAGCCCCTCCTCCTCTTGTCCATAGATACAGTAGATCAACTCACAGAACTGCAGTCTTCTCTCCAGGGATCCCGCCAGTCTGAGAGGACCCTTGGGGGGAAACAGAGAATAAATTTCCTGTCCTCATTGTCCTCTGTCCTTCTTCGGTTCTCTGTTGATGCTGCCCATTGGCCATATTTCCCTGGGAACTAGAGATTACAAGTGCCCTGACCATACAGGTCAGGGTCCCAGGTGCTATGGAGGGTAGACAAGCTGGGGAGTCATCTGAAGATGCCCACAGAAGGTGCCTGGCACAGAGAGTAAAATATTTTAAGATTATGAAGATTATATGCCTTTTCTTACTTTTGATGATATGTAAATGCAAAGGAAATTTAGAAGATATCTATTTGTTATCTCGTCAGGGTATGTTCAGAGTTAAGTTACCCGAGACACTGGAAATTTGCTGGAAAAGTTCATAGCCCTATTCAGGCATTGGTATTGTTATTGCTGATGTCGGGTCGCCCATTGAGTAAAGGAAGACACATCCTGCCAGAAAAATAAAGCCAGTTTTGTGCAGATTCCATTTGCTTATTGGAAAATCCCATCTGTGAGAAAGGTACTATTTCAGCTCTGCAGAGGCAACTTGAAATTATTTTATGTAGTAATTGCATAACTACAACTTGCTACTTTTTCCTTCATGCACTTCTACTATATTCATAGCCAAAATGTTCTAGATTGAAAACCAAAAGATGGAAATTCCTTTATTTCTTTAGTGAAAAAAGTTAAGGACTGAAATCATTTAATAATATTTTCTGTTACAATCAAATTGTAGAAGACAAGTTTAGCACTGTTATGAGAATGATTTGTATAAAAAGATTTGTAGTCACTTAGCATCTATTTTAATTCAATCTTTATCTTTCTGATAATTGTAAACTAACTGGGTAATTTTTAAAGGAAATACTACCAGAGACAGAATCACATATGGTTAGAAAGTAAAACTTAAATGAATGCTATTGTCTTAAAGTGTAATAATTAAATTAGTAGGCCACATTCAGAGAGATGTCAAGTAGCTAAATGGTTCAAGCACTCGATTACTAACTATGTATCAAACATAAAAGTCACCAACAGCTCTCCTTTATAAAAATTATATTAGGCTGTAAGATCTAATAAGTACTGCAAGTGAAAGTGAATTTGTAAATGCTGCTATTTAGAGGAGAAAGGTGATTTGTTTAAAAGTCTTATTCTGTGGCAATTTTTCACCAGGAAATATGTACTCAAAAGCAATACTCGAAAGAACTAGAAACTGTATTTTCTCTATAGTTTCTTTCAGTCTTTAATTTTTTATTCTAATACAATTTGTATTTCTAAATTGTCATGCTAAATTGAAATTTTACATGACAGAAGCCCTTAGTTAAATCTTCCCCTCTCATAAAATATTGAGCCAGAGACTGATGACAAAGCTTACTTTCATTATTATAAGTCCGGAGTTTCTCTTTTCCAATGTTAATGTTTCCTATTTCTTTTTTAAAGCATATTGACTTATTGTTCTGCAATATTACTGTAAGTAATATGTCTTACTATATTACTCCAAAGGAGAAACATTGTATTCTAGAAATATTGTAGAAAACTACAATAATTTTTAGTTATTTGAGATCAATATATGCTAAATGTTTATTTTCCAGTATTCCAGTAAGCAGAATGTTTAACTGGCATCTATTTAATTGGTCTGTTATCAATGACTCAAAAAATGTGATCAAATATGAAGTATTTCCATGAATATCAAAAGAAAATTTATGCTTGGCACAATTTTAATATTAGGTATCTTTAGTGTTGTGTTTATAAAAGGTTCATAATTTATACATGTTATAAGTGAGAACACTCTTAGTCAGAATATTGGGCACACTTCATTTCCTTTCAAGACCAAAGACTTTGTGTAATTATTTCAATATATATTCAGTTATCTCCTAAATCTGTCGTGTGTACTGACTGGACAAATCACTCTTTGTTTTTTGCTAGCTAAAATAATTTTAAACCTAAAATGATCTCATTAGATTATATTCATGCGGTAAAGTGTTATTGTCTTCCAGCAGAGTTCCAGTCCCTGCTGGCTTGATGGCAGGCTGTCTTCATAAGGAGCTCAGCACTCACATTGCCCTGGCACCTCAGGTGAGGCAGAGCCTTGCACTGTGGCAGGGTCCAGTGAGTGCTTCAAGCCTCTTTAGCCCATTCACATGCATAGGCAAGAAGTAAAGCTCTTACAGTTACAAATCCACTGGGAGTAACTTTTCATCACTTACTTATCTTTAATAGGAAATGAATTAACATGATTGGCTCTTACCAGGCACTTAGTAGTATTCTTTTGATTTTAATGGACTTGCTGCTTACAAATGTTGTTAACTCACCAGAAAGGGAGGAGTTCCCAATATTCACATTGGCAGTACTCTCCTCAGTAAAAGACTAAGGCTAAATCTTTGTCCAACATTACCAGAGGTGCTGCCAAACCACCGTGGTGGCCCACGCTGCAAAACCGCATTGTCACACATGTAAAGGGCTCTATATTCCATCGCTGTGTCATCATGGAAATTAATATCATGTATAAGCTTTTCTCAGGCTTGTCGATTTATGGGCAGTAAGCTCTGAGAAGCCCTTGACCTTGACTTCTGAGCCCTTGGCAAAATAATTCTAGGACCCAAATATGTCATCTTATTTTCTATGCCATATTTCTTCTGCTTTCTTTTCATTGCCATATATTGTTTTCTATGCCAGAATACGTTTCTCTCCAGCTAGACAGATTTGCTGATCAAAGAAGTCTCCTGAAGTGTTACATACATCAATTGCTATTTATTTAACAGGTTTCACTGATACTAAGATCATAGGTATTTAAAATTCTGATGTGTGTTACTTTCATTTTGCAGAGACATTTAACTTATCTTTGCATATATAGCAATTTTAGGTTCTGCAAAGACATAATTTAAGCATTTGGGCAAAACACCTTGTACAACTTGTTTGAGAACCTTACAAAGCCAATATAGTACAATTGAGGCAAAACCTAAAACAAACAACTCAAACAGTGTCCTTTGATTGAATTATCCAAATTGACAAAATCTAATCTTTTCAGATAACTGGAAATCTTCAACTTTATTTTGCTATTGTATACAGTGGTTCTAGCATATCTCCTCAGTGTGTGTTAAAACTAATGTGGGTGGTAAGTTTGGTTCAGCTGTGAAATGGGATGGGTCATGTACAGCCAGGCAATGCATGGCATAGGGTAGCTCTGACCAGACACAGGTTTGTCTCCAGATCCACATTTAAAAATTGGACTTTTGTTGATTAGTGTTTCCCAATTTCATTTATTTTACTGAGGGTTGCAAAATAGCAGTTTTCTAACTGGATTATATTCTCTGCATGTATTTGTTTTCATTTTTCATTTTTTTAATTTTATTTTGCTAAACAGCTATGTGAAAGGATCAGACAGACATATTCTGGACCCACTGATCATCCTTCATATAAATAAAAGTAGGAAAACAAAGAAAAAAATGGGACTTTAAGAATCATGGTAAATAATATATTAACTTAGATAAGCATGGGTAATTCAGTCTCTTTTTTAAAGATTTTCTTTCCCCTCCTCCAGCTTTATTTCAGCCAGATACCGAAGGACAAATACTGCATGTTCTCATTTATATGTGGAATGTAAGAACTCATAGAAACAGAGAGCAGAAAGGTGTTTTGCCAGGGGATAGGAGAGTGAGGGAAATGGAGGGACTTTGGTTAAAGGGTATGAAATTTTAGTTACAAGATGAGTAAGTTAATTCAGTCTTTTAAGACAGCATGCTAAAAAGCTCCAACAAAAGTAGCATAGTCAGTAACCTAACCCATTTCCAGAAGCAGCATTAAGATGGTGCTTCTGCACCCCTAACTGGTGTTCATATGGGGATCCTGAAGAAGTGTATGGGTCTTGTCTCATTCTCACAGTTTCCAGCAGACAGCCATGTTTTGTAAAAAAGACTGGGAAGAGCAACATCAGCAAAATGTCATTCCCCTGAGCTAATTTTAGCTATGGCTGTCCTACATAGAGTATATTTCTTCTCATTCTAATGAAATGAATTCATTTTCTAAATGTATTATTAACTATGGTTGTTGTTTATCTTTATGTTCCTTTACTTCATTACTGCTATATTTTGTGTGAAGTAGTTTAAGCACTTGAAGTTGGTCTAGCCTCATGTAGGGGGGTAAGTGTGTCATGATTAGTGTGTCTCCACACACCAGATGAGTGACAAGCAAGCAGAATGTTTGGCAAGGATAGTCCAGCAGGAAAGAAAACATTTTCCAGAACGCAGAGAGCCCTCAATTACTTGATTTTACAGTTATGCAGATAAATGTAAGAACTGGAATATCATTCAGTCTGAGCCAGGTTACTTACTCAGATGCTTACCTTCCCCTTTGCCCTTTGGTTGGGTTTTGGAGAGTTGACTGAAAGGGGTGATGGCTTTAAAACTACACAGATGAAGCAGACTGCACAACATGGGGAGACCCTATCTCCACACAAAATTTTTTTTTTAAGAGCCAGGCATGGTGGTGTGTGCCTGTAGTCCCAGCTACTCAGGAGGCTGAGACTGGAGGATGGTTTGAAACCGGGAGTTCAAGTCCAGCCTGGGCAACAGAGTGAGATTGCATCTTAAAAAATAAACAAATAAATAAACATTATTCAAACGACATAGGAATTGTGGATCATGAGATTAGAGACTAGCTCTTAAAAAAAAAATTCTGCTGTCCAAGTTTAATGCTTGAACTTCCACAGTTAAAGATTTAACTCTTCAGTGTTGGTAAGAGGCTGGGGATTCAAATAAATGTGGAGACCACGAAATGAAGGTAGGTGAGAGAGAAGCCGTTTACTAGGGCCCCAGGGCAGATGCAGAGGCCCACGAGAGGACACAGGCCCAGCCTATGGGGATCACAGATCAGCACTTTAGGTTCATTGTAGGGCTGAACACAAGGCACACATCCAGCAGGGAGGCACATACCTGTGGACAGAATGGTGGAAAAATGATGTCCATTTTGACTAAATAGGGAGTGAAATGACATCCATTATGGAGTGATGAACAGCTAACAGGGGGCAGGCCTGCAATTCCAGGAGTGAGTGGCTTGTCAACATTTTCTTTGTTTTCTTTTCCTTTTTTTTTTTTTTTTTTGGAGACAGTCTCTCTCTGTAGCCCTGGCCGGAGCCCAGTGGCGCGATCTTGGCTCACTGCAACCTCCACCTCCAGGGTTCAAGCAGTTCTCTGCCTCAGCCTCCCAAGTAGCTGGGACTACAGGTGGCTGCCACCACGCCTGGCTAATTTTGGTATTTTTAGTAGAGATGAGGTTTCGCCATGTTGGCCAGGCTGGCCTTGAACTGCTGACCTCGTGATCCACCCACCTTGGCCTTCCAAAGTGCTGGGATTACAGGCGTGAGCCACTGCACTCAGCCAACATTTTCTTTCTAATCCAAGAATTTACTACTATAAAATGTAGTTAGGATCATTCTTAGGCAAAAACAGTATAGCACATAATTACAAATAAATCATTACTGTTCATAGAGTAGAAAGATAATTCTTATTATCAGAGAAATTTCTCCATTTGGGTCCCCAAAGCAAAGATTATGGCCTTCATAACAGTGTAAATGTAGCTTCAATCAAAGCCTAAAATATCTTGTGTTTGAAAGTGTGCTTTTAAGCATAAAATTACATGCTTTTTGATCTGTTAGTTAATGTGCAAAATATGATTCTCCTTGCAATATACAAGTTAAATTCATCTAATTAGCTCCTTTGAATTTTTTTTGTTTGCTTCAATTACTCAAAATAAGTGGCTGATATGAAATTCTTGATGATTTCATTAGTAATTGTTAAATCATATTGCAAGCATTTTCTGATTTATGGAAATTAGGCTCAGAGGAAAATGTACTGGTGCCAAGGGCTTTCTCCTCCCTCTTGCTGTCCCTGGGAAAGAGCATGCTGGTGACAAGCAAGAAGGGAGGACAAAAAGGGGAGACAAGTCTTTTCTGTTAATTCTTGATTAAATGTCATTGACTTGGAGCCCTCAGTTTATGGGATTCCAAATGCTCTGGCATCACACTCATTGGGCCTTGACTTGTTTTCCATAGAGGTGTTGTTAGCACCCTAGCAGTCACTCCCCACTGCCCCATCTCAGCTCTACACAGACACTAATCTACTTTCTGTCTGTATAGATTTGCCTATTTTGGACATTTCATATAAATGGAATCATACAATATGTGTGTTTTTTGCAACTGGCATTTTTACTTGGGACAATGTTTTCAAGGTCCATCCATGTTGTGTAGCACATGTCAATACTTCATTTAATTTTATGGCTAAATGACATTCCATTGTATGGAGATGCCACGTTTTGTTCATCCATTTAGCAGTTGATGAGTATTTCACCTGTTTCTACTTTTTGGCTATTATGAATAATGCTTTTGTGAACAGCTGTATCCAAGTTTTTGTGTAGAGAAGTACGCTATAATTTACAGTTAGTTTTTAGAATACAAATGGTAACCTTTCCCTATCTGCATGGCATACTTGCTTATCCATGAATATTACTGAAGTCCATTTAAATCCTTTAAGGTAAAATGGATGAGGATTTCTAGTTTAACCCTTATGCTTTTGAAATTTAAAAAACTGGATCCCATGAAATTAATAAATTACTCAAGGTGTTACAGCTAATTAGCGTCAACACTGTAACTCAAAATTTGCTTGAGATTCAGTTCAGCATTCTTTTACCGTGCATTGTAAACCCACACGGGGTGCAACTGAACTAAGCTGAGATCATACGAGCCGACCTGAGAAGCTTACTTTTGTAATTATTTTTCTTTGGAGAATAGATTTGGTTTCCAAACAGACCTATATCTAATTACCATATTTGATGCTTCAAAAGAATGTGTGTGTATGCAGTGATTTGTTTTCTTGACTCTCAATTTGTATCGATTTAATGTAACAACAAATATCTATTGAGCATAAATAATGAGGTTAACATTGAATATTTTGGAATGCAAAGGCAATTACAACTATATTAATAAATCAAGAGTCAAGATAATACAATAGTTAATGATAAAGTAGGTAATGAAGGGTTAAATTGTATGTTTTAGGGCCACTTACAGCATAATATACAGAATCGATTGCTAAAAGATGGATTTCAATCCCACCTTTAATAATAATTAGAAATCTGATTTTGAAAAAAGAAATCTATTTCTTTGAGTGTAAGTTACATTACCTTTGAAAGGATGATATGTTGATATCTAGGGTGCCTTATAGCCATAAGATGATACAGTTCAAATGGCACCATGTGTTATTTTGAGTAATACACACATATATGCAGAGACATATAATGGGCAGATGCTCACATATATCACATGTAGGTGAGTCAGAAAACAAGGTCATCATAAGGAAAGAGCTCTAAAAAGAGCTGGATCTTGTTCCAACTCTGTGGTGCCACTCAAAGCCCATGTGACTCTCTGAGTCTGTATTTACCTCAGATAGAGACAATAGATGCATCCTGCCCTCCTCCTCCTCTCGTTGGGATGCAGTGAGATAATGGCCCCTCTATTCTTAGGTAGAGCATTGAATATCTTACATGGATTAAGGAAATGTGGAGGACTCCCTAGGGCCCTACACAGGAACAGCATTATCAAAAGCGGAAAGTTACCTGTATAGGAAAATATACTTTTATTGAAATACTATTTTGAAAACTTTCTATTTGATAGGACTGTCATCTTCTAGAATCCTAGCTGCTGGCTTGGGCAAGAATAAAACACTTGGACTGTTGGCAGTAGACCTACAGGATTAGCTAAGCTTGGTTATGCAGGGTCGCCCTGTTCTCTGTGGAATCTACACCATAAACATAGCTGGACTATTTTTATCCCCCATCAGAGCTGTTTCCACTTTAAAATAAATTTCTGTTCATTGTTGTTTGCCAGGCAAAAATCATATGCAGCAATGCTACTAACATTGATATTTTATTTAAGCATGTTGATAAGAATGTGACACCTAATAAGAAATCCATATCCCACCATCAGCCATAGGCCCAGAATCCACTGTGGATGAGAAATTTTTGATTGTAGGAAAAAGAATAATTGGTGCTTTCTAACCTGTAGAAACTTGGATGCCTGTTGGAACCACTTGCTATTCCTTAAACATAATCATTCTTGCATCCTGACCCACTTTCTTCCTGAAACAAAATTTTCAATATTGTCTTTTTTGTTGCTGTTGAAGGCCTGTATTTGCAATGATTACCTTGCTAAATACAAAATTCTGAGTATTTCTATGTCACTGTTAAGAATAATATTTTAGTGGAATTCCTTAGAATAAGACTTTCTGCTATACATTATTGCACGAGAATATGCCTGATATACTTAAAAGAGAACAATGGTAGCTAACATTGATTGAAAGCATCTGTGGAGGCAGCTACTTGTTGAAATGCCCTCTCTACATCAGATCACATGGCTCACGTTTACCTCATAAATTTGGAACTCCTGTCACCCATTTCTAATGGAGGAGGACACAGACTTGGGAGAATTCAATGACTTGTTGAAACCACACAATTAAGTACTATCGGGTCACCTCTTGAGTGTCCATCCAAGTATAGAAAAAATAGCATCATTTCTACTGGCTTTACAAAAGGGATTTGTAACTGACTTTGAGGGAGTTTGAGAATGGCAAGAAAAGCCATGTCGATGGCAGCCAGACAAACACTCTCCAGCTTCCCCTCTGCTCCCAGGGCCTCCCTGGGGCTCAGATTAGTAGGTTCTCCTTGAGCGGACATTGAGAAACAAATGCAAAGCCCTGTGGAATGCAGCTAAGGTCAGAGGTGGAGAGGAAGAGGTGTAGGGCGGGGAGAGCACAGGTGACTGTCAGACCATAAGATGAAGAGCTCTAAACAGAGCTGGGTCTTGTTCCAACTCTGTGCTGCCACTCAAGGCCTATGTGACTCTCTGAGTCTGCATTTACCTCAGATAGAGACAATAGATGCATCCTGCCCTTCTTCTCCTCTCGTTGGGATGCAATGAGATAATGGCCTTGCTCTGTCACCCAGGCTGGGGTGCAGTGGTGTGATCTCGGCTCACTGCAACCTCTTCCTCCCAGGTTCAAGAGATGCTTCTGCCTCAGCCTACCGAGTAGCTGGGATTACAGGTGCACACCACCTCGCCCAGCTAATTTTTGTATTTTTAGTAGAAACAGGATTTCACCATGCTGGCCAGGCTGGTCTTGAACTCTTGACCTCAAGTTGTTCCGCCTGCCTCGGCATCCCAAGTTCTGGGATTATAGGCATGAGCCACTGCGCCCAGCCAAGAGTGGTTCTAATCACACATTCCTGGGCTGTTTGTAGCAGGGAGGCAGGGAGTAGCTGGCAGGAGCAGGGGTACAGCCAGGGATCCACGACTGTGCTTCTCAAGCCAGAGGCGGGAAGTGCAATCCAAGAAGTGACCGTCTCCTTGCAGTTTCATGACAGCACCTCCTGTAGTTCTAGCGATGAAAGCTAAACAGATTAGTTAAAGGAATACATGAGTGGATGTGTGAATAAATTATAAGTGAATGAATCCAACCCTAAGTTAGAAAACCCTCTTCATCCTTAATCATACCACCTCCATGGTTTTCCCTTCCTCAGGAAGCAAAGCGCCAAGACATCTACCCACAGTATGTGCTGTATGAACGGTTTGCTGCAAACACTCTGCCAGGATTCAAATAAACAGGAGATCAGAGACTAGTGTTGGAAAACGTCTTTTGGCACATTGCCCAACTGTGATCTTGGCACAGCTGATTTTGTTTTGGTTGATGTCTTGGGCTTTCAGTGTTCATTTTCATACTGCTGTTTCACAATTTTATTTTCTTTTTTGAGTCATAGTTTGTAAGAACTTGGTTTATATTACTATTCCAATGCAATAGTTTTTTCTTTTGGTATGTAGTATGTTCTCCAATAAATTAGAAGTCACTAGTCTTGCCTCTTTACCTTGCAGAAAACTTTCCTGATCAAGCAAGCATTTCCGCTATACCTTGCTCCTCTCCATTTTGTCAGCTGGGTGGAATTCAGTCCAGTGCTAACAGGTTGAGGTTTCCTTTTCTACAAGCTGCTGGTCTTTGCATTGTACCTTCTGATGATTGTTTAATCTCAAATGCATGTAGCAATGCTATGAATAGCTCCCACTTTATTTCAGTGAGTTTTAAAACTTCATGAAAATAGAAATTCACAGAGACTTCATTTTCTTCTCTGTTTTCCATAGCCAATATGACAAAACATGTGTTTGTAAATCTTTTCAATTTAGAAAGACTTTTTCTTCAGCTTCTCACCAATGTCTGATATTTAAAAACTTATACATAAAGCTCAAAATGAGAAAAATAGCTTGCATCAAATCCATTAAATTCCCAGAAGTTGTTTTCAACTCCACACAGGTTAAATTAAATAACATGTATGCCTCACAAAAGTCACAGCACCTTGTTTATAGTAGGCACTCTGTGATTGATGTGTCAACTTGTCTAGGCCACAGTACCTAGATATTTGGTTAAACATTATTTTAGATGTTCCTGTGAGGGTATTTTTTAGATGAGGTTAATACTTGAATCAATAGACTTGGAGCAAAGTAGATTACTCTTCAAGTGGATGACCACATTTAATCAGTTGAAGACCTTGGAAGGATAAGACTGGCTAACCACAAGGAGGAGGGAGTTTTGCCACATACTGCCTTCAGGCTTGAGCTGCAGTGTCAGCTCTGCCCTGGGTCTCCAACTAGCAGCTGACCCTGCGGATTTTAGACTTGTCATTCTCCACGGTCGCGTGATCACATGGGCCAATACCTTCAAATCAATCCCAATGTTTCTCTAGTTCTCTCTCTCTCTACATAGATAGCTAGGTAAATTGATAGACAGGTAGATGACGGATAGCTAGGCAGATAGGTAGAGATTATATAGATAGGTGGACAATAGGTAAACAGGCACAGGCATATACTGTATCCGTTCTGTTTCTTTGGAGGACTCTGGCAAATACTCACTGACAGTTGGATTAGTCCTTCTTTCTTCCCATGTGGGAAACCTCTGGAACAGGTGCGTTATACTCACTTTCACCTTGTTTAGGCATATTTGTTGAAACAAAGTTTCTCCTTTTCACATTTCTATATTTTTATTCTATTTTCCCTTTTTAGCCAACATTCTGATATTTATCCAGTTCCATGATAGTAAGTATTCATTAGCGATCTCTTCCACAAATTGTCTTTGTTACCTCCAAGATAGATGGAATTATTCTCAGTATAATTTTGAAGTTTGGTATATTTCATTTTTTCCATAATTGATAGCCATGTATGGCACATGAAGTATTATCAAGCCACATTAGAAATAGAATTTAATATAAATTAGAGTTTATTCATACAGTAGTTATTAAGGCAAGTTAAAATTAATGGCATACCAAACAGGATAGGGCATGGGATCTCTGACCTTTATTTTCAGTTAAAATAGAAAACAGTGAACTGATACTACTGTTTCATGAAATGTCTAGTATGACACTCTGGCACTGACTGCACTCATCTATTAAATTGGCATGATTTAGCTATCACTGATATTTGCTGTGAATTCTGCTTATACCTATGAGGGTGATAAAAGTCAACTGTGACAAGCTACACATCAATTTAGCAGTAAGAATACAGTTCTCCTGTGGACTCTAACAAATCTGGTACAGAAGGAGGCACTCGGTAGGTGATGATGATGATGATGATGGAATGCAATACCCCTTTTTATATGAGTTTCTTTATGAACTTCTGGAAAGGTATACAGTGACTGAGGCCCAGATATATTTGCTAATGCAACAACTCGCTGTCTAATCAATCTGTTCTCCTCTCAAGGACATTTCACTGTGATTCTCATGCTTACTCACCTTAACAAACAGAAAATGAATTCAGAAATGAATAATTGAGCTTATGAGTGGAAGCTCAAGAGAATCCTGCTCTGGACACCAGGACAATAGTCTCTATGGAAATGTGAAATCTCCATAAGCAGACACCGGGTTGCTTTTAGCTGCTTAATGTGATTGTTGTCATGGGCCTTGATTGCTTCAACCTCTCTAGCCCCATCAGAAATGTTCCATTTTTAGATAACAGAATCTTTTTCATGAAAATAATACAAATGGGGCCCACTCTGGCTTTTGCAATTTCAAAGATATTTAAAACCAAATGGCATATTTTAAATTTTAGTTACCATCCTCCTCCTTTATCTATTTTTTTCCCAAATGTCATTTCTACTAATTCAGTGTTTTTCTAACTTCCTCCTGTGATCTTTCATCTCCTTTCATTTTACCTTTTCTTTCAGTCTATATGGAAATTAAAGTGAGTCCATTTTTGAGTTCCTGCTGTTTCAATGTTTTATGCTGGACTGTCTTATGCCTCCCTTTCATCTACCCAACTAAGCTCTGTGCATCTTCCTTGCTGTGACTTTTTGTTGCCAGTATATTCAGCATGTAATGTTCATTTCCAGAATATATCTGGTTTCTATTTCTGATTCAGTTTCTACTTACTCAAGTCTCTCTTGGACTCTATTTTTCTTGTCTCTATTGGGAAAATCTGAGAAAAAAAATAGAGTTTGGAGCCTGCCTAATTAGGTTTGAAGCCTTGGTAAAGTTGCCTCTTTCAAGCGTCAGTTTCTGTCTCTGTAAAAAGGTATATTTATAGTTATCAGTCCATAAAATCATTGTAAATTTGTTGATTTGTATCGGAAATATAGTCAGTACTTTAAGTGTTTAGTTACCATTTTTGTTTTTCCTGTTTAAAAAAAAAGTCTATAGCTTATTCCAGTCTTTATTTATTTATTATTTTTTTTTTTACAGAGTCTCACTCTGTTCCTCAGCTTGAGTGCAGTGGCACAATCTCTGCTCACTGCAACCTCCGCCTCCCAACTTCAAGCTATTCTCTTGCCTCAGCCTCCCTAGTAGCTGGGACTACAGGCACCCGCTACCACATCTGGCTAATTTTTGTATTTTTGGTAGAGGGGGGTTTCACCGTGTTGGCCAGGCTGGTCTCCAACTCCTGACCTCAAATGATCCACCCACCTTGGCCTCCCAAAGTGCTGGGATTACAGGAATCAGCCACCACTCCCGGCCTATTCCAGTCTTTTTGACTAAAACACATATTTAACCTCTGGAAATAATTTATTTTTATTTGACTTTTATTCCATTGGTGGTGAATTTGTAACCAAGAATGGGTATGATGACTTGTGAAATTATTTCCTTTACTATATAGGCATATTTTTATGTGCTACTTTGTGTATATCTAGCACATATTAAATAATAAATAATTGTTCGATGGTTATATTGCAATGCAAATAGATGTTTATGTAAATTTAGTGCCATATCACAAATTCGCCAGCAAGATTTTTTTCAATAATCTATAAACAATGTCAAGAAAATATTTTTGTGCTTTCTTTACTATTTGGAGAGCACTGCGTTAGAAAAAATGCCGGGAATAATAACAATAGCTTATACTCACTATTGGCCAGGCATTGTCCCAAGGGCATAAGTATCTTATCATCCTCATAACAGTCCTTCGAAGCTGGGCCAGTTGTGATTTTTATTTCACAAATGAAAAAACAGATGCACAGTAAAGGTTATTTCTTCCCCAAAGTCACATGGTTAATGGCAAGAAAAAGGGGCTTGAAGAATGCCTGTCTGGCTTTGGAGTCTGCCCTCTTAGCATGCAGAAAGCTTGTTCTCAGGGAGCTTACAGTCTGTTCTTAGGATGGTGTTTGTCACATTTGCCATAGCCATGTGTTTTGTCTTGTTTTATCTATTATAAAATCTACTTCTGTAGATAAGAGACTATGAAGTTTTCTGTATTGTTTACTTTCTGCTTTGTTAGACACATTTGCTCATTGCATATATGTAGTGATGCAAGTTTTTCATCTGATAAAATTTTCACTTTTCATTGATTTTTGTTCTAAATTTTTGTTAATTTATTATAATATATAAACTTTGTTTAAATTCGAATTGGTTAATTTGGACAGGAAAAAAGGTTCAGTAAATATAATTTTTAGCCTTTTCTCAATCTGCCTTCACCATAAGAGTGCCAGGTGTCTGAGTTCAGCCCTTTCTCTGAAATAGCTCTTTCATTTGTGGTGAGAATTGATAAGTGTTAATTATCACTGAAAGTGAGATTAAAGCAGTGAAAAGTTCCATTAAGAAGAATTAATTACTAGGTTGGCATTTAATGGAAAGTTCTTAAGCAAATAATAAGATGCCATGAGCATCTTATTACATCTCGCTACTGACATTTGTAGTTTAAGATCATGATTATCAAATTAATCTGGCTTTACAGCAGCTTCCTCCCTGTCCCCAGGAGTGTGCACTTTTCTACACACATACAAGAGTGAGAGTATTCTCCTCAGTCTTGGTCCTATCCGTCAGTGTCTTGCAGCACATCACAGAATCACCCTATTCATCTTCCAAGTCCAGTTATGCTTCCTCTATACCTGGTGAACAGTCTTTGTTTTTTTTTCTGCAAATAAATACAACGGTCTTTTCAGTATATGTCAATATATACCATTGGAAGGAAAGATTTTGGGCAGAGCAGAAGGAAAATTGTATTTTGTTCTTCCAATTTCTTTGTGTCCAAAGCCATTGCCCACATCCTTCATTGAATCTGATGATTTAAAATGTGCCCCAAAAGTCTCCAGTACTTACCAAAACACAATATATTTGCTTACGAAATCTCAGCACCTTCTCTTCCCCACCAGTTATGGTGTATTTTGTCTCATGTAAAGATCTTTAAGCTTTTTTGACCTTTGCTTCTTGTGACTTGAGAATTACCAATAAAGAACACATACAAAAATATTTTACCCATTAAGTTGGCAGAATGTCTTGACATTGCATTAATTTTTCAGTTCCAAAATTTTCATAAGATCTAAAGTGGAAAGATCCAGATCACTGGATGCAATACTAAAAGGATAAGGGCAAGAACTTGTAATAAAGTTTAAAGTTTCCAGGTTTCTACATGCAAAAGACATCTCCTTATTCAGAGGAAATAATATCAATTTAGGAGGATGAGATATAGTTTCAGGATGCAGGTTACACCAAAGAGATAGACCTTTATTCTTCCAGATAGACCAAAGCTATAGCTGGAAGAATAATGAAGACTTCTCCATGAAAGAGAGGACCTCCCAGGCAAGCAAGAGGCCATTTATCTCCTGCAATTCAATCATAATTATTTATAGGCACTGTGTTCCAGAGTTCCAGAAAACCAAAAGGCAGACACATTCAGGATAGAACTGGGGATGACAGATCTTTCCCTTGGACTGATGAGCACTCCAGGCAAAGGGCGATACTGAGGCAGAAGAATATATTTCAGGCATTTAAAAATCCAGGGACTTGAGTGCCAAGTAAAGGAGTCTGGATAAAGTCTGGAGGAAGGGGACAGAGAGAGAATATTTTTGAGCTTTGGAAATATTAACTGGGAATTAGTGTGTAAAATGAATTGGAGGCAGAATGATAGACAAATTAGGTGATGGTAAGGTAACTAATGGATTGGTGGCTTGTATGTGTGCTGCTTAACTCAAAGTCTTCTGCACTGATTATTTTTCTTTTTAATAAGGTGGTGAATAATTTTTTAAGAGGCTTGGTTTAGTTTTTTAATTTTTTTATTTTAGTTATTTATGAGTCTGTAATAATTCAGAGAAAGGCATTAATGCAAGGAAACCTTGGATTTGCTTCACCACAGGATGCCATAAACTACTTTATGGGAAGTTGTAGAATTTACAAAAATTCTCAAAAGCAAATACACATTTTAATTCATTTAGTCTTTTTTTTCTTTTTTTGAGATGGAGTCTCTCTCTGTCACCCAGGCAGGAGTGCAATGGTGCGATCTCGGCTCACTGCAACCTCTGCCTCCCATGTTCAAGCAATTCTCCTGCCTCAGCCTCCCAAGTGGCTGGGATTACAGGTGCCCACCACCACGCCCGGCTAATTTTGGTATTTTTAGTAGAGACGGGGTTTCACCATGTTGGTCAGGCTGGTCTCAAACTCCTGGCCTCAGGTGATCCACCAGCCTCGTTCTCCCAAAGTGCTCAGATTACAGGCATGAGTCACCACGCCTGGCCATTCACTTAGTTTTTCAAGTTACATCCATTATATATGGTCATGTAGGGTGGGGTCAGGTTAAAGAAGAGAGATACCCTCACTGTCAAAACAACAATGACATCATGGTGTATGTTCCAAGTTACAGAATTTGAAAAGTTGCTATTTCTTCTTCACTCTTCCTCAGCCACACTCAAAATGCTGTTATAGATTCATGTTGCTTTTTGATGGTGGAATCAAAAACCTGTGTGCGTGTGTGTGTGTGTGTGTCTGTTTTCAGGCTGGTGTGCTATTGAATCCTTATAAAACAAGACCGTCTCATGTTTTTATTACTTATTTTACTCAAATTGCCATTACAAATACTTATTAAGGAAACATTTAGACCAATCCCAGGGTGACTAGAGAATAGGATTGGCGTAAAGAATGCAACTTTTACTCTGGTTGGCCTCTTACTGCTAAAGGGTTTCAATGATTTGACAACTCCAGTAATATCTCTGTATCTCACCATCTGGCGAAATTTCACAGTGCCTATTTGATGAGTAAGAGGTGCTACGAGATCATCATGAGGAAATTTCAGCACCAACAAACAGCTTCAAGAATTGTTTATGCCCACTGGGTAATGCTGCAAACAGACACATACACTGAAATGTGTTGCTTTGTTTTAGAAACACATGTACTTCCTGTTGTAGTTTTTAATTTTTTCAGTAATGCATGTATATCTAGCCGCACTCTTTTTAATTCATTCAACATCTAGCATTTAGTGACCCTGTCTGATGTGAACAGTGCTTCTCTTCCAGGGACTAATACAGTTGTTTTAGATTATTGTTTCTTCCCTGCAGCTTCCAAAATAATCAATAGCAAATTACCAATTTCATTTAAGAAATAGGTATTTGCTCCCTTGGAATCCAATTTTATTTAGATGTTTTTATTTGTCCTCTATTCCATAAGATCCCTGACCAAGTAGAGGGTCAGAGACGGTTATAACTTACATAGCTCTAACTCCCATGTCTCTAGAGAAGAACATTCTGTCGTCCTAAATTCTGCAGCTAGTGAGATTGGCAAACCACTTATTTTTAATGCTAGAGACTCCTTTCTCCCACCTTGAAGAGTTGGCAGTTCTCCTTAGGGAATGATGCCAGATCTAAGCAAAGTTGACTTACAGGATAAGTAATATGGGAGACCAGTGGTGCTATGAATGCACACAGGACTCAACTCCCAGCTGGGTTCAGATGAAAAGAGTCCGGCTGATGAATTCTACCAGAGGTACAAGGAGGAGCTGGTACCATTCCTTCTGAAATTATTCCAATCAATAGAAAAAGAGGGAATCCTCCCTAACTCATTTTATGAGGCCAGCATCATCCTGATACCAAAGCCGGGCAGAGAAAAAACAAAAAAAGAATTTTTGACCAATATCCCTGATGAACATCGATGCAAAAATCCTCAATAAAATACTGGCAAACCGAATCCAGCAGCACATCAAAAAGTTTATACACCATGATCAAGTGGGCTTCACCCCTGGGATGCAAGTCTGGCTCAACATACGCAAATCAATAAACGTAATCCAGTATATAAACAGAACCAATGACAAAAACCACATGATTATCTCAATAGATGCAGAAAAGGCCTTTGACAAAATTCAACAGCCCTTCATGCAGAAAACTCTCAATAAATTATGTATTGATGGGACGTATCTCAAAATAATAAGAGCTATCTATGACAAACCCACAGCCAATATCATACTGAATGGGCAAAAACTGGAAGCATTCCCTTTGAAAACTGGCACAAGACAAGGATGCCCTCTCTCACCACTCCTGTTCAACATAGTGTTGGAAATTCTGGCCAGGGCAAATAGGCAGAAGAAGGAAATAAAGGGTATTCAATTAAGAAAAGAGGAAGTCAAATTGTCCCTGTTTGCAGATGACATGATTGTATATCTAGAAAACCCCATCGTCTCAGCCCAAAATCTCCTTAAGCTGATAAGCAACTTCAGCAAAGTCTCAGCATACAAAATCAATGTGCAAAAATCACAGCATTCTTATACACCAATAACAGACAAACAGACAGCCAAATCATGAGTGAACTCCCATTGACAATTGCTTCAAAGAGAATAAAATACCTAGGACCCAGCTTACAAGGGAAGTGAAGGACCTCTTCAAGGAGAACTACAAACCACTGCTCAATGAAGTAAAAGAGGATAGAAACAAATGAAAGAACATTCCATGCTCATGGGTAGGAAGAATCAATACCGTGAAAATGGCCACACTGCCCAAGGTAATTTATAGATTCAATGCCATCCCCATCAAGCTAACAATGACTTTCTTCACAAAATTGGAAAAAACTACTTTAAAGTTCATATGGAACCAAAAAAGAGCCCGCATTGTTAAGTCAATCCTAAGCCTAAAGAACAAAGCTGGAGGCATCATGCTACCTGACTTCAAGCTATACTACAAGGCTAGAGGAACCAAAACAGCATGGTACTGGTACCAAAACAGAGATATAGATCAATGGAGCACAACAGAACTCTCAGAAATAATGCCGCATATCTACAACCACCTGATCTTTGACAATCCTGACAAAAACAAGAAATGGGGAAAGGATTCTCTATTTAATAAATGGTGCTGGGAAAACTGGCTAGCCATATGTAGAAAGCTGAAACTGGATCCCTTCCTTACAACTTATACAAAAATTAATTCAAGATAGATTAAAGACTTACATGTTAGACCTAAAACCATAAAAACCCTAGAAGAAAACCTAGGCAATACCATTCAGGACATAGGCATGGGCAAAGACTTCATGTCTAAAACACAAAAGCAATGGCAACAAAAGCCAAAATTGACAAATAGGATCTAATTAAACTAAAGAGCTTCTGCACAGCAAAAGAAACTAGCATCAGAGTGAACAGGCAACCTACGGAATGGAAGAAAATTTTTGCAATCCATTCATCAGATAAAGGGTTAATATCCAGGATCTACAATGAACTCAAACAAATTTACAAGAAAAAAACAAACAATCCCATCAACAAGTGGGTGAAGGATATGAACAGACACTTCTCAAAAGAAGACATTTGTGCAGCCAAAAGACACATGAAAAAATGCTCATCATCACTGGCCATCAGAGAAATGCAAATCAAAACCACAATGAGATACCATCTCACACCAGTTAGAATGGTGATCATTAAAAAGTCAGGAAACAACAGGTGCTGGAGAGGATGTGGAGAAATAGGAACACTTTTACACTGTTGGTGGGACTGTAAACTAGTTCAACCATTGTGGAAGACAGTGTGGCAATTCCTCAAGGATCTAGAACTAGAAATACCATTTGACCCAGTCATCCCATTACTTGGTATATACCCAAAGAATTATAGATCATGCTGCTATAAAGACACATGAACACCTATGTTTACTGCGGCACTATTCACAATAGTAAAGACTTGGAACCAAGCCAAATGTACAGCAATGATAGACTGGATTAAGAAAATGTGGCACACACACACCATGGAATAATATGCAGCCATAAAAAATGATGAGTTCACGTCCTTTGTAGGGACATGGATGTAGCTGGAAACCATCATTCTCAGCAAACTATTGCAAGGACAAAAAACCAAACACCGCATGTTCTCACTCATAGGTGGGAATTGAACAATGAGAACAGATTGACACAGGAAGGGGAACATCACACACTGGGGCCTGTTGTGGGATGGGGGGAGGGGGGAGGGATAGCATTAGGAGATATACCTAATGTTAAATGACGAGTTAATGGGTGCAGCACACCAACATGGCACATGTATACATATGTAACTAACCTGCACATTGTACACATGTACCCTAAAACTTAAAGTATAATAATAAAAAAAAAAGAGTCTGGCTGAGGTCCAGATGAGACGAAATTTACTGCTTCATTTTGGTAAGTCTTGGCTTTCATTAACATGCATCAGTGTATCTTATAGAATTAGAAATATTTGAAGCAAGGAATAAAAATGAAAACACAGTATATACTGAAGAAAAGAGTATTCCTGTTCATTTGGCATAGATCAAATCAGTTGAACTTAGAACTGTAGAATAAAATTACAGATACAGAGGTCAAGAAAGGAATATTTGGAGAAAATAAAAATGAAAACAACAATGATAAATTCGGATACCATTTGATAACATACAGCATTTCATTTCAACAAAACATACTTCTGCAATGCTATAGTACCGACATTAAGTTCTGTGTTTTCATTAAAATTAAGTAAGAGAAGATTCTTGATGCTAAGAATGCTACCTTCTTAGAGGAAATCATATAAATATTTTACATTAAGCCCCAATTTTTTATGTCGTTAGAATGTTAGGCTGTTTCCTCTTTGAATTCATTAAGAGCATTCATCATTTCAAGTTTTCACTTTTTTATACTAGGAAGTATGCTGTTTTCCAAAAAGAATGAATGTAAGTTACAAAATGTCAAATCATCCAGCTTCCTTATTTTCCTATCTGGAAGCACAAGCTACAGATCCATTAGCAAGACATAGTAATGATAGCCTGATAAAATTAATTCCCAAAAATTACATTAGAGTTTTAATCTTTTCCAAATGGAGGCCAATAAAATACAACAGCCACAATAATTTTCAGTTGATGAGTGCCAATACTTTCCTAGCCCTCCATGTTGTAGAGGGTGCCTTCATATATTTTATTAGCTTCTTTGGACTTCTCAAATATTCCATGAGATAAAGAGATAAAGCATGATTAAAACATCTGTTTTCCAGAAGAGGAATCTATATGCCCAAGGGCACATAGTTACCATATGGTGAAATCATCTTCAGGTCTTTCACTTCAAATTCCTTGCTCTTTCAACTATTTCTCAAGATGAATGCAAAAGGGATTATTTTTCTTTTGGTGACATAAGAGAGCCCTGGCCTGGCCTAGGGATTGGAAGAACATAGTCCTCACGTGCCAGATCAGTGATTTGTATAGGCTGTGTGACCTTGTGATTCCCTACATCAGCTATAAAATGAAGCCTCTGAACTAGATCATTTTAAGTACTTACAGCCATAAAATCCAATGACTCTATTTAAAATAATGTAAGAAGCTTCAGAAAAATTGCATCTATAATAAATGTTATTGCTGAAAGTTTCCCAGAATGTATCCTGCAAACTACAGTGCCACATATGTTAATATATATATTATGGCATAAAATAATCTTGTGGGTAATTGGTTTTGGGAAATGTAGAGTAAAACAAAATTAGGCATAATCCCTTTATGGCAGAACTTCTCTGTGACTAACATTCCAATTGCAGAGTGAAACTAGAGAAAGAGGATGGAGAGTGCACAGGTCCAGGCAAGGTCCATGGGCACATCCATGGGAATGATGGTCCAGGAAAGTTTCTCTGAGAAAAGCTGTCATGTCCAAACTGTCAGTGATGGTTCTCAACGGGCGAATCATGGCTCTCTTCCAAATGGACCTAGAGGTGGCTACAGGCTGTGTACTTAAAGACGTATTTGGTGGAATAAAATTTAAAGAAGTTTCTTAATAAATAGAACTACAGACTAAACTTTTAGACTGCCTTAATTCATAATCACCTCAACTGCCAAGATTATTTGGCAATATTCAAGAGATTTTTTCATTCTTCTTTACCTATAGTAGTGCTGGATAAAAGGATTTCTGGAATTTCTTCGAATTTCATATTAAGAATACTCGATTATCTTTGCCTTAGTATGCTTGTTGATGTTGATGATATGATACAAAGCTATTCAAGGAAGGTTCCTAAGGTTTATGTTTCGATTAATTGCCACAACATGCACAGCAGCGCTTGCCTTCAAGATCATTGGAGCTGTGCAGGGTTGTCAAATTGGCACGCAGTCTCTACAGTCTGATAATTTTTTTTCTTATTACTGTTTTCAGGATGAGAACATGAAGCTGATCTGAATGCTTTTGACATCCATAGGACTTGCAAGATAGCTCTCCAATAACTATAACAGAGAGGTTCTCTATACACATAAATCATAGGCAGTCCACAAGAAGGGGACTGTTACTTTCAGTCTGAGGAAAGATTTCACCTGTTTTAAAACAATATGACTGCGTGCCTGCAAGACTCACAAAACATATATATATGTGTAAAGGCTCCATTCTTGATATATAATTTTAACAGTTTTTGTCTTAGAGACAAATTAATGGGATTGAGAATTTGTTAAATTGACTTTTCTTCAGCATTTTTTCCTACTTGTTTATTTTCATGTTGGTGGTGAATTACATGAAATTGACTTTCATTTATTTTTTCAGTGAACAGCTAGTTTTACAAACTACATTTGCTCCCTGAGTTAGTTATTCTTATTTTTATTTCAAAAACTGGGATGGAGAAAGAATTGGAAAGAAAACCTGCTACCATTCTTGACAACTATTACTAATTTCGAGACGCATGTCTCAATTTACCCCAGAAGCAATGTTCATCCAGAGGTACCTTGCAATCAGTGATACATGTAATTAGATCCTATATATTTTTTGAGAAAAGCAAGGCCTGATGTGAAGGCTCAGTGTGTGTGTATTTGTGTGGAAAATGGAAAGAAATAGGAAAAGAAGTTTTTTTTTGTTTTGTAAAGTGATATTTATATGAAATTATATTAAGTGCCTTAGACACAAACAGAAAGGATTGGATGGCAAGTCATCCACTTATTCTCTGTGTTTTTTTCATTTTTATATTTCTTCTAAAAACGTACATATTGCCTGATTTCTGCCAGGTTATGGGGCTGAATAAGCAGATAGTTCCCTAGTTTCATGAAACTTTCATTGGAGTGTTTGCGTTTGGGAGGATAGGAGGAATAGGAAATAAGAAACAGAAATAGCCTGTGGAGTGTTCCTGAGTGTTTGGCAGAGAATATTTAAATGTCATGCCAAAAGAAAAGTGACTTAAATTTGTCCAGGGAAGCCTACTCTGAGGAGTGAATTTTAAACTGAGATGTAATTGACAGAGCAAAACCAACCATACCAGGATTAGAAGAGTTAACAGCAGAGCGGAGGCGCCCAGGTAGGAGTGAGCCCACAGGTTAGAGGAAACAAGAGAAGGGAGCTCTGAGTCCTGATCATGCAGGATATTGTAAAGCCAAAGAGAGAAATTTTGCTTAAATTCTGGGTACAGTGGGAAGCCACCAGCATATTTTAAGCAAGACTAAATGGCATGCTTTCTTTGGTTTTGAAGAGATCATTCTGGCTACTATGGGCAGAAAGGAACCAGACAGAGGAAAGCAGCTCAGAGACTGGAGGTGGGCTTGTCTCAGTGACCATGGGCAGAGGCTGACACTTTGCAGCAGGACGTGCTGGTGAGAAAAAAATGGATATATTTTAGACTTTGATTCCATGTTTTAATAATGAGGTGTGGGAAGGCACAGTCATTGCAACTCAATTCAAAGAGAAGAGCAACCAGTCTGAGAGGGAAGGTGGGTGGGAAGTGGAGAGCTTAGAGAAGTGTCTGCAAGATGAAGTAAGGATGAATGACAAGTCCTCTCAGCAAGCCAAAGCAGACTCAATAGATAAAAATGGGCATATGACTGCAAAGCATATTTAACTTCTTGTGCTAGACCCATAAATAATTTAGACTTTTTTTTTTCAGAAATTAAAACAAAATCAGGCAAAGCAATTAAGAAAATGTAGGGACTGTGCTTTTTTTCATTCCCATTTTGAACGCAGTGCTTTGTTTGAAACTAGGAAGGATATGAAAGGTTGTTTTGAGAGTGCTCCATCCCAGAGACCTGTGCAAGATCAGCTCCATCTCTGAAACCCAGCTCAGTGCTCTTACTAGTTAGATCTCATCTTTATATACTGAATTCATTATTTTTATCTTCCAAAATCAGAACATTTTCAAAAGAAAAGTTAAGTGGGAAAACAGAGCAGCGAACAGAAACATATGAGGGTAAGAGGCTAGGCATGTGGCCTGGGCAAGGATCCCCGAGGGGAAAGATGCTGAGGAAGATCCTATTTGTGTTCACTTATCTTTACTCAAAGGAGACAAAAAAAAGACCAGATGCCCTTTTCACCCTATCTTACATTCATTCCTCTTTTCCATTGTTGATCCTGTCATAGGCAGAAGATGGAAAGCGGAAGGCTTCATAGCAAGGGCTGATCAAAGATAAAGTTAGAAGGTCAGAAGACATGCAGCCTCTGTAGTGGAGATGTGGCACCATGAACACTGCTTGGGCATTAGACGGTCTTCAGTTGGCTTCCCAAGAAAGCTGTTTACTAGATTTGTGACCAGGGGGAATTCCTTGGAGTCTCAGTTTTCATATCTTCATAAGGGGAAATAATAACAATACAGATGCCTGGAGGATCATTTGCGAATACCTGCAAAATGTTTCCCATGGGGCCTGTTGCTAACCCAGCTCACAACTGTCCACTCAATGTAATGGACATTGGGATGTTGAAATGCAGGTAGCTCTTTTCTTCAAAGCCCTTTCTGCCTTTCTACAGTAAAGAGATGCTGGGATATGAAAGAGATTTGAAACAACTAGTTCCCCAACTTAGACTAGAATGCACTGCAATAGAGAGAGGGGGAGAGAGAAAGGGAGGGAGAGAGAGAGAGAGAGAGAGACAGAAGGAGACAGAAGAAAGGGCGAAGAGGAGAGGAGAGGGAAGAAGAGAACAGGGCTAGAATGGAATGAGCTAGTCAGGAGCTAATTAATGACCAAAGAGGAAGAAAAGAAAGCAATGCAAACAAATGAAAATGCAGCCAAGGCAGAATACACTGGATAGGAATATACTTAGAGAAGTGTCTTGCTGTTGTGCAGGCTGCCTCAATCTAAAATAGCATGGGTGGCCTTCATTCATGGCCATGATCACTGAAGTGGCTCTGAAGTGTCTTTGTACCTGAAAAAAATGGGCTTGTTTTGATTTTTTGAACATACAATTAAAATTGTTGTCTTTATTGTAAAGGTCCATGTTTCATTTAATAGTCTACCAGAAGTATGAGGACATCATTTAAAAACACTTAAATTAGAATGAAATAGTAATAAAAATAAGAAGAACAGACATTTTATTGAGAGTTTAGCTGAGTTGGGCACTGACTTGTTTTCCTCCATTAATCTAATGTTGAACTCCAGGTAGCAGGTTCTATATTTCTGTTCATTTTAGAAATGAGGAAATGGATGTTTAAGAAGTTGAGTAACATCCAAAATATCCTCCAATTATTAGCTGACTTCGGGATTCAATCCTGGGTCGGCCTGACCCCAGACGTCAGTGTCACTAACCACTATGTTAGGAAGAAAATATAGGAGATATGGACGAATAAAGGTAATCTTCTTCCACACTTGGGTAAAATCACAAACTTGGGAGAATTGACACCGTAATGTAGGAATTCTTCCTTGGACAAGCTGAAAATCATTCTATTTCAGTACATTAAAAGGCTTCACTCTATTAAGATTTTGGAGAAGAATGAGCGAATTTGGTAGTGTAACTAACAGGCGGGGAAAGACTGTCCCTTATGGCTTGGCAATGAGCAGCAAGGCAGTTCACAATGGAGAGACGCAGACGCCTTTGGGGCGGTGCAGCCAGAGGGGAGTGCACCTGGGACTGAGTGTCCGCCTGGAACTGCATGGGCTCCGCACCGCCACCTGCCCCACGCCACTACAGCCCAGAGCACGGATGGGCCCAGACTGTCCTACAGCTGTTTCGGCAGGCGCGGGTCTGTCCAGCAGCACCTAAACAGCTTTTGTATGTCCTGTCTCCAAAGTGTGTGGCTCAAAGTCAGGTTCTGTGCTTTTGATGACAATATTTTCTTTGGGTCGGGGTCATTTTCATCTGTTGCCCCTTCTGCCCAACCTTTGCTCTTCCCTCCGGTCCTCCTCACCCCGCCCCTTCCTCTGCCTGTCTGCACACCAACGTCCTTGGGCTCCCTCATTCTCCGGTTCTTGGCTTGGTCTGACTGGGGACTTCTCACACCTAGCTTGTCGTGGCGCTCTAGGGCCATTGCATCTTGGTTAAAAGGCCTGTCTCTGCAGACTGAAGGCTCTCTGCGGGCAGGACCAGGCCTGTCTGGCGTCTCCCTGCCCGCCCTCGGAGCCTGCTCCAGGTATACTGGCTGAATGTTCTGAGAGACCCGCGGCCCAGGATTGCTGAGTCGCTTATGTGTCCGCTGTTTACAGCTGTGCGTGCGTGTGTGTGCAAGGAAGCAGCCAGGCAGATGCACATGGTTATTTATATCTTCAGATTATTTCTGTGAGGAAAATTCTATCCTGGTGAAAGAGCTTGCTGTTGAAAAACAGTAACTGTACCCATATAGACACCACAGTATTAGCTCAATGTATTTGACAGGCACATTCATATTGTCAGGGTAAAAGGAGGCAGCAGCCTCTTTGAAATGCAGGGATAGAGCAAGTGACGAGGAAAAAACACACAGCAGGTATGTCCACATTGTTGTGAAACCATCTCCAGAACTCTTTGATCTTGCAAAACTGAGACAGCGTACCTATTACACATCAACTCCTCATTCCCAGTTCTCCCCCAGCTCCTGGTAGCCACCATTCTACTTTCTTTCTCTATGAATTGCATTACTCTGGATACCTCTTCCAATTTTTATTATAGCCTGCTTGACGTTGTAAAGAAATGAGATGTTTGGCCCAGTAGCCATTCTCCTCTCTGCTTGCTCCAGCACGCTGAAAATCAACTGGTAGCTTCAGCTCTAGCAGACAGAGCCCTGAGCTCTCCTGGCTTGCACATGCGCATATACGTACACAAAATGCCCTGCTCCCTAGTTTCTGCCTGCACGAGTTCCTCCATATCCCTGCCCCGGGGCTTCCGGCTTTACTTTCTCCTCACATCCCTTCCTGTAGACTCCTTTGCAAAAAAAAAAAAAATATTATGTTTGCCTCATGAGCTCCCGGGGCACAGCTTTGCTGCCTCTCAGCTGCCCAGCTGACTCCACTCGCAGGAATAGTCTGTTCCTGAATTTTTTTAATAAAATAAAATAAATTGTACTTTTATATTATACATTATAATTGAGTGTGGTAGAAATAAGATTTAATTTCAGGTACTTTTGATGATGTGGCTCTGGAGTTTTTACTGAAAAAGTAAAAAGCATTATTTAGGGAAATGTGTTTTTAAACCTTTTAGATACTTAAAGCTAACTTTTGGTAAGGGTTCATTCACAGACTGTACACTCTTATGATTTCTATTTATATTTTTCTCACTCTTGCTTAAAAAAAATCTTTTCTTAGACAAGAACTGTTTTTCCAATAAAAATGGAATGAATTCCCGTACATCAGTCTCTTCTCTGTAAGTGCCCTTCTGAGCCCCATGCACATAGAAGAGAGTGAAGACCAGTGAAGCTCTTTAGGGAGCTAAATAATAGATGCAGATGAGTGTCTAACATCTATGCAGACAAGGTTCCTGATAAACATTGAATTGAATCTCCTGGCAGTCCAGGGTATTAATCTGGGAAGAAGGAAAGCCATGTGAGTTAAAAGGAGAAGTATCACAGAACAGAAGCAAACAATAGTACCTGAAGTAACCTTAGCAATAATAGCCTAATAGCAAATGAAGAAAAGGAGAGATGGGAAAAAATAAACTGGCACCAGAGACCCCTGGGAAAAGACTCATAATTAGAGGTACCAACAAAGGCAATTGTAAATACAGAGCCTCAGTCTCCTAAGGCCTCAGGCTCAGAAACTTTACCCATGGTTGCTAGACCATGGAAGTCAGTGTTTCCTTTATCTTGGAGGCAGGCTAGACTGAAATGATAAAGAATCTGGACTCTGACATTTAGATTTAGAGTAGTGCATTATTGTTTGTAAGGGCATTATTGATTAGAGTAGGGCAAAAAGATGGGCCAACATAATTTGTTTTAGTCTATCCTGTATTATGGTTACTTGTTTGTCTGCCACCAACTATGAAATGTGACTTTAGGAAAGCAAATATGTCTATCATTACATCTTGTTATAGTAAATGAATAAAAGTGAATCATTTTATCATTTTCAGGTGATCAATAATAGTTGAAATAATATATCTTTTATGCATTTTTAAATTTTTATGAAATATTTTCCTGTTCCTCCCCAAAGGAATATAAAATATTTTGCTTTCAATTAAAAAATTAAATATGTTACAAACAAAACAATCCTTGCCCTCTTTGGGCTTTCAGAGTATGTAGACTTTCTAAAAAGTCTTCGTAGTGAAATAAAAAGTACTTTAAAAGTTAAATGATGTCTTTAAAATATCTTTACCTTAATTTTATTTTTTATTGTTGTGGATGTGAATATTATTAATTTATTACCACAGGTCCTTGTTAAAAAAATAACTAATAGACAATAAAATCTATGGAGAAAACAATAGCTTTAAAAATAAAAAGTCTTTGAAAAAAAATGAGCGTGGTTTTCAAATTGACTTGATCCAATCAAACTCTTATGTCTCCTTTAAGTTAAAGATGCTTTCCTAGTTCCACGTGAAATCACTTATAAAAAGAAAACGTACATCTATGCCCTGGAGAATTACTCAGTGAGTATGTCAGATCCTTCAGTTATAATATGTATGGGCACATAAAAATTTATAAGTCTCAGTGGTATGCAACTGCTCAGGTAGTTGGCATCTGAATCCTTCATTCTGAGAGCTCAAAATATTTTGTGAGTTCGGTGACTTTGACTTCTTTAGTAAATGTTTTTGGCATTTTGGGCCCATCTGCTCTTTGGTAGACACATTTCTAAACTCTGGAAATACAAAAGAAATTCTGATAGCTGATTCTGAATCTTTTCTAATTTTGAATCTATAACTATATATATTCATTATATATATAGTGCAAAATATCACATATATGTATACATGTATACATACATAATGTGCGTGGATTTATAAATATGAAATTCATCAGGTGCTGTGGCTCATGTTTGTAATCCCAGCTACTCAGGAGGCTGAAGCAAAAAAAAAAAAGTTTGAGTCCAAAACAGTGTGTGTGTGTGTGTGTGTGTGTGTGTCTGTGTGTAATTATATTTACTTGACCAAGGACCAAGGATGCTACCTTAACTTGCATTTACCTTTACAAAAAAATAGATGGCTTAACCTAGTCTAGTTTAGATTATTCCTAGTTTTATTTTTAGAAAACTAATCAAGTGGATATTTGTCTATTAACACTTATGTCCATGTTTCCTACAATTACTCATAGAAGATGTCAGAATACTTCAGAATTAGTATTAAATCGTGAGAGACGGGAACTACAGTAAAATTGATGTAATCCAATTCAATTGAGTTGTAAAGTTATTGATTTTAAAAAGCATTAAACATTATGCACTGTGTGTACTTTTAATACAGTTTTTCAAGGCTACAGTGCTTTTCTAAAGTTATACCAATGAACCTTTATAAATGCAGTTTCCTCTCATCCCTACCCAAAGGATGCTTCAGGAAGAGGGGGATTTATACCACAGTCATTTCATGGACCATAAAACCTCAAGTGTTACGCCATAGTTATGCAATCATTCTGATGCTTGACAACTTGTCTTTGATACATAATTGTATTATTTGAAACTCAGCTATAGCTGAAAAAGGAAAAACATTAACATAGGAACTTTCTGATTAATCGTTGTAAAGAGCGAGTTGCCTATTCATCAAGTAAAAGTTTAGACAATTTGAAGCAAAAATAAAATATTTGCACATTTTTCAAAATTCAAGTAACATCTTTATAAAATTGTGCATTTAATGTGCTTTATGTATATATCATTCATACTGCATTCAATAAGAATATCAAATTCAGTCTTTAAACATAAATAATGTGAATTTTATATATTTACATAATCCTTTTGTTTTGTTTTTCGGATTTCTAAATACTTCATAAATAATCTCATTTGCTTTATATTATTGAGAAATTTATGAGATCATAGCTTAAGTAACCAAATGAGATAACATGTATAAGGGCACTGAGTGTGGTGCCTAAACACCCAATAATTCACTGCTCTTGCCCTGGATAGCCCTGACTTACCAGCTGAAGGCCAACATGGGCCCTTGTCAGTCACAGCAACCAACAGAGGCCCCCAGAGAGGGCTGGGATGGTGCTGTCTACTTCACTGCCCTGAGCTTTTAAAAGGTTTGCAGGAAAGTGGTATAGAATAATCACAGTTATTGAATTCTTCTTTTGCCCCCATTTAAAGTAAGAAGATAATGTTGCTCTACTGAAATTTTGAAACTACGTTTCATTTTATTCATGAGAAAATTCATTCCCAGTGAGATGAATGGGGGGTACTGTTATCCTGTGGCCTTGGTAGGATTTAATTTTCATGGATGTGCCAATTCAGTTTATTTCTCTGAGGCACAATTCTGCCTTGTTCTCTTCTATAACCACTGTATTTCTTACTATCCATCATACTAGTTTTCTTTTGTGACGTTTTATCATTCAAATATTAGATTAAAAATCCTATTTGGAATGAAGCTCAAACATTTGGCAATATAGTTCATGCTGTGAGCATTTCTTGTTTTTATTATTTCTAAACAATATCTTTCTCTTGGATTGGATAGGGTCAAATATAATTTTTTTTTTTTTTTTTTTTTTTTTTTTTTTTTTTTTTTTTTTTTTTTGGTGAGACGGAGATTTACTCTTGTTGCCCAGGCTGGAGTGCAATAGCATGATCTCGGCTCACTGCATCCTCCACCTCCCAGGTTCAAGCGATTCTCCTGCCTCAGCCTCCCGAGTAGCTGGGATTACAGGCATGTGTCACCACTCCCGGCTAATTTTGTATTTTTAGTAGAGATGGGGTTTCACCATGTTGCCCAGGCTGATCTCGAACTCCTGACCTCAGGTAATCCGCCCACCTCGGCCTCCCAAAGTGCTGATATTATAAGCGTGAGCCACTGCGCCCGGCCTTATAGGGTCGAATATAATTATTTCCAATATCAAATGAATGACTTGAGATATAAAATTTTCCTTAATGTTTTACACCTAAATGTATAACTTATATGTTCAATTACTTGTAATGTTTGCTGTAAAATCTTATTTAAAAAATAAATGTTGTTTTAAAATTTTATTTAAAAAATAAGATCACTACATTTCATGAAAAGTAAATTGAAGAATCGATACTTTATAGTAGGAAGAGAATCAGCATGCTAAGTATAGCATGCTAAGCATAGTTTAAGGAATTCTTACAATGGCTGATTTCATTAATGAGATGGCAAATTCCCCAATAATAGCATTAAAAATGTTTGGCTGGAGGTGTGTCATGGAAAGTAAGTTGCCTCTATAATCTTAAAATTGTAAGCATCTGTATCATAAAGCCATCTGTTCTTCTGTTGGAGTATGTTTTCTTACCTCTGCCTTACCAATTTCCAGAAGGAAAATTGTCTGAAAGTTGTTTTTGGTTGAATTCTTATTAATCAGCTTTCCCTCTGGTGGCCAGGATTAGAATCCTAAGGTACTAAAATGTCATAATAATGAATTGAGAATGAAAGTTTCAGAGGCACAAAGTGATGGTTGAAATATACTGAACATGTTTTAAAAGTGGAAGCAACTACAATTTTTTTTTATTTTTATTTTTTTGAGACAGGATCTCACTCTGTTGCCCAGGCTGTAGTGTAGTGGCACAATCTCCACTCACTGCAACCTCTGCCTCCTCTGTAGCTGGGACTACAGGTGTGCACCACCATGCCTGGCTATTTTTAAGAGAGATGGAGTTTCACCATGTTGGCCAGGCGGGTCCCAAACTCCTGACCTAAAATAATCTGCCGGTCTCGGCCTCCTAAGTGCTGGGATTACAGGCATGAGCCACTGGACCCAGCCTACAATGTTTTAAATCTATTAAAATGATATTGAAATCACAATTCTTATTATCTCTGTAGAGGATATCAACAATATTAAGTAGTGATACCATTTTGTTAATGTAGATTAGGCTTTTAGTTATAGATGACAATAGAAATTTTTTTATCATTACAATATGAGGGGTTAATGACTAAAAATAGTTCATATAATTATATAACATATAATAAACATAGTTAAATAAGGTGCATAGACAATGGCAATGGAAGTTTTGATAATCAAATTCACTACTGCAAATAACTCAGCAGAAGGGATGCTTTTCTTCAGTTATTTAGTGGCATATTCTCTCATGATAGGTAATACCAATTTCATGTGATTGTTTTTTAAACTTTGATTATATTTATAGACACCTATTTGGCATTCATTCCATGATGATAATGATAATGATCTCTATTTGACTTAATAAACATGATATGACCTTTATATTTTATAAGTACATATTTTTCATGTATCAAAAGTTTCATAGAAGTCTATTTATTAAAAATCCAAATAATTTCTTTTCATAACAAAGACCTGTGTGAGATAGGCTTTATAGAAAAGTGTCAGAGTTTTACAAATAAGTGAATTAGGTTCATTTGAATTTATTGAAGTGAGCAATATTTTAGTATTAGTTCTATTATAAAACATCCTAAGAAGTTTCAAAGCAAAAGTTGTGCTGATCAGATCTATCAAGGTAAATTTCTGGCATTAGCATAATGTATAAAATAAAAAAGGAGAAAAATATGCTCAGATCAACAGAAAAACTGCAATAATCTGAATTTCTGGTGTCAAGCAGAACTGTATATATTTTACTTCCACTTTCCTGATAAAGGATCTAATTGGGTCACTGTTCTTCAGATAATGAAGAGTGTTCTACAGTGTAGGTGGAGCACTCATTATGACCCCCTCTCATATGACTGGCCTGAATTGGAGTAAGATTCTAATTATTGATTAAGTCAATTGTGGTTAAGCTGGAGGTATCACATCAAGCAAATCATTGGGATTGTGAAATATTAATGACTTTTCCAATTTCTTGTGTAGCCACTTTTATCAGAATATTTGTACATGATACTCAGTATAGCCCAGATTAAATAATAAACATCTGAGTGGCCATGCCTGTAATCCCAGCATTTTGGAGGCCAAGGAGGGCAGATTGCTTGAGCTCTGGAGTTGGAGACCAGCCTGGGCAACAACATAAGACCTCATCTCTACAAAAAGTACAAAAAAAAAAAAAAAAATAGCCAGGTGTTGCAGTGCATGCCTGTAGTCTTAGCTGCTCGGGAGGCAGAGGTGGGAGGGTCACATGAACCCAGGAAGTCAAGGCTGTGATCGTGCCACTGCATTCCACCTGGGAGTCAGAGTGAGCCCCTGTCTCAAAATGGATAAACAAATAAATAAATACGTAAATATAAATAAATATCTGGGTATGGAGAAGAAAAGTCTTCTGTAATAGATGTTGAGATTAAAATGCAAGAGTATCCCAAAATTTCTAACTAGAATGAGGAATTCCCTTTGTCCTTATCTTATGCTGGGAAATGAAAAGTAGGTTATGTTTGGAAAAGAATGACAAATTACATTTTGGAAATTCTGAGTTTGAATAGCATGTTGGTTTCCATGAGGAGATACTTCCAATTAAGTTGAAGTGTCATATTGGACCTCAGGAGGAGGAGTCGTATCTAAGCAGATGGTGAATATGTAGTGAAAACAATATATATAAGAGTGTCAAATATAAAATCATAGAATGCCTAAAAAATTAAGAGTATAAATAAAACATACAAGAATAAGAATGAGTTAGAAGAATAATTTCCAGAATGGCAATGTGAAACAACCATAAAAATTAAAATTATAAAACAAAAGAAAATAATTATTTAAAGTCTCTGGAAATTATCTCAAAGGCATACTGCAAGATAAGATACACCTGAAAAGAGTCTTCTTGGGATCACAACAACCTCAAAATCCGTTTCCAAAATCTATTCTTGAAATAGGGCCCAAATTTAATTCGATCAGACGGTGGAACAATTTATGCCCAGAGCATTTTTGAATATAGTGGTGAAATTATCCTGAAATTGGTGGACGCTAACAGCCTGCTATATTAGGTTGGTGCAAAAGTCATTGCGGTTTTTTCCTTTAATTAAATTAACTTTTTTTTTTTTTTTGAGACAGAGTCTGGCACTGCCGCCCAGGCTGGAGTGCAGTGGCGTGATCTCGGCTCACTGCAACCTCTGCCTCCCGGGTTTACATCAGTCTCCTGCCTCAGCTTCCTGAGTAGCTGAGGCGCCCTGAGTAGCTGAGGCGCCTGCCACCATGCCTAGATAATTTTTTGTAATTTTAGTAGAGCCGGGGTTTCACCATGTTAGCCAGGATGGTCTCTATCTCCTGACCTCGTGATCCGCCCACCTCAGCCTCCCAAAGTTAAATTAACCTTTTATTAAAGGTTATGCCACTACCTTTAATGGCAAAAACTGCAATTACCTTTGCACCAACCTAATATTAGCAATGACGGAGAGAAAGAGTCAAAAGAGCTCTATTAAAACCATTGATATCCCAGGATGACTGTACACAGGCTCAAGGCTGTGACTTGTGGGGAGTGACACCAGAGACTGTACATGGCAGGAAAAGAGACTCCAGTGAAATAATCTAACCAAGTAGCTAGAGAAACAGACACAAAACAACAAAATGCCTTGGGATAATGGGGATAAAAATGGGCATTCAGAGTTGTTACAATATATTATCCAAAATGTTCAGTTTTCAACAAAAAAATTAGGACACAAAAACAGAAACAGAATCGTGTCCCATACATATGAAATAAACCAAGTTACAGTAACTTCTAGATGTCAGATTTAGCAGAAGACTTCAAAGCAGCTATTATCAATATGTTAGAAGAATTAGTGCAAATGATACACAGAGTAAAGAAGTGTAGGATGACAATGTCTCATCAGGTAGGCAATATAGGTAAATAGATAAAATTATTTTGAAAAGAATCAAATGAAAATTTTGGAGTTAAAAAGTATAATCAATAATTGAAATGAAAAATATACTACATGAATTCATCAGTAGATTTGAGCTGGCAGAATAAATAGTCAGAAAATTTGAATGTATGTTGCTAGAGATAATGCAATCTGAAGAACAGAGAAAAAGAAACAAAGAAAATTTAATAGAACTTTAGAGAATAACCAATGTATGAATAATGAGAATGCTTTGTACAAAATACTTTGACATAAATGAAAATGAAGTCACAACACACAAAAGCTTATTAATGCATAGAACTTAAGCAGTACATAGAGATAATATTATAGATTATATGCCTATATTTAAAGAAGATTTCAAATTAGTAACCTAGTCTTTTTCATTAAAAAATGAAAAAACAGCAAAATAAACAGAAAGAATAAAAAAGATGAAAGAAAAACATCTAGTAACAGTAATTTACTGTATATTTAAATACAACTGAAAGAGTTATTGGAATGTTTCTAACACAAAAAAGTAATAAATTCTTGAGGTGATGGATACAATTACCCTAATTTGATCATTATAGAGAGTGTGCCTATGTGAAAACATCACCTGTACCCTATAAATATATATAACTATTATGTATCCATAATCACTAAAAATAAATTTTAAAACATGTGAAGTAGAAGATATAGAAAATTGGGGAAACCAAAAGTTGGTTCTCTGAAATCATTTTCTAAAATTGACAATTAGCTGGAGTGACCATTTAAAAGAGTGAAGATTCAAATTACTAAAATCAAGAATGAAAGAAAGATCTTAATAATGACCTTACAAAATAAAAGAGAATGATAAATTAGTACTCTGAAAAACTGTATACAAATAAATTCAGTAACTTAAGTGCAATGAATTAACTCTTAAAAATGATATAAACTATAGAAATTGACTCAAAATAGAAAATCTGAATAGATATATAATCAGTTAACAGATTGAATTATTATTTTGAAAACTTCCAACAAATTAAAGTCCAGGTTTTACTATACCTTTCCTTTCTGGTGAATTTTACCAAACATGCAATAAATAGTTAATATAATCTTTAGCAAAAATCTTTCTAAAAACAAAGTAAGATGAAACAGTTCCCAACTTATATTATGAGGCCAGTGTTACCCTGATGCCAAAAACCAGGCAAAAACATTAGAAGAAAACTACATACCCCTGGCTCTAGAAATATAGACACAAAATTCCTTGGTTAAATACTAATAAATCTAAATCAGCAACCTATTAAAAGGAGTACGCATCATGAACATGTTTGATTTATCTCATGAATACAAGGTAGTTTTAACATCTAAAAACCAAACAGTGTAATATATTGACACAATGATAGAGAAAATCTGTGTAATTATAGTAATATGAAAGTAATGTAAAAGAAAAGCATATCACAAAAGTCAACATCCTTTCATGGTAGAAACACTAAATAAATTAAAAATAAAAGTAAACTTTCTCAATTTGATAAAAGGTATCCATGAAAAACCTGTAGCTAACATAACTTATTGTGTAAAACAGAATATCTTTCCTGTAAGATGAAGAACAAAACAAGGATCTGTGCTCTTGCCACTTCTATGCAACATTATTAGAAGTTCTCGCAAGGGTAATTAAGGGGAAGAAAAAGAAATGAAAGAAAGAAATACAACTGTCTCTATTTAGAAATCATATGATCTTGTACATAGAAAATCATAAATTCACCAAAATGTATTAAAACTTACAAATGAATTCAGTAAATTATATTTCTATATACTATAATGAACAATCTGAAAATGAAAATAAGAAAAACAATTACAACACCAACAAAGGGACTGTAAGACTGAAACTGTAAATAATTGGATGGCAACACGTCCCATATTGATCAAAAGATTTTATACAATCTTTATTAGATTCCAGCTTGGTTACCTATACAATTTTGCAGAAATCGACAACGTGATTTGAACATTCATACGAAATGCAATGGACCCAGAATAACCAAAAAAATCCCCTAAAAGAACAATGTTAGTGGCCTCACAATTTCTTACTTCATGTATATATGTATTATAAAACTACATAAAATACATAATGTATTACAAAACTACAAAAATCAAGATGGTGTAATATCGGCATAATGATAGACATAGATGTTAATGGAATAGACTTGAGATTCCATAAATAAACATCTATATTTATGGTAAATCTATTTTCAATTTGTGCGCAGGCATTTTAATGGAGAAAGAAGTATCTTGTAAACAAGCAGTGCCAGGACACATGGAAAATGATTAAGTTTGACTCCTTCCCCACATAAAACACAAACATAACTCAAAATGGATCATAAGCATAAATAAGGCCTGAAACTACAAATATTATTCTTAGAAGAAAACATAGAAGGAAGTCTTCATGATGGTGTGTTATAGGAAGACTTCTTAGATACGGACAATAGAAAAAATGGACAAATTGAACTTATCAAAATAAAAATCTTGCATTCTTCAAAAGACACCATTAAGAGAATCAAAGTGCAGCCTAGAAAACTGGAAAAAGTGTTGGCAAATTATACATCTGATGATGGACTTGTATACAGAGTACATGAAGAACTTTTACAACTCAATAATAAAAAGACAATAATTTAACTTAAAATGGACAAAGAGTCTGAACAGGCTCTCCTCCTTAGGAGGTACGCAAATCAACAATAAACACATGAAAAAGATGATCAACATCTTTTTCTACCTACCAGTTGCAAATCAAAACCACATAACTAAATGGCATTTCATATACACTAGGATGCCTGTGATCAGAAAGAAAGGTAATAGAAAGTGTTAATGGGGATCTGAAAAAATTGGAGCCCCAATGCAAGGCTGGTGGGATTGTGAAATGGTGCAGCCATCTGTGAAAACACTCTGGCCATTCATTAAAGTGTCAAACTGTTACCACACAAACTAGGAATTCTACTCCTAGAGTTATACCTCAGAGAAATAATAACATATCCACACAAAACATGTACAGCATTATTCACAATAGCCAAAGGCTGAAAATAACCTAAATATCCATCAACTGATAAATGATAAACAAAATATGGTACATCTCTATAATGGAAGAATATTTGAGAATAAGAATAAGAAATAAAAATAAGAATAAGAAAGAAGAAAGTAATGATACATGCTGTATAACTGAGATGAGCTTTGAAAACATTATGCTATTGAAATAATCCAGTTACAAAAGAGCACATATGTTGTGATTCCATTTATATATAATGTCCAGAATAGGCAAATCCATAGAGACAGAAAATAGGTTCGTGGTTGCCAGCATATGGGGTAGAGAAGAATGGGGTATGAATGCTTGCGAGTACTTCTCTTTGGTATGATGGCGTGTTCTAAAATTAGATAGTTGTGATATTTCCACAACTGTATAAATAATACAAACCAATGAACTGTGGCATTTAAATTGGTGAATATTATGGTGTATAAATTCTATCCCATTAAATCTGTTAAAAAATAATGTCTTAAAGGAGAATTCTTAATGATTTCTCCTCCTGAGCTCTCATTATACTGTACTGTTTCCACGCCTCCCTTACAACATGACTTCCTTTGTGGGACAGAACTGGAACACACTGGAAGCTTATATGTATCTGACCCATATTCTTGGAGCTATGTAATGTAGATTTGTAAATAGAAAGAGACTTTCCAAATTACATTCTTGTATTGTAATAGTTTTCAGAATAAGAATGTAAAAAGATAAAAAATATTCAGAAATGGTACCATGCTGTATAATATAGGTCAAGGTGTGTGGGAGAAAAAAGTAAGAGTTGCGAATAAGCAAGGTCTACAGGGACTTAACTATACCTCCATTTGTAGCAGGTCCACCACTGGGCACTAACTTGGCAATTTTGCATATTAGGAGTCCATTTTACATATTAGGATTTGATGTATTTCTTAAATTTGGGGAAGAATTTTTATTTCAAATATAGTTTGAAAACTATTGTTTTGTTACATAGGATTTTCAACAGAAATTTGCACACTTGATTTGAAGCACGTTAACTTTTCTGTTATTCGAGACACTTCATAGTGAACGAAATCTTGGTGGGTATAAGCCTTAAGTGCACACAGGGAGCCTCAGCAACCTTGTTACCTGGAAACAAACTCCCACACATCTGCATTGACAAATGGGTAGTGTTGGAAGAAACTTAAATTGCCTTTCATGATAGTGCCTACCATCAGCAGAAGGGGGGGATTCTAAGTAGTATGCTTGTCCTGATTAAATGCTTTGCCATTGCTGTATGGGTGAAAGTGGGTTTTATTTAGTAATGGACCTCTTGAGAACAGTTATGTTTTATGTATTGCTTTAAGTATTAATTTATAGACATAGTTCAAAATATAATGCTGAAAGTTTATTCTTAGTAAAGTGCTCACACATACTAAAATTACCTTTATTAGAATGCCACTAGTGATAATTATATTTTGATTTGGCATTTGCTCGCTTTCTTGGCTAGAGATTAAATACATGTAGATAGTGAAAAGTTGAAAGCAAAGTACTATTTCTGCAGAAATATGTAATTCATAAATACCATTTACATGTTTTAAATCTTTTTTTGTGGAAAAAACACTAGTCATTGCATGCATGCTTATGTGTATACTTAAAATTATCATATCTTTAAGAAGATCAAGGAGGATGATACATAAGGGTTTTTTTCACCCAAAAGGTGGGAATAAGACTTTTCTCTGGGCCTGTTTTTCCCTCCACATGCACGCGAGTAGTGGCACGGGCAAAGCCGAGAGTGGGGTCAGGGCCAAAGCGGGAGGGGGGCACTTTGCAAGGTTCTCTAAGTATGATTCTTTGACACACACTCTATTTATTTATTTTTTTCAGTAACATCTTTTATTTAAAAATTTTTCTTCCTCTGTTGTAAATTTTTCTGAGTTTTTTTTTTTTGTCATTGTGGTTTTATTTTTATTTTACTTTAAGTTCTGGGATATATGTGCAGAAAGTGCAGATTTGTTACATAGGTATACATGTGCCATGGTGGTTTGCTGCACCTATCAACCCATCATCTAGGTTTTAAACCTCACACAAATTAGGTATTTGTACTAATGCTCTCCTCCTCTTCCCTCCCACACCCTGACAGGCCCAGTGTGTGTGATATTCCCCTCCCTGTGTCCATGTGTTCTCATTTTTCAACTCCCACTTATGAGTGAGAACATACAGTGTTTGGTTTTCTGTTCCTGTGTTAGTATGCCAAGAATGATGGCTTCCAGCTTCATCCATGTCCCTGCAAAAGACATGAACTCATTCTCTTTTATGGCTGCATAGTATTCCACTGTGTATATGTGCCACATTTTCTTTATGGAGTCTATCATTGATGGGATTTTGGGTTGGTCCCAAGTTATTGTATTCTCTGAGTTTTATGTTGAAGAGAGGTGTTGATTATTGAATGAATGAAACATTAGAACCATTATATTCCTGTTGAAAATACCTTTGAATTCTTATGCATGTAAACATGTGGGGAAACTTCTCTTCCTCTCAAATCCTTTCTACCCTCTACCTTTAACCTTCTAGTCACTCAGGATATCCATTATATAGTCTATAGTTTATTGAATTTTACTACATGCCTTTTCAGTGTTTTAAAATTGTGATGGGTGTGTATGTGTACATACAAGTATATGGATATACCTATAAAACTTATTTCACACATTATAATATGCTTTGTCTTAGTATAATTGAGACATGAAAAAATAAATAAATTCTTCTTTCCTATTATCCACATGATATTGATATTGGGTATAATATTCAAGATTATTATACTTTTTCTTCTTCTTTTTTTTTTTTTTTGAAATGGAGTCTCACTCTGTCACCCAGGCTAGAGTGCCATGGCCCAATCTCGGCTCATTGCAACCTCTGCGCCCTGGGTTCAAGTGATTCTCCAGTCTCAGCCTCCACAGTAGCTGGAATTACAGGTGCCTGCCACCATGCCGGGCTATTTTTTTTTTTTTTTTTTTGAGACGGAGTCTCGCTCTGTTGCCCAGGCTGGAGTGCAATGGTGCAATCTCGGCTCACTGCAAGCTCCGCCTCCCAGGTTCCCGCCATTCTCCTGCCTCAGCCTCTCCGAGTAGCTGGGACTACAGGTGCCCGCCACCATGCCCGGCTGATTTTTTTTGGTATTTTTAGTAGAAAGGGGGTTTCACCATGTTGACCAGGCTGGTCTCAAACTCTTGACCTCAGGTGATCCACCCACCTCAGCCTCCCAAAGTGTTGGGATTATAGGAGTGAGCCACCATGCCTGGCCAAGATCATTATTCTTATAATGGAACTTTATAAAGAGCTATGTGCTGAATTGTAGTAACCCAAGAAATATGGATTCATGGCTAAAAGAACTGTTAAATATTATGTAATATAATCCCTTCACTTTGACTATAGCAACTTATTTTTTTTCTCTGAATCTAAGAAACATCCTCAAATAATGAGATGAAAAATGACAATTGTTTTATGAAGGAAAAGTCAGGAACATAATAAGACACTGAATGGGCTAAAGGGTACCTCAAAGGTAGGGAATTATAGATAATGGCTACTTTTTTATTTCATTTAGAATCATCCCAGATCTTAAAATGTAGTAAAGGACATTTTATTATTTCAATGCCTTCATGGGTCTTATAATTAATAGAATGTAAGTGCTAGGAAAAAGTGTAGTAATTGCATAGCCAAATCACCTCATAATTTAAATAAGAATGTTGAGGTCCAATGGTAAGATGATGTGAACTTGGCTTTTTCTTTTAACACGTGAGAATCGAGAGATTGTGAAAGACTAATAGAAATGAAGATAATAATGAAATAAGAGAAGAATAAATAATCAGTGAACAGAGGTTTCCAAAATTCTGGAGTGAATAAGATCCCGAACTCTGGCAAAGAATTCAACATTAAGATTGGCAAGGCCACTGAATGGAGTATGAAACAGAAAATGAATAAAAGAAAGGACAGTTGCAGCTATAGGAATATTTGCGGGAGTTTAGATTAATGTTGATGTTATTTTTAGGTGGCTTTTTTTTCAGATAATACATATATTTATTCAGACTTCCTATATACACAATCACACCATCTGCAAATAAAGGGCGTGTTGCTTTTTTCCCCATATTTGTTTCCATATTGCACTAGCTAAAATCTCTAGTATAAAATCAAAAAAAAAAAAAAAAAAATTCTTGCTTTTTTTTTCCTCTTAAAGAAAATGCATTCAACCTTTCACCATCAGTGTGATGATGATGATGATGATGATGATGATTTGAGATGGAGTTTCGCTCTTGTTGCCCAGGCTGGAGTGCAATGGCGCAATCTCGGCTCACCGCTACCTCTGCCTCCCCGGTTCAAGCAATTCTCCTGCCTCAGCCTCTCGAGTAGCTGGTATTACAGGCATGCGCCACCATGCCCAGCTAATTTTGTATTTTTAATAGACACAGGGTTTCTCCATGATGGTCAGGCCAGTCTCAAACTCCCGACCTCAGGTGATCCACCTGCCTTGGCCTCCCAAAGTGCTGGGATTACAGGCATGAACCACTGTGCCCGGCCTTAGTGTTATATTAACTGTAGGTTTCCAATAGATAACCTTTATAAAATTGAGAAGATCCTCTTGTATTATTCATTTGCTGCATTTGTCCATATCTCTTCTTAGTTTTGTGAATTTTGCTTTATTTATTTATTTTTAAATATTTTTTTATTATACTTTAAGTTCTAGGGTACATGTGCACAACGTGCAGGCTTGTTATATACGTATATATGGGCCATGTTGGTGTGCTGCACCCATTAACTCATCATTTACATTAGATATATCTCCTAATGCTATCCCTCCCACTCCCCCCACCCCACAACGGGCCCCGGTGTGTGATGTTCCCCTTCCTGTGTCCAAGTGTTCTCATTATTCAATTCCCACCTGTGAGTGAGAACATGTGGTGTTTGGTTTTTTGTCCTTGTGATAGTTTGCTGAGAATGATGGTTTCCAGCTACATCCATGTCCCTACAAAGGGCATGAACTCAACATTTTTTATGGCTGCATAGTATTCCATGGTGTATATGTGCCACGTTTTCTTAATCCAGTCTATCACTGATGGACATTTGGGGTGGTTCCAAGTCTTTGCTATTGTGAATAGTGCCACAATAAACATACGTGTGCATGTGTCTTTATAGCAGAATGATTTATAATCCTTTGGGTATATACCCAGTAATGGGATGGCTGGGTCAAATGGTATTTCTAGTTCTAGATTCCTGAGGAATCGCCACACTATCTCCCACAATGGTTGAACTAGTTTACAGTCCCTTTAGGTGGCTTTTTAAAAGAAAAATACAAAATAAGGCTATTTGCTGAAAATAAATCAGGTGGCCAGAAGGTTATGTTTGAGAAGAACAAAGAAATTTTTCTCCATTCTTGTCTACTGAGAACTGGAGAGAGTACTGACATAGAAGGATTAGTGGGAAGAGCTAAGAACCCAGTGGAGTTTGGCATCCGCAAGACAATGGTAGCACTGACGTGTGCATTTGTTTAATTTTTCTCCAATAGCATTCAGCACTTCAGGGTTTTTGCAGAGCTGGCAGAGAAGTCGGATTTATTCAGGTGAGGTCCCCCCACACACAAAGTAGCAGGTCAGTGTAAAAGAAGAATACTGCAGTGAAAATGTTCAGGATATTGACAGAGTAGGCATTGGCATCTCTGCTCGATAGAGAGAGAATGAGAAGTCAGCTATAGAGAAGCACACCCTCTGTGGTGTCTGTGCGGCTCACCCTCCATGCCTTATGCTCAGGTAGGGCTCATTGCGTTGTCAATAAATCCTCATTATTCTCTGTCACATACATACCATTTATTCAGCTTTGTATTAGTTGATCACCAAGATACTCTTATGCCCTAAAGTTTTTTCTTATTTGATGCCTATGCATCCATATCTTTAAACATAAAAACTGGGTATGTTTTAATGAATCTGTAACTTCATGCTGATAGCCAGGGAGTAGAACTAGAAGGAAAAACTGGAAGTAGAACTTTCAATTTTACAGAAAAGATGAAACCTTAGAAATTGGTTACTGTAAACTAGAAAATATATGTTATTTACTTTTATTATTAAAAATGATGCTTTTGATTTGTCTTTTTTATTGCCATTTTAGAAAACTTTATCCTTCCATTTTCTCAGATTTATATAAAAAGCTAAATAAGATAGAAGGTCTAACTAATAATACTGCTTGTTTTCTTCTGAGATGACATGATTTTTATAAGAGAGGAGAAAAGGCCAAATTACCAAATAACTTGCATTACAATTCTTGGAAATAAGGATTGTACCACTCGTTATTATTCAGCAAGTGTATCAAGGTAAAAAATTAAAGAAGAAACAGTAAGAAGCTTTTTTTTTTCCTCCACAATGTTTGTTGAAACGTTCTTTAAAGAAAGAGCATTTTATTCTTCATGTCCTTGCCTTCTCCTTTTCCTTCAGTTCTAATTTTATCCAAAAGCCTCATATTGCATCTTGGAGAGAAATATTTTGTCACCATAAAGCTTGGAATAAGGACAAGCTTAAAATAAAGGATATACTATGTAAAAGGACTTCTTAAAATACTAAACATTAAAATAAATTTTATTTGAATAAATGACCAATTGCCAGTCGAAATGTTTACTTACAGTGTCTAGATTGTCTGGCAATTATCTAGATAGATATACCAACACTTTTCACTACTTTGTCCCATCAAAAGTGTTATTGTTCTAATAACTATCATTTTGCAGACCTTGAATTTTTAATATCTGGGACCTTCATATTAACAAGGAACTAAGAAAGTTTCCTGCTTTCTGATATAAATTCCAACATAGAAGCTCATATTACATAGTTTTTAGATTGTGGCAATCCTGGAATAATTATAATTGCATAGCCAAATCACTTCATAACTTAAATAAGAATCTTGAGGTCCAATAGTAAGAAGATTTGAACTTGTTTTATGCTATTTAATAGACTTAATTTATCCAATGTCTGTGTAATGAGTGGCACACCTAGAATATAATTAGCTTTTTAAATGGGAGCCTTCTGTGAGCTACTTACTTACTTTGTCCTTTGAGAATGTAAAATTTAAGCTGTATTTACCTGAACTAGGCAACTATATGACTCCACGAAGCTGTTCTCTGTCTAAATGAACACTGTGGAATCAGAATAGTACACATTTTATCGTAATAATTATATGCATACAATTGCCATGGGTCTATCCAAAGCCGCACCATCCACTTTTGTATCTCACCCTATTCCCTCTGGCCTATTCAAGAGCATCGTTTTCCATAAATTCTTTCCTTTTTCTATTATATCCTTAGTCCCCATGCCTTAATAGATTATTCCCGTAAGTATATAAACATATTGTTATTTTTTCAATCAAAAAAGCTAAAAATTAATTTTCTGTTATTACCACCTTATTTCTCTGCTCCCTTAACTCAATGGAGTCACGTACTTCCTGTATCTAAATCCTTCCCTCCTTTATTTCACTGAGTTCCTTCAAGTCATATTTCTCCCTCCTGGATCACTGAAAATTTTTAAGGTTACCACCAAGCCTTATGTTGCTAAAACAATAACTACTCATCTTAGTGAGACCTAGTGGATTAGCAATGAGTATATTTGTCACAACTGATCATGCCTATACCCTAGGAATATTTTATCACTTGACTTCCAGAAAAAATATGTGTCCTGGTTTTCCTACAATCTCACAAGTTACTCTTTCTTAGACTTTTTTTTGTTATTATTGTTTTTGTAGCATCTTTATCTTGAGATCTTGTAGTGTCTCAGTCATTATAAATCTATTGTTTCATCTAGTTTCATGCCTTTAGAGATTATGCTAAGAATAAAATTTCCATAGTCAACCAAGACTTCCCACCTGAAGTCTAGATGCATATACAGTCACTTGTCACTAAATGATGGGAATACTTTCTGAGAAATGTGTTGTTAGGCAATTTTGTCATGTGAACATAATAGAGGATACTTACACAAATTGAGATGGTAGAGCCTACTGCACACCTGGTCTATATGGTATAGCCTATTGCTCCTAGGCTACAAACCCATACAGCATGTTTCTGTCCTTGGCAATTGTAACACCATGGTAAGCATTTGTGTATCTACACATATATAAACATACACATGCATAATATAGGTAAAGTACAGCAAAAATACAGTACATAAGATCAATAATGGTATGCTTATATTGGGCACTTACCATAAATGGAACTTGCAGGACTGGCCGTGGCTCTGGGTAAGTGAGTGAGTGAGTGGTGACTGAATGTGAAGGCCTATGACTTTACTTACTATACAGTATTGTAGACTTTATAAACACTGGACAGCTAGGCTAGACTAAGTTTATAAAACATGTTTTTCTTTCTTCAATCATAAACCTTAGCCTGCTGTAACATTTTTACTTTATAAACTTTATCTTTTTAACTTTTTGATTCTGTAATAACAAAGCTTAACACACAAACACATTATAAAACTGTACAAAATATTTTGTAATATCTTTACTATATGTTTTATTTTTAATTTTTTTCTTTACTACTTAAGCATTTTGTTAAAAATTAAGACACACACACACACACACACACAGTATCGTAGACCTACATAGGGTCCGGATGATCAATGTCACTGTCTTCTGCTTCCATATCTTGTCTCCCTGGAAGGTCTTCGGGGCAATAACAGGCATGGAGCTGTCATCTCCTGTGATAATGATGTCTTCATCTGGATACCTCCTGAACGACCCAACTGGGGCCATTTTTTAGTTAACTATGTTTTTTATATGTAGAAGTAATAATGATAGATAATGATAAAAATTGTAGTATAGTAAATATATAAACCAATATTATAGTCATTTATTATCATTATCCAGTATTATGTACCGGATAACTGTTTGTGCAGACTTATAGACTGGAAACACAGTGGATTTGTTGGCATTCACTTGTGTAATGCATTGCTTGACACTGTGATGGCTACTATGTCACTAGGCAAATGGAAGTGTTCAACTCCTTTATAATCTTACAGAACTGCTCTCATATATGGTGTTTCTTTAACCGAATCATCATTGTGGGGTACATGACTGTAAATGCAGTTCAACATAGATCCTCAGATGTCTAAAAAGAATATAGAAGTTAAGATGTCCAAACCTAATTCTTGATTTTTCCTCTCAAACTTTTCCACTTTTCTTTAATGGTGCCCAGTTTCACAGTTGCTGAGGTCAAAATTTGTCTTCTCTTTTTCTCCCTCTACATTTACATCATTAAGAGTGTAGCTCATTGTCTCACGGCCTGTCTGCTGCAATCTCTGAGCAGCCTGGGTGAGTACGGTCTTCTGCCTGGAAGCAGAGTGTTTCCTCATCTGTCGTTATTCACTCTCCTCCGTCTATTCTTGACACAACAGCCACAGTGATCTTGTTATAATAAAGTCAATTCAAGTCCGATGAGTATCTCTCAGTAACTTCCATCTCACTCTCCATGGCCTGTGATGAGTCTGACCATTCATCCCTATTCTTTTTGAACATTCGCTAGGCCTACATGGGCCTCTTTATACAGCGCTTTGCACCTGTGGTTCCATGTGCCAGAACACGCTTCCTCCAGTGTCTGCATGGCTCTCCCCATTTCTTCCTGGGGCTTAGCTCCGATGTCACCTTCACTGCCAGGGCTTTTTGCCCATTTCCTGAATCCGGGGCTCAGCTCTCCCACCGAGCCAGTGCTTCCTATTTCCACCTTCTACTTTATTTTCCTTTGTGGTACTTGACATTAGCTGGTATAATAATTACACAAAATATTTCACCTAACTTCATTTGCCTCTGCCTACTAGAATGGAACCTCTTTTTAGGAACTTGAATGATTTTTTGTCCCCTCTATTTTGTTTCCTGTTGTATTCCTAGGGCCTCGATCAGTTCCTGGCCTAATACATATTGTTGAATTGAATAATTGTATCTGGTATTGACTTGCAATCCTTCTTCACTACAAGAGAAATAAATCATCAGTTTGGTAAGGCCAAGAGAAAGTCTGTTCATTCATTTAACTTTTGTTTTTCACTTAGTGCTGACCATGATAACTGGCACTGTGCCACACTGGTCCAGATGTCATCTTTTCATACTGCAAGTTCCTGCAATATGATCTGCTTCTGTTTTTCCCCCTTGTCATTGTGTTCAAATGATTCATTGCTTACTTCCCGGCTTTTAATATCCATAGCAAAGACATTTCTATCTCTTTCTGACTGACATTATTCCAGTTCAGATATTAAGCAGAAGTATCATCTAGTACATTTCTAAAAATCTATCAAGCTCTATTCCTCCGAGTTTTAAAATCACAGAATGCTAGAAGTGCCTGTGTGCACTTTGCAAACTGCTGCTCCTCCAAGTTGTTCTGGAATGGGTCTTATTTTTTTGTGTGTTGCGCTTTAGTTATGTTTTTCTCCTTCTCTACTCCCCTATCAGATTCTTTGTGCAATGTAAAGGGTGTTTAAAGACTTACATTTTTGTGAAAAGAATTAAACTTCAGTGCATAACCTGACTTAAGAAAACTTGCCTGTAGTGCAAATATCACAGACTCTATGCTACTTCTCATAAGCAATATAAAATAGTCTCCTTGGCTGCAATAATTGAAGCTTTTATGCTCTCGTGCCCCTAAATGCCACATAAATGTATGACAAATGTATTTGTGCTTTACAAATATAGTCAGAAGTAACTGCTCCCTGCTAGTTACTTAATGTACTTCCTTCTATTCTTGCTAGAGTCCTATAGATCTGGACAAGAGGTTATCCTTCCTGTCAGTAGCAGACAAATTTGTTTATTTTAGGAGAACAAGTGAAACTGTTTCACCATATCTGAACTCTTGGCCCTTTGAAAACGTTAGAGCACATTTGCCAAGAGATACAGTTGTCAAAGCCTTTCTTTTGCCTTCAATTTTCTTTCCAGAAACTTATGTTAAAGATAAACAAAGCAGGACAGTAGTTGACATGGTAAGGATAGATTTTAGTCAGTCATATGCCACTGCAGTAGGGAAAAGAGTCCAGCGTGAGCTGAACTCAACTGTGACTTGTGCAGACATGACTGTGTGTTACACAAGAAGAGCAAGTGAGTGGGGAGTGGGTGTGCAGGGGCTTAGTATTCAGAGAAATGGAAAATTATAGAAAGCAGAAATGAGGGTTTGGTCTGTGTGAAACCTATCTGGGTTTTTTAATTGGTGCTTGTTGAAGTTGGGTTCCCACCCTCCCACAGAGACTGAGAGATGAGGATCTTGTCTTCAGGTGTCGGCTGAAACAAACAGTAAACTCTTCGGGCAGCCTTGAGTTTTCTCAAGACGGCACTTTAAGGGGGCTTAGGTTGAGCCTAGGAAGGTGGCCTTGAACTGCTAGAAACTATATTAGTGTTTACCAAAGTCTTTATAGGACAAGAGTGAGGCCTAGTCAAAAGAGGGCCCAGAGGAGCCTGGCTAGAGTTCGGTCAAGGAGAGAACACTCATCATCTATTGTCTTACATGACTCGTACTTCTGGCTCATTGGGACTACGGAGGCACCGACAACTTTCAGAGTTTCGTGGATTTTCAACTCCTCTGTATACACCAAATCGTATATTGTTGTGAAATTAAAACATTAAGTTATCTTGCAGTTATAAACTTCTGTGAATTGGTTACTGCTTGGTGAAGTGCACCAATAACTTCCCTCTGAGAACCAGGAAGTGGCACTCTGCTAAAGTGTGCCATGTCATACCCAGAGACCTCATAGCTTGTTCAAGGTTAAACAGCGAGTTTGCAGCAAAACTTATGGTTTGTAAAGTAATTCCACAAATATTAGTGTTTGATTTATACAACCTTCTTGGGAAGAAGACAGGGAACTGAGCTATGTTTTGTAGATAAGAACAATAAGCTTAGAGAAAGTAAGTGCTTGTGGAAGGTGACCCAGACAGTAAAGCTGACGAATCAGGCTGGGAAGGAGGTTTTGGGGCTTGTAGACTAGCGCTGTTTCTGAGCGGCACCTCATCTAATCAGGCTTGTCATGCACTTAGCACCACCAACACTAGACATATTTCATGATATTTAAAAGTCTTATTACTGAATCTCTAGAAACTATGAAGAAACAAAGGTAAATTGAAATGATGAGATTAAGATGTTGCAGGAAGGTGATATATCACAAAGTGAGTATTTTTTAAAAGGCCCAACTCCAAATGTTTTCCTCCTTCTTCAGATATAGGACCACGTGCTTTTGTTTAGCCATCGGGGTAGTCCACTGCATTTTTTTCTTTCTGATTTTCCTTAATCCATGTTGTCTTCCCAAGTACCCTGTGATCTTCTAGAAGATAAGAGTGATCTCTCTTATTCATATGTATGTAGAAAAAAATGATTTCAAAAACTCAATATTGCCTATTTTTCTGTGAGTTGGTTTATATATTTTTAGTAATAAAAGTGCAATATTTTATAATATGAACAGTCATTTAAGTTCAACAATAAAAATAATAAGCACAATTTTAATATTTTATTACTTTTTTTCCTTTATTTTAGAAAGAAATATAAAACTATATTGGGTGGATTACTTGATTTTTCTGTTTGTTTGCAGTGAGTTTTGCTCAGGTTTCAATTCTTAAATTTATTTAAGAGATTACACATAACACCTCCTCCAAATCAGGTTGATATGAATGTTGCATAATAACAGAATAAAAGTTACCCTATGATGATATGACCCAGCAATTTTGTTACAAATATATACCCAAGAAAAATAAAAACATATGCCCATACAAAAACATGTGGAAAAATGTGAATAGCAGCAGAATTTGTAATAGCCAAAAGATAGAACAAACAAATGTCCATCCACAGATACAGGGATAAACAAACAGTGGTATTTCCGTACAGTGGAATATTATACAGCTGTGAGAAGGGAAAGGTACTGACACATGCTACAATATAGATATAAACTGACTGCATTATGCTAAGTGAAAGAAGCAAGTCACAAAGTCCCACATATTACATGATTCTGAGAGGTGACAGGGTGCTGGCAGTCCTCACAGCCCTTGCTCGCTCTCGGCAACTCCTCTGCCTGGGCTCCCACTTTGGTGGCACTTGAGGAGCCCTTCAGCCCACCGCTGCACTGTGGGAGCCCCTTTCTGGACTGTCCAAGACCGGAGCCAGCTCCCTCAGCTTGTAGGGAGGTGTAGAGGGAGAGGTGCTAGCGGGAAATGGGGCTGCACACGGCGCTCATGGGCCAGCTGGAGTTCCGAGTGGGCATGGGCTTGGCGGCCCCACACTCGGAGCAGCCGGCGGGCCCTGGGCAATGAGGGGCTTAGCACCTGGGCCAGCAGCTGCAAAGGGTGTACTGGGTCCCCCAGCAGTGCCAGCCCACTGGCACTGTGCTTGATTTCTCACCAGGCCTTAGCTGCCTTACCGCGGGCCAGGCTCGGGACCTGCAGCCCGCTATGCCCGAGCCTCCCACCCCCTCCATGGGCTCCTGTGCTGCCCGAGCCTCCCCAACGAGCGCCATCCCCTGCTCCAGGCGCCCAGTCCCATCGACCACCCAAGGGCTGAGGAGTGCGAGCGCACGGCGCAGGACTGGCAGGCAGCTCCACCTGCAGCCCCGGTGTGGGATCCACTGGGTGAAGCCAGCTGTGCTCCTGAGTCTGGTGGAGACATGGAGAACATTTATGTCTAGCTCAGGGATTGTAAATACACCAATCAGCACCCTGTGTCTAGCTCAGGGTTTGTGAATGCACCAGTCGACACTCTGTATCTAGCTACTCTGGTGGGGCCTTGGAGAAACTTAATGTCTAGCTCAGGGATTGTAAATGCACCAATCGGCACTCTGTATCTAGCTCAAGGTTTGTAAACACACCAATCAGCACCCTGTGTCTAGCTCAGGGTTTCTGAATGCACCAATCGACACTCTGTATCTAGCTACTCTGGTGGGTCCTTGGAGAACCTTTGTGTCCATACTCTGCATCTAACTAATGTGGTGGGGACGTGGAGAACCTTTGTGTCTAGCTCAGGGATTGTAAACGCACCAATCAGCACCCTGTCAAAACAGACCACTGGGCTCTACCAATCAGCAGGACGTGGGTGGGGCCAGATAAGAGAATAAAAGCAGGCTGTCCAAGCTAGCCATGGTAACCCACTCGGGTCCCCTTCCACACTGTGGAAGCTTTGTTCTTTCACTCTTTGCAATAAATCTTGCTACTGCTCACTCTTTGGGTCCACGCTGCCTTTATGAGCTGTAACACTCACCACGAAGGTCTGCAGCTTCACTACTGAGCCAGCGAGACCACGAACCCACCAGAAGGAAGAAACTCCGAACACATCTGAATGTCAGAAGGAACGAGCCACTCCAGACGCGCCACCTTAAGAGCTGTAACACTCACCTCGAGGGTCCGTGGCTTCATTCTTGAAGTCAGTGAGACCAAGAACCCACCAATTCCAGACACAATTCCACTTATATGAAGTGTGAAGAATAGACAAATCTATAGAGACAGAATGTAGATTAGTGGTTGTGAGGAGCTTATGAGATAATAGTCATATCTATTGGGCACAAGCATTTCTCTTGGGGTGATAAAAGTGTTCTGGAATTAGATTGTGGTGATCGTTGTACAACTTATGAATGTATTAAAAACCACTGAGTTGTATACTTAAAAGGTGAAGTTGATGATATACAAGTCGTCTTAGTATAACTGTTATAAAAATATAATGGCATTTTATATTTGTTCAAAGTAAAAGGCAAGGAAGATATTTATTCTTATCACTTAGAATAAAAAGGAAAATTGTAACTGTCAGTGCTTTTTTTGCCAAACAATTACAGTGGTCTTCTCTGAAAAACAGATGCTTTAGAAAAATCTTCGTGGAAACTGGCAACGACGATCACTTTTAATTAAATTCTTGAACTGAAAACATTCTACTTTATTTAATTTAAAAGATAAATTTAAATTTAAGAATAGAAGGCAATGCATTTGAAATGTTGATGTAATTATGGAATTTTTTTGTCTTACTTTAATTAAAAAGCAAGATTACAGTGCGAAATTTACTTTTTCCCTGAAGAACCTTTTAGAAGAAAACTCTATTTAGAAGATAGATATTTTTCTGTTGTAATTACTTGATATTTACTTTTTGTTCTCTCAAGAGGAGCTGCTCTGGTATATATTAAAATAATGTGTTAGTGCCTCTAGGGGGAATAAAAATGATTTGGTCATTTTCTTTCTGGAAAACACCCAAATGAAAACTGTTTGCTCACTTGGCGTTATCAGTTAGAATTAAGTAACCTTCCAGGTGTCTGTCTCCTGTTTTCTGGAGTCTGGTACTGGCCCAGAACAATCTGGGGGAAGTGAATTTCATTGTAGCTGACCTAGGTTTATTATTCTAGTTAAAAGAATTTGCCAATGATCCAAAGTTTCGTTAGGGCTTTTACTCCTGTTTTGATCGTCAAGACTTGCAAAGGGTGCAGAGTATGGCAGTGTGAATAGCATGTGTATACTGGATCAGGAAAAGCTAATACCCTGAGGCCATCATCTAGTATCCTTGTGCCTGAGTTATATGAACCTACCATTAATGATTTTTGTAAGGAGTCAATATGAAAACGTACACAAACCTTTAGCATAACTACCTCATACAGTTGTAATAATGAAAATAAAACTACTTAAATTCCATCCTCTCTTCTGGCCCAGGGATGTTTAACATACATTATTCCAACTCGCTTCACATAAATTGAGGATCACTGAGTTTTAAAATATGTTTATTCCTAGTTAATTTGGAAAACATGATCACTTTAAGCTTTTATAACAAAAGCTGGTGGTTTCCCAAATCTAAGTAGGAGAAAGAGGACAATGGTAAGTCCTAGTTGCTGGGAATTAAGTTTTTTCCAGAATCTAAAGGATCCTCACTTACTGCAACTCTGCACCCAATGTCGTGCTTGCTCACTCCAAACCTCATTCTCCTTCTCTTAGTAACTCCCCAACATGTTGTTTGGCATTTTACTTTTGGTAAGGCTGACTCCATCTTCTCATCTTTTTCTCCATAGAAAAAGGAAAATTGCTGCAGTAGCACTCCACCCACTGACAATATTTGCTATTGTAGTGATTGGCACGTGACCCAATGTGGTCCAACAATTTCTATACAGAGATTTCTAGAGGCTTTAGAGAAAAAAGTAAAATTCCTTTGTCTCCTGAAATAACTTCCAGAAGAAATCCTCTACCCTTTGAGAGAGAAGAAGCACCAGGTAGCCCTATGGCTACTTAGAACTAAAAGGGCAACCAGCATTAGAAGGAACCCGACACACAAACCGAACCAAAAGCACACAAACCAAAGCAGAGAAAATGAACAAAGTTGGCATTTGTAAGATTATTGCACTGCTGAATTAAACTGCGCATAAAACCTCCCTGACTGTTGATTTCCATTAGTTAAACCAACAAATGCCCTTTATTCCATGAGCCAGATATATTTTATTTTTGTTGTTTCTATAAATATAATAAAATACCAGAAAAAGTCATATATGTTTTTGTGTTATTTCTGTTACTAATATTAATAAAAAGATACAGACTAATAAAGATCTAAAATCTATTTCTTGATATTGTAAATAATTTACATAAATTTACATAAAAGCATACCTAAAGAAGAAAAATATACATTCTAAACTAGAAAACAAGGAAAACAGAGCATAACAGACATATCATCAGGAGTGTTATACAAATAAATCTATTATTTTTCAAAATGCAGGAATTTTTTAAGATAATAAATATAAATTATCTTTACAGAAAGTTTATTTACCTTTAATTGAACATATACATCTTAAATAAACTCAAAAATTTCCTTTTATGTTCCTCATATTGTAAAAAGGAACAGTAGAGATTATTTCAATACAATGACATAGTCTACAGGTATTACGGCAAAAATAAAAATAATTGATCATTTAGTTGCATGTTTCAATATGGTATATATTTGTTAAATAGAATTCAAATAGAATTTTATTGAAAATAAACTAAAAATGTACAATAAGGGTTACTATGTACATACAAATACATAATTACATTTACCTTATTGCATTATTTTGAAGTACAATATAAATGTTGATTTACATATACAGATCCTTCGTTCAGGTAGTGTAGGATGAATAGTTGAAATTCAGATATAAAACACTCCATGTGACAGAATTAGATTTGCTGATGTGAATATTGGCTATTTTGTGACTGTAAAAGGTCCCCTAGGCTATACTCACTTTTTTTTTTTTTCAGTATTTTTCTCTCTACTGTTTCCAATGAGTCAGTTCTGTGGAGCTGTCATCTAGCTCACCCTCTCTGTCATCTCAGCTCCAAAACTGAGCCCATGTAGCTTGCTCTATTTATTTCTGTTACTTTACTTTCATTTCCATTAGTTGCACTTTTTTTTTTTTTTTTTTTTTTTTTTTTGAGGTGGAGTCTTGCTCTGTCGCCAGGCTGGAGTGTAGTGGCCATCTTGGCTCACTGCAACCTCCGACTCCTGGGTTCAAGCAATTCTCCTGCCTCAGCCTTCAAAGTAGCTGGGATTACAGGTGCATGCCACCACGCCCAGCTAATTTTTGTATTTTCTTTTTTTTTTTTTTGAGACGGAGTCTCGCTCTGTCGCCCAGGCTGGAGTGCAGTGGTGCAATCTCGGCTCACTGCAAGCTCTGCCTCAGTAGAGACGGGGTTTCACTGTGTTGGCCAGGATGGTCTCGATCTCCTGACCTCGTGATCCACCTGCCTCCACCTCCCAAAGTGCTGGGATTACAGGCGTGAGCCACCGTGCCTGGCCTAGTAGCACTTTTTGATAACTTCTATTCCTTTGTTAAAATTTTCTTTTTTTATGGCCAGGCGCAGTGGCTCACGCTTGTAATCCCAGCACTTTGGGAGGCCGAGGAGGGCTGATCACGAGGTCAGGAGATCGAGACCACGGTGAAACCCCGCCTCTACTAAAAATACAAAAAATTAGCCGGGCGTGGTGGCAGGCACCTGTAGTCCCAGCTACTCGGAGAGGCTGAGGCAGGAGAATGGCGTGAACCCGGGAGGCGGAGCTTGCAGTGAGCCGAGATTGAGCCACTGCACTCCAGCCTGGGTGAAGAAGCAAGACTCCGTCTCAAAAAAAAAAAAAAAAAAAAAAAAATTTTCTATTTTTTCATTTGTTTTCAGAGAATTTGAAATTGCTGTTGAAACATTTTTTATGATGACTGCTTAAAAATTCTTGTCAGATAATTGCAATTTGTGATTTGTTTAATTGTTGGTGTTCTTTGATTGTCTTTTATCTTTCAAGTTGTGATCTTCCTAGTTCTCAGTATAACACATACTTTTTAATTGTTTTCTGTCTTTTGGCTTATTATGTTTCAAGGCTGGGTACTATTTAACTTTTTTTTTTTTAAAAGAGGGCATTTACCTTGTTTGGATTTAGCACTTAGGTCCTGGCCTAGTTTTAGAGACTGATTGTCTGGCTCTATTATCTGTCTCATTTTTGAGCCTGTGAGGTGCTATTTATTCTGAATGGTTTATCTTGTGCCAATGGGGCTTCCTCTGGTCCCTGCTGGTGCTGCTTTCGGTGGGCAGAAGAAGCTCTACAGGCCAGGTTGCTGGTGCCACTAATTAGGAAACGGATTCTTTCTCACATGGTGACTAAGAACATTTCCAGCCCCGTGCTTGTCAAGGGCTACGTCTGCCTGTTGAAAAAGTGGAATGATGAGGAGAACCTCTCAGGCTGCTCATGGGCTCAAGGTTACCTTTGCAGGTGCTTCCCACAGTGTGATATCCCTGCCTAGGGTAAGGGAGTCTCAGGCCCTAGAAGACTAAGTGGCTTCCCAGGTTGAGCATTTTCTTTGTAGCAGTTGCCCCTGCTGCTGTCCCTGGTAAATGGAGTCACTCAGTGGGAGGAGGAGTCCCAGGCCAGGGAAGGAGAGCACGACTTATTGCCACAGGGCTTCTCATCAGTCTCCTCTACTGGTTTGCCCCAACTTGCTTGATATGGTGGGACTCCATTTCCACACATGTGTGGTATGAGACTAGCTGATCTTCCCTCTGTGAGGCTGGGGGTCAGGAAATGTTAGGCTTGGATATCCTTCCACTGTTGCATGGGATAATATGACATCCTACTTCTAGGCTGCTCCTCCAGTTCTGGCCCCTTCCCAGCCTCCTTTCTCTTTGAACATTTCAGAACTCTCCTTGAGTCGTCTTTCACATTTTTCTCCAACATGTCTATAGTTGAGCTTGTGGGGAGGAGGAGGGAGAGATAGTTTTCACCATATTGTCTGGACTGGCAATCTCTTTCATTTTAAAACATAGGCATTTTTCTTACCCTTCAGTGATATTTCATTAACTGGAGGGGAAAATAAAGATTAACAAGATTTAGGATTCAATGTGCTGAGAGTTGATTGGACAAATTTTAAAGGTGAGAAAGGTAAAAACCATATAATGTAGTTGTATGCGTTGGTTTCAGATATGCTACGTGGCAGGTCATGAGTGATTCCTGAATGATAAGAGATGCCATAGGATTTCAGAGAAGAGTCACAGTGAGCTAAGAGGGTGGAGAGATTTCTTTGAAGGGAGTTGTAGCTTCCTTGGGAATGAATTTAGAGGAACAGAGAATGTGTTAGTCAATTTTCACACCACTATAATGAACTACCTGAGACTGGGTAATTTATTAAAAAAAAAAGGTTTAATTGACTCACAATTCCTCATGGCTAGAGAGACCTCAGGAAACTTACAATCATGGTGGAAGGCAAAGGAGAAGTAAGCACCTACTTCACAAGGTGGCAGGAGAGAGAGAGAGCAAAGGGGGAACTGCAACACACTTTTAAAACCATCAGATTTTGAACTCACTATCATGAGAGCGGCATGGGGGAAACTGCCCCCATGATCCAATCACCCCCTCACCGGGTCCCTCCCTCAACAGATGGTAATTACAATTCAAGATGAGATTTGAGTGGGGACACAGAGCCAAATTATATCAGAGAATTTAAAAGAGTTTATGGAAAAAAACCTACAAGTTTCTATGTAGAAAGCAATACTTAGTTATTAAGAGTAAGAGCTCTAGAGTGACAATTTTTGGACTGGAATATTCACTCTTTCCAGTAGCTGACATTACAAACATTATCAAACCCTCTGTACTGCACTTTCCTTGTATGAAAATAAGCCAGTATTAGTACCTGCCTCAAAAGGCTGCTTCAAGGACTAAATGAGCTAATATGTACACATTTCTTAGTGCAGTGTCTGGATAAGCACCTGATTATTGTTATTCTATTATTAGACACATCCTGTGGAAACTATTGCTCTTCTTAGAAATTGGGTCTAGTCTTCCTTATTATGTAAAGTTTATTACTGAGATTTTTTTAATCATTAGGAATGTGATATGTGGGCATATGGATGGATAGATGGATGGATGGATCAATGGACAAGTGGATGAATGAATGAACGGATGATAGATGTGTGATGGATAGACAGATGGATGGATGGGAAACTGGGTGGATGGAGAAACAAAGAAAAATTCCATCAACCTTATAGTGGATAATACCAGATAATGTTATGCTGATTTAATCCTTCCTACAGCTTGTCTCAGTTAATCAAATTATATGTCAGCCACCTGTTTTGTCATATTGCTGATTTATTAGAACAAGTAAATTAGATTCCTCATAAGATTTTTAAATGATTATATTAAGATTTGTATAGATGCATTACTTAAATGCATGCTATATCTAGCTCCTGTTGTTAGTTAGATGCTTGTCCATAGTTACAAAATCAAATCAATATATTAAAGAGGCATCTTGACATTTTTGCCCAACGTGTAAGTAGTTATCTTGAGTAATTTTCAAGTAATTTTAATTTTCATTCTTCAATCTCACAGTTTGCCTCTTACGGGGAATCAATAACCCAGTCAGTGCTTTGATTATTTATTTATTTGTGAGAAGTTAATTTATTTTTTATTGAATTTTGCATTCCCATGCTTATTGGTAAGGATAATATCTATAACTATTTCAGACTTTGCTAAAGTACCAGATTGTCGTTTCTGGAGTCCTCTGCATCCTTATTCTATATGGCCTGCATGCTATTTGACTGGGGACTGATTTTTATATAGCATGTTGATTTCACTTGGATTGTATAATTTAATTTTAGTTGTCATGCTTTTATCAACTTTAATTTAAATTTGGGATATTTGTGGAGTTTAATGTTGTTATTGTGCATGATATAGGGATTGTTATGTAAGTACTACTATTATGGGAATTATTTGGGTAGACCTGGACTACTTTTTCTCTGGATCTAAAGGGCATGGAAATGTAATTTGGTCTATGTTTTTCACCTTTTGTGTAAATGTATCCTAAAGGAAGTTTGTCTATCATCTAAGCATTAGGCTAAGCATTTTTGCGTGGGGGTTTTGTGGTGCCATTTAGTTTCATACATTCTAGGGTCTGAGAACAAATTCTTGTCATAGCCATTGTTTCTATATCTATCTGCAGCAAATTATCTGAAAACTTTTTTATTGTTGCCAATCTTCCAAAATCAAGAGGTTCTTTTGTGGTATTATAAAGAAAAATGTTGCAAAGTGTCAAGTATTATTTACTCAAATAATAGTATGTACAAGGCTGCCTGTGGTGGCTCACGCCTATAATCCCAGCACTGTGGAAGGCCAAGGTGGGTGAATCATCTGAGGTCAGGAGTTTGAGACCAGCCTGGGAAACATGGTAAAACCCCATCTCTATTAAAAATACAGAAAATTCTCTGGGCATGGTGGTGCATGCCTGTAGCTCCAGCTACTCAGGAGGCTGAGGCAGGAGAATTCCTTGAAACCAGGAGGTGGAGGTTTTAGTAAGCTGAGATCGTGCCATTGCACTACAGCTTGGGTGACAGAGTGAGACTCTGTCTAAAAAAAAAAAAAAAAAAAAATTATTTATTTATTGATTCTCCTTTTTGTTTTTCCTTTTTATCAAGTCTCAAGTCTTCTTAATTAACTTTACTTTCTTAATGATTTTCTTTTAATCAGTTTGTTTTAAAAGAAAGCCACTAACATGTATACAATTAAGGATTTTGCCCTTAGTAGTCTTCTCTAATACTAGTTTGGGATTATGTCTACTCAATATCAACATCTAATAATAATTGTGTTCAATTATATCCAGCACTATTCAAGGTGTATTACTCAGAGTAACTCACTTAATCCTCACAAACTCCAATGAGACCTTTGTCTCATTTTACAGATTTTGAAACTGAAGCACAGAGAGCTTTAGGAACTTGCCTATAATTACACAGTTAGGAAGGAGTGCTCTTTGACAATTTAATAATTTTAACAATGAGATGCAATTAATTCTTGTCATAGCCATTGTTCATTCACTGTTTAGAATGAATTAATCAAATGTCTGACTTCATAAAACAAAATCTGAAGGTATGATAGGATTACTAATGCATATAGATGAAAAAAATCATATACCCTAAAGAATCACCAGTATAATCATTTTCTAAAGAATGACAAATTCACTAGGTGCACCTGACAAATACCAATGCAGTATCTTAAATTTTGATAAACTCTCTTAAATGGTAGATTTAAAAAAAAAAAGTCTTACTAAAAACATCCCCATAGGGATACTCAGAATATTTATTTGTTTACAAAATCTCAGTTCATATTTTATATACCATAGCTTTTAATAAGCAGTATTTTAGGCATGAAATAATTTATGATATTTGCTTATGTTTTTTAGTGAGGAATAAGAGGAATTCTGATGTTTCTGAACTGGGTGACTATTTACCTGACATATCCAAGGACACAGGCCTCTCTCTTTTTTTTTTTTTTTTGGTGAGGTGGAGGGGGAAGACGAGGAAGTTAGTTACTGTTGTTTCAGATTCCTTTGTTTACTTCAACAAATAGAGTTGTCTTATTTTCTCTATATTTTATGTCTTTGTATCGTCACACCATTGCTCATTCATTTTAATGGTAGTGAAATTATTTCCCTAAATTGAAAATATATATACCACTTGGCTTACTGTGAATGAATAAAATGACACTGATTTAAATGATTTCTTTCATATATCTGGGTTTTCCATTAAATGCAGGACTAGATATATGCTTGTGACTTCACATGGCCCTGCTTTGAAATGAAACAAGATCTGTAATAAATATTGAGGATGACAGAATCCATCTCTTCATCTCATTGAGAAATCATTTAAAGAACTAGAACATGACAAACATTATTTTGAATTTCAGCTCTGACTCTTACTAGCTTTTAACCTTAAAGAAGTTAGGAAATCTACCTGAAATCTCTATCAGCAAATAAAATTTTTAAATACCCACATTAAAGAGTTTTGAAGGATGAAAATAATGTTTGTAAGAGCTAGACACTTAGTGCATGATACTTATTGTTAGCCCAATGCAGGGATGTGCCATGAACTCTTCCATATTTTTAAGCACAAATATTTTTAACTTTTATCAAGATGTGTGACAACTCAGAATTTAAGGGACTTTGATGAAGTTATTTATCATTAAATGGTGTTTTTAAACTCTTAAGTATTTCCTTATTACTAGCTAAATATTAAATTGATGGGTTGTAATCCAGTGCTGCCAAATTCTAATAATTTTTATACATGATTCCAGGTCACTATCCCAAGGCCAAAAAAAAAAAAAAAAAGATCTTTTGAGCCTCCCCGTTTCCTTCTATGTTTCCTTTGGGGATTATGGAATTATTTCAATTTTATTCAAAGATTATCACTGTTTTAATGTCAATGGGAAGGAATATATTTTGTGAAATCATCCTTTATTTCTCACAGTGAACACTGGACACATGGCTGGGAGTTGTTCTGTGCTGAGAGCATAGCAATGAATACAGAGACAGCAGACCTGCCTTCACAGGTTGTATGTTCTGATGCAAGTGGCAGCAACTCGAATGTCAATGAACTTTAGTGCTTTCTTTGATGGGCAAAGGGCAGAGCCATAAATGCTATCACCTTTTTTTCCTTCATATCTGGAAACATCCCATGGCCCACAAAACATTCCTCAAGTACTTCTTTGGGTAGAGTGAATTCAGCTTTTTACACATTTAGAAGCTGCATTAAATATGTCTGTGGCAAAAAGTTTGGTGAAGTTGGCAAGAGATGAGTAATTATTTTCACACACATGTTAATTTCAACTTTAAAAAGTGTTTTATTTCTTTAAATTAAAAAAAAAAATGAGCACTTACACCACATGAGCACATTGGCTTTTCTTGTGAACGTTGCCTGCATCTTCTTTCCTGTTTTTCTATCTTCATGACGTAAAATGCAACTGAGGTGGTTTATTTTACTACTTGCATGTCAATGGAATGTGGACATCAGGGGCTGTTGTATGTTCTGGATGGAAATGTGGTCCTGCTGCGATACAATAAATCTCATCATTACCCTATGTGACCACAAAAATACTAGGAACCAGAAAAATACTAGGAAGTAGGGAGTCTTCGTAATACTAATCACTTACATTTGTACAAACTTAAAAATTTCAGAGGTTAGATATTGGCTGTAATTTCCAAAGGCTCTGAGGTTAGGAATTCAGGTTTTTAAATTCACTGGAGGGTTAGGCCTTGTTTTAAAATGTAGTTTTATTATTCAGGTGTAGTGAGGCTGACAGATCAGGAGATTACTGCCATTGAAAAGACAGTTTGTTACTCACAGTTCCCTAGAAGAGGTACCTGCTATGCCATGGGGGTCACATGGGGGAGCACTTGGGTGAGTCTGGAGACAGAGACAAAAGGGGAGCTGTGGGCAAGAGTCTTTATTGTGGTTTGTCTGTGAAGGAATGGGTGAGGCAAGGTAAATAGGTTTAGGATGGACTAGATTGAGTTATTTCATTGGGTTTTGAGACAGCAGCTGTCCCTACTTGTCTGGTACCTCATCCTGGGGTAACTAGGGCAGGTAGATGGTGTCCCAGAGCATAGAAGCCCAGTAAGGAATATGGTTGGAATGTGGGCTCTGGATTTGTTGGTTTGCAAATGGAAGGCCGCACACTCACAGGTGAGTCCTACTTCTAGGAGTTGGTGAAACCTAGAAAGAGAGAGGAAGTCCCTACTGTGCTAGTAAAGCCCTGGATATCAAAGCATTAGAATAAAAGGACACATTTAATGCAGGCCCAAGCACTTTGCTCAATAAATATTTGTTAAATGAATCAATAAATAACTGATTTGCAAATCTTTATACTGTAATCTTGCTAGTGTTTAATCTTCATAGAAACAGTACTATTCTTTGAGTGATAAAGTGATAAAAAGTTTATTAAATGTGTAGAAGACTGCAAAGATTAGGAAGGATGTCTTAAAAAATATCAACAAGCAAAATAGAACCTTGTAATAGACTTTTATTTGCTTTGAATTTCTGAAATTCAATTCTCTGTGAAAGAGTTGCCTGACAACTTTCTTTATTGATTCCTCCTTTATTTTGTAAAACTTTCTTTTCATTAAATCTATAACGTCCAGAATTGGGATAGATAGATAGATAGATAGATAGATATAGATAGATCGATAGATAGGGATATAAGGATATATATGTATGTGCATATATATATATATATATATATATATGGCTTTCTATGACAATAACTATCTGGAAAAATAGGTAAAAGTACTGTGTTTAAAATTTTTTAAATTAACACATAATAATTGTACATATCTGTGGGATACATAGTGATGTGATGATGCATATAATTATGGTAATGAGATCAGAATAATTAGCATGTTGTGCTTTTTTAAAATGGCAATTTTATATAATTGTATAAAACTTCACATATATTTAACATATTTTCCTGGAGAAAATAATAAAGGAATATATAAGCATAATCATGGGCTCAGGGATTGTATAAATATCCATGCTAAGGGAGGACTTGCAACCTGAAAAGTTTACATTGGAGAAAAACATTGCAGAATGGCAGAGTGAAGATTGGTTAACTCAGTTTTCCTCTAACTCAGTTTTAATGTGAAACACCAAAAATACAATAAGACAACTAAATAACCTATTTTCGATCTCAGAAAAATAACCAAAGCCACAGAATGTACTGAGGATAACCTATTCAAAAGAAAGTACTAAACCACAGTATGACAGAAGGCCCGGTGATGTTTTAAGTTGGTGCTATCCCCATCCTTTCCACCACACACAGCAGCTCAGGGTCACCGTAGCCAAAGGCTAAGAGCATTGCAGACAGCAGAGAGATGTGACCATTTTTGGAGCTTCATTAAAAATACTATCCCCAGAGCACAGTCAATATTTTGTCCAAATCTCTAGCTCCCTGTGAAATCTCAGAGTGTTAGCTATTTGATTGGACCCAGAGCTCAACTCAGGCAGGACAAATAAAAAATGTCCACCCCACATTATTACAGAAACAATAGAAAACTGCTGGTAACATTTTAGGCACCTACGGCTGTGATTTTAGTTGGGGAAAACAGGAGCCTGGCTGAGAATTTAAAAGGAAATTCTGAGATCTACACAATGATAAGGACTACCAAAAAGCTCTGAAATACTCCTGGGTATCTAAACTGATGCAAAGCCATGTGCATGACTAAGAAAGATCTTAGAAGAAGCCACCAGCTACTCACTGACCTTACGGTCCTCGCTAAGCAGGAAGTGAAGGCTAGTCTGTCTTGTAATGTGCTGCCTGAAGTTGAAAGACACGGACTCACATACAGATCCCCGTGGCAAAGGATAGAGGATCTATAGGCAAGCAATGTAGAGAAAACTTCTAAAAAATAATAGGTTATCCACTAAATTATAATGGTTAGGGTGTGACTTCTAGGAAAGCAGACTTTAAAATAGTAACAAGAACTTTAAAAAAATGTCAGAAGAGCTCTCAGTGGCCACACACAGTAGGAAATACGTAATCTATAGAATTATTCCAGTAAAGCTTCTAAACGAATAAGGAATATAAAAAAAACAGCTACAACACATGTTAAGGGGAAAGTTATGAAAGAAATTATATTATCTAAAATGTCCAGTTTTCAACAAAAACTCATGAACATGCAAAGAAGTAGAAAAGTATACCATATGCACAGAAAAAAAAAAAAAAGCCAACAAAAAATGTCCTACAGAAGCCCAGATTTTGAACTTAGTAGGAAAAGAATTTAAGTCAGTGAACCTCTATGTATACAAAACTGAGGGAAACCGAATTGAAATAATTAAAGCGAAATATAAAAACAGTGTCTCACACAACATAGAATATCAAGAAAGAGATCAAAATAATGATTTTAGAAGGATCACAGAAATTTTGGTGATGTAAAGCAAAATATTTGGAATAAGAAATCCACCAGAGGACTTAAACAACAGATTTGAATAGGAGGAAGAGAGAATCAGGTAACTCGATGATAGGTCAATAGAGATTATGTAGTTTCAGGAACAGAGTGGAAAAACAATGAAGAAACATGAACAAAGCCTCAGAGAAAAGTGAGACACTATCAAGCATAATAGGTGTATAAAGACATTCACAGAAGGAGAAGAGAGAGAAACAGACAAATTATTTGAGGAAATAATGGCTAACAATTTTCCAAATTTGAGTAAAAAAAGTTAATGTACACATTCAAGATACTCAACAATCTCCAAGTAGAATAAGCTCAAAGAGATCCAGCCCTAGACACATCGAAAGTAACACACAAGGGAGCCTTAATATTAGTTTAGTGCAAAAGTAATTGTGGTTTCAGATGGTGAATTTTAAATTACTATAACTATGCTCAAACACATCTTTATTAATCAAAATAGGAGCTATTACAATCAACACATTGTTGCCAATGACAAGTCAGTTTGTTTATTCCTGTAGCATAAAAATCTGTGCTTTGGAATTTGATGAACTCTTGGAAAGCATTCTTGCAAAAAAATGGCTGGGCTGCTTGAAGAAGTTGGAGTCGGTTGGCAAGAGGTCAGGTGAATATGGCAGATGAAGCAAAACTTCATAGCCCAATTCATTCAACTTTTGAAGCATTGGTTGTGCAACATGCAGTTGGGTGTTGTTGTGGAGAAGAATTGGGCCCTTTCTGTTGACAAATGTCAGCTGCAGGTGTTGCAGTTTTCAGTGCATCACATTGATTTGGTGAGCATACTTCTCAGATGTAATGGTTTCACAGGGATTCAGAAAGTTGTAGTGGATCAGACCGGCAGCAGACTACCAAACAGTGACCATGATCTTCTTTTCATGCAATTTTGGCCTTGGGGAGTGCTTTGGAGCTTCTTCTCAATGCAACCACTGAGCTGGTAGTCACTGGTTTTCATATAAAATCCACTTTTCATCACATGTCACAATCTGATAGAGAAATGTTTTGTTATTGTTGCATAGAATAAGAGAAGATGCCATTTCAAAATGATATTTTTTAAAATTTTCACTCAGCTCATGAGGCACCCACTTATCAAGTTTTTTCACCTTTCCAATTTGCTTCAAATGCCAAAGGACCATAGAGTGAGAGGGCGTTGAGTTCTTTGGCAACTTCTTGTGTAGTTGTAAGAGGACAACTTAGATGATTGCTCTCATTTAGTCATTGTCAACTTCTGATGGCCAGCCACTGTGTTCCTCACCTTCAAGGCTCTTGTCTCCTTTGCAAAGCTTCTTGGACCACCACTGCACTGTATGTTCATTAGCAGTTCCAGAGCCAAATGCATTGTTGATGATGCAAGTTGTCTCTGCTGATTTATGACCCATTTTGAACTTGAATAAGAAAATTGCTTGAATTTGCTTTTTGTCTAACATTTCTGTAGTCTAAAATAAACATAAAATAAACAGAAAGTAATGTCATTAGCAAAATAACATAAAGTGAGAAATGTCCATTAAAATGATGTATAAGAAACCACATTTATTTAAGAATGTATTCCAATATCAAATGGCAAATTCCACCAATACAAAAAAACACAATGAGTTTGCACCAACTAATAAGACTAACAACTGACTTCACATCAGAAACCAAGGAAGCTGGAAAGCAGTGAGATGACATAGTTAAAGTTGTGGCAGTAAAAGGCTGTCAGTTGAGAACTCCATCTACCTCAACTCATATTCAACAACAAAGAGAAAATTAAACATTCCAGAAAACAAAAACTGAGAGACTAATACAATAAATATTAAAGTGAATCTTTCAAACTGAAATGAAAGGACAGTATATGGTTTCTCAAATACAAACTAAGAAATAAAGAACAACAGGAAATGTTACTACATTTTTCTTATGTAAGGCCAATATCTTTCTGTGTGTTACTCATTTCTTGTTCTATCTCTTTTAAATACAATTGTGTAAAGCAATAATTATAAAATTATTTGATAGCTTTACAAAAAATATAGAAAGAGAAAAAGAGAATTTTGAAACTATGTGAGAAAATAATCTATTTAACAATCACAAAAGACAAGAATGGATGAATAAATAAATTTTTAAAAATAAGACATATAGAGAACAAATAGCAAATAACAGATGCAAATCCTACTTTATCTGTAATATACTAAATTGAATAATTAAACATCCCAAATTAAAGGTGGATGGATATTGAAAGAATAGATAAAAAATAAATATGATCCAATAATATGCTGTTTACAAGGACACAATTTTCATGGAAAGACACAAATAAGTTGAAAATAAACAAATGGAAAAGATATACAAGGCAAGATTGAATGAAAATGGAGATGGAATAGCAATATTAGGCAACATAGGCTTTAAGATAGAATGTTATAAGAGTCAAAAAAGCATACTTTATAATGATGATTCAAAAAATGGAAGATATATGATTATAAACATATATGCACCTACAGATAAGGCCTCAAATTTAATGAAGCAAAAACTGACAGAATTAAAGAGAGAGAGAAAGACAGAGAACTCAACAATTTATTTGAAGATTCAATACGCACTTTCAATAATGGATAAAACATCTACTCAGAAGATAAAAAAGAAAACAGAAGACTTGAACAACACTATGGAAAAAGGTCTAGCAGATATCTAAATAACTCAGTGCTTAATCACAGCAGAATGTAGCATTTTCTCAAGTGCACATGGGACAATAAAAAATACAAAAATTTTAAAGAAATTAAATGTTTTCTAAATAAATGGACAGAAAATCCATGTTCATCAATCATAAGACTTAACATTACTAAGCTGGCAGTATACCTTGCATTAATCTGCAGAACCTACATAGTCCATATAAAAATCCTAGCAAGTGTTTTGCATAAATTTTTATGATGCTTATCAAATTCGTATGGAAAGATAATGATTCAGAATAGTAAAAACAAGCTTGAGGAAGAATATTTATGGAGGGCTCACCTTTCCCGATGTCAAAACCTATTTTAAGCCTCAGTAATAAAGACATTGAGGTATTGGCATATGGATAGAAATATAGATCACTTCAGAAGTAAGCGTTTACGTTTACACTCAACTAATTTATGACAACAGTGCCAAGATCATTCAACGGAGAGGGAAAATTCTTGTTAACAAATGTTCCTGGGACAACTGGATACGCAAAGAATGAGTTTTGACCTCTACCTCACACCTTACTCAAAAATCCACAAAAAATGGACTATAGACATGAATGTAAGATCTAAAGTAATAAAACTAGAAGAAGACATAAGAGTAAACCTTCTTGAATATGTGTTAGGCAATGTTTTTGTTGTTTTTTTGTTTTGTTTTTTACTTCTGACAACAAAAGCAAAAAAGATAGATAAAATGGACATTATCAAATTAAAAACTTGTGTATCAAAGAGCACCAAGAAAGTGAGAGAACAATGCATAGAACATAAGAATTTATTAATACATCATATATATGGATATAGATAAATTAGATAAATGCAAATTAAAGCCACAGTTTTGCTTCACACCCACTAAGATGGCTATAAACAAAGAAACAAAAAATAACAAGTGTTGGCCAAGATGTGGAGACATTGGATCCTTTGTACATTGCTGCTGAAAACTGGTGCAAGCCACTGTGAAAACAATTTGGCAGTTCCTCAAAAAATTAAGCATAGAATTGTTATATGATCCTGCAAATCTACTCCTAGGTATATACCCAAGGGAAATAAAAAAAAATCCTAGCAAAAATAGCGATAGAAAGTAGACTAGAAGTTGATAAAGCTGGGTCTGGGGAAGGGTCAAGGAAAAGAAGAGAAGATGAATGATTGCTAATACGTGTGGGAATTATTTTGGAATTGATGAGAAAAGTCCCAAAATTCTACTGCAATAAAGGCTGAACAACACTGTAAATATACTAAGATGGAAGTGAATATTTTAGATGGTTGGATTTTATAGTATGTGAAATGTGTCTCAGTAAAGCTGCAGAAAAATTTTCATTTTCTTTCTGATAGATTTGAAGAAAATGATGTAAGTTCTCTTACTTGATAAGACATCCAGCCTTGAGAGTGGTTTTCAGGGACAGACTTATAAACAGAAAATACAAATGAGTGTGCATAGGTTCCTGCAACGTATTGAATTACCTTAAGATGGATAAAGAACAATGTATTAGTTAAGTGAAATCCAAAGAAGCTCTTTTTACACTTCCCCCTTGTTCTCAACAAAGTCTCTTAGTTTATCTTGCTTTCTTTATCTATGAAAAAATTATCTGAAATATTAACGCATCTCTTCATCATTCATTCATGTGCCCATTCATTCATGTATCCATGCATGGGTTCTTTCAATTCACTTCAAGAACCTCTTAATTCAAAGAAAGAGACCTGATAAAAATGTGATTCATACGTTCTGTGAAAACATAAACAAAATCAAATAACCCCCAAAGACACAAGGAAATGTTAAGAGTAAAAAGTAATATGATAATGAGGAAATGACTGTAGGCATATGAGATTGGAATATAATTGTACAAACTAGTGCTTGCATAGCTGTTGTCTATGCTGAGGTCCTGCTGGGTGTGAAACATCATAAGCAGTGCTATCATGCATGTCAACAGACATAAGAGTGTCCTCTAAACAAAGGTGTTATTTTATCCCACTTGTCAAACTGAGAGGCTGTGAAAATATTGTCATCTTTCCAAAAGTTATTAAGATACTAAAACAGATGGCAATTTGACAGCAGAATCCATGACCAATTCTACTGTTGACCTTTAGAAAAAAAATCAGGAACTAATTGAGTCTTTTGTGCCACTATACTCTATTCTTCATCACGGGATTCTCCATTTACATTGTGTATTAAACAACGCCTGGAATGGTTATTTCTTACTGAGCATTGACATATCTGGAATCCGAAAGGAAAATGTTTTGCTTTGATGTAAAGCTGTTCTCCTCCTCCTCTTTTATCTTGTATTCCTTGTTTTTTCATTTAATTAAAGAAGATAACGCTTCCCTCAGTACAGAGTGAATAATAAACCTTCGCTTTCTTGGGATTGGTTTTGACATATTTACACAAGGTCTTAGATGGGAGACACAGACAAGTCTTCCTACACAGCCGCCAGGCTGCTATTCATCTCACTTTAAAATCATTGGTTTTAATGCAAGCACAGCCAAGCCAAGTTTATTAATTACCTTTGTGAATAGTAAACTCTACTATGTACAATGCAATCATTTAGGAGATAATAAAGTTTCAATTGCATTCTCTTTGAAATATATTTTATCTATAAAATATTTTCATCTTATAATAATGATTATCTAATTCATTTAGGCACATCATTAATCTGCATGGATTTTATTACTGTTTGATTGGTTTTGATACATATATCTTTTTACAAAGGGGCTATTTATTGGAGAGCAGATGGTGAAAATGCATAGACTACCCCCCTGCATAGATTGATGATTTATATTCTGAGAAGCTATGATAGGGAGGAGAGTGAAAATGCTTTTATTCTCAGGTTGTAAATGGACAATCCAATGCACCTTAGATTTTTTACTTTATGTAGGACAAAAAGGCATTATTTACTTATGTAGTTGATATGCCCACAGATTCTAAGAAATTTGTTGGGAAAATGAAAAACTCCATTATAAATGGATTCTTCATCCTAATCTAACATTTTAGATATGAGCAATCTAGAGTTTCTCAAATTGCAATCCACAGGCCTGCTACTTCAGAATCACCTATAATTCCATTAAGCCATTGATATGACTAGGGGCTACTCTTAATCTACTGTGATGAATTATCTTTGGTTGGGCAGAGGAGGTGGCATTTGAACCACAGTTCCAGGTATTGCTTTTGCCCATGAAAGCCTGAGTACTCCTAAGGTTTTTCTGTAGATGTTCACCAGAGCTAATCCCACTCAATAACACTGGCTCTGGCAAATTTCCATGATTCCAGAGTTGATTTTCAGAGGAAAGAGCTGCAAGTTATATCTATAATCTTCCAACATGACTTCCTCAATTGTATCTACATTGTCATTGTTTCTCACCACCTTTATTTGAATCCTGTCAATTTTACTCTGCTTGTTTTGCTGTCTGTTGTCACAGCTGGTACAGATTCTAGTTTATCCTTTCCAGATTTGAGACTTCTCTTACTCTCTCCCAGTAATACCATATCTATGGTCAATGGCTCATTTCCTCAAATCTTTGTTAGATTATAATATTTAATTTGATGAATTCATTTCTCCCATGGAGTTAATTAAGCTAATGAAATTTTCTATATGTATTAACTAACATGAGAACTCTGGGAACTCTAGCGGGTCTGGAGGGTCAATCCTGTATCATGGTGCTGATCAGTTACGTGGTTTTGTGATCACAAATAACCCTTATCAAGCATCTTCTGCTGGACACTATATATATGTGGCATAGTGCCACAAGCCCAAAATCCCAGCATGTTGGGATCCCAAAGTGGGAGGATCACTTGAGCCCAAGAGTTTGAGACCAGCCTGGGCAACACAGGGAATCCCCATCTCTACAGAAAATATCTTATAAAAATTAGACAGGCATGGTGGCTTGTGCTTGTAGCCCCAGCTAATTGCAATGCTGAGGCAGGAGGCTTGCTTGAGCCTGGGAGGTTGAGGCTGCTGTGAGCCATGATCACATCACTGCACTCCAGCCTGGGTGACACAGTGAGACCCTGTCAAAAAAAAAAAAAAAAAGAAGAAGAAAAAGAAGGAAAAATGCATAGTCATTTCTTTAAAGACATCTCATTCTACTCATTCTAAATAGCAACACAGTAATGTAAAAATTCAGCATACACCTAAGAATACATCATAATGCAAAGAACACATTGGTATAGTAAGTATATGAGACCAAGCTCTTTCACTTTCTTGTTGTGTCATCTTTAACAAGACATAGAATCTTTATAGGATTCAGAAATGAGGTAAATAACATCCCCATGATGGAGACGATAACAATGTCTTGAGACTGCTATGTAGATAAATGAGATAATAATGCCTACAAATGCTGTAATAGATATTTGTGCAAAATGCTTTGTGTTATGGGGGTAAAATGATCATTGATGCCTTGAGATGGAGTGGAGAAGGATCCAGAAAGGCTTGAGAAGGCAGCTAGACTGGAGTCCGATGCTGCCATGTGAAGTCATGTCAACACACTAGTAGGACAGATGATGGAAAGCAAGTGCTATCAAATCCTGGGATTCCAGGGAAAGTAGAAGAGGCTGATTATTAAACCAATGAGAGCTTCAGATCCTCCCCAGCACTGATAAATTTCCTTGAAGGAGAACTGAACCTTGGTCAATGTCTTAAATTTGTAATAAATTGGATGAAAGTGGATTTAATTAAGTGGAATACAGTAGCCTAGCAGTTTGTTTGTTTTGTTCTTTTGTTCATCTGCCTACTGAAGATTACTTACTGTCTGTGTTTTCAGGAGGCACTGAGCTGCCACAGCATACACGGATTAGGAAATAGTGTTCATGTTGCCTCCGTTCCTACTGGGCTTAAACCCAAAATGCACAGTTCTTGGTTAAGTGAAGCGTTGAGGGTGTGTACCTTGACTTTTTATTTAATCTCATACAGTACACATGTTGGTTCGGGGCAAAGAAGTTCCTGGTTCTCCATGTTAGGAGGGTGTTTCAAAATTATCCTAATAGGAGTTAAATAGACAATTAGCATTATTTCAGTGGCAAACAAACAAAAACAAAAACAAAAAACATACAAACAACTAAGTTAGTTAATATTTTCTGTGAATATACAATAGGAAAACTATGTCAACACCAGTCTGAGAAATCCAGTCCCCAAGGGGAGATCAACAAGGTTGGCAGTGGATGGATGTTGAAGTGGAAGCCCTTTCAGGCTCTGGAAGAACAGAGTTTGTTTGATAGCCATCAGCAGGGAGCCTGTGGAGAGGGACAGATGGAAGAGATGGGAGGGAAGCAGTGCATATTTTGAGTTAAAGCAGTGATATTAACAATCAGAATTGGAGTAAGCTAGTATTCCATTACTTCATCATTTTCTCCAGAAGAGCACATTGGTTACATGGCCCAAGTTTGAGGAGACTCATAGCTATGGATTTGAATAAAGAGACATGCAGAGAAGAGATATTTTAATTCTCATCAAGAAGGGCAGATTTATAAATTTAAAAGAAGTCAACTGGCACTTAAAATGGCATTATTTTATTGATAACTTTCCAATCACAGTAGAACTTACTCTCCTTAAGGCCATCAGTATGAGGTTCACAGGGTAAAAGCTAAAACCTGTTGTCCTTAAAAAGTTTATTCATGTATGCAAATATGAATTTCTGAAAATTTCTTGCCATTCCTGAAATTTTAGCAGGCTTTTAAGGATGATTTTCTTAGCTTTTTGACAGTAAAACACTTGAGAACCACTTTCCTGGTCTTTTTCAACAACCACCACATCTTTCAAAGACTCCTGCTGCCCCAGTACAAAGCAAATGCAGTTTCCCTTTTTTCCAGTATATTTAGTAAGTCAATCTTCACTAAAAGAAAGGAATGAATGGCAATTATAACAACAAAAATGTCTCAGTGTTCATGAAATGCAAATAATGATTGACATGAAACAGGAGCCTCCGTCGAGGGTCTTTGTGCCTGAGGCCTCCTGACCATCAACCATGAGCATTGTTGTGAGTCCATAGGTTTTTGGCCTCATAATCATGGGATTTCAGGCTCTGGGCCCAGAATCACCTGGAGAGTTCACTAAAATAAACCATTGCTAGGCTTTACTGTCAGAGTTTCTGATTCAGTACCTCTAGGATGGGAACCAAATTTGATTTTCTAGTAAGTTCCCAGGTGATGGCAATGCAGTTGGTTGAGGGATCATACACAGAGAACAGGTGAGATAAAAAATGAGAATGCCCTTCTTTTTGCCAATGTATACTCTATATCCCAACTATTAAGAGAAACCTTAGTATAGAATCAGTTTGGAATTTAAGTACATTCTTTCACCATACACATTGACCTGTCCATGACTTAACTCTCCAGGTGATTTTGATGCAGAATCAAGTTTGAGAACCAGAGTTTTAGGCAAACAGAATCCAGAACTACAAAAAGAAATAATTATATAACTTCAAAGCAAGATGGCATTAGTCACTTACTAAAGGAAACCTGCAAAATCATGCAGACTGGATTTCTTTTAGGAAACTTATTTTTAAACAAATGAAAATAACTTATTTCATGTCAGTTGTGTTTCATTACTCTCAATACGTTTTCTGTCCAAAAGCCAGTCAAGCAGTTCCCCTTATCTGAGGGAGATATGTTCCAGGACTTCCAGTGGGTGCCTGAAACCTTGGATACTGCCAAACCCTCTACATGCCATATTTTTCCCTTCTACATGTCTATCTGTGATAAAGTTTAATTCATAAATTAGGCAGTCGGAGATTAACAATAACAATGAAATTATTAAAACAGTATACTATAATTAAAGTTAGTGAATGTTGTCTCTCTCTCGAGATATTTTATTGTACTGTACTCACCCTCCTCCTACTGGTGATGATGGAAGAGTATGAAAAAGATGGCTACTAAGGGATGAATGGGTGGGCAAGTAGTGTAGACAGCACAGATATGTTGGACAAATGAATGATTCATGTCCTGTGGCAAGACGGACTGGGTGGCATGAGATCTCATCACGTTACACAGTATGCATGCAATTGAAAATTCTACAAGTTGTTTATTTCTGAAATTTCCTATTTAATATTATTTTACCTCAGGTAACTAAAACCTCAGAAAGTGAAACTGGATAAGGGCAGGCAAGGGGCTGAAGGCTACCAGTTGTCTTTACTGAAATGTAATCTTTTACACCTTATTCTTGCTAATATTTCTTCACAGCAAACACTCTGAAAGATATACAAAACCAAGAAAAGACTTCTAAAATAAACATTTTTAAATATTATAAAAACGTTAACTCTGGAACTTCTCTGGCACAAAATAGCATATAATTTCACATTTGAAAAGTATATATTCATTAATTTTAGTTATCTATAATAACCTACTTTCTCATTAATCTTAATCTTAATTCATCCACCATTCTAATTATTAGGTGTGTTTTCCTCTACCAATTTTAACATGCATTCAATTGTGTCTGCCAAATTATTAATTAATTTAGAATGTTAAATTCACCTTTCCAAAAATTAATGGAAGCTAAGAAGTCTAGTTCTATGAGATGATGTGATAGCCACCAGGCAAAAAGTACATTTTCTTTTTATAATTATACTCAGAGACATATAATAAATCAAAGAGAAGAGCTAATAAATGAGAACATTTGAAGTAGATAGATAGGGAAAGAAATGGCCATGGTAACTCCTGTAGTTGGAAAACCTATGTTGGTATTTTTGAGTCTTTCAATGGTAATTCAAGATTTCAAATGTTGAAGAAAATCTCATATTTTTATAAATCTTTCTGTTTCAGAAAAAATGTGTGGATATCTCAGTATGGTAGAAACAGTAGAACCACTATGAAACCATTATTTTACTTTGTTATTGCTTTAGAAAATAACTTTCCCAATCGATACATTGTAATTCTTTTCTTCTCTCATGGTTGTATGTTGGTATGCAGAATGCATCCTACTGATTGTAGTGAAGAAAATACTTCTGTTTCTCACATTGATAAAATGCTAGACTATGGTTACATAAATGAGCTTGCATGCAGCCAGCAATCCTCCCTGGAGCTCTGTATTTAGGTCTGTGGCCCAGATTTTCTCAAACTTTTAGGCTGCTATATATTTAGAGTAGAATACAAATGAGTTTCAGAAGAACATAAATGATCTAAAATTGTTCCATACTGCAAAAAGTTCAAATGTTTATCTATAAAGATTTTCTTTGATCACTTGTATGCCATTTTCAATCAACATGCATTCTGTTTGTGTATAAAAACTATATTGTTACCAAGTTCAGTTTCTAGATTGCTTTGAGTCCATGTCTACCTTGCCAATAATGATTTTACTGTATTTGTATGGTTTTTAAAAACGTCTTTAGAAATGTGCAGAGGGTAGTGGTTGACTATTTAGTTCAGGGCTCTTGTTCTGAAAAATCTTTGCTTTTTGAATTCTATGTTGTTTTGGACTAGTTAAGTGAATGTGCACAAGAGCCTAATGGATTTTTCCTGTTCTAATTGTAATACATGTCCAGCGAGTTGGCTCATTTGGCTAAAGGGAGTTGATAATGAGATAAAGGTTGAAGGTTGACCAATTAAATTCATAAGAGTTTTCCATACTCCTGTCCCTAAGACTACCACATCACAAATACAAAATGTTGCACGAGAGACATTTATGAGCTTAAGGATGGTTCAACAGAAACCCAAAACCAACCATAAATTTAAAAATAGACCATATTTAGAACTCTCAAACAGAAGGCTATTAATATCTTCATTCAAAAGTTATGTTTATGGCATTTGTGTGTATGTGTGGGTGTGTGTGTGTATCCTAAAAATTATCTTGCCCCCTTGAAAGGAACAAATTTTAAACAAAACATCAGGAAGAGATGGGTTGTAGATTTTTAAATTTATAGATTTTGCATTGTTTAAAACCTATATTTTTTCACTATTAAGAAAATGCGTTTGAAGTGTTGATGGTAAAAGAACAATAAAATGGGTAGATAAGTCAAGGTCAAATGCACAAGCCCCAAATGTGCTTGCTTGACAGTGCTGCTTGTTCCTGCCTCTGGTTTCCATTCCCTCTGTGCAAAGCCCCTGCCACTCATTTGCAGGATTGCTATGTCCTTCCTTCTAGCTGGCCACCCACTTCTAGCCTCCTTTCTTTTGAGTACATCCTACACACTATTAGAGATTGACCATTCGACACATTATTTCTAACTATGTTATTTCTGTGTTTAAAACAAGCAAAAGTGGGGGTGAAAGCAGGTGCTTTGATTGTCAAAGGGGGAAAAAAGTTCATTTTTAGAGCAAAATGTAGCATTACCTCTCAAGGCTGCTTGCTCTCTATGTCTCACTGTGTGCCCAAGGTTTTGTTATATTTCTCTGGCCTTGGCTTCTCTGATCTCTCATCAGCTGGTAACCAGGTGTTGACACCAGCCATATCCAGACACATCCTATGCCATTTTGGTGTCCATCTGTACTGGGTTGAACAATGTCCTCCAAAAATCTCTGTCTACCCAGAACATCAGAATGTGAGGATATTTGGGTAAAGGGTCTTTGTAGACATAGTTACAATGAGATTATATGGATTAGGGTGGCTCCTAAGGACCTGTGGAGACAGACATACAGAAGAAGGGTGCCATACGACAACAGAGGCAGAGACAGCAGTGATGCTGCTGCCAGCCAGGGGCTGCTGACCACAAGAAGCCAGAAAAGGCAAGGGGGCATCCTTCGTTAGGAGAGCATAGGCCTGCTGATGCCGTGGTTCTAGACTTTTAGCCTTCCTTACTGTGGAAGAATAACTTTCTGGCATTTTATTTTACTCAGTTTGTGGAACTTTGCACCAACACCCAAGGACACTAATGCTTCATCCAACACAATTCATTGTAAATAGCACCTGTTCAGACTATATAAGAAGTACATTGATTTTTGTTCACCTTCACTACTCTCTCAATTCATCCCATCCCTTAAATGATTAATCAGTTTTAATCTTTTCATTTTGGAATAAACTCACAGAAAGTTGCAAAAATAGTACAGAATATTCAGCATACCCTTCACCCAATTTTCTCCAATGGTTACATTTTAGAGTATAAAAAGTAGGAAACTGACATTGTTACGTTGTGTGTGTGTAGTTCTACGTCACATTACCACATGTTCTTGAAACCACCACTGGCATCAATATACAGGACTATTCCATTACTAACAAAGAGTGTATATACACAGTCACACCCACCCCCATACCCTGGCAACCACTAATGTGTTCTTCATCTGTATAATTCTGTCATTCCAAGAATGTTGTATGAATGGAATCATACAGAATGTGACTTTTGAGGTTGACTTTCTATATTCAGCTTAATGACCTTGAGATGTAAAAGCTATTGCGCATATCAATATTCAGTTTGTTTTTATTGTTGAATAATATTTCATGGTATGGATGGTTAAACAGTTTGTTTAACCACTCAGATTTTTTCCCAAATACATTAGTTTTCAGGTTTTGGTTATTGAAAATGAAGCTATATTATGAATAATTGTGTATAGATATTTGTGTGGACATGTTTCCATTTCCATGAAATAAATGGCCAGCTGTGCCACTGCTAGGTGATATGGCAGTTGCAGGTGTATCTTTAAAAAAAAAACTGTCAATGTATTTTCAGAGTGAATGCACCGTTTTACTTCTCTACCAACAACGTTTAAGAGATACAGTTTTTCTAACTTATTGCCAGAATTTAACATTTTCAATATATTTTTAATCGTTTAGCTCTTCCAATACATTGTGTCATAAGATTCCATTATTGTCTTAATTTGTATTTCCCTAATGGCTAGAGATGTCAAGCAACTTTTTTGTGTGCTTATTTTCCATCTGTATATTCTCTTCATAAAATGTCAGATCATGTCTTTTGTCCATTTTCAAATTGGATATTTTGGTTTTTAATGTTGAGTTTTAATAATTCTTTATGTGTTGTAGGTACAAACACTGTGGCAGATAGAAGATTTGAATTTTTTTTCCAAATCTTGAGTTTGTATTTTCATCTTATTAACAAGATTTATTGAAAAAAAGATGGAGTCCATTTTTCAATGTTTTTCCTGTGTTGTGCATGTGGTTTCATATCTAAGAAATCTTTTTACATTTGTTTTATATTTTTAATTATTATGGGCTCATAATAGGTGTATAAATTTGCAGGGTTACATGTGATGTTTTGATACAGGCATACAATGTGTAATAATCTCAATGGGTATCCATCACTTCAAACACTTATCATTTCTTTGTGTTAGAATCATTTCAATTCCATCCTCTTTGTTATTTTAAAATATACAACTAATTATTTTCAACTATAGTCACTCTGCTGTGCTATCAGATACTAGATCTTACTCATTCTATCTAACTGTATTTTTGCACACATTAACCATCCCCATGTAATCCTCCACCTCCCCACTTCTCTTCCCATCCTCTGGTAACCATCATTCTATTCTCTATGTTCATGAGTTCAACTGTTTTAATTTTTAGCTCCCACATATGAGTGAGAACATGTGAAACTTGTCTTTCTGTGCCTTGCTAATTTCACCTAACAAAACATCTAGTTCCATACATGTTGCAAATGACATGGTTCCATTCTTTTCTTATGGCTGAATATGACTCCATTGTGTATATGTACCAGATTTTCCTTATTCAGTAGTCTGTTGATGGAAACTTAGGTTGATTCCAGATCTTGACTATTGTCAATAGTGCTGCAATAAACACAGGAGTGCAGTTATCTCTATGATATGCTGATTTTTTTCTTTTGTGTATATACCCAGCAGTGGGATTGCTGGCTCATATGGTAGTTCTATGTTCCATTTTTTGAGGAATCTCCAAACTATTCTGCATAGTGGCTGTACTAATCTACATTCCCATCAATAGTGTATGAGGGTTCCCCATTCTCGACATCCTCACCAGCATTTTTTATTGCTTATCGTTTAGATAAAAGCCATTTTTACTGGTGTGAGATGATATCTCACTGTAGTTTTGTTTTGCATTTCTCTAATAACCAATGATGTTGAACAATTTTTCATATATCTGCTGGCCAGTTGTATGTCTTCTTTTGAGAAATGTCTATTCACATCTTTTGCTCAATTTTTAACTGGATTATTTGATTTTTTTCTCTCATAAGAGTTTTTTGAGCTCCCTATATATTCTATTGGTCTCTTGTTAGATGCATAGTTTGCAAATATTTTGTCCCATTTTATAGGTTGTCCCTTCACTTTATTGATTGTTTCCTTTGTTGGCAGAAGCTTTTTAGCTTTATGTGACCCTATTTGTCCATTTTTGCCTTGGCCGTTGTGCTTTGAGGTATTACTCTCTAAGAACTCTATATCTAGCTATAGGTCCCAAAGATTTTCTGTGTTTTATTCCAAAATAATGTATAGTTGAAAATTTTACATTTTAATTTATAATCCATTTTAAGTGATTTTTTAATATATGGTGTAAGGTTTAATTATAAATTTATATTTTTCTCTATAGATACCCAATTGTTCTAACACCATTTATGGGGCAGACTATCATTTCTGCACTTGTTATTGTTTTTCCTCTCTTGCCAGGCATTAGATGTCAGTACACATGTGGGTCTATTTCAAGATTCCCCATTTTGTTTCATTGATCTATTGTCAATCCCTCAACCAACGCCACACAATCCTGAGTAGTGCATAATATTTTTTTTTAAATTGAGTAGAATGTTTTCTTCCACCTTATTCTTCTTTTCAAAATTGCTTTAGCTATTCTTAAATCATTACCTGTCCATATATATTTTAGAATAATTCTATCTACTAAAAATGTGGTAGGATTTTGGTAAGAATTGTGTTAAATCTGTATACACATTTGTAGAGAACTGACATATTTACGATGTTGAGTATTCTAATCCATGGATGTGGCATTTATTTATTTAGTTCTTATTTGATTTTGGTGTCAGCAGTCCTTTATGATTTCAACATAAAACTCTTATACAATTTCATTAGATGTATACTTAAATATTATTTTGCTCATTGTAATATTATATTTTAAATTTCTATTTCCATGTGCTTCTTACTAATACATATAAATACAATTGAGTTTTTTTCTTACAGATTTTTTAATTATACAGTTGATTTTTGTGTGTTGATCTTGTTGGATTCTGTGATGATTTTAGGTCCTTAATCATAGAATTCTCAGGGTTATTTCTATAGATCACCATGTCATCTACAAATAAGTACTATTTTATTTTTTCTTTCCAGATGTGTATGTCTTTTATTTCCATTACTTGCCTTACTGGACTGTTTATAACTTGCAGTATTATGTTGAAAAGTAGTTGTAAGAGTGGATATCCTTGCCTTGGTCTAAAGCTTAAGGGGAAAACATTTAGTCTTTTACCGTATTAACTGTATATTTTCGTAGACACTCTTTATCACATTGAGAAAGTTTTCCCTCAATTCCTAGTTTACCGAAGTTTTTATTATGAATGGTGCTGAATTTTGGCAAATACTTTTTCCACATAAATATATATGATTATTTGATATTCCTTCTTTGGGTTGTAAAGCTGTGTATCATATAGATTTGTTTTCAAATGTTAAACTAGACTTGCAACACTAGTATAAACCACTCTTGGATGTAGTGTATAATTCACTTTATGTATTGTTAAATCCTTTTCATTAATATTTTGTTAACAATTTTTTATCTATATTTATGAATAATATTGTCTGCAGTTTGTATGTACTTTCTTCGGTTTTGGTACAAGAGTAATACTGGCTGTATACAATGAATAGGGAAGTGTTGCTGCCTCCATTTTCTAGAAAAGAATGTGTAGAATTTATGTCTTATACAATTCCCCAATAAACCACTGAGCTTATAGATTTCATTTTTGAAAAGGTTTTAATTATAAATGTAATTTCCTTAACAGTTATGAGGTTAAACTTATCTTTTTCATTTTAGTTGAATTTTGTTAGTGTACTTTTCCAATAATTTATCCATTTTGTCTAGTTTGTAAAATTTGTGTGTAGAGTTGTTTATAGTAATTCTTTTTATCCTTTTGATGGCTACTGTGACTGTAATGATGTTCCTTCCTTTATTTCTTTTTTTAGTAACTTGTATCTTCTCAATTTGTTTTTTCTTTGTCAGTCTTGCTACAGATGTGTCAATTCTATTGATATTTCTGGAAGAATCAATTTTGTTTTATTGCTTTTTTGTTTTCTTTCTATTTTTCAATTCATTATTTTATGCTCTTTATTGTTTATTTCTTTTTTCTTTACTTGGGAGTTAATTTTGCTCCTTTATTCTAATTTTTTGAGATGGCAGATTAGATTTTTAGTTTGAAATTTTTCTTTTTCTTTTAATAGAAACCTTTAGAGCACTATAGTTTAGAAAACAACACTCATGGTCTAAAGTTTTCTGTCTTGCTAGGCTGCTTTTCTTGTGGTTCTTTGGCTAGAAAGTGCAAATTTCTCTAGAGACCATTGTTGCTTTTGTTTTTGTTTGTCTGCACCCATAGGCATTTCCAAGTCACTGACTTCTCCAGTAACCAACGTGCCAGTCATGCTCAGGCACATAGCTGCTCTGCTATCTTCTTTCCAGCTTGCTGTGTCTTCTTAGTTTGTTTCGTAGATACAGTGTAGACACTTTTCAGTTGTACTTTGAAGACAATAGAGAAGTAACCTCCTTCACTTCCAGGAAGCAGAAGTCAAAATTTGACTAATTTTTTAATACTATACATATTTTTTTTTCATGCTGCTCACCAGCTAAAAGTCCCAGGAACCATTAATTAGCCAATTAGCTAAAGGATATAATCAAATTTTTTATCCTGGTTTTTAAACTCACAATAATCTGGTCCCATCCCCAATAATCATGCATCAGATTTGTCCATTCTTCTTTAGATAACCACTCAAAATTTCCTACATAGACATTTTATTGGACCTCAATTTCCTCTTTCAGTTTTTTTTTTTTTAAATCTTGGGTTTGTTTTAGAAAACAAAATAAGATGTTATAGATAATACTGCTTTGAAAATTGCCTTGCACAGTGCTAAGGAACTATGCAATAAAAAGTAATTTATTATTCTTTTTTTGAGATGAAGTTTCACTCTTGTTGCCTGGGTTGGAGTGCAATGGCACTATGTCGGCTCACCACAACCTCTGCCTCCTGGGTTCAAGCGATTCCCCTGCCTCAGCCTCCCGAGTAGCTGGGATTACAGGCATGTACCACCACACCTGGCTAAATTTTGTATTTTTAGTAGAGACGGGGTTTCTCCATGTTGGTCAGGCTGGCCTCGAACTCGCGACCTCAGGTGATCCGCCTGCCTCGGCCTCCCAAAGTGCTGGGATTACAGGTGTGAGCCACCGCGCCCAGTCAATTTATTATTCTTAATAATAATAATTGATATATACCTAATGTCTTTGTATTAGTTGGCTAGGGCTGCCATAACAAACACCACAGGTTGAGCAGATTAAACAATGGAAATTTATTTTCTCTCACTTCTGGAGGCTACAAATCCAAGATTAAGGTAGCAGGATGGATTTCCTCTGAAGCCTTTCTTCTTGGATTGTAGATGGCTGCTTTCTCCCTGTGTTCTCACGTGATTTTTTTCTCTGTGAAGGTAGCTCCCTGGTATCTCTGTGTGTCCTAGCGTCTTCTTATTATTGTAAGGACGCCAGTCAGATTGAATTAGGACCACAACGACCTCATTTTAACTCCACCGTTTTAATGGCCCCGTCTTCAATACAGCCGCATTCTGAGGTATTGGGGGTTAGGGGTTTAACATATAAATTGCAGGGTAGGACTTATTTCATAAATGTTCCTATTATTTGGAATAAGAAGGTGTTCTGTAATCTCTTGAACTGATTTGTTAAAAGTCACAGATGGGAAAAGATAAGCAGTAAGAGAAAAGATTGTACTTTTAGCAGTCACTCTTCTGATTGTGATAAAAAGATTATTTAATTAATTGCTTTTTTGATGGCAGAAGGTCATAGCTCAATGAAAAAGAAGGTAGCAGAAATGGAATATTTTCTTCTAACTGTTAAGTAGCTAACATAAAAGTCTGGAACAATCAGGCACATTTCTCTCAGGATCTGGACTTTGGAAGGAATGAGGGTGCTCTTCCTTCTCAATCCAAATAAATTCAGCAATTGGATCATCAAATTTTTTGCCAGAATGGTTACAAAGCATTAGAAGAAAGCTTTAAAACATGCAAGAAGGATAATACAAATCACACTCCCATATTCATTTCATTGAAAGAAATAAGAAATGATGCAACATTGGTGAAACTTTTCTTAGATTTGTTAACTGGTGTAGTTGGAAAACAAGCAACGTTGTCTAAGCTCCTAGAAATGCTAATAGTTTTCACTGCTTAAGAAGTTTATATACAAGGCCAATGCCAGCATTTAAAAATCAAAGCTAATTCCTTTGTTTGAAATTTCTACAGCAGTGAGAGCAGAGGTTGCTCACCAGGGTGGGATTGGGGTCGGGGAGTCTCAGCTTTCACTTGGTGTGAGCCCCTGCCCCAAACCTGGGATTTCATGTCAACCTGGATAGTCTAGTGCAGGGGTGTCCAATATTTTGGCTTCCCTGGGCCACATTGGAAAAAGAATGGTCTGGGGCCACACATAAAATACACTAACAGTAATGACAGCTGATGAGCTAAAGAAAAAAATCACAAAAATATCTCATAATTTTTAAATAAAGTTTACAAATTTGTGTTAGGCTGCACTGAAAGCTGTCCTGGGCCACATGTGGCCTGTGGGCCACAGGTCTGAGAAGCTTCGTCTAGTGTTTTAGCAATTCACCTCATTTTCTGAAAGCAGTATTTGTTAGTCCTGGATTGTCATGATGCAGATTGGGATGAATTACCCACCAGTGCTTAGCACCCCTTAATTTCCAGCAGAGGGATGAACAGTGCTTCCTTGCACAGAACAATCTGCACTCCAAGTTGTCTTTCTGGCTGGGTGATGCCCCACGTAGTTCCCACTAGAAGTCACTTTGTTCTTTCCTACTTAGCTAATGTGGGATTTCCTTCTGGTTGGTTCTTTCCTTAGCATGCAGTGCACCAAACTTCTTCCTGAGATCACCCTCATTGGAAGCCTCACTCGCTCTTCTAAGGAGGCTGAGCTTTTTGCAGTGTTTCCTCCTGAGTGTCTCTCGTAGAGTTGGTGGTATTTCTTGAATAAAAGAATCCAAGTGCCCCCACTCCATGCCTGCACTTACCTGCGAACAATCTTTTACTCACACATCTCACCTCTGTGGGCTCCCTCTGTTCTTTTCCATCTTCTCATGCCATGTCCTCTCCAAGTCAAAGCTATTTACCTCTCCCCTCACCTGGCTTGTGAACACTCCCTGCGTTTCAGGAAGTAAGGTTTGGGCCCACATATCCTTCTTTTCTGGGTGTACATTTTTTCCCAGAGATGGCACATGAACAAAAATGTGAAGTTTTTAGAAAGATACAAGTCAAATATTTTGTGCATTGTTAAACTTCTCATCTTAGTGTGAAAATGAGGACTGTGCCTTCAGGAAATGTTTCAGTGTGTCCTCTGTGGTCAGTTCAATCCAACTTTCAATCCCATTTATCAGTGGAGATTCCAAATTCAGGCAAAGAAAAGACTTCCCAAAACCCCCAGCATCACAGGTCTTCACTGAAGACTAACACAGACCATCACGAAGGACCCAGACAAGCCTGTTTAAGGAGCAGAGACTTGAAGAGAGCATCTGGGACTGGACTGGAACACACAAATCCGACAGCATGGAGGGCCAGATGGTGTTCCTCTGAACAAGATCTGGGTTAAGCTCTAGGACAGATGTCCAAGCACAGACTGCACCTGCCATCACCAGACTGAAGGACAGCTTGGTGAAGGCCAGCTTTGGGCCTTCATTTCTCAGATCATGAGAGAAAAAAAGCAAGGGGAAATATAGGCCATAAAGAATCAATCCTGCAAAATTAAAAAACAAAATTGGTCTCTTTATGCGTCACTTTCTCTTCACAACAACTCCATTTGGGATGGTTTAAGATGGTTGAAATTGGTGTAAAATGTGCAACTATAGGAATATAAATTAATTAGACTTGTTTCATGTGAATGCACAAGAATATGCATTAAATGTGTTTCATTTCACAGATAGGCTTTGACATACATTATCTCTCTTAAACACACACAAAAAAGCTACAAAACAGTTCAACACAATTTTATTGATAAGAAAATGACAACTATGACATGTCTATGCAGCTCCTGCACAGTCTTTCTGTTCTTTAATGTACTGTTCCCAGTGTCAACCACAATTCTGGGTATGTTCTCCTTTCTCTGCTTAAAACATATCTTTCCCACCCAACTTTCACTTGGTTCCTGCTTGGCTATTCACAAAGCTTCAGCATAGATAGCCTTCTTCCAGGAAGCCACCACAGTCTGGAATAAGTTATCCTCAGAAACAGTTTTACTATCATCATGCTTACTGCACTCTATCATCCCATCTGTTTTCTTGTTCATCTCCTCGCTAGACGAGACCTCCTGATGGACAGGGAGAAAGTCTCAGTGTTAAGGCATTCCCAGCTCTTAGAACAGTGTCTAGTCCATGTAAACAGACAATAACATGTGTCAAATGAATGGGTGGCATAGCTGAAGATTTATTATGTATAAATGTGTGTTTATTTCTTATGCATAAACAGGCTAAAAAGCAAACTCCTCTTCTTCAGCTGAAGTAAGCATTCTCTGTAAGTTTAGAACTATGATTTCATTTTCTAAGAAATATGACACCATCTTTTATTTTCCCTAAAATTGTATTCTAACAGTAGGCATTGTTCACTAGCTGACACTCTTTTGGGACTACACACTTAAGAAATATACAAGACCTTATGTAAAAATTAAAAAGTTAAGGTTATATAACCTGCAATCTCTGGAAGTGAATGTCTCTGTAAATTTCAATAATATGAGTTCATCATACTTAATGCTTGTTCATTTACACCACAGATACATAACTTTCCAAGCTCTTGCTTTTCAGCACTGGGTGGTCCTTCCTCCCTTCCTAATTAAGTTTGTGTGACAACTGGCTTGCACAGTCAGTGAATTTATTCTCTAAGTTTAGAAAATCATAAACACTGTATGTATTTCCACAATTTAATTAGTTGGCAGTTTTGTTAAAGTGCAGATCATTAAAAAATATTATTTTAATGTAGGTTATCTTAAAGGTTTTTGCTGAGTGCATAGTAAACCAGTGCTTCTCAACCTTTATCAGGAATGATCTGAAGATTTTCTTAAAATGGTGATTCAGGTCCAGCAGGTCTAACATGGGGCCTGAGATTCTGCATTCTAACCAGCTCTGTGAGATGGCCAATGATGCCAGCCTGTGAACGAGGACCTCAAAATAAGAGTCCTCATCTGGTTCACTCGTGCTCCCTAATGCTGAAAATGAAATTTATAGTAAGGTTGCTAATAAAATGCAATAGATAATAGATAAATAGCTAGAAGGTAAATGCTTCAGATTATTTTGTTAATGTGAATTTAAAATTATCCTGCTTCTCCTAATATATGTTGTGTATTTTAAAAGAAGCAATGATGTAACATAAGTTTTAAATCCAGATTTGACTTCTGGATTGTCCCTTTAGTAGCCAGTTGTCCTTGGAAAAATTCATTAATTATCTTGTCAAGTTACAAACACTGGGCTAGTTATCAAATCTCAGGTCCTTTCATTTGAATAAAATGGGTAAATTTATATAATAGCAATAAGCCAGGGGTATGGTAAATACATAATAAATCATAATTAAAGTAATAATAACAATCTCCCTTTAGAAACTGATGAGAGAGTGTGGAAGAATCACTCAATATTAGCCATGAAAGGGACTTTGTGGGTGCTCCAGCCCAAACCTTTCTCTGACACTCAAATCCCTTCTGGCAGGCCATCTTGCCTGAAAAGCTGAGCCTCCTTTTTCTTGCTTTTAATTAAATCATCAGAAACTCCATCCACACTCCAACTACGATACGCTTTCCTAAGACTTCCACCTCAGCCTTGTTCTTTCTTATGAATTCATACAGGAATGGCTCCATCATTTTGCCCTGTGCTGGTCCTCCTGTGCTTGACAATTGCCCATAGCTGGCCTCCTTGCCTTCTGTACACGTGGAAAACAATCACTCTTTTCCACCCTTCCCTCTGGCTGATCGATGTACCCCTGAAAATAGAGCATCCAGAGGCAAAAGGCAAGAATCGGGTGGACTAATCCTAGATGTGTACGGCAGAATGGGCTCCTCCAAGTTTCTGGTTCTGGAAACTGTAGTTCTCTTAGTGCAATCCAAGATCACATTGGCACTGTGGTCACATCACAGTAAGGACCCAGTGTAAATTATGACTGAGTGCCTTCACGAGCAACTCTATCACTCCTCTCTCCAACCTTCCTGTGCAGTGGGTTTAAGGGATGCACAGACCTTATCACTATTCCTGTCAAAGGTATTACTATTACATTCCTGTTATATTACTCTCATGGCAGGCCACATTGATTTAGATCATTTTTCTTTCCATCAACGAATTTGCTGTTCCTCCCCATTTGATGTCAATGGTAAAAAAAAAAATTCATCACTGTGATTTCACAGTTCTTGTCTAAGTCATGAATAAAAATCCTGAAAAGGATAATTCTAGACACAAAAATCATAATGACCAAAAGAAGTGACTCCCACCTGTGAGTCAGATCTACTGACGCAGAGATAAAGACAGTGCTGATCACACATCTGATGCTGTCTTATAATAGCGAATGACGCACCAGGACTCTATGGACTCTTGGTTTGGCTCACACTGAGTAAGCAAGAGTGTCTTCCGTACATTTCACTTTGGTTAATCAGGTGTTGGTGTGTGTTTCACATCAGCTGACCATGCCCCATTAGGTTGCATACAGGACTTCATCCGTGGTGGTGTACCCTGCAGGAGCCCTTTGGGGCACTCCAATGGGACATAAGGATGCCTTGTGCTTCTCATAGCTTCCCATTATCCCTGGATTCAGAAATTAAAATGGCGTCGTTTGCTTAAGATGGCCATAGCAGGTCCTTGCATTTAGCTTAGTCTCCACCTGGGTGTGATGATTGTATCTGATAAGTAACTTGTGGAATAAGAGCTCAAATTAGGCTGGGCGTGGTGGCTCATGCCTTTAATCCCAGCACTTTAGGAGGCCGAGGCAGGCAGATCACAAGGTCAGGCTATCGAGACCGTCCTGGCTAACACGGTGAAATCCCATGTCTACTAAAAACACAAAAAATTAGCTGGGCATGGTGGCGGGCGCCTGTAGTCCCAGCTACTCAGGAGGCTGAGGCAGGAGAGTGGCATGAAGCTGGGCGGCAGAGCTTGCAGTGAGCCGAGATCGCGCCACTGCACTCCAGCCTGGGCGGCAGAGCAAGACTCTGTCTCAAAAAAAACAAAAAACAAACAAACAAAAAAACTCAAGTTAATTCCTAGGCCATGTCTTTATCTAAAATGGGTATCAGCACAGGCGAGGCCTCTCACTAGGATGCATCAACTGATCCGTTTTATTTTAATCAGAATCACCATATTATCTTCCTTTAATCTTTCCCTATACATTTCTCTAATTAATGATTTACATTTTTTTTTGCCCACAGAGTATATTCCCTACTTCCCATATCAAATCTTGCCATTATTAGATTCCTCTGAGTGCTTTAATGGATGTGAATTGTACTAGCTTGTATGCTTTCATTTTATTTCTAATTGGTCAAACTGGTGTTATATTTTTTTCTAGTAATTTAGGAGGCAGAAACTTAAAGCTCAGCCCCGTAAGTCATGATTCAGAAGACACTGAACTTGCTAATGGTTGACTGCACGGGGTGTGGAGGGTGAAGGAGGCCTTTGCCTGCTACAGAAGCTGCACGGACCACAGCCCTAGTGCACATGATGTCGAGCTCTCTGTGTGCCTTCGAGGAAGGTGTCCAAGGGGCAGTGCACACACTGACTCTTGGACGCCACAGAGTTGATGAAATGAGAACTAAGATGAATCATGTTGAGTCAAAGACTTGTGAAATTTATTAAACAGAGAAGTCGACAGGCAAGCTAAGAGCAGGAGTTTAGTACACCACTGCCTAAGCACCTGAAGCCCACCTGTGCTGCTCTGGCTGTCGCTAGTTGTTGGCACTGATGTCTCTGCCTTGCCTGATGATTAAGAAAACACCTCACTTTTTGCTTCAGGTAGAAATATTTGCACCACACACTAAAACCTACTACATTTAACTCCATATCTTTTTATAACAATTATATATGTAAAAAAATTTTAGAAATAAATGAGACACAGACTTTTTGTTATAAAACTTATAGCGTGCTTATTTTTTCTGTCTCATTTTGAGGCATTCATTATCTTTCTTTTTAAGCATTTCTAGTCATTGTACGTTAGTTAAACTATATATCTTAATTTGTTAGTGGCCACTTGGAATGTGTGCAAACTACACCATTAAAAACTTATTGGAGAAGAGTAACATGATTAAGCCAATGCAGGGATTATTAAGTATTGCAGGTAAATTCACATGTAAGATATTCTGTAGGACAAGCAATCCTATTTCTTCAATTAATAAATGGCAAGAAAGACAAACGGAAGGAGATGCTTATAAATGTAAGACATTTAAAACCAAAGCGAAGAAAGACATTATGTGAACCTCATTTAGACCTGGGTTTAAAAAACACATTGATGAGAAATCTATGAGATTTTTAGGAGAAATTTAAAAATGACTTGGGTATTAGATGGTATTAAATAATAGTTATTAAATTCATTAGGGATTTTCATGACATGTTTGTTGTTTAAAATTGCCCTTATCTGCTAGAGAAGCACGAAGGGGCCTTTTTTTTAATTAATTAATTATTATTATTTTTTGAGATGGAGTTTTGCTCTTGTTGCCCAGGCTGGAGTGCAATGGCGTGATCTTGGCTTACTGCAACCCCTGCCTCCAAGGTTCAAGTGATTCTCCTGCCTCAGCCTCCCAAGTAACTGGGATTACAGGCATGTGCCACCATGCCCGGCTAATTTTGTATTTTTAGTAGAGACGGGGTTTCTCCATGTTGCCTAGGCTGGTCTCAAGCTCCCGACCTCAGATGATCCATCTGCCTCGGCCTCCCAAAATGCTGGGATTATAGGCGTGAGCCACCACGCCTGGCCAAGGAGCATTTGTAGTTAAAATAAAATAGTATTACTGAGTCGCTTTGAAATTCAACAAACAAAAGCAAAAGACATGGCCAAATGTTGATTGCTGTAGATGTATGGTGGGTACAGAGTCACTACACCATTCTCTCCCAGTTGATGAGTTTTTGAAATTTTTCATAATAAAACATATTTAATAAATTAACTAAAATAACACTAATAAAGACCCTAAACATTTAATATTGCAACATTAATGACAGTGTAAATCACTGTGAAGCTGGAGAGATTGTTGACAACACTGAGCATTGTATTCAATGTAAAAATAAGTCTTGGGATTAAATGGAATTGAGCTCAGTAGAACTTATGATTGTAAATTTTTTTTCTTCTAAATCATCCTTACTATTTTATCCAGTTTGTACAAGTTTCACAATTTATACCTTCTTTTATTCAGGCATCACAGCTGCAGGAAATCTGTTAAGGGACTGTGGAACCACATTTGTGTCCCAGTTGAAAAGCGACAACATCCCCTTTTGATTCATCCCTCTCTGTTGTGGAACTAGTTTATAGACGTGGTATTTCAAAATCATTCTAATCTAGACTCTGTGAATTGATCTTTCCTCTTAATGAGTTTGTTCAAGAGCAAAGGAAAAATATTGGTTACTGTTCTTTCCTGTAGATGTGGCCTTTACTCCTAGCAGAGGTGGCTACAAAATTCACAGCTGCACCTGGATTCCATCCTTTCATACGCTACACTTTTGAATATCTCTATCTTGTCTTATATAGACGTTCTTCAACTTACAATGGGGTTACATCCTGATAAACCATCATAATTTGAAAATGCATTCAACGCCCCAATAAAACAATTATAAAGCTAAAAAATTGTGAGTGAAACCATGGTATATTGGGGACTGTTTGTATTTCCAACCTTTTCTTCTCGTTTTTTTGGTCATCAGCCTTTATACATGAGACAATTTACTCAATCTTTGGTTTTCTTTGCTTTCAATAAGCAACAATTAAATATAATTTTACCACCATCTCTCTCTGGGATCTGTTCCCATCTCTTCATTCCCACAGCAATCTATCTAGTCCCCTCCACCAACTACCATCCCCATGGCCCACCCCCAGGGTGCTGCTGATGTGTTGTAGGTCCTACCCCTAATCCATTCTTCACAGAGGAGGTTGAAGAAACTTTTAAAAATGCAAATCTTAAAATAATTCTCATGAACAGAAACCTCCCACGGGCTGGGAGCTCCTGTAGTCCCAGCTACACTTGAGGCTAAGGTAGGAGGAAAGCTTTGACCTAGGAATTTGAGGCTGCAGTGAGCCATGATAGCATCAATGCTTTCCAGCCAGGGTGACAGACAGAGACAGTCTTTAAAAAAGAAAAAGAAAAAAACCTGGTGGAACCCATTTACGGAGTACAGTGGTGTGATCATAGCTCTCTGCAGCCTCAAACTCCTGGGCTCAAGCGATCCTCCTATCCCAGCCTCTGAAGTAGCTGGGACTACAGGCACATGCTGACATGCCTGGCTAATTTAATTTTTTTTTTTTTTTTTGTAGAGGCAAGGTCTTGCATTGTTGCCCAGACTAGTCTAAATTCTTGGATTCCAGTGTTGCCCAGGCTAGTCTACGTTATTGGATTCTAGTGATCCTCCCACCTTAGCCTCTCAAAGTGGTGGGACTATAGCCATGAGCTATGGCTCGTTGCCAATTTTACCAATAATTGTCTATTTAGCAATTAAAGCAATGTAAAGACTTTGGCTTGTGTCCACACAGGCCTCAGCCGTTGAATAATAAAAAAAACTAAAAGTTATGATTTTTTAAAATTATGTATATTTAAATTTATGATTACTAGTTTTATTTCCCTTCCTTTCTTCCCTTCCCTCTGTTATTTTCCTTCTACTCTGAAAGAATGAAGATAACACAATTTTATGCACTTTCTCAAACTTTAAGATGCAAAATAATCATTTATGGAAAACATGTAAAAATACAAATTTTCTTTATCAGTAGAGAATCTATATTAGCGAGTCTATATTAGCAAGTCTAAATTGAAGCCAGGAATATGACTTTTTGTAAGTAAAGCAAATGATTTTGATAGATGATGTCCACATGCAGAGAACCCAAATGTTTCTGGAATTATTTCGTGCATAGCAGGAAATTAAATGAGGATTTTTTGACTAAGGCACAAATGTATGCTATATATGGCACACCAGCAGGAACAAGATGAAAATTTTAAAAAGAAGTAACTGGAAACCATTTACATGACCCTTCATTCCTTATTCACATTGAGTTTATGAAAGCAGTCTGCTTTATAAAATAATCTGTGAAGGGGATGTCTTTGCACAGAGTTGCAGGAGTAAACTGTGAGTTCCTTCACACTCCTGGCCTCACGCTCTTGAAGCTGACTATGCATTCCTGCAATTAAGGGACCCAGTGGACAGATGTTTGACTCACACCCAGGCCATCCAGAAGTTGAGAGAGTGGGTGGCTCCAGCTTTAACAGTAAGGCTAAAGATGTTTGGTATTCAGCAGTATTCCTACTTTGTCAGAAAGTGTTCCTTGTGGAACAGTGAGATTACAACATAAGGAGATAAGCACTTTGTGCGTGCACACACATACACACACACACCAAAAACAGCAATGTAGGCTGACGTGGCAAGCTGCCACCTGAGGAAAATGCATTACTCATGTCATAGCAGCCTAGGGAGATGTCCTTAGTGAGGACATTTAAGAACCAACAGAAAATCAATAAGCTTTAAAAATCTCTCTGGTTTAGGGAAAAATAAATCATCTATGATAACACTAATCACATAAAACTTTATTATCATTCTGACATCTCTCTGAATAGTCACCTTTATGTAACACTAAAAAAAATTTCCGAAAAACTACAAGTGGCAAAGAAGAGAAGGGCCAGATCCCCCTCTTTTTCACCAGGGGTTAACTCACAGAATTCCCCAGTTATGGAAGAAAGAAGATAACAATTTTAAGGCAAGTTAAATGCTTTGAATGTAACATAAGTCCGACATATTTAATCAATAATTAAGAATGTGTTTCTAAGTTGCCATTAAATTTTTTAACCAAGAATTATCATATAAGTAAGGGGACGACCAACCTTTTTATCTAAGAGTAGGGGAGAAATTTACATTTTAGAGGGAATCAGAAGACCTGCTTGTAAGAATCTCCAGTGTCTTTTAAATTTCTTTCTTTTGGGTCAAAATTAAACCAGATTTCAAAAGCACATTAAAATAACACAATTATGATATTAATGTCTTCTAATGGTGAAATTAGCTTAAAAATGGCTTTTTGTTTGATCATTCTCTACTGGGGCATATGAGGGTCACCATTACTTTGAACGTGGGATTTTGTGTCCTTACTTCAGGAGGTGTGGCATGGAGCCTAGAACCTGGACTTCTTAGTCGCTCTGTAAAATAATCTGGAATAAACTCTGCAAGAGAACTATAGGTTCATATAAAGGTCTACAGCTATAGCCTTGGAATTTCTTCTTGGTTTCTCATAAAATAACATCTATAAACCACTGTATCTAAAATTTGTAACAGAATTACCACATTGTTTCATCATATTTGCCATTGAAAACTTTTGATCTCACAAGGACAGAAAAATGTATTGATTCTTCGAGAACTTCTAGATATAAGGACTTAAGAGATGATTTTATGGTTATAAGGAAATTTTCCATTTGTTCAGTGAATTAAAATAGAAGATATTTGCAAACCACTTAAAGCAGTGTCTAAAATATAGGAAGGACTCTATTGGTTTAGATAGATAGATGATAGCTAGATAGATAAAGAGATTGAGACAGACTGAGAGACAAAGTCTACATGATGTAGAGCCTTTTCCTAGGGCAGTGGTGAGAAACAGCTCCCAGTGTTAGGAGACAGTAGGGTGCAGGGCCAGAGCACAGGTGCTGGAAGTCAGAAAACGTGGGTTGACATCCGAGCCCAGTCCCTTAACTCGCTTGGTGTATTAGGCTGTTCTTTGCCTCACTATAAAGAAATACTTGAGGCTGGGTAATATATATAAAGAAAAGAGGTTTCATTGGCTCATTTTTTCTGCAGGTTGTACCAGCATGGCTCCAGCATCTGCTTCTAGTGAGGGCCTCAGGAAACTTACAATCATGGCAGAAAGTGGAACATGAGCAGACACATCACATGCTGAGAGTAGCAGCAAGAGCCAGAAGGAAAGATGCAACACATTTTTAAACAACCACTCTCGTGAAGACTTAGACATTATTGTGAGGACAGCTAAGCCATTAATGACAATTTCACCCCCGTGATCCAATCAACTCCCACCAGACCGCATCTCCAACATTGGAGATTACAATTCAACATAAGATTTAGGGGGGACAACATCCAAACTTTATTACTTAGGATTTACTTCTTTTGGGGAGGGGGTCCTCAGTTTCTTCATTTCTAAATCAGAGATAATAAAAACTATCAAAAATATGCGTTGTCGTAATCAACATAGTAAACCAACATACCCCACAAAAATGACTACATATAGTAAGACAAATAGTGGGTAATTTTCTAACTTTCAAACTCTTCTAGCACCAAATCCTATGGATATGTGATTCCATTAGGACAAAAGAGATGCAAAGATGTAGTGTAGTCAGCCCATCTGGGTTCTGATTTTAGTTCTGTTGAGAACAATTTGTAAGACAGTGTACAGGCCACCAAAGCTCTAAGAACTTCCTAGCTGTGTGAAGAAGCTCAACTAGATCAGGGGTTAGCAAATTTTTCTTTAAATGGCCAAACAGTAGAGTTCAGGCTTTGAAGAGCCACAGGGTGTGTGTAGCAAATACTCAACTCCATGATTTTAGTGAGGAAACAGTCTTAGACAATACATAAACAAATTATCTTGTGCTTGTGATCTAATAAAATTGTATTTATGGACACTGAAATTTGAGTTTCACATAATTTCAACTTGTCATTAAATAATATCCCTCTTTCAACATTTTTCAACCTTTAAATATGTAAAGGTCATTCTTAGGTACCGGCCGTAAATAACAGGTGACAGACTAGATTTGGTGCCAGGACTGGAGTTTGCTGATCTCTAAACTAGATTGTTTCCAAGAGCTAGCATACTCTCAAAACCTTGATTCTGTTATTGTAATTGGTGCTCTTTGATCTATTTTCTTATTCTCATCCCCACACTCCCATTTCTGCATATCTACTTGGTATTCTTTCTGAAAATTACCTTCTGCTTGTAAGCTCATAATTTTTAAAGGGCTGTTATCAAGAAAGATAACATATTATTTTAAATATTTAAATGTTTAACTCACTATAATTCATCAAATGGTAAGTTAATTCTACTCTTTTTTAAATATTCTGAAATCAAGAATCATAACCTCCCCATTCTAGAGTGAATTTATATTACCAAGACTTGGGCCAATTCATTAACCTGAATTCAATTAAATGAACCTAAAATAAAGCAGTTCATAGAAAAAACAAAGATAAATAATCTCAGCATTTCTCTGTTGTTTGTATGTGTTTGTTTATGTAAACAAAAGAAGTGATTTCCCTCTGCCACAAATGCTGACTGTTCAATTTGTGCATCTTGTCAAATTTTCCCAAGTATCTGATTTTTTGATATGTTATGTCTTAGCCTTCTTTACTTTTACCTACTAGAAGTTGATGTTTCTTACCAAATTATTAGCCTTTATACAAATAAGTTTTTGCACTATTTACAAATATTAGTTTTGTTCCAGTTATACTTTACTGTTCCAAAGAAATTTAAAGTGTCATTTATGTTATTAGGATAAGTTACTTTCTTTGAGTTTTCTAAATTCCAAAATTCTTACTCTCCTTTTCATTTTTAGGAGTATTAAATTCTCTTGGAATATATGGTGAAAGTCTAAAAGAAACTTGTTTTTATATTCCAGCACTTTGGGAGGCTGAGTAGGGCAGATCACTTGAGCTCAGGAGTTCAAGACCCACGTGGACAGCATGGCAAAACCCCATCTCTACAAAAAACACAAATGTTAGCCAGGTATGGTGGTACATGCCTGTGGTCTCAGCTGCTTGGGAGGCTGAGGTGAAAGGAATGCTTGAGCCCAGGCAGTCGACACTGCAGTAAGCCATGATGGTGCCACTGCACTCTAGCCTTGGTGACACAGAGATGCTGCCAAAAAAATAAATTTAGTTCAACATACAATCAATCAGTAATATTATCATTTACCTATATGCAGACCTACTTAAAATTTATAAACTCATATTTTTTCATATAAAAGATAGCTCTATGTAAAATGTGAGAGATAAAAGTTAGATCCAAGGAAGACTCAAAATTAAGAGATACTAGGTAATCATAAAAAGCTATTTTAATTACATGACCAGAATACATTCATGACCAGAATGTCTCATGGAACAAATTAATGGGGGAAATAGTTGCCATTTTAGAAAACTTTATAGCTGTAAGACTTAAACAAAATAACTGTCATTAAGTAACTATATGTAATAGGATATACAATAAAATGTCCTCCCACTCACCTTCTGCAAAGTAAGGTGATGGGAAAGCTTATCCTGTGTTTCTCAAACTTGACTGTTGTAACAACCTGGGGGTGTCACATGCTAAGTTAAATATTCTCCATGCCTTAGAGATTCTAGATGAAGATGGGCCAAAGAATCTGTATTTTACCAAGTTGCTAAGATGATTTTTTAAAATTATGCAAATTTGGTGAATCCTGAGTTAGTGGTTAAGACTTAAGTATAAAAATTTTAAGTTTTTTCTGATTTAAAATTCGATAATAATACTAATTTCAAGGTATTTTTCAGAGTGTTAAATGAGATGGCATATGGAATGGACTTATTTGAGAACCTGGCACAAATAAAACAATTAATAAATCATCCTTACGGGTGTAATATATTGTAAATAAATTTTTTATGTTGGCATCCATGAAAAAAAGTAATTCAAATTTAAATAACTTCCTTTAAACAATCAGGCAAATTTATTAAATCTTCTGAATTTTAGTTTATCCTCCTCAAAAATAAGGGGTTAAAGTAGGTTTTAAAAATATTGAAATTGAGGGAAATTTGAATTCTTGAAGATAAACCAAGAGAAAAAAAAAGAAAGAAAAAAAATAAAGTCATGCCCAGCATTCACAGTAAAATAGTTGTATATATGAAATAAGAAATCTGACAACTTGTCTTTACATTTACTGCTGCTAGCCCTGAAAAATGGCAGTGTGGGGTGAATGCATGCTCCTCATGTGCAGCATTACCTGCACCTCCAAATGTGCTCCTTCACTTTAGTATTATCTCTTTGTTTTCTTTCCATCTTTTACAATAGTCATTAACTTAAATACTTTGATTTTTAATTACATTCTTTCATTTCCAGTACTATATTTATCAAAAAATACAAAAGGTGTCAGCTCCTAATTAACAAAACAAATATTAAATGAAGGTGAGAAAACTCTAGTTTTTTCAGTTAATTTATTAGTTGTGTTTTGTACAATGTCGTTCATATTTTTTAATACTAATTAGTAAATTATGGCAATATCATAAAACTATTTTTTATGTGTTTGACCTTATCATTAATATTTTGGCCGATTTCTTAATATTTTACCTCTGACTTTAAATTAGTTTAGCATTGATGTGAATAATGGCAGTTGCCAAGTAAGTTTTGCCTAATAGCATTGGGGTTTGGTTTTTAATTTCATAAATCTTTACAGTGAAATTTGGTACCTAATTTTGACAGTATGTCATTTACGATTCTTGCAGGCAAGAACTCTGTTATATTAATAAATAGTGCATCAATATTCTAAACCACTCAAAAAAGTTAAAAAAAGTATAATTGGTTGCTGAGAGAATTAAAAATAAAATTATATAAAATGCTCAATTAAAGCTAAAGAAGGCAGGATAGAGTGTAAACAAAAAAAAAAGAAAAATGGAAAAGAGCCATGAATTGTAAAGATTAGCAAATATGCTATATATTAAGTCAACTATGTCAATAATCACTTTAATTTAAAATGTTCTAAATACATCATTTAAAAGACAGGCTAACAGAATGTGCAAGGAAACAAGATCCAACTGCGTTATCTACAAGAAACTTACCTTAAATATAAAGACACAGATAACTTGTAAATATATAGAGAAATATATGTCATGCTAACACTAACCAAAAGAAAGCTAAAGTAGCTAAATTATATCAAGGAGGTCATTATATGTAAAGGAGGTCATTATTATATTGATACATGGATTGATTCACCAGAAGTCATAATAGTCATTAACATGTTTGCACTTAAAAACAGACCATCTGTATTTGTGAGAGTAAAAACTGACAGAATTGTTATGATTAATGGATGAATTAACCATTATATTTGAGTACTCATCTCCCCTCCATCAGAAACAGATAGATCCAGCAGGTAGAAAATGAGTGCATAGGGGAACTAAGCAGCACCTCAATCAACTAAATCTAGTTGGCACATATAGAATACTTTATCCAACAATGGCAGAATCCACAATAGACTACATTCGGAGCCATAAAGTACATATAAACAAATTTAAAATAATAGAAACATACAAAGTATAATTTTAGATCACAGTAGGATTAAAACATCAATCAATAATAGAAAGATAGCTGGAAAACTCTAAAATGCTTACAGGTTAATCAACTTTTCAATAACACATGGATCAAAGGAGAAGTCTCAGGAGAAATTTAAAAATATTTTGAATGAAATGAAAATGAGAATACTATAATACATGTCAAAATTTGTGGGATTCAGCAAAAGCAATGTTTAGAGGAAAATTTATAGCATAGAATGTATATATTAGAAAATAAATATTTGAAAACAACAATCTTATCTTTCACCTTAGGAAACGAGAAAAATAAGAGTAAAGAAAATCCAAAATAAACAGAAGAAAAAATAATAAAAGTAAAGCAGAAATCAATAAAATTAAATACAGGAAATCAACAGAATCAATGAAAGCAAAAGCTGGCTCTTTGAAGAAAATCAATAAAATCAAAACACCCTTAGTGAGTTAATTATGTAAAAAAGAGAGAAGACACAAATTATTAATATCAGAAATGAAAAAGAGGCCATCATTATTGATCTCATGGACATTCATAGGGTAGTAAGGGAATATTATGAACAAGCCTGTGCTTACAAATTTGATAACCTAGACAAAATGGACCATCTTCCTGAAAGACATGATCTGCCAAAACTCATACAAGCAGAAATAGAGAACCTGAATAGGTTCTATATCTATTAATGAAATTTAATCAATAATTAATAACCTTCCAAAACCAAAAACACCACCAGGCTAGATGTGTTTACTTGTGTATTCTTCCCCAAATTCAAGGGGTAAACAGATTGAATTATAAATAAAAACTTCCCAAATAAAATCCTAAGTACAGATGCTTAATTGATAAATACAACCAACAGCTTATTGAAGAAATAATACAAATTCTTCACAAAATCTTTGAAAATACAAGAGGAGGGAGCACATAAAAACTCATTCTATGAGGACAAAATTATCTTGATATAAAAACCAGGAAATACATCACATGAAAAGAAAACTACAGGCCAAAATCCCATATCAATATAAACACACAAATCTTCAAAGTATTTATCCAGGAGTGTAATATTGGAAAATAAATTAATTTAATTTTCCATATTAATAGAAAAATGACACCTTAATATAAGCATAAATTATAGCTGATGAAATCCAACACCCTTTCATGATAAAAATACCCAACAAACTAAAAGTAGAAGAGAAATTCTTCAACTTGATAAAAGGCATCTATGAAAAATCCACATCTAATTCATACTTATTGGTGAAAGATTGAATACTTTCCTGCTAACACTGGGAACAAGACAAGGATATGTGCTCTTGCCACTTATATTAAACATTGTAATAGAAGGTCTAACCAGGTTAGTATGGCAAGAAAAAGAAATAAAACATACGTATTTTGGAAAGGAAAAAATAAAATTACACTAGCGGACGTTATCTTTAGATAGGAAATCTTGACACACACACACACACACGCAAGAAAAAAATATTTAAATTAAAAACATACTCAGCAAGATAACAGCATATACTATCGAAGTTTAAATATAAATTGTGTTTTGTACACTAGCAATATGCAATCCAAATAAAATTGAGAACTGTTCCATTGACAGCAGCATAAAAATAAAATGTTTATGAATGAATTTAATGAAAAAGTGCAAAAATGTATGTATCGTTTTCTAGGGCTGCCATATTAAAGTGCCACAAATGAGGTGGCTTAAAATAACCAAAATTTATTGTCTCACGGTTGTGTAAGTTTGAAGTCTGAAATGAAGGTGTCAACAGAGCCATGCTCTGAAACACATACAAAGATCCTTCCTTACCTCTTCTTAGTTGTTGGTGGTTTCCCAATCTTCAGCATTCCTCGGCTTGTAGCTATGTAACTCCATTCTCTGCCGTTCTGCCACCCAGTATTCTTGTGTGCCTCTGTCTTCACATGGCTGTCTTCCTATAGAAATACCAGTCATATTGGACTAGGCAGTGACTCTACCTTTAAATATGTTCACATTCAGAGGTACTAGGGATTAGGACTTCAACCTACTTTTTTGGGGGGAGACATAATCCAACCATAACAATTTGTATTCTGGGAACCACAAGATACTTTTGAACAAAATTAAAGATGATCTAAATTTTTAAAAATATTTCATGGTGGTGGATTTTAATATTGTTAAGATGTTTATACCTCCAAAATTGACCTAAAGAAACAATGCTCTCCTTATCGAAATTTCAGCTTTTTTGCAGAAATTGAGAATCAGATAAAATTCATATGCAAGGGACCTAGAATAATTGAAACAATTCCAAAAAGGTAGAACAAAGTTGGAGGATTCATACTATATTTCCTGATTTCAAAATTGACTAAAAGGATAGAGTAATCAGATACTGTAATATAATCTGATTACTGTAATGTAATATAAAGACACCCATATAAATTAATAGAGTAAACTTGGGAGTTTAGAAATACAGTTTTACACTTAAATTCATTGTTACAACATTTTATCAATGTGGCCAAGACAATCCATTAAGTAATAGTATTTTTATCAAATGGCACTAGGACTTCTAGATATCCACATGCAAAAAGAATTAAGTTGGATGCCTAATTTACACCATATAATAGTTAACTTAAAATGCATTATGCACTTAAATGGAAGAGCTAAAATTACAACACTCTTACAGGCAAATGTAAGAATAAATTCTTGTGCCCTAAAGTTAGGCAATTGTTTCTTGGCTATGCCAACAAAATCACAAGGAAAAAATTTAAAAGTAGATAAGTTGGATTTCATGAAAATTAAAAAAGAGTTTGTACCTCAGTGGACACTATTAATAGATCAATTTACAAAATTGGATAAACTATTTGTCAATTACATTTCTAATAAGGGCCTAGTATCCGGAATATATAAACATTCCTTTTAACTGACAGTAAAAAGACAACCCAAATTTAAAAATTTATGGAATTAAAGAGATATTTCTCCAAAAGAAGATACACATATGCACCATATGCAAATGAAAGTATGCTTAATATCATTAATCATCATTGAAATTAAAATCAAAACCACATTGAGCTATCACTTTACATCCACTAGGATGGCCATTGCCAAAAAACAGACAGTAATAAATGCTGACACAGATGCAGAGGAACTGGAACACTCTTATATTGCTGGGGCATCTGAAATGGCACAGCTGCCTTACAAAACCTTTGTTAATACCTCAAAATATTTAGCCTAGAGTTCTTATGTGACCCAGTAACTCCACTGCCATGATAAATGAAAACACGTCCCATATTCACCCAAGATAAATGAACACACATTAACAGAAATGCTTTTACAAAAAGGGTCATAGAAGGGTCATAGTGGAATTATGCACCATAGTTACAAAGTGGAAATGATCCAAATGACCATTAACTGATGAATGGATGAACAAAATGTGGAATGCCTTTACAAGGGAATAGTCTTTGTCAATAAAAAGAAGGAAATGCTGATACATGTTATAACATGGCGAAACCTCATTGAAAACATGAAAACATTAAGCTAAGTGAAATAAGTAAAAAAGATCACATATTGTATGATTTCATTTATATGTAATGTCCAGAATAGGCTAATACATAGAAACATAAATAGACTGGTGGTTTCCAGGGATTAGGGAGAGGAATGATTAGGGAGTGATTTTTTTCTTTTTTTTTTTTTCTTTTTTTTATTTTTATTTTTTATTATACTTTAGGGTTTTAGGGTACATGTGCACAATGTGCAGGTTTGTTACATATGTATCCATGTGCCATGTTGATTTCCTGCACCCATTAACTCGTCATTTAGCATTAGATGTATCTCCTAATGCTGTCCCTCCCCCCTCCCCCCACCCCACAACAGTCCCCGGAGCGTGATGTTCCCCTTCCTGTGTCCATGAGTTCTCATTGTTCAATTCCCACCTATGAGTGAGAACATGCGGTGTTTGGTTTTTTGTCCTTGTGATAGTTTACTGAGAATGATGTTTTCCAGTTTCATCCATGTCCCTACAAAGGACACGAACTCATCATTTTTTATGGCTGCATAGTATTCCATGGTGTATATGTGCCACATTTTCTTAATCCAGTCTATCGTTGTTGGACATTTGGGTTGGTTCCAACTCTTTGCTATTGTGAATAGTGCCGCAATAAACATACGTGTGCATGTGTCTTTATAGCAGCATGATTTATAGTCCTTTGGGTATATACCCAGTAATGGGATGGCTGGGTCAAATGGTATTTCTAGTTCGAGATCCCTGAGGAATCGCCACACTGACTTCCACAATGGTTGAACTAGTTTACAGTCCCACCAACAGTGTAAAAGTGTTCCTATTTCTCCACATCCTCTCCAGCACCTGTTGTTTCCTGATTTTTTTTTGTGATTTTTTTCTTTGTGCAAGTAAAATATTTTAAAAGTAGACAGTAGTGATGATTTTGCTGTCCTGGGAATATAATGAACGTCACTGAATTATAGACTTCAAAAGTGAACTTCATGGTTTACAGTGACTGAATTATATTTTGATTATAAATATGCATCTATATAAATATATATAATTGTGTGTGTGTGTGTGTGTGTGTGTGTGTGTAATCCAGGATAGTATCCTGGATGGAATCCTGGGTTGTTTAAGCTGCCAAAAGTTCCAAATTAGTAACACATGAACTTGTTCAATGACTCCTCTGTCACCTCTTGAAATTAATTCCAGCCATTTATTTATCTACAACACAACCCCCACCACAACATTGTAGGCTAAACTTCATTTTTATGATGACTTCTCTCATATTCTAAATCCATATTTCCTTTTTCAAGCAATTTTTGAAACACCAAAACTACTGATTGAGCTCCCATCAGGTGAAGAACAAGATACTTCTAATTACTAGCAGGGACTATGTCAGGCATCTTAAGCAATCCAGAAAAATTTATGCATCATATTCCTGCCTGTAAGAAGTGGCATTTTAATTCTGGCTTTGATCCTCTTACCTACTATAATATTGATTCTCAATAAAGAAGACAAAGTTACTATCACCCTTATGTGAATATTCCCAAATCTCCAATTTCTGCATTGGGTCTCTGATGAGTTGATTATTATTTAATGGATTCCAACTGTGACAACACGACTCATCTTTCCCAAATAGGCTCCCTTCTGGGCGGCTCCTTTCTCAGCAAATGATGTCATCATTTACTCACTTGCCCTTGCCAGAAACCTGGGCATTGTTTGTAAATGTTTCTTCTTACTTACTTATATTCCACATTCAACCAGTCACCAAGTTCTATGTACTTTACCTTCTAAAGAGATTTTTACATCTCTCCAATTATCTCCTTACCCACTACTTATTTCCTTAACCATTACTTATCTCCTTACCTGTTACTGCTATCCTTGGCCAAGGCATCATCTTTTCATACTTATATTACTGAACAAACCATAAACTCTTTCCATCTTTGTTCCATATCATTTTTCATACTGTTGCCAAAATGTTCCTTCTCATGAGAGCATTTCTCAGTGGCTTCCACTGTTCAAGGTAATGTATACAGTTTTTAACCTGGTGATCGAATAACCTGCTTCTTGCCTACTGTTCCAGCCTCAGTTCTTATTATTTATTTATTTCTGAGTTGGGGTTTTACTCTGTTCCCCAAGCTAGAGTGCAGTGGTGCAATCATGACTCACTGCAACCTTGAACTCTTGGGTCCAAGCGATTTTCTGACTTCAGCCTCCAGAGAAACTAAGAATCCAGGTGTGCACCACCATGCCCAGTCAATTTTTTATTTTCATTTATTTTAGAAATGGGGTCTTGCTATGTTGCTCAGGCTAGTCTCAAACTGCTGGGCTCAAGCATTCCTCTGACCTCGGCCTCTCAAGGTGCCACCTCTCAAGGTACATCCCACCTTGGCCTCTCAAGGCATGAGCCAATGAACTAGGCCTTCAGTTTTTTTTAAACTTCTCTCACTCATATGGCTGAACCATCCTGCCCTTTCTTAAATTCTTCAAATGGGCTGCAATCGTCTCATCATTCCGACTTGCCTGTAATTCAGACTCACTCTTTCCCACAGTAACCTCAACTGCTTCAATGGCCCCACCTAGCTAACATCTGCTGAATGTTCGGAACTCACTAAGCTGATACTGCTTCTAGGACTTTTTCCCTGATCACCCCCAAGTTGGTGAGAGTATACTTGGTATTAACCTCCCTTAAGACTTTATAGTACTTATGTGTTCCATTTTCTCTACTCCCATATACATTGCTACCTCTGGGAAAGCAAGAAGCACTCCTACTTTATTATATCTTGCTTTGAAAAAAATCCGGTGATCAGTAAATATTTTTGAATGAAGAAATATGATTTGAAAGGTGTTTACCAGATTTTCAATGAACTTTAAAAGACATGTTAATACTCCTGTTTCTTTACATTGAAGAAGTCCCTCTAATGAGGCTCCATGGTGCTGGAATGCGTGGGGCAGGGAGGAAAACAGATGTCTTCTTATTCCTGTGTGGGTGAGTTTATTAACATCCCTGAATCTCAATTTCCTCATCTGTAAAAGGCATTAGAACACATGAGGACTGTTTGAGGGTAAAAATAAATGTTGTCTGTAAAGCATGCCAATTGAGGAAGCAGCTCTTGCCTTTCCCATCTTTTCTCGGTACCTCTCCCCTCGCCAGTCAGTCCTGAGAAAAGGTACGTCGAAAGCTGGTCCTAACTCATAACCCGTTCTTTTTTTCTCTCATTAGAAAACAAGTCATTTGCATTACTTCTAAGCAAGAATTGGAAAAACAAACACATTAATGTATTTTATAATTTTAAAAAATTGTTTGATAGACTTCATAGGCCCTGTTTTTCTTAAGAAAATATGTTTTACTGTCTTTTTATTGGAAACAATGGATAATGTACCAGGCCAGGTAATTCTATTTGACCCCATTTTTCTATCCTTTCTGTTTTGAAGGGCTTGGAAGCAGTTCCAAAGGGAGGGAAAAATGAATCATCACCTTTCCGTACGTGCATTTTGGATCGTCAAATTGGATTTGAAAATAGCCTTATATTGTTTCACTCCACAATAGATAAAGCATGAATTTCTATCAGCCTCATGACCTTCTTGTTTTCCCTGGTACTCCTGCTTTAATCTAAGGATTCTCTGTTCTTGCGCTTGCATAGGAGTCGAGTTAGAGCAAATTAATGAAAGACAATGTGTCCTACTATGTTCTACAGATAAAATATCAGGATCATCCATAAAGGTCAAAGCTGAGTGAGCCCAGAGGAGATTTTGGACCTGGGATTGGCCTCAGGCACTTTGTCTGAAAGAGAAGAGCCTGAACCTTAACTCGAGGCTACAATATCTTCCTCCTCCTATTGCTATGGAAACGTTCCTCTTATTTTTTAAAGCAAACATCCATGCCAGACATATGACACAGCAGAAAAGCTGTGGAGAAGGATGAAGTCAGGAGTTTGGAACCATCTTTCAAGATACATAGCCCACTGGTTAAATTTTCAGGCCCTGGAGTGTGTCCAACTTCTTGGGTTCCAATCTGTTCACAAACCACACAAAGCAGGTTTCTTAATCACTTCATGCAAGCAATCACATCATTAGTAAAGTAAGAAAGATGACGACATTTCCTTCCTGTGATACTGTGTGGTTTACTGCATGTGAAGTCTTTTAGAACATTGTCTGGTGCAAAGCACCATCAGTGTTAGCTGTAATTATCAAGTTTCAGCTTCCAACAATGTCAAGCAAGATAGATGAGTGAATGGGCCCCATGGAGGCAATTGGGGATTGCTGGAACAGCAGGACACTGGGCTGCATGTGTTAGGATCAAGGGCAGGCATGTTTTATTTCGAAATAAACAAGCAAGCCAACAAATCTTCACTGATCCTCCAGGCTTAGGTTTATGGAGTGTAACCATGTCATCTACCCTGTGTTTTGAGATTTAACCTATAATTTATTATATTGAACCTAAGTATATTGTTGCAAGAGATAAGACAGTGAGTCATATTTCATCACGCATTTCTTTAGTGATTCAGCAAAACATAATTTTGAGGAAATATTTAAAGTTGTTATAGTTACTAAGAAATAAATTACATGGACAGCCTCTCTCTATCATTTCTTTCATTTTTAAGGGAAGAATTGTTTTACTCAGAACATGGTGTTCTCCTAGCCAGAGAAACAGTCAGTTTGTCATATGCATTCATCTTTTGTCATATTTGTTAGAGGGCTATGCTGAGTGGAAATGCAGCTGTCACAGGTAAGTTCAGCTTATAGGTGGAAGACAGATTCATGAAGACACAACGGGTTAGGGTGATTATATGTTATCGGGTGCAATGCCTTGGCTGAGCCTGTACATTCTTTTTTTTTCTTCTTCAGAAGCTTTACACTTTTCTATTTTTGTTTTTCCTCTTTCTAACTTTATTTGAAATGCCACAGTGGAGCAGAAAGTGTGTAGGCTGTAAAATGAAAGAGAACAAGGTCAAAGTCAAATCCAAGATCTGGTACTGACCTGGGAAAATTACATAATCTCCCCAAGCACTGGTGTCAAAATCTGTAAAATGGAGGTGATATGTCATGGTAAGGACTGCTTTAAGGATTAAATGCATAAGATATATAGTAAGACCTATAGCACTATGTACACAGGATGGAGTGTCATCAGAAGCTTCTTCCTCCTCTGTCTTTAGATTCTATAAGACCTGCAACCTGGAACTGTGTCCATCCCTGTTTGAGTTGCTCAATAGGACTTGGTTAGGCCCTTTCGTGTCAGTACATGGATGTCGTTATAGGAATGAACCTATTTTAGGAGTGTTAATGATCCCAGGACCCATGATCATTTCAGTTTAGGGAATAATATGCACACAGTTTTTGACTGATGATATGTCTTTCAGACAGTGATAGTCTATGTGCACTTTTTAACTTATTGAATATTATTTGCATGTAATTTGATAAGACATTTACACATGTTGGAAAATATGACTCATACACAGTCAGTGGTTGATGGTAAGTAAAAAACTTTTGTAAATTTCTATGGGTGAAAAATCTAAAGCTCCACCTCAAAATCCCAAGTCTGAAAGAGATCTTTGAGATTTCTAAAGCCAGTTTTTAAAATTTGCACACTATCAACTGCACGCTCTGAGGGGTTGGGGAGTTACCACCAGAGGCCCTTGTACCACACAGGCTGCAAGCATGATCTATGGAATAGATAAATAATATTTTCACAACAAATACTATGCTTTTTCAAATGTATATAGATGTTTATATGATTAATAAAAGCAGAAACACACAGATGAGATTGTTTTTAATGTAGAAATCTCAATCAGTGGTTTCTAAATACACTCATATAGTAAATGTTTTCTTCAGGCTGGAAACCACACACCTTATCTAAGTCTCTATTTCCTATAAGGAAGCTGAAGCTTAGAAAGGCCAAGTGATTTTTGGAGTGGCACAGCTGAACATGGTAGAGCAGAATTTAGAAAACACATCTTCACACAATGTCCAACTTTCCACAACTATCTTGAATTTTTTAATTAAAGTTTTAACTTTGGAGATTGACATGCAGTTGTGAAGTTATAGGTGATGATCCTGAGTACACTTTAAACAATTTCCCTCAATAGTTTACATTTTCAAATGATGGCACAATAAAGCAACAAGGATACTGACATTGATAAAATAAACTGATGTTTTTCAGATCCACAATTTTACTTATATTTGTGTGTGTGTGTGTGTGTATGTGTGTTTAGTGCCATGCAATTTTATCACAGGTAAAATGTCTTAAGTACATCACCTGCATCAAGATACAGAGCAGTCATCGCCACAAGGATTCCTGCTGTTGTGCTTTAATAACCATACCCCCTCTCTCTTACCCTCTCCACCCAACTTCCTTAACCCCCTAGTAAGCAATAAATTGTTCTCCATTTTCCAAACTTTGTCATTTAAAGAATGTTGTATAAATGCAATCTTCAGTGTGCAGGCGTTTGGGATTGCCTTTTTTCACTCAGTAACATTCCTTCGAGATTCATCCAAGTTGTTGCTCATATCAACAGTTCATTCATTTTTTATTTCTGAGTAGTATTCCATAGTATCCATGTGCCAGTTTATTTAGCCATTCTTCCATTGAAGGACATTTGGGTTGTTTCTACTTTTTGGCTTTTATGAATAAAGCTGCTATAAACATGCATTTCAATTTTTTGTATAAAATAAGTTTTCATTTCACTGAGATAAATGTTCAACATTAAGATTGCCAGATTGCATAGCAGTTGCATGTTTAACTTAGGTCAATTTTGTTGTTGTTTTGACAGATTTATTGAGCTATAATTCACATAGCTTATAACTCACTCATTTGAAGCATACAATTTAATGGCTTTTAGTATATCTACAGAGTCGTACACCCATCAACATAATCAATATTAGAATATTTTCATTACCCTTAAAAGAAACACTGTACCTCTAAACGTTACCCTCCCATTTATCCAATTCCTCAGCACTTGGTATACCACTAACCTACTTTCTGTTCCTATAGATATGCGTATTATAAACAATCCATATAAATGGAATCATACAATATGTGACTTTTGTGATTCACTTCTTTCACTTAGCATAATGTTTCCCAGGTTCATCCATTTTGTAGTGTGTATCACCTAGATTTTGAAATTGTTGAATAGGATTTCACTATATGACTATATCATCTTTTACTTACACATTTATCAGTAAATGGACAATTGGATTAACTATACCTTTTGGGTATCATGAATAATGCTTTTCTTAATATTTGTGTATAATTTTTTGTGTGGACATAGTGTTGCCATTTCTCTTAAGTATATACCTAGAAGTAAAATTGCTGGACTGTGTGGTAACTCTACCTTTAACTACTTGAGGAATTACCTGCCTGATTTTCAAAGCAGGTGCGTTATTTCATTTTACATTCCTATATGCAGTAGATGAGGGTTCCAGTTTCTCAACATGTTTGCCAACACGTGCTATTTTCTGTCTTGATACAGATATCACAGTGGGTGTGAAGTGGTAACTTACAGTAAAGGTGGTTTTGATTTGCATTTTCCTGATGGGTAATGATGGAAGCATCTTTTTATGTGCTTTTTTGGTCATTTGTATAGATTCTTTGGAGACATATCTATTCATATCATTTGACCATTTTAAAAAATTGGGTCATTTGTCTGCTTATCACCGAGTAGTAATTAATTATTCTTTATATATTCTAGAGACAAGTGCCTTATCAGATAAAGTGCCTTATCAGATTTGCATTTTTTTCTCATTCTATGGCTTGTCTTTCACTCCCTTGATGGCGTGTTTTGAAGAGCAAAAGTGTTTACTTTTGATGAAGTCCAGCTTTTTTGTCATTTGTTGCTTATGCTTCTTGTGTCATATCTAAGCTTTATTCCAAATCACAAACACTTGTGCCTATGTTTTCTTCTAGTATTTTTATTACATTAGCCCTTACATTTAGGTGTTTAACTAATTTTGAGGTTTTTTAGATGCTGTGATTTATGGGGATTTCTTGTCTTTTTTTTTTTTTTTTTTTTTTTTCTTATCACAGAGGCTTAACTTAGAACTTCCGGCACTATGTTGAATCAAACTGGTGACAGCAGACATCCCTCCCTGCCTCTGATCTTGGGGTTTCTCACTATTAGGCCTTTCACTTCTTAAAAAAACCTACAGCTTTTTAAAACGCTATTTCTCTAGTTGAGGTATTTTTCCACTATTTTCAGCTTGCCTGGAGTCTACCCTAACCCTATGGATATGTTTTGAGATTTGTTTAATGCTTTTTTATGTCAGTTTATCTGATCATATAATTTTTCTTTGGTAGCCTGTTGATATGGTATATTACATTGATCAATTTTTGCATGTCAAACCAGCAATCCCTGGAATAAATCCCACTTAGTCACAGTGTAAATATCTCTTTATATACTGTTGGATTCAGTTGGCTAATATTTTGTTGAGACTTTTAATGTTTAAGCTCAAGATGAAGATTTGAATATAGTTTATTTGTTTTTGTTCTGTCTTTGGTGTTGCTGCATGGGTACTGGCCTTAAAAATGAGTTGGAAAATGATCTCTTCTTTAATTTTATGAAAGGGGCTGTGTAAAATATTGTGTAGAATTCAAAAGCAAAACCATTTAAGCCTAAAGACTTTACTGGGGGAAAGATTTTAAATTATGACTTCAATCTATTTAATGATTATAGAATAATTTAGATTAATTATCCTTTTTTATTGAGTTTTTACAGTTTGTAGTTTTCAAAATTTGATCTATTTCTCCTAGTTTGTCAAACTTCTGAACATAAAGTTGTTTATAGTGTTCCACAGTTACCTTTTTAATGGTTTCAGAATTTGTATTAATACACCTTCTTTTATGCCTAATATGGTCATTCGTGTCTTCTAATTTTTTTGTCATTTGTGCTAACAGTTCAATTTTATTGATTCTTTTAGAAAACCAGGTTCTTTCATTTTTAATTGTTTTCCTGCTTTTACTTTTACTTATTTATTCTCCTCTTCTATTTCTTCTACTTGATTTGGTTTCCCTCCTCACTACTTTTTAGGTAGGAATTTAGATTATTGATTTGAGATTGTTCTGTTTCTAATGTAAGCATTGAGTGTTATAAATTTCTCTCTTATTAATGTTAGCTGCATCCCACATGCTTTAATATTCTATATCTTCATATTAATTGAGTTTTATATATTTTTTAGATTTCCTTTATCATCTTGCATTATTTTGCAGTATATGGCTTAATTTTTAAGTTTTCAGAAATTTTCTTATTGTCTTGTTATTGATACCTAGCTTGATGCACTTATTGTCAGAGAATTTCAATTCTTTCCAATTTGTTGAGATTTATTTCATGGCTGTGGATGTGGTCATTCTTGGTGAATACTTCTTGTCTATTTTTCTAAAATATGTATTCTGCTACTAATGGGTAAAATATGGTTGGTTGATTGTGTTCTTCACGTCTTCCATATCCTTGCTGATTTTCTCTTTATCAATTATATCAGATATTGAAAGTAAGATGATGGAATTTTTGTGTTTTTGTTTTTGAGACAGGATCTCGTTCTGTTACCCAGACTGGAGTATAGTGGTGCTATCTCACCTCGTTAAAACCTGTACCTCCTGGGTTCAAGAGATTCTCCTGCCTCAGCCTCCTGAGTAGCTGGGAGTGTAGGTGCATGTCACCACTCCCGGTTAATTTTTGTATTTTTTTTTAATAGAGACAAGGTTTCGCCATGTTGGCCAGGCTGATCTCTAACTCCTGACCTCAGGTGATATGCCTGCCTTGGCCTCCCAAAGTGCTGGGATTACAGGCATGAGCCATGGCGCCCAACCAGATGTTGGAATTTCTAACTCCAATTACGGATTTGTCTATTTTTTTTTTCAACTCTATCAGTTTTTGCTTCTTTAGGGTTCTGTTGTTTGGTGCATACACATTTAAGATTGTTATGTCTTCCTGCTAAATTGATGCTTTCATCATTACACACTGTTGCTTTCTGTTTCTAGCAATTTGCTTTGTTTTGAAATTATTTTTTTCTACTACTAATGCTGCCAATTCTGCCATATTTTATTAATGTTCGCATGCTAAATATTTTTTACTTTTTAACTCACAACCTACTTGTGTCTTTGAATTTGAAATGTTTCTTACAGTCAGCAAAATCTGATTTATCTCAGTAGAATTTACTTTTTCTTGGTCAGCATTGAATTTTGAGAACTTTAAAAGATAATTTTCCCATAAACAATGGTTTAATGCATACACTTAACATATTGTAAGACTGAGTGAATTTTCCAAATATTTTAAGCATTTCATATATTTTGTATTTTATTTCCATGTGTAAATATGTGCATATTTACCCAAAATTTTATATCCTTGCATGGTGAATCTAGTTAAATTAAGGAAACTGATAATTAAATATATACAGAGACTTGATTGACCACAGACATATTAAAGAGCTAATGACTGCAGACTTAGATTTAATCTTCCTATCAGACTAGTTTTTTTTTTTATTTTTATTTATTTATTTTTTATTATTATACTTTAGATTTTAGGGTACATGTGCACAATGTGCAGGTTTGTTACATATGTATCCATGTGCCATGTTGATTTCCTGCACCCATTAACTCGTCATTTAGCATTAGGTATATCTCCTAATGCTATCCCTCCCCCCTCCCCCAACCCCACAACAGTCCCTGGAGTGTGATGTTCCCCTTCCTGTGTCCATGAGTTCTCATTGTTCAATTCCCACCTATGAGTGAGAACATGCGGTGTTTGGTTTTTTGTCCTTGCGATAGTTTACTGAGAATGATGTTTTCCAATTTCATCCATGTCCCTACAAAGGACATGCACTCATCATTTTTTATGGCTGCATAGTATTCCATGGTGTATATGTGCCACATTTTCTTAATCCAGTCTACCGTTATTGGACATTTGGGTTGTTTCCAACTCTTTGCTATTGTGAATAGTGCCACAATAAACATATGTGTGCATGTGTCTTTATAGCAGCATGATTTATAGCCCTTTGGGTATATACCCAGTAATGGGATGGCTGGGTCAAATGGTATTTCTAGTTCTAGATCCCGGAGGAATCACCACACTGACTTCCACAATGGTTGAACTAGTTTACAGTCCCACCAACAGTGTAAAAGTGTTCCTATTTCTCCACATCCTCTCCAGCACCTGTTGTTTCCTGATTTTTTTAATGATGGCCATTCTAACTGGTGTGAGATGGTATCTCACTGTGGTTTTGATTTGCATTTCTCTGATAGCCAGTGATGATGAGCATTTCTTCATGTGTTTTTTGGCTGCATAAATGTCTTCTTTTGAGAAGTGTCTGTTCATGTCCTTTGCCCACTTTTTGATGGGGTTGTTTGTTTTTTTCTTGTAAATCTGTTTGAGTTCATTGTAGATTCTGGATATTAGCCCTTTGTCAGATGAGTAGGTTGCAAAAATTTTCTCCCATTCTGTAGGTTGCCTGTTCACTCTGATGGTAGTTTCTTTTGCTGTGCAGAAGCTCTTTAGTTTAATTAGATCCCATTTGTCAATTTTGGCTTTCGTTGCCATTGCTTTTGGTGTTTTAGACATGAAGTCCTTGCCCACACCTATGTCCTGAATGGTATTGCCTAGGCTTTCTTGTAGGAGTGTAATGGTTTTAGGTCTAACATTTAAGTCTTTAATCCATCTTGAATTAATTTTTGTATAAGGTGTAAGGAAGGGATCCAGTTGCAGCTTTCTACATATGGCTAGCCAGTTTTCCCAGCACCATTTATTAAATAGGGAATCCTTTCCCCATTTCTTGTTTTTGTCAGGTTTGTCAAAGATCAGATAGTTGTAGATATGCGGCATCATTTCTGAGGGCTCTGTTCTGTTCCATTGATCTATGTCTCTGTTGCGGTACCAGTACCATGCTGTTATGGTTACTGTAGCCTTGTAGTATAGTTTGAAGTCAGGTAGCGTGATGCCTCCAGCTTTGTTCTTTTGGCTTAGGATTGACTTGGCGATGCGGGCTCTTTTTTGGTTCCATATGAATTTTAAAGTAATTTTTTTCCAATTCTGTGAAGAAAGTCATTGGTAGCTTGATGGGGATGGCATTGAATCTATAAATTACCTTGGGCAGTATGGCCATTTTCACGATATTGATTCTTCCAACCCATGAGCATGGAATGTTCTTCCATTTGTTTGTATCCTCTTTTATTTCATTGAGCAGTGGTTTGTAGTTCTCCTTGAAGAGGTCCTTCACATCCCTTGTAAGTTGGATTCCTAGGTATTTTATTCTCTTTGAAGCAATTGTGAATGGGAGTTCACTCATGATTTGGCTCTCTGTTTGTCTGTGATTGGTGTACAAGAATGCTTGTGATTTTTGCACATTGATTTTGTATCCTGAGACTTTGCTGAAGTTGCTAATCAGCTTAAGGAGATTTTGGGCTGAGACAATGGGGTTTTCTAGATGTACAATCATGTCATCTGCAAACAGAGACAATTTGACTTCCTCTTTTCCTAATTGAATACCCTTTATTTCCTTCTCCTGCCTGATTGCTCTGGCCAGAACTTCCAGCACTATGTTGAATAGGAGCGGTGAGAGAGGGCATCCCTGCCTTGTGCCAGTTTTCAGAGGGAATGCTTCCAGTTTTTGCCCATTCAGTATGATATTGGCTGAGGGTTTGTCATAGATAGCTCTTATTATTTTGAGATACATCCAATTAATACCTAATTTATTGAGAGTTTCAGCATGAAGGGTTGTTGAATTTTGTCAAAGGCCTTTTCTGCATCTATTGAGATAATCATGTGGTTTTTTGTCTTTGGTTCTGTTTATATGCTGGATTACATTTATTGATTTGCATATGTTGAACCAGCCTTGCATCCCAGGGATGAAGCCCACTTGATTATGGTGGATAAGCTTTTTGATGTGCTGCTGGATTCGGTTTGCTAGTATTTTATTGAGGATTTTTGCATCAATGTTCATCAAGGATATTGGTCCGAAATTCTCTTTTTTGGTTATGTCTCTGCCAGGTTTTGGTATCAGGATGATGCTGGCTTCATAAAATGTGTTAGGGAGGATTCCCTCTTTTTCTATCAATTGGAATAGTTTCAGAAGGAATGGTACCAGTTCCTCCTTGTACCTCTGGTAGAATTCAGCTGTGAATCCATCAGGTCCTGGACTCTTTTTGGTTGGTAAGCTATTGATTATTGCCACAACTTCAGAATCTGTTATTGGTCTATTCAGAGATTCAACTTCTTCCTGGTTTAGTGTTGGGAGGGTGTATTTGTTGAGCAATTTATCCATTTCTTCTAGATTTTCTAGTTTATTTGCATAGAGGTGTTTGTAGTATTCTCTGATGGTAGATTGTATTTCTGTGGGATTGGTGGTGATATCCCCTTTTTCATTTTTTATTGCATCTATTTGATTCTTCTCTCTTTTCTTCTTTATTAGTCTTGCTAGCGGTCCATCAATTTTGTTGATCTTTTCAAAAAACCAGCTCCTGGATTCATTAATTTTTTGAAGGGTTTTTTGTGTCTCTATTTCCTTCAGTTCTGCTCTGATTTTAGTTATTTCTAGCCTTCTGCTAGCTTTTGAATGTGTTTGCTCTTGCTTTTCTAGTTCTTTTTATTGTGACGTTAGGGTGTCAATTTTGGATCTTTCCTGCTTTCTCTTGTGGGCATTTAGTGATATAAATTTCCCTCTACACACTGCTTTGAACGTGTCCCAGAGATTCTGGTATGTTGTGTCTTTGTTCTCGTTGGTTTCAAACAACATCTTTATTTCTGCCTTCATTTGATTATGTACCCAATAGTCATTCAGGAGCAGGTTGTTCAGTTTCCATGTAGTTGAGCAGTTTTGAGTGAGTTTCTTAATCCTGAGTTCTAGTTTGATTGCACTGTGGTCTGAGACACAGTTTGTTATAATTTCTGTTCTTTTACATTTGCTGAGGAGAGCTTTACTTCCAACTATGTGGTCAATTTTGGAATAGGTGTGGTGTGGTGCTGAAAAAAATGTATATTCTGTTGATTTGGGGTGGAGAGTTCTGTAGATGTCTATTAGGTCCACTTTGTGCAGAGGTGAGTTCAATTTCTGTATATCCTTGTTGACTTTCTGTCTCATTGATCTGTCTAATGTTGACAGTGGGGTGTTAAAATCTCCCATTATTATTGTGTGGTAGTTTAAGTCCCTTTGTAGGTCACTGAGGACTTGCTTTATGAATCTGGGTGCTCCTGTGTTGGGTGCATATATATTTAGGATAGTTAGCTCTTCTTGTTGAATTGATCCCTTTACCATTATGTAATGGCCTTCTTTGTCTCTTTTGATCTTTGTTGGTTTAAAGTCTATTTTATCAGAGACTAGGATTGCAACCCGTGCCTTTTTTGTTTTCCATTTGCTTGATAGATCTTCCTCCATCCGTTTATTTTGAGTCTATGTGTGTCTCTGCACGTGAGATGGGTTTCCTGAATACAGCACACTGATGGGTCCTGACTCCTTATCCAGTTTGCCAGTCTGTGTCTTTTAATTGGAGCCTTTAGCCCATTTACATTTAACGTTAATATTGTTATGTGTGAATCTGATCCTGTCATTATGATGTTAGTTGGTTATTCTGCTCGTTAGTTGATGCAGTTTCTTCCTAGCCTCAATAGTCTTTACCATTTGGCATGTTTTTGCAGTGGCTGGTACCGGTTGTTCCTTTCCATGTTTAGTGCTTCCTTCAGGAGCTCTTTTAGGGCAGGCCTGGTGGTGACAAAATCACTCAGCGTTTGATTGTCTGTAAAGTATTTTATTTCTCCTTCACTTATGAAGCTTAGTTTGGCTGGATATGAAATTCTGGGTTGAAAATGCTTTTCTTTAAGAATGTTGAATATCGGCCCCACTCTCTTCTGGCTTGTAGAGTTTCTGCTGAGAGATCAGCTGTTAGTCTGATGGGCTTCCCTTTGTGGGTAACCCGACCTTTCTCTCTGGCTGCCCTTAACATTTTTTCCTTCATTTCAACTTTGGTGAATCTGACAATTATGTGTCTTGGAGTTGCTCTTCTCGAGGAGTATCTTTGTGGCATTCTCTGTATTTCCTGAATCTGAATGTTGGCCTGCCTTGCTAGATTGGGGAAGTTCTCCTGGATAATATCTTGCAGAGTGTTTTCCAACTTGGTTCCATTCTCCCCGTCATTTTCAGGTACGCCAATCAGACGTAGGTTTGGTCTTTTCACATAGTCCCAAATTTCCTGGAGGCTTTGTTCATTTCTTTTTATTCTTTTCTCTAAACTTCCCTTCTCGCTTCATTTCATTCATTTCATCTTCCATCAGCGATACCCTTTCTTCCAGTTAATCGCATCTGCTGCTGAGGCTTCTGCAATCTTCATGTAGTTCTTGAAACTTGGCTCTCAGCTCCATCAGCTCCTTTAAGCCCTTCTCTCCATTGGTTATTCTAGTTATCCATTCTTCTAATTTTTTTTCAAAGTTTTTAACTTCTTTGCTATTGTTTTGAGTTTCCTCCCATAGCTCAGAGTAGTTTGATCATCTGAAGCCTTCTTCTCTCAACTCGTCAAAGTCATCCTCCATCCGGCTTTGTTCCATTGCTGGTGAGGAGCTGCATTCCTTTGGAGGAGGAGAGGTGCTCTGCTTTTTAGAGTTTCCAGTTTTTCTGCTGTTTTTTCCCCATCTTTGTGGTTTTATCTACTTTTGGTCTTTGATGATGGTGATGTACAGATGGGTTTTTGGTGTGGATGCCTTTCTGTGTGTTAGTTTTCCTTCTACCAGCCAGGACCCTCAGCTGCAGGTCTGTTGGAGATTACGAGAGGTCCACTCCAGACCCTGTTTGGCTGGGTGTCAGCAGTGGTGGCTGCCGAACAGCAGTTTTTTGTGAGACCACAAATTCAGCTGTCTGATAGTTCCTCTGGAAGTTTTGTCTCAGAGGAGTACCTGGCCGAGTGAGGTGTCAGTCTGCCCCTACTGGGGGGTGGTGCCTCCTAATTAGGCTGCTCAGGGGTGAGGGACCCACTTCAGGAGGCAGTCTGTCCGTTCTCAGATCTCCAGCTGCGTGCTGGGAGAACCACTACTCTCTTCAAAGCTGTCAGTCAGACAGGGACATTTAAGTCTGTGGAGGTTCCTGCTGAATTTTTGTTTGTCTGTGCACTGCCTCCAGAGGTGGAGCCTACAGAGGCAAGCAGGCCTCCCTGAGCCGTGGTGGGCTCCACCCAGTTTGAGCTTCCTGGCTGCTTTGTTTACCTAAGCAAGCCTGGGCAATGGCGGGTACCCCTCCCCCAGCCTCGCTGCCACCTTGCAGCTTGATCTCAGACTGCTGTGCTAGCAATCAGCGAGACTCCATGGGCATAGGACCCTCCGAGCCAGGTGCGGGGCACAATCTCCCAGTGTGCCGTTTTCCAGGCCCATTGGAAAAGCACAGTATTAGGGTGGGACTGACCTGATATTCCAGGTGCCGTCTGTTACTCCTTTCTTTGACTAGGAAAGGGAACTCCCTGACCCCTTGTGCTTCCCGAGTGAGGCCATGCCTTGCCCTGCTTTGGCTCATGCACAGTGCGCTTCACCGACTGTCCTGCACCCACTGTTTGGCACTCCCTAGTGAGATGAAACTGATACCTTAAACAGAAATGCAGAAATCACCCGTCTTCTGTGTCGCTCAGGCTGGGAGCTGTAGACCAGAGCTGTTCCTATTCGGCCTTCTTGGCTGCACCCACCCAGACTAGTTAAATTTACAAGATGTTTAAGATATTTTCAGACCCATAATGACATAAGTGCATATTTTTGTTTCTTTAGGGAAAGGATTGTCACATTGCCTTGCAAGAGGCATTAAGGTGAAACACCATTAAAACTATGAATTTATTGAAGTCTAGAGTTCGTGCATCAGATACATAATCTCAGATATCCAATTTTATTAGCAAAATAGGGGTGGATACACTTTTTAGATGTTGGAACACAGTAGCAAAACTTCAGAGATGAATTCATAGAAACAGGAATTGAAAAGACTGAGAATTTCCAAAGTATCAAGAATTCTCACATTTGCATCACCATGCATTTGTATATTTCACAATGGCAATTTACTGTCATGTATCTTCTATCAAAAGACACATGATTATGAGGACTATTATGAAGAGAATAAAACACAAAGAAGTGAGATGACTCAAGTATTAAATGTCATCAGGCTATGAAATGAGAACAGCATTGCCAGTAGGATCAGGATACTTTGGCTGTCTTGTCACTGACCACTGAAATCAAAGCATTGGCTTATTCCCCTGAGGAAGCACTGACAGTTCATTGTCATCTCTTCTTTTGCCCCTACTTTTATGACCAAACCACTTCTGATAAATGCATTCTTTGTAAATAGAAATAGTTTCCATCAGGTCATATTATAGTTGTATCAGCCTTTTCTCCTGGAAACCATTGCTTTTTTTTTTTTTTTGAATATATAATGACTTAATAGCTTAACACTAACTAAAGCAATTTCATTTTCACACAGTAAAGGTAAACTTAACTGTATATTTAAAATGCTGAAAATATATGCCAAAGTTGTTGTAGATGTCAGTGATGCCCACATTTAAATACCTCAAGCTCTAATCTCTTGCAGAACCTGTGCTATAGGATGAGGATTCAGAACACAATCTCTAGCCAGACTACTTGACATCATTTTCCATCTATAGCAACTTGCTAATTGCATAACTCTGGGAAATTTAGTAACCTTGTTATGACTCTGTCTTCTCATATGTAAAATGGTGACAATCATGGTACCAGATAACTCTGGGGTTATTATAAGATTAAATATGGAAATACACATAAAGTAACCTACGCAGTGCTTGGCACCAATTAAGAACTCAATACATGTTAGCTATTTGTAGAAATTGTCAGCAACATCACGTATAAGATGACTAAAACAGAAGCTTTGATTCCCATATTCATACTTAAAGATAGTTTTGCCTCATCTTTGGAAATGGCATCAGCTCAGTTTCTCAGGACCATAAATTTGACATCGATCTATCTTTCTATCCTTCACTCCTCCTTTCCAGCAGAAAGCTCTTCATTCTCTCTCTCCAGATCATAACTAAACCCATCTCCTTCTGCTTACCTTGATGGCTCCCACCATCACTCCTACATAGACTTGTACATTCATCTCCTAATGAACTTTCCCGTTTGCACTTTTTACCTTTGCACTTCCACCACACCACAGTCCTTCATCCGAAAGTTAGAAAAAGTCATCTTTTTAGACCCAGATATTTGCTGTCCCCCCTCAATGCTGATCACTGTGGCCTGTGTGGTCATCCACAATCTGGCCCTGCCCACACCTCCAACCTCATTTCTCCTGAATATGGGTTCCTGTGGCTGTTGAACACATCCAGCTCTTTCCTATCTCAGGGCCACTGCTTGCTCTGTTTTTTCTGCCTACGGGCTCTGACTGGACCTTTACCTCCTGGCTCCCTCTTATCATTCTGGTTCCAGTTCCCCTGCTAGCGTCTCAAGGAGCTGACTCTTGACAACCATGTCTGAAATACCCTGCAACTCTTGATGCTCTTGTCCATATCACCATGTTTTATTGTCTTCAGAGCAGTTATAAATTTCATACCGTATCTTACATTTATTATTTACTTCCCTCTCACTGGCAGGTTAAAATATGGATTCTCTTGTAATGTTAAGTGCTTAAGAACGTGATTGGCATACAGTGATTACTCAGTAAATGCAGAAGAAAAAAATTAAGAAGAAATATAAAGCCATAAAGTGAGCAATTAAGTATGATTGAGAAAATTCCATAAGATTTAGGTTTTAGGTCACCAGCTTAAAATAGTTATTCAAATATCATGAGTCAATAAAATAATCAATTTACTTATTGACAGGTGATTTTCAAGTGAATGATTTGGATTATGTTGCATATTTAATAAAATGTGATACATTGAATTTAATAAAATGAAATACATTGAATTTAATGAAATGCGATACATTGAATTTAATTAGGAAATGTCTTTCACTAATGTCTGGAAAAAGATAACGTAAAGCATCATGTTTTTTATCTTATTTTTGTTTAGCTGTTTGCAGAATAAAAAAATTGTAATTTTACATGACAAATATCCTGAGGCAAGCAAATGAACAAATAAAAAGATGCATAAATAAATTGAATAAATAAAATCACATTTTAATTTCAAATCCAATTTAGTTATACTGAGTTGCTAGGCATTTCTTTGGTTATAACCTATCAAAAACATTAAATTCTAATTATATACTACCCTTAAGAAAAATATTTGACTCTATTATATTTTTCTTTTATTGCATCTTATAGAATACTATAAAATTCTTATTAAACAACTTGTTTCAAGAAATATTATAGAGGTTTTCAGGATCATTTCAGAACATTTGACCACTGATCCAACAGAATGTTATGCATTTTGTTAAAAGTACTCTGGTTTAATAAAAATATAGGAGCTTAAGTTCTTAAATATGCTGTTTATCCAATTTGTAAGGTATTTGCCAAGGAGGGAGTACATTTGATGAAGTATATACATACAACATAAATCCACTACCTTCCTCATTTACTCAAGGTGTAGATATCTTCTTAGGATGCTTTGTCTAGAAGACTAAGTCTATGGCACCTCATTTCCCATGATACTTTCTCAGCTTAAAATAAACCCCACATCAGCTGGGTGCTGTGGCTCACGCCTGTAATCCTAGCACTTTGGGAGGCTGAGGCAGGCGGATCACAAGGTCAGGAGTTCGAGACCAGCCTGGCCAACATGGGGAAACCCTGTCTCTATTAAAAATACAAAAATTAGCTGCGCATGGTGGCGCACACCTGTAATCCCAGCTACTTGGGAGTCTGAGGCAGAAGAATTGCTTGAACCTGGGAGGCGAAGGTTGCAGTGAGCTGAGATTGTGCCATTGTACTCCAGCCTAGGTAACAAAAGCAAAAACTCCATCTCAAAAAAAAAAAAAATTAAGTAAACCCCACATCATAATAGCTTTTTCATTTTCTTGCCTCTTTCTCCCAACTTTACTGGGGTATACTTGACAAATAAAAATTATATACATTTAAGATGCACTGTGTGGTATTTTTATATATATATAAATATATATATATATATATACACACACAATTACCATAGTCAAGCTAATTAACATACTCATCATCTCACATAGTTTTTAAAATTTGCTTTGTTTTTGCAGTGAGAACTGGAGTAGCAACTTTCTGGAAATACTGTCAATAGTAATACTTAAGATAACAACACAATGTCAAGTTTAAAAATAATTAATTAAATTCCTTTCCTTTTCTCCTCCCTCCATTTTTGTGCATTTGTATATCTATGCTATAGCAATGAAAATGGTTTCAGGCAGAAATGAATGCAGACATTGAAGTAAAAACATGTGAGCTCATAATTCCTTTTCCATGTTCCATGTTGTAAATCTGCAGTGAAGAATAAATAGAAACTATTTTCACTTCAGTGTTTAAAATAATACAGGATTTAATGGGAATATTTTAATTGCATGATCTTCATTTATCTTGACAGACAATTCCCTCTACACGTTGACTTTGTACCATTATATCTGTCGAACTAGCTAGTCACCAGTGGTTTCTAACACCTACTAAATGATTTATTGAAAAATCCTCAAATGGAAATAAAAAACAGTAAAGAAAATATTGTAATCTTATGTGGAAAACCCCACTGGAAAAAAGAAGGACAATGAATTTGATTATAGCAATAAATACACACCATGAATATCATTAACCATCACTTATTCTTTCATCAGTTCTTTTTTTTTTTGAAAGACCTATAAAGCTATTCTGCTGTCATGAACAGTCATCTTACATTTGTCTTAAACGTGCCTTCTCTTATGAAAGACATCAAAGGTCTATGTGATTTTGCATTTAATATTGTTGCTGTCTCTCTTTCATTTGTTTGTTACTTTTCTGTGCAAGCAATTCCAAAGAAGTTTTACAAACTTGAAAACATTCTTATTTCCTATATATATGGGTTTCTTTTTACCAGTTTATTTCAAAATCCAAACTAATGCCGTTACTTTAAAAATTGAACTATTAATTTACACACCATTTAACTTTCAATTGCATTCCGAACCTAATTTAACTTTAAATTTACCTTTAAGCCATTAAGAAAATAAGATTAGTCGAAATACAATTGTAGGCCATATGGTTGTTTCAGGTCTCTCCATTTCTGTTGGGGGATTTTATTTTGAATGGGCTTGTTTACTTAGCTCAGTGTGAAATTTATCGGTTTCTCAAACTACCCTTCTAGCTCTTATATTTTGTTGAACCTTTTTTAGTCTTCCCTTTGACAATTTGTAAGTTGCTTTCTTTTGACTTCTTTTCAAAATACAGTTCGGTAGTTATGACTCACGTATTATTTTTGTTAGTTAAAAACCCACAGTTGACCAACTTTCTCTTTTTGTTGGAGTTTGAGAATCCACACCCTGATTTTGGTTTCCTTGGCTGATGTCTTCAGCATGAGCTTTTGTAGATACTGCTTCCAGATTCATAGATTGCTTAGGGTCACCCACAGATGACCTGGAATGATGCAGTGCGCTCAGACCCCTGTGTCCACAGTACTCGGGCACACAGCCTGCTGGGGCCTGCTGCAGGGTCTCCATCAACAGTCACTGCATGAATGATTGCAGGTATCTTTCAGGCAAATTTAGATGTTTTTTTCCCTAAAGATTCCTCTCCGTATATCTCATCATCTTCCCACGTCCAGGCACACCCAAACGTTCCAGTAACAACAAAAATCAGACAAAATACCTAGGAAAGCTTTCAAAATAAATCTGAGGGTTTCCTAGGAAGCAAAGTACAAATCTTTGTTGAAGGGCATAACAGATGTAAAGGAACAGAACACAATCAGTTTTGGTCCTTGATCAATGATCTACATGAGAATATTTCCGTCTTCTCACATCACAGGTTCGATGCAATCCTCATTACCACCTCAGTGGGATTAGTGGGCTGGACTGAGAGAGGCTCTGGGAATGCTACTGTCACATTCATCAGGCATTATCCTCAGGCAGATTACCCATGCGTGGTATCCTTGCTAATCGTAGCTTTTCTTGCCACTGGGCTTGTACTTTCTTCTCTTCCTCAGTGCGGAGTCAAACCACAGTAGGCACTTTCCTTAGTGAAAAATCATTTCCAAGGTGTTTGACACAAAGAGATCCTGAAGACATTTGCTGTCATCTTTGTTTGAGTATTCCAGACTCAGGGAGCTGGGCCTGCCATGCGGGAGGTAAAGCTGGGGCCACACCCCACCCCTGCCAGCCAGGAGAGTTCCTAGACCCTTCCCCTGAGCTAGATTTTCCAGTCGCATGGAGCACTTTCTCACATATTCCATGCTACTGATTTACCTCGCTTATTTTCTACCTCTTCTACACAAATGGATGCCCAATTGTGGTAGGACTCTTTTTTTTTTTTTTTTTTTTTTCTGTTGATTCACTACAGTATCTGTAGTGCCTGAAACAATCCATGATGTACTCTGTGGCTGCTGTTGAATGTTGAGTAGACGGCTTTGATTTTGCTTTTGCTCAGCTGATGTTAACCATCCTTTTCCCCTGCTGCTGCTGTCTTGTCAGTCATCTCCCTGTGTGTCTTCCTAAATCTATTCACAGTTACAATTACTTAAAATATTATTTTTAAATTGCAGGTTTTATAAAGCAATCATGTCTGATCTCTTCATTGCAGTACACAGTTCTTGACAAAATTGAAAACAAGCAAAAAATCATATCTTATTTATGATTTACAATTTGTCTGTTTTCTCCAGACAGTTGATAATTGTCACTACCGCTTATAAACTTGTATCTAGTACCTTCCTTTCAAAGCTAGATGCTAGGGTGACAGATAAGGTTTATAAAGGAAAATGTATGTAAATTAAGTATCCAAGAACAGAAAAAGGGAAATGAAATTTGGGCTACTTATACGAGTGAAAATAAACTCCATGATGTGCCGGCGCCAGCACAGGCTCTTGTAGTTTCCTCCCAACTTTGGGCTCAGTGGCATCATGTTGGTGGCCAGTTTAGGAGTATTTGTATCACAAAATCCACAAGTGCTGCAAATCAAGGCTTTTCTGTTCTAGAATGCTGGTTGATAAATAGTAGCCTCAACATTTACCAGAACACTATAAAAATAATTCAGTGATCATAAAGTTATTATCCACAGAATATTTACTGGCATGGAAAAATGTTCACAATAAAAACTGGTGTTTAAAATTGTTTATTACAAAAACTTGTGTAATGAAATCATCTTGAAAATACTTGCATTACTAAGATATAAATGGTTCTCTCTGGGCAGTGAGATTGGGAGGAATTTTTTTTTTTTTTTTTGCTTTCTCTCCAGCAGCTTGACAACACAGCTTCACAAGAAGATACCTTTTCCTTTTAAAATCCCCACTGTGTTCTCCTTCCTCCTGACTTCTCCCCAGGGTACCCATGTTGAATGCCTGGTGTGGATCCCATGCTTCATTCCTGCCCTGCTACTTGCTCTGCTCTCAGCTTGCTGCACAATCCCCCACCCTTCCTGCTCCAATTCACTAAGGGCTTTCTAGGCAAAGCTTGCCCAAGCTGCTCTCCTCCTGCAAGTCTGTGCTAAGGCTGCCAGACTCCCCTGGGGCTGGGTCTGCATCTGCAGCCTGTGGGTGCTTCTGTGAGGGTGAGTCAGGCTGTGCAGCAGGTGGTCTGTTCTTGTCAGTTTCTTGTCTTCTGACCATTTGTGGGGCTGTATTGGCAGTAAAACTCCCATGACACAGAGAACATTCCATGTATGTTTGGTAAAATAGTAAAGAATGGATGCATGTGATACTAAAAATATAATCATTACAATAGTTAATAAGGTATTTTAATGCAAATCAATCTTTTTATAATATTTTGAGAAGAAAAACACATGTTCACTGGGGAATATTAAAAACAGATCTTAGCTCAGATGTGTTATTCGAATATTGAGAAAAAAATAAACATTATGTGAGTTCTTTTTGTCTTTTTGAAAATCAAGATGAAGAAAAATTGTTCTTTATTGTGGCTCCCATAATTTAAAAAATAGCTTTTCTTTTGTTATTCTAACTTTTAAAAAACGTTTTGGAAAAGGTAGTGAAAACATATCATCCACTAAAAACTAAAAGCATTTTGTTGTATTCTTGTGAACAGATGCAATCATAAATTCAATTTGATTTTTTTTCCTCTTAGAAATAAAACCATTAAATCAGATGACATAAATACCCGTGCACCTGTGAACTACTGGTCAGGCCAAATGACTAGTTTCAGCATCCAAATTCCACAAAAGCAAGCTGAATAGGGCTTCTGTGTTAGAGATTTGAAATTGAAATGGAAAAACAAAGCAAAAACAAAAACAAAAAGAAATGATTTCAATTCCATTCTGCAAAGCAAAATTGAGTTTCCTGGTCAGGTTCTCTATTGCTGCATAACACAGTACCCATGAAGGTGAGTGGTTTAAAACAACCATCATTTTATTATATCCAATCAATTTGTGGGTTAAGAACTCAAGCAAGGCATTCTCAATCAGGTTTCTACCCCATGGGTTGCCATTCTTGGTCAAAATGTGTCCAGTTAGTGACTGGGCTGTTCTGGGAAGTCAAACATGGCTATTCTCACATGCAAGTTGCCCTGCTGGGGACGACCGGAGGCTGAGCCCTTCTCATCTCCTTCTTCATGGAGAGTCGGACTTGCCACGGTCATTTAGCTGCATGGTTGTTATTCTTACCTGGAAAGTTAGGGCTCCAAAGGAGAGTGTTCCAGGAGGCAGGAAGTGGAAACTATCCGTGTTCTAAGGCCTGGACCCATAAGCAGGTACAATCTACTTACTCTGCACTCTGTTGGCCAAGGTGGTCACAGAGATTGGTCAGATTCAAGTGGAGATCGCAACTCCTAAGGGAAGAATACAAAAGAATCTGTGGACTTCATTAGTTCATCACATATACATGAACTTATTTTTCCTGTTTTTGAGAGAGAGTCTGGCTCTGTCACCCAGGCTGGAGTTCAGTGGCATGATCATAGCTCACTGCTGCCTTAAAAGCTTAGGCTCAAGCTATTCTCTCACTTCAACCTCCTAAAGTAACTAGGACTAACTCTTTTCAATTTTATTCAGAGATGGGGTCTTGTTATTTTTCCCAGACTCACAAACTTGTTCTAAGATATAATAAGATTAAATATATATATGCATATATATGTGTGTATTATATACATATACATATACGTATACATATACATATACATATACACATACATATAAATATACATATTTATTTATTTTTGAGTGGAATTTTGCTTTTTTTGCCCAGGCTGGAGTGCAATGGTGCAATCTTGGCTCACTGCAACCTGCACTTCCCAGGTTCAAGAGATTCTCCTGCCTCGGCCTCATGAGTAGCTGGGATTACAGGCTCATACCACCATGCCCAGCTAATTTTGTATTTTTAGTAGAGACAGGGTTTCACCATGTTGGCCAGGCTGATCTCGAATTCCTGACCTCAGATGATCTGCCTGCCTCGGCCTCCCAAAGTGGTGGGGTTACAGGCGTGAGCCACCGCTCCCAGCCTAAAATATGTATATTTTTATAGAGAACATACTAGTACTAAAAAAAAAAAAAAAACTAAGATGAATTATGCAACAATATAAAGTTTCAGTTGATACATTTTTGCCATCCAGTAGAGATAAGTATCAGTGATAAAATATAAAAATGTTAAGAGCTGATTCATCTTTTGCACTTTTCCATTAAAGAATGCAATTTTCTTGCTATTATATTGTTCTTAGAAACTTAAATTATCAAAATATAGCAAAATGAACCCCCCAGTGTGATTTGTACCAACTCATTCTTGAATGCATTTTTGAAAGTCAAATATCAGAAAATTAAATAGCAGGTTACAATGTGGTATTATAGCTAAGACCTTGAGCTTTTAATTCAGACAGACATGGATCTATTTGCCTTGGACAAGTAATATGTTTCTTGGACAAGTAATATATGAAGTATGATGGTTCACTGTGATAGCTAAAGGAAAAACAGTAACTGCTATAGAGAGTTGTTTATTATTAAATGAGAATACATATGAATTACTTAACATAGCGCTGAGACATATAGGTATCCAATAAGTAATATTATTTTTATGAGTGATACAGAGTGGTTCTATTCCATTTTACAAGTTATAAAATTGAATATGAATTATTCTTTAGGAGGAAGACACTAAATAAATGTAAAAAAATTCTAAATTATGGCTTATACAGTTAATACTTGCCTGAGCTCAGTCGTTTTAACCAGAAAAATAATAATAGAAATCTAAGCATCTTCCCTTTCACGAGTTAACTGCCTACATTAGTTTTGTAGAGCTGCTGTAACAAAGTAAATAAAATACTTCATTGTTAATAAAGTTAATTCAGTGGGAAACATCATACTTTTATCTTGAAGTACCTGAAGATGATGTACACTCTGACAAGAGTTAAGTTATGTGGGAGGAAATCTGATCATCTCTAAAACTAAAATAGCAAAGCTAACCTTAATACAGGCATACCTCAGAGATATCATGGGTTAAGTTCTAGACCACAGCAATAAGGTGAATATTGTAATAAAGTGAATCACACAAATAGTTACCTAGTGCATATAAAATTAATGTTTAACTGCAGTGTACTAAGTGTACAATAAAATTATGTCTAAAAACAATGTACATAATTTAAAATTATTTATAACTAAAAAATGCTCACAGTCATCTGAGCCTTCAGTGACTTATAACATTTATACCAGTGGAGGGTCAGTCCTCCATATTGATGGCTGCTGACGAGTCAGGATGGTGGTTCCTAAAGGCTGGGGTGGGTGGGGCAATTTTCTAAAATGAGACAACACTGAAGTTTGCTGCATCAGTTGATTGTTCCTTTCATGAAAGATTACTCTATAGCATGCAATTCTGTTTGATGGCACTTTACCATCAGCGGAACTTTTAAAGTTGGAGACAACCCTCTCAAACCCTGTCACTAATTATCAAACAAGTTGATAAAATATTCTAAACCACTTGTTGTCATTTTAACCATGTTCTATTCACCAGGAATAGATTCCATCTTGAGAAACCACACTTTTTTGCTCATCCATAAGCAACTCCTCATTCAAGTTTTATCACGAGATCAATAATTCAGCAATTCACACATCTTCATGCTCTACTTCTAATTCTAGTTCGCTTGTTATTTCCATCACATTTACACTTACTTCCTCCACTGTAGTCTTTAACCCCTCAAAGTCATCATGAGGCTTGGAATATACTTCTTCCAAACTCCTGACAGTGCTGAAATTTTGACCTCCCCTCAGGACTTCTGAATGTTATTAATGACATTTGGAATGATGCATTTTTCCAAGTTTTCAATTTACTTTGCCAAAATCCAGCAGAAGAATCACTATAGCCTTAGAAATTGTATTTTGGAAATTATAATACCTGCAACTCAAAATTACTCTTTGATCCATGAGCTGAGAAATGGATGTTGTGTTAACAGGCATGGAAAAAACATTAATCTCCTTGTATGTCTGCCTCACAGCTCTTGGGTATTCATGTGCATTATCAATAGTAGTCTGCTTTTGAAAGAAATTTTTTGAAAGAGATCTTTTTAATTTTAATTTTTTTCTGAGAAGCAGGTCTTAATAGTGGACTTAAAATATTTAGTGGACCATACTGTCAACAGATATGGTGTTGTCCAGCTTTGTTGTTCCATTTCTAGAGCACAAGCATAGTAGATTTAGCATCATTCTTAAGGGCCATAAGATTTGCAGAATGGTAAGTGAATGCTGGCTTCAACTTAAAGTCATTAGCTGAATGAGCCCCTAACAATAGAGTCAGTTAGAGACTACTCATCTCTAGTTATGAAAGTCCTAGATGACTTCTTCCAATATAAGGCTGTTTTGTCTACATCAAAAATCTGTTGTTTAGTGTAACCACCTTCATCACTTACCTTATCTAGATCTTCTAGATAACTTGTTACTCTTTCTCCATCAGTACTTTTATGTTATGATGATGACTTCTTTTCTTAAACCTCATGAATCAGCACCTGCTAGCTTCAAATTTTTTTCTGTAGCTTTCTCACCTCACTCAGCCTTCACAGAACTGAGAGTTACGGCCTTGCTGTGGATTAGGCTTTGGTTTAAGGAGAGTTGTGGCTGGTTTGATCTTCTAACTATCTAGACCACTAAAACTTTCTTCATATCAGCAACTGTAGAGTTACTAACTTATCTAATTTCAATATTGTTGTGGCTTTGGATCAGGGAGGTTCAAATAGAGTGAGAGAGATAGAGAAACAGCTAGTTGTTGGAACAGTCAAAACATACACATTTATCAATTAAGTTTGCAGTTGTATATGGTCGTGATTTGTGCCACCCCAAAATAATTACTATAGTAACATTAAAGATAACTGATAACAGATCACGACAACTTAATAATAATGAAAAAGTTAATATTGCTAGAATTACCAAAATATTGAAAGGTGACCATGCTGGCAGCCCTTGCTCACACTTGGCGCCTCCTTGGCCTCAGTGCCCTCTCTGACCGCACTTGAGGAGCCCTTCAGCCCGCTGCTGCACTGTGGGAGCCCCTCTCTGGGCTGGCCAAAGCCCAAGCCGACTCCCTCCACTTGCAAGGGGGTGGGGAGGGAGACGTGCCAGAGGGAACCCGGGCTGTGCCCCGCCGCACTCACCGGCCAGTGCGAGTTCCGGGTGGGCTCGGTCTCTGCAGGCCCTGCACTTGGAGCGGCCTGCGGGCTCCGCCAGCCCCTGGCAGTGAGGGGCTTAGCACCCAGGCCAGCAGCTGCAGAGGATGCGCTGGGCCCACCAGCACTGCCGGCCGCCCACACCACCCTCAAATTTTCACCAGGCCTCAGCCGCCTCAGCTGCCTCATTAATGTTTAATGTTGGACAATGTAGGTTCTATGAAAATGTATGAATTCCAATGCAATGAATTGGTCCAGAATAAAATTGTTTCTTTCCGAGAAGAACCATTTTGAGTGGACTATAAAATATGACCACAAAATTATATTACCTTGATTACTATTAAAATGAAAAACTGCTTAGAATAAATACAAATCAAGAAATAGAAGCTAATATATATTAAGGCCTAAATATTCCATCATAAAAATATGAAAATTCTCTGTCTAAACAGGTCTTTTTAGACCTGGGCTGGCCAGGTCTAAACAGGTCTAAACAGGCCTTTCTCATCTCTAGTTAGACCTGAGTTCAGCCTCTTTTTTCTATCTCTAGGGCTTGCTTGCCCTTCTGACATTTTATGACACAGCAAGAAGGCCCTCACCAGATGTGGCCCCTCGATCTTGGGCTTCCCAGCCTTGAGAACTTCTGTTTTTCATAAATTATCCAGTCTATCGTATTCTGTTATAGCAGCAGACAAGAAACAAAAACAACATGTTTGTAACTACAGTTAATGATGAACATGTTTGTAGTTTAACATGTATCAGTAAAAGTGCACTCTTAAGTTAGATGGTGCAAGAGCAGGAAGCTGGTATGCTTTGTCTTCTCCAGGTAATCTTATCTGTCCATGTTAGAAAGTAATTATGGAAGAATTTAAATAAAGCTTCTTTTATTTACTTTTAAAAGTAACTTTTCTTTTAAATTCTAGGATATTAAGAATATAGAGAAAATGTGTGCAAGTCAGAACAAACAATTTAGAGAACCAAGTCTTTATAGAAAAATTCATCAATCACTGATAACTCCATAGCAGCATCTACACTCTCCTTTTTAAATGTCACAATTCACAAAACTGACTTCCTTCTTTCTTTTCTTCCTTCTATACTATATAGTTAGTACCAGAATGCCTTTATAGGCATGGGTAGGCAGTCCTGGATAATGCAAACAAAATATTTTTCTCATTTACATTACATTCTTCTGAGGAAGTCAAGAGGTTAAGGATTTGAGGATCAAAGATAAGGCTCTATGCACAGTGTAACTAGCATCTTCATAGCATCATCAAGCCCTCAGGTTCTTTCTATTTGTCTCTACTCCTCTAGTGTTAATTTCATTTTTAGGCTGGTCTCCTCATTGTCACATTTAGTAGACAGTCTGTGCTGCAGTCTTCACTGCATTCCTGTTCATATTCAGCAGGATATAAAGTAATCCTGACCTGGAGCCTAGAATGTAAGTCATTATTTTTCATCTGATGAGCTCATTAATTCATGCACCAAACCCTGCAACAATAAACATCTTTGGGAATTCCACATGCTCTCACATGTTCTCTCATCCATGGCTGTACTTTAGGATTTGGAAAACTCTCATAACACACACTGATGTCCAAACCTTGTGTTGAACCACTGAAATCGGAATCTCTGACACTGGGGCCTTGTCAATGGTATCTTTTATAGGTTCCACATTTTCTGCCGGCCTGAGGACTGCTGGCGTAGCACAATGAGAATTTACTTTTTTGTCTTATGATGAGTTCATACCCAAATTAAACTGGAATTCTCTGAGAAAAAGAAAAAAAAGATTGATTTGGGGTAGCAACCAACCATGTCCATACAAGCTTTCATGATTTTCTTGAGGGTTAAAACAAATGTGGTACACTGTGCAGCAGGATAAAAATGCAGAGAGACAATTGGACCACATAGGGACCACAGAGAGCTGCATCTGATGTTTGAGCTAGATCTTAAGGAATTAACAGGAATTCCCTAAATGACTGTTAGGCATCATCACAATTTTAGTGTTGATTTTTCTCTCTGATGGAAGTGTGGAGACAACCATGGGTACAGAGGAAGAAGTTGGAGGCAGGGAGACCATTTGGAAGCTATAATTGTGTAAACTTCATTAGGAAGGATTATGGACTGAATTAATTTAGAAAAATGGAATCTAGACACAAGGCCACAGAACGGATATGTAGAAAAAGGGTCAATATGATGTAATAAACAATTAGTGTTGCCCTGCATGATGAGGGAGATAACTTTTTAGGCTGATAGCCAGTTTTCTGCTTGAAAGATCAGATGAATGTCTGTATCATTTATAGAGATAGGAAATACCAGGGGAAGGACAGGCTTGGGAAATAATGTCATGGGTTATGTTTGAAGTGCCTGAGGCATGGGAGGCTGTGCCTAAGATACAAGAGAATGGCAATTTTGGGAATCAACTGAATGTTCATAACTAGAGACATGGATTTCTGTGTTGTTTGCAAGAGTTGGTTGAAAATATGGGCTTAGTGACCACCACTGGAAAGAAACAAACCAAAAACTCACCTTATTTTAAAAATATTATAAACCTATTATATATTGTGTAAAGTAGTGAAGGGTTAGAATATCTGCTTAAAAAGCACCAACAGTAAACTTGTAGGCAACTGTAGCAGTGAAATAAAGGTTTTTTAAAGATTGGAAATGGACATTGTTTTCAGAACACTCATTTTGAAGATCAGCATGTATTGTGGTATTCACAATTCTAAGGCAACATCGTTGTTCTTTTATTTGTTTCACACAGAAGTCAGCTTCAAGGTCTTGTCAGGATTAAGAGTACCTTCAGCTCGTGATATTACACCATTATGTTTCAGATAGTTTTTGTGAAATAAGTGAGAGATTGTCATGTCTATTTTTTTAACTGCCCTCTGTGATTGATCTTTTCTGAATAAGACATGGTTTAGAAAGACTCAAGAATGTCTGATTTGTTTTCAGCTTCTTCTTTTAGAGATATAATAACGTCTCTCAGTTGTAATCTCCTGGGGATTTGAGCTTCCCCTGAAAGGGTCAAGTTTGTCTTTGATTGTAACAAGGCTACTGCTCAATTACCCCTGTGGTTTGTTACCTCAAATAGAGAGCTTCCACAGTTCCAGAGCAGCTGAAACTCTTAGTCATGTGGTTTACGATTTTATGGTGCCATGTATAAATGTTTGTTTCAATCAAGCCTCTTTACACTGTGTCAAAATCATGCTAAAACGTTCCACCTTTTCTTGCATACCTCTTCCTACATTTCTCTTTTGTTTCTAAAATATTTTAGGTGCTTTCATGGGAAAAATATCCTTACATAACCAAACCATATAATAGTCTATAAACATATTCTACTTAGTTCTCTGTGTATGTTTAATCAAAGCATAAACTTAATAACCTTCCTTATTGCAAGGTATATGAGGATAAAAGTGTTATTAACCTTTAAATGCAAACAATTAGACAGACAACTGTGGGCAGTCCTATTACACTTTTAAAAGTATTTAGAATTTATTTTAGAAGAGAAAATTTCTATAGGATCACTCCCAGGGCCAAGGCCATAAGAGTGTCGTCTTCAAGTAACACATAGAAATTAAACACAGCATTTCAGAGCCAAATAAATTAAGTAAACATCAATTAATTGTATACCAGTCCTCTGCTTTTTCTTCTTAAATATTATAAAATCTTTGAGCAAAGTTTCAAATTTCATTAGTTTTTTATATTACTCAGGCTGTTTCAGTTGCAAGTGACAAAATCCAGTTGTAAATTGGCTTACATAAAAGGGGAATTGATTGGCTCACATAAAAGGGGAATTGATTGGCTTATGATTTGTAGCCGAAGAGGTAAGGATAGAGCTGGAGCTGGGTCTATGCCTATCTTAAGTGGGGGCCTCAGAAGACATCCCTGGATGCAGTTTCTCTCACTTTGTTTCTCTTCTCTTTCTCTGGATTTGTTCTCATGCAAGACAGGCTTTCCCTTCATGGTGGTAAGATAGCTTCAGTCCTACGTTCTCACAAAATCAAAGGGCAGCAGATTTAGAAAGATTCATCTGCAGAAGGTTCTCTAGAAGTCTTGATACTCATTCTGGAATCACCAGCTCAGGTCAAGGTCTATATACCTCTTTAAGTTATTAGCTTGGCCAGGTGAAGACAATGAGCTAATTTGGTCCTGTACACTAACCTTGGAACCCAGTGCTCCCCTTCTCTCGGATTATACTGAATAGGAATCAAAAACGAGTGTGTGATCCAAAAATATCAAGGGCTGCTGACAAAAGTAGGGAAGATGGATACTTGGACAGACAATACAATCAGGAAAAGCCATTATATTTCTGCACATGTTGTACTAGTTAGAACCTGAGACACAAAGAAACAGACAGCATATGAATACAGTGCATTGAAGGTAGGAAAAGAAATAAAAGAATGAAAAGATAGCTTTACTGAAATTAAGGCCACAAGGGGGCCCTTTTTAAAATTATGGTTTTGGAAAATTTATATAGAAAGGACTAGTTTACTACTTTTAAAAATACTGAAAGATAGTAAAGAGATGAGGAGTGCTCACAAGAATCTTAATGGACCAAAAATATGTTTTCAAGATGAATTCTTACTTTCCCATGAATAGGAATAAACATAGTGGCATAGGTAATTAAAATATTTGGTAATAAAAATATATTTTTTTCTTAATTTGGAGCAAGAGAAAATTAGATTATCTATTTTTCTTTTTTCTTATTTCTTATTTAAGGTGTAAAGCATGATATTTTGATATACCTACACATAGTTAAATGATTACTGCAATCAAGGAAATTTACATAACTGTCTCGAATTTCTCTTCTTTTCTTTTTTTTTCTTTTAAATGTTTGTGTGTGTGGTAATAGCACCTGAAATCTACTCTTTTAGCAAACTTCCAGTATATAATCATAGTCACCATTCTGTACGTTAAGTCTCTAGATTATTCACCCTACATAACTTCATTGAGAAACATCTCCTCATAATCTCCAACTCCCATTCCCTGGTTATCATCATTCTACTATTCTGTTTTTATGTGGTTAACTTTTTTAGTTCCATACATAAGTGAGATTATGCAGCATTGTCTTTCTGTGCCTGGTTTATTTCAGTAAATAATGTCCTCCAGGTTCATCTGTGTTGTCTAAAATGGTAAGATTTTCTTATTTTTAAGAGTTGAATAATATTTCAGTGTGTGTGTGTATGTATCATGATTCTGTATTTCATAAGTATATTTCACCTAAGGTGCTGCTTTGTTTTTCTTGAGAATAACCTGCCTGATGATATCCCTGAAGAATGGTCAATGAGAAGTTTCGTGCAATCCATAAGCAGGATAATAAACAGATAACAAATTTTTTAAATTTAATTTTTTTCTCCTATTTGATGGTCTGTAGAAGTCCCACATAATTTTAATTAAAATGTCAGATTTGATTTGAGTAAACTACAGTATGTTAAGACCTCTGCTGAGTGAGATAGCAATGACAAAATATAAAATCTGTCACCTGGGAACTCCCAGTCTAAAAAAAAACAAAAAACAAAAACTCAAACCAATAAAACACTTCTTTTTCCATTTCCTATTCCTAAGGAAAATATAATGCATTTATTTACTGTTTGCCACTGAATGAGATTATAATTAATAACTGACTTGCATCAGGTTTGCTATTTTGTGTCCTTTAGTTTTCTGATGGCAGAAACCTGGCCCATCTTGTTAAGCTCTCTGTTCCTGGAAGGAGGACATAGCAGGGACTTCATACGTGGGGATGAATCAATGTCAAATGAGGAAAAATACAAAGATCTTAATTAGATGGTCATTGCTATCAGTGGACATGTTGTGAAAATCCTAAATACATCAGATTTGGGAGGTTTTTGAGAGCCACTGAGGCATCTTTCAAAATGCTCTTCCAGTCTCTTCCTTTAGGGAGGCCATGTTTCTGTACTCTGAAGTCTACAGATGTGTTTGCTCCAAAACCACATTTCCCATGGGCCACACACAGCCTGACTGACTGGCAGGAATGATAATAGGCAGACCCATTTCTGGAAAACTTGGGTGGGATTTGGCTCACACCTGATTTTGGCTTCAGGACTCCCTTATATCCTTGCTGAACTTTCTTCAGCTTAAATAGCTACTTAGGACACTTCCACCCCACTTTCCCTCTCTCCTTCACTCTGAGTCAGCCTTGCATCATGGGTCTTCTAGACTTCTTAGGCTTCTTCTTCATTTTCTTTCACAGGTATTTCCCTAATACAATTCTTGCACATTTAATCACATCTTAGCATTTGTTTCTCAGGAGACTAGGACTATCACAAACATATTACATTGACAAACAGTTTTAATATTATTCGACAGTCTCTGTGGAGCACAATGTTGCTGTGCTAGATTCTAGTAATGCAAAGATAAGAAAGACAATACTCCCAATAAAACATACTGTATTGGGAGAAAGTGTAATTCAATACAGTAAAAGTATGATAATTTACAGTCTACAGATTTATCCCAAAAGGAAAGCACTGTGGCTGGTGGTAAGACACCAGTGGATCTCGTTGAAGGAGAATTCTCAAGAGCAAATAATATTAACACTCATCTGTGTAGAGCTAGCCATGAAAAGCATTGATTCTAGTTGTGGAGCAAATATACCCAATGATGAGATTCATATGTGGGTGGAGAGTCATTGTTAATGATTCCACCTAAGGAAGAGGTTTGCCAAACCCTACCATACTCTAAAGTAATTCTCAAACATTAATATACATATATCCAAATGACCTGGAGGTCTCATTAAAACTCAGTAAGTTTAGTATAAGGCCTCAGACCATATATTTTCTTTCAATTACAATCTTACTGAGATATAATTGATATACTGTAACAATCACCCATTAAAGTGTATAATTCAGAGATTTTTAGCATGTTCACAATCACATAGACATCATCATTACCTATTATAACATATTTATCACACAGACCACATTTTTTATATCAAGGTGCAAAGGGGCTGGCATACTCACCAGTAATTAGCACCAAATAACACTAGTCACTCATGAGTGGTTTCTGTGAAGCCAAGTGAAATAGCAACCAAAATTCCATGTGGATTTCATTTTAGGGCCGGACTAGGACTTCAGTCCTGCCTGAAGTTCTTTCCTACAGAGTCCCTGGAGAAAGCATCATGCACAAAGATGTTATGTCATTAAATAATATGGTCCCTTGTAAGACCTACAACATGTTAAGTATTGTAAAATTTACTTATAAAGTATAGGGGCAGTTGGCTAAGGTAAAGAAGTAGACTGTTAACAAATTGTGAGAAGTCCACATCCGTGGAGGAGTTTGGAATTTTATCTGAAGGTAGTGAAAAGCCATCAAGCAAGATTAAATCATAAAGAGACATGGGATAGGAAGATGAATACAGTGTTGTGAGGTTTCAGAAGGAAGATGTGAAAGAAATAGCAGATTCAAATAAAACTCAAGATTCTAGTGTGATTAACTTGAGAGGATAATGAGGACATTACTGGAGATAGATAGAACAAAGAAAAAGGAACAGCCATCTGTCTATGTGTTTGGTTTTCATTTATGTGTATATTTTAGGATGCAGTCGGAGTATGAGGCGGTATGTGGCTTGAAGATACTGATGTCTGAGTCTTGTGGAGGTGTTTGCTGAAATTATACGTGTGTTTGGGAGTGTGCAGGGAGGGTAGGAAGAAGTAGATAAGAAGCACTTAGGACACATCAACATTTCAAGAGGGAACAGAGGTAGAAAAGTGTGTAAAAAAATGAGAGATTATTGTGCTAAGGGAAAGAAGGTGGAATGAACTGTCAAACCAATTCAGGGAAAAAAGTTAACATGAAGGTTTGTTTAGTGTCAAATGCTGTTTATAAATTTAGTAATGTATGCAAAGGGCTTCTGTGCAGCAAAAGAAACTATCAAGAAAGGAAACACACAATCTTCAAAATGGAAGAAAATATTTGCAAGTTTTGTGTCTGACAAAGGTCTAATATCCAAAATCTATAAGGAACCTAAACAAATCAACAAGCAAAAAACAAACAACCCTATTAAAAAATGAGCAATGGATATGAACAGATATTTCTCAAAAGAAGACATACACGTGGCCAATAAGCATATGAAACAAAAATGCTCCACATCACTAATCATAGAGAAATGCAAATCGAATCAACAGTGAGTTGCCTTCACACCAAATCAGAATGGCTATGAAAGAGTCAAAAAATAACAGATACATGTTGTAGAGACAAGGGAACACTTATAGTGTTGGTAGGATTAGTGGAAAGCAGTTTGGAGATTTCTCAAAGGATTTAAAACAGAACTGCTATTGGACCCAGCAATCTCATTACTGGGTATATATGCAAAGGAATATAAATCTTTCTACCAAAAAGGACACATGCACTCATATGTTCATTGCAGCACTATTCACGATAGCAAAGACATGAAATCAGCCTATCTGCCCATCAATGGTAAACTGGGTAAAGAAAATGTGGCACATACACACCATAGACTATTACATAGCCATAAAAAAAGAAGAAAATCTTGTCCTTTGCAACATGGTTGCAGCTGGAGAACATTATCCTAAGCAAACTAATGCAGAAACAGAAAACCAAATACCGCATATTCTCACTTACAAATGAGAGTTAAACATTGAATACGCATAGACAAAAAGATGGGAGCAATAAACATCAGGGTCTACTTCAATATGGAAAGTGGGAGGACAGTGAGGGTTGAAAAACTACTTGTTGGGTACTATGCTCACTACCTGGGTGATGTGATCATTTGTACACCAAACCCCAGCAATACATAATTTACCCACGTAACAAACCTGCACACATACCCCCAAACCTACAATGAAAGTTGAGAAAGAAGAAAAAAGAAATCTAGTAATTTAAGGACTGAAACCTTTCCGTGGATGTGATCTCTGCAAGCATTTAGATATGTGAATGACAGAAACAGTCTCAGAGTTGCTCAAAATGAAGAAAGTCATTCTGGACAGCATTGAGGTCAGGTGGCCTATTGAGGAAAAGGTAAAATTCTGCCAATTATACAGTGGATTTTATATACAATAGATTTTTATATAAGCACATTTCATAATGAAATCCACATAAGATGTGATCCTGTTTTTTTTCTGTGTGCAAAACCAGAAGGCAGAAAGTTGTAGCTATGCAGGTTACTACTGTGTACAATTGTGATATGCTTTTAATACTCAGCAAACAATGTACAGAAATGTTGTACCAGAATATGTTTGTTTGCTTTGTTTATTTCTTTTAATGTGCTTTTAAATACAGGTAAAAAATGTGGGAAAAAACTGAAGAAAGATGTGGATTTTGTTTGTTTTTTTAGAATCTCTCCTTTGTGGTCAGTTTTTCTTTACTGGTGCTTTTTTTCAAATTCTCCAAAGTGAGCACAAGCCAATCTCTGACATTTTTGTTGATAAACAAAATACCTAAAATATGAAATTATTTTGAAATGTGAAAATTATTAGAGCATTTTAAATTATTATCTTAATTATTATTACCTGAATCAAAAAAAAAAAAATCCATGAATGACAAACATTTTTAAGGGCAAAAGAGCCCCAGTCTAGTAAATGCTAAAACCTGGAAATTGCACTGTAATATATTTTACCATTTTAAATCTTTATAATGATGTGCAATTTGGTTTCGTTGCCTCTCCAAGGTCAGATGGATAAAGACTGGCAAATCCCAAGACTAGGATTCAATTTCCATCAATGTCAATATCCATTCCACACAACCACCCTTCTTGACAGTGTTGAATTTGAGGCTTAGATGAAAGGGGATAGAAAAACAATAACTTGCGTAGAGGTATTCTCTGATGGTAGATTGTATGTCAGTGGGATCGGTGGTGATAACCCCTTTTTCATTTTTTATTGCATCTATTTGATTCTTCTCTCTTTTTTTTCTTTATTAGTCTTGCTAGCAGTCTATCAATTTTGTTGATCTTTTCAAAAAACCAGCTCCTGGATTTATTAATTTTTTGAAGGGTTTTTTGTGTCTCTATTTCCTTCAGTTCTGCTCTGATTTTAGTTATTTCTAGCCTTCTGCTAGGTTTTCAATGTGTTTGCTCTTGCTTTTCTAGTTCTTTCAGTTGTGATGTTAGGGTGTCAATTTTGGATCTTTCCTGCTTTCTCTTGTGGGCATTTAGTGCTATAAATTTAAATTTTTGCAACATAGTCATCTGACAAAGGGCTAATATCCAGATTCTACAATGAACTCAAACAAATTTACAAGAAAAAAAAAAACAACCCCATCAAAAAGTGGGCAAAGGACATGAACAGACACTTCTCAAAAGAAGACATTTATGCAGCCAAAAAACACATGAAAAAATGCTCATCATCACTGGCCATCAGAGAAATGCAAATCAAAACCACAATGAGACACCATCTCACACCAGTTAGAATGGTGATCATTAAAAAGTCAGGAAACAACAGGTGCTGGAGAGGATGTGGAGAAATAGGAACACTTTTACACAGTTGGTGGGACTGCAAACTAGTTCAACCATTGTGGAAGTCAGTGGGGCGATTCCTCAGGGATCTCGAACTAGAAATACCATTTGACCCAGCCATCCCATTACTGGGTATATACCCAAAGGACTATAAATCATGCTACTATAAAGACACATGCACACATGTTTGTTGCGGCACTATTCACAATAGCAAAGAGTTGGAACCAACCCAAATGTCCAACAGTGATAGACTGGATTAAGAAAATGTGGCACATATACACCATGGAATACTATGCAGCCATAAAAAATGATGAGTTCATGTCCTTTGTAGGGACATGGATGAAACTGGAAAACATCATTCTCAGTAAACTATCGCAAGGACAAAAAACCAAACACCACATGTTCTCACTTATAGGTGGGAATTGAACAATGAGAACTCATGGACACAGGAAGGGGAACATCACACTCCGGGGACTGTTGTGGGGTGGGGGGAGGGGGGAGGGACAGCATTAGGAGATATACCTAATGCTAAATGACAAGTTAATGGGTGCAGCAAACCAACACGGCACATGGATACATATGTAACAAACCTGCACATTGTGCACATGTACCCTAAAACCTAAAATATAATAATAAAAAAAAAGAAAAACAATAACTTAATACAATTGTGGAAGAGTTCAGCAGTTTTTAAATTACAATAGTTCAAAATTTGTTTCATTGATTTTTTTGGCTAAGGTGTAACTCTGGAAATCTTGGAGCTTCTGCAGAACATGAAGAAGATTGCTGGATAGAAGTGGCGAGTATAATTGTGAAGGAGGCTATGAGGAATTTGTCAGTGTAAACAGTGAGATCCAAATGAGTCTACCCTTGAAGTGACTAAAGGCTTTCCTTGAGTTCACAATACAGTTATTGTAATCTTGCTGAAAACTGAATTGTGGAGTAATATGTTTTCAAGTGAAGGGGCAGTTTATATATTTCCCTGTTCATAATATTACCTACTGTCAATGGGAATCATAAAATGTGCACCGAAAGATGGCAAGACATAACATATTTATGAATTAAAATAGAAGATACATATTGCAAACTAGGGACTTTTTCCAGAAAGAATAGCTTCGTGTAAGTTTGTCTTTGTTTTTAGAACAGCTCACAAAAATTTGGTAAGATTATCCACAAAAGTTATGAATGAGCTATCTTGATGTTTTTATGCCAGAGTAGTCATTGAGGATGTAAATGAATGAACACATTCTGCAAGTATTTGGGTCTGAGGATGAAAAAAATAGTAGTAGTGTTACTCAAAAAGTAGCATAATCGCTGCAGGAAAATACAAAACACTGAATTCTTACTAAAACTTTTTATTATTATTATTGTATTTTGAGATGGAGTCTCGCTCTGTGGCCCAGGCTGGAGGGCAGTGGCATGATCTCTGCTCACTGCAAGCTCCGCCTCCCGGGTTCACGCAGTTCTCCTGCCTCAGTCTCCCAAGTAGCTGGGACTACAGGTGCCCACCACCATGCCCGGCTAATTTTTTGTATTTTTAGTAGAGAAGGGGTTTCGCCATGTTAGCCAGGATGGTCTCGATCTTCTGACCTCTTGATCCGCTCTCCTTCCCTCCCAAAGACTAAAACTTTTTTAAATTGCCGACATAATACTCAACTAATAATTATGTGTAGATGCTTAGTTGTGAATTTGATATAGTCCACGTTGAAGAATTAGTTTTTGCTAGGAACTAATAGTTTTAAACAAATGTAGCATTAAAAAAATTAAAATGAAATTATTTCTTTCGTGTAGTTTTTAGAGTAGTGTCAACCATACTCACAATCACAAAATCCCTTATATGTCAGAGAAATATTCTTTCTTAACTTATCCAATTTTGAAACTAAGGAGAGTTACAAGTATATACTTTATGTACTTTAAGATTATGAAAAAAAATACAGTTTTGTTGACTCTGATTGAGAGTGAAAAAACTTAAGAGAACTTCGTCATGAAATTCACCCATCATGAGTTTTGGCAGTACCAGATACAAAAGAACTTTTTGTGTAAGAGAGGTGTTGGTTGTTAAGTATGCTGTATTTCATTCAAATTTCTTTATGCAACAGCTTTTGTTTCAATGGTTATACTTGGCATACTTAGTTTACATATGTCTTTTTATATATTAATATGTCCAAAGTTGTAAATACTTAGTTTTGGTGTGTGAAAAGCAATTGAATTTTTTTCTACTTCCTACTTCTCCCAAATCCTATAATTGTCATTATTATTTTTCTTACAGGGAGTAGAAATGTCAGATTAATTAAAACATAGCTCAACTCCAGGAATAACAGAGACATAAATAAATTTATCTTCATTCTCTCCTGGCATTGTTTTAAATTATTTTCATGGTTTCAAATCTTTCCAGTGAGCTCAGGATGTTGCTACTGATTTCATCTTGCTGGTCAAGAAAAGACCGTGTGCCATCTAATTTATCCCAATTTCATGAATAAAATATTCTTCCAGTCAGTATTTCATTTCAAGATAGAGTAATATACAGTGGGCCCTTTGTATCGCTAGGTTACTCATTTGTGGATCGAAAATATTGAAAAACTAAATTGCATCTATACTGAAGATATACTGACTTTTTCCTTGTCATTATTCCCTAAATAATACCATCTAACAACTATTTATATAGCATTTTCATGGCATTAGGTATAAGTAATCCAAAGATAAGTATGTAGGAGGATGTGCATAGGTTAAACACAAATAGTAGGCCATTTTAGATCAATGGCTTGAACATCCATGGATTTTAGTTTCTGTGGAGATCCTGGAGCCAGTTCCCCATGGATGTTGAGGGATAACTCTAATGATTCTTAATATAGTGGAGAAAGCATGGGTTTAGAATTTAGACAAGCTCACTTCATAATGAGATCCATATAAGATGTGATCTTGAACAAGTTATGTATTTGAATACCAGTCCTTATTTATAAGCCATATAATTTTGCAAGTGATTTAACATGAATATATACATTCATTTATTCCTTAGGCAGGCAATGTTCTAGGTTTTGAAGATTTTGTGGAACATAAGTGCACTTTCAATGGAGTTCATAACCTAGCAAAGAAGACAGGTACTCATTACAGCTTTATACAAAATAGTGAACAAATCACACTGTTGTTCTTCTGCAGGAGGTAAACAATGTTACATGTACACATAGAACAAGGGGCCACAATCCATCTAGAGGTTACAGAAAGCATTTTGAAATTTTTGAGATTTTATACTGAAATTTAAAACTATTTAAAAACACCTCACAAAAAATGAGTCAGTCGACCAATAGGGATATGTATCTAATGGTAGAATTTCAGACTCTGTGTTACTTGAACTGGAGAGATATTTAGGAACAGGTAGAATTCCACTCTGACTCCACTGATAATGATATTCTGTACATAATGAGTAGATTTTCTGCTGCTGGTCTTTGAGAATTTAGATAGTATTTTAATTGTTTTTAAACTGAACCCAGATATTATTTATATTTTACATAGTGTCTGTGGCTAAAAATGCATACAGCCACACATGGATACACAAACAATAAGACAGAAACCAAACTTGTGATTATTCAAGAACATTGGTTAAAAAGGAGGATATTCACAATTGACATATTCCTATTATCTTAGCAATTTTCAATAGTGCTGCAGTAAACATGGGGATGCAAATATCTCTTTGATAAAATTTCCTTTCTTTTGGATAAATATCCAGAGGTAGGATTCCTGTGCCAAATGGTAGATCTATAAGCAGCTTCTTGAGGAAACTTCATGCTGCTCTCCATAGTAACCGTACTAGTTTAAATTCCCTTCAACAATGTATGAGTTCCCATTCTCCACATTCTCACTAGCATTTGCTATCTTTTATCTTTGTGATAATAGGCATTCTAACTGGGATGAGATGATATCCTGTGGTTTTGATTGCATTTCTCTGATGAATAGTGATGTTGCACATTTTTTCATAAATGTAAGAATGAAATGAGAAAATGTGTAAAATATTTTGTGTTACCATCACATAATTATTTGATAAGCGTTAGTTTCCTTGCCTTTGCCATGAGCATTTCCCCAAGCTATATTTTAAATGATGGGTCAGTGTCCATTTCATTGATCACATTCTACCTGTGTAGGTCTTTTATTGGCAGCAACAGAGATTCCAAGTTTTGATGGGGCAACCACCAACATGGGTCACACAAATTCTACCTTGCATAGTTTTCTCTCTTTAAATAATTGGGCCAGCATCATTTACTAACTAAATAGAACTCTGTTCAAAAGGCATTGAAGAAAGATAGAGCAATTATTTTTATTTTGAAAATAACAGCAACAAATGAACAGAATACTGTTATTTATTAGACTTGACATGGTGAGTAAAATCAAGTTGCTGTTAGGAGAATGAAGAGATGTTACAAAATACAAGACAGTTTATATTCTGGTATTTCAGAAGGCAGGTCAAAGGCTAATGTAAGAATAATTTATATTTGCCATTCTTTGCAATAATTTCACATGGAACTGGGATTGAATTTGATGTTGTGTAAAAAACAATATTTTGAGAGTGAAGAAGGTGGTAAACGTATTTTCAATGCTATAAAGATGATACTGCACAAAAAGCAAGGTTTATTTTGTAACAAAAAGGGAAAAATCCCCACAAAACTCTCGGTAAGATTTACAATTGAATAAAACAATAACAACAAAAATGATTTAGTACCTTCTTTCTTTGTGATTTTCTTGAACCTAAAATATTTCATATGTTTTTGTTCCATTTATAGAATCTTTGTTAAAATCCTACTGTGTCCAGCTCCTTTGCTGAGCTATTTGTAGGGTGATTTTAGTCATACAGTGGCCTGAACACATTTTCTTGATTTTGAGTATATCCAATACATTGCTCAAGGAAACTTACACTAAAACAACTGTGGTCTAATTTTGGAGTCTGAAGGAAACTTTGAAGAGGCCAGAGACCCAGAATTTTTGCAGATGTGAGATGACCCTGTCTGAAGCAATCTTAGCATCACTTCCGTGTATGTATATAGTCTAGGTGGAAAAGGTGGGTAGGCAGGGAGTAGGGAGTATAATTGACTTAAGGAAATTCCATTATTGAAGATAAAGGGACTCTACTCTGATTTCTGGGTCCAGCCCTGTGGGACACCAGCCATTTCCTTTGACAACAGAGACACTTTCCACTCCTGGGCATGGTGCATCCCACATTCCTTTTCTGGAAATTCATAGGAAGCCAATTCATGGCATACCACAGGAATCAAAAGAAAGATCTCTCCCTTGAACTTTGACTATCTTTCTTATCAAAAGACTGGACAGCCTGACTCTCTTGTCCACTGACATATATAGGCAAATATTTAAATGTACAAGGGTACAATTAATGTCTAATTCATGAGAAATTTTTAGCAGATGCAATTCATATCCACTGTCTCATTCAACAGGAAGTCCAGGTATTACCAGGAAGGGGGAGATCCTCGGTTCTTAGTCTTACTTGGGAGACAGAATTCTGCTAAGTGACAATTCGAAGATATCACTGAGCCCTGTTGAAGGGAAATTGAGAGCAGAGAGTTTACATAGAGAGACAGTATACTCTGAAAGGTGAGGCAGAGTGGGCTACTGAAAGCCAGTGTGCCAGCAACAGCCCTGAGAGTTCTGCATGGGGTTTTTATAATGTTGGATTGTTCTGGAAGTTCCCGCCTTTGTCTTAAGTCGCCACCTTTTTCTTTCTCTGTTTTTCCCACTTCTTTCTTAAGTACCTACCTTTCCCCATTTAGTTTCTGCCCAGGCTTGTGGAATCCTCTCTTACTCTCTGTGGATATGCATGTGCAAACCAGGCGTTGGATACGAATTCTACCTAATGGCTGTGTTGTTCACTCCAGGAAGGTTGTGTAGTGGTTAAACCTGTACTTACTGCTACTGCATATCTCTTAGGGATTTCTCCTCTGCTCTCTTCCCTTATCAGCATGCATCTAGTGACATTCTGACAGGATAACTGCAGAGTGAGGGATTACTGCAAGTCATAAGGGTCATTGCTTTCCATCTAGGTGTTTTCTCTCCTCTCTCCTCATATCTAGCATGGATGCTTTGAGTGGTCTCTGGGGTGTGAGATTTTCCAGCCCTCCCTTTTCTCAGGGCCTCCCCCTTCTGCTCATGTCTAGCTATCAGCCTACTCTAACACAGGTGCAGGCAGGACGCTCATCAGTGACCATCATCAGCCTTCCTGGAAGGCTCAGGCATCCCTGGTGAGCAACACTTGTGATTTCATTTGCAACTGTAGTAATTAGTCTTTGTGAGCTCAGAGAAGCCATTTGTCTTTCAGCTTTTGGTCTCTATAACCCTGAACCCTCTTGGCACTCCTGCAGACACACAAAGCCTGGAAGAGCAAGGGGCTAAAGCTTTAGGAACCAACACCAACTGCTCGAGATGAAGCTTTTTGTCCTTTAAATCCAGGTAAACATATTTAGTATTTTTTTGGTCAATATATTTAGTACATATTTTAGCGTTTTCTGGTCATACTATCTTGCAGTGACTACTCAGTAATACTACTGTAGTGCAAAAACAGCCATAGACAATAGAAAAGTGAATGAATGTGGTCAAGTTCCAATTAAAATTTTATGTACAAAAATAAGCCCCTGGCTAAATTGGGCCAATGGGGAGGGTTGCCATATTTAGCATATAAAAATATAGGATGCTTACATTGGAATTTCAAATAACAATTAACTTCTTTAATCTAGATATGTTCTAAACAATTGTTTGTTATTTCTATGAAATTCAAACTTAACTAGGTATCATGTATGTTAGCTTTCAGCTCTACCTGCAAGTTGTCGTGTGATGACTTTTGGTTTAGACAGATTTTCTGAGGAGGAATTCATTATGATTATCCACACCCCAGGAAGATTTACAACTCTATTCACTGCAACATCAATGCATATGAGTGTCAGTGTATTTTTGTTGTCATTGCCTTACTCTCCTAGCTCCCTCACATTTGCTTCCTGAGGTCACCTACTGTACTTTCCTGCTATGGACTAAATTGTCTCTCCCCAAAACTCATAGGTTGAAGCTCTATCCCCCCAATATAATGGTATTTGGAGATGGAGGACTCTAAGGAGGTAGTTAAGGTTGAAGGACGTCATAAGGTGGGGGTCTTAATTGAATATGAATAGTGTCCTTATATGAAGAGGCACCAGAAAGTATACTCTCTCTCTCTCTCTCTTTCCCTCTTCTTCTCATTCTTCTTGCACCTACAGAAGAAAACCATGTGAGGTCACAGTGAGAAGGGAGGAAGAGATCCCTCACCAGCAATCCAACTGCTAGAAACAAGCTTAGGCTTCCAGCCTCCAGAAATATGAGAAAATAAGTTTCTGTTGTTTAAGCCACCAAGTCTATGATATTTTATTATGGCAGCCCAAGAAGAGCAATATACCCCTCCATTAAAACTCTTATTAAAGAGAGAAAATGATTACTACAAGTGGAACTGCATCAGTGTTTACCAAGGCCCAGTAGAGGGCATATATCTCAGCTCCAAGCAAAATCCTAGGAAACTGAAATTATGAGTGACAAATGGGACATGGAGGATAACTCTGTGGTCAAATAACAGGAGTTGAAATGGAAAGTAAGGAAAAGAAAGAATCAGAAGAAAAAAGGGACTATGGAAAAAAGGAAGTTTCCACTTTCAGAATTAAAAAACTCACAAAGGAAGATATAATAAAAATAATACTTTAGGCCAAAATATATAGCCACAATATAAGTAACTTTATGGTATAAATTTGAAAAGGTGAATGAATTATTTTAAGAAAATTATATTTTATCAAACTTGAAAATTTAGTAGTACTGGAAAAATGGTCTGATAAAAAAGACAAGTGTTAATCTTCAGAAAACACATGATTTTTTTCATCATCCAAAGAATCTGAGATCATAGAAAAGATAGTTGGCATATATTTTATTTCAGAATACTATTAAGATATGACTAAAACTAAATTTGCATTAAGAACATAGATGTAATCACCCTAATTATAATTTTAGTTAATTAAATCTAAAGTCATACCAAAAGAATAATGTAGGAAACCCGGTAGGTTTGATTTCAGGCATACATGGATGACTTTACACTAAACATATTAAAATAGAGAACAAAGAATAAAGATAACACAATTCCCAAATCAGAAGGTTAATATGATAGCATAAACTGAAGCAATATAGCAATTGGATCTAAGAATGCAAGTGTAAAAACCTTAATTAAAAACTAGTTAATAAAATCAAGAGGTATATCAAAACCATTATGCAGCATACACAAGTATTTAGTTCTTTTTTTTTTTTTTTTTTTTTTGAGACACATTCTTGCCCTGTCACCCAGGCTGGAGTGCAGTGGTGCAATCTCAGCTCACTGCAACCTCTACCTCCCAGGTTCAAGTGAGTCTTCTGCCTCAGGCTCCTGAGTAGCTGGGATTACAGGTCCCTGCCACCACACCTGGCTAATTTTTGTATTTTTAGTAGAGATGGTGTTTCACCATGTTGGCCAGGCTGGTCTCAAGTGATCCATCTGCTTCGGCCTCCTAAAGTGCTGGGATTACAGGCGTGAGCCACTGCATCTGGCCCAAGTATTTAATTTTAAATATGCATGGATGTTAAATAGGGAATCCTTCCCCCATTTCTTGTTTTTGTCAGGTTTGTCAAAGATCAGATAGTTGTAGATGTGTGGTATTATTTCTGAGGGCTCTGTTCTCTTCCATTGGTCTATATCTCTGTTTTGGTACCAGTACCATGCTGTTTTGGTTACTGTAGCCCTGTAGTATAGTTTGAAGTCAGATAACATGATGCCTCCAGCTTTGTTCTTTTGGCTTAGGATTGACTTGGCAATGTGGCCTCTTTTTTGGTTCCATATGAACTTTAAAGTAGTTTTTTTTCCAATTCTGTGAAGAAAGTCATTGTTCGCTTGATGGGGATGGCATTGAATCTATAAATTACCTTGGGCAGTATGGCCATTTTCACGATATTGATTCTTCCTATCCATGAGCATGGAATGTTCTTCCATTTGTTTATGTCCACTTTTATTTTGTTCAGCAGTGGTTTGTAGTTCTTGAAGAGGTCCTTCACATCCCTTGTAAGTTGGATTCCTAGGTATTTTATTCTCTTTGAAGCAATTGTGAATGGGAGTTCACTCACGATTTGGCTCTCTGTTTGTCTGTTATTGGTGTATAGGAATGCTTGTGATTTTTGCACATTGATTTTGTATCGTGAGACTTTGCTGAAGTTGCTTATCAGCTTAAGGAGATTTTGGGCTGAGACGATGGGGTTTTCTAGATATACAATCATGTCATCTACAAACAGGAAGAATTTAACTTCCTCTTTTCCTAACTGAATACCCCTTTTTTCTTTCTCCTGCCTTATTGCCCTGGCCAGAACTTCCAACACTATGTTGAATAGGAGTGGTGAGAGAGGGCATCCCTGTCTTGTGCCAGTTTTCAAAGGGAATGCTTCCAGTTTTTGCCCATTCAGTATGATATTGGCTGTGGGTTTGTCATAAACAGCTTTTATTATTTTGAGATACATTCCATCAATACCTAATTTATTGAGAGTTTTTAGCACGAAGGGCTGTTGAATTTTAAATGATGAGTTAATGGGTTCAGCACACCAACATGGTACATGTATATACATATGTAACAAACCTGCACGTTGTGCACATGTACCCTAGAACTTAAAGTATAATAAAAATATACATATATATAAAATAAATAAATAAATAAATAATATGCATGGATGGCTCAACGTTACATAAATTATCATAGAAAAAACCTAATCACAAAACGACGTTTGACAACATTATGTGATCTTTATTGCTTTTAAAGACTAATAATCTAGGAACAGATTGATAATATTTGGCATAATAACCAACAATTCACCCACGAATAATGTGAACAATACTATATTGCAAAGGAGACACTCATTTACTTTCATTTATATTTTGCATGCCTAGAAAATCAAAGGTGCAACTAAAAAGCAATTGGAATTATTTTAGACAATTTGATAAGATAATTATCTAAAAAATAAATACTTAAAACCAGTAGATTTTCTTTATATTAGTAATAAACAATGAAAGAATGTATCTCATTCCTAATAGTGACAAACATGCAATAACTTCCTAAAAAGAAGGGAATCCTGCTATTTGTGACAATATGGATGAACGTGGAGGACATTGTGCTAAATGAAATAAACCTGATTGAGAAAAACAAATGCTGTAGGACGTCACTTATGTGAGAAATTTTAAAAAGTCAAACCCATAGAAGCAGCGTGTCAGAAGGTAGTTGGCCTGAGGCTGAGGGAAAGGAAACTGGGGAAATGTTAGCCAAAGGGTATAAAGTTTCAGTTTTAAGATGAACAAAGCCAGGCATGGTGGCTCACACCTGTAATCCTAGCACTTTGGGAGGCCCAGGCAGGTGGATCACGAGGTCAAGAGATTGGGACCATGCTAGCCAACATGGTGAAACCCCATCTCTATTAAAAATACAAAAATTAGCTGGGTGTAGAGGTGCGTGCCTGTAGTCCCAGCTACTCTGGAGGCTGAGGCAGGAGAATTACTTGAACCCAGGAGGCAGAGGTTGCAATGAGCCGAGATCGTGCCAATGCACTCCAGCCTGGTGATAGAGTAAGACTCCATCTCTAAAAAAAAAAAAAAAAAAAGATGAACAAGTTCTGGGGATGTAATGTACAGCAGGAGTGGTGTAGTAATTAGTTTGATTGTGATTGTTATAATACAATGTTTGCATATATCAAATCATCATGTTGGACACCTTGAATATGTATGACATGTACTTGTCAATTAAATATTTTAAAATTCCAGAATACATTTGCCATGAAAAATGAAAACATGAAAAAATAAATACTTTAGAAAGTGAATTTAATTGGAAATGTGTTGGGCTTATAATGAAAGTCCATGTCTGGGGTCATGAATTTAAAGTGCAAACCAGTCAGCTTACTTTCTGTTATTGTCTTGCAAAATTCAGGTGTTAAGACTGGAGAGAATGGTGATTAAATTCTACTAAGGATGTGGTTTTACAGTGTGAGTGAGAGGGTTAAGATGGTTGGCCAGGTGCGGTGGCTCATTCCTGTAATCCCAGCACTTTGGGAGGCCGAGGTGGGTGGATCCCCTGAGGTCAGGAGTTCAATACCAGCCTGGCTAACATGGTGAAATCCCGTCTCTACAAAAATACAAAAATTAGCCTAGCATCATGTCTGGTGCCTGTAATCTCAGCTACTGGGGTGGCTAGGTGGGAGAATTGCTGGAACCCGGGAGGTGGAGTTTGCAATGAGCCAAGATCTTGCCGTTGCACTCCAGCCTGGATGACAGAGGGAGACTCTGTCTCAAAAAAAAAAAAAAAAGATGGTTGAAGGCCTTTGTAGGAAAGTTGCTATGATAATCTGTGGTTAAGGAGACAAGTGATGACAAATGAGTGCTGAGAGGTGGAAGGAAATTTTCGTGCTCTGTGTGTGTGTCTAGAACTTTTATGTTTTTATTGTTTACATTGCATTTTATTGTTTGCATTACATTAAGTCAATGACCCATTTAGACATCATTTTTTTTTTACAAGGTATGATGTTTAGCTTAAGACTCATTTTATTTTGCCTATAAATGTCCAACTACTCCTTCATCATTCATTGAAAAGTACCACCCACCCCCCCCACCCCCAGTGAAGAGAATTTTGTTTTAAAGTAAATAAAATGTCAGTCATACACTACAGCAGTCCCAAGGTCGTGTCAGGTTTGCCACTGTGCAGCTGAAGCAGCCCTCCTCAGCATCATGCACACAGTCACAGCACCGTGAGCGTAAATTGAGTGTTTGTTATGCTCAAGGCACTTTTTGAAGATCTTTCAGATGTCTTTTTATTTAATTCTTTATAAAATATGCACCATTTTTATTTCCAGGTTACATAAAAGAAAATATGCTATGGGCAGACATTAGTGACTTCCAACAGTTAGATTGTTATTAAGTGGTCAAATTTAGAGTGTTGGATTCCAGACCCCATGCCCTGAACCATTATAACTAACACCATCTAGCATTAAATACTTTCCAAATGCCTTTTTTTTTCTACTTAATGTAATACTTACAATGATTCTGTGAGGTAGGATTTTACTCCAAAATCAATTTCAGCATACAATTTGTCTTTCTTCTTGACTTTTCTCAGCACTGGCTTTTCCCCAACTCCACTCTTAGGTCTTTTGTTTCTGTGATTTTTACCCACCCTTTGATTTACATTGCTTATAATTTTTAAGAATCCTGACTCTGTGTTGGAATGGACTTTAAAACCACATAAGATAAAATTCTCACCCGCTTCTCCATCCTCAGTCATTGCGTATCTAATTCGTATTCATGCATTTATAAGAATTTTGAATATACACCTTATTCATATGCACAAAGCATGCCCATTGGATGCAGGCCTACGTGAAGTTTTATAATTTTAAAACCTGGCCTATTTCTTTCTCTTGTTAGTCAGGTTAGGTTGTTGGTGTGCCAGAAATGTTTATTTTAGACTCATTTTCCATGAGCATTTTGCTTGAGGAGTGCAGGGGCTGCTGCTCCTATTTCCCTGTTGATGCAGAAGCCATATTCCAATAACTTCTGAGCTCTATGCTATTCACTCTGCAAATTTACTTATGACTCTACCTGACCATGGCATCAGCAGAATGACCTTCAGAACTGCAAAGGAGTCACAAAACATCCTGGCATTTTAAGTTAAGTGGAAAACTTTATATTTAACTTACAGAAGACCAAAGCTTCTGAGTACTTAGATTTTTTTAATGCTAGGACTCATTTTCTCAGTGGAGAATGAGGCATGAAACAACATGACGAAGATTATATTTGATAATTTTAACATCACGGTTTACATTTTAAGACAATTTTAATAATACTGGAACTAACATATTCCGTTCTTTCTGCTTGAAAAAGTTCTAATCACTCAGCTGAATGTGAATCATCGTTTGTCTTTGTTTCACATATGCCTGAAAATATTCAAATGCCTTTTTAGACATCATTTCCAGAGTGTGTGCACACAATTTGGACTTGTCATGCTGTGAAAAAGCACTTAAGAACAGATGTAATTTACTATAATTTTAGAGTCCATATCAAAAAATAAACAGGCTACACTTGTTTATCCGGTATGATCAAAATGTGTGTGATTCTTCACATTCTGGAAAAATAAACAAGAAAGAATTGCTGTTATCTAAGATTGATTCCTGACATCAGTATACAATATGTTTTTCTTTTTCTTATAAAGAACATAAAATGTTTAGGGTCTAATTCACACACAGGGAAATGCCAATATTTCAGATAAAACTGATCAATAATCATGGAGGAGGAAGGTAGGGCATGGCACCAGTCCTCATGCCTCTCAGCAAAATTGTCTTCGCTCCATTGCTATCTCAGTATTACAATTTATTTATTTTTGAGTGATTTTTTTAATCACAGAATTAGCTCTTACTATATTTCCAGTGGGTAGCGAAGTCTGTCTCCTGGTCACTGAGTTTAGTTATTCTCTCTGTTACCACTAGACTGTAGATAAGCATGTACTAGCAACTGAAAAGTCCCAGGAACTAGGAGGAAGGCAACATTTCCTCTATTCATTTATATTTTCTTCTTTAATATTAATATTAGGTCTGAAGTTAGATTATGTTTGGTTTTGCTTCACAATCTAATTAGTGTGGTGAGATTTGTGACTAGCAGAGCTGAAGTGTGCTGAGTTCCCTGTTACCTGGTAAAAGCTATGTGAAGTTGGCCCTGGGGAAGGGAAAGATGCTGACCACTGCAGAAGATTGAGCACCCTCCTGTTCTTAGGTGGCATTTTACAGAAAGCAGCTACTTGCTTCTCTATTTTCCAAATGTATGATTTATGAACAATCTATTTGATAATAAAAAATAAGGCTGCATACCAGCTACTTGGGAATATGATTTGCTTATTAACCTTAAATTTCCTAGCTGTTAAGGCATTTGAAGTGTTTGACCCACTAAGAGTCCATTCTCAACGGGCTTCAACCCAAAGAGTAGAAACCATGCTTCATGATTGGAGAAGACACTACAACTCCAAGAAGCAACAGTTCATTTTTCCCCTTCAGTTTTTTTAAAAAATTACATGTACCATGATTTTCAATATTTTATTTCAAATAAATATGTTGGAAATGATAAGAACATGAACTAAGATTTATTAACTGCTAAGTGTTGTTCTCAGTGCTTTACACATTTTACATATGTAGATTACTCACACAATCTTTGAGCGTCCCTGTGAGGTAGATAATATCATCAGCTCTACTTTACATATAAGGAAATAGGAGTAAAGAGGATCTTAGTTATTGACTCTGGACGCATAGCTAACACGTGGCCAAGCCAATCATGTGAGGAGTTCACTGAAAGGCTCAGTTCTTCTCTCCATTCCCTGTGGAGCCCAAAGAATCCTGAGAATTTTGAAAGAAAAATCAAGAGCCTATGAGTTGAAAACAAAGTATTATTTTCTTTTATTTTTCCTTTATAGTTTATAAAATTAAAATGTATTCTTAAATTCCACATTGTTTTCAAGTAACAAAATTACCAGCTTTTTATCATTCTAAAGAATTATGTATAGATTAATATTAAAACCATGCTCAGTTAGAATCCAAAAATTAATTTCTTTAAATTAAAAGACTTGGAGGCAGAGTAATGGGATCTAGAACTTCTTTGTATTAGACTTAGCAGAGATAGATGCCTGTTTTCTGCTTGAGTGATGGAATTCTACTTCTAACTACCTCAAGAAAATACTGTAGGATGCATTGTCTCACAGAAACTAATGAAGGTTTGGCCCTCCAAACTGCTGTGGTGGAGGCACACAGCTGGTGCTCAGAAACTACATGGAAGCAAAACAAACAAACAAACAAACAAACAAAACACCTCTGGAAATAATTTTATGTTAATTATTTCTGATTTTCTTTTTTCAGTGTGCCCTCTTCTTTCACTGCCTTTCTCTATATAGTAAAAAAATACATAGCCAGTGAAGTGCCCAATTTTATATTTTATCACTGATCACTGCCACCACAGAGAGAAGGCTAATTCTCTTTTCAGTGGCCATTTAAACAATTTCAGGAACACACTCAGGTTGACATGGCCGGGAAATGGCCTCATTGGATTAATCAACTACCTTCAGAGGCAACTTGTGCTCAGAGGAGTCCTATGGCTGAGGTTTGTTCCCAGGATTCCTGTAGGGGAGTGAGGCTGGCATGCAGCTGAACACACCAGACCCAAGAAAAGTTATGTTACAATTCACCAAAAACAAAATGATGTGTTGGCAAGGACATGGAATTTAAGTGTTAAAGAAATAGTAATTCAACAAATCCTGGTTCAACTAATTACAACTAACTAATTAATAGCTAGCTATTATTTTTTTATCAAAGCCCTTGTATTGATTCAGTTTGTATAATTTTACAATGTAAGGACAATTACTATACCCTTATCAGATGAGAAACTGAGGCATAGGGAAATTAAAGAAGTTGTTCAAAAACTCATATCTAGTAAATTTAGGAGCCAGAATTAATATACTAGAATAATACAAGCATGCTTGCTGTTACAGGAAAGTGCAATACTCAGGATATGCATTACATACTTCTTTGAATTGGATTCAGAATTGCCAAGATTATAAAAATATCCCTCATTCTTTATTAACACTTACTTATCATCAGTTTTGTTCATGATAATTTAGTATCTTGCCTTGAGAAGCACAGTAGAAGATGAAGACGAAACCAGTCTTCCTGAGTTAAAAATGTAGCTTTGCCATTTACCTTGGACACACTGCATAACATCTGTCTTGTTATTTTTGTTTTCTCCCCCTCTAGCAAAAACGTTAATAGTAGTAGTACCTACCTTTTTGGGTTATCGTAAGGAAACAACTAATGAATTAATACTTGTAAGCGCTCTGAATAATGCCTGACCCTTAGCAAACACTTAAGAAATAGTTAGCTCTTACTATACTACCTATTACTGTCACTACTATCATCACTACCACCACCACTACTGAAACTACTACCAGTGTTACTACGATCACGACTACTGCCACTAATACTACCAATATTACTACCATCACCACCACCACTACCATAACTACTACTATCCCTACTAGTACTACTACTACCACAACCACCCTACTGAAATTATTAACTATTACTACCATTACTACTGCCACTAACACTACTCAACATTACTGCCATCACCAATACTGCCATTACCAATACTGCTACCATGATAACTACTACTACCACTACTAGTACCACTACTACCACCACAACTACTACTCATTATTACTGCCATCTTTATACTACCATCACCTCTATCACTACCAACCTCACCACCACTATTACTGCTGTTATCACCACCAACACTACTAATAATATTGCAATGAGGTTTCTTCTCCTGAACCCACAATTTTTAGGTGATCACATTTTAATGTCCACATTCTGTTTTTATTTTTGGGTCTCATATTTCACTTAATCAAAAATTATGTACCAAGTTCTTAATTTGTAAGAAACTGGTAAAGAAATGATATAGTAGATATTAAAGGAACAAGTCATGTAGCCAAGGAATGAGTGCAGTTTTGCAGGACAACCGATCCTCTCTACATGGCTGGTTGCCATAACTTCGCATAAACGTATCATAGGACAATCTGACTTATAGGAAACACTGAGCTGCTTTTGCTCCCCATCATTTCATTATCATATCAAGACACTGAAAGGAAAATATTTATTAGATTTATTTTTATCTAAGAATATTAAAATGTCTTCATTAATATTGAAAATAAATGCACACTTGGCCAGGCGCAGTGGCTCACGCTTGTAATCCCAGCACTTTGGGAGGCTGAGGTGGGAGGATCACGAGGTCAGGAGATCGAGACCACGGTGAAACTCCGTCTCTACTAAAAATACAAAAAAAAAAATTAGCCGGGTGTGGTGGCGGGCACCTGTAGTCCCAGCTACTCGGAGAGGCTGAGACAGGAGAATGGCGTGAACCCGGAAGGTGGAGCTTGCAGTGAGCCGAGATTGCGCCACTGCACTCCAGCCTGGGTGACAGAGCGAGACTCTGTCTCAAAAAAAATAACAAAAAAATAAAATAAAATAAATGCACACTTGCCATACACACAAAAATAGTCTCTCAAGGCCATTATTTTTTGTACGTAAGTGCCTCTGAATATAACAACAACATTGTCAGAGTTAAAATTTATTGAACTGGATGCTTGAAGACTAATTTTGGCTTCTGACTTGGCTCTGTCATTTATTATTTCTGTGAACTTAGACAAGTTAAAATTTCTGAGTTTTGGCTTCCATATCTATAATATAAAGCACTTTTAACCAGATGGGCTCAAAGGCCTCTTGGAGTTCTGGTGTTCCTACCTAGTTCTATATGCATTGCTCAGAAATCCTATACATTCTAGAATGTTTAACCTCAGATATTTATCAGCACATACAAAATTTTATGTACAAAAAGAAAAATAATGTTACAGGTACCAGCTAGAAAAAATGTTGATGTGCTTTGGAAGATAATAGAGTCTGTTAGGTGAGAAGTAACACGATTCACTCAAATAAGTATTAATACAAACTAATTTTAGTGGTATTGTGCCAGTATTTTAGAATAATTGGAAACTGTGAAACTAGTGACACAGAAGGAGAATTTGTCGAGGATTTAAACCAATGTGTTACAACTGTACCAAAAAAATAGAATGAATTTTAAATCATGAAAATAAGCCAAGCTTGGTGGCTCACACCTGCAGTCCCAGTTAACTCGGGAGGCTAAGGCTGGAGGATTGTTGGAGCCCAGGACTTCAAGGCCTCATTGAGTTATGATAGCACTACTGCACTCCAGCCTGCATGAAATAATGCAGTGTTTAAGCTTGAAACTACATTGGAGAAGAGAACAAATGCAATAAGGCAAGAATATATACTTTAAATACAAATCTTAAGTTTTCTGGATAGGAAAGCTTTTAGTAATAGTGCATTTTGGTGGTAAAAATTCTGGGATTGGGAAAAAACCCAAGTGAAATTGTTTTTAGGCTGACTTGCCTGTGCTGGACTCTCACCTGCTCCTCAGCACCATATCCAACCCTCAATGCCCTCTGTCTTGGCTTAGGGACCCCAAGTGTCCTCTGCCACACAGATACACACACACCTTGTAAGTTGTGCCCATGGTTGTGTGGGATAGTGTTTCTCAGCCTCTGTAGGCCACGTAGGCCACGCTGCCTTTGAATCAATGTAAAAATATTCAAGGCATCCTTGGTAACTTGTGCCCTACCTCGTTTTCCAAAGCAAATAGTAAAATGGGTAAATAACTACTCCCTTATTCCCAGCAGAAGACTTCACTTTTCTTATGCACCTGGAGAGGGGATGCAAATGGGAGAGGTAATGAAGGTGAGGGAGTGAGGTCCCTTTCAGGAGTTACAGTGGATTTGTGAGGCCTGGAATGCAGGAAGAGGGCAGGCCAAGCACTGCACAAGAAGTAGGTCAAAAAAAAGCTGTGACTGCACTCAGCCCTTCGAATTTCATCTTCAAGGCTATTAGAGCTTGAAGAATGTTGAGGAGGAGGATGACATTGAGGCTCATAGCTCATATTTTAGAAAGAGCATTTGGGCTGCAATGTCAGTAACTAATTAAAGGAGGTGAGGCTGTAGCTCAGGACCAGTGGGAAGATGGTTGGCAGCATAGGGAGGCACTGTGACTTCAACAGAGGCAGGAGGATGGTAATGGGGACCAGAGGATGCATTTAAAATAACTGATGATGAGTTGAAGGAGGATAGGAGTAGTACAGAGAAGAAATTCAAGAGATATACCAGCTAAAATACCCTATCAGTAGTTCTCCTCATAGAAAACCAAATTGTATGAGCTCTCACAGGAAGAATGCACCAAACCAATAGAGAGAAAAACCTAATTGCTTTGCATACAAAATGGGAATGGAAGTACATTTATTTAACAAATATTTACGAGGCTTATATGTGCTAAACACAAACACTCTGGATTCAGGGGGCTCATAACTTCTAGCATATTGTGACAGATTCAGAAACTAAGCAGAAGCCCGTGGCAGATCAGGTCATCAATACTGCAGGTGAGAGTAGGTCACCAGAGTACAAAGTCATAGATGCATTTGCGACATCTAAGATTTCATACTCCACATGCCTCTGCAAAGTCCTAAGACTCACCTCAAACCTGATTTGTCAGTTTTTATTGAAGCATTGCAGAGGTGTACATAAATTCAGACTAGTGGCTGATGGTAATTATTGTACCGCTCAGTGCTCCAACACACAATTACATCGGTGCATAAAAGCGTAGATATTTAAACTGTCAGACAGTTAATTTGAGAAAATGAATGCATTTGCTGGTTTCAGTGTTCCTGAAAGGTGAATGGAGAATACTGCACAGGTCTTATGTGAATTCCTAATGATCAGTAGATAAACCAGTTGCACAAGAGCAAGCAAATGATTCAGTTACACTCAGCTAAAATTATAGTTTTATTCACTGCTGCCAAAAATATAAAGAGATCAGGCATTTAGAACATCTTTACATTAAGAAAGCAAGAGTATGGTTTTTTCTTATATGTGTTATAAAAGATGAAATATCCAATTGCTAAGAGATGCCTATTATACCTCATTAATTCTCATAATTTCCAAACAAAAACCCTCTTTCAGAATAAAATCTGGCTTTCATGTATATGCAAAGCACAGATTCTTTTGTTTTGTTTTTCCTACTGGGAAAAGGTGACATTGTAGAGGCCAAAAGAAGAGACATCTTCAAGCAAACAAGTCCTGTGTGACAAATAGCTGTATAATCTACAGGTAGCAGCTAAAAATGCACACAAGTCAACATATCTTTGCTTTCTTAAGTGATGTGCCGAAGGCCATACAGGTAGTAAGTGGCAGGGCTTGGAGTCGAACGTAGATATCCCATTTCCCAAGGTGACTCTGCTTTTAACAAAATTGAATATAAATAATATAGGGTTTTCAGTGTCTTTTTCTTAGTATTAGAACATCAACAAAAACAACAAAATCCTTCAGTTAGGATCTGAACTGTGTCTCCCTCAGATTAATATGTTACATTCTTAACTCCCAGTACCTCAGAATCTGTACTTGGAGATGGTGTCTTGGAAGAGCTAACTAAATTAAAACGAGGCCATTAGGATGGTCCCTAATCCAATATGCCTTGTGTCCTTATTAAAAGAGGAGGTTAGGACAGAGACAGACTCACAGGGAAGACCATGTGAAGACACAGGGAGAAAATGGCCATTTGCAAGCCCATGAGAAAGGCTTTGGGAGAAACCAACCCTCTGCCACTTTAGCCTCAGAGTTCCAGCCTCTAGAATGTCGAGAAAACAAATTTCAGTTGTTTAAGTCATCCAGTATCTGCTACTGTTTTATGGCAGGCCTAGCAAACTAAAACCCTTCTTAGTATGTGAATAGTATTGCTGCTAAAGGATAGATGTAATTAATCATTGTTCAGAAATTTTTTGATAGACTGTGTAAAATAGTGTTTGTCTGATACTTCTAAAGTATAAATGTTATTTTTCAAAAAATTAACATTGCGTATTAATAAAGCTGACCTCTAAATATAAGATGCTGAATAGCAATACAGTCCTAGTTACATGAATGAAATGGACTTTGAAGCTTTACTTTTAATCCTCTGCTTATAAATTATTGATATAGCTTCAAATTATTGGTGAATAAGGCAGAAAATGATCCTGTTCCCATGCCAAATTACCTCCAAGGGCTTTCCCTCCTTCCGCTTTTGCTAGGCAGTGAGGAAGAAAATTGTTGCCAAATTCCTAAAGAAATTGGCCCTAGTAATTGAAGCTTGTTGCTAAAATTCGAGTGTTAAGCAAAAGACAGTATGAGAATGGGATTAAATACTCCATAGAATTTTTGAAATATTTGTTGTGTTAAAGGGTTTGTAACTGGATTACAAATTCTTGTGGGCATGCAGTTACTCGCATTGAACATATGTTATCTTATTTTCATGGCAATCCCTCTCATAAATGTTATTATAAGATAGTTGCTTATCTATGGATAAAGCCATACCTGAAAGCACTGAGATTTCTGCTATCACTATACAAGAGTCCAGCAGCTGATTATTGAAAGGCACATTTGGCTTTAGTCCAGAGCTCTTTAAAAAGATTATGTGAATACAAAGCAATTACAGAGGCTGGTTTGGATAGCAGGTGGACTAGGAAAGCGAGCATATGCATTTTTAACATCAGGAACTCAGTAATCAATGGCTCCTCTAAATGTGAAATTAAATCCCAGCTGAGAATATAAGCCATTGTTTAAAGCAACTACAGGTGAAATTCTAAATATAACTATAATCAACACTTGTTTTTCTTTCCTATAAACAGTATCAAGATAATGTAGTAGTTATTATTTTAAAAATGCATTAGCTAATTGAAGAAGATGGTTAATTTGGTGCAATATCATTTTTGTTTGTTTCTTTAAATAGACATTAGGTTTTCTTTATTTATGAGTGTGTCAAATTGAAATCTCTCAAATATATAAGTAATGTGTAGTAAGTTTAAATATGTAGTATTAGAACTTGATTTTTTTACTAAGTACATAAAACGTAATTTGTATATACTAAGGCAATCGTTGTAATAAATACTCTATTACTGAATTCACACTATGTCCTAAGAACCATGCAAGCTCTGTGGATGAAGGAGAAGATGCACACTTGCTTTCTTGAGGTTCAGGTCTGCTCTGATACAAAGGTGTCATTGTATAGTGACTTGTTTCCTAAGTGCTTAGTATATGGTGTGTTACATTGCTATAAGATGTGCTAGGTGGCAATCGTATGCTGTGCTAAAGAAAATGCTGATCATATGGCATGCTATGTGCCCATCATACAGTGTGCTCAGTGCTCCTCATAGGGCAGGCTAAGTGCCTGCATATGGAGTGCTATGTGTACAGTCTGTGCAAGGTCAGAGGCATATTACTGTTGGTGGAATTCTGGAATATTTCATAGAGAAAGCAACATAAGAGGAGCTGTCTCTGGTTGTGTAGGTAAACTTTTCTTGCCGTGCTTTGAACTTTATGCATGAGTACATAATGGCTGGTTCTGCGGCACCCTTCTTGGGTCATCACACCTGAGGACAAGTGGCCTCACACTGAGAAAGGTGAAGTGAAAAGGAGTCATAGAGGCCAGGGAAATTCAGGGACACCATTTATCTGCATGACTCAGTAATGAAAACAGTGATGTTAAGTTTTGAAAGGGCCACGTGACTAAATTTCTAAGAATCTCAAATTCTCAACTACAAAATTATCAGCACATACAAAATTTTATGTACAAAAAGAAAAATAATGTTACAGGTACCTGCTAGAAAAAATGTTGATGTGCTTTGGAAGATCAAGTTGAGGCCTTTGGACTCAGACTGGCTATTTTTAACTGGTTGTGCCAGGCTGTACGGTTTTATGAGACTATTCACATCCATAACTGATACAGGAGAAGAAATAGGTTTGAATGCAAGGAAAAGAAGCTTTTTCAGAATATTTTATTATAATGTACATAAAATTGATTAAAATAGCTTAGTAAATAATGGAATAATTATAAGAAATTAGTGTGTATTTTTTTTTCAAAAGTTTAGTATTGATGAAAAAAAGATATGCATAAACTTGAGAAGATAGAGATTTACAATCACCAACATTGGGACCTGTATTTTATATATAAAACATATATAAATTTATATATGTGTTTTAATTTATATACGTTTTATACATTTTTAATATTTACATATATAAAAAATACAGATCCCAATGTTGGCGATTTGTCAAGATCATATTGTAGAGAAAGGTGTGCGAGTCAGCATTACCAGTGGAGAAACTTCTGGAACAGGTGACAATAGTATCCAGGTTAGACAGAAAGGCAGACGAAAACGAAAGAAAGCCCATGAGCTATATGGGCCAGAAAAGGTCCAAGTCTGCAGTGAAGGTGAGTACCAGGTGGAGAGGTACAAAGCTTTTTCCTCAGGAGCATACAATCTTGGAGGCAGCATGCTTTTACATACATCACAGTTATATCTGGGGTCACAGAAATTAAAGTGGTTAAGAACCTCTACAGTCAGGGATAAAAATATAAAGTCGCCTGGAAAATAAGGACAATGGAATTGTGAAGATAGAAAAATGTTAGGTATAATATCAGAAAGTGTGGTGTGTCCTACGGATTCTTTAAAACAGAAAGAAAAGGATTCCTGAGCAACGGGGGAGGAGAAATTTGCTGATGCAGAGTTAGGAGCTGAGGCTGAGGTCCACCCTTCAGACTGACACATGAGGCCTATACGATAGAAGCACTTTGGAAGCCATTTACTGTGACTTTTAGTAGTAATTAAGTGGTACCAACATTGCATTAAAATACATCTTAGGAGTACTAGAGGGAATATGAGGTCATAATGAAGGTATGGACTTACTTAGCAATAGTAAAAACAATGCATCAGAGTTAATCATCTTGAATGACTTAAGCATTGGGTTCAGTTACAAGAGGTGCTCTTTTTAGGTCCTTTTCATCAAAATGGTTATTCTGGCCCACCGCCCAGTGGGTAGAGGGACTGGAACAGAAGTTTCAAGGGCTTTCTCAGAGCTGGAATCCTTTTAGAGCCAACTGCCTCAAGGCCTGGCAATTGTCCTGTAATAACTGCAGAGAAGCCTCCTGGTCTAGACCGGGTTTGCACAGGTAGAAACATTCAAGACATTTAGTCAGTTTTCTGTCACTCTTGGTGCTAGAATAATTTTTAATAATGCTTCATTTCAGAATTTCCAAACAGGATATATTTCCAAAGTTATCTCAACCTACAAACTCTCTGACCAAAAGTATACAATTAGGACATATTTCCTTCATAAAATAAATGTTATCTTCATTTATCTTCATTGGTTTACCATTCAATCTGCTTTGCAAGTCCAATTGTTTTGTTTTTCTGACTGTGTCTGCCTCTGAGCAGCCACACACCACTGCATTAAACACGCTTTCTAATATCACTTCTGTATTCAATAGGTGGCTTTTAAATTTATGTATATCGTTATCATGCAAAACTGGTTATTAGATTGGGGAGAGAGTCTAAAATATGTCTTTTACTGCAAACAAATGGGAAGAATCAAACTTTAAATCATTGAAACTTAGTAGCACTGCATATTAAGTTTCTAATGTAGCACTCTAATTACTCTCCACTGAGGAATCACAATTCACAACTATATTGGAAAAAGAAAGATTCTGTACAGAGAAACTACTTGCTTATCCCAAGATTGGTACTGATGTTTTAATTCTATCTCCCTCCATTACTGATGGTGAACAGGAATGAAAATAGAGACATAGTCCAAGCATAAACCAAATAAAATGATGGTTGTGATTAAGAGATAAGCAAAGAAATACTTTGCTCTTTTTGAGTGTCTCACTTGTAACAATGGTTCTTGTCTTTAGCTAGACAGAGCATATAGAAAGAGGCTGTAGAAATTTAAAAGCAATATTACTTTATACAGTAAAAGCAATTTAAAAAGCATTCATGCCCACAGCAAAGATGCTAAAATTTGTAGGTTCTAAAAGCAGTAATAAGTACTTACATTCTTTCAAAAATTCCTACACAAATGTCCAGATAAATAAACCGTATACTGCTCCCAGTACTTCATCCTAGGTTCAAATTCCAATACCATGACTTAAAAGTGGGATGACTTTGAACAAGTTGAGCTTTTTGTTGGTTATTGTTTCTCCCACTTTAAAATAGAAAAAAATAATTGAACCAGCTTCATGGAGTGTTGAAAAGTAAGTTAAGTTCTTACCCCAATTCTCAGCTTGCAGTTAGTTTCATACATGTTAGTTCTAATTATAATTACAAAAATCTTTGAATAGAAAATTATCTATAAGCTCACCCCATTATTTAAAGAACACCCCATTATTTAACTTTCTATCAATATATACTCATAATTTGGACATACAAGTTGCATTCAAGTGTCATTTTAGTAATTTTGGGCTGTACATTCATGGCTATGTCAGTCAGAAATGAAATTTCAGATCATGAAGTTACTTTGAAATCCAATGTGACTTAGAATTGACATGACCAGTAGTGAGAGTCAGAACATCATTTGATGAAGATAAAATTGATGACAGACAACTTTATTCTCTAAAATTGCATATATCTTAACTGACAGCATTAAACTGATTTATTTAGGCAACAAATATGTATTGAGTGCCTATTATGTGCCAAGCACTACACTAGATACTAAAGACATACGAATGAATAAGTTATATTAATGGTCTTTTTTATTACTGTTTATACTTTAAAAGGTTAGTTTAGTACACACGCTGCGCAATCATACAGAGCATCGCATATGGCATAGAAGGGAAAAGAGTGGTTGAGAGTTTTGTTTCAAGGCTTCATAGCATCCAGAAGGAAACCTTAGTTTCTACTGTCCAGGTGGAATGCAGAAGGCGAGGCCCTCAATAAATGGGAACTGAAACTTTTCAGTTTAAAGCCAGCACCCTCAGAGGACCCCAGATACAATCCATAAAAAACATCAGTCTTCCTACAAAAGTTGAAGACTTGATTCTCACTGTCTTGGCTTGAGTTGTCAGCAAAGCACAAGCTACTATGGGTAACAATTTTACCTACAGAGTTGCCCTCACAGGATCTGTGGGTTTGGATTCATACTGCCTTGATGGAGAAAGGGCTCAGACTTGAAACTTTTCTCAATTGTGTTATGGAGAAACCATCCTCATATCACACATTATAGGTTCCTCAAGATTAAGAACAACCAAACATGACTTCAAATCTCATAGTCAACAATTGCAAATACGGCAGGAAAAAGCCTTCTGTTTTCAAAGCTCATAATAAAACTAAATACAAAGTAATTTCATTTTATTATTTTTTGTTGTTGTTGTTGTTGAGGATCTTGCTGTGCTTCCCAGACTAGTCTCCAACCCCTGATTTCAAGCAATCCTCTTGCCTGCACCTCCCAAAGTACTGGGTCCACAGGCGTGAGCCACTGCACCTTGACCAGAATTTCATACAAAGAGTTAATATACTTAAGGACATAAAATTCAAGTGGAAATTCTGTACAATATCAATAAGGACAAAACGTTCATGTAAATGTGAAAAAGAAAGAAATGGAATGCTTGGGAAATATTCTGTAAGTTAAAACTCTAAGTTTAAAACTCTGAGGAGAATTATTAGATTATCATAGCCCAAGAAGGACATATCTTTAGTTACAGCTATAAACTATAACAAAATAAGCTATCATGAATATAGAACTGAAAAGATAGAAAATGAAACTAAGATAAGAGTCAAAGAAGGCAAAATGAGAGGCTCTCACACAAAGCTAATTGGAGTTTGGAAAGAGATTAGTGAGAGTGACAGACAACTATTTTACAGATTTTTCATAAGTGAGGAAACACAAAAATCTTCAAATCTGGGAGGCACAAATATCAAGAAAGAGAAATATGAAGAAATGTGATATAAAGCTGATTTTGTAGTGGATTCCAAAATGCCAAAGGGAAATTGAAAAGTGTTTAAGTAGTCAGAGAGAAAAGATTATATATTTTACTATTATGATAATGGAAACCAGGAGCAAAATATAACACTTTTACAATGCTAAAAGAATGCAAATGCCAGCTTTCCTTTCCTGCATTCACACTTTTACTTATAAAAATTAGAAAGAATTTTTGTTTTACAAAACCTTTGAAATTTGCGTTAAAAGATGCTCAATAAATGCATTTCTGAAAGATGTACTTGAGGAAGAAGATAAAGGATCTTGCAAGGAAAGTCTGAGAATCAAAAATTAATACTGAGCAAAAAATTGTTAAACATTTGAGTAAATATAAATAAACACTGACTACATAAAACAGAAGCAAATTTGAGAATTAAGAAAGTATGGGAGCTCCAGATTATTGGACAACAGTTATCATTTAGGATGGGAAATAATGGTTTCAAGTAACATTTGAGGTCTTCGTTCTGTTTAGAAAGATTACAAAGATATTCATTAACTGTAAACTTGAAATTTTAGAATGGCTTCTTAATTTAACACCAGAAAGGTATAAAAATAATCTAGACCATAGGAAGGAGCAAATTAGAATAAAAACAGCATGTTTAATTTCAAAAAGAGCGTATGAAAAGCACAGAGAAAAAGCAGAATAATATAAAATAAGCTTCCAGTGGATATAGACAGTGAAAGTTTCAAATAATGTAAAATATGTGTATTATAAATCAACACATTTATGACTGTTTGCTTTCATTGTGAAGGCTAACAAATGCGATCAGGAAAGCATTCACAAAGAACTGTTTCAGTAAGCCTTATATTTTGGCCTGGAATAATCAAAGTGGGCGCTCGATTATTTCTTGAATATTTTTGCAGCTTTTTTGGAGGTATAATTGAAAAATAAAAATTGTATACATTCAAGGTGTACAACATTAGGTTTTGTTATATGTATGCATTCCACATATATGTGAAATCATGGGGTATTTTTTTTCTGTGTCTGGTTTATTTCACTCAGCAGAATGTCCTTCAGGTTCATGGATGTTGCTGCAAGTGACAGGATTTACTTGTGTATTAAGGCTGAATAATATTCCATTGTACATATGTGTACACACACACACGACATTTTCTTTGTCTATTCATTTGTTGTTAGATGTCTAGGTTGTTTTCATATCTCGGCTATTGTGAATATTGCCTCAAAGAACATGGGAGTGTGATTATCTCCTCAAAATAGTGATTTTATTTTATTTTGTGGATATATACTCAGAAGTGGGATTGCTGGATCATATGGTAGGTCCATATTTAATTTTTTGAGGAAACTCCATTCTGTTTTATTTAAATGATTGTACCAATTTACATTTCCCACCAACAAGGATGTCCCTCTCTTCACATCCTTCCCAACACTTGTCATCTTTATATATCTATAAAATAGCCGTTCAAACATATGAGATGATATCTTACTGTGGTTTTGATTTGCACTTCTCTGATAATTAGTGATGTTGAGCACCTTGTTATATACCTGTTGGAGATTAGTTGACCACACATGCATGTGCTTATTTCTGGGTTTTCTATTTCATTCCATCAGTCTATTTTTCTGTTTCTATGCTAGTACTATACTGTTTTGATTACTACAGCTTTGTAATATAATTTGAAATCAAAATGTGATGCCTCTAGCTTTGTTATTCTTGCTCAAAATTGCTTTTGCTATTTATGGGTCTATTGTCATTCCATAAAAGTCTTAGAATTACTTTCTCTATTTCTGTAAAAAAGTCATGTAATTTTTCAATCATCATTAAAATATATTCACTGTATCCCAACATCCCCAAAGTAACCATTGCAGCATCAACTCTAAGTCTGAAATCTTATCTACATATCATCAAGTTGAAACATCCTAAATTTTATCATTTAAATTATTTATGGGTGAGATTCAGGGTATGATCAATCCTGTGAAAAAACCTCTCCACCTGTGGACCTGTGAAAACACCAAACAAGTTATCTGCTTCCAAGTTACAGTAATTAGACTGAGACAGGCAGAATATAGACATTCTCATTCCAAAGGGAGAAACTGGAAGATAAAAGGAATTACAGGTCCCAGGCCAGTCTGAAATCCAACAGGGAAAATTCTATTAGGTTTCAAGGACTACTAATAATTCTCTGTATCTTGAAAATCTGTCCTCTGGGCCTTCTGTGGCAAAAGTCCTCACTCTCTTGGCCCAAGTAGGTCCCATTGGACAGTGACTCTGCACCCATTTTTATACCCTAGAATTTTTCCTTCATTTTGTCCCATCTCTGTCTCTTTCAGTCTGAACTGACAGTGTCTCTGCTGGTATAAAACTCTCAAAAGCCTTATCAGTTTCCTGGATAATTCACAGGGATCCAAGCCATAAGACAAGAATTGTCCCCCACAGATCATTCCTGGATAACTGTATCTCTATCCCTGGCTTCTACTGAGAGGTTTGTGGACTGGATCCATGAGTTACACATAAAATCTCGTTAAAAACAGCTGTCCAGTTTCATCCTTGACCCCATCTCCAGGACATAGTATCTTGGTACCCTAGGGATTTTCCATATCAACAAGTACTGATTCTTTTTTGCTTCACTGTTAATTCCTCACTTTATCTCTTTTTCTCACATTTTACTATAAGAAGCAAGGATGAGCCAGTCTGCACCTTCTGTGCTTTGCTTGGAAATATCCTCAGCTAAATGTTCACGTTTATGACTTACAAGTTCTACTTTTCACTCAATTCTAGAACACGATTCACCCACATTCTCTGACACTTTATACCAAGTATTGCCTTTCCTTCCTTTCCTCCACTGTCCAGTAATATGCTTGTCATTTCTTCATAAGCCCTCAACAGGAGCACTGATAATGTCCATATTTCTAACATCAGTCTTGTCAAGACAATCTAGGCTTTTTCTATTAAGCATCTCAAAACTCTCTCTGCTTCTGTCTCTTACCCAATACCAAAGCCACTTCCACATTTTTAGCTATCTGTATGTCAGCTCCCTTCCTTCTGGTACTAACATCTGTATTGGCTCCCTAGGGCTGCCATAAACTGAGTGACTTAAGAGACATTTATTCTCTCAAAGTTCTTGAGACTAGAAATCCGACATCAGGGTGTCAGCAGAGCCATGCCCTCTTTGAGATTCTGGGTAGAAGCTACCTCCTGGCCCCTTCCCACCTTCCTCCGGTGGCCATCCGTCTTTGACACATCTAAGCTTGCAGCTGTGTCACACCAGTCTTTGCCTCCACTGGCACATGGCATCCTCATTGTGTGTCTCTTCTCTTCTTTAAAGAATATAAGACATGTTAGATTCAGGGCCTACCCTACTCCAGTATGACTTTATTTTAACCATTTACACCTGCAATAGCCCCCATTTCCAAATGAGTTTACATTCTGCGGTAGTATGGGTTAAAACTTCAACATGTCTTTTTGAAAGAAACAGTCTAATTCATAATAAGTAACTTCAATGTAATTAACAAAAGAAGTCATGGAAGCAGAGAAAAGGACAGCTAGTCCAGCCTGGGATGCTTAGCAAGACAGCCCGTAGGAGGCTGTGCTTAAATTTTCTATATTGTTGAGTATGTTAGTTAAGGCCAATACATAAAAAGGGCTATGGGGACAGGGGCTGCCAAGATTCAGTACATAATATGCCATTCATGGAACTCAATCTGTGGTGGTGGGTTAATATCAGTGTTGGTGGTGGTGGGTGAATATCAGTGTTGCTGTCAGAAAGGAAGAGACCCTTGAATTGATGAGAACATGTGAGGCAATTCCAGCTGTTATCATGGCATAGGTTATAGCAAGAACACTGAAAGTGAAAAAGTCACCCAGGTGAACAAATCTGCATGGTTAATAAGTGTAAAGGGGAATGGAAGCTGAAGATCGCCAATGCCTATGAAAAGAGCACAGGGAGAGGAGCTTTCCAAATGAGGCTTACAATCAATGTAAGATAAAATAAAAAGAGAGGGAATGCAATTGCTGAACCAAGTTGTCACAGAGCTGTTAGGCAAGGGAAGCACAGACATAAGTACACTGGATTTGGCAAGCAGGTTTTTCCTGGCTTATGGGAAAGCTTTTTTTAATAGAATATGGTAGAAATGTAATCAGCGAGTATAAACAACAATTTTAAGAATCTTTTCTGTGATGACAGGGAAAGACAGAATAGTAATTAGGGGGAATGTATGGTTAGTAGGGTACATTCCTTTTTCTTAACTTTTAAAAATGAGAGATGCTGAGGTGTGAGTACGTACTTTAGGAGAAAAATAGTTGAGCGGTTATAGATAGAAGATGGGGCATACTTGAATCACTCAAGGAATGTGATCTCAGGAAGAATTGAGATTCAGAGCACAGATGGAAGTGTTCACTTTGGACAGGAGACTAGAATGATCCCAACTTACTATCAAAAAGGATCCAGCTTTGATGATATTCTTCCAGTGGTTATAAAGTAATTTTCAGTCCTCTTTTATGTATTTACAGTGAAAAAAGGGTCAAATAAATAGAAACTGTAACATAGAACTGATCCTGGATTGGGTTGTTTTCTGTGATCCCAGTGGGAAATAGCTCCACAGGTTCAATTATGTCAACCCAGTAGTCGGCCTGGAAATGAACATCTCTGTGAGACTCAGATTCCCTTTTCTGCATGGCTGCGTGCTGCAGTCTGAGAACAGCCAAGCTCTTTCAAAGCCCTACCCCCTGTCAACAAGAAAAGGCATGAAAAGTCAATTGATCTTCATGGCTATTCATCCCCTTACCAATACTGTTCTTAAAGCTTTCTGAATGAAGTTCGGTTTTGTTTTATCCTATGTGAAAACTTGAATCGGACTCTAAATCAAAATCCTGAACATTCTTAACATTCCATCATGTGGTAATAAATACAAAGGCAAGTCAAAAAGTAAAATATTACATAAAGGAATGAAACTGAAGAACTGTAGTCTTCTTTTATGTTTGTGTTTTTTTCTGGTAAGCATTTGTCATTATTTGAATTGTTATTATTTTTATTTGTGTGTTTAGCAGCAGAGAATATTGTTGATAGCTACCATTAATATGTAGCAGATATTAAAGTGATCAGTAGGAAGCAAGAACTATTTAATTCTTGTTTATATCAGCTTGTAGATATGTGATATTTTCTCATTAACCTTTACAAGGTCTTCCATGATTTTGAGGGACTTTCTTTTTAAAAAAAAAATTCAATGAATTTTATTTCTCTATTTTTAAAAACTTTATTTTTCAGTAGTAGTGGAATGTTTATGCTGCATCTCTTCTGTCCTTGTTATCTCTCAGTTTATCTGAAATTTTTGTTTGTATGTTTAATTTTTTAAATTTAGTGTTTAGTTTACTATATTTAGGTAAACTGCATGTTGCAGGGGTTTGGTGTGCAGATTGTTTTGTCTCCCAGGTAATGAACATAGTACCTGATAGGTAGTTTTTTGATCCTCACTCTCCTTCCTACCTCCACCCTCAAGTAGGTCCCACTGTCTGTTCTCTTCTTTGTGTCCATGTGTACTCAACCTTTAGCTCCCAGTTATACACGAAAACATGTTGTATTTGGTTTCCTGCCCCAGTGTTAGTTTGATTAGGATAATGGCCTCCAGCTTCATCCATGTTGCTGCAAAGGACATGATCTGGCTCCTTTTTTATGGCTGCATGGTATTTCATGGTCTATATGTACCACATTTTCTTTAACAAGACCAACTATTCATGGATTTTTAGGTTGATTTCATGTCTTTGCTATTGTAAATAGTGCTGTGATGAACTTATGTGTGCATGTGTCTCTATGGTAGAGTAATTTATATTTTGGGGGGGAATATGCCCAGTATTGGAATGCTGGGCCAAATGGTAGTTCTGCTTTGAGTTCTTTGAGAAATTGCCAAACTGCTTTCCATGGTGGCTGAACTAGTTTCCCACAACAGCATATAAGCTTTCCCTTTTATCTGCAGCCTCGCCAGCATCTGCTACGTTTTGACCTTTTAGTAATAGCCATTCTGACTGGTGTGAGATGTTATCCCTTCATGGTTTTGATTTGTATTTCTCTAATGATCAGTGATGTTGAGCATTTAGTGGTCTTACTTTGGTGTGAATTCAGCTAAAGGGCACAGACTCCTTTTGTCCTGAGAAACACCTGAATAGCAGGGCATGTGACCCCACCCACACCTGCTACTGATAGCCAGGTGGGCAATGCCTGCTATAACTTCTAGCCCAGCCATCCTGCATCTGTGTGAACTTGGCCTGTGGCCATAGCCCCCTGTTGTCCTGGGAAGCACCCAGATGGTCAGCAAAACAGGCGACCCCACCAACCCCACCTCTTGTAGCTAGATGAGTTACACTTGTTAGAGCTTCTAGCACAGTGGTTCTGCTTCTGCCTGAACTCTGCAGGCAGGTGCAATCCTGTGTTTCCCTTCAAAGCACATGGACAGCAGATACGGGCCAACACAGCAAGGGTATGGCTTGTCTGCCAACTGTTGCCTCTGTCTAAGGGAGCACCATGGATCAGAATATTAAAAAAAAAATAAAGAACGTTATGGAGATAGCAATCAGAGGAGACCCCTTCAAGACCCAGGAGTGGATTAGAATCAAAGCCAGTGGGCCAAGCCCACCTTATACCATAATCAAACTTTCAAGGGCATCAAAGAAGATAAAAGGAAAAAAAAAAACCCATCCACAGGACAGCAACTTCCAAGATTGAAGGAACATCAGCCCATAGAGATGAGAAAGAACCAGGACAAGAACTCAGGCAACTTAAAAAGCCAGAGTGTCATCTTACCTCCAAATGATCACACTAGTTCCCCAGCAAGGGTTCTTAACCAGGCTGAAATGGCTGAAATGACAGAACTTAAATTCAGAATAAATAGGAATGAAATGAATAGGTATGAAAATCATCAACATTCAGGAGATTGTTAGTCAAAACCCAATCCAAGGATTCTAAGACTTTCTTCATAATATTCCTGTTTAGATAGAGAAAAAATATAATAGAAAATGTGGAACGCTTGGAAAAAAGATTCTTTACATTGTATTAAAATTATAGGAATCTCGAGGCCAGGCGTGGTAGCTCACGCCTGTAATCCCAGCACTTTGGGAGGCCGAGACCAGCCTGACCAACATGGTGAAATCCCATCTCTACTAAAAATACAAAAATTAGCCAGGTGTGGTGGCTCACGCCTGTAATCCCAGCTACTCAGGAGGCTGAGGAAGGAAAATCACTTGAACCCAGGAGGCGGAGTTTGCAGTGAGCCGAGATCATGCCACTGCATTCCAGCCTGGGTGACAGAGTGAGACTCTGTCTCAAAAAAAAAAAAAAAAAGGAATCCCACTAATTATCTTTAAATTACAAAATGCAATAACGAATTTCTAGATCTTTCAATTAGAATCCTTTTTAATCTTTTAATTAAAAAAAACTCTTTGACCATAGATACCACTACCCTTAGCAATCTTTATTTCTTTTCTAACTCTCTGACCTAACTCCTTTATCACATATGTGATGCTTCTTTTCTTACCAACTCTGACAATGTTAGGGCTCCTCCTTGGAAAGCTATACACTGTTGGTGGGAGTGTAAATTAGTTCGGCCACTATGAAAAGCAGTTTGGCGATTTATAGTATCTCTTCTATAAAGAATAGAAACTTCCTCTGCTTTATAATCTACATCTTCTGTGAGGTTTATTTCATAAACTCCACACAAATCCAGCTAGTCTCCCTCACTCATCTCTCATTTTTCTTGTCTCTTCTCCCCCATTTTCCTTCCTGTCTCCCTCACAACCCTTCTCATTGAGTTCCACACCTGAGCTTCCATTTCCTTCCTGGAGCATCAATTTAATACCTGGTGAACGTTATTTTATGCCTGAGCTGCAGGGGGCACAGAGATGACTATGACTTACCTTGTGTTCAAGGACATCATGTGAAACAGACCTACGGGCCCATTAGCCCCCTGGCAACTCACAGGGACTCTGACAGAGTACATACAGGGGTCAGAGTTGGGACCCATGGTAACTTGTGGTCCATGCTACCAAAATGAGGAGGAGGTCAGGAGACTCTTTAAAACCAACACATTTTAACTCTCTGTTGAAAAACAGTAGGTTTTCACCAAGCAGAAGAGAGCATAAAGCATTTGGGGCCCTGTGGTACTCTGTGGAAAAGATATTTGGAGAGCATCCCAAAACACCATAACACATTTAGGGGAAAAATACCTGCTTCAGAATGACTTCATTTTCAGCAGAGTAGTTGCCACAAAGACACTTTAAGAAATACAAACATTATCTCATGTCCGGTGTTAACATACTGTATTTAAACATCCTCCCACGCAGTGCGAAAGATGGAGCATATTTGGTGAGATTTGAAAGTGAGAAGATGAGCTAGAAGGCTCCTGAATTAGTATAGTGAAAAATTTAAAAGCGTGCATAACACAGAACAGTGCTTTTAATCTGCCCATTCATCTTCATCGTCCTGCTAATGGGACGCTCTGAGTCCCTCATCTCATTGGACCAATCTCATCTCCTGACCACAGCTCTCACTGCCTGTAGTCAACTTTCCATCTTTCATTCAGCAATGGTTTATATGGTGCTTGCTATGTTTCAGTAGGTGTGGGAACCTGGCAGCAAACAAAACCAACACTTTGCTTAAAAAGTTTATCTTTCAGTGGAGGAAGACAGTCACTCATTAAGTAAATGTGTACATAGATAGTATGTTAGAAGGCAATAAGTATTCCTGAGAATAAATAAGCAAAGCAGCAAGAAGGCGACAGTGACAGTGTGCTATTTCACCTAGAGTGGATGGGGAGGCTTCCAATCTAAGGTCAGACCTGGCAACGACATGAGGAAGTGACAGGGAGTAAACCACCAGATCTGTGGGGAAGATTCCAGGAGACGTCCAGGCAGGAGGCAGCTTCCTGTCCTGAGGCAGCATCAACACAGAGATTGCACTGGACACTGAGGATGGACGAGCTCAGCTTGGAGGCGACTGTCCTGAGATGCAGCAGCTGGGGCCACAGTGAGTGACCAGTGGTGACTCCTCTTAGAGTGACTCCTCAAGACAGGATTCCCATGTTAGCATGTCTGCCATGCCCCATCTCCTGGGCTAGCCTCTGTGTCCTGAGTCCAATTCTTAAGCCTTTCCATTAATTATGGGGTCAAGCCAATATCTTTCTTATCAATAAATTTTCTGCTTGAATTCCATTCTGTCGTCTAAGCTAAGAAACCTGTCTGGTGGAGGAATAAGTTTTTTTTACAGATGCTGGTAATTGTGACTTCATAATAACCTTAAAAATGACATTAGTGTGAGGACTTCAACAGTCTGGAATAAGGACATCAGGACAAGACACAGCCTCTCAACCCCTGAAATTCACATATATGTTTTCCACGGATGACGAAAGCACTGAAAATGTCTGTTCAGGAAAAAAAATAGCAATTGAAATAATTCAGCATGATGCCACTGAAAATATACCAACCTTAATAATAAAAGTTCTGGCTGGATGTAGTGGCTCACACCTATAATCCCAGCATTTTGGGAGGCTGAGGTGGGTGGATCACCCGAGGTCAGGAGTTCAAGACCAGCCTGGCCAATATGGTGAAACTCCATCTCTACTAAAAAAAAAAAAAAAAAAAAAAAAAAATTACAGAAATTAGCCAGGCATGGTGGCATGCACCTGTAATCCCAGCTACTCAGGAGGCTGAGGCAGGACAATTGCTTGAACCTGGGAGGCGGAGGTTGCACTGAGCTGAGATGGTTCCGTTGCACTCCAGCCTGGGCAACAAGAGTGAAAGTCTGTCTCAATAATAATAATAATAATAATAATTCCTTGAAAGACTCATGCACCTTCAAAGCACTGAAGGGCATGCAGTTCATACTGGCTGGTGAGTGCCATTTGCAGGCAGTTGTGTTTTTTCCCTCATAAAATAGGTATCTATTTTAAACAGAAAAATCCTTGGGTAAGATATTGAAATTCATAAAAGTGGGTAAGATTATTGCATATTTTCCTAAGCAAATAAAAACTGTAAGTTATATTTATATGACATAGAGTGTATCATACTGACTTTTTAAAATCTAAATTTTATGTTTATTTGACAATAAAATTACTGAACTAAAGTCTAAAAGTTTAGAAATAACAGAAAAACAGTGGGAAATAACAGCCACTTGTGATCCTGCTACACACAAATGCTGTTACTATTTTGATGTATGAATCCATCTGTAATGTGTATATTTGCTTACATTTGTATATATTTTTGTGTACATATATTTGCATGTATTTGTCTACATTTGTGTATATCTATGAGTATTTATGTTCCTATAATTGAGATTACAATGAATTTCTGACTTTTGGCATATAGCAGGGGAAATTATGTTATCAACATTTTAAAAAACATTTTTAATGGCAGCAAAATATTATACTGAATGTACATATCACAAGTTATGTAACCAATCATTTATATTTGAACATGCAATTTTTTACTCTAAAATTGCTGTGGATATTTGTATGCATAATTTCTAAATATGAATTATTTGCTTAGGTAAACCCTAAATATAGATGTAGTCTAAGAGTGTAAGCTTTTAGGCTTTAACCCATGTTGACTAGCACTCCCAGAAGAGCTGCAATATGTAAGAAGATGTCATTAACCTAGAAAACAGAATGCCTGTGTCATGACTGCCAACATTAGACTTAGTTAAAATCCCCTAACTAAAATAACTCCAACTATTTTATTAAAAGTCCATCAGTGAAAACTTAAAAGACTAGAAAGACACATCATTAAATGTGTCATAGTATGCCCTGCTCTTGGAGATTGAGCAAGGAAAAGAAGAAAGAGCCCTCTACATTTATGGGACTCTAGAATTATCTTAATGCACTCCACAGTTGGACCATTTGAAGAAGGAGCTAATTATCTTTCATGTGCCCACTGTGCACATTCCCCAGATACCTGGCAAGATGGCAAAGCACCAGAGCCAAGAGTGAGTCACTGGAATTTAAAGGAGATGAGAGCATTTGCAGAAAGATTCACAGTGATTCTTAGTGATGAGTAAACTCATATAGCTCAGTAATGTTTAGATAGTCTTGCCAAATTCAGTTGATGTCTGAAGCTTTTCACATGTCACTAGCGAGCTTTGTGTTTCTGTTTTATATTGCAAAGAAAACAATGCAAAAATTAAAATAAGTGCTGGAGTAAATGGTCACAAAACTTGCAATGTCATGAAGATAATATATTGTTCTGTAAGGTCCCAGTTTAGTTGATAAAAAATAATCAATCAACCAATAAGCAATGATGAGGCAAATCTTTGTTCTGTGTGATGCTGGAACTCAAGAAGTGTGAGACAGAAATCTAACATTTAAAGAGGGATCAACTGACTCCACTATTGTTATTGTAGTTAAGAAGGGTTTCTGGAAGGATCCCAGATTGTCACACATGGCATTGCATCTTTCCAGTTGTATCCATGTTCAGTCTTCTTCTGAGCCTAATGAACTGCTATAGGTGATGCTTCCTTTCTCCGCCAGATTTCCCACTCTGGTTCATCTTGAACATGTGTGTGTCTGAAAGAGAGTGTGTATGTACAGTGTGTACATGCCATATGTATGTGTATGTGGGTGTAAGACTGTGTGTGTTTGTGAGAATGTGTGTGTATTTTATGCGGTGTGGTGTGTGTGGGTATGAGTGTGAGAATCTGTGTATGTGTGAGAATGTTCATGTTAGTGCATATGTGTGAATGTTTGTAGCATGTGGATGTAAGTCTGAATGTGGAAGAGTGGGTGTGAGTGTGTTTTTGAGTGTCTGTGCACATACATAATACACACTCCCCCTTGGCCTGCAGAGACCCAGTGCCAACCTCACTTGTCTTTCATTTTAAATGCTTAAAGCATTAAGATCATATTTTGACAGATCTATCTTCGTTCCTTCTTCATGGGAGGATCTTTCTGAGTCATCTTTAAAATATGGTCATTTTGGAAACAGGGAGATTGTTTTCATCTCACCTCACACATCATTGTACAAATACTTGCACACATTGGTTCCATTATAAAGAAGTAGGTTGAGGGAGCGACCATCTAAGCTCTTTACTAATTATATTCTAAATCAATGTGCTCATTGTCTGGTTTCCAAAGCAACAGCTTTAACATCCCCTGGAAACTTGATAGAAATTCAGATTATTTGGCCCACACCAGACCCACTGGAACAGAAACTCTGTAAGAATGCATGAAAATGTGTTTCTTCAGTGATCACTTGAAAGATACATGGAGTCTCCAGGTTTCGCTGATTATGAATTAGCCTGCTGTTCACGTTTTAGGCAGGTCTTCCTATGAATGTCTTTTTTCAACTTTCTTATTTAAATATACAGGAATAGGATTGCTAGATCAGACAGTAAGTGCAGGATTGCTAGATCAGGTGGTAAGTGCATGTTGAACTTCATAAGATACCTCTGAATGCCCACCAGCAACCTGTAAGAGCTTCAGTTCTTCATCCTTGCCAATACTTAGTCTGCATTTTTTCATTTGTTTCACTTTTGTTTTTAATTTCCAGAATTCTAGTAGGTGTGCAATTGTTCCACATCTTGGGTTTAATTAGCATTTTCCTAATGATTAATAAACAAAAATTGTGACTACTAATGGTTCAAACCTACCTGAAAGCTTGCGATGAGAGATATGAATATGTGCAAAAACGGACATGTGCTAGGAAGGTTAGCTAATTAAGCTTCCATATAATTATTTATCCATTTAAAATGGAACAATTTTAGCATCTGAAACACATTAGTTACTATGTGATCATTAAGATACACAGCAACGACAACAACAAAATGACATAAAATCCACCTTAGAGAATTCTTAATTTAGTGGAGGGTGAAAACGTAAGTTTAATGCCTTAAAACATGTTGTATAAATGTTCCACCAGATAGATCTACAGGGAAAGAATTAGAGGACCACAAGGAACCAATAACATATCTCACGATAAAGATTCAGTTAAGGTTTCATAATGCATAATTATGTATGTTTATAATTTAATAATATTGAAAATAAAAGAAAATAAAAGCTGGGCATATATATGTGTGTTTCATTATTTCTCATCCTTTACAATGGCATATAACTATTACACACACACTCACACATATATACAAATTATTTATATTGACACCTATTGTTGCAAAATTAGCTCACACTCTATTTTTCTGTAACTTGCTTTTTATCTTTAAATGTTATGACATTTCTTTCTGGGTTGCTATAATTGTGTATGTTTGTATGTTTACCTAATTGTTCCTTATGGCTTCATAATATTTTATAGTATAGCTATAATACTGTTATTTAAACATTTTTAAAGTTATTTAGCCAGAAAATATACATTTCTTAAACACTTTCCACATGATAGGCATTTTGCAAGATGTGGGAACACAAGAATGAATTCCACTGTGTCTTTTCTACAGAAACTCAGACTACAGTTAAGATGAAGGATATAATATGATTTATAATACAAGGACATAAAGTTTATAACAGAGGAGCTCTAAACAAAGAAAGGTGAGAGAAGAGAGTAGGAGATTGAAGAAGGATTCACAAGGAATTTCATAGCAAACATAAAAATTTTGCTTTTTACTTTCTAACACAAACCTGCAATTAAAAATATATATATATATTTGGGTTGAATGAATTAAGCAGTTGGTTAAGTGAGAGAAATTATTTATTTTTTAAGAAAAGGTAACCAGAAGTAAAATGAATGTTGATAACATTGTAGTTAGGTTTATTCGGGAAGAGATAAGGTTTTGTTAATGAAGCTGATGGTAAGTGAAGTAAAATTTTCTAATGGCTTGCATTTTTACTTTATACAAGTGTTACAAGCATATGAATACAGGTTGATGGGTGTATTTCATCATGTTAAAACCTCTCACTGAAATTTTGCAAAAGCAAGACAAATTAAAAATAAAGTCCATGGCCAGTGTAGTGGCTTACACCTGTAATCCCAGCACTTTGGGAAGCCAAGGCGGGTGGCTCACCTGAGGTCAGGAGTTTGAAACCAGCCTGGTCAACATAGTGAAACCCCATCTTTACTAAAAATACAAAAAAATTAGCCCGGCCTGGTGGCAGGCACCTGTAGTCCCAGCTACTCGGGGAGGCTGAGACATGAGAATCGTTTGAACCCAGGAGACGGATGTTGCAGTGAGTCGACATCACTCCACTGCACTCCAGCCTGGGGGCCAGAGCGAGACTGCCTCTCAAAATAAATAAATTAATTAACTAATTAAAATAAAAAAATAAATAAAGTCCATAGTATCTCCCATTACCCAGAACAATTACATTATATGGCCATGCTGCCTCCACCTGACAGAACATTCCATGTGGGAAATGTTCTAGTGGGACATTTGTTTACATGTTTCTGATTTCCAATACTCATAATAATATCACTTTCTGTCTGAGGTGAAATTTCCTGTCTAGTTTTCAAGTTTTGCCTTGCTATATTTTGTACTACTAAATTTTTATTGAGAAAAAAGTTGTGTTTGTTCCTCATCCTCCCTTGGCATTAAAATACTGAATGGAAAAGGGGAATACAATTACATTTTAGCAGTGGAAGGGATGACTCTGGAAAATATTTCCTATCTAGGGTGACAAATAGTAACTGGTGTCGCAGAAATTGCTTCTGTGTATTAAAGACTTCTTCATATTAGAAACATCACTTTTCAAGTGTCTGTGGATACTCTTTTCCACCAAACTGTGCCAGATAGTCTCGTACTTTTAAACATACATATGCATAACATTTGCTCAGATGCAAGTTTGATAAGAATCACTTAGCAAGCAGTCTGTAAAAGCAATTTAGAAAGAACCAATATGTTACTGTTTGGGTGCATAACTCTATTGGTCTGGTTTAATTTTAGAGTGTATTTTAGTGTAATGGATATGTCACATATTCCTGAGTACAACCTCCATTAAAGATGCCTTGTATTTAGTTGATAATGGGGAGTAAGATAACAAGACTGACTTCCTAGGTCAAAACTTGGAATACAGATACTCTCCGCTGCTTATTAACAGTTACATCATATACCTTAATCAGTATTAAAAATTAGAATTCCTTTTAACATGAGGTAGCTGAGAAGCATAACAAGAACATGTCACCAGAAGCCTTCCGTCAACCTCGGTATGGATTTGAGTCCATGAATCCTGGAGAGCAGGACCAGAGTGATGACACATTTGACCAGAAGCACTGACACACAGATGCAGTCACACATGTTCACTTCCAACATCCTGGCTAGAATCTTGAGCCTAGAAAATTTCATCCGATTGAATGAAATGCCTGCTTAAAAAAATAACTTTAAACAACGCTACTTCAAGGTATGCTATACAAAACCATCTTAATGATTCAATGACCTACTTTTTAGACAAATTACTTAGAATGCATTGTATGTTTGGGCCACAGATGGAAGGCAGATGGAGAAATCAATCAGGAAGGAAACATACAAATGAAGACAATAGTTCCTTATAGTGTTGATTTTGATAGGACAGAATAACCTAAGGGTGAAATGATAGCGGCGAGTATGAGGTCCACCATACCTAGGTGAGGTCATCAAGGATGGGCTCCTCTGAGCAGGAGATATTACAATGAGGAGGAGCCAGCTGCATACAGATTTTCAGGAAGAATTTCCACGCGTTATACAGGGACAAAGTCCTTTAGGGTGCTGTAAGTGAAGGGTGAGAATTTTATCATATGTTTCATGCTTTAGCACTGTAGGGTGAATTGGAGTGCTCAAAAATAGGACTGGGGATCATTTAGGAAGCTTCTTCAGGAATGGGGATGCAGTGAATCATGTGCTTCCAATTACACTGCAGGGACCAACAGATAAGAATGAGTGGCAGGCGACTGAGTGGGCAGGAGGAGTGGCTGTAGATTGGGAGTTGAGCAGTGGGTGGATGAACGTTCTACTTACATATATGAGGCACACAGAGCATTTTTTATATAAAAGAAAGGGATCAATAGTTGTATTTTTATGCTGGGTTTGAGACACCTGTGAAAACTTCTAGTAGCATTGTCAGGTCAGCAGTCTTGGGAATCTTGAATAAAGGTCAGGAAAGAGAACAGGACTTGAGCTGCTTGCAGTGCTCTGGGCTTTGGAGGTCAAGATGACAGAAAACAATGACAAAAGGAGATGAGAAGGAGCACCAAATGAGGTAGGAATGCCAGTCGCATGTGGTGCCCTCCACGCCGAGAGGACTCAGCGCTTCAGGAATGATGGCAATGCCACTCATAGGGAGGGTGCCAGGAGTGACAGTCGCAGAGCCCTGGCCACCTGGAGGGCAGCAGTGTTAGGAGAAAAGGGGGAGCCTCATTGGAACGGATCGAGGAGAATCTTCATCGAGAGCTAGTGGAGACAATGACTATAGACACATTTTAAAATAAGTCTTGAAACAGATAAATATGAAAAATTTATATACAGATAGATACAGCTAGACGGAATTATAGACTCAGTTTTATTTGCTTGCTTCTTTGCAGAGGAAATAATTCCATATTTCTGATATTTTAATACTTTTAGACTAATTCTTACATAACTATTTATTATTTTAAAAAATGGATGTGAAACTAATGAAGTAACTCCTGGTTGCAGATCATAGTCAAACAAGAAGCATACTAATGTGAATTGTGGGCCCTTTTGTAGACTTACTCAAGATGAAACTCCAGGGATGAAGCCTGACTGCATTTACTGCCTTACAGAAAAAGTCATGGCTGGTGGGGGGGTGTTGAGAAACTCATGCTGACATACTCTGCTTTAGGGATTAATAACACAAACCGAAATATTTTTCTCACCCAACAAAGTTTAGGGAAAGTAGAACTGATTGTTCCAAAATAACAAATCTCCTTATTGCCAAATGCACTTTTTATTTCTATTTTCATATATTTTAGAAAGTAGCAGTTTACATATTTGAATAATTTAAAATTAGATATATATTTTTTAATAATTAGATACCTACAAATAATAAAATTCAAATGCATTTTAAGGGGAAATAAAATAACATATTCAAATTCTAATAAAAATATATAGATGACTTGAAATATCTTTGAATCATGTACCCTAAAACTTAAAGTATAATAATAATAAAAAAAAAGTTAGGTGGAAACTTGTAGAAATATAGCTAAATATAGATAAATGATTTTGTTAAACTTATTAAGGCACTTTGGAAAGAAAATTAGAAAAATAAAATGCCTATACTTAATGTTATTTTGTATGAGGATAAGGAAATATTTCAACTAAAGAGTATCCAATTTGTGTGTGTATGTGTTTTGTGTGTGTTGGTATGTGTGGTGAACATGCTTTCAAGTTACTTGGGTAAAGGCTTTAAAGTCGGAATGCTTGGCCAGGCGTGGTGGCTCATGCCTGTAATCCCAGCACTTTGGGAGGCCGAGGCGGGTGGATCACCTGAGGTCAGGAGTTCGCGACCAGCCTGACTAACATGGTGAAACTCCGTGTCTACTAAATACAAAAAAATTAGCCAGGCGTGGTGGTGCATGACTTTAATCCAAGCTACTTGGGAGGCTGAGACAGGAGAATCGCTGGTACCTGGGAGGGAGAAGTTGCAGTGAGCCAAGATCACGCCATTGCACTCCAGCCTGGGCAACAAGAGCAAAACTCAGTTTAAAAACAAAAACAAAAACACACAAACAAACAAACAGACAAAACAAAGTGGGAATTCTAGATTGAAAGGTAAGGCAGGCTTACTTATCTAAAAAACTGCCAAACTGTCATCCAGAGTGGCTATGTCATATTGCAACCAATTGTCAGTGTGTGAGGATTCCTGTGCCTCCCCATCCTCACCAGCCATTGATATTGTGAGAGTTTTGTTTTAGACTCTCACAATATCTAGAGATTTTTAGACATTCTAAAAATTATGTAGTGACCTTTCAGTGTGGTTTAAATTTAGATTTATTTATATTCTTCTTTGCCATTAATATGTCTTCTATGGTTAAGTGTCTGTTAAAAGTCTTGTGATGATTTTTTGTTCTTTATTTTTTTTCTTGTTGAGATTTAAGATTTTTTTATACATTTTGGATATAAATTCTTTATCACATATATGATTTGCAAATACTTTCTCTCACTATATGGCTGTCTTCTTATTCTCTTAACAATGTGTTTCACGAGCAAAAGTTTAAATTTTTTGAAGTCCAATTTTTAAATTTTTTTTTACCATATATCCTGTTGATGTCGTATTTAAAAACAAAGGCAGGAGTGATTGAATGTGACAAGGATACAGGGAACTTTGAAAGTGATAAAATTCTTCTGCATGATACTTGGGTGGTAGATACATGACTCTATGCATTTGTCAAGAGTCATCTAGTAAATCTGAAAACAGGTCATTTAAAAAAACATCAACCAGGACATCAGGGAATGTCAGAATGGAATGCAGACTGAAAAATGAATCAAACTATATTATAAATGTATGACAAACTTCACTGAAGGTGGTGAGGGAAAAATTGGAGCTGACTTGAGAAACATCAAAAAAATAACTGTTTTGACTGGTAACTGTAAAGTAAGCTAAAGACAAAAGAATTATAGAATTAAAGAATTAATCACTGTACCTTATTTGGGAAACTTGTTTTTTACAGAAATGGAGGTTAGAAATTTTGAAACCACATTACAAATACACTAGGGTTTGACAATAAGTAATAAAATATAGGTAATAGGTGACTCTAGAGAGTGACTTTGGAGTAGATAAACCTTGCAGATGCCACATTAACCAAATTGATTCAGCATTTTTTCTGTCAGAGGAAGAAGCCAGGAGGGATGGTGGGGATTGACTTTGAAGCTCGTGGTTCTGGATTACATCTGGAGGTATTATGAATTTATTTAATTCAATAACAAATACAGATGGACACATAAATTATATGAGCATGCAGGTTAGGATACGTGCATGTATTCCCTAGCTGTGCACATGCATGGGATCTAGAAGCACTGTAATTCCAGTAGCCATAAACACACTGCATGTGCCATGCCTCAGTTTCTAAATATTACTCTAATGAAATGAACCAGGATTTCCTGGAAAAATGGCTGATTCTCTACTTGAGGCAGGGAAAATAGAGGATAAGCATAATGCATATTATAATGCTAGAAAGTAGAATAGTGGCAAAAATAGAAGTTAAATAAAGATGAGGTTATATCAGAAGGACACGGCACCCAATCTGAAAGAACTCACAACAGCCAAAGTTTGTACAATTTGAGCAACAATATACATAACATAGCGTGTGTGTGTATACAGAGATATATATCCTATATATAGTATGTGTATATACCTATAGACACCATATTAAATATAAAATAAATATACACGACTATGAATTCATACTGGTAGAAAAATGATTATGAATATAAATATATGGCACAGGGGAATCTTCCTTGCAGAGGAATTCAAAATAATATATGTTGATATACCTCCTTTCAAGCAGTGGAGCTTAATATTACTACTTTTGAGTGTAGGTTGGACTTAGAGACTCATTTTCAAAGAATAAACTACACAAAGTGAGAAATAGTAACTTTATTTTTTATGTATTTATTAATTTTTTAATTATACTTTAAGTTCTAGGGTACATGTGCACAATGTGCAGGTTTGTTACATATGTATACATGTGCCATGTTGGTGTGCTGCACCCATTAACTCATCATTTACATTAGATATATATCCTAATGCTTTTCCTCCCCACACCCCCCAACCCAGAATAGGCCCCAGTGTGTGATGTTCCCCTTCCTGTGTCCAAATGTTCTCATTGTTCAATTCCCACCTATGACTGAGAACATGCTGTGTTTGGTTTTTTGTTCTTGTGATAGTTTGCTGAGAATGATGGTTTCCACCTTCATCCATGTCCCTACAAAGGACATGAACTCATCATTTTTATGGCTGCATAGTATTCCATGGTGTATATGTGCCACATTTTCTTTTTTTTTTTTATTATTATACTTTAGGTTTTAGGGTACATGTGCACAATGTGCAGGTTTGTTACATATGTATCCATGTGCCATGTAGATTTCCTGCACCCATTAACTTGTCATTTAGCATTAGGTATATCTCCTAATGCTGTCCCTCCCCCCTCCCCCAACCCCACAACAGTCCCCGGAGTGTGATGTTCCCCTTCCTGTGTCCATGAGTTCTCATTGTTCAATTCCCACCTATGAGTGAGAACATGTGGTGTTTGGTTTTCTGTCCTTGCGATAGTTTACTGAGAATGATGTTTTCCAGTTTCATCCATGTCCCTACAAAGGACATGAACTCATCATTTTTTATGGCTGCATAGTATTCCATGGTGTATATGTGCCACATTTTCTTAATCCAGTCTATCATTGATGGGCATTTGGATTGTTTCCAAGTCTTTGCTATTGTGAATAGTGCTGCAATAAACATACGTGTGCATGTGCCTTGATAGCAGCATGATTTATATTCCTTTGGGTACATACCCAGTAATGGGATGGCTGGGTCAAATGGTATTACTAGTTCTAGATCCTTGAGGAATCGCGACACTGTCTTCCACAATGGTTGAATGGTGGAACTAGTTTAAAGTCCCACCAACAGTGTAAAAATGTTCCTATTTCTTCACATCCTCTCCAGCACCTGTTGTTTCCTGACTGTTTATGATGGCCATTCTAACTGGTATGAGATGGTAGCTCATTGGAGTTTTGATTTGCATTTCTCTGATGGCCAGTGATGATGAACATTTTTTCATGTGTCTGTTGGCTGCATAAATGTCTTCTTTTGAGAAGTGTCTGTTCATATCCTTTGCCCAATTGTGGATGGGGTTGTTTGTTTTTTTCTTGTAAATTTGTTTGAGTTCTTTGTAGATTCTGGATATTAGCCCTTGGTCAGATGAGTAGATTGCAAAAATTTTCTCCCATTCTGTAGGTTGCCTGTTCACTCTGATGGTAGTTTCTTTTGCTGTGCAGAAGCTCTTTAGTTTAATTAGATCCCATTTGTCAATTTTGGCTTTTGTTGCCATTGCTTTTGGTGCTTTAGACATGAAGTCCTTGCCCATGCCTATGTTCTGAATGGTATTGCCTAGGTTTTCTTCTAGAATTTTTATGGTTTTACGTCTAACATTTAAGTCTTTAATCCATCTTGAATTAATTTTTATATAAGGTGTAAGGAAGGGATCCAGTTTCAGCTTTCTACATATGGCTAGCCAGTTTTCCCAGCATCATTCATTAAATAGGGAATCCTTTCCCCATTTCTTGTTTTTGTCAGGTTTATCAAAGATCAGATGGTTGTAGATGTGTGGCATTATTTCAGAGGGCTCTGTTCTGTTCCATTGATCTGTATCTCTGTTTTGGTACCAATACCATGCTGTTTTGGTCACTGCAGCCTTGCAGTATAGTTTGAAGTCAGGTAGTGTGATGCCTCCAGCTTTGTTCTTTTGGATTAGGATTGTCTTGGCAATGTGGGCTCTTTTTTGGTTCCATATGAACTTTAAAGTAGTTTTTTCCATTTCTGTGAAGAAAGTCATTGGTAGCTTGATGGGGATGTCATTGAATCTATAAATTCCCTTGGGCAGTATGGCCATTTTCACGATATTAATTCTTCCTATCCATGAGCATGGAATGTTCTTCCGTTTGTTTGTGTCCTCTTTTATTTTGTAGAGCAGTGGTTTGTAGTTCTCCTTGAAGAGGTCCTTCACATCCCTTGTAAGTTGGATTCCTAGGTATTTTATTCTCTTTGAAGCAATTGTGAATGGGCGCTCACTCATGATTTGGATCTCTGTTTGTCTGTTATTGGTGTGTAAGAATGCTTGTTATTTTTGCACATTGATTTTGTATCCTGAGACTTTGCTGACGTTGCTTATCAGCTTAAGGAGATTTTGGGCTGAGACAGTGGGGTTTTCTAAATATACAATCATGTCATCTGCAAACAGGGACAATCTGACTTCCTCTTTTCCTAACCGAATACCCTTTATTTCTTTCTCCTTCCTGATTTCCCTGGCCAGAACTTCCAACACTATTTTGACTAGGAGCGGTGAGAGAAGGCATCATTGTCTTGTGTCAGTTCTCAAAAGGAATGCTTCCAGTTTTTGCCCTTTCAGTATGATATTGGCTGTGGATTTGTCATAAATAGCTCTTATTATTTTGAGATACGTCCCACCAATACCTAATTTATTCAGAGTTTTTACCGCGAACGGTTGTTGAATTTTGTCAAAGGCCTTTTCTTCATCTATTAAGATAATCATGTGGTTTTTGTCTTTGGTTCTGTTTATATGATGGATTATGTTTATCGATTTGTGTATGTTGAACCAGACTTGCATCCCAGAGATGAAGCCCACTTGATCATGGTGACTAAGCTTTTTGATGTGCTGCTGGATTTGGTTTGCCAGTATTTTACTGAGGATTTTTGCATCAATGTTCATCAGGGATATTGGTCGAAAATTCTCTTTTTTTTGTTGTGTCTCTGTCAGGCTTTGGTATCAGGATGATGCTGGCCTCATAAAATGAGTTAGGGCGGATTCCCTCTTTTTCTATTGATTGGAATAGTTTCAGAAGGAATAGTACCAGCTCCTCCTTGTATCTCTGGTAGAATTCAGCTGTGAATCTGTCTGGTCCTGGACTTTTTTTGGTTGGTAGACTATTAATTATTGCCTCAATTTCAGAGCCTGTTATTGGTCTTTTCAGTGATTCAACTTCTTCCTGGTTTAGTCTTGGGAGGGTGTATGAGTACAGGAATTTATCCATTTCTTCTAGATTTTCTAGTTTATTTGTGTAGAGGTGTTTATAGTATTCTCTGATGGTAGTTTGTATTTCTGTGGGATTGGTGGTTATATCACCTTTATCATTTTTTATTGCTTTTATTTGATTCTTCTCTCATTTCTTCTCTATTAGTCTTGCTAGTGGTCTATCAATTTTGTTGATCTTTTCAAAAAACCATTTCCCAGTTTCACCGATTTTTTAAAGGCTTTTTTGTGTCTCTATATTCTTCAGTTCTTCTCTGATCTTAGTTATTTCTTGCCTTCTGCTAGCTTTTGAATGTGTTTGCTCTTGCTTCTCTAGTTCATTTAATCGTGATGTTAGGGTGTCAATTTTAGATCTTTCCTGCTTTCTCTTGTGGACATTTAGTGCTGTAAATTTCCCTCTACACACTGCTTTGAATGTGTCCCAGAGATTCTGGTATATTGTGTCTTTGTTCTCATTGGTTTCAAAGAACATCTTTATTTCTGCCTTCATTTCCTTATGTACCCAGTAGTCATTCATGAGCAGGTTGTTCAGTTTCCATGTAGTTGAGCAGTTTTGAGTGAGTTTCTTAATCCTGAGTTCTAGTTTGATTGCACTGTGGTCTGAGAGACAGTTTGTTATAATTTGTGTTCTTTTACGTTTGCTAAGGAGTGCTTTACTTCCAACTATGTGGTCAGTTTTGGAATAAGTGTGATGTGGTGCTGAGAAGAATGTATATTCTGTTGATTTGTGGTGGAGAGTTCCATAGATGTCTATTAGGTCCACTTGGTGCAGAGCTAAGTTCAATTCCTGGATATCCTTGTCAACTTTCTGTCTCTTTGATCTGTCTAATGTTGACAGTGGGGTGTTAAATCTCCCATTATTATTGTGTGAGAATCTAAGTCTCTTTGTAGGTCTCTAAGGACTTGCTTTATGAATCTGGGTGCTCCTGTATTGGGTGCATATATGTTTAAGATAGTTAGCTCTTCTTGTTGAATTGATCCCTTTACCATTATTTAATGGCTTTCTTTGTCTCTTTTGATCTTTGTTGGTTTAAAGTGTGTTTTATCAGAGACTAGGATTGCAATCCCTGCCTTTTTTTGTTTTCCATTTGCTTGGTAGATCTTCCTCTGTCCCTTTATTTTGAGCTTATGTGTGTCTCTGCACGTGAGATGGGTCTCCTGAATACAGCACACTGATGGGTCTTGACTCTTATCCAGTTTGCCAGTCTGTGTCTTTTAATTGGAGAATTTAGTCCATTTACATTTAAGGTTATTATTGTTACGTGTGAATTTGATCCTGTCATTATATGTTAGCTGGTTATTTTCCTCGTTAGTTGATGCAGTTTCTTCCTAGCATCAATGGTCTTTACAATTTGGCATGGTTTTGCAGTGGCTGGTACCGGTTGTTACTTTCCATGTTTAGGGCTTCCTTCAGGAGCTCTTGTAGGGCGGGCCTGGTGGTGACAAAATCTCTCAGCATTTGCTTCTCTGTAAAGGATTTTATTTCTCCTTCACTTTATGAAGCTTAGTTTGACTGGATATGAAATTCTGGGTTGAAAATTCTTGTCTTTAAGAATGTCGAATGTTGGCCCCACTCTCTTCTGCCTTGTAGAGTTTCTGCTGAGAGATCTGCTGTTAGTCTGATGGGTTTCCCTTTGTGGGTAACTGGACCTTTCTCTAGGGCTGCCCTTAACATTTTTTCCTTCATTTCAACTTTGGTGAATCTGACAATTATGTGTCTTGGAGTTGCTCTTCTCAAGGAGTATCTTTGTGGCATTCTCTGTATTCCCTGAATTTGAATGTTGGCCTGCCTTGCTAGGTTGGGGAAGTTCTCCTGGATAATATCTTGAAGAGTGTCTTCCAACTTGGTTCCATTCTCCCCACCACTTTCAGGTACACCAATCAGATGTAGATTTGGTCTTTTCACATAGTCCCATATTTCTTGGAGGCTTTGTTCGTTTCTTTTTACTCTTTTTTCTCTAAACTTCTCTTCTCACTTCATTTCATTCATTTGATCTTCAATCACTGATACCCTTTCTTCCAGTTGATCGAATTGGCTACTGAAGCTTGTGTATGCATCATGTAGTTCTTGTGCCATGGTTTTCAGCTCCATTAGGTCATTTAAGGACTTCTCTACACTGGTTATTCTAGTTAGCCGTTTGTCTATTCTTTTTTCAAGGTTTTTAGCTTCTTTGCGTTGGGTTCAAACTTCCTCCATTAGCTCAGAGAAGTTTGATTGTCTGAAGTCTTCTTCTCTCAACTCATCAATGTCATTCTCTGTCCAGTTTTGTTCCATTGCTGGTGAGGAGCTGTGTTCCTTTGGAGGGAGAGAGGTACTCTGATTTTTAGAATTTTCAGCTTTTCTGCTCTGTTTTTTTTCCCATCTTTGTGGTTTTATCTACCTTTGGTCTTTGATGATGATGACGTACAGATGGGGTTTTGGTGTGGATGTACTTTCTGTTTGTTAGTTTTCCTTCTAACAGTCAGGACTCTCAGCAGCAGGTCTGTTGGAGTTTTCTGGAGGTCCACTCCAGACCCTGTTTGCCTGGGTATCAGCAGCAGAGGCTGCAGAACAGCAAATATTGCTGAACAGCAAATGTTGCTGCCTGGTCACTCCTCTGGAAGCTTCATCTCAGAGGGGTACCCAGCTGTATGAGGTGTCAGTCTGCCCCCTACGGGGGGGTACCTCCCAGTTAGGCTAATCTGGGATCTGGGACCCGGGACCCACTTGAGGAGGCAGTCTGTCTGTTCCCAGATATCAAACTCCTGCTGGGAGAAGCACTACTCTCTTCAAAGTTGTCAGACAGGGACATTTAAGTCTGCAGAGGTTTCTGCTGCCTTTTGTTCAGCTATGCCCTGCCTCAAGAGGTGGAGTCTACAGAGGCAGGCAGGCCTCCTTGAGCTGAGGTGGGCTCCACCCAGTTCAAGCTTCCAGGCCGCTTTATTTACCTACTCAAGCCACAGCAATAGCAGGCACCCCTCCCCCAGCCTCGCTGCCACCTTGCAGTCTGATCTCAGACTTCTGTGCTACCAGTAGGGGCAGACTGACACCCCATACAGCCGGGTACCCCTCCGTGGGCATGGGACCCTCTGAGCCAGGCATGGGATATAATCTCCTGGTGTGCCATTTTCTAAGACCCTTGGAAAAGTGCAGTATTAGAGTGGGAGTGACCCAATTTTCCAGGTGCTTTCTGTCACCCCTTCCCTTGGCTATGAAAGGGAATTCCCTGACCCCTTGTGTTTCCTGGGTGAGGTGATGCCTCACCCTGCTTTGGCTCACACTCAGTGGGCTGCACCCACTGTCCTGCCCCCACTGTCTGACGTGCCCCAGTGAGATGAACTGGGTACCTCAGTTGGAAATGCAGAAATTACCTGTCTTAGTAACTTTAGGCTAGAGAAACCCATCAGATGCCACTGTAACCAAGTGGGCAAGGTATATGTTACCAGAAATAAGTCCTGTCATTCCTCAAATAATGAAATAAGAATGATGTTCACCTCTGTGATATTCTTCACAAAAATCTTCAAACCTAGCCTAATCATGGGGAAGCATTGAACTGACCAAAATTGAGACCGTCCATAAATCACCTGGCCTATACTGATCACAACTATCAAGGTCATAGAAAACAAAACACCTGAACAAAATGCCATTGATTGGAAGCGACCAAGAAAACATGATGACTAAATGCAATGTGGTGTGTTGGATGAAATCTTGTAGTGAAAGAAGACATTAGTGGAAAAAAGGTAAAGTCTGAATATAAAGCCTATAGTTCAGTTCATGGCAATATGGCAATGTTAACCTGTTAATGGTTATGTAATTTGTTAAACTTAGAATAAAATGGGTGTAGGTTATAGACTAATTCTGTGTACTATACTTACAACATTTTTCTAACTATGAAATTATTTCAAAGTAAAAATTCAATTGAAATAATTTTAAAATAGTTTGTGAAAGAATTAGATTTTTCTTTTACTCGAGATGAATTAATAGAGACCAAATTTGCTATCATGCTTGAAACAAAGTTGTAGTACTGCTGCATTTCAAAGCTCAAAATAAAACTACCTTGATTACAGGCACTATGGTCCTGTTGTAAAAATACAGAGAGATCATAGGAAAAGGATAGAGAGTACAAAATTAGACCCAGGTTCACATGATCAATTGGTTTTCATCTAAGTTGCAAAGGCAATTCATTAAGAAAAGGATTACCTAAAAATAACTGGTAGTAGAACAATTTGATATCCACAGTAAACAAAATTAATCTCAATGAAAAATTCAAAAATTAGCTAAAAGTGTACTAGAGAACTAATGTAAAAGTTAAAACCACAACAGTTATAGAATAAAAATGGAAGAAAATATTTGTGACCTTTGGCTAGGCAAAAAAATTTTAAGTTACGACACTACAGAATTAAATAAGAGATAAAATCTTCTATAATGTTTAGAAATTCCCAAATATTTGTAAATTAAGCTACGCACAGGAAACCACAAAATAAATTAGAAACTATAGATAATTTAAAGATAATAAATATTTGTAAGATGAAGCTTAGAGGGAAATGTATAGCCTTAATTTTTTATATTAGAAAGAAGAAAAGGTTTATGATAAAAATATCACCTTTCACTCTTTAGGGCCATCTGAAGAAAGATTTAATATAATTCAAGGTAAGTTGAAGAAAACAAATAATAGAGGTAACAGAAAAGAAACATAAGATGGAAATAATAAAGACAAAAGTTGTTTGAAATGATGAATAAAACAAATAAATCTCTAGTTAGAATTGTAAAAGAAAATAAACAGAAAAATCACAATTTGTCAGAGCATCGCCATGAATACTAGAGATATAGAAGTGTAAAAAGGAAAAAAAACCACCATTCAGTAAAGAAAAAAAGGGCAAATGAAATGAAATTGAAAACTTTTACTGAAAAATAGAATCTGCTAAGACTAATACAAAAAGAGGAAATCTGGATAGCCTTATTTTGTTTAAATAAGTGAAATTGAGACTTAAGACTTCATCCTTTGCCCCTATACACAAAACACCCCCAGGTACAGTTGGCTTCATTAGTCCACTCTATTAAAATTCAGGAAACAATTATACAAAACTTACACAAACTCTTTCACAAAATATAAGGAGAGGAAACATTCCCAATTTGTTGTACGAAATCAGCATGGCCCTGAATCCGACATTGTCAAGTGCTATAGCAGAATGAAAATGTACTAAAATTACGGACCTATAACATTTATGAACACGGATGCTAAAATCTTTTATGAAATATTGTCAGATCTCATTCAGCAATACATAAAAGGATAACACATGTTGGCCACATAGATTTAGTCTAGAAATCTAGGATTACTTCAAAATACGAAAATCAATATATGCACTGATCAATATATGGCTGATATATAAAATGTGCATCTATATGTATATATAGCTTTATATGTATTACTGTATATAGTTTAATGTATAACCTAAAATACAGGTTGGGATATGTGCATGTATTTCCCAGTTGTGCCCATGGACAAGATGTATCACGCTTGTAATCCCAGCACTTTGGGAGGCCGAGGTGGGCGGATCATGAGGTCAGGAGATCGAGACCATGGTGAAACCCCGTCTCTACTAAAAATACAAAAAATTAGCCGGGCATGGTGGCGGGCGCCTGTAGTCCCAGCTACTCGGAGAGGCTGAGCCAGGAGAATGGCGTGAACCCAGGAGGCGGAGCTTGCAGTGAGCCGAGATCGTGCCACTGCACTCCAGCCCGGGCGACAGAGTGAGACTCCATCTCAAAAAAAAAAAAAAACAAGATGTATCAAGAATAATAAAAATCATTGCTAAAAAGACAAATCAGCCCATTAAAAATGGGCAAGTGCTCTGATCAAGCACCCAGGCATGCCACTAAAGAAGATGTACAGGCCGGGCGCGGTGGCTTATGCTTGTAATCCCAGCACTTTGGGAGGCCGAGGCGGGCGAATCACAAAGTCAGGAGATTGAGACCATGGTGAAACCCCGTCTCTACTAAAAATACAAAAAATTAGCCAGGCGTGGTGGCAGGCACCTGTAGTCCCAGCTACTCGGAGAGGCTGAGGCAGGAGAATGGTATGAACCCGGGAGGCAGAGCTTGCAGTGAGCCAAGATTGCGCCACTGCACTCCAGCCTGGGGGACAGAGCGAGACTCCGTCTCAAAAAAAAAAAAAAAAAAGAAGAAGATGTACAAATTGTGAGTAAGTACATGAAAAGGCGCTGACATCATTATTAATCAAGTAGGTGGAAATTAAACTATCTTGGGCTACCACGTCACACCCACTAGAATAACTAAAAGGAGAAAGACTGGCAATACCAAGTGTTGTTAATGATGTTGAGCAACTGAACTCACAAGCACTGTGAGAAATGTACAATCGTATAGTGCTTCCATTTCCAAGAGGAATAAAATCAAGTGTTCATAGCAGTTTTTCATATCTAAATTGAACCTTCACAAAATTCTCATGATCAAATGAATAGGTAAGCAAATGGTTTTATATTTATGCAATGATTGCTACTCAGCAATACAAAGAATGGAATACTGATAGATGCAAAAACAGAGCTGAATCTCAAACAAGGAAGACTAGACAAAAATAGATATTGATATCTATAGATGTATGGACACTTCTATCTGTCTGTATATAGATATTTAGACTCATAGCTGTGGTAGTATTTCATTTGTTTGCTTTCTAGGTAAATTAATCTATGATGATGAAAATCAGAAGAGTGACTGTGCCTGAGTGCTATAGAAATGTTCTGTATCTTGATCAGAGGAGTGGTTACAAAGCTATATGGGTTTGCTAAAACTCATCAAACTGTGTCTTTCATATATGAGTATTTTATTTTGTTTAAATTATTCCCCAATAAACACTTATATTTAATGCTTACTTGATAATTCTTTAAAGTAAATCTGAATATAAAAATACATATTAGTATACATGAAATACGTATTATTCAAAAAAGGAAGGAGGTTAAATATTAGAGCAGCAAAAGCCTTTAAGGAAATTTTAAATTATAGAATTTCCCTGAGCTTGCAGATAGGGTATTACTGGATGCCAGAATAAAAATGTAATATTTAGGACTTTTCATTATAAATCATAAAAATGGAGGTAAAATTCAGGAATTCAGCCAAGGAAACAAAACAATTTACACCTTCTCGAGATTGCTACTGGTGCTTTGTTTACAGCACTGAGACTTTCCTGTCTTGCACATTCATAGAAATGAAAATCAATCCATAGAATCGAGAATGTTATAAAAGTAGTTACCAAAGCTAGACAGAAGTTAGCTTTTTCAAACATTTCTAAAGAAATGTTCATTGACAGATAAAAGCAATAAGTGGTTGTTAGTTTTGGATAAGTTAAATGTATATTTTCTTTTCCCAGGGCATTCCTGACTTATGTCAACTGTCGTGGCAAATTATGAATACCTCTTCCTATCAGTCTCCCAAGTGACATTGTTTGGGTGGCAAATTCCATGATCATCTTAGTTTGGGAGATCTGGTACATTTGGACAAGATAGGCACTTTTGGTTCATTTCTTCTACTAAGCAGTAAAGGGTTCTCTTCCCATTATCAGGTTCAGATTATGATAGATCCATGATATCCAAGGCTTTCTTGATATTTTAATGTCACATGTCTGGAATTTTAGAAAATTCTTGAATTTATATGAAGTCTATTCATCTTTCACATATGTAGTCTTATTTTTAGCCTGTCTCTTAGGAAATAAAAAACAGATTGTACCCATGTACAAAGTAGCTTCTTGGGTGGGTTCTCAATACTTTTTAAGTATAGGAAGACGGCCATCAGAGAGCACTGGGCAGAGTCCCCAGGGATTGACAATACTCAGTGGATGCCATGCCTATGATCATGGAGCACACACAGGACTTCTATTTAGAATAACAGGGTAATAGTATTAACTTCAATTTAATAAAAACAATTTTAAATTAAAAATAGGAAGTCAAAGTTTGTTAGTTTTCAACTATGCAATTATTGAATACCTGCAGACATTTTCCTATTTTTCCATGTTGATTTATGTAGCTGGAATTCATTATATTTTTCTGTTGTAATCAACCTTCCATTGCAGTAATACTGCATAATTTGTTTCTCTATTCTTTATTATATTAACATAACTTTTAATTGATTCAGTTTTTTGCTATGATAAAGATGCTTTGGTGAACAGACATTCTGGTATGCCTTGATGCACATGTGTAAGAGGATTTTTGTTTTTTAAGGGTATATATCTGGTGATAGAATTGCTGAGACCGTGGATATAGACACCTTTAACTTTAATAAATAATACTAGACTATTTTCCACAATTATTTTACCAATTTATGTTCTTACTAGAGTTTACAAACCAGTTGCTCCTCTTAGTCTCAAGCATTTATTGTCTGCATTTGTTTCTAATTTGATGGTTGAATAACGTGCTGTGAACAGAATATGCTTTTGCCTGATAACTAGCAGCCACTGAGTGCTTTTTGATGATGATCGGCTGTTTGGGTTTCTCTCGTCTAAAATGCTTGTTCCTATCTTGGCTCCATTTTTTTATTGGATTATTTGACTTTTTTCTTTATTGACTTTTAGAAGGTTTTTGACTATTTTAAATATTTCTTTTTTTTCACTTGTAATTTGTTGCAGTTATGTTCTATGAGTTTGTTACTAAACTCTTTAGGTCTGCGATAAACTAGTCTTATTTTCTGTCCACTTGAGGCAATACTTTCAAACATTAGATTTTACGTTTCCTGGTTTTACCAAATTTCTGCAATATAAATTATCTTACTCCTATTATTTGCCTACTGCTGGCTTAGGACAGGTTTAGGCATTAGCCTTCTAAGCAAGTTACTCATCAACCATCAGATTTTAAACTTCCAAAACTTTGTTGTGTCCTCCCCCGTTCTTTGCAATTATTTTGTGTTTTTCTAGTCTCTAGTCTCTTTACTGTAATCTCAATGATATTTTGGTCAACGGAAAAAGTAAAATGTGAGTCTTTACTATTTTATCATGTTTATATAGAGAATATTTTCACTATTTGACGTGTATATCAAAAAAGGAAATAAAATAGTAGTGATTGTTTTGCAGCTTCAATGAAACTAAAAGCCATGTGTGTGTACTTGAGTATTTGACTCTCTCAGCAATTTTATTCAGTACCTGAGCCTAGTGTTTCTATGGCGTGTTCACAGGCATCCTCTCATTCTACCCTTATTCATTTGGCCCCATTGGTATTACAGGTTCCATTATATATGAGAAGGAATCACAGTTCAAAAACCTTAATTATCTTGTTCTGGAGTACCACCAGCAAAGCAGTTGAAGAAATTAAACCAAGTTCTTCAGAATCCACCTGCAGCTCCCTCTCCTACTGAAAAATATACTCAATTACCTAAGTTGGGCCCTTACCTGGTAGACTTAAACTGGGAGCAATTTTAATTCAGAACAATAAAACAGTAGCAAACTCTGCATGTTTGATATTTATGCAGGACAACATATTGAGTAATGTGTTTGTTGGTTTTTCTAATAAAAGGAGAATATGCTCTTGGGCATTGCACTTAATTTTCTATGCAGTTTGTGTCTCATCTTCTGAGAAAAATTTACTAATCTTTAGGGTTGGAAGAACTATTTCTAGATAATACTCACCTGGAGCCTTATGGAATTGAATTCAATTTCTGACACATAAACATTGTTACAGCAAATTGACTTTCAATAATATCTGAAATTTTTGTGTTAAAGGGATGATACAAACAATATCTATTCTAATCGTAACTGGTAACCTTTTGTTGACTTTTGAGATGAATTTGAAAGGGAAAATGCTATTACTTTGAAACAATTACCTCTTTCCAAGAAGAAAAACTCTCAGTTTTCTTAAAGGGTCGTATGGATTGCTCAAGATTAGTCCTCATCACTTAGAAGCATGGACATTCTTTTGCTTTTTTGTTCTTTCATTCTATATCACAACTAGGATGGCTTCTAAGATTTACATTTCGTTGTGAATGAAATGTAAATAAAATAACATAGTGTATTAGTAAATTTCCCTGAATAACAAGGCATGTGATTTGTGATCTCTCTGAGTTATATTTCTGAAATCTCCCTTAGAAACACTATGCATAGCTAATTATTGCCTTATAATGTATCTTATGGATTTTAAACCTGAAGTCATACTTATATCAGCTTATTTGATACTCACAGGGCTCTTGTAGAAGCACGGAATAGCTGTAGTACTTTTTTGGGAGCACAGAACTTGGGCACAGAACATAGACTGTAGAGAATACTTTTTGGAGGAGTTCTGAAAACAACTGGACACAAGCCTGGAAGAAGAATAGGAGCCTGAGAAGTGTGGGGAAATGGGAGTTCAGGCAGACACAGCCACCAATGAGAGGGACCACTGCTGCAAAGAGAGGATTTCATATTTAGAGAATGGCAATGACTTTGGAATAGTAAAATAGAGAAGATGATATTTTAATGTCAAGACTCATAGATAGATAATTAAGGACAGTGAATATTATTCTAAATGATACTGATTGTGTCCTGAAGATGATGATGATCCATGAAAGAACTTATTGTTGAAGAATCACATGATCATATAAGTTGAAAGTTTATGTTTCAAAAAGATGACTTCAGCAGCAGCGCATAGAACAAATCAGGGATTTTATATGGAACACTATATGATCAGTTTTTCATGATTATGGAAATCTAAGCAAGGAAAAATAACAAGATAAGCCAAATGAGGTAGAAAGACTTAAGGAAAGTACACAGTTGTTAAATTAATTGGAGATTTTAGTAGAACTTGACCCATTGATTGTATAGGGCCAAAGTGAAGGAAGAAATCAAATATGAAGTTCAGTTTCATGGCTTGGGGCATGGGAGTTGTGATGATACGATTAATAGATTACATGGAAAAACAGGCATGTTTTCATGGGGAAAGGCTAACTTTCAGTGTCAATGTGCTGATTCTAGGGACTTTCCAAGAGGACCTGATAGTGTGTGGTGCATGTGTTGTGTGTGGTGTATGTGTTGTGTGTTCTGTATGTGTAGCTGGAGTTCAGAGAAATCTCTGGCCCAGAGATAGAATCAGTGATTGGCCCTTGAGTGCATGAGGTAAGTATAGATTTGAAAGCCCTAGTCTAGTGAGGGAAGCATTCCCACAAAAAAATGTATGGAAGAATCAGAAAAAAACAAACAAACAAAAAAAAACCACCCAGTCAAAACATCCCGGATAGCAGCAATATTTAAGGGGCAAAAGGAAAGACCACAAATTAGGTTAAGAGATAATTGTCTTTAAAAAAGCACAATTCATTCCCTATTTTGCATTAATAAAGCATATAATCTTAGACAAGCATTCAAAATCCTTCACAACCTGGCCTAAACTGCTTTTAGAAGAATGAAAGAGAGGGGAATGATATTTAGGGAAAGAGAAAGAGAAGAGGAAGGAGGAAGAGCAAGACAGAGAAGAAATGCTGTGTGATTTGTGGTTGAATTGAATTGTACAGTGTCAGGGAAGGTGGAGAGCTTGACTTGACTGCCTCTTGCTTGGCAGGACAAAATAAGGAACTGAGATAGAATTAGTCACCCTGGTTCTTGTCAGAGCAGCTCTGTGAATAACCTAAGAGCAGGGAAATAGTGTCACAAAGCCAATGGGAAGTGAGGCTGCCCAGAGTGAACCCTGCAGCCCGCTGGCTATAAGAAAGCACCGGCCGTGCGCGGTGTCTCACGCCTGTAATCCCAGCACTTTGGGAGGTCAAGGCGGGCGTATCGCGAGGTCAGGAGATGCAGACCATCCTGGCTAACACGGTGAAACCCCGTCTCTACTAAAAATACAAAAAATCAGCAGGGCCTAGAGGTGGGTGCCTGTAGTCCCAGCTACTTGGGAGGCTGAGGCAGGAGAATGTCGTGAACCAGGGAGGCGGAGCTTGCAGTGAGCCGAGATCGCGCCGCTGCACTCCAGCCTGGGCGACAGAGCGAGACTCCGTCTCAAAAAAAAAAGAAAAAGAAAAAACGAAAGCACCATTTCCTAGCAGAACTTCATCCTCCATCATGCTTCCCTTCGTTAGCCCACTGGATCTCACACTGAGGCGCTATCTAATCTAGGACGTCAGGATAGGAAGGGGTATTTACGTCACATGTGTGAAGCTGAATCCTCTCTCCTGATTGACATCAGCCTGGCCATTCCTCGTGATTATGCAGTGATGTGTTCTGCTCCTGCCATCTGCCCCCACTGCTGTTCCTGGAGGTAAACATAACCGGGCTATCCCAGCTTCAGAGCATGCTCCTCTTACTGTCTCATGGGAGCCTGGACCCAGAAACTTTCTCGCATATTCTATAGCAAGGCACAGCCAAGATCACCATGAAATCCTTAGGAAGCCTTTCTAACGCTCAGGGCAAACAGAAGGGGATGGTATCTGGTGTCATGTGGCTGCTTCCAGGATTCACGGTTCCAGTCTTTTCTCATAGAGTTGCTAACTACCTGCTCCCATACGCAGCTGGCTAAGTCCCAGTTCACTCTTCAGAAGAGAGGCCTCTCCCTTCACCCTCCAGGGAGGCCCTTTCTGGTCTCTCAACTCTAGATTCTATCAACTGGGAAGAAAGCAACTCTCCTCAACTCAGCCGGTTATTCCACCGCCCTTTAGTGAGACAGACTTGTTTCACCCACAGAAACTAAATCCCATATTCTCTAGTTTTAAAAAAAATGTCTACTTAACCATAACCTATAACCTATTGATTAGAAGATGACTTTTCTGTGTCCCTTTTACTGTTGCTTCTGAGTATTCCAAAATATAATTTTTCCAAAATTTAGATCTTCCAGTTAGAATTCCAAGTTTTTTTTTTTTTTTAGTGGACAAACTAAGTATTACACATTTCCCTTCAGGAATTTTCTTTTTTTTTAGACAGAGTCTTGCTCGGGCGCCAGGCTGGAGTGCAGTGGCACGATCTCGGGTCACTGCAACCTCCACCTCCTGGGTTCACGTCATTCTCCTGCCTCAGTCTCCCAAGTAGCTGGGACTACAGGCGCCTGCCACCACGCCCGGCCAATTTGTGTATTTTAGTACACAACGGGATTTCACCATGTTGGCCAAGATTGTCTCCATCTCCTGACCTCCAGGTCTGCCCGCCTCCACCTCCCAGAGTGCTGGGATTACAGGCGTGAGCCACCACACTTGGCCCATGAATTTTTTAGTAAAATTAATTTGCTTTTATAATAGAAGATTATTTAGACTGTAGTTTAAAATTCTAAATGCAAAATGACAAGGTTAAGAATTCAAAAATATCACTTGTTGGATCCTACCTTTTCAAGATAATGGCTGCATCTTTACAATTGCTGCCTTTAGCACTGCAAATTGTTGAACTGACAGACTGAAATCTGGGTTTGATCTACCTCTTATATTTGCTTTTTCCTCTTGTCTCTCTTCCATTTTAATATTCCTATTGATCTCAGAGACTTTGATAGGAAGACACAGATTCTTTTTTTTTTTTTTTTTTTTTTTTTTTTTGCTATCTATCATCACGGGCTTGCTGAATATGCTTAAACTATGGTCAGAAGTAAAAATGAACAGAAAGCTAATTTTTCACAATGCTTGTCTGAAATGGTTAAGGAGAATAGAACATTACTCTGCTGCTATTCAGATGCTTTGCCATGGCTGGTACAGCGTGATGCACAGTTACAAAGAACTTTGCGTATGAACATGTTCTGTTCCAGTATCAAATTCTGAAAGGGGATTGCTTTTTTCCAGAGAACTGGCAATTCTCCATTGACAAGCATGAACAGTGGATAACAAAGCAAACCTTGTTTACTGGTACTTATTCATTTAAAGCTCTATCAGACAATCTGACTGAAATGACAGTTTGGTTCTGCAAAATCAAAAGATATTTAAAAGCAGATAGGTTTTTAAGTAGATAATTTTTAGTGAACACATTTTAAATTACTAGGGGATATTTGGTTGCAACTCTTTTTGTGCATACAACATATTACATGTCATAATATAAATTTCGCTTATTTTTTGTCCCTTGTTTTCTTTCCTTGCTACATTCACAGACCCTAGAAGAGCACAAGGTCCCTAATATGCGCTCAAATATGCAGTGAATTTGTAAATAGAAGTAACTCTTCAAAATATGCAACTCTTATGTTAACAGTGTGGAAACTCTTTGGAAAAAATATTATCTCCAACTATGAATTCTACTGCTAAATACTTATTATGCTTCTTGGCTTTATTAAATGGTATGGCTATACAACATCAGAAGATAAAGTTCATTCTTCTGAATATTACTTTAACATTATGGTCAAAGAATGAGTCATCCCTTATTTATAGGTTTTCAAATTTGCTTTTAGCTTATTTTATGTATGTCATAAATTAAGACAATAGTGACTCTAACTCATAGAAACTATACTTCCCCCTCCCCAGCAGGAAAAATAATCTTTTGTCTCCCACACATACACAAAAAATGTTGAATTAGGTGTCAGGTGTTTATAATATTTTGGATAGAACAGTGTTGAGTTCTGCTTTGATGAGCTTCACAGGCATAGCTTTGCTTACTGAAAAGAGAGCAGTTGGCTTAATATTGCTCTATTTAATTAAGTGAGGTCAATTTATCTTAACATTTAGTCTCCATCCCCAGCCAGAGATTCCCATTCACCTTGCCCCAGCAAGTTGTCAGAGTGAGAAAATATTAATTTTCTATATCACAGTGCAGTCAGTGACAAGGATGAGGCTTTAGCAAACTGTTGTATGGATGTACAGAAATCATTTTTGCAGGTAGTGATTTATTCAAGCAAGAATCAGGAAAATGTCAAAATGTATCCAAAAATTATTTTGTGTCCTTTATCCTGATGTTTGCTGTAGAGTTTGTTCATCCTTTTACGCATCTCCAGATAGAGCTTTTATATCTGGAAAGAGTACAATTGATTTAATATTGCTTAATTTAAGTGAAACAATTAAATTTACATCATCCTCAGCCAGGGACACTCATCTACCATGTTCTGCATATTATCTGCTTGAAAATTGCTGCCATTATGGCCATGCCATTTTTATTTTCCTTTTTCAGTGATTTACAACTATAATTTTCAGATAGTAACAGAAACCCTGGATTGGAAAACCATAGTGTTTCCTAAAAATATAGAGATATATGTCTATACATACATTTGTCATATAACCAATGGGCATTACTAGTTGAACCTAAAGCAGCATTGTAACTTAGATGTCATCCAATTATGCTAAATAAAAATATCTTTGAAATTAGGAAAGCAAAAGAGTCTGTTTCTAAACCAGCTTTTCCTATATGTCACTCAGGTATTGAATCTTGTATATGTAAAACCTTTCATATCACATTCCTTCAAATCACATTGACCTCTCTGGATCGTAATTATATGTAATAGTCCTGATAAGAGAGTATATTTGGCCAAGTGTGGTGGCTCATGCCTATAATCCCAACACTTTGTGAGGCCTTGGCAGGCAGATTGCTTGAGCCCCAAGTTTGAGACCAGCCTGAGCAACAGAACAAAACCTCATCACTACAAATATATATATATATATATATATATATATATATACATACACACACACAAAATACAAAAATTGGCCAGACATGGTGGCATGCGCCTGTAGTCCTAGCTATTCAGGAAGCTGAGATGGGAGGATCCTGTCAGCCTGGCAGTTCCAGGTTGTAGGGAGTCATGATCACACCACTGGACCCCAGCCTGGGCAAGTTTGCAAGATTCTATCTCAAAAAAAAAAAAAGAAAAGTAAAGAAAAAAAGAAAGGAATAAAGTAAATTTGTTTCACTCAAGTATTATTTTGAGAGAGATTTAGAAAGCCATTAATTAGTTTGCATATCATTATGATTTTTTCTAATAATTTAAAAATTACCTTAGATAAGTATTATTATAAAATACATGATTACTTAATGAAGGAATCTAAATTTTAACTTATAATTTGATGTTATATGGCTACTTCTTGTGCTTTCTCTTATTGAAATGTAAAAATATAATTTAATTACAATTCCTTTAATTTGTATAATAACACTTAAGCAAGTTAAATAATTTAGTAATCTTTTTCTAAAATGTTTAATATTTCCCAACTTCCTGAAAAAAATCTACACATCTTTAGGAAGGACTATATTTGTGAAAAATTATAATTCCCAACTATTAATTCTATTACTACACACTTCACACAAACACAAACCAGTTTACATTGTTAACATAAAGACAATCAAATGTAAATAAGGCCACAAAGTATAGATTTACTATTAAGACCAAGTCATTCCATTCCTTATATTACTGCCATTAAGTAACAATTTGTTTTTTTCTCTAATAGTAAAGGAAAGAAAATATGTACCTCTCGTCTAAAGATATGCACACACAAACACATAAACAAAGTATACAGTATAAGATGAATTTTTCTTGTTTTACTTTAGTATAATAGTTGACAAAGACAAAACCTTAACACATCTGTGTGTGTATACATGTATATGCATGTGTATATATATATATATATGTATATATATATATGTTATAAAGCATATAACACCAAAATAATCTGTGAATCTATTACCCAATATAAGAAGTGGAGCATGAAAACTATAGTACACATGGTTTTTACTATATTTGTATTTTATTCTATTTTCCTTTAAGAGATAACACTAGTTGAAGTTATATTCAACATTTCCTTTACTTTTTAAGAAACTTTTAAGATTTTAATTAATCATAATTTCTAGAAAGTTGCAAAGAAATGTACAGAGAGATGCTGTGTACCCTTCACCCAACTTCTCCCAAATTTAACATCTTGCATAACTGCACTACCTGATTATGAAAAGCAGGAAACGGACCTTGGTACAACCCACAGAGTTATTCGGTTACACGTGCACTCGTTTGTATGTATATGTCATTTTATCATATGTATATTTCTGTGAAACTTCCATCACAACTAAGATATTTAACTTATTAAATAATATGCCAGGCAGAGTGATTGTTTCACATTTTTATATAGATGAGGAGCGTTTTAAAACACTTATTTTCTTTCTGTAACTTTTCCATCATTGTCACTTGTGGTTGATTTGTTTTCCTCAGTGATATTTGTGTTTCAGGGTTTTCAATGAACAATAATTTCAATGAATAATAATTTATTTCACAAAAAGACATCATAGGGCACACAGATGGTGTGTTGTATCTATATTAAAAGACTTTGAATAACTGACATCAATAATGTATTTTTAAAACTCACATGTATACTCTTATATTTCACACTTAAATTTTCCAGTTAAATTCCTAAGTCAAAAATGAAGTTCGACTTCTGCTTCTGAGAAAACTGGAGTAGAAGCAATTCTGCTTCTTCCTCCCACTTAAATGCAACTTAATATCTTGGACATCACATAGAGAAAAACGTATAAAGACCTAGAAAGGGAGAGAGAAGACAGCCCACTCTTAGGGAGCTCAGAACTGGGAAGGACATGGTGGCAAGAGCCCTGGTATTTCTTATTTGCCTCACATATTCCAGTTGGATAGAAACTTAAAATCCCTCCTTTATTCTAGTTCCTTGTTAAGTAATACATTGATTAACCTACCATTTTTAGATTTTTATTTACTTCATTAGCTGTAGCGAACTCTTCTTTGGACTGCCTGTGTTTTGGTTTGTAGTTTTTGTTCAATTTCTTCATTTCCCTCACAGTGTTATGTTAAAGCCTCTGCAGAGGTCCCAAGTAGGAGCTGAGTGTAGTGGCTTGCACTTGTAATCCCAGCTACTTGGGTGGTTGAGGCGGGAGGATCACTGGAGCCAAGGAGTTAGAGGCTACAGTGAGTTATGCACTGAGTGTTGCACCCACTGCACTCCAGTCTGGATGACAGAGTGAGACCCCATCTGTAAAATAATAATAATGAAGTAAAAATAAATGGGTAATCGTGGAAATGAGGGTGGCAAATATGTAAACAGAAGACTCATCTAGCCATTGAACTTCCTTTCTCTTTTTGCTCTTCATATTTGCACCTGGGGCTGTAAGAGTGGTGCTTTGGACATTGTATTCTAGTTCTAATGTCCGCTCACCTCTGTGGCTATAGAGACCAGGAGTGAACAAGCCTCAGTGAGGATAGCATGTTGTTCTTTAAGTAATGTTACTACTTTCACATCTCAACATTGCTCCTGTGGAACAAGGTTATGGTTTTTTTTAATTCAAGAGGCTTAATGTGTACTTATTATTTCATAAATAAAACCCATCAAATACATCTATATAAAATAATAAATAAATGGTGAAAATCAGATTAGTCTAAAATTATTTCACATAAAATAAGGAAACAACTTGTGAAAAAAACTTAAAGATATGATAATGATTCCAGTGCAATTAACATTATTTTGACATAATATCTAATTCCAAACTCCTTATCATATAAATTTAAAAAAAGTTAGAATCACATGTATGACATATGTGGGGATAGGGTAATAACAGAGTGAGGCATAAGATTTATCTCGTGTATTGGTTATCTATTGCTGCATAAAAACATGTAGTGAACTTAGTCATTTAAAATAATACTCCTTTGTTTCCTCATGGTTTCCATAGTCCGAAGTGCAGGCAGGACATATTCAGATTGATTCTATGCACAGTCTCACAATGCTACAATCGTAGTGTCATCCAGGCTGTGTTCGCATCTGGAACTCAGGAGTTCTAGCAAGCTTGTTGAGGTTTGTGGCAGAATCCAGTTCTTTGCATTTCTAGGACTGAGGTCCCCACATTCTTGCTGCATGCTGGCCAAGGGCTGCTCTGGGTTCCTAATGGCCACCTCCTGGAGGACTTGGGCATGCAACCATCTCCACAGGGCAGCTTCCCTCTTCCAAAGGCACAGGAGGATCTGTCTCAGCTTGATCCTCTGACCCTTTGTAGGAGCTCCCACCTAATCAAGTCTGGCCACCCAGTTAATCTCTTTCCAACTGATTAACTCAAAATTGACTGATTTGGGAGCTGACAGCTACAAAATCCTTCCACCTTTGTCATCTGCTGGAATCTTATCACAGGAGTGAAATCCACAACTGCCACAAGCCCAGACCACAGCCAAGAGGCATTTCAAGGGCAAGAATCTGGGGGCCATCTGTATTAGTCAGGGTTCTCTAGAGGGACAGGACGAATATGAAATATATATATATATATATATAGATATATGTTTCCTTTTACATATATATAATTACAAATATATATATATATTTCCTTTTACATATATATAATGGGAGTATATTAAGTTGTATTAACTCACACAATCACAATGTCCCACAATAGGCTGCCTGCCAACTGAGGAGAAAGGAAACCAGTTTAAGTCCCAAAGATGAAGAACTTGGAGTCTGATGTTCAAAGGCAAGAAACATCCAGCACAGGAGAAAGATGTAGGCTGGGAGGCTAAGCCAGTCTAGTCTTTTCATGATTTTCTGCCTGCTTTATATCCTGGCAAAGCTGGCAGCTGATTAGGTTCTGCCCACCCAGATTAAGGGTGGGTCTGCCTTCCCCAGCCCGCTGACTCAAATGTTAATCTCCTTTGTCAACACTCTCACAGACACACCCAGGTTCAATACTTTGCATCCTTCAATCCAATCGAGTTGACACTGAGTGTTAACCATCACGCCATCCAAGAATTATTCTTAGCACATCTCACAAGCTTTGTTCTAATTAAGGGTTCTCAACTTAGTTATGATTCAGATTTTGAGGGAGCTTCTTAAAAATGCATATTTATAGGCCTCTATATGAATCTGATTCAGATTCAGAATTGAACTCTATCTCCTTATAAATATATTATTATTTTCAATAAGCTACAGAAGCAATGCTTATTCAGCCAGCTTCATCCCCTTGGGACTTCTGATAACCACTACTCTATTAAATATAGGCATCTCACCTGCCTATCATTTATTAAAGTACAGTATTTTCAAAACTACAGTTGAGTTCATGAAGGGCCAAGTAACATAAACGGGATCATTAAAAACTAAATGACAAAGGCAGAAGCATCACTCTAGCCTCTAGAATCAACAATCTGTTGCTCAAGTCTTCAATTACAGTATGTTTTAAGGGGTCAGCCTGCCCCCCCCACCATAAAACTGAGTTAATAGCTAAGTCTCATAACAAAGTAATCACTTCTTGGCATTAAATCAATAGACTATTCCTCACAATGAATGCTTTTAAATGTTATCACAAATTTAAACTTGGAGTCTCATTCTAAATTTAGATCCAAGTGCTACCTACTGGCAAATGAAATATCTTCTGTTGCTCCTTTTGAAGTCAATTTCCCCAAAGTGTGTTCTACAGAACTTAATCTTGTGACATTAGTCATTTGGAAAATATTACCTCATTTCCTCTCTAGATAATTTACAGGGATTTGAGCTATTCCTAGAAATTGACAAGAAAGTGTGGAAAATTGTGTACAATTTGAGTGTAAATAGCAGTCTTGTCTTCCTCATGGGTAAAGTAGATACATTTCAGTGTGTAGATTTCATCACTTCTATTTTTGAATGCTCATAGGACTTATTATTTTTTTATTTCTGCATCTAGCCTGCTCTCCAGAATGTTGAGATTGCCCGAGAAGTGACCCCAGCAAAAGAAAAATATTGCTCTACCTAAATTCAAGTAAGACCATTACTTTGCAATAACATATCATGCATAAATTAGTGGAAAAAATCAACTGTATTTGTCTACACTTCTAAGAGACAATTGTTTTCTTTGATATTAATCATTTTGAAGCCTCTTTCTCTGTTCTTGAAAAATGACATAAAAAAAAACCCTCTTGTTATGGAAGGAGTAGAAATATTCAGAACATATCTCCATGTTCAGTTGTAGTTACACAGCATTTGGATGTGTCTTTCCACAATATTTATTTAAACAGCTATGTTGAATTTGTGTTGTTTCTTTAATAAGCACTATTTATAGGAATGAGAAAAATCATTTAGTTTTTCAAAAACACCCTTTATTAGGTGAGGGGTCTGTGTCTCCTCATGAAGATGGTAACTGGAGTTACACACTTCAGTGAGCTGCAATTTTCTGAGAAGGGCAGACACTCAACAATGGGGAGGGGGTTGTGGTGCTTGGCAGAGTGACTATGGACTGTCACGTTCTCTTTTGTTTGTTCAGAGGAAGGAGTGAATGAGATGAAATTGGTACAATGAATCAAATTCCTTCAGGAAGGGAGTGTGAGTCAGCATGAGTGATGCAGGTGGAACAATGACCTTGTAGTAGAATAAGTGTTACTTTAGGAAGGTATCATACCCTATTTGTTGGAAGGAGGTGAACCTGGCTAGAAAAGGTTAGGATTGAAGTCACTAAATCTATTTTTATAATAAGCTGTCACAGTATTTTTGATAGCTTATGTCCTGACAGTCCAAGGACTTGTAGTATGGCTTTAGCAAGATTCATCAAACTCACTGATATCTGTTGGGTTTCAATGAGTGCCAGTATTGAAAAGTATACTGTGTGCATATTTATGTACTCAATTATACTTAAATGTAGTGTAGAAGTGGCAAGAATCTTTGAGTGTATCATGTGTTATAAAAACCATGAACCTTTATAACTTTATGTAGCCATGAAGATTGCCTATTAAAGATATTTCTAGGCTGAGTTTTCAAGGACTATGGCAAGTTCAGAGGCACTGAGGATTAAACAATTAGGCCTCAAAGTTGTCCTGTTTGCTACCTATTCTGTTAGACATGGAAGCCACATTGTGCTGTTTCTTGTCATGGATGGGTTGCTAATAGATTGATTTCCCTCACCCAATCTGATCCTTAAATTATTCAGGTAGATTTTTTAAACAATTATCTTTTTAAAAAATTTTACTTTAAGTTCTGGGATACATGTGCAGAACATGCAGGTTTGTTACATAGGTATACATGTGCCATGGTGGTTTGGTGCACCCATCAACCCATCATCTAGGTTTTAAGCCCCGCATGCAGTAGGTATTTGTCCTAGTGCTCTCCGTCCCTTTGGTCCCAGCTCCCAACAGTCCCTGGTGTGTGATGTTCCCCTCCCTGTGTCCATGTGTTCTTGTTATTGAGCTCCCACTTACACGTGAGAACATGTGGTGTTTGGTTTTCTGTTCTTGTGTTAGTGTGTTGAGAATGATGGCTTCCAGCTTCATCCACGTCCCTGCAAAGGACATGAACTCATTCTTTTTTTATGCCTGCATAGTATTCCATGATGTACATGTACCACATTTTCTTTATGCAGTCTACCATTGATGGATATTTGGGTTGGTTCCAAGTCTTTGCTATTGTGAATAGTGCTGCAATAGACATACGTGTGCATGTGTCTTTATAGCAGAATGATTTGTAATCCTTTGGGTATATACCCAGTAATGGGATTGCCGGGTCAACTGGTATTTCTGGTTCTAGATCCTTGAGGAATCTCCACACTGTCTTCCACAATGGTTGAACTAATTTACACTCCCACCAACAGTGTAAAAGCATTAAGCAGTTATCTTTAAATTAAACAGTGTATTTTCATCATTCATGTAAACTCAGAAATTTCCAAAGCACATTTTCCCCAAAGCAAAAAGAACCCTTTCTAATGCATTATAAATGCCACTATATACCCAATGTTTTCAAGTTATTTTTCATTGCTAGACCTTTTTTCATAGTTAAATATGTACTTCAAATAAAATCTCATAGGGGAGTCCAACAGATAAAAGAGGAAAAAAGAAACATTTTAATGGAAGCAGCAGTGAGTGATCTAGAACTTGGCTGCTCTGTCACTGCCTTCATTTCTTCTAAATCCATTCGCATTCCCCAAACCTCCAGACCAGATGGATATTCATATTTCTTTGAGTCCTGTGATTCCTTGGTTTCTCAATCCTTAATTTGGAAGCACTTGTGGAAGAATCAATTGAAGGGCACAGAAAGCAAAGAATGGAAGCTGAAACTTCCAGAATTATTCTGGGCTAGCCATCAGTGGCGAAGCTGTTGCTGTGCAAGAGGGGGTCATTTATTCCCTTCTTAGAATTTCCCAGTGTCAGGGGCTTCTCTGCATGCTTTCACACTACCGCCGTGCAAAGGTTTCAAAGTATCATGCACAGGAAATCCTGACTAAAGCCCAATAAGAGTACAGGTTATACATGAAGAAATGGAGAAAGGCAGTTGTAAGGAAAATAATGGAAATTCACTTGAGGGCGGCTATTCTCATCCTCAAGCCTCCTTCTTCTGACAATCTTGAAAAGTAGTTAATATTTTGTTATTTTTTTAAAAAATATGGCTGGACACATTTCAAGCCGTGCTCTTTCTTCTTAAATATATCTCTTTGCCTCTTCATGTTTAATTCATGCTCATATTTGCCCACATTTAAAGCTAGGCTGGCTTCACATTGGAATTGAAAATAACCCTAGGAGCATGAGGAACCCTGAGAGCCTGGGTGTCCTCAGCTGTCACAGCCGGGTACCTGCCCCTTTATGCTCGCTGCCCTCTCTACCTGGCTAGAGGTGGCCCCAGGCTTCCTGGGCATTTTTAAATTAGTGGAACAAGAGTATTATAATAAAACACTTAACATTTTAATACATAGTTTTTTTGTTTTTTTTTTTTTTGCTATTGCTGCTTTTGTGTGCTTTGGGGATGTCTGAGGCCTCTGCCCTTGTACTGCAATTGGTCCTTCTGCTGTGGCCTGCCCCTCTTTGTGTCACAAGTTGCAGCTGCTGACAGGACGCAACTTCTATTTGCCCATGTGCCACCAGAATCATTGTTCAAGCTCCCAGTACTCTCAGACAGGTTTGTGATTGAAGAATCCTTGGCTTCACTCGGAAATCATCTCTATTTCTAGTGTTGTCTGTCACAGATAAAATGACAAAATGATCAAATGCAAGCAAGCTTAGTATTCAGCCCAGCACTGACTTCATATCCTGGGCAACTTTCTGAATTCATTCTGACTGGGACCCACTGCCCATTTCTCTTTTTTCTGGATCTGACTGCAAAAGCTTCATGTAGGGAAGGCAGGTAAAGTCCCCAGCTAGGGCACTAATAGCAGTGAGGTTCCCCTAGACTGGAAAAAAAAAGAGTGACTTGCATTTGTTTGCTTGTTTTATGTTTCCAGGAAAGTTATTTGAGAGGGAAGAAACTGTAGTTTCTCCTTGTGATCTCAGGATTGACTGGTGCACTACAATGTATAAGGTCCAAATGAACATTTCAGAAAAATTGATCAACTGAAGGGAACATTTCTTTAGCTCCATTTTGTTCATTTCAAAGACTCTCTTAGTTGAGAAAAGTCTAGCTACACTTGAAAATAGTCCCTTTTATTGTTTGTATTGTCTACCCTAGTAGGTATGAAGGGACTTCTGGAAGTTCTCAAGTTCTCAGTATTGCTTTCCCTCATGGGCAGATTAATCTAGGCTGCTTTAGTCTTGGTGATTCCATCTCCCCCTGTTCAGTCAAGAGAAGTTGGGACCGTGCTGTGCAGGTAAAGGCCATTGGCAGCCTCTCAGGACTAAAAGTGTGGGCCTGTATTTGTGTTTGTCTGTGAAGTAGAGTCACAAGAAAATCTTTAGGTCACCATCAGACATCTTTGGTAATACAGGGAAAAACAAAAAAGTCTCAAAAATTATTCTCATAAATCTTGTTGTGTTAAGTGCTGCTTATAGTATCAAAGCTGCAGAACAGAATTACAGAAGCTCTGGAGCATGGCAGCTGAAATGGTGGAGAGAGGTAGTGTCTCCCTGAGAGTGTGGGGCCCTTTTGTTCATATGACCTTCCATATCTGCTCAGTCCTGCCTTCTTTCCAAATTTCAGGGGTCTTCCTTGCTTTCAGGCTGGAATATCCCTAGTGATGGCTCTCACTACCCCGTGGTTACCATGTGTCAGCTGCAGTCACTGCCTCATTCCCGAACATCCATGCTTGCCTCCCTCTGTCCTGGATGCAAAAGCCAGTCTTCACTTCAACCTCAACTATTCCCATGGAGGAGGAGTCACAGCTGTACAGTGTCTGCTCCAACCCCACGGGACACACAGAGACCCTGGTTTGCTCAGAGAGGCTGGTTACAGCCAGCAAAAAGCACAGGGGCAAATGTTAAGAGGCAAACATTGACAAGTGAAGCAGGAGTGGGCTGGCTTCATGGAAACAAAGACTTACTTAGCCTTATAGGGCCCCTGCATACACAGCCCCACACTTAGTTGAATGCTCCGACTTCTTTAACACTTGTTTGTTTTAATTTGCGTACATTCATATGAGTTCTTTGTGTTGTAGTGCTCTATGGGTCTTGACAAATGCATAACATCATGGAACCATCATTACAGTGTCACACAGAGGAGTTTCACCACCCAAAAATATCCCCTGTGCTTCTCGTATGTAACTCTCCTCATTCCCGAACCCCTGGAAACCACTGATCTTTTCACAGTCTCTACCGTTTTGCCTTTTCTCAATTGTCACATAATTGGAATCCTACAGTAGATAGCCTTTTCAGAATGGCTTCCTTCACTTAACAATATGCATTTTAGATTCATCTATGTCTCTTGGAGGTTTGATAGGTGATTTTTTTTTCCTAAAAATATGCCATTCTGTGGTATACCCTGATTATTTATTCATTCACCTTCTGAAGGCAGTTACAAATACAGCTGCAATAAAAATATTCAGACCTTACATAAGATTTCAAATCAATTGATAATGCTTAGTAGCATAACTGCTGCATCAAGTGGTAAGCTCTGTAAGGAATTGCAAAGCTGTTTCCCAATGAGGCAGAATCATTTGGCATTCTCTTTTTTGCCACTGCTATCTTCTCCTTCCTCTACCTCTTCCTCTTTCCATTACTCTTTTTCTTCTTCTGGTCTCTTCCTCCTCTCTTTTTTCTTTTCTTTCGCTTTCTGTCCCCCCTCCCCACACACACACACACACAAACACAGAGGGATAGTTTAGGAAATTGTTGGAGGTTATCTAACACAGTTTTGAAATTTACAAATTGGGAAAGGCCATTATAGACAATACTAATTAATACAAATGAATTATAAAGAGAAGATACAATTTGAAGCCTCTTCCTCAGGTCCCAGCATTAATTAGTCAATATCTTCCTCTATTTATCTGCAAAATTTAAACCTATAGTTGTCAATTGCTTTCTTCTTGAACTTCCAGGTGTCCATGAATTCTATAACCATCAGCTCTACCAGCCTTCTTATGCATGTTCTGTTCGTTATTTTTGTTCTTTATCATATCGAGATATATATTTGCCTCATCCTATAATCTCACCTTTCTCCCTGATGTTATCTCTGTGTGACACTCTGCCAAAAAGACACACTTTCCCCTACTAAAATGTTTCCTATTTTGATGTAGTCACACTTGCTTATTTTTACTTTTGCTGCCTGAGCTTTCAATGTCATATTCAAAATAATTATTGCTAAAATCAATATCAAGAGAGTTTTCTCCATGTTTTCTTCTACAAATTTTACTGCTTCAGATCTCATGTTGAAATCATCAATTTATTTTGAGTTGATTTTTGTGTGTTGTATAAGACTCCAGTTTCATACTTTTGAGTACTGATTTCTAGTTATCCTAATGCCATTGTATCTTCTTGGTGGCCTTCCCAAAATTAGTTGGCCATGTATGCTTGGGTTGATTTTTGGGCTCTCTACTCTATTCCATTGGTCTATATGTCTGTTTTTATGCCAGTACCATATCGTTCTTATTACTGTTGCTTTGTCATGTAATTTGAAATCAGGAAATATGATGCCCCAAACTCTGTTTTCAGCTTTCAAGATCTCATTGGTTACTTGAGTCTTTCATGGTTCCATATAACTTTAGAATGTTTTTCTGTTCCTGTGAAAAATGCCATTGAAATTTTGACTGAGATTGCATTCAATCTGTATATGGCTTTAGGCAGTATTTGACATTTTGAAAATATTAAAACTTTCAATCCATAAACATCAGTTATTAAACTTAAAAACGTTTGCATGGCAAAGGAAATAATCAACACAATAAAAAGGTAATCTATGGACTGGGAGAGAATATTTGCAAGCTGTATATCTGATAAGAAGTTAATATGCAAAATACATAAAGAATCCCCACAACTTGAAAGGAAAAAAGTAATCTAATTAAGAATGGGCAAAATACATTAATAGATGTTTTTCCAAGAAAGACATACAAATAGCCATACATATTCAAAGGCAGTCAACATCACTAATTATCAGGAAAATGCAAATCAAAATCACAGTAAGATATCACTTTACATCTATTAAGATGGCTGTAATAAAAATGACAAGAGATAAGAGGTGTCAGCAAGGGTGTGGAGGGAAGGAAACCCTTGTGCACTGCTAATGAGAATGTAAATTGGAACAGCTATTGTGAAAAACTGCATGGAGTTTTCTCAAAAAATTAAAAATAGAACTACTGTATGATCCAGCTATCCTACTGCTGGTTATATACCCAAAGAAGGTGAAATCAGCATCTGGTAGAAATATCTGCATTTGTTTTTCATTGTAGCATTATTCACAATAGCCAAGATATGAAAACAATCCTAACTGTTCATAGATGGATGAATGGATAAATAAATTATGGTATATGTACATAATATAATACTATTCAATCTTAATAAAGGACATACTGACATTCGCAACAACGTTGTTGAGCCTGGAGGATATTACACTAAGAGAAATAAGCCTTAAACAGTAAGACAGATACTGTATTATCTCACTTATATGTGGAATCTTAAGTAAAATACATACAAACACAGAGTGGAATGGTAGTTGCTTGGGAGGAGAGGGCGTGGAAATAAAGAGATGTGAATCAAAGAGTACAAACTTGAAGTTATATAGGATGAATTAGTCTAGAGATCTATGGTACAGCATGAGAACTCTAGTTCATCATACTGTTCTGTATACTGGAAATTTCTGGAGAGTAGACTTTAGGTGTGCTTACCATACATACACAAAAGAAAGTAATAAAAAGTCTTGGAACTAGATAGAAGTAATATTTGCACAATGTTGTGAATTTACTAAATGCCACTGAGTTATATACTTTAAATAATCCATTTTATTCTATGTGAATTTTACCCCAGTGAAAAGAAATACAAGAGAAAATGGGAGAAAACAGACTTCCTACTGTACAAAACCCAAACATAAATCCTACCAGCTTCAACACATTTTTTTTAGGTGGCCCATCCTAATTATTCCTTTTCTATGTTGCTATATAATAGTATTTTCGATTATTTTTGTTTGTGTTTCCCACCAGCTTTTGAACTTTTTTTTTTTTTTTTTTGAAACAGAGTTTTGCTCTTGTTGCCCAAGCTGGAGTTCAATGGCACGAGCTCAGCTCACTGCAACCTCCGCCTTCCAGGTTCAAGGGATTCTCCTGCCTCAGCCTCCCGAGTAGATGGGATAACAGATGCATGCCACCATGTCTGGCTAAATTTTTTGTATTTCTAGTAGAGATGGGGTTTCGCCATGCTGGCCAGTCTGGTCTCGAACTCCTGGCCTCAGGTGATCCGCCTGTTGCGGCCTCCCAAAGTGCTGGGATTATAGGCGTGAGCCACCGTGTTCGGCCTGTGAACTCTTGAAGAGAAGTCTTGCATTATTCCATTGCCAAGAGTACTCCCTCCTAGTCACTTCACGCAGCCGTGTCTGAACCGTGCTCTCCAGGCTAGCACTGTTGGTGGTGATTGCTCTGGACCTCACTTTCAGTTAACTTAATCTGACTCATGTCCTATGCTTTTACACATGCCCCATCCTTAAAACTCATTTCTTTGTACCTTGTGTGCCTCAGATCCTGCGTCTGGATATGTGGACTTGATCTTTGTTTTTATTTTCCTAATGGACTTTATCATAAACTTGACTGTAGTTTTATTAATTTCCTTAATATTATTTCAGGCTTCTTGTCTTTCCAAAAACTAATTCTCCAAAAATAACCACTTGACTGGCAAGTGCATCAGTCCTACCTCCATGAATAGGTGGGGAAGGGCAGTCAGCAGAGCTTTTCAGGTGCAATTTCTGGGCTATACCTTCTCATTTTATAAATTTAATTGGGTTTAACTGGTACTTACAATATTTATGTTTTCAACAAGTTATTTTGAATATTTAAGGAAGAAAATAACATTAGTACAATGGATAATGTGATAATGTTTAAGGGATTTCATTTTTATTTTTAACTGTGTAATTGCTAGTATGCATAGAAAAATGATGAGAAAATGAAGCAAAATTTAATCTGTTACATTTCTAACTGATGGATAGTAACATGTACAAAGTTATATGCTTTTGAAATGTGATATTATCTTTTATTCTTTAAAAAGTTCAATTTGGGCTTTGCTACATATTATTTCTTAATATGTAGAAAAAATAAGAAGGAAATAAGAAGGAAATTGGCAAGAAGGGCCAATTGACCAAGCGAAGAAACAGTTTCCTTGAAATAAATGTTGTGACAGAATACAATAATTGTTATGCTATTTAGAAACCAAGCCAGATTTTCAAAATTATTCTACACTTGTGTGTTATAGTATATAATGTATGAATTCAATGGAGCAAGTGGTGATATCATAATAAGAATACAATATTTTCTAAAGCAAGCTCAATATGAAGATCTATTTTAGAAGAGTGCCGTTTGCAGCATGAGAACCCCAGTCTAAATGCCTATGGGTTGAAGAGGCAAAGAATAACGCATATATAATAATAACACCAGTCAAGTTTACACCTTTTTAAAAATGAGAATGCACCATTCAGCTTTGACATAGATAAGGTAGATTCTTTTATTGCCGATTGCACTTCTCCAAAGTTAGATGGTGAGATAATGGCAGATCAACAACTGTCTCTTCAGGTTTTTGTCAACTAATCCAAAAATTTTTTATGACATGACATTAAACCATTTTTATATTGCAGGGTATAAGCACTATAAGAAATAGATCTTTAGTTGAGTAACATGTAATTAATAAGCTGAAAGAGATAAATATGTACAAGATGCATGTTACTAAATAAAATATATTTTATGTTTATGGGTACAGATATCCCAATATATTAGTTATAAAAGTAGCCCTATTTGTAACAGGAAGCATTTTTTCAACAAAAAAATGTGCTTTGGCACGTGCGTGTCTGTGTGTGTGTGTGTGCACACCAGACTTCTCTTAAAAGCTACTTCAGATTCTCTTAATTTCAATTTTTTGGTCACTTCTACCAGCTTCAGCCACTACTGCAGTGGTCAAAATTCTGGAGTTTGAAAAAAATTTATGCAAGCACAAGTGACCAGTTCTTCATCTTAAACCTGCATCCCATATCACTCCTCTTTTTTCTTCTGCCTGGAAATTTCCTATTGAGATGAGGCACCAACAAATGCTATAGAATTAATTGTCCATGTGGCAAATCTCTGACAACCTGGAGACTAGAGCCAATAGATGTATTATTCTCCCCTTTATCCTCAAAGACACCATCCCAAGATGATGTCACTGATGCCTCATACCAAGTGGTGGCCAACTTTACATTACATCCTCTCACGGTTTGCCACAACCTGATTTTGCCTGATTTGACCCATTCTGTCACCTTGCTCCTCCTTGCTTTTCCTGATCTGCACTTCCTTATAAACTACTGCTCCTTTGCTAGGCATTTCATCAGATTGCATTGCTTATTTGCATACTGATGACATCAACCTGGTCACTCTTGCGCATTTATTCAAGGTTTTAGTGTTTGACTAACAGTGTTTCTCTGTGCTATTACTGTAAGTCTCATGCTTCCGCATTCACACAGAAGATTAATTCCACACCCTGGCTTTCAGTGCTATGCTGCTTCCCTCTCAGCTATTTGCACATTTGTCTGCAGGTGCCCATTCCCTAAACTGTATGATTGCCTATGACTGTACCGTCTCCAGAGTCTCTGTTTTATAACTCTATATCCCATTTTTTCAGTCCACTTACCTTAGTTATGCTATTCCAGGCTAAGCTGAAGACTTCCAGTCCTCATCCCTTTACCTTCAAGTGCCCATAGCATGTTATGCCTTCATTCCATCCTTATACAACTTAGATTCCATGATACATCAGTATAATCACTATTTACATACCTCCCCAGAGTTTTTGCCTTTCTATCCTTCTTACAGCACATCTGGAAAAAACCATAATTAAACTAAATTTCTGTCTGCTTCCCCAAGTAGCAAAATATGACTCAAAGAAAACATACAACCATACTGATGAGTTCGCCTTCAACTTGTGACCCCCAAACCTCAGCCCAGTCATGACTCTTACTTATGAGTCATCATTTGTCTGAATTTGCTATTTATATCTATTTTCTCTCCAAATTTTCAGCAAATGTCCTTTATCGCTGCATTTAATAACCTTGCCTTAACTTTAGTACTATAGCAGCATTAAGAAAAAAATTACTTATCTATTAAGAAAATCTACCAAACTAGCTGCATTTATTCCCATATCCCTTCTTACTATGAAGGAAATGTATAGGCTCCCATCTTAGCCAAAAATCCTTCACTTTTACATTGGATTCCATTTTTTTTCCATCCGCTTAAGGACTCTGCTCCTGAAATTGTGTCTTACTTATTCAAGTATCAACAGTTTGTGTCTCTCTGCTCTATTTGTCTGTTTCCATTAGAATACAAATATGGTTACATCTTTTTTTTTTTTTTTTTTTTTTTTTTGAGATGGAGTCTCACTCTGTCGCCCAGGCTGGACTGCGGTGGTGTGATCTCGGCTCACTGCAACCTCTGCTGCCCAGATTCAAGCAATTCTCCTGCCTCAGCCTCCTGAATAGCTGGGATTACAGGTGCCCACCACCAAGCCTGGCTAATTTTTGTATTTTTAGTAGAGACGGGGTTTCACCATATTGGTCAGGCTGGTCTCCAACTCCTGACCTCATGATCTGCCCCCCTTGGCCTCCCAAAGTGCTGGGATTACAGGCATGAGCCACCGTGCCCGGCCTACATCTTAAAATTAAAAATAAAATTCCTCCTTTAACTCCACTTATTTTGGTAGCTTCAGCCTGAAATGTGTGTTTCCTGCAATCTCAATCTCTTCTAAGTGGTTGTAATTATGGCATGTTTTCAAATCTTCACATTTTAGTCACCTTTGAAACTATTACAAATAGGTTTTAACTCAACATTCCACTGAAACCATTCTTATCAAATGGGCCAAGGGAAATTTAATGTGTGTCCCAGTGAGTTTACTCCTGACTTGAAATGTCTCCGTCATTCAGATTCCTTTTTAATGGTTAAACAATATATATGAGCGCCCCAAATGTAAAAATGTAAGGATTGGTATATTTTTGAGGAAAAAAATTAAAATGTTCCTAGTTCAGTATTAAATATCCTTTTTGTGGTACTTAAGTATTATTGACTTTATAAATGACAATTATTTATTACTGTGAATAGTCTCAATATTTTTATAATATAAAAATATAATTGTTCTTTTTTAACAAAACAAAGAAAAATTTGAGATTCTTCTTATTCAAGGTTACACTTTCTGACACTGATTCCTCTGAAGATGACAAATGTCTTCATAAGGTAACAGTGTTTTATAATATGCTTAGAAAATAGAATCAGGTTGATATGGTTTGCGTCTGTGTCCCCACCCAAATCTCACCTTGAATTGTAGTAATCCCCACATGTCAAGGGCAGGACCAGGTGAAGATAATTGAATCAAGGGGGCAGTTTCCCCATTCTGTTCTCATGATAATGACTGAGTCTCTTGAGATCTGATGGTTTTATAAGCATCTGGCATAGCCCCTGCTTGCACTCATTCTCTTTCCTGCTGCCCTGTGAAGAGGTGCCTTCTGCCATGATTGTAAATTCCCTGAGGCTTCCCCAGCCATGTGGAACTGTGAGTCAATTAAACCTTTTTTCTTTATAAATTATCCAGTCTCAGGCAGGTATTTACAGCAGTGAGTGTGAGAATGGACTAATACACATGTTGTGTTAAAAGTTGTCCAAAGAAATGCTGCTTAGGTCAAAATCGGATGCTATCATTTACTAGTTGTGACTCATTTGACAGTTTCTTAAACTCTCTGAGTAGGTTCCCACATAGACCATAATGCTATGATAAGCATAAATGTATATGTGAAAAGTGCTTAAGGTCATGTTTATCAGACAATATAAGCAAATAATATACTTTAATTGGTTAACAAAAATCACACTTTTTTTTACTTTAAAGTTCACTAATAATTGTGGAAAATATTATTTTTTTCTTTTTCCTCATCAAACTTTTATCTATTATTTATATTTCTATGAGTTCATGGTTTTCTATATTATACAATGGAAGATAATATAGCACTATTGCTTTTTATTTTATTTATTTATTTTTTATTTTACTTTAACTTCCAAGATACATGTGCAGAAAGTGCAGGTTTGTTACATAGGTATACATGTGCCATGGTGGTTTGTTTGCTGCACCTATCAACCCATCATCTAGGTTTTAAGCCCTGCATTCATTAAGTATTTGCCCTAATGCACTCCCTACCCTAGACTCCCACCCGTAACAGGTCTGGGTGTGTTGTTCCTTTCCCTTCGTCCATGTGTTCTCATTGTTGAACTCCCACTTAGGAGTGAGAACATGCAGTGTTTGGTTTTCTGTTCCTGTGTTAGTTTGCTGAGGATGATGGCTGCCAGCTTCTTCCATGTCCCTGCAAAGGACATGATCTCATTCTTTTTTATGGCTGCATAGTATTCCATGGTGTATATGTGCCACATTTTTTTTATTCAGTATATCATTGATGGGCATTTTGGTTTGCTCCATGTCTTTGCTATTGTAAATAGTGCTGCAATAAATATATGTGTGCATGTATCTTTATAGTAGAATGATTTATATTCCTTTGGGTATATACTCAGTAATGGGATTTCTTGGTCAAAGGGTATTTCTTGTTCTAGTAATCACCTTAATTGAAATCAATGAAAATCCTTGAGGAATCACCACACTGTCTTCCACAATGGCTGAACTAATTTACATTCACACCGATAGTGTAAAAACGTTCCTATTTCTCCACAGCCTTGACAGCAAATATTGTTTCTTGACTTTTTGATAATTGCCATTCTGACTGGTGTGAGATGGTATCTCATTATGGTTTTGATTTGCATGTCTCCAATGATCAGTAATAATGAGCATTTTTTCATATGTTTGTTGGCCACATAAATGTCTTTTTTTGAGAAGCATCTGTTCATATCCTTTTAACACTTTTTGATGGGGTTGTTTTGTTTTTGTTTTCTTTTGTTTGTAAATTTGTTTAAGTTCCTTGTAGATTGTGGATATTAGACCTCTGTCAGATGGGTAGATTGCAAACATTTTCTCCCATTCCGTAGGTTGCCTGTTCACTCTGATGCTGGTTTCTTTTGCTGTGCAGAAGCTCTTTAGTTTAACTATATCCGATTTGTCAATTTTGGCTTTTGTTGCAATTACTTTTGGCATTTTTGTCACGAAGTCTTTGCCCATGCCTATGTCCTGAATGGTATTGCCTAGGTTTTCTTCTAGGGTTTTTATGGTTTTGGGTTTTACATTTAAGTCTTTAATCCATCTTGAGTTAATTTTTGTATAAAGTGTAAGGAAGGGGTCCGGTTTCAGCCCAAAGTAATTTATAGATTCAATGCTATTTCCATCAAACTGCCATTGATATTCTTCACAGAATTAGAAAAAGCTATTTTAAATTTCATATGGAACCAAAAAAGAGCTCATATAGCCAAGACAATCCTAAGCCAAAAGAACAAAGCTGGAGGCACCCTGCTACTTGACTTCAAAGTCTGCCACAAGGCTACAGCAACCAAAACAGCAAGGTACAGGTACCAAAACAGACAGATAGACCAATGGAACAGAACAGAGACCTCAGAAATAACACCACACATCTACAAAAATCTGGTCTTCGACAAACCTGACGAAACAGAGCAATGGGAAAAGGATTCCCTGTTTAAGAAATGGTGCTGGGAAAACTGACTAGCCATATGCAGAAAGCTGAAACAGGAAAATGCTATATTTAATATTTTTGTTTAAGTTTTACAGTATCTTTGTTAAACAGATTATATGCTTGGGCCCATTTTATGGCTTATAGAATTAAAAAAAAGCAATATCAAACTGCACAAACCCATACATATCTAAACTCAGGATGCTATTGTTTTAGAGTTTTCATGAGCACAAACCAATTGTCACATTTCTTTTGCTCTGAGATGAGGTCCGTGGTCAGAAACAATGCTAAGTACAATGCCATGATATTTGAAAGGGCACTTTATTAGTTCATGGATGGTAATTTTGCAAAAGCACTGTAATCAGGGAAAGCAAATCAATACCTGTAGTAAGTATTCCACTAAGAACAAAGCTCTGCCCTTCCATGATGGAAGTGGCCCAGTGAAAACAACCAGGCATCTGGCTGATCACCCAGGAAATGGTTCCATGTTAGCAGGGGCTGAATCCAAATCAGCTCAGGTGAGTGGAAGTCAGTGTTTTTCAGCACATATATATTCTCCATCACTGCCACCTTAGCCACTTTGTCACCAGGCAATACTTGGACATGATAGTAATGGCTGGTGAAAGAGACTGGCTGACATCAACAGAACAGGTCATTCTATTTTCATTATTAAAATATTGGTCTACTGAATCCACTTGTTGACAATCATTCACAAAGAACACCAATATCTTTATATTCTATGACCATTCAGTGAGGTCTACCCACATGCTCCTTCCCTAGACTTCCTTGTCACCAGTATTCCAATCATGTTTCCTCAAATAGTGAACCATACAGGCAAGCCATTGGCTTTAGCTCATGAATCATATTATAGCCCCCCATCTTTGGCCCTCTCTCCTTCCAGGCAAAATGAACAACCAGGTACACTCATCCACGTTCTGTCCACTGGGAGGATTTTCATTTGCATTTGTCTTCAGGAAGACCCTGTGGGTGTGGGGCTGCAGTACTGCAACTGCCCATCTCAGATGGTACCTGCACATTATGCAGCTCCATTTGTAAACTAGAGTTTTTTCACCCTCAGATAGTCATAGGGTACTCTCATGTGGGTTCAGGTACAGGCTGAGAAAGAAAAAGCAGTGTAGCAAGAGTAAGAGCCATTCACATTTGGGACACCTCTTCATGTAACTTTCCTATTCCTTCAAGATATGCCTGAGTCCACTCTGGTAAACACCACTTCCGTTTGATAATGGAGTATTGTGGTGCACACCCAACCGTGACTTTTAGGGGCAAACAATACACAGTTCACAATGGACTATCTATTAAGTCCCTGTAGCAGACCAAAATCTGTTTCTCAAAAGCAGAGTAGACATTCACTGAGGATAGTAAGGCCTTGATCCCAAATCCTAAAGGCCTGCACTGTGCCTCACCTGTAGCAACCCTCTCTGCCACTGACATTTCAAGTTCCCTGAGGTCTACTCGATCATGAAACCCAAGAGGCAGAGCAGATTGCATAGCAGCCTGGATCTGTTCAGAGCCCTTTTGTGTTCTGGGCCTCACCCAGCGTTAGCAACTTTTGAGTCACTATGTAAATGGGCCAGAGAAGCATATCCTAACGAGGTACACACTTCGTCTGTAATCCATGGAGGTCTCATAGGAATAGCACAAAGGTGGAAAAACAACAACTTATCCTTTACCTAGACAAGGATATTTTGACAATCTCCAGGCCACTGGGCCCTGGAAACTTTGAAAGACACATAATTAAGCCATCAGAGAGATTATGAATTTAAAGACGAAATTCATGGGATAGAAATACAGTACTTTTTATTGTTATCCTATGTCATTATTTAGGTTTTTTTTCAGTAGTCTTAGATATCATAGAGTAGTGGTTCTCAAAAGTGAGCATACGATGGAATCACCTGGATATCTTGTTAGAATTCTGGTTGCTAGACCCTAATCCCAGAGTTTCTGATTCAGTAGATGTGGGAAGGAGCCTATGAATTTGCAATTCTAAGTTCCCAGGTGCTGCTGATGCAGGGACCACACTGTGCAAACCACTAGATGGAGAAAGAAGTGGATGATTTGTGGTAGAAAGCAAGTTATAAGTTGACTGTAATATGATTTGTCCCTGATAATTCTCTGTTTTGTTTCTGAATTTGTTCTGTGGGTAAAGGATTATGACTCTGTGTAAAAGGAAAGTTAACAACATTCAAACTCCAGGTACCAAGTCTGCTGTACGACCACACAGGCCTCTGTGTCAAGCCTCCTTGTGTCTAGGTGCTACATGGCATTTACACAGCAGAATAGAACATTTAATACATTTCAGAAGAGATAAACATTTTAATATAAATATTTAATATTTTAGGCAAAAAATATAGTATTTTTCAAAAAACTATAAAAATAGAGATAGGATTTTAACTTGATTTCAGTAGCACATCTAATAATTGAACTTTTTTGAATCCCAATTCTAAATTCCAATCTAAGTTAAATTCTGATCTAAATTAATTCTTCCCTAGAATATGTTTAAGTGAAGATTATTTTGTGAACAATGGGAAGACAATTGCTTGTGTTATAGACATTCCCTATTTTCTGTTTGAATGTTGATTACTCATAAGAGTCATTTGGTAGCTTTCATTCATTTATTAATCCATTAAACAAGTATGTACTGAATACCTGCTATATACTAGTTTCTCTACTAGGCACTGGAATTCAAAGATGAATATGGTATAATTCAGCCTTTAAGGAGCTCACAGTCTACTGTAACTGAGTCTTCTCAGAGGAAGGCCAGCATTCTGCTTCTGATTCTTTCTAGAACAATATTATATTTCATAGAATATGACATTTCATGCAAAATGCAGCTGTTAACCATATTTTTACAGTTATTACCTCCCTGGATTGAGGAGAACAGTCAGAACAAAAGGTGATAATATTTATATTTCATATTTTCTGCTTTTAAGATTATAATTCAGATTTATTTTCACTCAATGTGTCCAACTTAAGTCTGTTGTTGATAACATTGATAACATCAGCAAGGTTATGACTCTGCAATCAGTTTGAAATGCATAGCTCCAGTTGATTTAAATGATTACTCTTTGAGAAAAAAAAGTAATGAATTGGCCATAACTAATTAGGGTGCCATAAATCACACTGGTGTTCTTTTCTACTTGAAAACCTGAGAAAGGTATACTAACAGAAAATACTCTCTCTTTTTCTTTTTTTAAGTGTTTGCCAGTGCCTTTTAGAGGTAAATTGTTTCAATAAAGCTTCTTGCACACACTTGCAGAACCTTTGAAAGCCATTTTACTACTTCCTGTTGACAAACAGCAAGATCCTCCGCACATTACAGAGGTGATATGCTTGGTCATTTGGGGGTGGATAGTGGAACTGGTTCCCTGTGAGGAAGCAGCCACCTGTTCACTCTTTCAGTAGGTGAAGCGAAACAGCTAGGGCATATGAAGGAACAAAGTGGAGTGACACGACAATAAGAATAAATTGGGCTTAGATAGAATGGTGCAATTATGTTACACACAGCTTGCCTTTCCTTGCCATAAATTATGCTGGGTTATAGTATTTTCTGGATAAGCACTTTGCTATTTTTTTCTTTCACTGGTCTTCTTTTTACATTTTACCATTCAGAATTCTCTATTTTCATCAGTCTTGCCATATATCATACTTACGCAGCCTTCTGAAAGCTCCAAAGTTTATGAGACTTTTATGTGAAATATGTTAGGCTGGGTTTTTGTTTCTTTGTTATTTATATTATGCTGTGGTGTTTCTGGTATAAAAGCCTCTCTGTCCTCACTATAAGCATTACATAGAGCCATTTGGTAATGGTAAGAAAACTAAGATTTTATTGTAACAGATTTTTTATTCTTTTTTTTTTTCTCAGAAGCAATATTGAAGGGCAAAAGGAGAACAATGCTTGGCAAACTATTGCTAATTTTGAAATATTAGGTTATCAGCATAGGATGCTCTAATATGCCAGGTGAATCAGTAGTGTTCCATTGATTCACAAGAGCACTACTGGAAATATTTCGGCAAATCATTTGCCTCACTATCTTTGGTTAATCAGCTGTAATTTATGTTGAGAAACCATCCTCCAATACAGAATTATGAGGGGAAACTGTTCTTGTTTTATTTTTTAAAATAAACTTTAAGTTCTGGGATACATATGCAGAACGTGCAGGTTTGTTACATAGGTATACGTGTGCCATGCTGGTTTGCTGAACCTGTCAACCCATCATCTAGCTTTTAAGCCCTGCATGCATTAGATTTTTGTCCTAATGCTCTACCTCCCCTTTCTCCTCAACCCCAACAGACCCGGGTGTGTGTTGTTCTCCTCCCTGTGTCCATGTGAGGAACGTGTTCTTGAGATGAGACTGGTGATACCAGTCACCATTGAATATTTGTCCTCTCAGTATATTGTCTCAGTTAGCCTATTTATGGTGGGACAATAAAAGGGAGAATTTCATGGTCAATAACTCAAAAGCAAATGTACTAAAAACAAAGATAAATAGCTGGGGCCTAATTAAACTAAGGAGCTTTTGCACAGCAAAAGAGGATTTCCAAATGTCACCATATTGTTTTTACCTTTCCGCGTTTACTGGACTTCATGGAGTCAGAGAAGCCACAGAGAAGGCTTCAGTGTGGCCTGATTTATTGAGAGCCCTGGTGTGCCCAGTGGGCATCCCACCCTGAGTGCAGCACAAGAAAGCCAAATGTCCAAAAAGCTTTTGTTGTTGTTTTGTTGTTTGTTTTGTTTGTCATATCTTTTTGAAAAGAACAAATCCAGAAGCAGCTTGGTATTATCAAATTCCACTGGCTTGGGATGTTGGAGTCTCTGGCTCAACAACTCATCTGCTTTTTAGGTTTGAGAAATTTACTTGCTTTCTTTGGTCCTTAGTTTTTTCATCTGTGAAATAAGGAAGTTAGGCCCATTTTGTAGTTACACTCTCATGTAACATTTCCCTGATCATTACTGATGTTGAGCATTTTTTTCATATGTTTGTTGGCCATCTGTATATCTTCTTTTAAGAATTGTCTATTCATGTCCTTAGCCCACATTTTGATGGGATTGTTTGTTTTTTTCTTACTGATTTGTTTGAGTTTGTTGTAGATTGTGGATATTAGTCCTTTGTCAGACGTATAGATTGTGATGATTTTCTCCCACTCTGTGGGTTGTCTGTTTATTCCACTGACATTCCTTTTGCTGCGTAACAGCTCTTTAGTTTAAATAGGTCCCAGCTATTTATCTTTTTTTTTTTAATTACATTTGCTTTTGGGTTCTTGGTCATGAAATCCTTGCCTAAGCCAATGTCTAGAAGGGTTTTTCCAATGTTATTTTCTATAATTTTTATAGTTTTAGGTCTTAGGTTTAAGTCCTTAATCCATCTTGAGTTAATTTTTGTATAAGGTGAGAGATGAGGATCCAGTTTCCTTCTCCTACATGTGGCTAGCCAATTATCCCAGCACTATTTGTTGAAAAGGATGTCCTTTCTCTGTTTTATGTTTTTGTTTGCTTTGTCAAAGATCAGTTGAATGTAAGTATTTCGGTTTATTTCTGGATTCTCTATTCTGTTTCATTGATCTGTGTGCCTTTTTTTATACCAGTACCATGCTGTTTGGGTGACTATGGCCTTATAGTATAGTTTGAAATCAGGTAGTGTGATGCCTCCAGATTTGTTCTTTTGGCTTAGTCTGCTTTGGCTGTGTGGGCTCGTTTTTGGATCCATATGAATTTTATAATTATTTTTTCTAATTCTGTGTAGAATGATGGTGGTATTTTGATGGGGATTGCATTAAATTTTTACATTACTTTTGGTAGTATGGTCATTTTCACAATATTGTTTCTACTTATCCAGGAGCATGGGATGTATTTCCATTTGTTTGTGTCATCTACAATTTATTTCAGCAGTGTTTTGTAGTTTTCCTTGTAGAAGTCTTTAGGCTCCTTAGTTAGGTATATTCTCAAGTTGATTTTTTGGTTTTTTTTGTTCGTTTGTTTTTGCAGCTATTGTAAAAATGGTTGAGTTCTTGATTTGATTCTCCACTTGGTTGCTGTTGGTATATAGAAGAGCTACTGATTTGTGTACATTAATCTTGTATCTGGAAAATTTGCTGAATCCTTTTATCAGTTCTAGGAGCTTTCTGGAGGAGTCCTTAGGGTTTTCAAGGTAAACGATCATATCATCAGCAAACAGTGATAGTTTGACTTCCTCTTTGCCAATGTGGATGCCTTTTATTTCTTCCTCTTGTACGATTGCTCTGGCTAGGACATCTAGTACTTTGTTGAAGAGGAGTAGTGAGAGAGTGCATCGCTGTCTTATTCCAGTTCTCAGAGGGAATGCTTTCAACATTTCCCCATTCAGTATTATGTTGGCTGTGGGTTTGTCCTAGATGGCTTTCATTACCTTAAGGTCTGACCCTTGTGTGCTGATTTTGCTGAGAGTTTTAATAGTAAAGAGATGCTGGATTTTGTCAAATGCTTTTTCTGCATCTATTGAGATGATCATGTGATTTTTGTTTTTAATTCTGTTTTTGTGGTGTACCACATTTATTGACTTGTGTATATTAAACCATCCCTGCATCTCTGGTATGAAAACCACTTGATCATGGTGGGCATCTTTTTGATATGTTGTTGGATTCGGTTAGCTAGTATTTTGTTAAGGATATTAGCGACTATGTTCATTAAGGATATCAATCTATAGTTTTCTTTTCGGTTATGTCCTTTCCTGGTATTGGTATTAGGGTGATGCTGGCTCCATAAATTGAATTAGGGAGGTTTCCTTCTTTCTCTATCTTGTGGAATAGTGTTCAAAAAGATTGGTACCAATTCTTATTTGAATGTCTGGTAGAATTCTGCTGTGAATCCATCTGGTCCTGGACATGTTTGTTGGTAATTTTTAAATTACCGTTTCAATCTCCCTGATTGATATTGTTCCGTTCAGGGCATCTAATTCTTCCTGATTTAAGCTAGGAGGGTGTATCTTTCCAGGATTTAATCATCTCTTCTAGGTTTTCTAGTTTATGTATGTATAGGTGTTCATAGTAGCCTTGAATGATCTTTTGCATTCCAGTGGTGTCAGTTGTAATATCTCCTGTTTCACTTCTCAGTGAGGTTATTTGGATTTTTTTCTCTTCTTTTGTTGGTTAATCTTGCTAATGGTCTATCAATTTTATTTATCTTTTCAAAGAACCAGCTTTTCGTTTCATTTATTTTTTGTCCTTTTTTTGGTTTCAATTTCATTTAGTTCTGCTCTGATCTTGGTAATTTCCTTTCTTCTGCTGGGTTTGGGTTTGGATTATTCTTGTTTCTCTATTTCCTTGAGATGTGACCTTAGAATGTCAGTTCGTGCTCTTTCATTTTTTTTGATGTAGGCACTTAGGGCTATGAACTTTCCTCTTGGCACTGCCTTTGCATTAGCCCAGAGGTTTTGATAGATTGTGTCATTATTGTCATTCAGTTCGAAGAACTTTTTTATTTCAATCTTGACTTCGTTTTTGACCCAGAAGATGACTCTTTCTAGAAAGCATCAGCTGTAATAGTGTACAGAGAGACAGGCGGTGGGCAGGGCCCTAGAACTCACAAGATTATATGCCCTTTGTCTTCTGCTACCAGGATGGATAGAGAAGGACCATCTGGTGGGGACAGGACTAGGCATCACTGAGCTCAGTCTCTTCCTGGGCAGTTCTTGCTGTGGCTACTGTGGGGGATGCAAGTGAGGTTCCCATGTCACTGGAGTTATGTACCTGGAGGATTATGGCTGCCTCTGCTGAGTCATGCAGGTCGTCAGGGAAGTGGGGGAAAGCCAGCAGTCACAGGCATCACCCAGCTCCCATGCAAACTGAAGGGCTGGTCTCACTCCCACCTTGTCCCCAACAACAGCCCCGAGTCTGTTTCCAAGCAGAGGGCATGATGGGCTTGAAAACTTGCCCTGGGATACCTGCCTTCTAGCTATCAAAGAAAAGGGCTCGGTTCTTCCCCCACCTGTAAAGTCTGCACACCAAATTTGTACCCACCCCCAATTTCTGGCCAGGAGGTTTCGCGCCTCATTCAAATTGTTATAAAGTTCAGCAAGAGATTTCTTTCTCCCTGTGGAGTTATACCTCCTGCTCCTCTGGTCACCCTCCCAATGGATCCCTGTGGTGCCAGGCAAGAATGGCCTGCTAGGGGATGCAGCAAGCTCCCAAGCCTTTTCTGCTGCTTCCTCTACCCCTGTATTTCACTTGGCTCTCTAAATTGACTCAGCTCCAGGTAAAGTCAGAAAGGTCTCCTGCAAACAGACCTTCAGCTTCTCCACTGGGGGGGTGTGTTCTGGAGAGGAGGGTCTCCCTTTCCCACTTCTGCAGTTGTATTTAGGGTGTCTTCTGGGTCCTACAAGAGCAGTTCACTTCCTTCAGATGGTCTGTGGGTCCTCTCAGGGCTGTTGGTTTTTTCTTGCAGTCGATCTGGAGCTAAAATTCACAATGCGAGCTTCCACAAGTTGCTCTGTCTGGAACTGCAATCTAGTCCTGCCTCTAGTCCTCCATGATGATGATTCTTGAGATGAGATTTTAGTATCAATAATTTTCATGGGGATCTTTATCCATCCAAACATATGCAAGTGGCTTAACTGGAGTAAATTTCAGGAATTACTTGGGCACAATATAAAAATTATCCTTTTGCCGGGCGCGGTGGCTCAAGTCTGTAATCCCAGCACTTTGGGAGGCTGAGGCGGGCAGATCATGAGGTCAAGAGATCAAGAACACGGTGAAACCCCGTCTCTACTAAAAATACAAAAACTTAGCTGGGCGCGGTGGCGGGCACCTGTAGTCCCAGCTACTCAGGAGGCTGAGGCAGGAGAATGGCGTGAACCCAGGAGGCGGAGCTTGCAGTGAGTCGAGATTGCGCTACTGCACTCCAGCCTGGACGACAGAGTGAGACTCCGTCTCAAAAAAAAAAAAAAAAAAAAAAAAAAAAAAAATTATCCTTTTATGTAATGTCCTTAGTCTGTTTCACACTGCTGAAGTCAATGGAATTGTCCCAGGAAATCACTGTTGTATAAAGTCTAATGATGCTCTATCTGAGTTGACCAGTATCCATTAGAGTTTTTGACCTATTGTCAAGGTAGAAACACTTAAATAATTGTCAGAAGGCCTGGACAAAAGACCTTGATTTGCCATTTTATAGCTAGCAACTGGTATCTGGTAATCCATGCAACTATCTCAGAATTAACAAGTACATGAGATTCTTATGAAAGCCTAATGAAATGATTTGTGAAAACTGCAATGCACAATGAATAACCATGATTATTAAAGATAAATTTACAATATTTGCTGCCTTTAAACTCTCTTTTTCTCATCTTTAAGCCATGTCTACTCTCTTTACAGCAAGTGTGGATGATTGAAGGATCTCTCTCTCTCATTTGTTTTGGATTATCTGGATCAAAGCATTGTCTGCTTTCTTTTTTAATTTCATTCTATGTAGAAGAGTACTCTTCATAGAAGAGCAAGGAGAAAAGGTGTTTAGGGCCAGACTTGGCAAGTAGATGTGAAAATTCTTGATGTTTTAAAAGTAGCGTATAGGCTGGGAGTGGTGGCTCATGCTTGTAATCCCAGGACTTTGGGAAGCTGAGGCTGGTGGATCACCTGAGGTCAGGAGTTCGAGATCAGCCTGGCCAACAAGCTGAAACTCCATCTCTACTAAAAATACAAAAAAGAAAAGAAAAGAAAAGAAAAAACTAGCCGGGCATAGTGACATGCACCTGTAATCCCAGCTACTCTGGAGGCTGAGGCAGGAAAATCGCTTGAACCTGGGAGGTGGAAGTTGCAGTGAGCTGAGATCGTGCCAATGCACTCCAGCCTGAGTGACAGAGTGAGACTCTATCTCAAAATAAATAAAGAAAGAAAATATTAAAAGTAGCATACAGAGAGAGGAAAGAGAACAGGAATTTTCTAAATAAAAGATACCACTTTGCTACTACTTGGTTTATTTTCTTGAAGAATAGGAACTGGAAGAGTACTGAAATTTAGCAAAAATGATTGTTATTTATTTCTATATTTATTTTTCTTTGTGGTCTTCACTTGCAAATAGTTGAATTTAATCATATTATTTGATCTATGGAAAACATCACCACTGGCCTATGGCAAGGCCTGCCTGATTATACAGTTAGGTGTATGTGTGAATATGTAATATGCACATAAAGATATATACATTCAAATACATTCTTGTCAGCAGTATTTCTGTTGTCTGTTTACGTACATTTTAGGATTGCTCTAATGCTTTCTCATTCTATTGTACTTTTGCTAAGCATTTTTTAAAAAGCTTGTCTCTGTTAATATGTGCACCTTGTCTTTATCTTTTAATTTCTCAGTATCGTTCTCTAGAGATTGACTTTGAGATTGCATCCAGGGCCTTGTCATCACAGGATAACACCAGGATGAATACCCTTGCATATTTTCCCTTGTGTGAGAATATCTTTGGAATATTTATCTGTGATCTGACTAAGATTTGCACATGCTTAAATTTTGTATTGCCAGATTACTGTCCAGAGTGGCAAGCTACATGATCACTAAAAATAAGGATATTCTACTTTATCATTTTACCTTCTACATTGAGGCTTTTAATACATCTAGTTTCAGACTTGGAACATGGTGTTATGCAGGGATACAGTTTTATCATTTTTCCCTAGTAGTAAAACATGCCCTAGTACCATCTTCTAAACCATCTATTTTTCCCGTTGGTTTTAGTGGCATATTTATTATATTTTCAATTGTCACTTATGAATTGACCATTCTTAAATCTCTCTCTTGTGTTCTGCTGGTGTCCACTTCCCTACCAATGTCATTATATTTATTTCCGTACTTTGCAGTTTATCTGCACGTTTGTCTTCTTTTCAGAATGAGCCCCATATCAGATAGCAGCCTGTGCCCAGAGCGCAGGTGAAGTCCCCCATTTGCGACCCCTCAGCAGGTGCATCTCAGGCCAGTGACTTGACTTTAGACTCGGAAAAAAACAGCATCTGACTGGGAGGGATCCAGCTGGGAGAAAGCAGTCTCCCGGGTTGAATCCACGGGCTCTAAAGGTGGGAGTGGGGAGAAGGGAAATAAATGCCCTTTGGCGACTCGTCCTGCTAATAGCTGTTTTTCCTGCCCTGGTTTTATCATGCCACACCATCAGTTTGAGTTGCTGATTATTTCTCTGGAAATAGGATAGGCAATCATTTTACAAGGCAACATGGGGCAAGTAAATCCTGAAGTAGATGATTTTTCTCCAGCCTTGACACAGTACTCAGGCAGCTACAGGGCCCACTCTGCTTCTCAAATCTACAGGGCTCTGCAAGCCCTGGTGATTCACCTTTGTGACAGGTGACAGACACTCAGGAAGTTCATAATTGAAAGGGAGGCAGAGTGATTAACATCAGCAGCAAAGTACAGTAAAGCATCCATTTCTTTTTTAAAGTGTCATACTTTCTTTTAATTAACAACTTGATGCCTTGTAGAATTTTTAGGTTCAGAAGGTAACAAGGACAGCTATGAATGCTACAATTCAAGGAATCACAGTGTGTTTCCATGATCATTTTTCTGTACCATCCAATATACTATGATCTTGGACTTTTTTGGCATCATAATCATTAGGAGGTTCAAGCTTTTTCATAGAGTATCAACAGTATGAATGGAAGGGACCTCAAATCTAAAATGCCTGAATTAAAATCCTACTTCCAGTGCTTGTTAAATGTGATCCTGGGCACATTGTATTTATTTTTGGTGAAAGTTGTAAATGAAATGCTTACACAAGGAATTAGTACTGAATATGGTTAGCATTAACCCACCTTGGAAGTCAGGAACAAAAGTAATGTCATCAGGCTCAGATTTGGAATGCATTCTCTGGGATGAAGATGATGGAAGATAGTTTCTTCTATTCTGTAAAAGTTTTTATTTTTCTTTGCAGTGTATTTTTAAAAAATCACAGTTTCTTGTGGTTAGACAAAACTGTTGAAATACAACTGATTAGGACTTAACTTCCTTTTTTTTTTTCTTTTTTTGAGAAGAAGTTTCACTCTTGTCGCCCCGACTAGAGTGCAATGGCACGATCTCAGCTCACTGCAACCTCTGCCTCCCCAGTTCAAGTGGTTCTCCTGTCTCAGCCCCCCAAATAGCTGGCATTACAGGCACCCACCACCATGCCTGGCTAATTTTTGTATTTTTAGTAGAGATGGGGTTTCACCATGTTGATCAGGCTGGTCTCAAACTGTTGACCTCAGATGATCCGCCCCCTCAGCCTCCCAAAGTGCTGGGATTACAAGTGTGAGCCACTGCGCCTGGCGGGACTTAACTTCTAATGTGCTCATAGAAAAGCAAATCAACCAAGGAGGAATTGAGCCCAAAATTCTGTTGAAGTAATTCTGAGAAATATGGGGCAGGACAAGCAGACCCTACTTGTGAGTACAGATTCTAGGAAATTATGATGACGCTGAGTGCAGGTCGTCAGCTGCCCTGTTTTGGTGCGTGGCTGCCTTATCTACAGGATGGTATGGAACCTGGTGGATGTAGGGTGCTAGTCAGCCAACAGCCGTTCCAATCTTCTAGTGGGACTTCTCTTAGCAGAGAGTGCAAAACATCGAGTTCCCAGACTTCTTGCATGTGGTTTCAGTTTCATCAGTGACTTGATTTTTAAGGAATATTGATTCTGAAGTGAATGACATGGATAAAGAAACAAAATTAGGGAACCTGTATTGTGGGTGTGGATTTTAGCAAGCATTTGGGCACTAATAGGATGATAGGCACAGAGTACAATTAGCTATTTATATCATTCTCCCAACAAATTGGTTTTTCTTTTAAGAGTCTGAATAATATAAATGCTTACCTTCATGTGCATACCTGGTTGTTTTAGAAAGGTGTATGTGACATAATAACAGCAAATATTTTCTTAGCCCCTGCTTCATGCCAGACATTGTACGAAGCACTTTGCATATAATGACTCACTGAATCCTCAAACAACTCTGTGAATTAATTCTCATTAATATCTCCACTTTACACTGAAAGAACAAGTCATCAAAATGAAAATAATTTTCCAAGGGTCGCATTGAGTAAGTGCTGGAAGTGGAAGTGGGACTTTATCTCAGGCAGTTTAGCTTTGAAGTCTCCTCACTTAATCTCCTGAAGATTATGACATCAGAAAATCCAAGGTCACATTGACTTGGGCTATGGAGAAAGTAAATGATCATAGAAACACACTTTGATTCCTAGGGTTGTAGCATTAATACTCGAAACTCAATCCCCAGACTTGGGCTAAAATGAAAAGTGTAGCAAGCAGAAATCCTCTCTGTGTGGAAAGATGTGTACTTGTAATTCTCTGCTTTCTCTTACAATCTGACCTGTTCCATCCAGGTGCTTACTGAACAAAATACCATCTACACCAGGGATACCCTTCCTCAACTCTAGTCACTTTAGTCACTAGAAGCACAAGAGGAGCAAGAATTGAAAGCATTTGAGCAAGGATACCTCAACTGATGACAGACACTAGAAAGGCAATTTCAGAATGAATCACGATAGATGAAAACCAAATAGGCCTCTGCGAAGGAAAGTGGAATGATCCATGCAATATTTAATACATGTGTCAGTGATATATGCAGCAAACTAGGGCTAAAAAAAGTAAAATAAACCAACAAAAACCTCTAAGTATAAAAAGAATACATTTGATGTAAATAAATTGTTGACTTTGTTTTTCACAGTGGCTACCACTGTGAATCCAGTGTACAAATCTTAATTTATTCCCCTAAATCAGAGGAGGGGCTCATGTTATAAATCAGAGGAGGGGCTCATTCATTGTCTTTTGATTTTTTATTTTAGGCCTTAAAACTTTCTCTAACATCATGGCTTGCTTTGAGGTATACTGATGGAATACTTCATGAAAAAAAAAAACAATGCGTCATCAACTCCTTCTCAAGATTAAAAACTAGAAGTTTAAAGGAGGTAACATACATCTTATAGCCATGTGCCCAGGATCAGACAATTAATAATGAAGTTTAAAGTTTTCTCATTTAAGTGATATTTTGCTATAATAATGTGGCTGAAATCCCTCTTTTTCCTAAGAAGACCGAATTCCTTTCACTGTGATTTTTAAATATAATTTAATATTTAAAACTGTTTTAGATTTAAAGAAAAATTGAAAAGATAACACGAAGAGTTTCCACACATTCCACACGAAGTTTTCTGTATTATTAACACCTTCTATTAGTTCGGGGTATTTGTTACAACTAATGAACCAATATTAATATGTCATTATTAACTAAAGCCTATGGTGCATTTTTAAAATTTATTTAACTTTTGTGGAGCACTTTCTTCCTTTCTAGCACTGCATGATACTTCATGATCATCTTGTTTACTTTCTGAGTTCTAGAATTAGCCATTTCTCTAAGGAGCCTTGGTTTCTTTTACTGAACAATGATATTAGAAATCAGGAACTGGGTGTTATGTGTCCTTGTAGCTCTTGATGTCCTTTTCTTTCAGACAATCTCAGCAAACATTTGTGTGTATATTCATTGGCTTTTAAACAGATATTTATAAATATTTTTGTATATATCCATTTGTATCTATATTCAGCTAAACATGAATTGATACCAATGACTCAACTCTCTAATCTATCACCACCTGAATCATTTAGCTTCTTCTTGTCTATAAATTTTCACTTCTATAGTTAGAAACTTGGCTCCCACCATCAAGCAGCCATTTACTGATGTATTCAATTACAGAATACAAGTATAGCAATATGAGGATTTTTAACCCATGTCTCCATGGGCAACACCTTTATCAACTACGGCACTGTTCTTATGTGCAGTCCTTTTTGCATTTAGCCTTATAGACACTCCTTCTTTCCAGAGTTACTTAGGTCAGCGCCTTTTCTTCCCAACCCCATCAATGAGGTTGTTTCATAGATTTGTAATACAGATAGATTCTCTTATCATGGTCTGAATTCCTTCCTGGGATACCCAATCCTCCTTTTTTTAAATTTGCATGTATTAATTTTCACTTTATGTTCTGTAAGTTCTATGGTTTTTGACAAATGAGTAGGGCCATGTATCCACAATTACATATCATACAGCACAGTGTTAATGTTCTAAATAATCTCCTGTGCTTTCTTCCTCTACTCTCCTGTCATCCCCTCTTTCTCTGATCTCTCTTGGAATTACTGCTCTTTGTATCATCTTTATATCTTTGCTTTTCCAGAGTGTGATATAATTGAAAGCATACAGTATGTAGTCTTTTTCCACTGATTCTTTCACTTAGCAATGTACAGTGTTTCCTCAGTGCCCTTTTACGGCTTGATAGTGCATTTCTTTTTACTGCTGAATACTGTTCTATTGCACAGATGACCCACAGTTTTTTTATCCATTTGCTTATTAAAGGACATTTTGATACTTTCCAATTTTTAGCAGCAGAGAATAAGTTGATATAAACAATTATGTGCAGTATTATCTACGGAAATAAGTTTTCATTTAATTCGTATAACAGAGTTAAAGTAAATTTACCCTTGTTCCTCTAAAGGTAAGCAGTCCCTCACCTCCCATTCATGGCTCCTTTCAAGACTTTCTCTTTGTTTTTTTTGTCTGTTTGTTTTGTTTTTACAGTTTGAAAATGTTATGTGTAGGTTAATTTATTGATTTATTTATTTTGCTATTTATCCTGCTCTGTGTTCTCTGTGTATTCTGGTTTTTTTGTTTTGAGTATCATTAATTTTGGAAAGATCTCAATGACTATTACTTCAAATATTTCTTGGTTTTGTATCCTTTTTCTTTTGATATTGTCATTACACATATATGACAGCTTTGAATCTGTCCCAAAGTTCTTGGGTACTTCTTCTTCCTCGTCTTAATCCTCTTATTTTTCTCCTTCTTCCTCTTCATTATATATTTTTTGCTTTTTGCATTTCAGTTGGGAAGTTCCCGTTAACATACCTTCAAGCTCACTCATTCTTTTCTTTGCCATGTCTAGGATTCTGATGAATCCATCAAAGACATGTTTGTTTCAGTTTTTCAGTTCTAGCATTTTCCTTGAATTTTTCTTAGAGTTTCTGCTTACATTACCCATCTCTTCTTCCATGCTGACCACTTTTTCCATAAGTGTTAACTTTATGGCTCCAGCAGCCCATCCTCCAGGTAAGACAATCTCAGCTGTTTCTCTGTATTCACCTGTCTCTGCAGATTTCAGGTGACAGCTTGCCGTGAGACTTCAGTTCTTTAATGGGCCCAAGATAAGCCATTAACTTTCAGTGCGTTCATATTTTTTCTTGTTGTAAGGACTGGAGTAGCTATTTCTAAGATTTTTTTTTTATACATCAGACCTGAAAGAAACCTATTGTATTTTTTTTAATAGCAGCATTCAGGCTCCTTACATTGTGGTTGTTCTTTGTGTGCAGAAAACCGTGCAGTAAAAAATGTGAAATGTATACCTTTTATTTGGGCATTTGTAATGGTTCTGAGGAGCTGAAATTGAAGCTCAGTTTCATATTAATACAAAATTTCACCCGTTATACTATTATTGTCATGCTATGTGATAGAATTAAATATGTGTGTGTGTCTCTGTGTGTGTGTGTTTTCGTAATAAAATCTTGTTATATTTGTATTGAAGAATAATGTAAGACTTTTAGTTTAAAAATAACAATGTGGGATGACTAGAAATAACTGCAATGTCAATACATTTTTTGTAGCAAATCTATATTTTTTCAACCTAAAAGTTATGTTGTTATTGATGAGCTCTGTAAAGGGCAACTCTGCTTTTGTGACCTGTCAGTTTTATAAGGTGATGAAAAAGGCATAATGATACCCCCTGGAAAAATTTAGTAGCTACATTTTGTATACACACATAGGATTTAGTGTAAATTCAACAATTTACTAATGGACTGAAAAAGGGAACAGGAATGTTTGATTTCCTCAAGTTTTGGTGGCTAAGAAACCAGCCATCTACCTTACAGCCCTCTGAAGATACGTGCCAAGTAAGATTTATTTTCCTCAAGTGAAGAACTTTTCATTATTTTTCTATTTCATAATATCTCCACTCTACCTAGGTCTGTACTAGATGTATAGTACATACCTTTTTTTGTCCAGTAAATATGGCGCTGAAATGAATTGTAGTCAACACACAGTATCTGGGCATGAATTATGCTCCAAGTAGATTATCTTGATCATGATTTTCTCTTTTCCTTGACAATGTGTCTGTCTCTTGCCAGACAATATTTGTCTGGCCTAGATATCTTCCAAATAAACTGCAAGTTCATTTTGTATAGCATATTAATCTAGGAATTACATAAATGTAAATTAGTTGAAAATACATCTTTGAAAATAAATTTATTTAATCTTAAAATAAGATATACATTTTTTAATTATACTTTAAGTTCTAGGGTACATGTGCACAACATGCAGGTTTGTTACATACATGTACATGTGCCATATTGGTGTGCTGCACCCATTAACTCGTCATTTACATTAGGTATATCTCCTAATACTATCCCGCCCCACTCTCCCAACCCCATGACAGGTCCTGGTGTGTGATGCTCCCCACTCTGTGTCCAAGTGATCTCATTGTTCAATTCCAACCTATGAGTGAGAACACACAGTGTTTGGTTTTCTGTCCTTCGATAGTTTGCTGAGAATGATGGTTTCCAGCTTCATCCATGTCCCTACAAAGGATGTGAACTCATCCTTTTTTATGGCTGCATAGTATTCCATGGTGTATATGTGCCACATTTTCTTAATCCAGGCTATCATTGATGGACATTTGGGTTGGTTCCAAGTCTTTGCTATTGTGAATAGTGCCTCAATAAACATACGTGTGCATGTGTATTTATAACAGCATGATTTACAATCTTTTGGGTATATACCCAGTAATGAGATGCCTGGGTCAAATGGTATTTCTAGTTCTAGATCCTTGAGGAATCACCACACTGTCTTCCACAATGGTTGAACTAGTTTACAGTCCCACCAACAGTGTAAAAGTGTTCCTATTTCTCCACATCCTCTCCAGCACCTGTTGTTTCCTGACTTTTTAATGATCACCATTCTAACTGATGTGTGATGGTATCTCACTGTAGTTTTGATTTGCATTTCTCTGATGGCCAGTGATGATGAGCATTTTTTCATGTGTCTGTTGGCTGCATAAATGTCTTCTTTTGAGAAGTGTCTGTTCATATCCTTTGCCCACTTTTTGATAGGGTTGTTTGATTTTTTCTTGTAAATCTGTTTAAGTTCTTTGTAGATTCTAGATATTAGCCCTTTGTCAGATGGGTAGATTGCAAAAATTTTCTCCCATTCTGCAGGGTGCCTGTTCATGCTGATGGTAGTTTCTTTTGCTGTGCAGAAGCTCTTTAGTTTAATTAGATCCCATTTGTCAATTTTGGCTTTTGTTGCCGTTGCTTTTGGTGTTTTAGACATGAAGTCCTTGCCCATGCCTATGTCCTGAATGGTATTGCCTAGGTTTTCTTCTATGGTTTTTATGGTTTTAGGTCCAGCATTTAAGTCTTTAATCCATCTTGAATTAATTTTTGTATAAGATATAAGGAAGGGATCCAGTTACAGCTTTCTACATATGGCTAGCCAGTTTTCCCAGCACCATTTATTAAATAGGGAATCCGTTCCCCATTACTTGTTTTTGTCAGGTTTGTCAAAGATCAGATGGTTGTAGACGTGTGGTATTATTTCTGAGGGCTCTGTTCTGTTCCATTGGTCTATATCTCTGTTTTGGTACCAGTGCCATGCTGTTTTGGTTACTGTAGCCTTGTAGTATAGTTTGAAGTCAGGTAGCATGATGCCTCCAGCTTTGTTCTTTTGGCTTAGGATTCACTTGGCAATGCGGGCTCTTTTGGGTTCCATATGAGCTTTAAAGTAGTTTTTTCCAATTCTGTGAAGAAAGTCATTTGTAGCTTGATGGGGATGGCATTGAATCTATAAATTACCTTGGGCCATATGGCCATTTTCATGATATTGATTCTTCCTATCCGTGAGCATGGAATGTTCTTCCATTTGTTTGTGTCCTCTTTTATTTTGTTGAGCAGTGGTTTGTAGTTCTCCTTGAAGAGGTCCTTCACATCCCTTGTAAGTTGGATTCCTAGGTATTTTATTCCTTTGAAGCAATTGTGAATGGGAGTTCACTCATGATTTGGCTCTCTGTCTGTTATTGGTGTATAGGAATGCCTGTGATTTTTACACATTGGTTTTGTATCCTGAGACTCTGCTGAAGATCCTTATCAGCTTAAGGAGATTTTAGGCTGAGACGATGGGGTTTTCTAAATATACAATCATGTCATCTGCTGACAGGGACAATTTTACTTCCTCTTTTCCTAATTGAATACCCTTTATTTCTTTCTCCTGCCTGATTGCCCTAGCCAGAACTTCCAACACTATTTTTACTAGGAGTGATGAGAGAGGGCATCCCTGTCTAGTGCTGGTTTTCAAAGGGAATGCTTCCAGTTTTTGCCCATTCAGTATGATATTGGCTGTGGGTTTGTCATAAATAGCTCTTATTATTTTGACATATGTCCCATCAATACCTAGTTTATTGAGAGTTTTTAGCATGAAGGGCTGTTTAAGTTTGTCAAAGGACTTTTCTGCATCTATTGAGATAATCATGTGGTTTTTGTCTTTGGTTCTGTTTATACGCTGGATTACATTTATTGATTTTCATATGTTGAGCCAGCCTTGCATCCCAGGGATGAAGCCTACTTGATTGTGGTGGATAACCTTTTTTATGTGCTGCTGGATTCGTTTTGCCAGTATTTTATCGAGGATTTTTGCATCGATGTTCATCAGGGATATTGGTCTAAAATTCTCTTTTTGTTGTGTCTCTGCCAGGCTTTGTTATCAGGATGATGTTGGCCTCATAAAATGAGTTAGGGAGGATTCCCTCTTTTTCTATTGATTGAAGTAGTTTCAGAAAGAATGGTACCAGCTCCTCTTTGTACCTCTGGTAGAATTTGGCTGTGAATCCATCTGGTCCTGGACTTTTTCTGGTTGGTAGGCTATTAATTATTGCCTCAATTTCAGAGCCTATTTTTGGTCTACTCATGGTTTCAACTTCTTCCTTGTTTAGTCTTGGGAGGGTGTATATGTCCAGGAATTTATCCATTTCTTCTTGGTTTTCTAGTTTATTTGCATAGAGGTGTTTATAGTATACTCTGATGTAGATTGCATTTCTATGGGATTGGAGGGGATATCCCCTTTATAATTTTTTATTTTGTCTATTTAATTCTTCTCTCTTTTCTTCTTTATTAGTATTGCTAGTGGTTTATTGATTTTCTTGATCTCTTCAAAAAACTAGCTCCTGTATTAATTGATTTTTGTAAGTGTTTTTTTTGTGTCTCTAGCTCCTTCAATTCTGCTCTGACCTTAGTTATTTCTTGCCTTCTGCTAAGTTTTGAATGTGTTTGCTCTTGCTTCTCTAGTTCTTTTAATTGTGATATTATGGTGTCAAGTTTACATATTTCCTGCTTTCTCTTGTGGCATTTAGTGCTATACATTTCCCTCTACACACTGCTTTAAATGTGTCCCAGAGATTCTGGTATGTTGTGTCTTTGTTCTCATTGGTTTCAAAGAAAATCTTTATTTCTGCCTTCATTTCGTTATGTACCCAGTAGTCATTCAGGAGCAGGTTCTTCAGTTTCCATGTAGTTGAGCAGTTTTGAGTGAGTTTCTTAATCCTGAGTTCTAGTTTGATTGCACTGAGATCTGAGAGACAGTTTCTTATAATTTCTGTTCTTTTACATTTGCTAAGGAGTGCTTTACTTCCAACTATGTGGTCAATTTTGGAATAAGTGAGATGTGGTGTTGAGAGGAATGTATATTCTGTTGATTTGGGGTGGAGAGTTCTGTAGATATCTATTAAGTCCACTTGGTGCAGAGCTGAGTTCAATTCCTGGATATCCGTGTTAACTTTCTGTCTCGTCGATCTGTCTAATGTGGACAGTGGGATGTTAAAGTCTCCCATTATTATTGTGTGGGAGTCTAAGTCTCCTCTTTGTAGGTCTCTAAGGACTTGTTTTATGAATCTGGGTGCTCCTGTATTGGGTGCATATATATTTAGGATAGTTAGCTCTTCTTGTTGAATTGACCCCATTAGGTAATGGCCTTCTTTGTCTCTTTTGATCTTTGTTGGTTTAAAGTCTGTTTTATCTGAGACTGGGATTGCAACTCCTGCTTTTTTGTTTTCCATTTGCTGGGCAGATCTTCTTCCACCCCTTTATTTTGAGCCTATGTGTGTCTCTCCATGTGAGATGGATCTTCTGAATACAGCACACTGATGGGTCTTGACTGTTTATCCAATTTACCATTCTGTGTCTTTTAATTGGAGCAACTATCCCATTTACATTTAAGGTTAATATTTGTTATGTGTGAATTTGATCCTGTCATTATGATGTTATCTGATTATTTTGCTTGTTAGTTGATGCAGTTTCTTCCTAGCATTGATGGTCTTTACAATTTGTCATGTTTTTGCAGTGGCTAGTACAGGCCATTCCTTTCCATGTTTAGTGCTTCCTTCAGGAGCTCTTTTAGGGCAGGCCTGGTGGTGACAAAATCTCTCAGCATTTCCAAGATGGCCGAATAGGAACAGCTCCAGTCTGTAGCTCCCAGCGTGAGTGAAGCAGAAGACGGGTGATTTGTGCATTTCCAACTGAGATACGAGGTTTACCTCACTGGGGCTTGTTGGACAATGTGTTCAGCCCATGGAGCAGAGTGGGGCATCGCCTCACCCAGGAAGTGCAAGGGGTCTGGGAATTCCCTTTCCTAGCGAAGGGAAGCTGTGACAGATGGTGCCTGGAAAATCGGGACATTCACACCACTTTTCCAACAGTCTTAGCAAACGGCACATCAGGAGATTATATCCTGCACCTGGCTTGGAGGGTCCCATGCCCATGGAGCCTTGCTCACTGCTAGCACAGCAGTCTGAAACCGAACTGCAAGGTGGCAGTGAGGCTGGGGGAGGGGCGCCCATCATTGCTGAGGCTTGAGTAGATAAATAAAGTGGCCAGGAAGCTCGAACTTGGTGGAGCCCACTGCAGCTCAAGGATGCCTGCCTGCCCCTGTAGACTCCACCTCTGGAGGCAGGGCATAGCGGAACAAAAGACAGCAGAAACTTCTGCAGACTAAACGTCTCTGTCTGACAGCTTTGAAGAAAGTAGTGGTTCTCCCAGCATGGAGTTTGTGATCTGAGAACGGACAGACTGCCTCCTCAAGTGGGTCCCTGAACCCCGAGTAGCCTAACTGGGAGACACCTCCCAGCAGGGACCGACTGACACCTCATACAGCTGGGTACCCCTCTGAGATGAAGCTTCCAGAGGAAGGATCAGGCAGCAACATTTGCCATTTTGCAAGATTTGCTGTTCTGCAGCCTCTGCTGGTGATACCCAGGCAAACAGGGTCTGGAGTGGACCTCCAGCAAACTCCAACAGACCTGCAGCTGAGGGTCCTGACTGTTAGAAGGAAAACTAACAAACAGAAAGGACATCCACACCAAAACCCCATCTGTACGTCACCAGCATCAAAGACCAAAGGTAAATAAAACCACAAAGATGGGCAGAAACCAGAGCAGAAAAGCTGAAATTCTAAAAATCAGAATGCCTCTTCTCCTCCAAAGGAACACAGCTCCTCACCAGCAATGGAACAAAGCTGGATGGAGAATGACTTTGACGAGCTGAGAGAAGAAGACTTTAGATGATCGGTAATAACAAACTTCTCCGAGCTAAAGGAGGATGTACGAATCCATTGCAAAGTAGCTAAAAACCTTGAAAAAATATTAGATGAATGGCTAACTAGAATAAACAGTGTAGAGAAGACCTTAAACGACCTGATGGAGCTGAAAACCATGGCACAAGAACTACGTGACGCATGCACAAGCTTCAGTAGCTGACTTGATCAAGTGGAAGAAGGGGTATCAGTGATTGAAGATCAAATGAACGAAATGAAGTGAGAAGAGAAGTTTAGAGAAAAAAGAGTAAAAAGAAACAAACAAAGCCTCCAAGAAATATAGGACTATGTGAAAAGACCAAATCTACGTCTGATTGTTGTACCTGAAAGTGATGGGGAGAATGGAATCAAGTTGGAAAACACTCTTCAGGATATTATCCAGGAGAACTTCCCCAACCTAGCAAGGCAGGCCAACATTCAAATTCAGGAAATACAGAGAACCCCTCAAAGACATTCCTCGAGAAGAGCCACTCCAAGACACATAATTGTCACATTCACCAAAGTTGAAATGATGGAAAAAATGTTAAGGGCAGCCAAAGAGAAAGGTAGGGTTACCCACAAAGGGAAGCCCAGCAGACTAACAGTGGATCTCTTGGCAGAAACTGTATAAGCCAGAAGAGAGTGGGGGCCAATATTCAATATTCTTAAAGAAAAGAATTTTCAACCCAGAATTTCATATCCAGCCAAACTAAACTTCATAAGTGAAGGAGAAATAAAATCCTTTATGGAAAAAATATAAATATTTTAATGACAATCCCCTCCTCATTGGTACACAGAGTTAGACAATGATTAAAACATAAAGTGATTTTCACTGTTGAGTTTGTACCACTCAAGGATTTTGAGTAGACCAGTAAATTTAAAAACAAAAACAAAAACAAAAAACAGAATACGTGTTATGATACTTTAGTTCTTAGAAATGACAGGTTAAAAAATGTACCATATTAGAAGCTAGACCTAATTGTACACAGTCACTAATTAGCTTTGCTCTTAGCTAAGTCATGTATCTTTCTAGATATTATTTATAGTGCAAAATATCCCTGCAATGAGTGTAATGTATGCATTGATAATGTATGATTGCTTCTTTCAAGTCTAATATTTTAGAATCAATGTTGTTAAAAATTACTAAGTTGGAATATGGGTGTTACAAATTCAGATCAAAAATATGTAATGTAGTATAATCATCACAAAATATGTTGACTCTGGAGGCTGTGAACAATGGATTTTTTTAAATTACAAAATGGTAATATTGAGGTAAAGTACATAACTTAGTGTAAAGAAACATGGAAATTTATTGTTTAGTGCTATCAAGAGTATATTAAAAGGTCTGTTTAACTTCATGAAAATTACTTTTAATATCTTAAATGCACCCTTAGGAACAATAGCTATTATCTGGCTTTTGAAGTGATTTGGTAAGATCTTTGTTATCAGAGAAATATTACATTTCATTTTCTCCACATAATTATATTCATTTAATAATAATTGACTAGCATTGTTTATGTACTTGGTGCCATGCATTGTGCTAGTTCTTTAATGCATTATCTTTCTTAATCCTGAGAGCAACACTGTAAAGTCAATAATTTTATACTCAATTTCACCAATGAGATTGCAAGACTATTAGGATCAGTATAAGAATTCTAAGCCAACATGGATTTGATTCAGAACTGCTATGTATTGCTACGTCTCAATTAAAACAATTCTAAGAGAAATAAAACAATTACCAATGAGCTGAGCCATAAGATTCCACGTCTTATTTTTTTAAAAGAGAGATATCAAACATTTTTTAAAAAGGTTTTATTTTCATAAGAAACATTGCAATTACAAACACAAAATCATTTTGCTTCAGTGAGATCAAAGAAGGTTTACATTTGACAGTATCTGACACTCAAGTTTCAAAATTTATTTTCCTGTTATTCTGTGTTTTCTGAATCTCTAGTATCTGAGTAGACAGCTGTGAGAGAGAGCAACATAATTTTTCTCTCAAGGTGTTATTATTTCCTAAAGGAGAAATAGAAAATAAAATAAAAAGACAGGCTCTTATATATGTTCTGCAGTAATTCTTGAATTTATTCAGAAGTTTCCATAATAATTTCAATGAATTAAATAAATATACTATCACACATTTTGGTAACATTGAGAATAGCCCCCAAATTTTACATCTTTCTCTCAAAACTGTCTTTTTTTCTCTATTTTCTTCATCAGCAGACTTAATACAAACTCAGTAATTTCTTGTACAGTATCTGTTTTAACTTCCACTGTGATAATGAGGAAAGTCATTCAAACAAAGCAGCTCTGTTGTCTGGGCAACATGTTTCTTTCCTGTGTTCATCCAGTTCCAGATAGGGGTCCATTTTAACCATAAGTAAAGTATATCCCCTAATGAATGATAGAGATTTTATCAAATGTGAGTAATGAAAATTGCCTCTAGGAGAAATTGCTCTTTATAGAGCAATTTGAGTTTAGGGTTGAGATACAGGATTACATGAACATAATCACTCCATACCTACTGAACATTCATTAGGAAACATTCTCTGAGCACATAAGTAATGTGTGATGTATATAGAAAGATACAGATCCATGCTGTCCAAGAATTCATGGTTAGTAAGAGGGAGAGATGAGCAAGAGAATAAAAAGGGGAAAGCTGATAATACTTTCTCATAAGAAAATGATAAGTATTCTGTTTTCCTGTTACAACGAGCCACAGTGGTATGAGACAGTTAATTCTCATCTCTAGCATGTGGTCTGTTCACCAAAGCCATGTCTATATATACTCTGTGGCAGAAAAATTCAAATTCTGAAAGTGCTGTTGAATGGAACAGATCAGACACAGTTTTGTCCATGAGGCAGCAAAATTGGCTGAAATTCAAAAGTGCCATTCAGTTTCTTCCAGCAGCTGTGTTGTAAGATCAGACTGACCAATTTGAATAGAAGTTTTGGCTGGAAGTTCTCAGAACTATTCTGTGAGGGAACGTGTGGAAGCAACCCCAGAGCAATTGAGACCCGCCTATGCGATGGCAAACAGCATTTTAATGATGCCTCTCCCAATAAACTCCATTTGGAAATAACATTTCTTCTACCTCTAAACCACTTATATTTTATTGCCTGGTATGCATTCCCTTGAGTCTTTGTAGCGTTCACATATATCATCTTCCCTATGAAAGAGTAGACACTTACACGTCGTCGCTTATCCAAAATTCTCGGACAGGCTTGCTTGTGCATAGGCAGTGTGCCAATAGATATTTCTAGAAGGAAATAAATCATCATGTATGTGTGGAGGTGCCAAAATCTTAACATCTGAACAGGAATTTCTCAGTGAAGTATTCTGTATAGGAATTTCTTTCATATGGCTCCAGCAAACCAAATTATATTCTTGTGAATAATTATTGAGTGATAAAAGCAAACCCAAAAGGAATGAAAGTAGTATTGATAAAATAGACTTAAAAAGTATGTAGGCTGTGGCATACCACATACCAGTTGCAGTGGGGGGGGATGTTTTCTGGCATATGAATAAATTTATATGAGTTGATTTGAAAATAAACTATTTTGTCATCAAAATTTTGGAAAAAATAAATAAGTACTTTATTTTCAATCATAGCATTAGAAAAAAATCAAAATTTTATATTCTCTTCATGTTTATGTGGACCAGTAAAATAGTTAGAAAACCACTTTGGACTGGATGATACAACGGTTTTCACCTACAGGGACATGAGTGTTTGTGTTTTCTATGTACTTGGAAAATTGGGGTCAAGAAAATATATTTTGTGCACTCATCTACTGTGTTTTATTTTCTGCTCCTGACAATTTCCTCGGTGTTCTTTGTGTAATGTAATTGGCTTGACTTGATTCAATACTAAGCCTATAGCTCTAATAACAGTTTGATTTGGGCTCTGGCAAGGCCTTTTCAATTGTCCACCCTAGGGTTGGACACTTAAAATAAAAATAAAAGGGACCTGGCAAATAGAGAATAGCCAAGTCAAAAAATTGCAAGTGAGATGGGCTTAACTCCAGTACCCTGACAAAGCTGAGGATACTATAGAAAAGTAACATGCTAGAAGCAAGAAGAAACTGTCTCGCAACTCAGCCACCTGGATGTCTCAAAGCGACCTCATTTGACTTCATTTAGTGGCAGTCCAGTGGTGTTGAAGGCAAAGGCAAAGAAATCTGTTTCCATCTTCCAATTCTGAGAATCAAAATGCCATAGACTGAGTTTGCTTTGTAGGGTGGGGTCTCACCTTGGGCTGACCACCAGATGGCCACATGTGCACCAGTCCAGGAAGATCATTCTCCTGGGGCCCTGTCTTCTAGGGCAGGAACCACTCCCTTAATTACAATCAAGTGGATGTCATGAGACCAAAACAGAACAATCAGCTGAGACTTTTAGAAGATTACATTCTTCAGGAGATTTTGATGTTTTTATTTTTTTATAATAAAAGTTAAAATATCCATCTGGGAAAAGTTGTATGAGGAAGAACAAGACATTTTAATATTGGATACCTCAGTCTGAAGTGTGAACAAGGGGCATAGACAAATGTGTATATACATATATATACGTATATATACATATATATAGTCTATGCACTTTGATTTGCTGCTACAAATAAACAAAAACCTCACAAAATGAACCACGTCAGTATATGACATATCACATTGTAAATAAGTTTCATTGTTTTTCATTTTTATTTATATTGGCACTTTAGGACAAAATAATTAAACGCAAGTTATATAATCAAACAATCACAAAGAAGAGCCAAAAATGTTTAAAAATGCCATTTCATCATCATATCACACTATTTAAGTAGGATTATTATGGCTACATTTCCTGTTTGAATATATCGTTTATAATTAGGCATAGATGAAAGATTGAGATTGGTTTAAGAAATCCTGACATTTTATTATAATTTTTATTTCAAGTGACAATGATAAGGATCAATCAGATTTATCACAAAGGTGATAAATTATAGCTTAATTTAAAAAGTAACTTTAAAAGTATTATCAATCCAGACAAACTGTTGAACTCTAGGTACTGATTGAATCCAAGCTCTCCTCTTTCAAAAAGATTATAGGCAGAGACACATCTTCTGAGACTAAAATCCAATCGCTTTCAAAATTTCTAGAAAGTTTTCAGAAGGAGATTATGAATTTAATTAAATTTAATCTCAGCTAACTCTTCACATGGCATCTGCCACATGGATAACAAGGATCAGTGCAAGAAACTTCTTATGAGTAATATGCAGTTTAATTGCAAAACTGAATTAGTGATCAATTTCACTAGAATAGGCTTATTTATGGTAAAATATATTGACAAATCTATCAAGATTTATTGTAAAATCAAGGAATTTTTTTACAGAAAGCCAGAGAGTTTCTATCTCACTCAGGAGCATGGTTCAGGTGGGTCTTCTCTCCTGAAGAATGTCTGATTCTTTGGTACTGACAGATGGCTTGGACACCTGTCATTCCAAGGACTGTTTTCAGTGGGTCAGCTGATTTGGCTGGCTGGATTGATTTGCTCCTTCTGTATCTTTCCATGTAAGCATCTTTAAAAGCCACAAAAGCATAGAAACATTTGTTAATGACCTTTTTACATATTGCTGATCTCTTTTTCATGTTTTAGTTTTACCCTCCCTCTCATTAATTACTTCTAGTTCCATGTGTTTTTAGCTCTTTGTATCACATGTTGTCTTTTACTCAACTTCTTTTGAAATGCGGAACTATCTTTTCAGTAAGATAGTACATTGCTGAAGGAAAGAAGTGTCCCACTTATTTTCTCAATAATCACATATTAGGTTGTTATAAGAGTCTGGCGTGAGGGAAATAAGTAGACTCAATAAATTTATACTGTTAAGAGTAACAACAGACTTAGGGGATGAAAGCAGGTTGCTTCAAATCTATCACATCCTTTTGTTATAAATTACTTAGACAAATTTGCTTTAGATTTTATCTGAAGTGGTGCATACTAGACAGTATGATTAAAAGAACATTTTTTCTGAGTCTAGAATATGGTAATTACAACTTTTTTGACAATTAAGAAAAATAACCATGGATCATGCTATTTGAATGTTGAATTAGAAATTAAAATTATTAATCTGTGAGAATTCTTTTCATAAGAAGAGGAAAGTTGCTAAAATTTTATGTCAACAATTGCCCAAAATGGGTAACTTAGTGAATGAGTTTAGAGATTACTGGATGCATTTATTCCAGAATGCATGCCAGAATAGCATTTGGAGAACCATCACTAGGAGATTTGTTACATCAGAGACTAGTCAACATACCAGATAGTATCCTGTTAATATGTAACAGAAGTAGAAAACTTATTTACTGATTTTTGGGGACAAGCAATTCAAGGGTAAATTTATAAAATATATATATATATTTATAAGTTTATTAGTATTGAACATTAATGAAACAAATGGGCTGACAAACAAATGAAACAAATGGGCTGACACCAAAAGGAGTTGATTTTTAAGCCGATGATTCAACTTAGTGTAGACATATTAATTAATAAAAGTAAAACCTCATCATGATATGACTACATATTTAAATATTACTCATTTATGAATGGTTAATATATTGGTACACACCATAACTTGTTTCATATTGCTGATGTAAAATCTCATGTAGGAAAAGTGTAACAAAACCACCTTGGCGTATGATGAAAGAAGTATTAATGAAGGAGGAGTCATTTTTTTCAATCACTGAGAAGACAGCCCAAAGGGATAAAGCACTATATATATATATATATATATATATATATATATATATCATATGTCAGAATCAATCTTAAAAACTCTATTTCCTGACCTTTGCAATAAAACCCAGTCACCTATTTGTACTCTTAGTTAGCACCTTCATAATATGTGCTGGCATGTAATGTTCTTATCTCAAGTCCATATACTGAAAATAGGCCAGTAGCAGATTTAATAGAAAAAAGTCAAGTGGGTGCACACAAGGCCAAATCTATTTACAATTTAATTACAGGATCTAGAATCAACTTATGATATTTAAAACCTATTATATTAAAAGTTCCATTACATTCTACGAACCACTGTTTTCTCATTTAGCAGAATATACTCTTCATAACAACTCTTCAAATTATGAGGCTAAGAAAGGTTACCATATTTTCTAGGAGGCCAGAGAGTGATGGAGAAGTTATTCAAAATCTGTTGTTCTGATCTCCACCTCTGTGCTGTTTCCACACCACTGAGCAAAAGCAGAGTCTGTGGATGTGAGGATGAGGGGGAAAGACTGTAGACTGCATTCATTCTGAGCCATGCAAAAGAAGAGGGCATATCAGCTCAGTTCAAAGACTTTGATTCCTGGTTCTTAATGTTGCTAAGTTCTGCTCTGTGAATAAAATCAAATATAACAAAAATACCAAGTCACCTCAGACCTTGAAATGAAATTTCATGGCTTCAAAAATACTAAGCGATTATTTCAGCCGAGCTAATTCTTTGCCATGACATTTGGACATACGGCTTTTTTCATAATAGTTAAAATTTTCACCCTCAATGTAAATGCTATTTTTGAAAATGAGAGTAATGTTTTCTGTTGCCTAACACTGGCAATATACTTACCAACTATCTCTGAGGAATGCACTGAGCGTAGGGATGGTTGTAAAAAATCACACGATTGAGGCCTGAATGCACTTTTAGCACTGCGGGTTATGCTTTGCTTCCAACAACTCCTCAATCATTGTAAAAATTTAAGAAAAAAAATTTAAATGTTCACAAAGAAAAGAATTCATTCACATATCCACTATATCAGAGTTCAGCATTTATACTCATTGTGTGGTTGTTATATATTTAAGTTTATTTAATATTCATAAATGCCTGCATTATATGTTCTTAGAGAAATAAAAATAACTATTTTTCTTAAAGGTATACAAACTTATAAAGTGCTTAATAATCAGTATTACATTTTTTCGATGTCTTTTTCAGTATAGTGAATGTTTTTATTTACAAAAATAATATTATGTTTAAAGTAATGCTTTCTCATGATAATATGCTATGGTTATTGAAATTTTTAAAATACAGGACCACAGATACTAATATAAAGTATTAGTAATATAAAGTGCAGCTATAATCAGACATCTAATTTCAGCAATGTAGAAGACTAATTGCCCAAATAGCCTTTGCAATGCATCACACATTAAAGAATAAAAAACTAGATACAAATATCCTCTTTATGTAGAGTTGAGTTGACAAGAAAGTAAGAGGAATCCAGAGAGGCAGAAACAATGAACTGGACAGGCACTGAAGCCACACAGCCAAGGGCTCACAGCCTCCTTGATCCTCCATAGCACAAGTATCTGCATTTAAATGGGCTTCACGAGGAAAAGAAGAGAAAGTCTAGGTCCTGAGAAGGTGGGAAATCAGTATGAGAATCTCCCACAAAAACAATTTCCAAACGGTGATTTTCTCAAGGAAAGAACTAACTATGAAGAGAAGAATATAACCAAAGAATGAGACAGTGGGGAAACTTTGATGTTTTGGCTTATATAGAAGGAGGAAAACAGCTTTAATAAAGCATTTCCAACGACAGGCTGACAGGCTGGTTACAAGGCATCTTTTAGACTAGAAACCACTCTACTTCTAATGCCAAAAGACCTAAGCCTGGCATTAACTTTAAGAAGCTCCCACTGGTGACCCTTCCCAGTTATCTGACAGAAAGAAGGCCTAAATCAAAATCTCAAAAATCCCACAGATCCAATTTTATTGATTGTGATATCACAATTTTCAAAGTCACATGAAATAAGAAGATATAAACCATTGTGAGCAAATTTTAGGAGAAACAATAAACACCAGTGTTTTTGTCTGTTCTCATATCGCTACAGAGAACTACCTGAGACTGCATAATTTATAATGAAAAGAGGTTTAATTGGCTCATGGTTCCACAGGTTGTACAGGAAGCATGGCTGGGAAGGCCTCAGGAAACTTATAATCATATGGGAAGTCAAAGGGGAAGCAGACCTGTGCTATATAGCTGGCGCAGGAGGAAGAGAGAGAAAGGGGACGTGCTACACAGTTTTAAACAACAAAATCTCATGAGAACTCACTCACTATCATGAGAACAGCAAGCAGAAAATCTTTCGCCATGATCCAATTACCTCCCACCACTCATCCTCCAACATTGTGGGTTGCAATTTTACTTGAGATTTAGGTGGGGACACAAATCCAAACCATATCAACCAATAACAAAGTAGTAAAGATTCCAGATGGAATAACAGATTTTAAAAGGCAAATGATAGAAAAGTAGTGAACTTTTATTAGTCTAAGACAAAACAGATCTTAAGACCAAAAGCTTTTCTTGAGATCAAACATGAAAGTTTAATTCACCAGGAGGGGAGAACAATCCCAAACTTACCTAAACATAGTAACATAACTTTAAAATATACAAAGTCAAAAGTGAAAGAACTACAAGGAGAAATTGACGTATCTGGAATTAACTTTAAGAAGGTCCCATTGGTGACCCTTCTCAGGTGTATGACAAAAAGAAGCGCCAAATCAAAGCCTCAAAAAATCCCACAGATAAAATTTTATTGATCATGATATCACAATCCTCAACGTCACATGAAATATGAAGATAGAAGCCATCTTTGGAGTGATTTCAATGCCCCTGTCTTTAATGTCGATAGGAAGTGTGTGAAAGATTTGAACCACACAAACTGCAAGATGAAACTACAGGTTATGTAGATATTTCTGCACTGAAACACTGTCTACTTCCTGAAAAATATATTGTTCTGAAAAATATACTCAAAAAATAGCAGGGATTATGAGAACAAAGAGTTGCGGAGGATAGTACTAAACTATGCAGCTTTGTAACAAGAGGACCAAACAGAAAGGAGTACATGAGACTGGAGGGGATAATCTGTCTGCCCATCCACATATATTCGTGTGAGCACATGCTGCCCCAGTGGTTGCTAAAAATGCTCCAGAACAATAGAGTGGAAATGTATTGAAGTTCTGTTGGAGCAGAGCTGGTGGGTACAGAATGGCAGTTGGGAGGAGCATGAGCCAGTGTGCTCTTTTAGGGTGTCTGTGGAGGCAAGGCAATGGAGCAAGAGTGCAGCACAGTAAGAGGAGGGATATGGCCCTGAGAAAGACCCTAGTACTTGTTTCTAGTTTTCTTAGGATAGATGCAGCAGTACTTTTCCTGCCAGCATGGCAGCAACATTGAAGACTTCTATTTCCCAATAAAGATATGATCCTACCATCATTCTCTCCCCTCTTGTCTAAAATATTTGTGGATGAACCAACACAGTGTTTACTCCATTCTAAACTAACTCTTTTATTAACAAATCTACCCATGAGTGAATTCACCTTACAGAAACGCACACTGTGGCTGCATATAGAACACTGCACTAAGTAGGTGGAGAAAATGTCTTCCTTTCAAATCCAGTCCATAAAACCAGTACTGGTATTACATAGATTATATTATCTGATGACAGCACAATTGAGTTAATAATTGGTAACAAAGGAAAATCATTAAAACCCCTATATATTTGGAAATTAAAAGAAATCTTCTAAGTAACTCATGGTTTAAAGAGGAAATCATAATGGGAAGATATATAAATGTATACAATATGGTAATATAGAAAATATTAAATATAAAAATTTGTATGACACAGAGAAATGTTTAGCCTTTAATGTAATGTGGGAAATGCAAGACTTAAAATTAGTTTGAATGTTAAGGAATGTGCAGTAGAGGGAAAAAATAGTTACAATAGGGAATTAAAATCGAAAACAAAGGCACAAGGGAGTGTTCAACAGAGCTAAAGTGTTAAAAAAAAACATAAGATCAACATGGCAAAATATTAATAAAAAATAGAGATGATAATGCAAGGACTTTTACGTCTGCTACCCCTCCCAACACACACACACACACACACACGCACACAGAAAAGACTGACAGATAATAAAACCAAATACTTAAAGGCAATGAGAGAGTTAGTAATATAGGATGGATCTGGTAGAAGATTGCAGTATATCCATGTATGCTGTGTGTGTGACCCATTTAAAAAATATGTTTTTTAATGGACACATAATAGTTGCATTTATTTATGGAGTACAGTCATGTTTTGATACGTACAGTGTATGGTGGGAAGATCAGGGTAATTAGCATATCCATTTAACAATGCAACAGGTTCATTTTGCCAGTTGCCCAGATAGAGCCAATTTATCAAGAGAGGGGAATTGCAATAGAGACAGTGCTTAATACACGTATAGCCAACTAAATGGGAGACCAGAGTTTTATTATTACACAAATCAGCCTTCCCAGAAATTCAGAGGCTAGGGTTTTTCAAAGATAGTTTGGTAGGTAGGGGGCTAGGATATGGATGTTTCTAATTGGTAGGGGATGCAATCTTAGGGGTGCAGAAAATGGCCTTCATGTACTGAGGCCACTTCTGGGTGAGGGTCACAGGAGTGGTTGAGTAGAGAGTTGCAGGCAAAAGCCAGCAAAAGCCAGAAAAGACATATCAAAAGGCCAGTCTTGGGTTCTACACTAGTAAATTGGAGAAGATGCAAACCTTGTGACCTCTGGAATAATGGTTGGTAATCATTTAACTATACCTACATCTTAGAGGAACTCATCCTCCTAACCTGGTGGCCTCTCATTAGTTTTACAAAGGCAGTATAGCCTGAGGGAGGGGCTACTATCATTTAAACTATAAACTAAATTTTTCCTAGTTAGATTGGCCCAAGCCCAGGAACGATCAAGGGTAGTTTGGAGGTTAAAGGCACATCTCTTTCACTGTCATAATTTTCTGACTATTAGAATCTTTTACAAAGATGGTTTCCCCATCATGTCAAACATATTATTTTTTTGGTGTGTTGGGAATCATTCAATTCTTCTTTTCTAACTCTGAAAATATGTGATAAAGTGTTTTCAACTAGAGTCATCCTCCAGTGCTATAGAATACTAGAACATATACCTCCTTTTTCCTTAATTGTCCAGTTTGGGAGGATTTTGACCACTGACTTCAAGGCATTATGGGGACATTAGTTTGCTGCTAGGGATTGCCAATGTAGTGACCAGCCACTGGCTAAGAGTAAGGATTCACTTGATGCAGACAGACCCTCAGCGGGGACTGCTTCTCAGCCTCACAGCATCTCCAACACCAAGATTAATTTAGAATGGCCTGGGGAACTAGTGACCGCAGTTGCAGACAGAAGCAAATGTAGATGCTCTCTAGAGACATATAACACCATCTGAGGCTTTAATTTATTTCTGTAAAAACTCTTTTGAAATGCACTCTTCAACCCACAATAAAAATAAATCACTCATAGGAGAAGGGGCAATAAAACATGCCTGAAAATCAGAGAAAGAATATTCAATAGAAATAGACCAACAGAGGCTTCAGGAATTGGAGTTATTAGAAAGACCCTGAAAACCTTGGTACCAATAAATTTGAAAATTTATATAAATTGAAAATTTTCCAGGACCAACTCAAAATAAAACAAGCAATCTAACTATTAAAGAATTCAAAGATGTATCAAGGGGAAGGTTATGAGGAATGATTGCTAATGGGTATAGGTTTATTTCTGGGGTAACAGAAATGTTCTGGAATTAGATACTGAGGAAAAGTACACCATCTTGTAAATACATTAAAAACACTGAATTCTACACTAAAAGAACAGAAATACTGGACGTTTCTCCACAAGCAGAATAGCTTAGTATGTTCATTTTATATGGCTAGTATAACTGATCTCCTAATAGAAAAGGAATATAAAAATATGCAATTTTAATCAAATACACAGATGCAAAGGAATTAAATTAAAAATTAGCAACAGGAATCAATGATATATAAATATATCATAGGAAATAACTATTATTGGAAAGAACTATTTATCCTTATTGGGTTTATTATGCAAAAGGAAGGTATTTTCAACATTAGAAAATATGTTAATGCAATTCACTTCCTTAAGAAATTTAAGGAGAAATACGACCATCTCATTAAATGCAAAAGATAATCATTTGATGAAATACATCACTTACCAAACAAAAAGAAAAGAGCAATAAAATACAGAAAATACATTTTTTGAAAACGCTGTCTCTAAGTGAATGGGAACTCTTTCAATCAATAAAGCACATTTTCAAAAGAGCTACAGCAAATTTTTTGAATAGAGAAGAATAATTTTTTTAAATCCCTGTAAATTCAGGAACATGACAAAAATGTTTAATTTCTTTTCAGTGTAGAACAGATGCTTTAGCTACACAAAAATAGTGATAACCCTAAAATATAAGGAATATAAGAAAGGAATAAAATACTGTCACTCTTTAAATAAGACATTCATCTATGTGGAAAATCCAGAAGAATCCCAAACTGATAGATTTAATAAAAAAAAAGTAAAATTGCCAGATATAAATCTATTCAATTTAGTGACACTTTTATACAGCAGTAAGTATTATCAAAATAAAACAAAAATTATTTAAAATGCCTAAATATTATATAATATGCATAATAAAGAATAATGTAAGACATATAAGACCTACATATAAAAACATATAAAGTGAATAATGTACATTACAGAAAACTTAAGTAAGTTGGGAGACATATCACATTAGTGGAAATATTACTATGCTAAAGATATAAATTCTGATTACATTGTTTTAAATATTTAAAACAAGGGAAAAGTGACATAGAGTACACACAGAGATTTTTCAAGCACTACCCTACTTAGACCTAATCAGGGGACATCCCTCCATGGGACCCAGGCTTCGTAGATCCCACAGATCACAAACAAAAATGCTTTTACTAAAGAGCATATGGCTTCTCTGTCATGCAGGATCCAGAACTCAGCTTTCAAAGGAAGACTCAGGACCCTAAGCCTCAAGGATGTGACTAATACTATTCACACCTAAGTAAACCTTTCTTCATATCTATTCTCCTCTATCCATAAAACATGATATGTTTTTCCTGAATGCAGTTGTAAACCAAAAGTAAAATTCTAAGCTCCCCCCAACCAACTGACTGGACTCCTCCTCTCAGCTAAAGGTATTTTAAGGTAAAGCTGAAGCTCTAGTTCAGGCCAAGATGGGAATGGATGGTTTAACATGCCTTGTTATTATTTTCCTCCCTTTGGAATCCAGGCATAGCTGACCAGCACTAACATTGAAACAGAGACCTTAAGACTAACAAAGCAGACTCTGTAGCAATAAAATGCCAACATGACAGATAACAGGCCCAAAATATATTGCCCTGACATGTTTTAAAATGTTCCTGCAAGGCTGTCTTTTCTGGGGAAAATCTACATTATAGAGAGAATCCCCTTCTCTTTTCAGGCTGTTTCCTGATCCAGGAAAGAATTATCTAAAGAGTCTGGTGTATTTTTTTATTTTTATTTTTTTTTTGAGACGGAGTCTTGCTCTATTGCCCAGGCTGGAGTGCAGTGGCGTGATCTCTGCTCACTGCAAGCTCTGCTTCCTGGGTTCACACCATTCTCCTGCCTCAGCCTCCTGAGTAGCTGGGACTACAGGCGCCCGCCACCACATCCAGCTAATTTTTTGTATTTTTTTAGTAGAGTCGGGGTTTCACCATGTTAGACAGTATGGTCTTGATCTCCTGACCTAGTGATCCGCCCACCTCAGCCTCCTAAAGTGCATATTTTTAAGTCTGACAAGAAACATTTTAAATCTGTTCTCTCTGAAGCAGGCTACCTGGAGGCTTCATCTGCATAATGAGAACCTTGGTCTCCACAACTCCTTATCTTAACTGAGACACTTATTTCAGTTGTTTCCAGGTCTTTAGATAAACTATAAATGCTTTTAACCATTGTCAGTCAGAAAATGTTTGAATTCAGCTATGACCTAGAAGTGCCACACACTCCACCCCACCACCTTGAGTTGTCCCCCACCTTTTCAGACAGAACCAACGCCCATCTTACATGTATTGATTGGTGTTTTATGTCTCCCTAAAATGTATAGAACCAAGCTATTGCCCAATCGCCTTGGGCACACGTTCTCGGGGTCTCCTAACTCATATTTGGCTCAGAATAAATCTCTTCAAATATTTTACAGAGCTTGAGTCTTTTGACAAGGCCATGAATATTTCCTCTTTTAACTATATAAAAAATAGGGAGGATTTTGAATAATTAAGTGCTTGAGTAAGAGAAAAGACAAATTAAGTAATACATTAGATACTTCTCCGATTCATGAATGGAATACGTTCTTAGATAACAAAGTATTCTTAATCAGTAGAGCCAAATATCCATTTTGTTTACTTTATGTTGTAGCTTGTGGTTCAAGAAGTATTGACAATTGGCATAGTATTTGCACCAGTTATCACTGGCAGCTGAAAATATTTTTCAGTATTAAAAATTTACACTAGTATTAATTATGTACACTTATAGGACTAGATTTGCATACATAGAACATGATACTGATTCTTTATATTGACAACAAAATGAACACAATATAATTCCAAATAGTGTTATTTTTATTAAAAATACTATAAAAGTTTATTTTCAAGAAGTTAAATTCTGGTTTTTATTTTTATTTAAATAATTTTATGCAAATGTTATATATATTGAGGACTAAGCTCTGATTTTTTTATCTTGCCCAAATTCCTAACTAAGGGGTCTGGGGAGTCATCCCCTACAAACCATAAATTCTCATCAGATGGGTTTTATTTAACCCTATATGTCATGACTTACTTTCCAATCTGACTCTGGCATAACACTATGAGACAAGGAAGAAAATCAAAATATTTGATTTTCGTGTTTCCCTGCTGTCCTTTGTAGGGGAAACTCTGTATCTGTAAAGAATCTCTATTAAGATAGCTAGTTTTTTTTCTTCCAGGCCCTCCCAGTCCTAAAGAGATTAACTAAAAGTCTAGAACCTTTTAAAGATCTGAATAGGAAACATTTGCCATCTGTTGTCTCTAAGGGCAGCCACTATAAGACTTCAAAAGGTCTGTGGTCTCCACAATCTTTTATCTTAACCTGAATATTTCCTTTCTATCGATCCCAGGTCTTTAGACAAACTCAACCAATTGTCAACCAGAAAATGTTTAAATTTACCTATAATCTGGAAGCCCCCTCTCTCCTCACTTTGAGTTGTCCCACCTTTCTGAACCAAATTAATGTGTTTCTGAAGTGTATTTTGTTGATGTCTCATGCCTCTTTGAAATATATAAAACCAAGCTGTAACCCGACCACTCTGGGCACATGTAGTCAGGCCCTCCTAAGTGTTGTGTCATGGACCATGGTCAGTCATATTTGGCTCAAAATAAATATTTTCAAATATTTTACAGAGTTTGACTCTTTTTGTCAACAATATATTCACTATAACACTTCATTTAATTTGAATAGATGGTTCTGAGTATTTACCAAAAAATTTTAAAAACAGATTTGAGGGGGAAGTTTGATTTTAGCACCAACGAGTAAAAAATTTGGATGTTGTTACTCTAGTTTTTACAACAAAATACATCTGGACACACTGAAAATCAATGACTTTTATTGTACTTACAAGTTAACTGAAGCTGCCAGTTTTATCATCAATGTTAAACTCTGGGGAGACAGGCCAATTTGGAGATTGACAGCCAAGATTGCTTCTGTGGAGAAGAAGGCCCTGAACTACAGACCTGTACAAAAAATGAAATGTTGATGTTCTCAAATTGGTGAAGGCAAAGTGTAGAATAGCATAAGAATGAGAAACTCATGGTGCTGCAGTTTCAGAGAGGGTTTCACTTCCAGGAACTGATCAGATTCTGAAGGTAAAATCCAAGAAAGAGAAGAGGGAGAGGAAGAGTAATCATTGTGAAACAGGTCCAGAGAAATCTTCATTAGAAAACCTACTCTACAAGGCAAAAGACCACCAGAGTTTTGTACCAAATGCAGAATGATATTTCTCTCACTCTGGTTCCCTTTAGCTTTCCTGCATCACCTAAGAGAATATCTCTGGAGAAAAACTTGTGAAGGTCCCAGACTACACACAGAGGCCCTTTTGGAAGAAAAAGATTTCATCATCAGGTTGTAGAACGATTCTCCTCTCTGACCCTTCCCACTGCATCAACACAGCTCCAGTAAAATATCAGTAGGTAGAGTTGAAAGAGCTGTAAGACACAGATTTTCCCTGAAGAGTCGTCATCGGAGAAGCCAAAAGTCAAGGGAACAAGGAGAAGAAAAAAAAAGGAAACTATGAGAGCCTTTGACAACCATAACTAAGAAAGTATTTATAAAGCCCAATTCCTAGCCAAATTAACATATATCCCAAAAGCTAAGGTCTATTTCGTCTTTAGTTTATACTCAACAAAATATGTCCAGCCTCCAAAAAAATTGTAAGCAATGACATAAACAACAACCAGAAAAAAAAACGAACACCAACACCATTGTAAGCAAAACACAGTCTGAAGAGACAAATCAAAAATTAAAATAAGAATCAGATTATGACCCAGATTTTGATATTATCAAATGGAGAATTTAAAAATAGTTATGTTTAATATGGAAAATAACAGAAAAATATAGACAGAATGTTAATGAAAGCAGAGTGATAGAAACTCTAAAAATGAATTAAAAGAAAATGTAAGAATCAAGAACATTGTAAGAGCAATGAAGAATGCCTTTGCTGTTCTAATAAGTAGACTTGACATAGCCAAGGAAAAAAATATTGTGAAACTAAAATATAAAAAGCAAAAGGAATAAAAGAAAACATCTAAGAAATGTGAGACAATTTCAAAAATATTACATACAGGTATGTGGACTACCTTACAAAGAAAAAAAAGATGATCAGAAGGAATATTTGAAATTATGATAGCTAAGAACTTTCCCAAATTAGAGATAGACACCAAACCACAGATCCAAAATGAACAATCAGTGCCAAACAAAATACTAAAATTACCTATCTATTCCTAGGAATATTTAAAATGTTGAAAACAATGGTGAAGAGAAAATCTTGAAATAAACCAGAGGAAAAAACTTATTAAATATGGAAGAACAAGAATAAAAATTACAAGAGACTTCTCATCAAAAACCAACCCAGCCAGAAAAGAGTGGAGTGAAATGTTTAAAATATTAAAGGAAAAAAATTACGCTGACTTACCATTCTCTATGTTCTACAAAACTATCCTTTGAACATGTAGAATAAATAAAGACCTTCTTAGACAAAAACTGAGGGAATTCATCACTAGAAAATGTCTTGTAAGAAATGTTAAAAGTTCTTCAGGGAGAAGGAAAAGAATATAACTCACAAATGCATACCTGTAGAAAGAAAGGGAGAGCACAGGAGGAAGAATACATTAAGATATATTTAATGTTTTATTTGTTTAATTCTTGGCTGGAAATATAGCTGCTTAAAATAATAATAGTAATAATTATAAGGTGATTATATCATATAGATAAGTTTAATGAATGATTTCAATGTCATAAGAGGTGAGAGAGGAATTGGGAGTACTCTGTTGTAAGGTCCCTATACAAGTAAAGTGGTTTATTGTTATTTGAATGTGGATTTAGATCAGTTAAAATGATATATTATGAACTCTAGGGCAATTGCTATTTTTAAAAATGTGTGGTGGGTATGCTTGGAAAGGACATAAAATGCTCAATTAAAACCCACTAAAACCGAAAAAGAGGGGAAAATAAACAAAAGCAAATGCAACACATTGAAAATGCTTAAGTATGGTAAATATTAATTCAATAATTATTTCAAGTGGACATAATCTTAAACATCCCAATTAAAACATAGTGAGCTTCAGAATACACCCAAGTGTATGCTGATACACTCTCTATCAGAAATCCACTTTAAATATAAAGCATTAGATAGTTTAACTAAAAGGATAGAGAAAGATATGCTTTACTAACACGAATTAAAAAAATAAAAATAAAACGATTGGGTTAGCTATATAAATTTCAAGGAAAATACTCAGACTTCCAAACAAGGAAGATTATCAGGAATAATGATCAGTTTTACAAGGCAATTTAACAATCCTTAACTTGTACACAATTAAAAAGAGAGTCAAAATTTGTGAGGCAAAACTTGATAGTTGTTAAAGATAAAAATATGCAAATGTAAGAGTGTAGTTTGAGACTTTATCACTCTTTTTTTTTATTAACATTGATTAAGCAGGCAAAAATTTCATTTAGTTGACTGAATAGCACTGTAAATCAGTTAGTTCTAATGGCTATTTATAGAATTATCCATCCAGTGGCAAGAGAACTCAAATTCTCCTCCAGCTTATGTGGAACATTCATGAAGAAAGATTATGTTTTGGGCAATAAATACACATTAACATATTTAAAATAACAGAAATCATACAAAGTGTATTATCAGACATCAATAGAGTTATGCCAAAAATCAATAACACAGTCAGATGTGGGACATCCTCCAATATTTGACGATTAAACAACATACTTCTACATAACACATAAGCCAAAGTAGATGACTTAAGACTAACTTAAAAATATTTTGACTTAAATGAAAATGACAATGCAACTTATCAAAATGTGAGATGTGGTAAATGCAATGTCTAGAGGATGATTTACAGCATTAACAACATATATTAGAGAAGAAGAAGATCTGAAACAATAATGTCAGCTTCTAACTTAATAAACTAGAGAAAAAGCAATTGTAGCCTAAAGCAACAGAAGAAAAATAAAGCAGAAATCAATGAAATTGAAAACAGGAAAACAATAGAGGAAATCAATGAAACAAAAATCTGTTTCTTGGAAAAGATTAATGAAACTGACAAATCTCTAAAAAGATTGAGAAAGAAAACAAGAGAAGACATAAATTACCAATATTACTATGAAAGAGGGGATGTCACTACAGACCCTGGAAAAACCAAAAGTACATTAAGGGAGTAATACTATATGTATAGCTTTACACATAAATGAACAAGTTAGATAATATGGATCAATTACATTAAAAGGACAAACTACCTCAACTTGTCCAATATCAAACACATAATTTGGGAGCTTTATTACTATTAAGAAAATAGGAAGTATAACATAAAAACTTCTCAAAAAAGCAATCTATAGGACCAGATCTTTTCATTTGCAAATTCTACCCAACATTTAAGAGCAAAAATACAATGGGGAAATGACAGTCTCTTTAATAAACATTGTTGAGAAAATGGGATATCCACATGCAGAAAATGAAACTGGACCCTTATCTCAGACCATGTATAAAATCCAACTCAAAAGTCTTAGAGACTTAAACGTAAGACTGGACACTGTAAAACTACTAGAAGAAAATAGGGGAAAACTATCTAACATTGGTTTGGGTAACTTTTTTTTTTAATTTGACTCAAAAACCACCGTCAACAAAAGAAGAAATAGATAAATAGTGTTACATCACAGTAAAAAGCTTCTGCACATCAAAGGAAACAAGAGTGAACAGTCAACCTTCAGATTGAGAGAAAATATTTGGAAGCCATACATCTGATAAGGGATTAATATCCAAAATACATAAGGAACTCAACTAACTCTGAAGAAATAAAACAAATAATCTGATTAAGAAATGGGCAAGGAACCTGAATTTCTTCAAAGATACAAATAGCTGACAGATACATCATAAAAATTTCAACATCACTAATCATTGGGGAGATGCAAACTAAAACCACTATGAGATATGGCCTTATTTCTATTAGAATTATTGTTATTAAAGAAAAGACAAAAGACGAGCATTGGCACAGATATGAGAAAAGAGAACCTTCATACACTAATGGTGGGAATGTTAATTAGTACAATTATTATGGAAACCAATACGGTGGTCCCTCAAAAAACTAAAAAGGGAGTTACCATATGATCCGGCAATCCCGCTTCTGGGTATTTACCCAAAAGATTTGAAATCAATATGTCAAATAGATGTCTGAACTCCTATGTTCATTCCAGCACTGTTCAAAATAACCAAGGGATTGAATTAACCTAAGTGTCTATGAAGGGATGAATGAAGAAAGAAAATGTAATATATATGCAAAATGCAACACTATTTAGCCTTAAAAATGAAGTTCTGTTGTTTGTGACAACATAGATGGAGAATATTATGCTAAATTAAATAAGCAAGAAACAAGAAAGACAGATACCACATGTTCTCACTTATATAAGAAATCTAAAAAGAAACATTTAGAATGGAATAGAAAGGTGGTTACAAAGGCTGGGGACTGGGGAGAATGGGAAGATGATAATCAAAGGGTACAAAGTCTCAGTTAGAAGGAATACATTTGCTTTATTTTCTAAATCAGTAGCACAATGTGCTGAATATGGTTAATAACTGAGTACTGCACATTTCAGTTTTGCTGAGAGTAAATTTCTCATGTTCTCACCATCAAAATTGTTGCATATTTGAAGTGATAAATATGTTAATTAGCTTAATTTAGTCATTTTACATTACATTGAACTGTCATGCCACTTTGTACTCCATAAATATTTTCAACTATAATTTATCAACATATTAAAAAATGAAATAAACACCAATTCTATGCAACCTCTTCCTGAAAATGAAAGAGGATAAAACACTTACCAATTCACTTTAATGAAGCTAGCACTACTGTTCCAAAATTAGCAAAGACAGAATCAAAACAAGAAAAGGCAAAAACAAATAAACTACAGAGTAATATGTCTTAAAAATATCGATGTAAAATTGTTTTTAAAAAATTTTTAAAGTAGAATTAAGCAACATATATAGGAAATATACACTGTGACCAAGGGGTCTTATTCCAGGCAAGCAGCCTGTTTCAACATTTTAAAAGCAATTAGTAAAATCCATTATTTTAGCAGGCTAAAAGGAAAAATCACCTGAAGAATAATTTGACAATTCAGCACACATTTATAATTAATAAATACTCTCAGAAAATTAATAGTAGGAAAGAACATCCTGAACTTAATAAAGAAGATCTAAAAAGAAAAAAGAAAAACTACAGCTAACATAATACATAATGGTGAAAGAGTGAATCTTTACCCTTGAGTTTAGAAACAAGGCAAGAAGTTTACTCTTTTCAATTTTTGTGAACATAGTCCTGACATTTTTAAACAGTGCAAGATGACTTGGAAACATATGCAAAAGAGTCTGAAGGAAGAAATAATATTGTCCCTATTTGTAGATCACATGATCACCTACATAGAAAATCTTAAAGAATATAAAAACTAACCTCCTAGAACCAATAAGTAAGTTCAGCAAAAACCACAAAAATACAGATCAACATTCAAAAATTGCTTTGTATTTCTATATACTAGCAATACATCGAACCTAAAAATAAAATTCCAATATTATTTACAATTGCTCAAAAAATGATAAAATGCTGTGATATAAACTTAAAACATCTACAGGACTTTAACCTGAAAACTCAACGATTCTGGTGAAATAAATTAAAATGTGAATAAAGTCATACTGTGTTCATGGATTGTAACACTCAAAATAGTGAAGATGTCATTGTCAAATTGATACAATGAAATTCCATATGTAACAAACCTGCACATTGTGCACATGTACCCTAAAACCTAAAGTATAATAATAAAAATAAAAAATAAAAAAATAAAAATTAATAAAAATAAAATAAAAATAAAAATAAAAAAAAGAAATTCCTGCCAAAATTTCAACTAGATATGTTGTGGATATAGACGTTATTGTTGTAAAATTTATAGAGTCAAACCAAAAAAATGTAATAGCAAAAACAATTTTGAAAAGAAAGAATAAAGCAGGATGGATCATTATATCTGATTTTCAAGATAACGGTACACAGTTATCAAACTGTGTGGTAACAGCAGAGGGATAGATACATAGATCAATGGACCGGAAGAGATGCCCCGGAAATAGTCACATACAAAAATGACCAAGTGATTTTTGACAAATATTCAAAAGCAATTAAATGGAGGAAGGATAGTCTTTTCAAAAAATGGTGCTGGAGCAATTGGATATCAACAGGTAAAAGTAGACCTTGATTTAAACTTCACTCCTCATGTAAAAGAAAAAAATAAACTTCAAAATGGAACATAAATTTAATTTCAACCTTTAACTCTATAAAACTTTGATAATAAAATATAGGAGAAAATACTAGGACCTAGAGTTTGGTTAAGACTTCTTAGACATGAACACCAGAAGCATGGTCCATCCAAAAACATCAATCAAAAATCAATTAAAACTAGCTTTGAAAATTCTGTTAAGATGAAAGACAAGCCACAAGCTGGCAAAAAATAGCTTCAAACCACAAATCTGATAAAGAGCCCATATCTAGAATTTATAAAGGATTCTCAAAACTTCACTTTAAAAAAACCCACTAATTAGAAAATGGAAAAAAAAATGAAGACACATTTCACTAAAGAGGCTATATGGATGGCAAATAAGCACCTGATAGAATGTTAAACATCATTAAACTTTAAGGAAACGAAAATCATCCTAGCAATGTAATGTCCTACAATGTTAGGAGAGCTAAAGTAACAGTTACTGATAACTCCAAATGCTGGTGAAGAGAAAGAGAAAACGGATTGCTCATATATTTCTGTAAGGAATATAAAGTCATAAAGCCACTCTGAAAAAATGCTTTGGCATTTTTTTTAAATCAAACCAAACAGAAATTGACCATGTTAACCAGTGATTGTATTCCTGGGCATTTATTCTAGAGACATACAAATTCATGCTTACATAAGATCCATAAACAATTATTCATACCAAATTCATTTGTAATAGCCAAACACTGGAAATAATCAAATGTTTCTAAATAGTTGAATGATTGAGCAAACTTTTGTACCACCATATCATGATATACTTTCAGCAGTAAAAATGAATGAACTAATACCAAAGCTTGAATTGATATGAAGAGCATTATGCTGAAGGAAAAAGGCTGTGTCAAAAATTGTATACTGTGTGATGCCACTGAATGACAAAATGATTAAAATCGCAAGCAGGTTAGTGGATTCCGTGGGTTAGGTGTGTGTGTAACTATAAAGGAGTAGCACGAGGGAGATGTGGTCATGGAATAGTTTTTCAAAATAGTTCTGTACCTTCATTTGGCGTTGGTAACCAGAACCTAAACATGCAATAAAATGGCATCGCACTATACACACACTTTTTACCAATGTCAATTTTCTGCAATGATATTTTACCATAGTTACATCAAGTGTAACCAATGGAAAAAACTGGGTGAAGGGTACAAGCAACCTCTCTAGGCTGTCTTTAAAACTCCCTGTGAATGTATAGAAATGCAAAATAACAAGTTAAACTAAGTTACATCTATAAAACCATATCCTAAATATTGCTAATATTTCTAAATATTATAAAAACCCAACAAGATAAATTTATATCACAAAGTGACTAAAAATGACGTCATGCAATCACTTCAACTTTTAAAAATGCTCCTTTGGGTCTCTTTTTCTGATAGATCATATCAGAATCTTTTTGCTAGAATAAGAAAAGGAGGACAATAGCTATCAGGTATAAGCTGTTATTAGTAGATGTGGAAAATTGATAAGATTGGCAGAAATAGTCATAGGATATTAGACAAAATCAGTGTAAGGAAAGACACAGGTGCATTTGGAAATTTCAGTGAAAAGTTAAAACTGAAAGAATCAAGTTTAGCTTGGTTAGTTGACAAAAATTTAAGAAATGCTGACAAAACATATACTGTTCTCTACTGGACATATTTCAAAAGGAGTTGAAATCAGCATGTTGAACAGATATCAGCACTCTCATGTTCATTGCAGCTGTATTATAATAGCCAAGACATGGAAGTAACATATGTGACCACCAACAGATGAATGGATAAAGAAAATGTGGAATATGTATATAGTGGAATACTACTCTGTCATAAAAGGAAGGGAATTCTGACACTTGTGACAACAGGAATGAATGTGGAGGGCATTATGTTAAGTGAAATGAGCCAGGCACAGAAAGACAAACATAGCAAGATTTCACTCTTGTGGGACCGTAAAACCTTGTTCTCATAAATAGAATTAACCATTCTGTACATATCCTGCAAAACATCATGTTGTACATGATAAATACATACAATTTTATCTGTCAATTTAAAATAAAAACAAAAATTATGACGTAAAAACAACAGGTTTTCTAAGAAAAAAATGTACAGTGATCTGTGAGTGGAAATCAATCAACACATTTTTGTTGGAAAAAATAAATATCAAGGTCAACTATGCCTATTATTGTAATAAACTTGCTGGTTTATGGGGAATGTGTTGGCTAGTGGATTACATGTGAAGGAAAAAGTTCATTAGATAAGAAGTAAGTCAAAGATTTGAAAAACAATTATGATTTTCTGTTTACTTAGTAGGTTTTCTTTCCATAAATGCATGGGAAGACAATGGTATAAAAGTATTCAAAATAAATGTACTTCAGTTTTCTTATTTTCCTCCAAGTAAAATATGTTAGCTGTTTCTCACAAAAACTTCAGCCAAAAAAAAAAAAGAAAAAAGAAAAAAAGTTTCTAGCGTTATTTAAATTTAAAGTAGATAATATTCTACCCATAAAGAAATTCACACAGTTAAATAATCTCTTCTTAGTGAGTTTATAAACAAACCTAAGAGACTAGAGCCCAGTCATCTAAAAGAGCCATGTAGCTGACTCTGTCCCACAGTGTGAGAGATTTTTGAATGGCATTGGGAGTATGGAGGAGAGGCTGTGCCACTTTAAGATGGTACAATTTTACCTGGATGGCTTTTCCACATTACACAAATTTCCTTTTCCTAGTCTAACAAAGAGTGCCACTATAGATTATTATAATATGCTATATTGCTCAGGTATACTGAACACAAAAGTAACACATTAAGAAGATAAAATTTTTTGAATAGAAAATAGATTATAACTGAACATAGACAGACATTCCATAATATTTATTTCTAATTAATGCCTTAGTGACTATGTTCTTAAACCTTCTCTTTCCAAACTATGATTCAGGTGCATCATTTTTATACATTTAAATTTTACAGGAGATAAAAAGCTCTGAATGTTTACAGAAACTTTTTAATTGTAAAAAATTTTTAAATATATATGTATATATACAGATATAAAATAACATAATGAACTGAAATGTAGACATTACACAGGTTCAACAAATGTCAACGTGTTGTCAGTTTTGTTTCTTCCTCTTGTACTTTCTCTGGGTTATTTGGAAGCAAATCCTAGATATCATAAAAACTTCCTTTAAGTAGTTCAGTGTGTGTTATCTAAAAAATAACTTTCTGATTTACAGCAATGCCATTATCACAAATATTGCTTGAATACAAACAAGTACTTAGTATTTGAATTTCCCCAATTGTTACAGAATATCTTGTAATAATTTTTTAAAATCAGAAATCTAGTAAAGATTATAAATTAAGAATAATACATTAAATCTCTTTTTCCTCACTCTTTATTTTATTACCTTTATTTCTTTTTTCTTGTAGTTCATTTCTTGAAAGAACCAGAAACTTTGTCTGATAGTGTTTCTCACAGTCAGGATTTGTTTTCAATTGCTTTTCTATGGAGTAGGTTAACATGATCCTCTACTCTCTATATATTTCCTGCTTATTTGTAATTGGAGCTCTAAGGTTGATAAAATTCGGGTTCCATTATTTTTGGCAAGAATATTTTATTGGCGATGTCATGTACATCTATCAGACGCCATGTGTTAACTTTCTCTCTTCTCATGAATTTGGCCATCATTGCTGATCATTGATTAGATTTCTTATTTCATTGGCATTTTGAAGTGACATTCACTTATTCCCTAGAATACATTTAATGGAAAACATCGTCTTATCAACTATTCATGTAACTTGAAGAACAGACCTTATAGAAAAGACAGGAAAAATGCTCACTTATTTATCTCTACTTTCAATATGATTTTTTCCCAAACTCTCCTTCAAAGAAGGCAAAAGGGGATTTTATTTTAGTATCCATTTAAATTCATAGTTTTAAACATATTTGATCCATCACTGTAAAGATTCTCACTGATGCTAAAATAATCTCAAATTTGTCCAATAGGAACTTCTTCATATTGTCTCCTGAGTCTATATAATATATCCAAATAGTGTTTGGTAGTGTTTTGTCTTCTTTTATAAGAGATTTTAAGGGTTATATATTGTCCTGAAATTACCTATTTCTATAAAAAAATATATTTAGAGATGAAACTCTGGGCACTCTGGCTACTCTTTACTACTCAAAGAGTCATGGTTTCTTTGCCTATTACTAGAATGATACAGCTTTTTATTTTCAAGATGAGACACATCATGAGATCATATCCTGATTAAAATTGTTGAGCCACATGCATAGGAAGAATGAATATTATTAAAATGGCCCTACTGCCCAAAGCAGTTTCTAGATTCAATGCTATTCCTATCACACTACCAATGACATTTTTCACAGAATTAGAAAAATTTCTAAAATTTATATGAAACTCAAAATGAACCCAAATAACCAAAGCAACCCTAAGCAAAAGGAATGAAACTGGAGGAATCACACTACTTCACTTCTAACTATACTACAAGGCTACTGTAAGCAAAACAACTTGGTACTGGTACAAAAGTAGATACATAGGCCAACGGAACAGATTAAAGAACTCAGAGATTAAGTCACACAGCAACAACCATCTCATCTTTGTCAAAGCTGACAATAACAAGAAATGGGAAAAGAACTCACTATTCAATAAACGATGTTGGGATGACTTGCTAGTCATATGCATGAGATTAAAACTGGACCCTTTCCTTACACCATATACAAAAATCAACTTAAGATGGATTAAAGACTTAAATGTAAAACCTAAAACTGTAAAAATCCTAGAGGAAGACCTAGGATATATCATTCTGGACATTATTTCTGGCAAAGATACCATGACAAAGACTCAAAAAGCAACGTCAACATAAACAAACATTGACAAGTGGGACCTAATTAAGTTAAAGAGCTTTGCACAGCTAATGAAACAATCAACAGAGTAAACAGACAACCTACAGAATGGAAAAAAAAATATTTGCAAAGTATGCTTCTGACAAAAGTCTGATATCCAAAATCTACAAGGAACTTAAACAAATTTGCAAGAAGAAAAACAACCCCATTAAAAGATGAGCAATGTTCATGGACAGACACTTCTCAAAAGAAGAAATACACATGAACAACAAGCATATAAAAATGCTCAACATTATTAATCATTAGAAAAATGCAAATCAAAACCACAATGAGATACCATCTCACACCAGTTAGAATGGCGATTATCAAAAAGCCAAAAAATAACAGATGCCAGAGACGTTGTGAGAAAGGGGAACGCTATACACGGCTTGTAGGAATGTAAATTAGTTTGGCCATGTGAAAACCACCTTGGAGATTTCTCAAGGAGCTTAAAACAAAACTACCATTCAACCCTGCAATCACATTACTGAGTACATAAGCAAAGGAATGTAAATTGTTCTACCATAAAAACATTTGCACATCTATGTTCATCACAGCACTATTCAGAATAGCAAAGACAAGGAGTCAACCTAGATGCCCATCAGTGGAAGACTGGATGATTTAGTTCATTCTCACACTGCTATAAAGATACTACCCAAGACTGGGTAATTTATAAACAAAGGAGGTTGAATTGTCTCACAGTTCTGCATGGCTGGAAAAGTCTCAGGAAACTTACAATCATGGTGGAAGGGGAAGCAGGCACTCACAAAGTGGCAGGAGAGAAAGTGTGTGCAAACGCTGGAAAAACTACCTTTTATAAAACCATCAGATCTTGTGAGAATTCACTTACTGTCCATGAGAACAGCATGGGGAAACTGCCCCCATAATCCAATTACTCAGTTGTAAATGAGGACCAGTTAGCAATGGAATTTCTCCTAATATCAAGGGTATCAGAATAATTTCTGATTTCCCTGCTCCACTTTCTCCTAGAGTCACTGCTGACATCACCAGGGATTGTTGCAGTGTATGGTTCAGGCTTCCAAATATTTTAGGTTTGTGAGGATACTTCGTCAATATTGTCACAGATGTTCTTCATAGTTTTGTTTGTTCCTTTAATTATTCACTAGGTTTACACTGCTTATGCTGTTGTTTCATTTATTTCAGGGATCAGGGGAGAGTTAAAGATCTTGGGGTGGGTAAATATACTATTATCTTTCCAGACCTCGGTCTCAATTTGATAGTATGCTCAACAGTTAGAACAGCATCAAGTTAAAAATCCCAATTCTCCTTTCTGATATAAGAACAACCTTTGACTTCTATCACATCTGAAAATTCACTAAGTAATTATAATCTTTTGGCTTCTGCAATGGGCAGGAAGTTGTAGGAGTATTTGTAAAAACAGTTAATGCTAAAGATATTGGGGTTAATGGAAAGACAAACGAAAGACTCTCGGTATTTGCAGAGAGAGCTCAATAATATGCCTGTTAGACTTTTGCAATGAGACATGCCTAGATATTTCCATCTGAAGAAAGTAAATTAACAAAAAAGGAAATAAACCATTTTTGCTCCTGAAATGCAGACAAGGCTTTGCATTTTGTTTACTTTCACAAGGATTCCAAGCACTTTTCTTTTATGAAGTTGGTTTAGTATTTTTGATTTCAGCAGAAGGTGACAACAGGCTGAATTGCTTTTCTCAATACCAGAATTTACAATTTCTCCTTAATAATGTTTGTGGAATAAATGACAGTTACTTAGCTAAAAAATTTAAAATTCCAGTGAGTCTCTTTACTTACATTTGAAATAATTTAAATTTTATGAACCATCATGAATCCTGAACTCTACTTTTGCTTTGTGACTTCTTAGAGCAAACTAAACCTATCAAAAGATTTTACATATTATGTAAAAAACAATTTTGTACCAAGAGAGCTCTCCTCTATGATTAGCGCGAAAGGCGGAAAACGAGCGGCACAGAGGGTGCTGGAGCCCAGTCAAGCTCCATCCTCCCCGACGTTGTCTCAGCCCATAGTTAAGCAACAATTCAGTTTCTTCATGTTGGCCTCTGACTCATTCCCTCACCCATAAGTACTTTATAGCATAATGCTTAAACAAAGAAAATAAGTTTATATAACATAGTGCTTAAACAAAGAAAACTAATTTATGCTTAAATAATTTTGATTTACCAGTTTCTAAAATAGAGGTATTTCCCATGAGAGATTCATATTCCAATTTCATATTTTTTAATCTCAAGGTGATGGTTTATATTTTTCTGTTTTTTTTTCCCTAACAACGAAGGGTGATAAATAGAAGAAAGGTAGCCTTAATGTAATTAAACCTTGATAAATTCAAACAGTGTCCACTGTAAAAAGCCTTTAGGGAGTTTATGAGGTCATAGGGTAGTCTTCTCTTTCCTTAGGAAGTTAGAGTAAGTAGAAAGACAATTTCCTCACAGTCTGGATTAAGGCTAGTGGTAGAGTGAAAAGTTATGATACACTTATACTTCCAGAGTTAATGTATACATTTGTTTTGTGTTTTTAATTTTACAAAGTGTTTTGAAATAGTGTGGTTCCTTAAAAATGTTTTTACTCTCTAACTACTGATTTATGTGAACCTATATTACATTTAAAGCCAAATATGTGGAAAGAAGAGCAGAGAGTGTGAATGGCAATGGCTTGCCATCAGAGAGAGATTTTAAGAAAGACAAGTTCAGACTGAATGTTACTAGGTGAGGTGACAGAATGGTTCCAGGTAAATGGAAGAAAAACAATTCTTTTTAATGTGTGGCAATATTCTGTTGAATTTTAGTCTCTAGCCTGCCACAGCGACAAAGATGAAGCTATGCAATATTTCTATGAATCTGTTCAGGGGCTGGAGTAAAGAGCAATCATTTAGGTGGGTGGTGTCTGATGTCCCAGTGGGCAGACATTCAGCATCTATGAAGCTTCTTCAAGGCCTTAAGTACTGCTTTTAGGTTTGTGTGAACAGACTTTATTTTGGTGAAGAGAAGAGTAAGGTGATGTCCCAATGTGAAGAGGAAGTTGCAAAAACAGTTTTCATAGTGTGCCAACATGAACTAAGGTAGAACTATATTGATGAGCAGGGTTAATGATTCATGCTAGATGGGATGATAATGAACTTTACAATTATGCGGTAATTCCTCTTCTTAGGTTGGATGTGCCTCAGAGTATGCAGGTAGAACTTGGGAAGCAATAGGGATCCCACTGCCCAGCACTAACATATCAGTCTCACGTCATCTGTCCATGGTCTTGAGGTTCTCACTGCAAATACTAAGCCTCACTTCTGGAGTGATGGGGGATTTAGGCTGATAACTTGCTTCAAAATGCTCCCTCTTAACTGAAGCCCTCCTTCCTCTCGATGGATCACTAGATAGATACATGGATAGATAGACAGATACACACACACATATCTATGTATATACATGTATACATATACATATGTATATATACGTATATATACATATACATGTATATATACATATATATACATATACATATGTATATATACGTATATATACATATACATATGTATATATACATATATACTCATATACATATATACGTATGTATATATACATATATACAGATATACATACATATACATATGTATATATACATATATTAATATTTGTATTTGGTTTATCATAAAGAAAATGTCTTCTATAAGTCTTTGAATAAAGCTAATGGTCTAAGAAGATGTATCCTAGGCCAGGTGTGGTGGCTTACACCTGTAATCCCAGGACTTTGGGAGGCACAGGTGGGTGAATCACTTGAAGTCAGGAGTTGAAGACCAGCTTGGTCAACATGGTGAAACCCCATCTCTACTAAAATAGAAAAATTAGCTGGGCGTCTTGGTGTGCGCCTGTAATCCCAGCTACTTAGGAGGCTGAAGCAGGAGAATCACTTCAACCTGGGAGGTGGAGGTTGCAGTGAGCCAAGATCATGGCACTGCACTCCAGCCTGGGTGAAAGAGTGAGAATCCATCTTAAAAAAAAAAAAAAAAAAACACCAGAAAATTTATTGTATTTATTCTGTAGCTTTTTATGGAAACTTGTATATTGATGTGAATCCCCCAAATATGTACACATTCCAACTTGTGAGGTGTGGGAGTGGGTAGTCATTATCTACTCTGTATCTTTCCATTAATTTGTTTGTATAGCTATATCCATATCACATATGTATTATCATGTTATTACTATAATAATTACTACATAATTACTATATAATTATCTATTATCATATATTATCTATTTATATTACCACATTATCTATTTAAAGAAAATATAAGCATGTAAACATAGAAAATATAAGCATATATACTTTTTACTTATTTATGTGCTTCTAGAAAATAAATAATGTACGTTTTTAGAATAGCATTGCATAGAAATCATGAAATTTTCTTTGATTCATGCAGGACTTACAGAGCATATCTGTTGAGATCTATGAGTTTGTCAGTTATCTCTACTAAGGTTTTGAAATAGTTTTTTGAATATTGACACAAAATAAATAAATTTGAATTTTGAGAGTTAATTACATATGAGAGTTAGTAAACTGTTGAACAAAAAACATACATCTATAAAATATTTTAGAATAAATTGACAGCTAATGGTATATATCCAGATAAATGAGTCCTGAATTATCTTAATATATATTTAAAAGACCTCTGTGAAAATTAATTATATTGTAACATTTTAACAGTCTGACCCAAAACTATGTGATAATATTATCTGACATTTCAGGTTCATAAAAAATTGCAATTATATATGCGTAGTTAGGGTTTGATGCAAGTGTAGGTTTTCTGAATTTATAGATATTTTGAATAATTCAATTATGGAGTAACTTTTCCCTATTTTACTAAAATTTATCTAGATCAATTTGATTTTTAAAGATCCTCTCATCTTTCTTTCCATCTCTACTGTATCCATCTTAGAAATAAAAACTCTCTGGATTTGAAGGGATTTTAAAATGCAAATGTCTGTTTGCTGCATCAAACAATTCTACCCTATTCCTGGATACCATTGATTAACCATTTTTAAACATCTTCAGGGACAGAGAACTCACCAGTTTTAACACAACACTTTTTGGGCCTACTGTAAGAGCAAATGTGACGCATTTTAAGGCATTTGTCTGTGGGCCAGGTCTCAGGGTAATTAATTAATTTTTTTTTAGTGTTCCATGGACATACACACAGATTACATGTTCTAGAATGTTAGACTAGAGTTTAAAACTCTAATAAGTTTCCTCTTTTAATTTTATGAAAACAACAAATACATGATGCAAGAATGAACATATGATTGAGGATAGGAATAACTGATATATTCCCTGATATCTCCTTTTTCTTCACTGAGATAACCTTAGAAGACTGAGGAATCGACCTTTGTGTTATTGAGCTGGGGTTTTGGGGGAAGGGGAATATATTAGGCCATTCTTGCATTGCTGTAAAGAAATATCTGAATACTGCTGTAAAGAAAGAAATCACCTGAGACTGGGTGATTTATAAAGAAAAGAGGTTTAATTGCTCCTGGTTCTTCAGGCTTTACGAGCATGTTGCTGGCATCTGCTTGGTTTCTTGGGAGGACTCAGGGAGCTTTTACTCATAGCAGAAAGTGAAGCGGGAGCAGACATGCAGGAGCAAGAGACAGAGAGTAGTGCGAAGGGGAGTACCATAATTTACCACACCCAGATCTTGGGAGTACGCACTCGCTATCACGAGGACAGCACCAAGACATGAGAAATCCACTCTCATGACCCAAACACCTCCCACCAGGCCCCACTGCCAACAATGGGGATTACAATTCAACATGAGATTTAAGAGGTGACAAATATCCAAATCACGTCTGAGAAGCCTTTTAGTAAGTGGGGAGATTCTTTTTTTCAGTGTGTCAACAGACTCAAAGTATGAAGGCAGGCCTACAAAATCCTACCTTAGATCCTCTTGTTATTCATATTTGTGTTTCATGACACTCTAAAATACAAGTCATAAGCTTCAAAACCATATTCATCTGATTCCAAAAGTCTGTGAATGTCCTACCTCAAGCATATATATTTTTAAATTCTAGGTTGAACATGCTTAGTTTTCTGTTTCCCTCAGGAGGACTCTGGTTACTTTAAATTTCAATATAAAAATTTAGCTGCTCTGAACATAGGGAGGTCTAGTAGCATAGCAGACATTATCATGGACTGCATCCTGAATATCTACCGCATCCACAAATACATGAATATTTACCAACCCTTTGCCAATGAAAGACCACATAATGGTTAGTTAAGTGTCAAGACATTCAGGTTAAGAAAAACTTGCAGTCTCAAATATGCTTGGCGATCACAGAATAGATGCTAGATAATTATTTCAAGTGTATTATCCTATAAACCTAATTCACAGAGAGAAAAGGCTAGACAGACATTCTACAAAGCTAGGAGTAATTTTCATTTGAAAAATTTTATTGTACAGTTTAAAGTATGATTCATGTTAATACAAGTAAGTGCCATTTTTACATTTTTTTCCATTATAATTCTTGCGACAAAAGTTTTATTATGTTTTCTTGGTTGGATCAGAGCAATTACAACTCTCAAAGTGTCTAGGAATCGTCTCAGTGCATGTGTACGCAGCAATATATATGCTTTATTCTCTGGGTCAATCAGATTGTTCTCTGTCTTCCAAATGGCCTAAGAAGTCAACAGACCAAATGAAGGTGACTTGAAAAATCATGCTTGGGGTTTCTCTCACACTTCTGAAAGCACACTAATCTGGAGTTTTCAGTGTCTCACAATTCCTTGATTTGAGACAGATCACTAGACTATAGATTCTTTGGTTTCTTCTGCTTTTTTAAGTTTGATAGTTAAATAAGTAGCAGCATGGTATGAAGGGAGGAGCAGAAACTGTAAAGTGAATGTAAAATAGCCTGGGTGTGGTGGCTCACACCTGTCATCTCAGCACTTTGGGAGACTGAGGCCTGCGCATCACCTGAGATCAAAAGATCTAGAGCATCCTGGCTAACATGATGAAACCCCATCTCTACTAAAAATACAAAAATTAGCCAGGCATAGTGGTGCATGCCTGTAATCTCAGCTACTTGGGAGGCTGAGGAAGGAGAATCCCTCGAACCCAGGAGGCGGAGGTTGCCATGAGCCGAGATAGCACCACTGCACTTCAGCCTAAGTGGCAGAATAAGAGTCCATCTCAAACAAACAAACAAAAGAAAACAAAACAAAACAAAGATGTAAAATAGATGTAAAGTCCTCTTCTCATTGTGACCTGGGGCTTGTCAGCCATCCCTGTGAGCTCAACTTTCTTATGTCAGTCATAACACTATAGTGATGAGAATATTCTCGTCTTGTGGTAGTCATTATGCATGATAGAACGTTTAAGTACAACTTTGCAAGCTATGAAAACTTTGTCGATTATTAAGAATTACATCAATGGCTATCCCATTTGTCCTCAAATTAGGGTAACTGCTAAACAATTATAGTCTCAAAAGCCATGATCAATATAACAGCCAGATGAAGGCTTAATCTCAAAAGCCATGATGAATAAAACAGCCAGCTGAAGGCTTTATCTATTTTGTAATTAAAGAAAAACAGTGGAAAACATTAAATAATCCTTATTAAAATGTATTAAAATCTCTCATGCACAGAAGTAATACAGACCTGATACTAGATGCATAAAATGTGAAACTATTAATAATGGGTAAGTAGATATTGTCTGATCATTTAAAACTACAGTAGAAATATAACATCCTTCATCTGCTTATTCTTTGGTAAGTTGCTAGGGCTATGGTAACAATGATCCACAAACTAGATAGCTTAAGGAGCAGGTACAAGGGGACATCAAAAAGTGTGTGGAAAAATGGAATTAAAAGATAACAATAAAAATATCAATCAGCTCTACTTCTCAACATAAGTTCCATCAAGTTTAACACACTTTTGTAAATGATGATACCAGCCATTTAGTTTATCCATAAAGACCTGAGGATCCTGGGAACAGAACCAAGTCAATGCACTCTTTTTAACATACTAAGTGAAGAAAAATGAATGTCTTTCTTTTTTTTTTTTTAATTAGAAAAGAAAAAAAAAGTCAGAAGGAGCCAAATCAGGGTTGTAAGGTGGATGCCTAATGATTTCCCTCGAAATGCTCACAAAATTGCCCTTGTTTGATGAGAGGAATGAAAAAGAGCATTATCATGGTGAAGAAGGGCTCTTTGGTGAAGCTTTCTTGGGTACTTTTCTGCTAAAGCTTTGGTTAACTTTCTCAGATCACTCTCATAATAGGAAGATATCATGATTTGACCCTCCAGAAAGTCAACAAATAAAATGCCTCAAGCATCCCAAAAGACCAATGTCATGCTCTTGACTGGTCCACTTTGGCATTGACTAAACTACTTCAACCTCTTTTTAGCCATTGCTTCAATTGTGCTTTGTCTTCTGGATTGAAACACTGAAGGCACTGTTACAATTCTTTAAGCAAATGCTTCAGGATCTTGACCTCACTTGTTTAAGATTTCCATTGAAAGTTCGGCTCTTGTCTGTAGCTGATCTGGACACAAAGGGCTTGGCACCCACTGAATGGAAAGTTTGCTTACCTTTAATTTTTCCATCAGAATTTAGTAAGCTGTAGCTATTAAGGTGTTGGCTACTGTTTACGATCTTAGTCATTGGTCCTCTTCCATTAGGGCACGAACAAGATGAATATTTTCTGCAGAATTTGTGTATGGTCTACTACTGCAGGCTTCATCATGAACATTGTCTCATCCCTTCTTATAATGAGTTATCCACTCACAAACTGCTTATTTCTTTGGGGCATTGTCCCCGTAAACTGTTCATAAAGCATCAGTGATGTTACCATTCTTCCACCCAAGTTTCACCATAAATTTGGTGTTGGTTCTTGCTTCAGATTTAGCAGAATTCATATTGCTTTGATAAGGGCCATTTTCAAGCTGAAGAAAGCATCATCCTTCTTAATGCCTCAAACTAGATTTTGTTCAGCCATGTTATCATAAGTTAGTGCAAGTTACTTTGGTGCAAAAATTTGAAATCTATGAATAGATTAAAAAAAATTTAGAGACAAATACTCTGTCACCCAGGCTGCAGTATAGTGGCATGATCATAGTTTAATGTAACCTCAAACTCCTGGTTCTGGTAGTCCTTCTGCCTCAGCCTCCTGAGTAGCCAGGACTAACAGTGCATTCCACCAGTCCCAGCTAAAGTTTTTTTTTTTTAATTTTTATTTTGTAGAAACTGGGCCTTGTCATGTTGCCCAGACTGGTCTTGAAGTCCTGGGCTTAAGTGATCCTCCCACCTCAGCTTCCCAAAGTGTTGGAATTACAGCTGTGAGCCACTGTGCTTGGTCTCATAGGTTTTTCATAATATTAATTTTCCATGAGCTTTTTGAAGACCCTTTGTATTTACTGTCTCATAATTTTGTAGGCAAGACGTCTGAGATCAAGTTGTTGGCAGGGTTGGTTTCTTCTGAGAGTTATGAAGGAAAGATCAGTTCTGGGACTCTTTCCTTGGCTTATATATGGTTATGGTCATCTTCTCCCTGTGTCTCTTCACATCTTCTTCCCTCCATTTGTGTCTTTCTCTGTACCCAAATTTCCCCTATTTATAGAGACATCTGTCATATTGAATCAGGGTCCACACATATGGCTTCATTTTAAGTTGATTAGTTCTGCAAACACCTTATCTCCATATAAGCTCAGATTCCAAGGTACGAGGAGTTAGGACTTCAACATCTGCATAATGTTGGGGGAGGGAAATTGTCAACCCATAAAATAATCCATGTTGAAAAGCATAGCCCCCAAATCAAAGCTCCTTATTTGATAACTATATAGCCTTCTTTATTTGTCAAATAAAAGTGACAAGTCTCTCCATATTTGACTTTCAATTTCTCTTCAGCCATATGATTTTAAACTCAATTCCCCCAAGGACAAACATGCTCTTATACATCTTTGCATTTCCAAAAGTTGATTTACTTGTCCCAAAGATTTTTTCCTTGCTTGACATCTTCATAAATCTCTCTGCATACCACTTTCCTCAGTCAGACTCTTAATTCTCCAGTGAAGCCTTTTTCTAACACCTACTTCAGCCTTAATGATAAATTCTCCAGATTACAAGGCCTCTCTGTTCTTTGCAACAAGTTTATGTTCTTTGAAATGAATAACTCTATCTCTATCTAGATATATCCAGAGACCACCACAAAAATAAGGTACAGAATACACGGCAACCACTAAATATGTGTTAAAAGAACAAATAAAAAGAGAACAAAGTAATTAGAGAGATAGAAATAAAGATGGTGGTGCTGCTGATTATGATATTAGCAATAACTCATATTTCTTGAGTACTTACCATATGCCAGGTATGTGCTAATTGGTTTATAAATTCTATTCTCACTTTACAAATAAAATGTTATAATTTGGCTAAATATCCTGCCTCAGCTTAGAAAGTGACTAGAAAGAGATGCCAAAAGAGAATGACATCAGCATGGTGGCCATCAAGGTAACATCAAAATTCCTGTGGAGCATGGGAGCCCAGCATAACACCATATAGAGTGGAGCATGGTACCCTGTATCTGTCACACTGTATCTCCTACTAGATCAGATCACAGACAGGAGAAACCTCTTTCTACAAAGAAAATATAAGCTGGAGACACTCAGTGGTCTTCATCACTGCCAGATACCAATGGTAACTGATAGAGGATGATCTTCTAGTCCTTACAGGCCCTGAGTTCAGTGTGAAAATTGCTGGAAATCTGCACAGTTGCAACCCATCCCCAGGGCAAGAGTCCTCATGGCATCTGCAACCCGTATGACCTAAGCAGCTATGGCATAGGTTTGGAAATTGGAGCAGAGTTCTGCATAGCAGCAAAACTGCATGCACCTGTCCCCACCAACAGCCAGGCCAGAGGCAGTCCTGCCCCATAAGCTGGTCTCACCTTAGCAGAGAGGTTTGGGGGCAGCCCCTGGACTCACATGTACCTGCCCCTAGCTTGACAGCTTCCTACAGGTAAACCCACTTCTCTAGAGGAACTCTTGCTCAGTTGTTTAACACATGCACACCCACCCCTGCTCCTTACAGCCATGGCAGTGACCCTAACAATTCAGAAGAGCCTGCCACAAAATTTGACTCCCATGCCTGCATGTGTCCTGCCAATGACTAGTCCACTACCCTTGCCCTTAGCAGAACAACACCACAGTCACAAACTCCTGTAGCCTAGGCCTATAATAATCTCAGACATCACAATTAAGGGTTATAACTGAAGCATCTGCACAGAGAACATGCTACTGAGTTCACCCAGAACCAAAGCCAATGCTACATTCTCAACCAACATCCTAGGATCCATTTACAGGAAAAAGCCCTTTCCAGTGAAATTTATTCCATAAATTGGAAAAAGAAATTGTTCTACTAGATACACAGATACCAATGTATGGACACAAGAAACAAAAAAGCAAGAAAATATAACAACCACAAAATAACAGAGTTCTTTGTCTCTAGCAACAGATCATAAATGAAAGGGTATTTATAAAATGCTTGAAAAATAATTACAAATAATGATTTCAAGAAAACTAGGTGAGATATAAGAGGATCTAGAAAAAACAATTCAATGAAATCAGGAAAACAATTATGATATGAATGAAAAATGTAATAAAGAGATAGACATAAAAAACAGAATTGTTGGAGCTGAAGAATTTAATAAATGAAATAAAAATACAATAGAGAGCTTTGACAACACTAGATCAAGCAGAAGAAAGACTCTCTGAGCTTAAAAGTAGGCATTTTGAAATAACCCAATCAGAGAAAAATTTAAAAAAAGGAAAGAAAAATGAAAAAGAATGAAGAAAGCCTATGTGATATATGGGACTTCATTAAGCAAACAAATATTCACATTATACAAGTGACACAGAAAAAGAAAATAACCAAGTATAGTAAGCATACTTATAGCTGAAAAGTTCCCAAGTCTTAGGGGAGATAGGGACATCCATGTCTAAGAAGCTCAAAAGTTTTCAATGATTTTTAACCCAAAAATATTCTTTCCAAAGCACATTATAATCAAAATGTCAAAGGTTAAAGACAAAGAATTCTAAAAGCTGCAAGAGATAAATGTCAAGTTAAATATATGGGAATTTCCATTAGACTATCAACATGTCTTTCAGCAGAATCTCTGCATGCCAGGAAAAAAGTTGATGACATACTACAAATACTGAAAGATAATAAACAAAAAGAAAGCAAACAAACAAAAATAAAAAATTTCTCACAGCCAAGAATATTATATCCAGCAAAGCTATTCTTCAGAAATAGCAAAATAAAGACCTTCGCAGACAAACAATAACTGAGGCAATCCATCACAATTAAAATGACCTTATTAGAAATGCTTAAAGAAATGCTAAAAAAGGAAACAAAAGGACAATAATTAATATTATGAAAATACAAAACTCAGCAGTATAGGTAAATGCATAACCATACCCAGAATTTCCTAGTGCTGTAATAGTGCTATGTAAATTCTTCAATATTACAGTATGTAGGTTTAAAGTCAAAAAGGTCAAAAACATCAGCAGCTGCAATTAATGACTAAAGAACAAATAGAAGATAAATATACAAATTACAGTAACCAAAATGCAAATGAAAAGGGAGAGGGAAAAAAGTCTATAGTATTTTTATGTGACCAAAGTTAAGTTGTTATCAGCTTAAAATAGGCAACTACACCTACAAGACTTTTCATGTTAACCTTATGGTAACCACATACACAGAGAGACAAAATTATAGTAAATGTACAAATGAGAAAGAGAAAAGAAACAAAATTTAGCATTACAGAAAACCACCAAACCAGAGAGGTAAACAATGAAAGAAGGAAAAAGAAAGAAAATATCTACAAAACAACCAAGAAGTCGTTAACAAACTTGCAGGAGTAATTATTTGCCTATAAATAATAACATGAATGTAAGTGGATTAAATTTTCCAATTTAGGTTTAGAGTAGTTAAAAGGATAAAAAACAAGACCCCACTATATGTTGCCTACAACAGATGCACTTCACCATTAAACACAGGCAGACTGAAAGTGAAAGGATGGAAAAATATATTTCATACAAATGGAAACCAAAACCAAGCAGAGATACACATACTTATATCAGATAAAATACATATTAAGTGAAAAACTCAGAAAAGACAAAGGATATTATTATATAATAATAAAATAACTAACTCAACAAGAATTTACAAGAATTATAAATATGTATGCACCCAAAACAGGTCTAGCAAGTATTACAAGACCTAAAGGGAGAGTTAGATAGAAATACAATAATGGTAAGAGACTTCAACTTCACATTTTCAACAATAGATACTTTTAGACAGAACATTAATAAACAAACAACAGACTCAAACTATACCATAGATCAAATGTACCTAACACATATTTACAGAACATTCCATCTACAGCTGCAGAATTTCAAGTTTTCTTAACTGCATATGGAACGTTCTCGAGGGTAGATTACATATTAGGCCACAAAGCAAGTCTAAACAGATTTAAGAAGATGGAGATAATATGAAGTATCTTTTATGACCACCAAAGTATAAAACTAGAAATTAACAAGGAAGACTTCAAAAACCTTACAAATACATGAAAATTAAACAGCATCTTCCACATTAACCAACAGATCACTGAGAAAATTAAAGGAGAAATTTAAAAATTTCTTGAAACAAATGATAATAAAAACACATCATACTGAACTGTATAGAAAACAACAAAAGTAGTTCTATAAGAAAAGTTCATAGCAATAAACATCTACACCAAAAGAAGAAAAATATTTATAATCAACAACCTAATTGTGTAACTCAAGGAACTAGAAAAACAAGAATAAGTTAAGCCCAATATTAGTAGTAGAAGGGAACTAATAAAGCTCAGACCTAAATAAACAAAATAGAGACTAAAATAATTCATAAGATAAACTAAACAAAGAATTGGTTTTTTGAAAAAATAAAACTAACAAACTCTTGGTTAGATTAACTGAGAAAAAAAGAGAAAAAACCCAAATAAATAAAATCAGAGATAAAATTGAAACATTATTATTAAGATCACAGATCCAAAGGTTGCCCACAAAGCAGAATGCCAGCATCTGCTTCTGGTGAGGGCCTCAGGACACTTACCACCATGGTGGAAGTTGAAGGAAGAGCCCACAAGTCACATGGCAAGGCTGAGAACAAGAGAGAGGGAGTAGGGGAATGCCACATTTCTTTTAAACAAACGGATCTTGAGTGAAGTCATTACCACTCATTACTGTGGGGAAGGCACCAAGGTAGTCACAAGGGATTCAACCCCATGACTCAAACACCTCCCACCAGGCCCTACCTCCAACACTGAGAGTCACATTTCAACATGAGATTTGGAGGGGACAAAACATTGAACCATATCAGACCATAAAAGACATTTCTCAATAGAAAATATACACATGGCTAACAAGTACATTAAAAAGTGCTCACCAGTAATAATGAGGGAAATGCAAATGAAAATCACAATAAGATACACCCTCAATCCAAGTAGAATGTCTATTATATAAAACACAAAAGAAAACAAGTGGTGGTGATGATGTAGAAACAGGGGAACATTTACACACTGTTGGGACCGTAAATCCGTACAGCCACTGTGAAAAGCAGTATGGAGATTAAGAATTAAAAATAGAGGCCATGCGCAATGGCTCACTGTTATTCCAGCACTTTGGGAGGCTGAGGTGGGTGGATCACCTGAGGCCAGGAGTTCGAGACCAGCCTGACCAACATGGTGAAACCCTGTCTCTACTAACAATACAAAATTAGCCAGGCATGGTGGTGGGCACCTGTAATCCCAGCTACTCAGGAGGCTGAGGCAAGGGAGTCATTTGAACCTGGGAGGCACAGGTTGCTGTGAGTGGAGATCACACCATTGTATTTCAGCCTGTGCAACAAGAGTAAAACTCCATCTTAAAAAAAATAAAATAAATAAAAATAAAAATAGAGCTACCATATGAGCCATTGGGTATAAATCCAAGGGAAATGAAATTGGTATGTCAAAGAGATTTCTGCTCTCCCATGTTAACTGTAGCACTATTTCCAAAAGCCAATTTATGGAATTAACCCACGTATACAACCATGGATGAATGGAGAAAGAAAATGTGGTGTGTGTGTATGTGTGTTCCATATATACGCACATATATATGTATACACACACACATATATATAAAAATACACATATATGTATATATGGAATGGAATACTACTCAGCTGTAGAGAAGAATGAAATCTTACCATTTGCAACAACATGGATGAACCTGAAGAACATTATGTTAAGTGAAATAAGCCAGACACAGAAAGACCACAAGATCTCATTCCATGTAGAATCTAAAAAAAAAAAATAGTTGATATCATAGAAGCAGGGAGTAGAGCGAGGGGAGTAGGGAGGCAAGGATGGAGGGAGGTTGGTGAATGAATAAAAAGTGATAATTACAAGGAATAGGTTGTGGTGTTTTACTGCACAATGTGATGAAAATAGTTAACAGTAAGGTATTATATATTGCAAAACGGAAAAGAGAGGATTTTGAATATTCTCACTTCAATGAAATGATCAATGCATGAGGTGATGGATACACTCAATACCTTGATTTCATCATTATACAATGTATATATGTATTAAAATATTACATTGTACCCCATAAATGTGTACAATTACAAGATTTCAATAATAAATTTAAAATAAATGAACAAGTATGATGTCAGAATTGGAACCATGAAGGTGAAACTCAAAGACTATATTCTCGATCAATACAAATTTTTAACTACTAAAGAATAAAACCCATGTAAGATGTTTTGGTTAGATGGTACAGTTTATTTTGCAGAACTCACCTTCATCCATGTGCCTTTTTTGAAAACTCAAAGATTACTAAAAGAGCTTTGAAATATCATCCTTATGGTTTGTTTTATAGCCTGAGTTTTATAATTAACATTTAAACTCCTTGGTAATTTTTTAAGGATTTTTCTTCTACCTGAGTCTCAAATTTCTTATGAACTATGACAAGACTAAAAGATACTGAGTGAGAATAGAAAATAGAAACAAATAGCGTCAGGTGTGGTGACTCACATGTGAATCCCAGCACTTTGGAGACTGAGGCCAGTGTATTGCTTGAGGTCAGGAGCTTGAGGCCAGGCTGGCCAACATGGAGAAACCCTGTCTCTACTAAAAATACAAATGGTGCACGCCTGTAGTAGCAGCTATTCAGGAGGCTGAGGCAGGAGAATCACTTGAACCTGGGAGGTGGAGGTTGCAGTGATCTGAGATTGAGCCGCTGCACTCCAGCCTGGGTGACAGAGCGAGACTCCTCAAAAAAAAAGAAAAAAGAAACAAAGGACAAGCTGCTGAGTCCCTTGCGCAAGACTTCTGCTGCTGGAGGCTTGATAATCTCTCTTATTGCCACTTTTTTTTTTTTTTGCTCCAAACATTTTTATCACCTTCTGGTAATTTTTTTTCACTTCACTTCAATCTGAATTGTAGCCTTTCTGAAAGTATTTATCACTGTGATTTTGTTTGCTGTAGCTTATTAAATGCCCTTTTGGTCCTTTTTAATTGACCTTTTTAAATCTGAGCTCATCTTAGAGAACTATCTCTATATCTAAAATTAGTCCTTAGAAGCTCCTAGTTGTATTTCTTATCAGGGTCACTTGTAATTATAGTGTCAGACTTTTAGAATGAAACATAAGCATTTGTCACATTTAGCCATGATTGGTATTCTTAGCACTGAACTGGTTTCCTTAACTCCAGTAAGTTCCTTTCTAACTTATAAATTATGTCAAGTTTCTAATGTTTTGGATTAAATTCTAAAGGATATTATCACACTTTCCAACCATGTCTGTCATCATGCACATTAGTTTACTAGGGCTACCATAACAAAGTGGCACTCAGTAGGTGGTTTAAGAACACAGAAATCTGTGTCCTCATAGTTCTAGAGACTAGAGGTCCAAAATCAAGATGCTGGCCATGTTGTTTCCTTCTGAGACTTGTGAGCAAGAATCTGCTCTGTGTCCCTCTCATAGCTTCTGGTGGTTTGCTGGCAGTTCTTAGTGTTCTGACTAGTAAAAGCATCACTCTGATCTCTGTATTCATCTTTACATCAAGCTCTCCTTGTCTGCATGTTTATGTCTAAATGTCTCCTTTTTATCAGAACATCAGTTGCATTGAATTAGTGGCCCACCTTACTCCAGTATGACTTCATCTTCACTAATGACACTGTAATGATCCTATTTCCCCCCAAAATGTCACATTCTGAAGCACTGAGGGCTAGAAGTTCAACATAAAAATTTGGGGGGTGGGGAGACACCATGCAGTCTGTAACATCTTGTCACTTGACACAGCAAAACCACTAATGTTTTCCATTACCCCGTAGGACAGGCAAACCCTACCTTGCCTATAAGACCTATCACAAGGTGTCTGTAAACAGTGTTATGATAGGCTGCCTCTTCCATTCGCGCTTATCCTCAAATACTTGTCTACTTACCAAATACAAAGCACGTTGTCTGCTTTCTGACACTGCCTTGTGGCTCTATACTTTGCCTGCTCGTATGTATGTCATTAGGATTTCTCTTCACTGACATAGCAGTTAAGTATGTTCCATGTGTCTTTTTGTTTATACATTCCCATTTTGCTATACATTGTGAGTATAAAAAAAACAGCAGCCAAGCCTTTCATGTCTTTGTAACACCCACAGGGCCCATAAAAGTGTATACAGCATAGCAGGTACTATATATTGTTTCCTTTAAGAGATGAAAAATAAAGAATAAAAAGTAAAAGACTAGTCATTATACTAAACTAATCTACAATAAAATGTTTAAAAATTTAACATTTTTATTTAAAAATTAAAATATTTAATATTAAAATATATTAAATATTTAAACCTAAATACCTTATTAATCATAACACCATTTATTAACATATTTTTAACTAATATGTTCTAAAACTACATGAATGTGAGTATGAATAAAACACGTCTTCAAAAATTTGCAGACTGGTAGGGGAGATGGACAATATATAAGAAAATAGCAGAATTGAGGGAAATCCATTCCAAAAGCATTATTTTAGAAAAAAAATATATTTAACATGTTGAATAAATATTTTGTAAGAAAATTTTAAAAAGAAAGTTATTGTAACTTAGAAAATTAAGGGATCTTGACTTCCAGAACAGCATTTTTAAGAAATCAATGGACAGACCCACTCCACAACCATTTAACTGCTTAACTGGAAAAAAGTGTGTGTGTGCGTGTGTGTGTGTGTCTGTGTGTGTGTAGTTTCTAAAAATTGTCCTAAGAGCATACGTCAAATGGAGAATCATTTATTCAAGGAAAGCTACTAAATCTTAATCAGAATAACAATAATCTGTGACATTTGAGCCTGCTATCTGCTACCACCTCTGTGTCCAGTTCCATGTGATGGAAGACCTATTCTGAATAAGTATGGCCAAGAAGACATGGCTCTGTAGCTCCCCTGCTCCCCTCTTAGGAGTCTAGTTTAAACTCCAGTAGGGGCACACCCACCAGCATGTCTCATCAACTCCCCAAACCCTTCAGCTTGTGCAGCAGGAGCTCTTTTTGAGGCAGGCATGGTTAAAATTGAGGCTCCCTTCTCCCACTGAACATACACTCGTTAAGAAAAGCTTTATCCAAGGAATTGCAGATGAAAAATACTGGACCCTATTGTCCAAACCTAGCCCACTTACAGGGTGTAGTTTTCTTGCCAGGAGGAGAAAACTAAAAAGAACAAATGCTGTCATTTACATCTAGTACCCTCCTCGTAGAGTAGGGGTGCCCCTCCGTGAAAAGCAGGAAATTTTCCCTGTCTCCATGTGTGGTGCAGAGTTTCTGCCAAGAGTGAGGCATGCCATAAGGACATGACAAACAGCCTCACAGCTCTCCTTAAGCGTAGTGTTCTTAGAACTAATTTTGAAGGGTGTTTTAGAAAACAATATAGATTTGGTTGGTGAGCAGTTAAGAGGGGGTAAAATGGTAGGCCAGCTACAAGTTTAACTGATTTGTGCCTGAGATTCAATCTTTTTGAATTTTTGCAATCAGTCCTTGGCGATGGCCTTGAGCAGTATGGTATAAATAACTCCCACATGCTTAGCGCTTCAATAATGGAACACTAGACATAAGTGGGAAGAGAGATAACCAGGACAGAGGACAGCTAAGGAGCCCTCTTTGGTTAAGAGCAAGCTCAAAGAAGGACAAAACAATCCTACTGCAGCAAATGGAGCCCCAAACTTAATTGGATCAGACTGTGGAACAATTATGCCCCTGAGTCATGTCAAAAATAATAAAGCAATCAGCTAGCAATTAATGGAAGCCAACAGCTAGGTGTGAAACCAATAGAGGCAGAGCAGCCAGAAAGTTAACATGAAGTCAAGGAAAGAAACAGTCAAAGGGAATCTGGAAACGCCACATCCATTACTTTGTCCAAGGAATCTGTGCACATGAGCAGTAATATGTCATCTGAGTCTCCACATGCAGGAAAACAGACTTTGCTGAACAAATTTAGCCTAGTTAGTAACAAATCAAACAACAGCAGCCGCAAACTTGGAGTGCAGAATCAATATTCAGAGTTGCTACAATATCTTATTTAAAATGCTGAGTTTTCACTGCTAGATGATTCAAAAGCAGTTTCACTGATGAGGACGCTAATACTGTATATTTTGAGTGTTTAAATAACACTATGAAATGTGAGAGTAGGAAATATTATATTACTAATTTTTCTGAAATATGCTATTTTAATGTGTATACAAATAAACAAAATATATTTTTGATGAAAAATAAAATATTCACTTTTCAGAAAAGCACTGTAAAACATGCAAAGAGACAAGAAGGTGTCATCCATACACAAAAGAAAATCAAGCGATAGAATCTGTTTTTGAGGGGTCATAGATGTAGATTTAGACTTCAAAGTAATTATTGTAAAAATATTCAAACATTTAAAAAATTACATAATTAAAAGATGGTATGATGATAATGTCTAATTAGCGAGAGAATATCAACAAAAATAAATTTTATAAAAGAACTGAGTGAAAATTCTAGAGTTGAAAGTAGAATAATTAAAACGAAATATTCACTCATGGGTCTCAATAGTATATCAGAACTTGAAGAATAAACAATCTATGAAATTGAAGAGACAAGGATAGAGATTATATCATCTGAATATCAGGAAAAAAAGAGGAAAGAAAATGAGCAGAGTCTAAGAGAAATGTATGATGCCATTAAATACATAAACTTACACATAATGAGATTACCACATGATGAGATTACCAGAAGAGAGGACAAAGAAAAAGGAGCAAAAAATTACTTTAAAACATAATAGTTGAAAATGCTCTAAATCTGATTAAAAACATTAATTTACACACCAAAAAGTTCAACAAAGTCTAAATAGGAAAAATGAAAAGAGACCTAAATCTATACATATCACAGTAAAAATGTTGAAAGGCAAAGAAGAAAATCTTAAAAAGATTAAGATACAAAGGGATCACCATAGGATTAATAGATGACTTCTCTTTATTTACAAGGACATTGCCATGGAATACTGAAGTCAGCGTAATGACATATTCAAAATTCTGAAAGAATTATGAACTAAGAATCTTGTATCAGGAAAACTAGCTTTTCTCAAAAATTAAAGGAGAAAATCAGTCACAGTGGCTCACACCTGTAATCCGAGCAGTTTGAGAGGCTGAGGAGTGTAGATCACCTGAGGTCAGGAGTTTGAGACCAGCCCGGCCAACATGGCAAAATTCTGTCTTTCCTAAAAATACAAAAATTAGCCAGGCATGGTGGCGTGCACCTGTAATCCTAGCTACCCAGGAGGCTGAGGCAGGAGAATCACTTGAACCCGAGAGATGGAGGTTGCAGGGAGCCAATGTCATACCACAGCATTCCAGCCTGGGCGACAGAGAGAGACGCTGTCTTAAAAAAAAAAAAAAAAAAGAAAAGAAAGGAGAAAAGCACATTTTCCAAATAAACAAATACTGAATTTGTTCCTAGACAATCCACCTTAAAAGAACGACTAAAGATGTATGGTTTTCCATATGATATATATGGATCTTGGAAGTTGTCAATTTCATTCATGCTATAAGAAAAAGCTGAACAAACTGAAAATCAAAAACTCCTCTTAGATCCTTCAGAAAACTGAGACAATAGTAGAAATTGCTGCCACATAAATTGAAGAAGCAGGAAGGTAAACGCAGATGAATCACATATTTTTTGGAATAGAAACCTAGGAGAAGAAACTTTCATGAGACACAGTCTGGGGTTGGGAAACCAAAGCTGTGATTGATAAACTGGTGGATGAGTATTAATAATTCCAAGGAGTACTTGTCTTAGAAGGGTTTCCCACACTTTTATGTAAGTTTTGCCACTGAGAGCCTTACCAGGTTTTCACCAAAAAGATTGGAGAAAAATTCCCTTATGCTTCTGGCAGAGGGAGGAAAAAGCAACCATTTTGAAATACACCTGGGATATTCTGTTCTTAAAAAGAATTACCCTCAAAACCAAATAGTTTACTAGAGCCTAACAAATGGTTTATACCAGAGCTTAAGCAACTTAAGGGATAGAAAATATCCAACTTTAGCTTCTCTCTAGATTTCAATATGGCAGGGGGAAGAAAAATACTCAACTGCAACCCACTCCAACCTTCCACATTGTGTTAAGGACATACCCAGCTCTAGTCCCTTGTAGCATTTCTGTCTCACCAAAGCAGAGGAGACTGAGAAGGATTTGTAAAGTCACAGCACAGAAGCACAAGCTCACTAACGAACAGAACTAAGCACAGGACTATAGTACACTTCTCCACATACAACTTACAAATGCATCACTAAAGTCCTGTTGAATACAGGTTTTTTCACCCAGTATATCACATCCAGCTCTTAACACACACACACACACAAACACACACACACACACACACACACACACTGCACAGCATTCTAAAAAGCAAAAGAGAGTTTGAAACAACAACAAAAAATAAGCATAAGAACCAGAATCAAATATGGCAGGAATGGTGAAATTAACACACCAGAAATGTAAAATAAATGTGACTATCGTGTTAAGAGCTAATGGAAAAAAAAAAAAAAAAACAGATAATGTTCAAGAGTAGATAGGTAATGTAAGTACAGGAATAGCAATTCTAAAAAAAAAAACTAAAAAGAAAAGCAAGAAATTAAAAGTGTTGTAAAAGAATGAAGAATACTTTTGATGGGCTTATTAGTAGAATGAACATGATTGAAGAAAGGAGATCATGGAACATGAAAGTTTTTTCTGTAGAAACTTCCCAAAGTGTGGGATAAATACAATAATTATAACACATGCATAATGGGAATACTAGAAAGAGAGAAAAAAAGGAGCAAAATATTTAAAGCAACAGTTACTGATAGTGACGACTATTTTACAAGATTAATTTCACAGAGCAAACTACATATCTAGGAAGTTCAGAAAACGCCAAGCACAATACATTGCGAAAGAACTACATCTAAGCATATTATATTCCAACTGCAGAAATTCAAACACAGATAAAAAAAAACATGAAAAAAGTGAGGTAAGGGTGACAAACTTATCTACAGACGAGCAAGGATAATAATTGTATCACTCTTGTAATCAGAAAATATGTAAGCAACAAGAAAATCATAAAGTTTTGAAAAATGAATTCTCATCGACCTAGAATTCCATTCAAGTGAAATTATTCTTCAAAAGTAAAGGAGAAATAAAACTTTTCCAGACAAATAAAAATTGTGGATATTGGTGTTAGTAGCCCTATCTTACAATGAATGTTAGTTCTTCAAAAAATAGGAAAATGGTATAGATTAGAAACCTTAATATAGTTTTCAAAAGGAAAAGCACTAGAGAAAAAATAAATAAAGGTAAATTTTTTATTCTTAGTTGATCAAATAGATAACAGATTACTACTAGTCTGTTAGTTGCTACTAATTATTAGCAACAATGTACCCAGTGGATGTAATTTATGGATAAGTGAAATGAAAGCAATGACAGAAGAAAGGGTAAGGCAAAATTGGGAATATTTTCTATTAAGTTACTTGCACTCTCTGAAAAGTGGTACATTATAATTTGAGAGTAGACTTGCATTATATGTAAATATAAATTGCAAATTCTAGAACAGCCAATAAAAAAAGTGAAAAAATTATAACTGACATGATAAGGAAGGAAAGAAAACAGAATCACATAAAACTTTCAATTAAAACCATAGAAGGCTGGAAAAGAGTAGAGGAGAAAAAGAAAAACAAGGAACAGAGGAGAATAGATTATAAATATATCATATATGAATGTGAATATATTAATAATCACTTTAAATGTCAACGGTCTCTATGCACCAATTAAAATATAGAGAATTTGGCAGGGGTCCCTAACCCCAATGTATGTGCTCAGATCACAATAAAATTAAACTGGAAATCAATAACATAAAGGTAGCTGGAAAAATCCCCAAATACTAGGAGATTAAATAACATATTTCTAAATAACACATGGGTCAAAGAAGAAATCTCAAGTGATGTTTAAGACATTTTGAACTAAATGAAAAATACCATATTAAGATTTGTCGAATGCCATGAAAGCAGTGATCAAATGTAAATGTATAACATTGAGTGACCATATTGAAAGGCAGAAAGAGTAAATCAATAATCTAAGTTTCCACCAGAGGAAACTATAGAAATAAGAGCAAATTAAATCCAAAGTAAGCAATAATAATTAAAATTAGAACAAAAATCAATACAATTATAAACAGTAAATCAAGAGAAAGTCAGCAAACCAAAATCTGGTTTTTGTTTGTTTTTTTGTTTGTTTGTTTGTTTGTTTTTTGAGACGGAGTCTCGCTCTGTCACCCAGATTGGAGTGCAGTGGCCCGATCTCGGCTCACCACAAGCTCTACCTCCTGGGTTCACGCCATTCTCCTGCCTCAGCCTCCCGAGTAGCTGGGACTACAGGCACCCACTACCACTCCCGGTTAATTTTTTGTATTTTTAGTAGAGACGGGGTTTCCACCGTGTTAGCCAGGACGGTCTCCATCTCCTGACCTTGTGATCTACCCGCCTTGGTCTCCCAAAGTGCTGGGATTACAGGCGTGAGCCACCGCGCCCAGGCAAAAATCTATTTTTTTTTTAAAAGATCAATGAACTCAATAAGCCCAAGCTATCTAAAAAGAAAGGAACTATCAAGCTGTGAAAAGACATGGTAAAACTAAATCCAAATTACTAAGTGAAAGAAGAAAATTGGAAAAACAACATACTATGCTACTCCAAATATACGTCATTCTGGAAAAGACAGAACTCTAGAGAGAGTTTAAATCACTTGTTTTCAGGGATTAGAGGAAAGAGAAAGATGAATTATCACAGCAGGGATAATTTTTAGTGCAGTTAAAATACTGTTTAATATTAAAACACTGTTTAATAGTCTATTTTATAATGGTGGATACATGTCATCATACACTTGTCCAAATGTATGTACGCCAAGAGTGAAACCTAATGTAACTATGAACTTTTCGTGATAATGATGTGTCAACATGGGTTATCAATTGTAAGAAATGTACCACCGTGGTGGGGGATATTTATAACGGGATAGGCTATGCATGTGTGGATATGGTACATTTCTGTAACTTCTTTTTAGTTTTGCTGTAAACCTAAAATTACTTGAAAAATAAAGTCTTTAAAAAGATACATATTTGAGGTAAAGACATGGAGTACAAAAGGAAGAAGACCAAATGATAGAAAGAAAAGCAAAATAACATACTCAAATCTAACCGTATTAGTAATGTTATTAAATGTAAATGGATTAAATAAGGTAATAAAAAAGCAGATATTATGTAAATGAATTATAATGAAAAGTGTCTCTAGGAGACACAACTTAGATTCAGAGATACACATAAATTGAAACTAAAATGACAGAAAAAGACATATAATGCAAATGATCTTAAGATAACTGGTGTGGCTATACTAATACCGTAAAATAGATTTAAAGGTTAAAAATTACTACTAAAAAAGTAACTTCATTTTTAATGAATTTAAAATTCATGGGGAGGAAATAACAATTATAAAAATTGTAGGCATCTTACAGAGAAACTCATAAACTGAAAACACAAGTTTGAATGATGAACTAGGCAATTTCACAATAGTAGCTGGAGACTTCAATACTGGTAGAGCAAGCAGAAAAAGCACAATAATAAAGAAGACTTGCACAGCACTATGAATCCTTGCTAATCCCAACAGACATGTGTAGAACACTTCACCCAGTGATTGCAGAATACATATTCAAGAACACACGGAACATCTGTAGGACAAATCATATGCTAAGCCATAAAACAAGCTTCAATACATGTAAGAAAATTAAAACCATCAATTGTTTTCTCTGAATGCAATGGATGAAAAGTAGAAATTAATAACAAGAAGATGTGGATAACTCACACATATATGAAAATTAAACATTAAGCATTCTCGAATAAACAAGATATTAAAATGGGAATCACAATGAAAATTAGAAAATACTTGAAGATGAGTTAAATTAAAACACTGTATATCAAAACTGATGGGATCCAGATAATGTAGTGTTTGGAAAAAAAGTTATAGCTGTAGTTTATTATATTAAAAAGCAGAAGAATCTCAAATTGATAACCAGAATTTTATCTTAAGAAACAAGAAAATGCACCGGGAGCAGTGGCTCATGTCTGTAATCTCAGCACTTTGGGAGGCTGAGGCCAGAAGATTATTTGAGGTCAGGAGTTCGAGACCAGCCTGACTAACATGGTGAAACCCCATCTCTACCAAAAATACAAAAAAATTAACCATGCATGGTGGCCATGCCTGCAGTCCTAGCTACTCGGGAGGTGGAGGCAGGAGAATCACTTGAATCCAGGAGGCAGACATTGCAGTGAGCAGAGATCGCACCACTTCACTCCAGCCTGAGCAACAGAGCAAGACTCCATCTCAAAAAAAAAAAAAAGAAAGAAACCAGAAAATGAAAGTAAACTAAACACAAAACAAGCAGAGTAAGGAAATAATAAAATGGAAATAAATAAAAATATAGAAGAGGAAAATAATTTTAAAAAATTAGTGGTACCAAAAGTTGATTCTTTGAAAAGACCTATGAAATTATACAACATTTAAGTAGAGCGAAGACTTGAATTATTCAAATAAGGAATGAAAAGGAGAACATCATTACTGAGCTCACAGAATTAATGAAGAAGGTAAGAGAATACTATAAAAAACTCTATGACAACAAATTAGATAATTTAGATAAAGTGGACACATTACCAGAAAGAAAAATATACCAAAGTAACTCATTAAGAAATACAAAACTAGAATAGGCCTATAAGTAATAAAGAGTTGAATTAATAATTTTAAAAAGTTTTTCCAAGGTTAAAAGCTCAGGGTCAAATAATGTTACTGGTAAATCCTACCAAACATTTAAAGAAGAATTTACATCAATGTTTTACATATGATTCTAAATAATTAAAAAAGAGTGAACACTCCTAACTCATTCTGTGAGGTTATTAATACCACAATATCATAACCATAAAAAGACAACACAAAGAAAACTACTACCAAATAATTGTTATGAATATATAGCAAATATTTGCAAAACAGCACTAGAAAATCAATCCCAGCAACACATAGCATTATATTCCACAACCTGGTATCACATATTACTAGAATAAAAAGTTGGTTTAACATTTTAAAATCAATAATCTAATACGTCGTATTATTAGAATAACTGGAAACCACAGGATTTTCTTAATAGATGTAGAAACATTATTTTTCAAAATATAACACCATTTTATAGTGCATACACTCAAGACACTAGACATAGAAAACAATCTAATCAACCTTATAAAGGGCATCTATAAAAAACCTATAGCTGGCAATATTCTTAATAATGAAAAGCTAAAGCATTTCTTGGTAAGTTCTGGAGCAAGAAAAGAATATTTGTTTTTGTCACTTCTATTCAAATTTGACAGGAATTTCTAGTAAGGCAATTCACCAAGAATATGGAATAATAGGCATCCATATTGGAAATAAGTACTAAAGCTGTATTTGTTTTCAGATGGCATGATATTATAGGTAGAAAATCCTAGGATCTACAAAAATTTAGTTAATTAAAAGTTCAGAGAGACATTAAATCAATTGTATTTTTTTTTAATTATACTTTAGGTTTTAGGGTACATGTGCACAATGTGCATGTTTGTTACATATGTATCCATGTGCCAAGTAGTGAAGAAAAACCTTTAAATGAAATCAAAAAACAATTACATTTACAATGACATCAGAAAAATGAAATACTTTGGAATAAATTTCATGAAAGTGGTAGAAAACATATACAGTGAAAACTAGAAAACATTAAATTTTTTAAGAAACCTAAATAAATAGAAAGACACACCGTATTCATAGATTGCAAGAGTTAACACTATTAAAAAAGCTATACTTTACACATTGATCTACAGATTAAACACAATTTATGTCAAAATCCTAGCTGTCTTTTTTTGCAGGAATTGATGAGCTAATGCTAATATTCATGTGGAAATGCAAAGGACCTAGAATACCCAAAACAATCTTGAGTTAATAGAACAAAGTTGGAGGACTCACATTTCTAGATTTTAATACTTCAAAGCCACAGTGAGCAAGAAGTGTAAGACTGGTATAAGGAAAGACATATATAAATCAATAGAATAGAATTAAAATTCCAAAAATAAGTCTTACATTTATGCTAAATTGATTTTCAACAAAGATGGTGAGAGAATTCAGTAGAAAAATATTATTTTCAGCAACTTATCCTGAAACAACTAGTTATACACATGCAAATGAATCAAGTTGGATCATGTCCTCAAATCATAAACAAAAGTTAACTTAAAATAGATTATAGCTTTCAATGTAAGACCTAATACTATAAAAATCTTACAGAGAAAATAGAAGTAAATCTTCCTGAAATTTGATTATGCAATGACTTCTTATGACATGAAAACAAAAATACATGTGATTAATAAATATAAATAAATTAATAAAATTCATAATTTTGGTGGGGCATATGGTACCACAACAGAAGTGAAAGACACAGAATTACATATATATATTTATATATATTTATATATATATTTATATATATTTATATATTTTTTATATATATTCATATATATTTATATATATTTATATATATATTTATATATATTTATATATATATTTATATATATTTATATATATTTATATATTTATATATATTTATATATTTATATATATATTTATATATATTTATATATATTTATATATATTTATATATTTATATATTCATATATATTTATATATATATTTATATATATTTATATATATTTATATATATTTATATATATATTTATATATATATTTATATATATTTATATATATTTATATATATATTTATATATATATTTATATATATTTATATATATATTTATATATATATTTATATATATTTATATATATATTTATATATATATTTATATATATTTATATATATTTATATATATATTTATATATATATTTATATATATATTTATATATATATTTATATATATATATTTATATATATATTTATATATATTTATATATATTTATATATATATTTATATATATATTTATATATATTTATATAATTTATATATATTTATATATATATTTATATATATTTATATATATTTATATATATATTTATATATATTTATATATATTTATATATATTTATATATATATTTATATATATTTATATATATTTATATATATTTATATATATATTTATATATATTTATATATATTTATATATATTTATATATATATTTATATATATTTATATATATTTATATATATTTATATATATATTTATATATATTTATATATATTTATATATATTTATATATATATTTATATATATTTATATATATATTTATATATATTTATATATATATTTATATATTTATATATATTTATATATATTTATATATTTATATATTTTATATATATTTATATATATATATTTATATATTTTATATATATTTATATATATTTATATATATTTATATATTTATATATACTTATATATTTATATATTTATATATATTTATATATTTATATATATTTATATATATATTTATATATATTTATATATTTATATATATTTATATATATATTTATATATATATATGATACTAATGTTAATAAGAAATTAAAGCAGTAAACTTTCTCCTTAAGCTAACCAGAAAAAGCAAAAGAAAAGTAGAAATCATTGTGTGATTCTTGCCCCCCGGTTTTGAGCCACAGTGCTACTCTTCACTTTGGAAACTCCACTTTAAGCATCAGTAACTGGAAAAATCCCCTGAAGCCACTCCCCTTGGGTATTTTCCAGTTGCTCAGACATCTCTGTGTAGGAACGTTAACAAGATCACCATGCCCCAGAGAAGCTGTCTGTAAAGAGCATTTATATTTAAGACACCCTTTTTTTTTTTGATAGTTACTAAAGATTTTCATTCTGCTATCCTTAGGACATACTTTAAATTCTTAAAAATGATAACCATTTCTCATTTGTCACAATATCTAAGAAAATAGTATACAGTGTAATGAATTTCTAAATTTTCTTTCAGAGGCTTACAGGTTTTTCTTTTATGCCTTTACTGTGTTATTAAAGTTTAAATGTATGAAGGTTTTTTTAAGGCTAACCTAAATAATTTTATGTAGCAGAAAAAAATATTTTCAAATCATATGTCTGATAAGGGATTTGTAGCCAGAATATATAAAAACTTCTGCATCTCAGTAATGAGATGAAAAATGACCTAGTTAATAAGTGGGTGAAGCATTTGAATAGATATTTCTCCAACAACAGTATACAACTGGCAAATATACACATGAGAAGATATTCAACATTGCTAGTAATTAGAAAAGTCAAGTCGATCGATGAGCTATACTTTACATACACAAAGTCGGCTATAATAATAAAGTGTCAGGCAATACCTAGTGTTGGTAAGGTTGAGAAAAAATTAGAATGCTCATCTATTACAGATGAGAAGGTAAAGTGCTGCAGCCATATGAAAAATAAGTTAGCAGTTCCTCAAAATATCAAGTTCCCACATGAAGACAGCAAGGCTTATTCAAAATTCAAAAGTCAATCTATGTAATCCACCACATAAATGGGCTAAAGAAAAAATATACAGTAGTATCATTTGATGCAGAAAGCACATTTGACAAAAAATTCAACACTTGTTCATGATAAACGTCTCAGCAATTTAAGAATTAATGAGAACTAACTCAATAGAGAGAATCTATAGGAAAAATAGATACTGCTAATGTATTTAGTGATATTGTGAGTTCTTTCCCTAAAAATCATGAACAAAGCAAGGGCATACATGCTCACCACTCTTATTCAGTACAGTATTAGAAGGTAAAGTCATACACGTTGGAAAGGAATAAATAAAACTATTCCTGTTTACCAATGAAGTTTTTGACTATATAGAATATTTCAGTGCATCTGCAGGAAACTTCCAGAAATACTATATGAGTTTAGCAAGGTTACATGATACAAGATCCACATAAATTGATTTGCATTTCCATATACTAACAATAAACATGAGGAAACAAAAATTGAAACTACAACATCATTTAAAATGTATCCACAGAAAAATTATTTGGTAAAAATTTAACAAAACATGTATAAGATCTGTATGCTAGAAATCAGAAAATGTTGCTAAAATGAAATCAACATACATTTAAATAAATGGAGAGGCATATTATGTTCATGGACCCAGAAGTAATGGAAGATTCAGCACAGTAAAGGTGCCAATTCATTCCCAAATTAATCTATAGATTTAATATCTATCAACATCTAGCAAGTTTTTAAAATAGACATAAAAAAGACATATTTTTAAAACAGACATAAAACAAGCATATATGGAAATGCACTGGTCCTAGAGTAGCCAAGACAATCATGAACAAAAAAGAGAGAATAAAGTGAGAAGAATCACTCTAACCAATACTGACCTTTAATAAATAGCTACAGCAAACAAGACAGCATGGCATTGGAGGAGGGAGAGATACACAGATCAATGGAACACAGTTCAATAGAGAACCTAAGAATATGTATACATACTCATACATACTCAACTTTTTTTTTTTTTTTTTTTTGACAGAGTCTCCCTCTGTTGCCCAGGCTAGAATGCAGTGGCAGGATCTTGGTTCACTGCCACCTCTGCCTCCTGAGTTCAAGCAATTCTCATGCCTCAGCCTCCCGAGTAGCTGGGATTACAGGCACACTCCACCACACCCAGCTAATTTTTTTGTATTTTTAGTAGAGGAGGGGTTTTGCTATGTCAGCCCAGCTGGCCTCGAACTCCTGGCCTCAAGTGATATGTCTGCTTTGGCCTCCTAAAGTGCTGAGGTTACAGGTGTGAGCCATCACACCCAGCCTCAACCAATTTTTGAAAGGTACAAAAGCATTTAATGGAAGGTAGAGTGGCCTTTTCACCAAATGATATTTGAGCAGTTAGATTTAATAGGCCAAATAAAAGGGGCTAAACCTTGCATCTTACACAAAATTTAACTCAAAATGAATTACAGGTTATAAGAACAAAGAAGAATATCTTTGATATCTAAAACTGGGTTAAGAATTCTTAGTCCTAACATTGAAAGTATGATTCATAAAAGGAAGAATTCATGAATTGGGCTTTATAAAAATTAAAATTATTTACTGTATAAAATATCTGTTTAAGTAGGAAAAGACAAACTACAGGTTGAAAGTAAATATTTGCAAAGAAATAATATCTAGAATACATAAAGAACACTTAAACATGGAGAACCGAGAAAATTTGAGTAAAATTGGTTGATTTTATTACTGTCATAATTATGGTCATGATATTGTATAAGTTTGCCCAGGTGTTACCACTGGAGGAAATGCTATAAAGTGTAAACTAGGTCTCTCTATATTCATTCTTACAACTGCATGCCAATCTAAAATTAATGCAAAATAAAAAGCTAAAGAAAAAAAATTATGTGCCAGCAAAATTGCATTTTAACATCCTCCATGGCAATCTTAAAGTATGGTACCCACATTTGTATATACAACCCAGCAGTGTAAATATGTATATTTATGTGTAAACTTTTAGTACTGACCACGTACAACAGCTTGCATGTGGCAAAAAGATAATTTGAAATAGAAAATAAAACGAAAAAAAAACAGAGTTTTTTTCCTTCAAGGATTCTGTAAGGTAGTCAGAAAATAAGACACATACAAATGACTATGGTACAGGCAGTATGTGTGGAGTTACATAAAAGACGTATACACATTTACTCTATGAGTTTAGGAGGAAGATGGCAATGCCTTTTGGAAAAGTTCATGGAACACAGGCTTTCTGCAGTAAACTTTAAGGACAAAGAGATTTTTTTTTCTTTCTTCATGTGTTTTTAATTCTTGTTTAGTCCTTTCTTTATCATTCCTTATCATTGAAAATAATTTCTAAAAGAGTTTTCCAAGTATTAGTAATAGGGGTAACTTTAGGTTAAATCCAGCATGAACAAGAATATCAAAGCAGAAGACATGAGCTAGCAGAATACAATCAGCCTATTTCTTCCAAAGCAAGAGCTATAATACGTGATGACAGCAGAAAAAGATGCAAGCTAGATTTTAGGTTTTGAATGCCAGGTTAAGAATTTTATTTTTGTCCTATAGAGTGACAGACACTATTAAAAGTGTTTCAGTGGGGCCACACAGAGATGAAACATGCTATCCAATGAAAATGTGTATGTGAAAACTTTCAGTCCTATCATAGATATAAAAAGAAAAAGAAACAAGAACTGTAAAAAGAAAAAGAAACAAGAACTGTAAAAAGAGAAAGCTGGATAGTTCTCTAACAAAATTTAACCAATAACTCTCTTATCATCTTGCTGGATCTTCAAAAAAGTTTATAAATTCAGCACCAAAAGTCTGTTATGATTGGAGATCAGAAAGGTATCTCATAATTTTGCTGTCATAATCTTCCAAGTCAGAGGAATTGAGATCTGCATGGCCTTTTAAGGAACTAGGTTGATAAGACGGATTTAAGAACTTTTCCTCCCTGTAAAGTCAATGAGGGAAGGAAGCTCACTCCTATTCAGGTCTCTGTTATCATTGCTTTGCATAGTACTTGGAACATAATAACAGATCAACATGTATTTTGAGTGCATTATGAATGAAGACAAACATGAGATAAAATCAAAAGGCTTAGCTCATATTGATTCTGAGTGTAAAAGAGAAAGAAAGACCTAAAAACAAAGAGCTATTCAAGCCCTGGTTTCTGGTAAGAATAGAGCTCTAATAAAGATTCAGGAAAGTCACAGCCACACTGTGTGAATTATGAGCCAATCACTGCTCAGCTGTTTGCGATGCCTTTGGGTGTAGTTGAAAGACGATAAAAGTTACTCTAAATATGCACTTGCTGCCTCTGTTTTTGCTATTTACAAACACTCAGAGACAGAAAAATAGATGAATCTGATTATTTTTTCTGAAGGAGAACATGAGATACTCTGTACCAAATTCAAATAAAAAATGAGTGCTTTGAGATTGCATGATTAAATAGAATAACAACATCCCTGGCAAACGTGATTAAGGGAAAAGATTATAGAAGCATGTGAGAAACGGAAAGCGTTATTAAAAATATGTCAGCTTTTGGTATTTCATCCCTAACCCTTTCAGAAGATCCATTATTATGCCAACAAATTTCGTGTAAGAATAATGATAGTGACATTTACTGAAGAACTACAAACAATATAACTTTTCATTTTAATGTTTCATATTTCTCATGTTTATCTAAGACTCAGAAAGGTTTTATGTTTGTATTCAAATTCAAGGTGTTTTTATTCACTTCTTTTTTAAATCACTAAAGTATTTTATTTTGTCATCTGCATAAAGTCTGAAGTTTTATGAAATGTTCTGAAAATGAATAGGCAGTAAATTTTAATTGGCTGTAGCTTTTTAAGCTGTTTTTGTGGCTGATTAAATTTATAAGGTTTTATTTTATATCTATATAGATTTCTTATAACTATTGGCTTTCCAAAAACTAAATTAGCAGGCAAAAAATTAAGGTATAATTCAGTTTTCTTTCATCAGGATGGTTAAACTGAGCTTTTTAGAGAGGTAGACAATGTATTCGTATGACAGTTGACCTCCTAAATATTTTCATCCCAAAAATTCCATTACTAAGATTCTCTGGGAATCTCTGGGAATTCTCTGGGAATGCTTTTGTTTAAGGCATAAAATATACATACCTGGTGTTAGGATCTGAATGCCTGTGTTCCCATGAAATGAATACATTGAAATCCTAATTCCAATGAAGCTATTAGGAGGTGTAGCCTTTTGAAAGGTGATTAGGCAATGAAGGCAAAACCCTCATGGGTGAGATTAATCCCCTCATAAGAGAGACCCCAGGGAGCTCTTTTGTTTTTTTGACCAGATGAGGGCACAGCTAGAAGGTATCATCTATGAGCCAGAAAGCAGCCCTCACCAGATATCGAATCTGCCTATATTTTATTGGAATTTCCAGCCTTCAGTACTGTGAGAAATAAATTTCCATTGTTTGTCAGCCACGCAGTCTAAGGTGTTTTGCCAAAGCAGCCCAAATGAACTGAAACATTTGGTTATATATCATCAATTTGGTAATTATTTGCAAACTGTTGAGGTTTTCTCAAATGTTTATTTGGCTAGTCTGCATTGTATTTCCAAGAACTACCCTTTCTGTGTGTTTCTGGTTACAGTGGGCCACAAGAGATATTCTTGTGGGACAGTTTAAGTGTCAAAATGAAGCAGCGGCTTTTTTGTAGCTCACATACACATTTGCTTCCATGCCTGCAACTTCCTGTCTTTCCCTGGATCCTCTGTCAGTTTCTTTGATTCCTGGGCCAGGTGTGCACAGAACTTTGTGCCCTAACAAAGGGACCTGGTGCTGTAAGGCACCGGGACATCAAGATTGTTCACAGCAAAAACTGGCACTGGCTTCAGCCTTCCCTGAGGACTTCAGCTCTTTCTTGACGGGTATAGATGGTTCTTGTTCTCCTTGGCTTTCTGTGCATAGTTCCCTCCCAATGGCCACAGGATACCTGTGGACTTTAAGCACTAGTATCAGAATAGAAGAGCCATGAACCTTGACTTGTATCATGTACATATGTACGATGTATCATTTATATCATACAATTTGTAATTCTACACTTTCTTTTTTTATAGACAGAGTCTTTCTCTGTTGCCCAGGCTGGAGAACAGTGGCACAATCATAGCTCACGGTAACCTCAAACTCCTAGAATTAAGCAATCCTCCTGCCTCAACCTCCTGAGTAGCTGTGACTGCAGGTGTGTGCCACCATGCCTGGATACTTAAAAAATAAAAAAATTCTAGAGACAGAGTCTCGCTATATTGCCCAGACTGGTCTAGAACTCCTGGCCTCAAGCGATCCTCCCATGTCAGCCACCCAAAGCCCTGGGATTACAAGCATGAGCATATTTTTAAATATTAGTGTTTATTCAAATTTTTTATAATTACAAATAAATAATTATCTGAAATTTTCTTGGGAGAAAGATGAAATTTGAATCAACATGGTAAATGGTTAGAATGCTGATATTTAGAACAGTTTTAAGATATTTTTAACAAATCTTAGGACGTTATATTATAAGGACTTTGAGGGAAATAAAAGCAGCCTTCAGAATACAATCATGAAGTTTCATACTAGGAGCCTCATACAAACACTTAATCCAACATGGTTCAAAATGTTTGAAAAACATAAGTTCTGACAGAAGTCTGCAAAAAATCCACACATTTTGTCATTCTTTCATTCGACACATTGACGTGGCATCTATAACCTGTACCAGGCACTGTTCTAGATCTTGGGTTATATCAATAACCAAAAGAGAAAGAATTCTGCCCTCTTGAGCTTATACTCAGGAAAGAAATAAAACACATGATAACTGCAATAGTAAGATGCTGTGTGTATGTTAAGTCATTTTAAGCACTATGAATAAAATTGAAAGTTGTTCGGTGTCATGGGTATTGGAAGGATTGGCAACGCTAAATAGGAGCAGATGCATGATGCAGTTTCAAACAGAATAGTCAGTGTAGGCCTCCTGGGGCTGGCATTTAAACAATGATTTAAAGAAAGAGATAAGAGGGTTAACAGTGGTGGTGACGAATATCTTAAATTCTGGGAATAATCATGCCACGGCCCTAAAGTGAGTTTTGGACTCGTATGTTTGGTAAGGAAGGAAGCATGGTTGACTGAAGCCAAAGAGGGAGAAGAGTGATGAGAGAAAAGTCAGATATTTAGTAGAGGAGGTCCTGGAATGGCAGTATGAAAAGACTTAGGAATCATCTTATTTATTTAGACCCTTTTTAATTCATTTCATCAAAACTTTACAGTTCTCTACATATAGATTGTGCACGTACTTAATTAAATATTTATCTGATTATTTCCTTTTTTGGTTCTATTTCAAATTTCAGTTGTTAAATGCTGGTATATAAGAGCACAACTGAATTTTGTATGTCAATTTTTTTGTTGTTGTTGTTGCTTTTGCGATGGAGTCTCGCTCTGTTACCCAGGCTGGAGTGCAATGGTGCAATCTTGGCTCATTGCACCCTCTGCCTCCCAGGTTCAAGCGATTCTTCCACCTCAGTCCCCCTAGTAGCTGGGATTACAGATTCAAGCCACCATGCTAGGCTAATTTTTGTATTTTTAGTAGAGACAGGGTTTCACCAAGTTGGCCAGGCTGGCCTCAAACTCCTGACCTCAAGTGATCCACTCGCCTATGCTTCCCAAAGTGCTGGGATTGCAGGTGTGAGCCACAGCACCCGGCAATATATAAGTCATATACCCTGCAACCCTCTTATAATTACTTGTAAGAGTATTTTTTGTCTATTATTGGGATTTTTTACATATACAATTATACTATCTGTGGAAAAATAAAAAAAGTTTTTACATTTCTTTTCAATTTGTATACTTTAAAATTTCCTTTTCTTGACTTATTGCATTAGATGAGACTTCCAGTACAATGGCTAATAGCAGTGGGGAGAGAGGACATTCTTGTCTTCTTCCCCATCTTAGGATAAAAACACCTCATCTCTCTGACTCGTTAAGTGTGATGTTAGTTGTAGGTACTTTTGGAGATGCTCTTTATTAAATTGAAGAAATCTCTCTATATTCCTAATTTGCTGAAAGGTTTTAATCATTGATGGGTGCTTATTTTCTCAACCAAATTTCTGCATGTATTGATATGATTATACTATTTTATCTTTAGCTTGCTGATGTGATTGGTTGATTACATAATTGATTTTCTAGTGTTGAGCTAGCCTCAGATATGTGGGATAAATTCCACTTGGTAGTACTATGTAATTCTTTTGATTATTTCGATTATAATTCTATAATCCTGTTGAATTTGATTTGCCAATATTTTTGAAGACTTTTCACCTATATTTATAAATTATGCTGTAGTTTTCCTTTTTTTGTAATCTTTATCTGGTTTTGGCATTTGCTGGCCTTCTAGAGTGAATTAGTCTTCTGTATTTTGGAAGGGATTTTAAAGAATTGGTGACTTTTCTTCCTTGACTGTATAGTAGATTTTACTAGTGAAATCATCAAGGTCTGGTATTTTAAAAAATCATTAGTTATTGATTTATTTTCTTAAATGAATCAACGATCTAATAGTGTTTGTCTTTTAATTGATATTTAGGCAACTGATATTTAAAGTGATTACTTATATAGTTAGATTACCTACAATATGTGTAATTGTTTTTATTTGTTATACTTGTTCTTTGTTATTTTTTAAATCTTTCTCTTTTTTTTCTGCCTTCTCTGATGTTAGTGAATATCTTATTACATTGTATTTCTTTTCCTCTTCTAGCATATTAGTTTATATCTTTAAAAAATATTTTTGTGTTTCTTCTAGAATTTGCAATACGCATTTACAGTAATCTAAGTCCAGCTTCAAATAACATTATAACGCTTCACATGTAGTGCAGGTAACTTAAACCCCTGTGTAAAACATGAGGTGATTTTTCTCTATTCTTCACCATTAGAAATTGTGGTGCTGGAGGTAGAACCCATGAATGTGTGGAGCTCCTACCCCACCTAAGTCTGGGCCTCCCAGGCAGCTTTACCTTCAAGCTTCACCACATTCAGCCCCCAGCAATTCATTAGTTACTGTGGAAATTTTCCTGCAAGGTATGGACTCCAGTGACTACTGCTGTAAGTTGATATTGACTATAAGATTCCCTGCATTTGCTTGTCTTTTCAGATTTTAGGGTGGCATTTTGCCCCGTGACCACCATTCTTACTTGGATCTAAGAAAAGATAACTTGTTTCTCTTTGCTCTGGTTTCTCTTGAAGAGGATGGAGTGATGCTTTCAGATCCCCAGTGCTGAAATCAGAAGTCCTCCAACTAACAAATATTTAATGTTTATTTGGTAACCAACGTCTATTTTATTTTTTAACTTATTTTACTTCTGCTAAATTTTGAATCTGTACATATTTTATTTCAATATATAGCAATACCTACATACCAGAGACATCTAGAAGCAGAACTCATTTAAAGAGCAAGAACTAGGTAGACAGCTGTGATTTGCCACAGTACAGGCCCACGGCATTCTGCTTGTTTGTTAATTGGTAGATGATGGAACAGTTCAGTGAGTCGTTGTCTCACTACAGACCTACAAGCTCTCAGCACTCGCAACTGTGATACAGCTAGAAAGTGTTCTTAGCAGTATGCTGTGACTTACTCTAAATTCGTCATCAGCATTCAACTTAGATTTTAGCACAGATATATGTGCAAGTAAATTATATATATATATAAATCATATATTAACTAACTAAACAAAAAAATATAGGTTCTTGTACTTTAATCTTCCTTTTGTAACATACCTAGAAGGAAATGATTTTAACATTCTGGAAGGAAACTGTCATTGCTTTTTTCCTCTTCATTTTTTGTAAATTAAAAACGCCAGGACTCATTTGGGTGACACTGATTAAACCCTAAGCCTTAAATCTATGTTGAGTTTTTAATCATTTCATGCTATGGAATAAATGTAGCAAGCACTGGTATATTCAGCTGCCTCTCTACCTGAAGTAGTTATTCAATATCAAAAATAACATTTTTATACATAAAGCTCTAGAATATACAAATTATTCTGAATTAAAATAAATTTGTCTTAGCCAGGAAACAAAGTGAGACCTCACCTGTATAAAAGAGTAAAAAATTAGTTGAGCATGGTGGTGCATTCTTTTTTTTTTTTTTTTCTTTTTTTTGAGATGGAGTCTCTCCCCGTTGCCCAGGCTGGAGTGCAGTGACATGATCTTGGCTCACTGCAAGCTCCGCCTCCTGCCATTCTCCTGCCTCAGCCTCCCAAGTAGCTGAGACTACAGGCACCTGCACCATGCCCAGCTAATTTTTTGTATTTTTAGTAGAGATGGGGTTTCACCGAATTAGCCAGGATGGTCTTGATCTCCTGACCTCGTGATTCGCCTGCCTCGGCCTCCCAAAGTGCTGAGATTACAGGCATAAGCCACCGCACCTGGCCAAGGTGGTGCATTCTTGTAGTTCCAGCTACTCAGGAGCCTGAGATGGAAGAATCTCTTGAACTTAGGAAGTCAAGGATACAGTGAGCTATGATTGAACCTTTGCACTCCTGCTTGGGCAACCGAGGAAGACCCTGCCAAAAAAAAAAAAAAAAAAAAAATGAGGTTGTCTTTCACAGAACATCTAAACTGGAAACACATTATAATAATACAATGAACAAATCTAATTAGGGTTTAGTATTCTTTTATACTTAATTAACTACTGTGGCTTTATTAGATTATAGAAACTTTTTCAGACACAGACAAATTACATGTATTTTTGAAATATTTGGTAAATCATTAAATGAAATAATTTCTTATCTAAAGTAAGGCAGACCGATGCGATTTCAATCTATTTTGAACAGAGTTGAAAATAATACTATTTGGCTGACAGTTGTTATAAAATGGAATCCAAAGCAACATTAAACAATTGTGTGATACGATCTTACATTGGTATAAATAGACATTCATTCTTTGTGCAGAGGTGTAGGTATTCTACAAACTTTTCCAAAGCTCCATTTCCAAGTTGTATACTTAATGCATGAAGAAATCATAACCTTTTCTAAGATATTATTCCCTTCTGTCTTATTAGGAAAACACCTATTCAGGATTTGTATAAATTAAGTTTTTATTAATTTTATTTACATTTACTCATTATTTTAATTAATTATACTGTATTAATTTTATTGATGGTTATGAAAGGTACCTAATCAGGATTTATATTAACTAGGACGGGCACGGTAGTTCACACCTGTAATCCCAGCACTTTGGGAAGCCTAGGCGAGTGGATCACTTGAGGTCAGGAGTTTGAGACCAGCCTGGCCAACATGGTGAAACCCAGCTGTATTAAAAATACAAAAATTAGCCAGGCTTGGTGGCGTATGCCTGTAATCTCAGCTGCTAAGGAGGCTGAGGTGGGAGAATCACTTGAACCCAGGAGGCAGAGGTTGCAATGAGCTGAGATCGCACCATTGCACTCTAGCCTGGCCACAGAGTAAGACTCCATCTCAAAAAGAAAAAGAAAAAAAGGGCTTATATTAATTAATAAAAATTAATTCCATGAATTTTTCTTTCTCTATAATTTTAAGGAAAGGTGTAATTTTCTCTCATTGAATATAATATTTTTCAAAGACAAAGAGTTGCTTAGTTATTTATAGGTCTTTAATCTTTGAAACTGCAGAGATTGTTTTCAACTGGTTTCGTACTTTATGTCTGTTGGCTTTGGCCTTGTACTTTCTGCCTCACTAAAAGTATAATAATGATGCCTGCCTAATTGAAATGGAAATCTCTTCAGAAATCCCTGTGATTGAGTTTATTGTGAATTATAAACAAGGACTCTTTATGACATACAAAACTTTGCATATGGATTCATAGTTAAATGTTTAGGCTGTTATAGGTGGCTTATATATCAAATTTACTGACCCCTTTTAGTATTCTCTCAATCATATGTTTAGGGGAAATATCAATGGACCCTAAATCAGTAATCTCAAACATGAACTAAAGGGGTCTATATGAAAAAATGCTAAAAAGAAATTTGGAAAAATGTAGAATTATTTTAACCCTTAAATTGAATCAAATAAAGTTATATATCTAAAGAAACAAACATCAGACATCTTTCAATTAGCCACAGTGTTTCAGATAAGGCCAATATTTATACCTTTAACTTAACTTAAAAAAATTTTCATGTCTAAGCAGTTTACAGTTATTAGACTGTCATTTACTGCTATATAAATTTCAGAAATGTTTATAACATTATCGAAGTCCTTTTAGGGATCATTTTGATATTGTCATTGTTACAAAGTTATAGAAATAAAAGTTAACACAGTCCACATCATAATTTAGAAGAAGATGAGGACAACATACGAGAGTATGCTTTCAAGTATTTTCTCACATCTATTCTTTATGCAATCAATTAATGAATATTTATCTAAAGCTTAAATGACGCATAAAAAATGCAGAAAACCATGGTCGACACCTAAATAATTTACAATCTAATTGAGAAAAATAAGTTGATTTTACTTATGAAGCACGGGTATTTGACAAAAGCAATGAGTATTGGTAAATCCAAAAAATACGCTCATAAGAAATCAATAAACATGTGGAAAATGGCCTTGAGAAAACTCTTTTAAAGATGTTTATTATTTTTGGTTCTTGCTTCTTGGCACTAAATGAAAAACAAAATTTGAGTAAAGCATTATGAAAATTTGAATTAATATATTTGAATATCATCTTGATTAACTTTACCAGTGTGTTTGTATACTTATTAATTGTATAACAGACTGAATAAGTAGAACAAAGTTTTTTCAACTAAGCCTATCTTGTCATTATAATCATCTTATTAAATACATTTATCATATGTATGTTTATATGCATTTTTAAATATATCATGTAAATTTAAAAAAATATTTGTTTCTCTGCCCTTTTTGAGTTACTAGTTGGGACAGATGCTTGTATCAAAAAATAGATTAACAAGAGAAAATCAAACGGAAGTTATTAAAATGTATATATCATGCATACAAGGGAGATGACCCAGATAAATTAGCATATTGCCAGAGTAGATCTCAAAGAGGTGGCTTTGACTTTGGGATTAAGTACCATCCCTTGCTGAAACAAAGAAAGAATGGTATGAGGAAAGGGTAATTATGGGGAAATAGCCAGGAAAAGCACAGTGAAAAAGAACAAAGTCTGTTATGTGGACTTCAATCAATGCCTTCCCCACTGATAAGACATTCTAGAGATGTAGTCATCCTTCTCTTCCTGGAGCAGAGAGGGAGACACCCTTACAAATGGAGATTTCCTTATAGATGTAAACTTCTCTTACAAAAGAGTAACTTCTACTCTGTTTTCAAAGCTTCTCCCTTGTCTGATGTTTCTCAAAATAGTTTGTTCCAAATTATTTATATATACTAAAGAGGCATATTTGGGGTAGCATATTCTGGCCTCCTACAGTCATATTTTGGCTGGTGAGTGATAGGCGTGAGCCCTCTCATTTTTCCATTTGAAAATTCTGCAAGAAGTTTCACAGTCCAGGACATGAGTTGGTGGATTATCTCATAATTTGTTGAAGAGACATTTCTATGGAAATAAAAGGAAAACACATGTTAATAGTTAGAGCAAAGTAAAAACCAATTTCTGCATTTGGAGGACAGTCAGTTGAAAAAATTTACAGATGTGGGTTGGGCTTAAAACATCTTTTGCAATTTAAATGTCTCAATGTTCCAGTGAACTTTCTGATTGACCTACACAGCTGTCAACAAAAAAAGAATTAAACTCTAAAATATTTAAAGAGGTTTATTCTGAGCCAAGTAAGTGACCATGGCCCAAGGCATAGTCTCAAGAAGTTATAAATTGGTTTTGCATGTTTTAGGGAGACAGAAAACATCAATCAATACATATAAGGTACACAAGGGTTCAGTCTGAAAAGGTGGGACAACTTGAAGAGGGGGTGCTTATAAGTCATAGGTGGATACAAAGATTTTCTGACTGGCAATTGGTTGAAAGAGTTAAGTTATTATCTAAAGACCTGAAATCAATAGAAAGGAGTGTCTCAGTTAATATAAGGGGTTGTAGAGATAAATTGTAGATGAAGTCTTATAGGTGGCCACCTTTAGAGATAACAGACGGCAAATTTTTCCTGTCTGACCTTTAACAGGTGCTAGACTCTTGCGAATCTATTCAGGATAAGAAAAGGACTTAAGGCCCAGCACGGCGGCTCATGCCTGTAATCCCAGCACTCTGGGAGGCTGAGGCGGGTGGATCACGAGGTCAGGAGGTCGAGACCATCCTGGCTAACATGGTGAAACCCAGTCTCAAAAAAAAAGAAAGAAAGAAAGAAAAAGAAAAGGACAGGGATTCTCTACAGAATTTAAATTTCCACAATAAGAGACAGAATTGCAAGACTATTTCAAAATATGTCAAAGAAATATGTTTTGGGGTAAAACCTCCTACGTGTTATGTGGTGCTACACTAGTCAGGTTGGAATTTGGTATCTTACTGCAACAAAGAGTCTGTTTTGTCAGTCTTAAGATCTCTGTTTTAATGTTAATGCTGGTCAGTTGTGCCTGAACACCAAAGGGAGGAGAGTACAGTGAGGCCTGTCTAACCCTCACTTCCCATCATGGCCTGAGCTAACATTTCAGGTTTCTTTGGAATCCCCTTAGTTCATAGGGGGGTTCATTCAGTTAGTAGGAGGACGTAGAATTATATTTTTGGTTTACATAACAATACATTCAAGTCTATCCACGCATGAGCTGTTGTAGCGATTTCTCTGAAGTTTTTATCAATCTGTTCACCTTCAGCTTGCAGGGCTTCAGGAAAAAGGCAGTTTTGTTTTTAGTGATTCGAAGTCAGAAGAGTGAGAGCAAATGAGAAATGCTAGTTTGGAGAGTCATAGTGAGATATTGGAGAAGAACTGGAAGAATTCTGAATCCAGTTTACTTTATGGATAGGTAACAGAAGTTCAAGGACAATGAAAAGGACTAAAATCTAATAGGTATACTATAATTTTTCTCTCTACATTCACCTCCATTTTTACCAAAAATAATCATAGTAACATTGGTTTCTTTGCAAATTAAAGGTAGTCTCACTAAACTTTGAGTATTTATATAAGTGAGCAAGAATAGCAATTGAACATATAGGATCTTTTAAAGTCCACTTTGCTGGAACTTATAAGATATAGCAGATAGGAGTTTTAAACCCTCTTAAGTTTAGGAAGCCAAGCCAAGGAATTGACATTGGACTTCACCTACAATACTTATTGACAGAGCAGGAGCACTGCCATCTTGGACAAGCACTGCCATTTTAAAGTTCACCTTGATCAAAAACTGCCCAAATCCAAAAGGCATCAGCCTAATGGCTAAGGTCAGCCTGACCATAAACCACAAATAACATCTCCGACCAGAAACAGTCTAACCATAAGATAAACCCCTTGCCCAACCAGAGACATAACAGCTCCAAGATAACCTCCCCTCTGGCCAGAGAAATGTCAGCCCCAAGATAACCTCCCCTCCAACCAGAGACATTCCAACCCCACAATAAACTTCTCCTTCATACAGAAACTTTCCGAGTCTGTAATAAGCTCTCTCACCCTAAAACCAATAAATACTCTTAGTTTGTAAGAGAGAGTGCTCATGACCAAAATTGGCCAGAAGCCCCTCTCACGTTTATTCTCTAAAATAAACATCTTTCACTGTTGAGCCACTTTTCATGTTTCTTTCTTCTTTCTTTAACTCTTACACCTATAGATATGGGTAAATTCCTTGCCTGAAAGTTACTCAACCAATTTACTCAATTTATAAGGCCAGGAAAACTTTTTAGCCAGGTGATAGACCATGTTTTTCCCCCAAGGGTCTCTATTAGCTATATAAAGTCAACCTTATTTCCTTAAAACTGTCTGCCCTGTCTCTACTGAAAATACAAAAATTTAGTCAGGCATGGTGGCATACACTTGTAGTCCCAGCTACTCTGGAGGCTGAGGCAGGAGAATCGCTTGAACCCAGGAGGCGGAGGTTGCAGTGAGCTGAGATCGCGCCACTGCACTCCAGTCTGGGTGACAGAAGAGACTCTGTCCATCTCAAAAAAAAGGAAAAATAAATAAATAAATAAAAGCTGTTTGACAATATCTGTTTCTATGCACATTCCTAGTGTGACATTCCAGCTAACCCTTGGTAATGTAACCAATGTTACCAATTGTGTCCTGTTACAAAGAGAACAGATTATTATTGAACTCATGCAAATAGCCATATTGCCATGAAAATAAAAGTATTCACTAAGAGTTTCTAAATTCTGGACGAATCGGGTAGTAAACAAATGGTAAATGCTTCAATTGTTTTTACAAATGTGTATTTTACCGTATTGCTCCAAGCTGTAGTTCAAGGAAAAAGAAAGGGAAAAATGTTTCCATGAAGTTGAAAAATAAAACATTAAATAACCAACAGTGTTTGAAACAAAAAAGCGACAAAAATTACAATCATCCTCATCAGTTATTTCAGTCTCATATAATTAATTTCTGTTGTGCTTAATCTTGGGTTAGCAATTTTATGAATCCTGCTTTTCCATGAGAGTTCAGGAAATTCTTACCTATTCAACGGGATGGTTTTAAAGTTATCAGAAACATGTAATTGTTAGTCTTTTCCAAGAATCTCCTTAAAGACAAAGCACATTTGTATTATAGTTGCTCACAAAATCTTTCAGGAAAGAATCAGAGAAAAATGATTGCAGATGACAAAAGATTTTAAATGGTCATTTTTGAAGGTCTGATGAATGTACATTATAATGCAATTGACACTCATCAGTATAGGAAATATAGGAATATGGAACAAAACTGATTTTGTGTAAATTCACATTTTATTTTATATCCGTCAATTCCAGCATTCTTTAGTATTAGTTCTCCATTTATATATTTTCAGTGCTCACCCCTGTTTACTGTGCTTTTAACAGTTTCTCATTCCTGAGAAATTCATCTTGAATCAACTCTTAACTGAGTACATTACATGGCCAAATCGTTTCTTCAAAAGGGCACATGGTTCTGTATTTCCCAAGCTGCTCTGGTTGAGAAAGTTGTGGTTTTCTTGATGTAGGCATAATATGGTACTCTGGGATCACACATTATTTTGTTTTTAATCAACTGTATATTTTATAACACTTTCAGATTTGCAGAAAAACTTACAATATATTATGGAGAATTTCTAAATGCCCCTGCACACAATATCATTTATGATTAACATAGCATATGAATATGGTGCACTTGTTAAAATTACTCTACATTATTGGTACATTAGTATAAAGTAGAGTGCATACTAATTCAGATTTTAACTTAATGTTCTTGTCCCAGTCCATGATGCCTTCCAGGATAACACATTGCATTTATTCATCTTGTCTGTAACAGTGTCACAGACATTCTTTGGTTTTGATGACCTTAACATTTGAGGAGTACTGACCAGGAATTTTGTTTATATTGTTTTATTAGAATTTGTTAGACGTTTTTCTTATGAATAGATTGAGATTATAAATTTCAGAGAGCAAGATCACAGAGGTAAATTACCATTTTCATCCCATCATCTCAAGCAGACATACTCTGAACATGCCCCATCATTGTTGAGGGTCATGATGCATTTCTACTGTCTTATTTCATTGTTCAAATGCTCTGACTTTGGCCATTGGTTGTCCTTTCAGGTGGGTCCTTTAACATCCACCTGTCAATGTGTGCTTTGGTTTTGTTGTTGTTGTTACTGTTTCTTTTCTTTTTAATTATTTTATTATTTCCTCTTTTTTATTTTATTTTATTATTATTATACTTTAAGTTATAGAGTACATGTACACAATGTGCAGGTTTGTTACATATGTATCCATGTGCCATGTTGGTGTGCTGCACCCATTAACTGGTCATTTAGCATTAGGTATATCTGCTAATGCTATCCCTTCACCCTCCCCCCAACCCACAACAGTCCCCGGAGTGTGATGTTCCCCTTCCTGTGTCCATGTGTTCTCCTTGTTCAATTCCCACCTATGAGTGAGAACATGCAGTGTTTGGTTTTTTGTCCTTGCAATAGTTTACTGAGAATGATGATTTCCAGTTTCATCCATGTCCCTACAAATGACATGAACTCATCATTTTTTATGGCTGCATAGTATTCCATGGTGTATATGTGCCAAATTTTCTTAATCCAGTCTATCGTTGTTGGACATTTGGGTTGGTTCCAAGTCTTTGCTATTGTGAATAGTGAGGCAATAAACATACGTGTGCATGTGTCTGTATAGCAGCATGATTTATAGTCCTTTGGGTATATACCCAGTAATGGGATGGTTGGGTCAAATGGTATTTCTAGTTTTAGATCCCTGAGGAATCGCCACACTGACTTCCACAATGGTTGAACTAGTTTACAGTCCCACCAACAGTGTAAAAGTGTTCCCATTTCTCCACATCCTCTCCAGCACCTCTTGTTTCCTGACTTTTTAATGATCACCGTTCTAAATCAATGTACAAAAATCACAAGCATTCTTATACACCAATAACAGACAGAGAGCCAAATCATGAGTGAACTCCCATTCACAATTGCTTCAAAGAGAATAAAATACCTAGGAATCCAACTTACAAGGGATGTGAAGGACCTCTTCAAGGAGAACTACAAAGCACTGCTCAATGAAATAAAAGAGGATACAAATGGAAGAACATTCCATGCTCATGGGTTGGAAGAATCAATATCATGAAAATGGCCATACTGCCCAAAGTAATTTATAGATTCAATGCCATCCCCATCAAGCTACCAATGACTTTCTTCACAGAATTGGAAAAAAACTACTTTAAAGTTCATATGGAACCAAAAAAGAGCCTGCATTGCCAAGTCAATCCTAAGCCAAAAGAACAAAGCTGGAGGCATCACGCTACCTGACTTCAAACTATACTACAAGGCTACAGTAACCAAAACAGCATGGTACTGGTACCAAAACAGAGATATAGATCAATAGAACAGAACAGAGCCCTCAGAAATAATGCCGCATATCTACAACCATTTGATCTTTGACAAACCTGACAAAAACAAGCAATGGGGAAAGGATTCCCTATTTAATAAATGGTGCTGGGAAAACTGGCTAGCCATATTTAGAAAGCTGAAACTGGATCCCTTCTTTACACCTTATACAAAAATTAATTCAAGATGGATTAAAGACTTACATGTTAGACCTAAAACCATAATAACACTAGAAGAAAACCTAGGCATTACCATTCAGGACATAGGCATGGGCAAGGACTTCATGTCTAAAACACCAAAAGCAATGGCAACAAAAGCCTAGCCATATGTAGAAAGCTGCAACTGGATCCCTTCCTTACACCTTATACAAAAATTAATTCAAGATGGATTAAAGACTTACATGTTAGACCTAAAACCATTAAAATCCTACAAGAAAACCTAGGCAATACCATTCAGGACATAGGCGTAGGCAAGGACTTCATGTCTAAAACACCAAAAGCAATGGCAACAAAAGCCAAAATCGACAAATGGGATCTCATTAAACTAAAGAGCTTCTGCACAGCAAAAGAAACTATCATCAGAGTGAACAGGCAACCTACACAATGGGAGAAAATTTTTGCAACCTACTCATCTGACAAAGGGCTAATATCCAGAATCTACAATGAACTCAAACAAATTTACAAGAAAAAAACAAACAACCCCATCAAAAAGTGGGCAGAGGACATGAACAGACACTTCTCAAAAGAAGACATTTATGCAGCCAAAAAACACATGAAGAAATGCTCCTCATCACTGGCCATCAGAGAAATGCAAATCAAAACCACAGTGAGATACCATCTCACACCAGTTAGAATGGCCATCATTAAAAAGTCAGGCAACAACAGGTGCTGGAGAGGATGTGGAGAAATAGGAACACTTTTACACTGTTGGTGGGACTGTAAACTAGTTCAACCATTGTGGAAGTCAGTGTGGCGATTCCTCAGGGATCTCGAACTAGAAATACCATTTGACCCAGCCATCCCATTACTGGGTATATACCCAAAGGACTATAAATCGTGCTGCTATAAAGACACATGCACACGTATGTTTATTGCGGCACTATTCACAATAGCAAAGAGTTGGAACCAACCCAAATGTCCAACAATGATAGACTGGATTAAGAAAATGTGGCACATATACACCATGGAATACTATGCAGCCATAAAAAAATGATGAGTTCGTGTCCTTTGTAGGGACATGGATGAAACTGGAAAACATCATTCTCAGTAAACTATCGCAAGGACAAAAAACCAAACACCGCATGTTCTCACTCATAGGTGGGAATTGAACAATGAGAACTCATGGACACAGGAAGGGGAACATCACGCTCCGGGGACTGTTGTGGGGTGGGGGAAGGGGGGAGGGACAGCATTAGGAGATACACCTAAGGCTAAATGACGAGTTAATGGGTGCAGGAAATCAACATGGCACATGGATACATATGTAACAAACCTGCACATTGTGCACATGTACCCTAAAACCCTAAAGTATAATAAAAAAAAAAAAAAAAAAAGCCAAAATTGACAAATGGGATCTAATTAAACTAAAGAACTTCTGCACAGCAAAAGAAACTACCGTCAGAGTGAACAGGCAGCCTACAAAATGGGAGAAAATTTTCGCAACCTACTCATCTGACAAAGGGCTAATATCCAGAATCTACAATGAACTCAAACAAATTTACAAGAAAAAAAACAACCCCATCAAAAGGTTGGTGAAGGACATGAACAGACACTTCTTTAAAGAAGATATTTATGCAGCCAAAAAACACATGAAAAAATGCTCCTCATCACTGGCCATCAGAGAAATGCAAATCAAAACCACAATGAGATACCATCTCACACCTGTTGTTACTGTTTTTAAGCACTTCCTTACTTCCTGGAACCACAAAATGCTCCAATTTCATCTTGTATATTTCCACTCCTGTGAAATCAGCCGTTTCTCCAAGGAGTCATTGTTCTTTTTACAGGAAAATGGGTATAAGCTTGTTGATCATTTGCTACGAGGTGTTATTTCACTGTGGTTCACTGACAGAGTAAAGATCATAAATGCATTTATTACCACTGACCTGTACACTAAAAGATGGTAAAGAAGTTAATTACATATATACTTATTTATATCTATCTATCTATCTAGATATATTATCTCAATAACAATAAACTCTCCTATATCCTTAAAGAAAGAAATATATGTGTATATACTCACCTTTTTGCAAAAAGCAACTTATCAATGTTTTTACATTTTTTTACTTTTAACAGTATTTGTTTGCTTGGTAATGTTATTTTGAGTCTCAGTGTATTCCTTCAGATGGGCAAGTTCTCCTTTCATTTCATTCTGTTTTTTATTATCTCATTTGTGTGCTTTTATTACATTGAATTAAGGTGCTTATAAACGTGACAACGAACAATATAATTATAGCAAGTATAAAACATTTTCCTCAGTACCTTGAGTTATGTTGTCTTCTAAGTAAATTTATTTCATCAATAACATGCTACTTTATTTCTTTTTCTATTTCAATATTATGTTTTCACAATTGCCATTTTGTTTTTACCTCACACTTGAACCCTTCTATTCTACCATTTATTTTATTCTCACACTATATACACATGTTTTGGCTTTTTTTCTCACTATATGTATAACTTCTCTTTTTCCTATATGACCATTCTGTTCTGTTTTCTGTTCTATCCCTTTTTACGTGTGCCTTATGATTGAGGTTAGGGCAGTAGTGTGCAGAGAATGGGAAAATCTGAGCAGAGGAGACCAACAAAGAGCATATCTTCTTTGCTAGAATGGCAGATCTTTACTTTCCTTCTCATGATGTATTCTCTAACTGCTTTCTACTACTGTTTGTTTCAACCTATGTGGGGGCTGTATCTGTCCCAATGTGACAAACACCTGGGTTTTGAATGTGTTTTCTTTGCCTGAAGTCAGTGTATGCTACGAGTGTGCTCTGGTCTGCAGTCGCTCGTGCCATTTATGATCCCTGATTCACTCATTTCTCCCCACCAGTCACTTCGTTTATACTTCTATCCAAATGGGGAAACATAATGACAGTAACCACATTTTTCTATTGATATTTGTATTAGGAGGAATTCCACAAACTGTTACCACATACTTGTGTGGCTTCCCCATTGTGAAGGAAGAATGAAGAGGGAAGCTGAGCCCGGTTGTCTGCTTCAACCCAAGGTTACTGTGGTTGTTGTTGTTTCCTCTTCCTTATTAGTTTTAAATGTTAATTGCACTATGTTAAAATTATGTTGTCTGGGTTAAGGTTGGGGAATTTGTTGCTGTATTTTATAAATTTTTGTTAAGTTCATAATTGGTAAAGAAATACTGTGATGCAGGTTTAACCTGTTATTTCAATACAGAAGGCACCAGAATATTTTTCAAGCCATACATTGAGGCTTCTGCCCCAACACTCAGCTGAAGCAGCTCTGATTGAGGTCATCAGTGCCTACATTACCAGTCCCGTTGCTTGTTTTAGACCTAATTTTACCATATTGCACTCCAGCACCTAGCATCAATAATTTCTTTTCCTGTCTAAAAATTCTCTTTTCCTTTCTTATCAATGGCATTGTTCTCTCCTTGCCATGTGCTGACCTACTTGACTGTTATTCCAGTCCTATTTGCTTGTCTTTTTTCCTTTGACTCCTAATAACATACTGGGTTCCCCTAGAGAACCGTCCTTATCCTGGTTTGCTTTCTCTCCCTGAGCTATCACCTCCATCTGTATGTTTTCAACATCTACCTTTTTACTTATTGCCCCAAGCATAAATCAGGTTAAGCTCTATCTCTCAAGATCTAGGCCTACTGAACACTTCCTAGTGAAACATACCAAAAGCTGTAGTTATCATATTTTTCTCCCAATGTTGTTCTTCTCCTAGTTCCCTTGTCTTTATGAATAAAAACACTCAGATGAGCAGTCTGAAAGTTAAGGTCGTTGCCATCTGGCCCTTGATTCCTGAGCTTTCATGCAAGGTTATGCAAGTCACTAACCGTAAAACAGCACCAGGCCAGGGGACTGTCTGAGGCTCACATTTCCCAACAAGCACAAAAGTGCCCTGGGGTCAAGCAGCAGACCATCCCCACTTACAAGATGATGCCCAAATCCTTTAGCAGTAGCCTGAATTGCAGTTCTGTGGTCTGTTATCTCCTTTCTGCTTCAGTCATAGTTTAGGAGCTCTGTGTCTTATACCCAACTTGTCTTCCTGCTTCCACAATTACCACCACTGGATCCATCTTCCACATTGTCTGAGCAATGATTTTAATCCATTCTCCTGAGTAGGCTCTCTACCAGTTCACTTGCTCCCCAAGAATCCTCATAACTCATCTCCTCATGGTAGACTCTGGTGACAACATTCCATACCATGTTTTACAAAAATACTTTATACAACTTTACTTATGCTCTGGCATTCCCAGTATTTACTGTGTCCTTTCCACCCCTCTGTGTCCATCCAGCTCATCATATTGTATTTTCCAGTCTCATTGCAAACATCATCTCTATGAAGCATTTCTGACTTTCTGCTATTCCTCTGTTTCTCCCTTGCTCCCCTCCCACATAATATAAGTATGGCATTTATATTATAGACCTTCAGGGACTGTAGGTTATTTAGGAAAATACCAGGATGTACACACTTATTCATATTTGTATTTCTAGTATTGAGAAGAATGCCTGCTCCATACATTCATACAGGGGAGAATGGCATTAATTGAGGAAGCAGTTGTTATTAGTTCTGAATAAGCATGCTTAAAAAAAATTAGGTCTTCTCAAAAGGATTAAGATTGCACACATCTACAACTCTCATATTTTCTAAATACAAAGATTTCCCTCCATATTTTTAATTGTTTTACGAAAAGAGAAACATAACTAACCTACTCAAGTAACAAAAACAATTTAAATATTTCTAAATGGTAGGCCATTGATTTACTGGTTTAATTGGTTTATTTGTTCTAGAGAATGTGTAATATAGTGTAAATTATTTCCCTGTAGCTACAGACATCTACTATGTTGAGAAATTCCACTTATTTTATACTGCCTGTGAGAGCAGAAATAGCCTTTGCTTGTCATTTTTTAAATTTACTGACAAACCCAGCACTCTACTCTTGCCGACATTAGATGAACAATGAATTAAACAGCTCACTTTTGACAACTCAACTCTCTGAGGACATGCAGTCTCAGAAACTTCAAAGATTTCAAGGGATCAGTTTTATGTGCACAGCAATGAAATGTGTTGTTTAAGGTCATCTGGAAAAAAAAAGGGTAGGATAAACAGAATGATTTTTAGTTATACAATTAAAGGATGTTGACATATGAGGCTATTTTTGTCATTTCAGAGGTTAATGTACCTAATGCTTTATTCTTACTCCACCTAGGAATTGCATGTTATAGGTTGCTGGCATTAATTTACAGTGTCTCTTCTCCTTAAAATAAACACAACAATTTTATCCTTTTCTTGTGAAGGCACAGAGCTGTGTCCTAAGGTTAAATGTGTTTACTAGGAAAAATATTAATTCCAAAAATATTATTTCCAAATATTAGTTCCATTTAGTTCCAACATGTGACCAGTTTAACCAAAAGGAATTTGATGCTGTTGTTGTTTTACATTTTGCTTTGCAAAGTTCTTCTAAGAGGAGCAAAATGGTAATGTTCAACCTTTAGACTTAAGATAAATAGTATATAATAAGCCTGGGTAGAAGACTACTATATAAATATTTCAATCCTTGGTTGTATGTGGTATGGAAAACACAGTAACAAAATTCACTAATCTGCTCTGTAATGTTTATGTGGATCCAGATGAAGCTGTGTCTTCACTAGATAATTTATCAAGTTTACTGATCTTACAGTATCATTTACTAAGTTATCACCGAATAGAATGCATAGACTTGGGACAAATCTCCAGGGTGCAACTGCGTCAGTGCCCATGATTCTTTTGTAGCGCAGTCACGCGTAACAGCCTCAAAAAGTGGAGGCGTGGAGTCAGTGACTGAAGTTGTACTTCCTCTTGCTTATACCTTAGTTATAGTGAGACAGTGCTGTGCACCATTAACGAGTTTGCACACATCATTGTATCACTAACACCACTGAAGTTCTTGCAATTTTAATTATTCATACTTAAAGAAATATTACAGAATTCTGAGCCATTTCCACAAATCTAGAAGCTAGAATGTAAATGACACTGGACTGGAAATTTTGTCTGTTTTGCTCTTTGCTGTATTCCCAGTGCCTACAATAAAGACTGATATAATAAATGAACAAATAACAAATGTATTATTATTTATGCTCAGCAAACAGTTTTGAAATGAATATTGAAAGAGAGGAGAAGTCAGATGTGTTTGCTGGTGGTTACAGTCAGGATTGGTACCAGGAAAAACTGCAGAGTTGCTTAAGGTCCTCCACCTTCCTTTGAGATGTCTGTTTTTCCCCTTTTATAGCAAGGGAATACATGGAATGCACACATAGTAGGCTTTGGATTCTGCAGAATGTCCTCACAGAATTTGATTGGGCATCTGTTGAAGAACATGAGGAATGGGTTCCTATTGAGTATTGCAGGGAATGGGGGTGCAATTACATTCTTTTCCAACTTGAAGGATTCTTCAGTTCCTTCACTGCTAGCAGGATTCCTGGATGACTGCTATACATTTTTATCTTCCGGAAACTATAGCTCTCTATCCCACATATGGCTGGGGTCTCTTTCGGAAACATTCCCCCAGCCTCATGTTTCTCAGGCCGTCTCCCGTAGCTAGGTTCCTCCAAATCCTGCCTATTTTAGGTATCTGGAGTTAATGTAATAAACAAGCCACTTGGTGTGCTTCATGAGTCATTACATTATTTCTCCCTAATAAGATATTTAATATGACTCTATAAAAAATGGATTAGCTACAATTTCAGAATGTCGTTTGCAATGCCTAAAGGTCCTTGAAAGAGGATTCTTTCTTCTTTTTAATCTCAAGAATTGTAGGGTGAATTATGCCATTTTTCACTGCTGTGTTCTCTACAGAATGTGAGGCCTTTGCAGGGAAACATCACTGTTTAGGTTGCTGGGGTTTTAGGAAAGTCCAATCTTTGGCAAATACCTAAAAGTTTTAGTTCGCAGTTTCCGAAGATTTTTAGGTTTTTCCACTTGTAATATCCTTGATTCCTAAATATAGTCATTAGTATAGCACATATATTACTTTATTGTCCTTATTTATTTACATTTGCTTATTCCTATTCATTCTTCTTGAGGACCAAATCTAGTCGGTTATAATAATAATAACTCATTTATACATTTTTAAATTTTGGGGGGATTTATTTATTTTGTTTTGTTTTGTTTTGTTTTGAGACAAGATCTCAGTTTGTCCCCCAGGCTGGAGTGCAATGGCATGATCTCGGGGCTCACTGCAGCCTTGACTTCCTGGATTCAAGCAATTCTGCTTCAGCCCCCCAAGTAGCTGGGACTACAAGTGCACACTAACACACCTGGCTAATTTTGGTATTCTTTACAAAGACAACGTTTTGCCATGTTACCCAGGCTGGTCTCGAACTCCTGAACTCAAGCGACGCCTATCTCGGCCTCCCAAAGTGCTGGGACTACAGACATTGGCCACCCTATACATTTATTTATTTATTCCTTCCTGCATATGTGGATTTCATTAAAGTAATAACCACTGAGCATTTGCAATGCAGAGAACAAAAGATGTAAGGTCTCTCCTCAAACATCTTGCCTACTAGAGAGAGACAGACTTATGTGTTTATATATAAGAAAGACAGACGTGTGTGTGTGTGTGTGTGTAGAATGCAATGTCAGATAATGAAAAGGACTGTGAAGAAAAACAAAACAGGGTAGAAGGATAGAGTGTGAGGTACTATTTTTTTAAAGAGTGGTAGGGAAAACTTCTCCAAGGAGGGTTATTTGAGCAAAGACCTGAATCAAGCGGGGAAGCAAGCTATGTAACTATTCTGGGAAAAACTTTTCCAAGTGGAAGAAAAAGCTTGTGCACGTGCCATGTAATGGAAACTTTCATAGTGTGTTTGAAGGCCAGTGACATAATAAATGAGACAGCCAGGTGAGAAATGACCTCGGGAAAGTTGCAGGGCTAGATCGAGGAAGCCTTTCTAGGATGTACTAGGGATTTGGAATTTTATTGTTTGTATGGTGGAGAATCAACGCAGGCTTTGAAAAGGAGTAACATGATAAAATGACTGTCTTTAAAAAATTACTCTGGCAACTGAGTGAAGAATAGGCTACAAGAAAGAAAATGAGATCATAGAGACCAATTGGAGGGGTGACATAGCAATCTAAGTGACTATTGCTTGTGTCCTAGACCAAGGTGTCATGAATAAAGCTAAGTAGAAGGCATAGTTAGGATACAATTTTAAGACAGAAAAGACAGGATATGTTGATGGATCTTATCTATGTGAGAGAAAGGGAGACATCAAGATGCTCTCCATTGTTTTGGAGTGACCAATGGTAGAGGCATTTATTGAAGTGGAGGGAAGTTCATGGTAGGAAGCAGAATGAGGAAAGGTGTGTGTGTGTGTGTGTGTGCTCTAATGTTTGGTTTGAAATGTCTATGACACACACATGTGTAATGAAGTAGTCAGTGGGTTTGAATCTGGAGTTCAGGGAACAGGTTAATCCCAGAGCTGAAAATACGGTAGCCATCAGTATATACAGACAGCATTTAAAACCATGGGGCTCGATGACATCAGTCAGAGAGTCATGTGGACAGAAGTGCAGAGAGAGGAAACAAGCCAGATGAGTAAGGAAGACAGGGTGTTCCAGGTTGGTGCAACATATAACTGTAGTTGAGAGCATAATCTACTTGAATCCAGGACAGATCAGCTTGGGTAAAATACGGAAAGAATGAAGGGTGTAATGTGGTATGAGCCAAAAGGAGAAAGCAGGCAATATGTTAGAAAATGGATGGCCAATGATGCTGCGGTCCTGAGGAATAACTGAAGGATTTTCAACTGGGAAATTACTGACATATTCAGTTACTTTTTACAAATCCCTCTGATTGAAGTCTGAAGACTGGATCAGAGAGGAAAAGAGGAGAGGCAGATAGACTGTTCAGAATACTTATAGAAATACCTGTGAGGGATGACTGTCTGGCGCCCAGATGGTCACTATGGAAAAAGACAAGCAAAGGCATTTGAAAGACAATGAGAAGATGTGGGTTAGGTTTCTAGGTTGAGTGCTTGGAGGAGGTATTACTCTCAGTTGATATGAAGATGACCAGGGGATGGGAGAGGCTCTGTGAGTTTAATGTGCTCCTTGTGAAAGGAATGTTTTGATATTTGGCAACAGAACTGGGATGTATATTTTAATATTTAGTTATCCACAACCTACAGGTGGCATTTAAAACTAAAATAATGAATGAGCTCTCTCTGTAAGTGTATAACATAAGGAGAGGGAGCAAGAGGCACCTGAGGAAAAGCAGTATGCAACAACATTGAAGGAGACCCTAGCAGAGGAGGTGGAGAAGGAGGATCCAAGGACCTGAGGCAAGACACAGTGGGTTCTGGCCTTGGAAGTCAACTAAAAAGTGAGAGCTTCATCAAAGGGCCTCTCAGGAAGGTCCAGAATTATGTTCATACAAAGTGTTTCCTTGGAACAAACTGCGTGTAGCCTTTGGAATTCATTATAGGACTGGGACATCCAGGTTGTCTTGTCACATGGTTGTCTGCTAGGGTTATCATAGCTGAGTACTAAACACTGATTGGTTTAAACAACAGAAATTTGTGTCCCTGTGATTCTGAAGGCTAGAAGTCCAAGACCAAGGTGTTGGCAGGGTTGATTCCTCCTGAGGCGTCTCCCCTTGCTTGAAGATTGTCATCTCCTTCCTATGTCTTCACATGGTTTTCCTTCTATGTGTCTGTGTCCTAATCTCTTCTTACATAGAACCAGTCATATTGGATTAGGGCCCACCTTAATAGGCTTCTTTTTTTTTTTCTTTTTTTTTAGACTGAGTCTTGCTCTGCCACCCAGGCTGGAGTGCAGTGGCATGATCTCAGCTCACTGCAAGCTCCTCCTTCTGGATTCAAGAGATTCTCATGCCTCAGCCTCCCGAGTAGCTGGGATTACAGGCATGCACTAAAACACCCAGCGAATTTTTGTAATTTTATTAGAGATGGGGTTTCACCATTTTGGTCAGTTTGGTCTTGAACTCCGACCTGAAGCGATCCACCTGCCTCAGCCTCCCAAAGTGCTGGGATTACAGGCATGAGCCACTGTTCCCTGCAGTAAGTGCCTTTTAACTTAATTACCTCTTTAAAGACCTTATCTCCAAACACAGTCATATCTGTAGTACAGGGGTTAAGATTTCAATATATAAAATTGTGTAGTACAAAATTCAGCCCATAGCAGTTAGACCACACAAATCCTACATTTATGGGAGCTGTGACTTGAAAAAAAATAAAAATATCTTCAGAAATAATTCAATATTTGATATCATATAACTTTTGCTATTTCTAGAGAAAAATAATTTATACTGTGACATTACTGGAAAGAACATCTTATCAAGAAAAAATTATGACCTAACAATGATGATAAATTAATTTACTATCTGTTATTGTGAAATGTGGAAGATTGAATCAATTTAATTCTGAATGTGTAGTTCTAATCCACATTAAATAGCTACAAGAAGCAAAAAAGGCTCAGGAGTCATCCAACAGCTTCAAAGTATTCTTAAGCTTTCTATGCCTTTTACAGAGAAACAGAACAATAGGACATGTGTATATATTAAGAGAGATCTATTTTAAGGAATTGGTTCATATAATTATGGATACTGGCAAGCCCCAAAATTTGCAGTTGAAGTTCAAAGACCATCAGGCTAGAGACCTGGGAAACAGCTGATGTTGCACTTCAAGTTCAAAGGTTGCATGCTGGCAGAATTCCTATTTATGAGGCAGGAGGAAAAGAAGGAGTCAGTCGTTAGTTCTTTAGTTCTAGTGAGGCCTTCAATAGATTGAGTGAGGCCCACCCATGTTATGGCAAATCTGCTTTCCCCAAAGCCCACATATTTAAAAGCTAGTCTCATCAAAAACACTTGCATAAAAATGTTCAAAATTATATTCCACCAAGTATCTGGACACCATGGCTCAGCCAAGTTGACAATAAAATTAAGCTTCATAATACTCTACTTCTCCTCTACATTTTCTTGTCAGTGCCAGCAGGAAAAATAAGTAAGGAGGTCAGTGGAGCAGATGTGCAGGTGAGTGGTTCAGATGGCCACTGTCCTGCCAATGGCTCACCAGAGCCGGACAACGAGCACTAAAAAAACTCCATCCAACACCACATCACATCTCTCTCTCAGTCAACAGATATAGGCTGAAGTCACCAGATCAGTTAGGTAAGTAGAATATTCAACAGACAAACCACTTTGTACATAGTATATACATATGGAGGTACTGTAGTCTGAGAAGGAAACAATTTAAGACAATCCCTACCTCCAAGACATTTTGCAAATTTAGGGAAGAAACAAAGAAATCAAAATCAAACCTAGGGACAAAGTACATTCTTAAGGATATATTTTAAATAAGAAATAATAATCGTGTTTTCTAATAATGATAATCCAGCCCACTGTAAACAGATAGAACTACAAATAATGGCAACGTTGACAGGAGGTTGAACATAGAAAATGCTTTTGGTTGCCAAACTCCATCATCTTAAACATTCATAATACTTCTGTATCTCTACTTACTCCAGAAAAATCCATATATGTCTTTAATCATTTTGAAATTTACCTTAAAGGATATTTTTTCTCCTTTAAAAAGATAGGTAAATGATTTCTTTGAAATACAATTTTTTATCCAAACAGAACAGTGTTTCATTGAACATACTGCAGCTGCTTTGATTTAGTAGTGAGTTTCCAGTTGCCATCACAGATATGTTGATTGGAGTCACCTGCATTATCAAATCATAGCTTCTTCTTTGTGCCGTAAGTTAAAAAGAGAAAGACATTACTGCCAAAGGTTGTCTGTATGTAGACAAACAACCTTCTAGAAATTTAACTATTCTCATGGTTTTAGTTGTTCTTTAACTGCCAGAGTCAGCATTTGCTTGGCTATTCAAATGACAATTTAAGGATAATTTGGAATCTGCCAAGAGTTTGCCAAGATACATACAGTGTGTACTGAACATACCATACATAGAAAATAAAGTGCTAAAGACAAAGATATCTTTGGACAAAATGTTCCTCATTTGAGGCTAATTTCATTCTAGAGGCTTCAGCACCTAACGATTGATAACAAAACTCTTAATGTAAAAAAATGCACCTAATGCATTTAAATCCTCTGATGGCATTTGAGTGTGTGCATAGCTCATTAATGCGACGCTAGGTTGGGACTGTATGTTAAAGTGTTTAGGAAGATTTTAAGATTTGAAAATATTTAAGATTCAATTTGTCTTTCGGTAGACCACTCACAGCTCCCCAGGAGAGAGGAAGAACACCATGTTCTGCATCTTAAATGAGAAACACTAGGTAATGGAAAGACTGTGTTGCAGGCTACAATTGAAAAAACAAAACAGTGAAAGACAGTGTGGCAATTCCTCAAGGATGTAGAACCAGAAATACCATTTGACCCAGCAATCCCATTACTGGGAATATACCCAAAGGAATATAAATTATTCTACTAAAAAGACACATGCACATATAATTTTATTGCAGTACAATTTACAATTGCAAAGACTTGGAACCAACCCAAATGCCCATTAATGGTAGACTGGATAAAGAAAATGTGGCACATATACACCATGGAATACTATGCAGCCATAAGAAAGAATGAGTTCATGTCCTTTGCAAGGACATGGATGAAGCTGGGAAGCATCATTCTCAGCAAACTAACACAGAAACTGAAAATTAAACACCGCATGTTCTCACCCATAAGTGGGAGTTGAAAATGAAAACACATGGGCACAGAAAGGGAACAACACACACTGGGGCCTGTCAGGTGGATGGAGGGCAAGGGGAGGGAAAGCATTAGGACAAATACCTAATGCATGGAGGGCTCAAAACCTAGAAGACAGGTTGATAAGTGCAGCAAACCACCATGGCACATGTAAACCTTCGTAACAAACCTGCATGTTCTGCACATGTATCCCAGAATTTAAGTAAAATAAAAAATAAAAAGAGAGAGAAAGAGAAAGAAAAGCAAAACAAAAACAAAAACAGCTTATTCCATGGGCATCACATAATATTTGAGGAAATTAGCTCTCCTGCTTATTAAATAATAAGCGCAAGAAGTACTCCCTAAATATTTGTCCCACATAGCTCATAAATCCATCTGGAGATTTGTTGTTCATCAATTCAACTCTAGATTTCTTAAAAACGGGGTCCACCTTATTCATCCCTAAATTTTTAGTTTTTGGCACAGGTTAGAATACATGGCAGTGCCCAGTATATTTTCATGGTCTTTAATTTCATGGATGCAAATATTTTGTGGAATTAATTACTTTTTGAATGGGAAACATTTGACCAATGAGTCATGATTGCACATGACAGTATGGTTGTCCTCCTTATCTGCAGAAGATACGTTTTACAAACCCTAGTGGATGACAGAAAGCGTAGATAGTACCAAATCCCAAATACATTATGATTTTTCTTATAACTGTATGCCTGTGATAAAAGTTTAATTTATAAATTAGGCAGAATAAGAGATTAACAACAATAATAATAAAGTAGGACAATTATAACAACATACTATTTACAATTTCACAGATAGATGATTCATTCTTACCATAGATCTTAGCAACCCCACCACACAATTTTTTTTTTCCTTTCCTTATTGAGTCAAGAAGTTACAACTTTTCACATGGAAGCACTTTATGGGTTGTCTTTGTTATATCTGAATTGCACTCCTCTCTACTTTTGCACTTTGGGGCATTACACAGTAAAATAAGGGTGACTTGGACACAAGCAATGTGATACTTCAACAGTCCAGATGGCCCCTAAGTGCTTCAGAGGTGGGGAGCCTACACAGTGTGGAGACACTGGAGAAAAGGAGTATTCACATCCTGGGCAGAGCAGCTGGAGGTTTTGTTATGCTACTCAGAATGGCATGCAACCTAAAACCTATTAACTGTTATTTCTGGAGTTTTCCATTGAATATTTTCAGATGGTAGTTACTGCAGGTATCTGAAACCATGAAAAGCAAAACCAGAGAGAAGAGGGGATTATTGTGGTGTGGTAGCAAGAGAACTGAGTTGCAGGAGGAAGATTTGGTTGAAATATGTGGCTTTTTTTTTTTTACAACAATTTGGTTCGTTTATGAGGACACTATTACATAGAGAAAAATAGAAGTAAAATATTGTTTTTGTTGTCAAAAACAGGGTAATGGGGGCAGGAAGAAGACAGAAACACATTATGTCACAATCCTGTTGGAAAGCTAAAAAAAAATTCCATATTAAGGGCTGAATCATCTTGTCACTGGCCAGCTTTACACCTGCTCATCCCTCTCCCCAAGATAAAGGCCTGATCCAAAGGGCAATGAAACTTCTCTTACCTCCCAGAGATGGACAAATGATCACATCTTAGATTAGGGCCTAGGTTTTGTCTCCAAATATCAGGAAGAGTAGAGTAGTTATCTGCCTAAGTATTCACATTTCAAGAAGTAATAATACCTGGAAATTTGGAAACATCTCCAGGTTGGAAAGATTTAGATACATGAGACTATTTGGCTTCTGGAGAGTATATTTATATTCCAATGGGGTGGAGTTAGGGCTCAGATTCATGATGTTTCCAAAGATGCACTGTCAAAAAGAGTGCAGGAAGCTGCCTTATTCCCTTTGTAAGCAGAGAAAACTCATTTTCTTCACCCCCTGCCCATGCAATGTACAGCTAGTTATGTTGGAACAATTTCCCTCAGCTCTCATGGCATGAGATAAGGATGAAGGCAAGGAGCTGATGCACTTTTTACTTTGAAGTAATAAGTGGTCTGTCTCTGATCCAGAACACTTCATGTGTGCAATCAAGATACATTTAATAAAGATGAATATTAAAAACCCAACAAGCTTCAATTTAATTTTATTACCCTTTGGATCAGAGAAACAGGACAAATGTCCATAGATCTACTCCTCATTGTGTGTGAAGAGTGAAATGTTTCTAGGGGAAGTGACGGCAAACATTTCCTATTTTTGTGCTGTGTACACTTCTGTGTTTCATGCTAGGGTTTCTAGCATGAGCTCTGAGAAATACAAGCAAGTTTACTTCACACTCTATTCTTTGGTTGGTATTTCATATTCCTTTAAAATTGATCTTGTAGTAACAAAATCAACCATAAGAAATAATAGGAAGGTTTAATTATTTCTAAAGTATTGAAGTTCAGGTTGTTTTTAAGTGCCTTTGTTTGAAAGTGAAATAGATATATTGAACTTGAACACTCAAAATTCCCATGGAAACAAATCAAATAAAGTAATTACAAAGTAATTGCTAATGTTAAGTATAATCAAATTTAAATTTTCTCTTCTAGGACCAGTTTACACCTTGATAGTTTTAGCATGGCAAGTGTAGATTTAAGGGTACCATGAGAAAGAGAAATACCCAAAGTTTTCCCAAGAGACAGGGTTTTGTTGGTCATCCAGGCTGGAATGCAGTGATGTGATCATAGCTCACTGCAGCCTTGAACTCTCGGACCCAAGCTACCCTCCTGTCTCCTTCTCTTTCTCCTTCTTCAACTTCACCTTCTCTTCCTCCTCATTATTGTTATTGTTGCCATTGTTTTAGTGAAAAAGAAACAAAGGAGAAAAAGACATCATTTATTGAACATGTATCATAAGAGGGGCATTAAAGTAACCTCTTTGGAATCTTACGAAGTTTTCAAATAGTCTTTTGGGGAACAAAGAGACATCATAGGCTAATGGAATCCTAAATTAGTGCCAAATTGAAATATTTGAGTCACATGTGCAACTTTAAGTTTTCTAGGAGTCACATTAAAAAAGTAAAAGAAATTGATCAAATTAATTATAGTAGTGTTTTAACTCAACTGATCCAAAATATTGAAATTTAAGCTTATAATCAACATGAACATTATTAGAGAGGGATTTTACATTTTTGTACTAAACCTTGTCTGTACCATATTTATTTTTATTGGGATCTCTGTTAGAACTAGCCCTATTTCAAGGGCTCAGTAGATACGTGTCACTAGGAGTTCCCATATAGGACAGAATAGGCCTATGGAATAAGAGCTTACGTCTACAACTAACTTGCCTGTACTTTAACCCATTTACTAAACTTTGGTGAAATTACTTAAATGTTTTCAACTTTATCTTTCATAGCAGTATCTGATATAGGGTAGTTGTAAAGACTAATTCATATAGAACAGTTAGACCAAAGCCTGTCACGTATTTTCAATTATTATAGCACTTATAATTGCTGAATAAATTTATTTTTAAAACACTTTTTTGAGATTAGTTTTAGTACCTCATTCATAAAAGAGGAACTAAATGTAGAGAAGTCCAATAATCTGCCCAAGTTTGCTCAGTTAGTTAGTAGCTAACTTTTGTCAAATTTATTGTAATTTTCCCTAATGCACTTATCTTTTAGACAAAAAGAGTATTATGAAACAGTTGTAGTATGCAAGCACCAGTTTGTATACTTATTTGTTTGCATGCTTCATGAAGACTTTTTTTAGTTGTTACTTAAACACATGCACATACATTTCTATATCTATATAGTATACATTTTTGTGTGTGTGAATACACAAATTCGTTTGATTCGTGTTGGAATGTCCCAGAATCCTGGAAGAGAGTTTCCTGAAAAAAGTATCTTAAATCTGTGCCCAGCTGATAAGTTTTGAAGATTATTCTTGGTTTTTCTTTGCAGCATCAAAATATAAGAATGGGAAAAAAGGTATTTCAAAGTACTTAAGTTAAAATTGGTATTCTTCTAATGAATTTCAAAAGTGTGAAATTTCTTCTTTTGGTGATAGATTAAGTAAAACAGACAAATTTTTCCTATGGAAGAAAAAATTTAAAAAAGAGGAGACTGATTAAAAAAATTCTGATATAATTTTTATCAGTATTCATTGTTTCTCTGTGTGGATTCAAGTTACCATCTGGTACCATTTCCTTTTAGCCTGAAGGAATTATTTTAGCATTTGTTGTAAAGCAGGTGCTAGCAACAAATTTTATCTTTCTTTATCTTGGAATGTCTTTAATTTGCCTGTATTCTGAAAGATAGTTTTGTTAGATATAGAATTTTTAGTTGATGTTTTTATTTTCTTTGAACACTTTAAAAACATCCTTCTGCTGCCTTCTGACTTCGTTTTACTAACGAGTAGTAAGAGAGTTATAATGCGGTCCCCTGGACTAGAAGGAGTAATTTTTGCCTTGCTGCTTATAGGATGTTCCCTTTGTCTTTTTCAATAGTTTGAAAAGCCTGTGTAGAATTATCTAGGTGTGTGTTTTTGTATGTGATTATCCTATTTGGAGTTTATGGAGCTACCTAGATGTACAGGTTAATATTTTTCATCAACTGTGGAAAGTTTTTATTCATTATTTTTCCATTTTCTTCCTTCATCACTCTCTCTTGCCTCTGCATCTGAGACTCATGTTACACTCATGTCATTATGCTTGATGGTGTTCTAATGGACTATGGGGCTCTTTATTTTTCTTTTTACTTTTTGTACTTTCAATTGAGTGATCTTTATTGATTTATCTTTAGATTCACTGATTCTCTATTCTAGCAGCTCATGTATACTGTGACCCTAAAGCAAAAAATATTATTTCAATATTGTATTTTTGAATTCCAGAATTTCAACTTTTTTTATGTGATGTCTATCTCTTTATTGACATTCTATATTTCATAGTTTATCATCATCATACTGTCATTTAATTCTTTAAAAATGGTTTCTTTTAGTTCTTCAAATATACTTACAATAATTGATTTAGAGTCTTTGTCTAGTAAGTTCAACAGCTGTAAATTCTCAGGATAATTGACTACTGACACCTTTCTATTTTTAAGCATATCTTATCTTTTTCTGGAAACTGGATATTTTATATACTGTTTTATATAATATATTGTTGCAATTTTAGATTCTCACATCCCCTGGGATTGCCATTTTTGTTGTTTTTCTGTTCATTTATTTTGATCATTTGTTTTTACATAATTTGTCTATACTAATTCTCTAGAGTTAGTCTCCCCGAAACATGTATTTATTGAAGTCTCTGCTCTGCCTTTTTTTTTTTTTTTTTTTTTCTGAGATGTAGTCTCGCTCTGTTGCCCAGGCTGGAGTGTGGAGTGCAGTGGCTCAATCTCAGTTCACTGCAACGTCCGCCTCCTGGCTTCAAGCCATTCACCTGCCTCAGCCTCCTGAATAGCTGGGATTACAAACGCCTGCCACCACGCCCAGCTAATTTTTGTACTTTTGGTAGAGACAGAGTTTCGCCATGTTGGCCAGGCTGGTCTGGTTTTTTCATTATTCTTATTTTTTAAGCATGCTTTCCAGGGATTACCTGTAGATGAGCTTTGCTTAGTGGTCAGCCATGCATTCACCAAAAATTGTGCTTAAACGTATATTGAGTGACACTTTGCTGATGGACCAGTGTGTGGATTGGGGAACACATTTAATATGGAGGCATTTTATAGGTCTACCCAGCTTTTAATTTCTGCATGTGTAAGGCATCCTGCCCCACTAAGGGCTCAGTTAGCTGGGCCCTTTCCTGTTGCCTGTTAGATGTGCAGACTTCCAGACAACCAACAGTGTTGTTTCATCAATGTTGTGACATCAGCTGTGAAGTGTTTCCCTGATTATTTGCCACTGGGATCACTATAATTTTGACAATGCTCTGGTTAAAGGTTTTTTTTTCATACTTCACTCGGAATCAAGACTGCCACCCTCTGTAGTGAGTCTGCCGGTCTCCACGATCATCCCTCCCTGGTTAAACTACCAAACAAAACACCATAAACTCCAAATGTTCTTACTGAGGTTCAGTGAATTTTCTTGAATAAATGCCTTTTAGTTTATTAGTGGATTTAATTTAAAAAGGAATGAATTACTGTCATTTTAATGAGAGTATGTTACATATCTTGGGTGTGAACTCCTGAGAAGCGATGAAATTTTGCCTCCATTTTCTCTCTGTCTTTCACACTCTCATCAATGATGCCTTTCAGCATGTTATAACACAATACGGGGGCCATCACCAAATGCTGAGCAGATGCCAGCACTCTGCCCTTGGATTTCCAGTCTCCACAGCTGTGAGCCAAAGAAACTTCTTTTCTTTATAATTCACCCTATATGCTTTTGGTCGATTTCTCGTGTTCTGAAATAATTGCTTTTGACGATTGTGCCCAGTTTTATCATTGATGCTGTAGAAAAGATTTGCTGAGATGCTTACTTAGCATTTCCAGAATAATGAATACAAGTTTGATGGATAAAATAACTAATGAATGTATTCATATCAAACCATATGCCAAAATGTCTTAACATTTCTCATTTTAAAAAACATTTCAAATAATTTTATAGTAAGCACATAAACACATATATATATTACTACTTTGAAAGTCCGCAAATACGTTAGTAGCATTTCTATGGTCTCTAAGATGAGGACTTTTTTCACAATGGACTCCCTGATTATTTATTAAGTTAGTTAATTAGATATTAACCTCCTTGATTCAAATAGTTCTTCTTTATAAAAGTGACTGACTTTTAATCACAACATTAAATTAGTTTCTGAGGGTAAGGCCATTTTTAAATTATGATTTTAGAATGTCCTCAGTACATATAGCAAAATTAATATGCTAAAATTTCTCAATTTATTATTTCAATGTTATATAGTAAATAAAGGTAATAAATATATTTTATGACATATTCATAGGTACTTACTAAATATACAATGGAATATGGTTAAAAATAATATAAAACTTATGATTAGGCCTAAAATTATTTTGTGTTGGAATACATAAAAATCAAACTACCTAACCTATATAATATGTATAATTTCATAGAACATATTACATCTTCTAGAAATAAGAAATATGTATTTGTAGCATTTTCAAATAGTGGGTGAATTTACAATGCATATGCTTTGGCCTTCTGCAAAGTCTTTTTGTTCTTTTGTTTCAATTATTAAATATATAATTTTTTAAAAAAAATTTTTATGTCTTAATGTTTCAGCTTGTGAGATTCATTTTGTGCCTGACTGTAGACCCTAGAACATCCTCCTCTGTGAGCTGGACATGGCAAATGTAGTCATTTCAGAGTCAAGAATTACAATTTCAATAGTAACAACTCCATTTGATGTTTTTATTTTATTTTTTAACTTTAAAAAAGAATCGTATTGAATTGCCAAGCTTGCTTCTATTTCTGCTACGTGCAGTAGAATATTGCAAATGACACAATAGTTGTGCCAAAACAGATATGTTTGCACTTTGCTTTAAAATCCCACATTGGCTCTGTGCTATTGTTTCAATGTCCACTCCAAAACTCATGTTGAAATTTAATTACCATATGATGGAATTAAGAGGTGGGGCCTTTAAGAGGCGATTAGACCCTGAGGGTTGTGCCCTCATGAATGGATTGATGTCATTATCATGGGAATGTGTTGTATATCTTGGGTGTGAGCTCCTGAGAAGAGAATAGGTTTTGCCTCTATTTTCTCTCTGTCTCTCACACTTTCATCATGTGATGCCTTGGCCCTCACCGAATGCTGAGCATATGACCGCACTCCGCCCTTGGACTTCCAACCTCCAGAGCTGTGAGCCAAACAAACTTCTTTTCTTTATAAATCACCCTGTTTGTAGTATTCTGTTATAGAAGTAGAAAATGGACAAAGACATCTTATCTCTACCATGACATTACAGCTTCTTTTGAATTAATAATTTTTTGGATTAACTATAATACTGCACATTATATCAACTGATTTTTTCTGTAGTTAAATAGACTGACACATTAAAACGAAGATAGAAAAGTTAAAACAAACGTGGAGGCAAAGATATGACAGGTAATACCAAGTAGAAAGAAAGCAGGGGTCACAAACATGATATTTGACAAAATACATTACAGAACAAAAAAAAGTATTTAAAAAAACAAAAAAGTTTATTTTATCCTGCTCCCACCCACTTCTAGTTCTTGACTTATATCTTTATTGTCTGAGCAGATAGCTTTTTCATACTATACTCTGTCTAATATAGCCATCATTTCATGATGATCTACCATCGGATAGAATTTGTGTGACCACTATTTCTTATGTCACAATCTCTCTCGTCATTTTGGTTATTTGAACCTTATTCTCTGTTAGATTCCTCGAGTTGCTCACAGGAACTTTTTTTTTTTGAGACGGAGACTCACTCTCTTTTTGCCCATGCTGGAGTGCAATGGCATGATCTCGGCTCACTGCAACCTCCACCTCCCAGGTTCAAGCGATTCTCCTACCTCAGCCTCCCAGGTAGCTGGGATTACAGGAGCGCACCACTACACCTGGCTAATTTTTGTATTTTTTGGAGACGGGGTTTCACCATGTTGGACAGGCTCATCTCGAACTCCTGACCTCAGGTGCTCACAGGAACATTTTATTGAGCTCTTGTATGTTGAAAGGAGTTGGTCATAGTCTTTAAATTTCTCACATTCTCTTTTTATTAGTATCTTAAATATATTACTGCATTTTCTCTTGGCATAAACTATAGCAATGAAAAAAAATCTAAGGACAGTCTCATTTTCTTTCTCTTCTGGTGTACCTGCTCAATTTTTGCTCGGGTGATAAAACAGTTTTTTCAATGTTTGTTTTTAAAATCTAGTATTTTTTACTAGAATGTGTCTTCTTGGTGTTGGTCATTTGGATTTGGTTTTTCCAGGTTTGATGTATTATTCAAATACAAATTTTAAGTTTTGTTTACATTCTAATTTGTAGAAAGTTCTGTGGATGTTTGGTTTGTTTGTGCTTGTGCGTGTGTGTGTGTGTGTGTGTGTGTGTGTGTATTTCTTCCATTCCATTATTTTCCCATTATTTTGGTTTTTACTTTGTTTTTGTATTTTTTCCAATGTGGAGTTTCACTATATATGTGTTAGATCGCTTTGTCTGTTAATTTTTTTAATAATACCTTTTTATTTAGTTTTTCTGAAAAATTGATGTAAGTAGTACATATAAGCCAAAAATTACTCATAATAAAGTTTAAGGTTCAATGAATTGGTTGTCAAATAAGTAATATCTAGACTAAGAAATCTAAATTTCAGAGTCTCAGAAACCCAGTAGCTCCAATGTACATTTATCCAATCACCAACATTGCCAAAATGTAAACAGCATCCTGCTTTTTATTTATTTAAAAAAAAAAAAAAAACTGTTTCAATAGCTTTGGGGGTACAAAGGATTTTTGGTTACATGGATAAATTTTGTAGTGAATTCTGTGATTTTAGTGTACCCATAGTATACATTTTATCCAATACATAATTTTTTATCCCTCCCCCCTCCCACCCTCCCCCTTCTGAGTCTCTAAATTCCATTATATCATTTGTATGCCTTTCTGTACCCATAGGTTAGCTCTCACCTATAAGTAAGGATATACAGTATTTGATTTTCCATTTTTGAGTACTTTCCTTAGAATAATGGCCTCTAGCTTCATCCAAGTTGCTGCAAAGGACGTTATTTCATTCCTTTTTATTACTGAGTAGTATTCTGTGGTGTATATATACCACATTTTCTTTATTCATTCATTCATTCATTGATGGACACTGGGGTTGGTTCTATATCTTTGCAATTGTAAACTGGGCTGCCATAAACATATGTGTGCATGTGTCTTTTTCATATAATAACTCCTTTTTCTTTGGGTAGATAGCCAAGTAGCAAGATTACTGGATTAAATGGTAGATCTACATTTAGTTCTTTAAATAATCTCCATACTATTTTCCATAGAGGTTGTACTAATTTACACTCTCAAAAGCAGTGTATAAGTGTTCCTCTTTTACCACATCCACACCAAGATCTATTGTTTTTGACTTTTTCATATTGGCCATTCTGGTAGGAGTAAGGTGGTATCTCATTGTGGTTTTAATTTGCATTTCCCTGATGATTAGTGATGTTGGCCATTTTTTCTTGTTTGTTAGCCATTTTTATATCTTTTTTGAGAAATGTCTATTTCTGTCATTTGCCTACTTTTTGATGGATTTTTTTTCTGATTTCTTTGAGTTCCACGTAGATTTCAGATACTAGTCCTTTGTTGGATGCATAGTTTGCAAATATTATCTCCCATTCTGTGGGTTGTCTCTTTATTCTTATGATTATATCTTTTGCCATGCAAAAGCTTTCTAATTTAATGAGATCACATTTACTTATTTTTTTGTATTTACTTTTGAGGTTTTAAAATTATATCTGTTTTTAAATTTTACATAAGGGATATTTACAGTATGTGCTTTTTTGTGTTTGGCCTCATTCTCTCAACATCATGTATATAAGCTCATCAATATTCCTGTGTATAGTTATTCATTACTTTTCATTTATATATGGTGTTTCTTTGACTGAATATACCATGATTTAATTCTTTGTTGTTCTGCTAATTAAAATTTGAACTTTTTAAAGCTCTTGGCTATTATGAATAGTTCTGACTACCAAGGTGTCAATCTCTTGATGAATCTATATGTGCATTCTCTTGTACATAAATGTAGGCAGGAGACTAATGGGCCTTAGGGTATGAATAGGTCCAATTTTAGGTACTGCCATTTTTCCAAAGTGATTGTACCTAGGGTTATATGGGATATTTAAGCACTGTCAACACAATAGAATTGTATATATTTCATTATTATTGTTATTTAGCTGATTGGACTATATGTAGTGGTATTGCATTATAATTTTAATTCATATTTTCTCCATTTATTTTTTATTTCAAAAAAAATTTCCTCTCTTCCATCTTTCTGTTTTAAGGAATTTTCTATTTTTTTATTTTCCTCTTAGCCTTTATGTCTGAAAAAAATATTTTATTTATGAAATAAAAAATATTCCTGTGTTTTATTACTTGATTTTTTCTTAATTCTAATTTATGTCTTTATTTTATTTTTCACCATCTTAGCTCATTTTGAAACATTAGGTCATAATTTTCATCAATTTATGGGCATGTCCTATGCTAATGTTGCCTCTAAATACATTATTCTGTCTTCGATCTTTTTCTTGTATCAACTTTATATGTAATTCAATTATAATTTCTTTCTGTTCTTCGTTTTGTACACATTATTTATTTATAGCCGAACTTTTAGGAAAGAGGGTACATAAGGCTTGTTTTTCTAGCTTCACGGCATTAGAGATCTTTCTGTTGCGCTGTGAATTGTTTTAAAAGGCACTGTCCCACATTCTGAGATGTCCTGGATCTGTTCAAACATTTCAGCTTTCCCTTTGCCCGTATTTTTCTTATTCCTTCAATGAGAAACATGTTGCTAGAGGTTTCTCTCAGCTCAGGGATTTGTTCTAGAAGAAAGCTTTGACTGGACAGTAAGTTCACCCACTCCAGTGATGCTGCAATTGCTTGCATTGTCTGTTTTGTTTTGTTTTATCATTGTCCTGTAAGGAATCTTTGGAAGTGCTCACAGGACTCAGATGGTCCCAGCACCTTCAGATTTTATCAGAGACCCCTTTCACTCTGGTATTAATTTGAAACAAAAACACTTCAAGTTTCATCTTTTGTTCTCAAATTAGTCCATTGTACTTTCCAGAGCGTTCCTATAAGTGCGATTAGTTTTTCTTTATTTAGTTCTTCCATAATCGTGAGAGGCTTCTCTGTTTCTCTCTGCTTCCTCCACTCAGACACTAATGCCATGCCAGGCCTATAGAGTTCACTTGTATTTTCTTCTTGACCAAGCAAGCACATTGGGGTGTGTATAGCTATCTTATCACCTTTTGTGTGATCATTGTTGTAGATGTTGCCCATATTTTAATATTTTATATATAAACCATTCTTCTCATTTTCAGAGGGATTTAAGAATGTTAAAAAATCTACATTGTCACCACCTCCATCTTCCTTCTGTTTTCTTTTAAGACTTGTAATATTCCAAGTTCTATTAAATATATAGTCAGCTGGATAGAGCACACTACTATTAATCTAATGTCATTGTTTCTAACGGATTGTACGTTATACCTATCATTTATGTGTTATTAAATGCTTAATAAAATAAAAGTTGCTATCATTTCACAATTGTCCATAGATATTGGTGTCTTCTAACAATTGGCTCTTAAAGTCAGAAATGCTATTTAGACATTTTTGTTCTTGCTAACTTTCTGCCCTCGTTTTCCTGGCAAATGATTTACAGAGCTAGATAATTATACAAATGATGTTTTGTTTTTTTAAAAAAAATGCTTCTATTCATAAACTAGATTTTTGTGTGTTATAACTAAGAAGCGATAGTTTTAATCTACACATCAAAGATGACTTTGAAAGGCTTTCCTGAAAGAACACAAATGTGTCTTCACAAATTCTAGGCATTTATAGTCATCTGGAAAGAGCTAATACTTAGAAGAAATAAAATAATTTTTCTAAAGCTATTTTACAACATTCATAGCCCTTTACTGAATTTAATCAAGCTTAAAGTTCAGAAGATGAAGAAAACCACACGCTTTTTGTTATTGTTATATATTTGAAAGGGCACCTAGGTTTAAGTTTCTTTAGAAATCTGTATATCATTTTCTAAAGCAAAAATGACAGGATTTCATGATAAAAAGGAAGCTGCGTATTTACTCTTTTCTCTCAGGTTTTTGAGTTCCTACATATTAAATAGACTTTGCCTCTTTCTTTTCTAAGAAAAAAAAAACACTGTTCTGTAAAAATGTATTGATTATTTCAAGAAGAGAAAGTCAGATGGTTTTGATTCCTTCGGCCCACATAGTTAAATGCAAAGCTAATGATGGGAAAACAAATGAATTTGGTATCAGATGTTATTTTACTGTGCTCGTACTTCAAGGAGATGAGTGGGGGATTTTGACATGCAAGCTGCATTCATTAATTTAGGACAAATTAATTGTATCTTTCTTGGTAATAAAACTTCAAAAAGCTACAGAAGCGGCAGGTAACATTGAGGGCTGGAACAAATATCGCATATCTTAGTAGCAGTTTAGGTATGAAGCTATTTTAAAGAAGAGTGACATTGGCTTCTGAGAGACAAAGTGGAGATTAAAGGAAAATGTGTAACTAATTTAGCTTTAACCAGTTCTCTTCCAAAAGTTTTTAAGACCTTAGAAGCTAAGAATTTTAATACTTAGTATCAAAAAAATGTTTTTTAATGCAACAACAAATTAATTCCCTGTCCACAAACTCCATTGGCCAGTATCCAAAAAATATTGGACTGAGACAATTAACTGGAAAACATTGTGTTTTAACTTCTGTGGTATTTATATCAAAAGTAAAAAATTCAGTGTCTATGTGCGTAAAAACAGTCAAACAGCCCATTTTATTTAATCAATATTAATTGAAAATCAATCTGTGTTTGAGCATATCCACTTGCATATGTATTTATCTATAAGATCCTCATACATCTAAGCTTACAGTTTAAAATGACTATTGTCCTTCAAATTGGTCGCCTGGGGAAGGAGTTTACCTACTCCAACCATGTGGCATTGCTTGAAAGATCTGCTTTGTTTTATCTCAAACTTGTTATCTGGATTATTCTCTAGTTTTATTAAATAAAATAATTATTGATTCCTTGGAGTGTTATAAAATTTCAATTTCAAAGAATAAAGATTTTAATTGCTGACAAAAATTGCAGAAATGCATTCTGAAAGCAATTCTAAGAGTAGAATTTCAAGAAGCTTAAACAATCACAATTTTATTTAATGTAAGTATCCCAGCTGGGCTTGGTGGCTCACGCATGTAATCCCAGCACTTTGGGAGGTCAAGGTGGGTGGGTCACCTGAGGTCAGAAGTTCAAGACCAGCCTGACCAACATGGAGAAACCCTGTCTCTACTAAAAATACAAAATTAGCCAGGTGTGGTGGGGCATGCCTGTAATCCCAGCCACTCAGGAGGCTGAGGCAGGAGAATCGCTTGAACCTGGGAGGCAGAGATTGCAATGAGCCGAGACCATGCCATTGCACTCCAACGTGGACAAGAGTGAAACTCCGTCCCAAAATAAGTAAGTAAATAAATAAATAAATAAATGTAAGTATCCTTTGAAAGTGAATCTGTGAAGCTATTTAAGTGTTTTTACATAAGATTTGATATATTGGTTAAACGATTAGTATTGTGAGATAAGATATACATACCAGTATAAAATACATATTTCCCATATATAAAGAATGTATGTGTATAATTGAATCATGAAATGTCATAGCTAAATGGGGTCTTACAGTTAATCTATTTCAGCATTCAATTGCCACCTCCTGCCTTTAGACTAATGAGGACGCAAATGTCCAGAAAATTTTATTTCAAGATCACACAGCTACTTAAGGCCTGAGCCAAAATTAGGTCCTGACTTCTGATTCATTGCTTATTTCACTGAGGCATGATTCTTTCTAAAAATATTACGAGCTTTCCTATCAACTTAAAATTACTGCTTTTAAGTTCTGTTTTTGAAAATGTATTTCTTTCATTTTATACTTGGCTATCTAAGGTTTGTGTTCCCTCTGTGTGTTCTCCACCATCCCATTCATCTCACATAGTTAAGGGACTATGGCTGCAGCTAAGCCTGAATAATTGGATACCTCTGTCGGCATTCATTATCAGGGACTGCAGAACCCACACAGTGTGCCACTTTAGGAAAGGTTATGTTCCATTGTAGACAGCAGTGTGTGTGCTGATTAACCTCCAACTTCATATTTTAAATGCAGAGCCTAAGTGCTTTTATAATCACGTTTTGATGAGGTGTGTGTTTATGTATGGCTTTTGGCTGAAAGCAAAATTAACCTTTTCTTAACAGGATCCCTTGAGTGGATACATTGAGTAGGTTATGTGCCTAGGGTTATAAATCATCTTTTACACAAACGTCTTATTCTTAATATATGTATTTTTTATATGCATAATGTCAATGAAAATATAAATGCTTTGGGCCTATGTACCTTGAAATTCTGAAAATATATTTCAAAATCTTAAATTGTTATCCACTACAACTGGTTCAATTCTCTTTATATGTATATTTCTTATGAACTCAACAAAGAAAACATTCTTAAAAGTAGGCAAGCATTGGAAAACTCTGTATCTTGAGATTATTCTCAAAAATATTCTGTAGAAAATACATGGAAATACACTTTGTATAGTTTTTGACTCACCCAAGAGTAATGTGAAATATTCAGTTAAGTTGCCAGGGTAACCAAGTACTAGTCTTTGCATTTAATTTCTCTAGTTCAGTTATTTGATATTTGTGCATTATCTGTTCTCCTGGGATCACTGCCAGTTCTTAATTATCCCCATTAATGGAGAGGACTGGAAGAATAGATTCTACATAATAACAGTAAAGAAAGGTAGTATGCATATGATTTTGGAATGTATTTTGTGAAGAATATGTTTTTGTATGTTTTTAAAAATAGAAAAATATCCAGCTGTATGACAATGGACAAGTTACATAGTCTACTCTGGGTTTCACTGTGGGTTCAGTGTTCCTATTTTGAAAATATAAAAATTTAATAGTAAATCCAAAGCTATTAGAGTGAATATTATCTGTGATTTCAGTGATATTGTAAAAAATTAAACCAACAAATACTTTTAGTTCCCCCCATCTATCTTTTCTGGTCAATTCGCCGCTAGTCTTCTTTCCAAGGAGATGGATGCTTAGTGATTGCTCAAAATAACACAGATAGATGGCCCCAACGAAAGATAGCTCATTTCTCCAATAATCTTGATATGAAATTTTGGTATAATTTTGTAAAGTTCTAGATAAAACATAATATTTTTATGCATAATGAATTCAGAAATATGTAAGGTGAGTAACAGAGTAAAATTGAAAATCCAAGCAGTAGCTGGAAGCTGGCAGTTCAGCTGCCTCAAGGAGGAAAGAGATTGTGGAAAAAGTAAGAGTTTTTCACTCAGTATCCAAGGGTTTGGGCTAAAAAGTACTACGATTATGAAAAATTTCAAGCATATACAAAAACAATGAAAATAGCATAAGCCACCTCATACCCATTACTAAACTTCTGCATGGCAAAATATGTTCATCTATACCTTTTCTCAATTCCTAACATGCCTTCCAGGATTATTGTGAAACAAAACCCAGGGAACAATACAATTTCATCTAGAAGGTTCTCCACTAGGCATATGTTAACTATAAGGGCTTTAAAACATAAATATAATAAAATATATCTATCTTACCAAAAATTACTAACATCCAGTTAGGTTTCAGATTTGAGGAATTTAAAGTTTAACAATCATGTGCAATCAGATGCCCTGTGTTTGTGGATTGGGAGAATTAATATTGTTAAAATGTCCATAATACCCAAAGCAATCTACAGATTCAATGCAATCCCCATCAAAATTCCATGGTAATCCTTCACAAAAATAGAGCACACATGGGGAAAGGACAGTCTCTGCAATAGATGTTGTTAGGAAACTGGCTATTCACATGCAAAAGAATGGCACTGGACCCTTATCTCACCCCATATACAAGAATAGACTAAAAATGGAGTATGGTCTGAAATGTAAGATCTGAAACTATAAAATCATTCAAAGAAAAACTTAGAGGAAAACTGCATGATATTGGCTGGGCAATGATTTTTTTGAATATGACCCCAAAAAGCACAGGAAACCAAAGCAAAAATACACAAATAGGGTTTCATCAAACTAGAAAGCTTCCGCACTGCAAAGGAAACAATTTAACAGGGCAAAAAGACAACCATAGATAGAGAAAAATATTTGCAAATTATATGCTGATAAGGGGTTAATATTCAAAATATGGCAGGAATTCAACTCCATAGCAGGAAAACAATCCTGTGAAAAAATGGGCAAATGATCTGAGTAGACATATCTAAAAAAAAGACATAGAAATGGCCAAAAATAAAAGAAAAAATGTGCAACATCATTAATCATCAGAGAAATGCAAATAGAAACCAAAATGAGCTATACCCCACACAAGTTAAAATGGCTATTATATTTTCAGTTTATTTTATAATGCCAAAATTATATTAAATGTATTTTTAAAAACTGGTGTTTGAAATATTTATCTTTTATATACTTATAGCTGCTTTAAATTACTTTATTCTGGAGAACCTAAACAGACATAAAAAACAATGTGAAGAACTGACAGTGATCAATATCTTCTTTTATCTCCCTTTATCATAACTTGTTTTCCAGAAATATTTAAAAGTAAGTTTTGACATCATCTTATTTCTGCCTCAAATACTTCAGTGTGTATATCTGAAATACAAGGATTATTTTTCTATATAACTAGCTTGGCATTATCATGCTTTAAAAAATTATTGATAAAAGGTTTATCAGTATTTAATACCCAATCAATTTTCTTATATCTTTTAATTTTCCCCATGCTGTCTTTTCAATCTTAGTTTCTCCATTTAAAACACAAACAAGCCCTTACATTGTTAGGTACACCCACTGCCATTAGCTCATCCAGTCATCCCCTCTAGGCCCCTTCAGGAGACAGTTATTTATTAAAACTGAGGTGAGTATTCCCATTCGAATCTGGTTTCAGTGTTTTTATTTAATTTTCTTGAGTTGATTCTTTCATCTTTACTCCCTCATGCTATAAATCTTGTTTTTTTTTTTTAATTCTCTGGCTCATTTAAAGTTTTCCTTTTTATCTTTTGTTTTGATTAACTTGATTGGGACATGCTTCAGTGTAGTTATTTTCATTTTTCTTGTGCTTAAGCTTTATTGGGATTCTTGGATCTATGGATTTAAAGGTTTCACCAAATCAAACATTTCTTAGGCTTTAAAAAACGTCCCTGTTCCCTCTTTTACTCTAGGCATTCTAATTAAGTGCATACTGACTGGAGTGCCTGAAGGAGATGATTTTCAGTGAAAGACTTTGAGAGCCTTATTAGGCACACCAACCAGTCATCCATTTGAATAAAATATATTGAGAGGTATAGCTGGAGATCTGAATCTCATGAAAGAGTTTCAAACTTTTTGCTATTTCCTGAAAGTGTCTTATCATTTCTGAAATCATGCTTTTCTTTATGTTATTTCATGAATCTGAAATGATCTATATCACCTCTTACTTTACCCCATGTCGAAATGTAAATGATAATTATAGGACAATTTCAAATGTTACTTCTTTTACAAAGATTTGTGTAATCTCCCCAATTAAATGTGACCTCTTCCAACTCTGCATTTGGCTTATGCCTCTTTTGAGCACCTTTACTTTACCTAGTGTTGTAAGCACTGGTGAACTTTTCTGTCTACTAGGTGATCATTACCTTGAGAGGAAGACAATGTGTTACAGTTTTTATACCCCTTATGGTACTGGTTCTAACTATAGTGTTTTGATAGATTGACAGCATTAAACTCATTGATTATAATTTATTTATTAAATTATTCATCAAAAAATAATTACTAAATATTGTGAATGGATTGCCTTATTTTAAAAAATGAATTTAAAAAGTAATTTAACTTTATTATAATGTTCTTGTATATATATTATTTATAATTTCTAAAATGCAAGATAAGGGATAGAGCTACAGTGGTCTCTGAGGAATGTTAATTTATCTTCAGTTTGTTATGTCTATGGTGCAGCGTTCAGTGCAATTCAATTTTATTTCCCATACGTAGCCTACGGGAAAGGAACAATATCATTGATTTACTGGAGCTAATAGGAGATAATTTATATGTTGATATGAGTAATTACTTTTAAATTTACTTCATAAATACCTTAGTAGCATTCAAATTTTGTATGAACTTTATTGGCATTCCCCACAAATTATATAGTGTATAGTAAAAGAAATAAAAAATAACTGTACTGATCATATTATGCAACATTATTGAGAACTATTTAAGGGTAGATAAAAAATAAAATGTAAGATATAAGGAACTAATACTATAGGTAGTGAAAATGATAGTGGAGAATCATATTGAAATGTTGAGTGGAATGACAGAATGTAGATTGCTTCAATAAACAAAGCAGAAAACCTGCAGTATAGGACTAAAATGAAGCATACTTCAAGTAGGTAGTGATTCTAAGAATGTTTTCTTTCTCTCGGACACTTATAGTGAAAATAGATATGCCTTCCTAACTATCTTTCATTCAAAACCATTGAAAAGAAAAACATAATAATACTAAGGATGCAAACCATCAAAGCTCTGCTATTGTTATTCCCACCATGAACACCTGCACTGCAATCAAGCACAACAATTCACAGATGTGAGCTGAAAGTGTGCTGATAAGCACATGTCTACCTTTTAGATTTTCATTGAATAAATACTACCTGGAAGTTCAGAAAAGTGGAAATTGAATGTGAGAAGACTTCACTCAAAAAAGAAAAATCTCTCAAATATTTTTCCCAATTTTTTGATTCATATTGCATTTCAGTTGCTTTTCAAGAAACCAACTTTTAAAATTCTACTTTTTTCTATGGACATCATGTGACATGGTAATTTAATTAATGTCATTATTCCTTCATTTATATTTAATCTTCTCTCTCAGTCTTGTCACTGCAAGTGATCAATTCAAAACATTTAAAAACAGTGAGGTAAAATACAATAAACTTGTACAGATTTTCCTAGCTTACAGAATTTGGTAAACATGGTAGAATCCATGATGACGCCAGAGCACATTTGTTAGAAAAAAAAGTTTCAGTTCAATCACGAAAGTTAGGTGCATATTCTCCATCTTCTATGATGTCATACCTTGTGACCACAATCATGTCTACTTAATTCATTTTGGATGTTTTGATGTACTTGAATTTAGAACATGTTTGTCATAAAGAGGAATTAGTGCCTTTACTAATGTTACCATTTTAAAATATGACAAAATCTAATTAAGAGTACTGCAAGTTATTGAAACATTCTTTCTGTGGCTTCTTGTTTGGTCACTCCATTATGTAGCAAATCTGTCCAAAGAATGGAACTTATAAAGAAATTTTAAAATAATTTCATTTTCTGCTGATGGCAAACATTTTATGACATAGGCCATATGACAAAGAATACACTAAATAATTCAGCAAATGATGAGAAACTAATATGGTCCAAGCAATCCAGTTAGTACTAAGGATGTAATTCTAATCTAGGTAAGTATACAGTTGATTGCAGAGGGATATGTACATAGATAATACAATGAGGACTTGTAAACACAATAAGAGTATGCAATCAACAAATACATATTGAAGAACCACTATGTCCCAAGCACTGTGCTGAAATTTACATATGCCAAAATTCCAGTAATAGTGGAACAATATTTCTACTGGAAAATGTTTAAAAAACTTTATGGAGATAGTACCTAATCTGCATTTTGAAGATAAATATGTTGTTAAATGAAGATAAGTTCAAGATTTCACTGCTAAAGAAGCAATGATTATAAAGGTCTAAGCTGAATCTAGATTTAAAAAGTAGCGAGTGATTGTCACTGAAGCCCAAGATAAGTGGGGAGGAGAAGGAAAAGCTATTGGAGGTGCTTTTGATAAATATGTGGTAGATTCCTTAGGGGGATTATTTCCTTTAAGAGAACCTTGGTAATCTCATTAGCCTTTTCTGTTCTGGGAGGGTAAGCTTCAACCCAGCCCATAGAGGTGTCTATTAGTATTAGCAAAAACTTGTATCCTTTGCAAGCTGGCATGTAGGTGAAGTCAAACTGCCAGGTGACGTAGTTTGTCCAGAACAATACTGATTATATGACTGTTTCCGAAATCATGATTAACAGTGTCCCTTTTCACTCCCAAAAGTTTCTTTGGTCTGAAGATAAAGTGCAAGGTTATTTTCTACAGAAAAGTTAACTTACAGAATTCTACACATCAGCCCTTTAGAAACAGTAAACAGCAGAAAACTCTAAGTGGAAAAGTAATGCACATGCCTATCCTTAAAGATAATCCTGGCAGCAATGTGAAGAATAGTCAGGAATGAGACTGAAATAGGATGATGGTGTATCAAACAGTGTTAGCACAAACAGAAACAAAGGAGTTTGAATTAGAGCAATGCAAGTGGGAAGGAGAGGAGTCCTACCATAGGAAGAATTTGGTCTTTTTCATGTCTTCTCTGGAAAAGAGCTAGAACACATTCTTACTTTCCTTTTCTTCTCTATCTGTGTCCTCATGACATCATTTGCCTATTCATGACATCTTGAACTCATCTTCATTTAACAACATATTTATCTTTCAAAATGCAGATTAAGTACTATCTCTATGACATCACTTATTGTCTGAGTTGTAATTACTATAGGCTTGTCTTGCTCCCTGGACTTGAGAGTAGGAACTATCTCATGTCACTTTTGCTAGTCTGTTCTTGCAGCTGTTCTCAACATGTGCAAGGCAATTTACAAGTATGTGTAAAAGAATGTTTGAAGGTAATTATACAATTGTGCCATTGTGGAACGCATTGAATACAATGCCTAACTGCATAAAAAGCATCGATATTTCTTTAACTTGAGAACACATACTAACATGCTCCTTGTGGCCTGAATCTTGTTTACCTCCCTAAAGCTCCATCTGTTGAATTTTCCAACTCATTTTCCTCAGGGAAAGAAAGAGAATGCCTGATTCATTGCCCTCCATCATTTCACAGCAGAGAACTGATCTCTCAATTACTCATAATACAAATGGCACTGTGTGACTCCCATGGTAAGATTCTGCACTATTTTTCTCCAAAGGATCTTAATAGGAGACAAAGATCTGTGCTTACAGTACCACTGGGAAAATTTCCTTAAGTAGATTTGAGAAACTGAGCCTTTTCTATCAATTCCTGAATTGTGTTATCTGTGGAAATTTAGACTATAGAGCCATGTATATCAGTTCTAAAGTGCTGAAATACACATTCTATATATGTATATGCAACAATGTGTTTACATAAAAAATAATACATGCACATCCATCCTATCAACCTTCTATTTTAATATATCTCTCTTTTTAAGGACTTTTCAAGGCGGTATTACATATATTTTCCATTTCAATTCTATTATTCCTACGTTTTATCAACTAGAATACATATATGTGTTCTGTGTATATATCTATGTATGTATATTTATATATATGTATGTATATGTATACGTATATATATATATACACAGAACACATATACACATATTTGTGAGTGTATATATCTGTATACAGATATATATGTACATATAATGTATTTCTTCTATTTGTTTACCTAGTGTTATAGCTCCTATAGGAAAGCCAAGACAAAGGCTTGATTCTATTTATTTAACGATTTTTGGAAATGATTTTATATTTATAGTAGAAATACATACTTACAAAAGTACAAAAATTAGCTGAACGTGGTGGTGCATGTCTGTAATCCCAGCTACTCGGGAGGCTGAGGCAGGAGAATTGCTTGTACCTGGGAGGTGGAGATTTCAGTGAGCCGAGATCATGCTACTGCACTCCAGCCTGGGGGACAAAGCAAGACTCCGTCTCAAAAATAAATAAATAAATAAACAAAAAGGAATGCTACCGATTTTTGTGTGTTGATGTTTTATACTGCAACTTTACTGAATTTATCAGTTCTAATAGTTTTTTAGGGAAGTCTTAGGTTTTTCCAAATATAAGATTACATCCTCTGCAAACAAGGATAATTTGGCATCTTCCTTTTCAATTTGTATGGCCTTAATGTCTTTATCTTGTCTGATTAATCTAGCTAATACTTCCAGTACTATGTTGAATAATAGCGGTGACAGTGGGCATCCTTGTCATGTTCCAAATCTAAGAGAAAAGACTTTTTTCAGATTTTCCCCATTCAATATGATACCATCTGTGGGCCTGTCATATATAACCTTTATTATGTCGAAGTATGTTGAATTTTATCAAATGCTTTTCCACCATCAATTGAAATGATCATGTGGTTTTGTCCTTCATTCTGCTGATACAATGTATCATATTAATTGATTTGCATATGTGGAACCATTCTTGAATCACTGGGATAAATCCCACATGGTTATGATGAATGATCTCTTTAATATATTGTTGAATTTAGTTTGCCAGTATTTTGTTGAGGATATTTGCATCAAAATTCATCAGAAATATCGGCCTGAAGTTTCCTGTTTTTGATGTGTCTTTGTCTGTTTTGGTGCCAGGGTAATACTGGCCTTATAGAATAAGTTTGGAAGTATTTGCTCTTCCTCTGTGTTTCAGAACAGTTTGAGTAAGATTGGTGTTAGTTGTTCTTTCAATGTTTGGTAGGGTTTAGCAGTGAAGACATTGGGTTCTGGACTTTACTGGGAGACTTTTTATTAGGGCTTCAATCTCATTCTTTGTTATTGGTCTGTTCGGGGATTGGATTTCTTCATGGTTCAATCATGATAGGTTGTATGTGTCTAGGAATCTGTTCATTTCTTTTAGATTTTCCAATTTATTGGCACAAAGTTGCCTATAGAAGCCACTAATGATCTTTGGAATTTCTGCCATACCAATTGTAGTGTTTCATTTTTCATCTGTGATTTTATTTATTTGGCTTTTTTCTCTTTTTTTCATAGTTAGTCTGACTACAGATTTGACAATTTTGTTATCTTTCAAAAAACCAACTTTTTGTTGAATTGATCCTTTGTATTGTTTTCTTCATTTCAATTTCATTTCATTCTTCTCTGATCTTTATTATTTCTTTTTTACTACTTTTGTGTTTGGTGTTCTGTTGACATTTCTAGTTCTTTAGGATGCATCACTGGGCTATTTATTTAAAGCTCTTCTTTTTTAATGTAGGCACTTGTAGCTATAAATTTTCATCTTTGAACTGTATTTGCTGTATCCCACGGGTTTTGGTATGTTGTGTTTCCAATACCATTTGTTTTGAGAAATTTTCCAATTTTCTTCTCAATTTCTTCATTGACCCACTCTTCATTCAGGATCATATCATTTCATTTTCGTGTGTTTGTATAGTTTCCAAAATTCTACTTGTTACTTATTTCTAATTTTATTCCATTGTGCTCAGAGAAGATACATGACAGTACTTCATTTTGTTGAATGTTTTAAGACCTATTTTGTGGCTTAATATGTGGTCTATCTTTAAGAATGATCCACATGCTGAGGAAAAAAATATGTATTTTGTGGCTGTTGGGTGAAACATTCTGTAACATTACACAAAATATACCTAATATACATATAGGTTCTTTTGATTTATAGCACAGATTAAGTCTGAAGTTTCTTTGCTGATTTTCTGTGTCAATAATCAGTCCAATGCTGAAAGTGAGGTGTTGAAGTATCCAGCTATTATTGTGTCCAGGTCTATCTCTCTCCTTAGCTTTAATAATATTTGCTATATATATATTTGCTATATATATATATATATTTGCTATATATATATATATATTTGCTATATATATATATATGTATATATATATATATATATATCTGGGTGCTCCAATGTTGGGTGCATATATATGTACAATCATGGTATCTTCTTGCTGAATTGACTCCTTTATCATTATGTTACCTTATTTGTCTCTTTCTATAGTTTTATCTTGAAATCTATTTTGTCTGATGTAAGTGTAGCAACTCCTTCTCTTTTTTTGGTTTTAATTTGCATGGAACATCTTTTTCCATCCCTTTATTATCAGTCTATGTGTGTCTTTATATGTGAAGTGTGTTTCTGGTAGGCAACAGATTATTGGGTCTTCTCTTTTTATTCATTTAGCCACTCTATGTTTTTTGACTGGAGAGTTTAGTCTATTTAAATTCAATGTTATTATTGATAAGTAAGGACTTACTCCTGCCATTTGTTGTTTTCTTGTTGTTTTGTGGTGTTCCTTCCTTCTTTCTTTCCTGTCTTCTTTTAGTGAAGGTGACTTTCTCTGGTAGCTTGATTTAATTTCTTGCTTTTTAATATTTGTATACCTGTTGTGTCCTTGTAGATTTGAGGTTAAAACGAGGCTTGCAAATAATATCTTATAACTTACTATTTTAAATTAATGCCAGTGTAACAGTGATTGTGTAAACATATAAACAAAAAGAAAACTAATATCAACTGTACACTTTAACTTTGGTCCCCCAATTTTTAAGTTTTTGTTGTTTCTATTTATATCTTATTTTTACTTTTTACTACGTCTTAGAAATGTGTTGTAGTTATTATTTTTGATCAGTTCATCTTTTAATCTTTCTACTTAAGAGTAGTTTATACATCAAAATTACAGTGTTATAATATTATCTATTTTCTGTGTACTTACTATTACCAGTGAGTTTTGTGCTTTCAGATTCAGATGATTTTTTTATTGCTTATTAACATCCTTTTTTTCAGATTGAAGAAATGCCTTTAGCATTTCTTATAGGTCAGGTCTGGTGTTGATAAAATCCCTCAGGTTTGTTTGTCTGGGAAGGTCTTTATTTCTCTTTCATGCTTGAAAGATATTTTCACTGGATATAGTATTCTAGGAAAAAAGGTGGGTTTTTTCGTTTGTTTTGTTTTGTTTTTCTTCAGCACTTTAAGTATATCATGTCAGTCTCTCTTGATCTAAAAGGCTTCCACTGGGAAGTCTGCTGCCAGCTATATTGGCGCTCCATTGTAGGCTATTTGTTTCTTTTCTCTTGCTGCTTTTAGGATCTTCTCTGTGTCCTTGATCTTTGAGAGTTTGATTGTTAAATGTCTTGAGGCAGTCTTTTTTGGGTTAAACCTACTTGGTGTTCTATAACCTTCTTGTATTTGAATATTGATATATTTCTCTAGGTTTGGAAAGTTCTCTGCTATTATTCCTTTGAATAAACGTTCTACTCCTATCTCTCTTTCTACTCCCTCCTTAATGGCAGTAATTCTTAGACTTGCCCTTTTGGAGTTATTTTCTAGATCTTGTAGGCATGCTTCATTGTTTTTTATTCTTATGTCTTTTGTCTCTTCTAACTATATATTTTCAAATAGCCTGTCTTCAAGCTCACTAATTCTTTCTTCTGCTTGATCAATTCTGCTATTAAGATACTTTGCTGTGACCAGGCAAAGTGGCTCATGCCTGTAATCCCAGCATTTTGGGAGGCCGAGGCGGGCAGATTGCCTGAGGTAAGGAGTTTGAGACCAGCCTGGCTAACATGGTAAAATCCCGTCTCTACTAAAAATACAAAAATAAGCCACGGGTGGTGGCATATGCCTGCATTCCCAGCTACTCGGGGGACTGAGGCAGGAGAATTGCTTGAACCTGGGAAGCAGAGGTTGCAAGATCGCACCACTGCACTCCAGCCTGGGCAACAGAGCAAGACTCCGCCTGAAAAAAACAAAAAAGATAATCTGATACATTCTTCAATATGTCATTTGCATTTTCAACTCCAAAATTTCCACTAGATTCTTTCACTTATTTCAAGCTCTTTGTTAAATATATATAATGGGATTCTGAATTCCTTATCTGTGTTTTCTTGAATTTCCTCAGGTTCCCTCAAAACAGCTATTTTGAATTCTCTGTCTGAAAGTTTGCATATCTCTGTTTCTCCGGGATTGCTCCCTGGTGACTTACTTAGTTCATTTGGTGAAGTCTTGTTTTCTTGGATGGTGTGGATGATTGTAAATGTTCCTTGGTGCCTGGGCATTAAAGAATTAGGTATTTATTATAGTCTTTTCAGATTGGGCTTGTTTGTGCCTGTCCTTCTTGGGAAGACTTACTTGAACCCTAAGCCAAATAATGCTGTTGATTTTACAGACTCATAGATGTACTATGTTGGAGGTCTTGGAAAAGATCCAGAAAAATTCTCTCAATTACCAGCCAGTGTCTTGTTTTTTTTTTTTCCTTTATTTCCTCCAAAACAAGGGGAGTCTCTCTCTCCCTGTGTTGAGCCACAAGGAACTAGGGATGTGGTGATGCAAGCACCTCTGTGGCCACCACCACTGGGACTGTGCTGGGTCAGACCTGAAGCCAGCACAGTACTTATCCTTACCCAAAGCCCTTACCTTCAGGGTGGCAAGATCCCCAGTCCCTGAACATGTCCAGAGATGCTGTCTGGGAGCCAGGGATTGGACTCAAACACTTTAGCAATTTACCAGGTGTTCTATTCTACTACAGCTAAGCTGGTGCTTAAATCCAATACTGGAGTTTGAGGAGGAAAGGCACAAGTCTTCCCTTACCTATTCCAGCTAGTGTCTCCTTATGTAGCATGTCACCCTAGCCCACCTTCTCTAAGCCCAGTCTAGCACCAGGATTTGCCTAGCAATTGCAATCTTTGTATCCTACACTGCCTTTCAAGTTTACCTAGGACCCCAGAGCCCTTCAGCCTATGATGGCAAGGCTTGCAGAGAAACTTCCAACTGCTGGGATGGACCATTCCCCTCCAGCTAGGGCTGGTAAATATTTTCCCTCCTTGTGCCGGCCCTGGCTAATCCCAATATGGCTTTATTCTCTGCTGTAGCAGGGCAGCGCTGAGTTCAATGTAAAGTCCCTCAGTTGCTGTGCTCTTCCTCCCCCAGATGCACAGATTCTGTCTCCACAGTGCATGGCATTGGCAATTTATGCCACAGTTGTTGGCACTGGCAATTTATGACTCTCTCTTTGGCCCTCCTCAATACCTCTTTCCACAATATGAAGTTAAAACCAGGTACTGTGGTTGTTCACATGATTTTTGGTTCTTGTAATGGTGCTTTTCTGCATGTAGTTGCTTGTTAAAGTTTGGTGTTCCAGCATGCGGTTGGGGTAGGAGGAATTAACCGTACTGTGAGCTTCTATTCTGCCATCTTGCTCTGCCCCCAAAATCTCCTTGTTTTGGCTTGCATTTCCCTCTTTAGTTCCTGGTATATTTTGAACAACATTCCCTTGTAGGATATGGCTTTTGAAAATATTTTTTGGAAATATTATTCCCCAATATGTGGCTTCTCTTCTCATTTCCTTGAGAGTGTCAATTGTAGAGCAGATGTTTATAATTTTGCTGAACTCTAGCTTATCAATAATTTCTTTCATGAACCATGCCTATGGTTATATATCTAAAATGTCATCCCCAAATTTAAGGTCATTTAGATTGTCTTCTATGTTATTCCTGGAATTTTTGTAAACTTGTGTTTTACATTTAGGTATATGAGCCCTTTGGCATTAATTGTGTGTGTGTGTGTGTGTGCATTTTATACATACATATATATATATATATATAGACAGACAGAGAGAGAATACTGTGTGTGTAATACACACACACACACACACACACACACAGGCATACAGATAGATCAATAGAACAGAATAAAGAACCCAGAAATAGACCCACACAAATATATGCATATATACATATATAAATATATATGTATATCTTGATTACTGTAGTTATATGCCAAGTCATAAAGTTAGGCAGTGTCAGTCAATCCTTCAACCTTGTTCTACAATATTGTATTGCCCATTATGTATCTTCTGTTTTCCAATCTTAACTTTAGAATCAGTGTGGTGATATTCAAAATATAACTCTCTAAGGCTTCTACTAGAATTGTAATAAATCTATAGATAAAATGGCAAAGAATTGACATCTTGACAATTGAGTCTGACTATCCATAAATAGAAAACTACTTTATTAATTTAGTTCTTTTTAAATTAATTTCATTCAAGTTTCATAGTTTTTCTAATATAGATCTTGAACATTTTAAAAAAGATTTATGCTGAAATATTTCATCTTTGGGGTGCTAATGTAAATGATATTGCATCTTTAATTTCAAACTGCACTAGGTCATTCATGGTATATAGAAAAGTGATTACAATTTATATATTAATTTCGTATCCTGCAAGCTTGCTATATCACTTATTAGTTCTAGGAGTTATTTTGTCAATTATAGTATTTTCTACGTAGACTATCAAGCTTGCAAACAAAGACAGTTATGCTTTTTTCTTCAAATCAGTACACCTTTTATTTCCTTTTCACATAGTATTACATTAGCTAGGACTTCCTGTATGATTTTTAAAAGGAATGGTGATAGGAAACATCTTTGCCTTGTTCCTGATCTCAGTGGAAAAGCTTTTGGTTTTCTACCATTATGTGTGATGTCAGTTATTCTGTAAATGTTCTTTTTCAAGTTCAGGAGGTTTTCCTCTATTTCTAGCTTGCTGAGAGTTTTCTTCATGAACAGATGTTAAATTTTGTCATACTTTTTTGTGTGTACACATAGATAAGATCATGTGATTTTTTTATTAGCTTGTAAATATGATAAATTACAATAATTAATTTTCAAATGATGAAACAGCTTTGGAGCCTGAAATGAATTCCAAGTGGCTGTAGTGTATAGTTGTATACACTGTTGGATTTTATTTGCTATCATTTTGTTCACTGTTTTAGCCTGTAATTTTCTATTCTTGTAATGTCTTTATATTGTTTTGGTATTAGTGTAATACCTGCCTCAAATGAGTTGGAAAATATTTTCTCCAATTCTGCCTTCTGGAAATGCTTGTAGAAAATTGGTATAATTTCTTCCTAAAATGTTTGGTAGAATTCATTTGGTAGAAGCCTTTTGCTTCCTGCTTGGAAAGGTTATTAATTATTGCTTCAATTTCTTTTATAGATATAGGACTATTCAGAATGACTCTTTCTTCTTGTGTGAGTTCTGGAAAATTGTATCTTTCAAGAAATCAGCCTGTTTCACCAACATTGTCAAATTTTTGGGCAGAGAGTTGTTATTTTATGGTATTTTTTGTTATTCTTTTAATTTCCATGTGATCTACACTTATGTCTCCGCTTTCATGTCTGATATTAGTAATTTGTGCCTTTTCTCTTTTTTTTTTATTCCTAGTTAGGCTAGCTACTGTTTTACTAATTTTATTGATCTTTTCCAAGAATCAGCTTTTAAAAAAAATTTCTCTATTGATTTTTGTTTTCATTTTCACAGGCTTTTGCTCCAAGTTTATTATTTTCTTCCAGTTACATTGAATTTCATTTACTCTTATTTTTCTAATTTTCTAAAGCAGATGCTAATATTACTGATTTTGAGCTTACTTTTGTTCTGCAAATGCAATATATGTTCTAAATTTCCTTCTAAGCACTGCTGTCTCTACATCCCACACACTTTGAAAAGTTGCATTTTTATTTTTATTTACTTTGTTTGAAATACTTTTAATATCTTTTGATCTTTCTTGTTTGAGCCATGTTTTCTTTAGAACAGTGTTGTTTAATCCTCAAGTGTTTTGTGGTTTTCTAAATATCTTTCTGATATTGATTTCTAGTCTAGTTCCATTGTAGTGTGAGAGCATATATTGTATGATTTCTATTCTTTTAAATATTTTAAGTTGTGTTTTATGGTCCAGAATCTGGTCTAACTTGGTTAATGTCCCATGTGAGTTTGAGAAGAATGTTGTGAATGCCAATTAGATCCGGTTGACTGATGGTTAATATTGAGTTCAAATATAAGCTTACTGCCTTTATGTTTCCTGGGTCTGTCCATCTCTGGTAGAGGGATGTTTAAGTTGCAAAGAAAATAGCGAATTTACCCTTTTCTTCTTGCAGGTCTATCCATTTTGCCTCATGTATTTTGATACTTTGCTGTTAGACACATACACACTAAAGACTCTTAAATCTTTTTAGAGAACTAATCCCTTTACTATGGTTCAGTACTTTATTCCTCTTACTTTTTCTTGCTTTTTAGTCTGCTGTCTCTGAAATAAGTCTTTCTACCCCAGCTTTCTTTTGATTTGTATAAACATTGTATGTCTTTCTGTATCCTCTTTGAATCGTATGTCTCTTCATATTTAAGTGGGTCTCTTATAGACAACATATAGTTGATTTTTATATTTTTATCCACTCTGACAACCTGTGTTTTAATTGGTATGTTTAGACCATTGACATACTGGTTATTGATACCATTAGATAAATGTCTATAATATTTATTGTTATTTCTATTCATTACCCTTCTTCTTTGTTTCATTTTTGTCTTCCACTCTGTTTCTGCATTTTTTATTTCAATTGCACATTTTATGTTTCCATTTACTCTCCATTCTTAACATGTCAGCTCCTTATTTTTTCACTTATTTTTAAAGTGGTTTTAGAGTTTGCAATATACATTTACACTGAATCTAAAGCAACTTCAAATAACTATTTCTCTTCGCAGGTAATTCAAATACCTTCTAATAACAAAATATTCCTAATTCCTCTATCTCATTTCTTTTATCTTTGTTGTCATTCATTTCATTTATACATAACCTATTATTATGAAACACATTGTTGCTATTATTATTTTTAACAAACTTTTTGCTGTTAGATTAATAAGAAAAATAAAAGTTTTATTCTACCTTCACTTATACCTTCTGTAATTATTTTTGTTTCTTTATGCAGATCCGAGTTTCTGATTTATATCATTTTACTTCATTCTTTTTTTTTTTTTTTTTTTTTTTTTGAGACGGAGTCTCGCTCTGTCACCCAGGCTGGAGTGCAGTGGCGCAATCTCGGCTCACTGCAAGCTCTGCCTTCCGGGTTCATACCATTCTCCTGCCTCAGCCTCTCCGAGTAGCTGGGACTACAGGCGCCTGCCACCACGCCTGGCTAATTTTTTGTATTTTTAGTAGAGACGGGGTTTCACCGTGGTCTCAATCTCCTGACTTTGTGATTCGCCCGCCTCGGCCTCCCAAAGTGCTGGGATTACAAGCATAAGCCACCGCGCCCGGCCTGTACATCTTCTTTAGTGGCATGCCTGGGTGCTTGATCAGAGCACTTGCCCATTTTTAATGGGCTGATTTGTCTTTTTAGCAATGATTTTTATTATTCTTGATATATCTTGTTTTTTTTTTTTTTTTGAGATGGAGTCTCACTCTGTCGCCCGGGCTGGAGTGCAGTGGCACGATCTTGGCTCACTGCAAGCTCCGCCTCCCGGGTTCACGCCATTCTCCTGCCTCAGCCTCTCCGAGTAGCTGGGACTACAGGCGCCCACCACCACGCCCGGCTAATTTTTTGTATTTTTAGTAGAGACAGGGTTTCACTGTGGTCTCAATCTTCTGACCTCGTGATCCGCCCGCCTCGGCCTCCTCCTAAAATGCTGGGATTACAAGCGTGAGCCACCGCGCCCGGCCTACTTCATTCTTAAGAACTTCTTTTAGCATATTTTGCAAGACAGGGCTATTGGCAACAAATTCTCTGAACTTTTATTAGACTCAGAAAATTTTACCTTTCACTTTTGAAGGATAATTTTGCAAGATTCAGAGTACTAGCTTCATGCTTTTGTCTGTCAACTTTAAATATTTCACTCCACTCTTCTTGCTTACATGGTGTATTAGTTCTTTTTGATGCTGCTGTAAAGTAATACCCGAGACTGGGTAAAGGAAAGATGTTTAATTGACCAACAGTTCTGCATGGCTAGGGGGCCTCAGGAAACTTACAATCATGGTGGAAGGGGAAAGAGAAGCAAACACTTTCTTCACAAGGCAGCAGGACAGAGAGAGCATGTGTGAAGGAGGTGCTGTCAAACACATATAAAACCATCAGATCTCATGAGAATTCACTCACTATCATGAGAACAGCATGGGAGAAACCACCTCATGATCCATTCACCTCCTTCCCTCAGCATGTGGGGATTACAGGTCCTTCCCTAGATGTGTGGATATTATAATGTGAGGTGAGATTTGGGTTGGGACACACAACCAAATGGTATCATTCTGCCCGTGGCCCCTCCGAAATCTCATGTATTTTCACATTTCAAAACACAATCATGCCTTCCCAACAGTCCCAAAAAGTCTTAACTTATTTCATCATTAATTCAGAAATCCAAGTTCAAATTATAATCTCAGACAAGGTAAGTCCCTTCTACCTGTGAACCTGTAAAGTCAAAAACAAGTTAGGTACTTCCAAGACACAATGTGGATGTAAGCATTAGATAAATCCTTCCATTCCGAATGGGAGAAATTGGCCAAAACAAAAGGGCTCACTCACAAGTCCCATGTGAGTCTGAAATCCAGCAGAGCAGTCATTAAGTCTTAAAGCTCCAAAATAATCTCCTTTTACTGCATGTCTCACATCCAGGTCACACTGATGTAAAAGTTGGGCTCCCACCCTGTGGCACTGCAGGGTTCAACCTCCCTGATACCCTCCCCTGGCTGCTTTCACAGCTGGCATTGAGTGTCTATGGCTTTTCTAGGTACACGGTGCAAGCTGTCATTCTGGGGTATGGAGGACAGTGGCCCTCTTCTTACAGCTCCACTAGGCAGTGTTTCAGTGGAGACTATGTGTGGGGGCTCCACCTCCACATTTTTCTTCTGTATTGCCCTAGTAGAAGCTTTCCATGAGGGCTCCACCCCTGCAGCAGACTTCTGCCTGGACATCCAGGCATTCCCAAACATCCTCTGAAATCTAGGTGGAGGTTCCCAGACCTCAATTCTTGACTTCTGTGTACCTGCAGGCAAAACACCACATGGAAGCTTCCAAGATTTGGCCCTTGCACCCTCTAAAGCAATAGCCCAAGTTGTACCTTGACCCCTTTTAACCACACTAGAGCTATACTGGCTCAAATGCAGGGCATGATGTCCTAAGGCTACTCACATCAGCCAGGTCCTGGGCCTGGTCCACAAAATCATTTTTCCTCCTAGACTTCCAGGCCTGTAATGTGAGGGGCTGCCACCAAGATCTCTGACATGCCCTCAAACATTTTTCCCATTGTCTTAGTGATTAGCATTTGGCTCCTCCTTACTTATGCAAATTTCTGCAGCTGGCTTGAATTTCTCCCCAGAAATTTTTCTTTTTCTGTTGCATTGTCAGGTTGCAAATTTTCCAAACTTTTATGTTCTGCTTCCCTTTTAAACGTTAAGTTCCAATTTCAGATTGTCTCTCTCAAGTCAAAGTTCTGCAGATCTCTAGGGCAGGGGCAATTTGCCACCAGTCTCTTTGCTAAAGCATAGCAAGAGTAACATTTGCTCCAGTTCCCAAGAAGTTCCTCATATCCATTTGAGACCACCTCAGCCTGGACTTCATTGTCCACATCTAATATGGTTTGGCTGTGTCCCCACACAAATTTCATCCCATAATCCCCAAGTGTGGTGGGACCCAGTTGGAAGTAATTGAATCATGGGGGTGGTTACCCTCATGCTATTCCTGTGATAGTGATTGAGTTCCCATGAGATCTGATGGTTTTATAAGGGTATTTTTCCCCTTTTGCTTGGCAGTTCTCCTTCCTGCTGCCACGTGAAAAAGGATCTGTTTGTTTCCCCTTCCACTGTGATTAAACATTTCCTGAGGCCTCCCCCACCTTGCTGAACTATGAGTCAATTAAAGCTCTTTTCTTTATAAATTAACCAGTGTCAGGTTTGTCTTTATTTGCAGCATGAGGACAGACTAATACAACATCATCAGCAGCATTTTGGTCAACACCATTCAAAAAATCTCTAGAAAGTTTCAAACTTTCTCACATCTTCCTACCTTCTTCTGACCCTCCAACGTGTTTCAACCTCTGCCTGTTACCCAGTTCCAAAGTTGCATCTACAATTTCAGGTTATCTTTACAGCAGTGCCCCACTATCCCAGTACCAATTTACTATATTAATCTGTTTTCACAGTGCTATAAAGAAATACCTGAGACTGGGTAATTGATAAAGGAAAGAGGTTTAATTGACTCACAGTTCCACATGGCTGGGGAGGCCTCAGGAAACTTACAATCATGGAAGAAGGGGAAGGGGGTGCAGTAAACTTCTTCACGAGGTGGCAGGACAGACAACATGTGTGGAGGAGGAACTGACAAACACATATAAAACCATTTGATCTTGTAAGAACTCACTCACTATCACAGGAACAGCATAGGAAAAACTGCCTCCATGATCCAATCACCTCCCTCGCTTGACATGTAAGGATTAACAATTAGAGATGAGATTTGGGTGGGGACACAGAGCTAAACCATATCATGTGATTTCTGAGGAGAAACAGGATATAATTCTTATTTTTGCTTCTCTACAGGTAATATTTTTCTAGCTATTTTCCAAAATGTGTTTCTATATTTTTTATTTTCTAAAATATAAATATGGTGCACTAGGTATTTATCATGTGTGTATGTATGTGCACATTTGTACGTACATGCTATATAACTGTCAGGGAAATCATCAGCTGGTAGAAATTGAAATAGCACACAGACAGGTGGGCAGACACATGTGGTATGCTTGTTGTATTTTTTACTAAGTGTGTCGTTACAGCAGCACACCTTGTGGGGCTGAAGTACCCTCTAAAGTAAAGTGAAGGGTGTCTAGGACATCTGATTTTGACTGAGGGAATCAGAAGAAGAATCTCTGATACAGTTTGCATGAACTTGAGACCAAAACGATCTTTAATTAGTGTTCCAAGCTAGAGAAATAGCCCTGAGTGAGGAAAAGGCATGGTATTTTTGGAAACTTAAGGAGAGCTTGCAAGTCTGGAAGAATCAAACAAGCGAAGAAATCCTGCAGCTGAGAATCAGATGATACAGTGTACATGGTCAGAATTTTTCCATTTCATTCTAAGTTTACAGAGAAGCCATTGGCAATATTCAAGCATAGTCTTGGCAGGTGAGTGCTTCATCTGGGTACTTATGGACAATAGACTAAACGATGTGGTTAAGAGAAGTATCTGCGTGAGAGATAGCAGTAGCTTGAATCACACGGTGTCTGCTGGTATAGAGAAGGATAGTGAATCAAGGTATAGTTTGAAGGTACAATGGACAGATTTGGCAGGAGATTCTGTGAGTGAGAGGGAAGATTTCTCAATTTCTTTACTTCAGAACTTATCATGAGAACAACTGGGTAGCTGAAGGTGCGATAATCTAAAGTGGAGAAGACAGCAGAAAAAAGTGTTCATTTAAAATATTTTAATTTTCAGATTTTTTAAGAAGTCAGCCATGCCTGAGCCAAGGAAAAAGATGCAGATGGCAAATTTTTGTTTTTTAAAATTATAGTATCAGCAAATGGAATCACAAAGGTGAATGTAGAATTCTGAGGCCACGCTGTTAAGTAGTTGCAGATCCATAATTTAATTCTAAGCTTCTCTGACTCTCAAATGCATGTTCTTGACTATTGAGCTGTGGAGCCAGGCAAGCCCAAAATTCTTATGAAATATGAAAAATGTTCTGATCTTTCCATCTATTCAAATGGGCTACCATGTTGTAAGCACCACATAGTCTGTTTATGACATACATATTATTCCTAATCTTTTCCCCAATCCTGCATGTGATTGTCATTATTATTCATTTTTTCCAGAAGAAAAAATTGAGTTTTGGAGAGTTAAAAACTTATTGGGTCCTCATTTCTTGAATGGCTTTCCTCTACAATGTGCCCTCATGTGCTTCCATGGCCCCCACCAGGCAAGAAAACAGAGTCCCCAATTAGGAGAAAATTATTACTTAAGCCTTGTTTTTTTTTTTAAAAAAAAAAAGTGCCTTATAATTAATACTAAAATAAATTTCACTGAGGTATGAATCAAGTTTGGGAAATAAAATATTAAAATACATGGAATCATGTGTATAATGTTTGACAACATCTGAATGCTTACTTAATCACGTGATTTCCCTGATGGAATCAGCTCTTAAGTTGAGATCTGACACCATCTTATATAGACAATGTATGTCATAGGCATACATGGCTCAGCTACTGAGGCAACCTTCTCTCCCTAAAATTAAAATAAAAGTTTTGCCAGCAATTCATCTCCTTAGCCATTAGAATAGATTATACACCAGTCCTTGGAGTGCAAGGAAGTGAGCATGTGAGAGTGTTTGAAGACCTGGCACTAAATAATTACAATGTCACCAGGAGAGAGCTCAGTTACAAAATAGCACAGTGGGAGCAGCTTATTTCTTCTCAAGTACAATTACTTTGTTCTCAGAACCAGTGTAATCATTGGAGCACTTTTATTTCTTCTTTGTTCTCACATTTTGAGTATGTATTAGCATGTAGCCTAATTCAAATATGGTAAAATATATTATATTTGAAGCTAGCTAGCAATAGTTTGATGTATTTTCAGATATGAAGATATAAAAAACAAATAAAAAACTTTTAAAAAGTCATTGCTAACTTCGTAAAAACATAATATATACTCAAGACTCAGCCTGCTGGGCTCAGGTTCTGGCCCTGGCCCCATCACAGAACAGCTGTGTGACTTTGATACAATAACTTAACTGCTCTGAGATTATGTATCATAATTTATAAAATGGGAAGAGTGAAAGTGTCTACCTCACAGGTTTGCCATGGAGATTAAATGAATTAATATTTATCAAGTCTACATAATGGTGTCTGATACATATTGAATGTTAGTTTAAGTGTTTGTTTGCAAGTATTTTCCTGAAATTTTTGAAATATATGTGTTTTATATGTTCCCTAAACTTTTGTATATCTTCTTACCTCATTTATTAGCCACAATTTGATCATCTGAATTCCTAGCTGAATAACTGGTACCATTTTTATAATACTTCAGCTTCTCCTAGTGTTTCAAAGCTACCTCCTGCCATATTTTGCTATGAATGTACTTTCCTATTTCTTATTATGCTGGAAACAGCATTGCCTAGCAATAGCAAAACATTTCTTATGGAAGAGGAACAAATATATTTCTTGTTGAGATTGTATCTGTAAAACTTCTCTCGCTTGAGTTCCTATCATGAGAATGGCGTTATCAGAGAAATACAGAACCAAAATCTTTATGAGGCCAACGTTGTTTCCAAACATTTCTTAACGTTCCCTTGATTGACCAAAATAAACTAAATAATAATAAGGATCAAATCCTCCAGAAAAAAATAAAAATCAAATTAAAGAAGGAATTAAGACTACTAAGGTAATTCTTAGGACAACTGAAATACAATTGAGCTCTCATTATCTCCATTAAAGTGCCACATGGATGCATAAAATCTTACATGGATAATGCACATAATTTAGATTCTTGTCAAAAAAGACACTGCAGCCTCTGCCTGCTGGATTCAAGTAATTCTCCTGCTTCAGCCTCCCGAGTAGCTGGGATTCAGGCACCCATCACCACGCCTGGCCAATTTTCGTATTATTAGTAGAGATGGGGTTTTGCCATGTTGGCCAGGCTGGTCTGGAACTCCTAACCTCAGGTGTTCTGCCCTCCTCGGCCTCCCAAAGTGCTGGGATTACAGGCCTGAGCCACCGCGCCTGGCCAGGAGCATATTTTTCTAAGTCAAGCATGAAGACAAAAGTGCACATGGCAGCCCCCTTGAATTCAGCCTCTTGCCATGAGCCAAGAATCTATGTATACCATGCCAGACTCTCAAGTTACAGAACTGAGAGCAAATAAAGCAAAGTTGTTTTAAGCCAGTAACTTTGTGGTGATTTGTTATGGCAGCAGTAAAAAACTAACAAAAACCATAACAAAAGCAAGCTGCCTTCAGCTTTCTCTGATGAGTTTCTCCCCTATAATTGTCCTGTTCTGCATTGTTTGCCTGGGATTTGGTCCTCATTTATATCTCTGCTAAAAAAAAAAAAAAAAAGAAAGAAAGAAATAGCAGCCCTCATTGCTCAAACCAGTATATGCTTTTCATTACTCATTTTACTTTATTTCTGTAGCAATTGAAGACTAACCTGGGAGAACATGCTGAAAGGTAGGAAATAAAAACAGCAACGTAGTGTCAAAATCCAGAAATTCTCATTGCTGTGCTATCTGGGCAAATTACTCAACCTCTTTCAATCAAATTTCCTTATAAAATAATAAATAAAAGTGAGCTTTCCTTATAAGATTGTGTGGATTAAATGGGATAATAGACTGAACAATATTTCTCCAAGAGGCTTAAAAGCCATTTTTCAAGGATGTTTTTCTAACCTCTAAATCTTTGAGGCTGTGCTCACTCAATGCACCTCTTCTCCTGCACTTATTGTAACTTGAAACTATAGTTAATTGTGGGAATGTGTTCATGCCCAACTCTTCTCCTAGATTATACTTATAAAGGAGACTATTTTTGTTCACTGTAATATTCTTGTGTGTGGTGCAGGACCTAAAAAATATTAGGTAGTCAATATATATCTGTTAAATAATTGAACATTAAGAATGTGTCTAGATAGAATATATTAAGTGTTCAAACAATGTTGATTTCCTTCCTTACTTGACCTTGTCTTGTTTATCAGTATTTAGGGCTGCATTTTGTGTTGTTTTTTCTCTTTGTTCTATTCCTTCTGGTTTCATGTGCTTTCTCTTTTTATTAGTTTCATATTGCAGTCATAACAGATAACCACGAACTTGGTGGTTTAGAACACCTACGTATCATCTCAACACTCTGATGGTGAGAAGTCTGAGCATACAACATGGCTCAATAGCATCCACTGCTTTGCTTATCAGAAAACTAAAATCACACATCAGCAGAGCACTGTTTCCTGTTCGAGGCTCCAGAGAAATATCTGCTTCCTAGTTCAATCAACATTTTGGCAGTTGTTTGTGGCAGGAATACACATTGGTTATAGGAATGAAGTTCCCATGTTCTTGGTGGCTGTTGCCAGGCCACTGATCATTGTACTTAGAAGTCTCTTTCTGTCTGTGTTCATGGCCCCTATATCTCAAAACCAGTATGGTTGAATCAAATCCTTCTCACACTTGGAACCTATCAGACTGCTCTCTCTCATATCCTTGACTCCAATGGGAGGGACTTCCTACTTTTATGGGCTCCTGTGATTAGACTGGGTCCACTTGGATACTCCAGGGTAACACCAAGAACACTCTTACACCACCACACGGCAAGGCCTCTAGCCTTCTGACTTCTAATGTCAGCTAAGTCATAGCCACTGCCAATTCTATGCTTTTATGTTTTATTATTTTATTTTATTTTATTTATGTTACTCTTATGAGATCACATCACTTGTGGGAAACAATTTCTACATTAGTCAAGGTAAGTCATGTTATATAGGTATATAACAATCTCAAAATTCCAATGCCTTAAAACACAAAGGTCTTTCAGATGTTCTATTCTTCCTTTGTCTTCCAAATCCACCATCTTTGATGTACACCTGTACTTTACTTCAGGAAGGGTGAGATGAATGAAGTATTATGTTTTGGGTACAGAATTGGGAACATGAATTTTATCCACATTCCAGTGGCTAAAACTCAGGCCATGGTCTCTGGAAACTGCAAAGAAGACTGGAAAATGTAATTTCTCTTAATATTCCAGGGGAAATAAAAAAGAATTTGGAGACCATAGAGCATTTTCTTCATCCTGTAGACTCTTTTCAATTGAAAAGGTTTCTAAACATATCTCTTTCTATACTCTGAATCTGTATTCATAGATTTTCTCTCAACATCTTGTCCATTCCCCATGTTTCTGTGCACTGCCTGCTGTTTCTTCTCTCCATAATGCTCTATCCCTGTTTAAGTGAATTGAGAGGTATTATTCAATTATCAGTGCCAATCATTTTGAAGCACTGGTAGAAGATTTTTGAGGTTCTTCTAGATTGTCTAAACTAGAGGTGGTCTTTTCTTCCTTATACTTTTAACAAAAGCCTAGTTATTTACATGCTGCTTATCAAATGAATCATAGTTATAGTTTGTCTTTTCAGAATGTAGTTTCCTTAGGGCAGAAATTATGTCTGTGAATGCCCAGTATTAGCAAAGTTCCTTACATATGGTAAACCCACACTATGTTTGTTTGTTTGAGGGGTTAATATGTAAATGAATGTCCTAATAAATAATAGATTAACTTATTGAATGTATTTGTCTTAGTAATAATAACTCATGCTTATCTTGACCTTGCTGTGTGCTAGGCATGAGTATTCCAAAATGTAGAAACTAAGGCACTGAACAGTGAAATAATTCCATAAAATCATGGCCTAAGGAGTAGTAGAGATGACTTTGAACCCATAGATTCTGCCATTGAGTTTGTGTTCTTTACTACTATATGCCTCTTAATTTCAGCCTTATTAAAGAAAATAACTTTTTATTTCTATATATTATGTGTCAGACATTATAATCATTGCTTTTGCTCTTTTTATCTTCAAAAATTCCATACAGAAAATATATTGATAGTCCCCCTGCCTTTTTTCCCTGCATTGCATCAGATTAGAAAAATGAGGAATCAGGCTGCTTGTTTCTGCTCTTACATGTAAATGACTTGGCAGTTGTCACTGTCTTCTTTGCATCAAGAACAAGTGAACAAACTGTATAGTGACAACTCTTCTTCTAATCACAGAGAAAACTACCACCCCTAAAACTGGAGAAACAAGTGAATACAGGGAACCACAGCTTACTAGGAGCAGAAACCATCATTGGTGCCAATAAATTACAGAGAAACTTAAATTATAACTGATGAATTGGTGGTTCCTCAATGTGGACTAGTTGGAAGTTAAATCTCCTAGAGGTCAAGCCTCAAGGGGAACACTGCTCTTTCATGAGTTTTACCTCCAGGAGACTCACCAGATTATCACTGTAACAATCTGAGAAAAATTTCTACCCGTTTCCTGCAAGGAAAGGAGAAAAGCAACCATGTTTAAATATACCCAGAGCATTCTGTTCTGTTTAACAAAGGTCTCCCCTCAAGAAGAACCTAGTTTATTAGAACCCACCTAACATGGAAGAAAGGCATTAACCCCTTCAAGACCCCTCAAACTTTCCTGTCTCACCTAAGGGAGGTGAAAGAAAAGCTGAGATGTATTTGTAAGGGTCACAACCCATGGGCACAGGTTCACTGAAAGACTGAGACCTAGTCAGCAGGTTATGGAATACTTCCTCCTTTCTCACACTTTATCCCACATCAACAGGGCTCTAGCATAATAATAGTGAAATACAGTTGAAAATTTTATGAGGATATAACTTTATTTAAGAAGCGTCTTTTATAAAAACTCAAATGCCAAATGGGAGATAAAAACAAGGACACTGGAGGAAATGGAAGCTTCCGGCATCTACAGCTGCAGCAAGCAGTAAACACAGCCTAACTCCTGGCAAGACAAATGCAATAGCTCACACGAATGATCTACTCACATCAGTTTATTTTACCCAGGACATCATGTCTGGCTTTCAATAAAAACCCAGAAGGCATGGTAAAGGCATATAATACAGTGTGAAGAGAAAAAACTAGCAACATAACCAGAATCGGATATGGCAGAGATTTTTGAATTATTGAATTGGTACTTTAAACTAACTATATTATTTTAAGAAGTATAATGGAATAAAGTTGACAACATGAAGGAAAAGGTAGGTGATATAAGCAGACAGATGGAAACTATAAGAAGATAAACAAAAGAAAATGCTAAAAATCAAGACCATTGTAATAGAAATGAAAAAGTTACAGTCTTTCATGAAATTATTAAACTGGATACAGCTAAGGAAAAAAATAGTGAGCTTGAAGATACATCTATGGAAGCTATCTAAACTAAAAATTAAAAATAAAGACTGAAAAAGGAAACAGAACCATATACCCAAGAAATGTGGAACAATTTAAAAAGGGGTAACTTATGTGTAATGGGAATACCAGAAGAAGAAGAAAGAAAACATGTAGGAATAGAATAAATATTTAAAATGATAGTGGCTGAGAATTTTCCAAAACTAATGACAGGTACCAAATTTCAGATACTGGAATTTCAGAGAACATCAAACAGAATATACACAAACTAAAAGCAAAACAACACAAAATACTATGCCTAAGAAATATTTTATATAAGCTGCAGAAAATCAAAGAAGAAAATAAGCCAGAGAAAAAAAATAACCTTACTTATAGAGGTATAAGTATAATAATTTCATTGGACTTCTCTTAGAAACCATGCAGAGAAGAAACAAGTGGAGTGAAATAATTAAAATGTTGTAAATTTCATTAAAAAACAGACCCAACTGGAATCAAGTGAAATTATCCTTCAAAAGTAAAGAAGAAATGAAACTTCTCAGTCAAACAAAAATTGGGGAACATAGTTTCAGTTCATCCTTCTTGCTAGAACTATAAAAGAAATTCTTCAGAGAGAAGAAAAATGATATGGGTAGTAACTTATGTATATATTAAAAAAGAGAATTAAAAAATAAATAAAAACAAGATCTTGTTTATATTTAATTTAGCTAACAGATAGCTCTTCTGTGAAATAATAATAACAATGGTCTATATGGTGATTATAGCTTACGGATAAGTAAAATGAATTACAGCCATGTTATAAGAGATAAGGAAGGTGAGGTTTTGAATATTCTGCTATAAACCACATGCATTATCCACGAAGTGTTATGGCATAGTAGGTCTTATATTAGTTGTAAATGTATATTTCTAATATTAGGGAAATCACTAAAGTAAATTGAAAATATAAATAAAATTGATATACTAAGAGGGAAGTAAAAATGGAGTCATAAAAAGCGCAATTACAACCTGAGAAGGCAGAAAAAGAGGGGAAAATAATAAGAAACAAATAAAAAGGGCAACAAACAAAAACAAGTACACATATAATAGTTATTCATCCTACTATGTCAACAATGACTTCAAATATGACTGCTTTAAATATACTCATTAAAATGCTCTAAATACACCCATTAAAAGACAGACTTTCTGTGTAGATAAAAATAAACAAGAGTAAACCACGTATTGTGCACAAGAAATCCACTTTAAATATAAGGACATAGATAGGTTAAAAGTAACAAAAGAAGCACAGAAAAAGAGAAGTACTTAGATACAAATCTATAAAAATACATAAAGGATCTACACTGTGAAATCCACAAAGCTCTGAAGAAAGACATTAAAGAAGATATAAATAAATTGAGAGATATTCCATGTTTATGGGTGGGAAGAAATATTGTTAAGATGTTGGTTTTTCCTAACTTGATATATAGGTTCAACACAATCTCAGTCAAAATTCCAGCAAGGCATAGCAAAATAGAAGAGCTGAAGAACTGACACTATCTTATCTTAAGAGTTGCTATAAAGCTACATTAACCAAAACAGTGTGGTGTTAGCAAAAGAATAGACAAATTGATCAAGATAACAGAATAGAGAAGTCAGAAATAGCCCCACACAAATGTAGTCAATTGATCTTGACAAAGGAGCAAAGACCACAAAGAAAGGATAATCTTTTCAGCAAGTAGTACTGTTAACAACTGGACATCCACATGAAAGAAATGAATATAAATACATTTCTTACAATCCTCACAAAAATAAATTCAAACTGAATCACAGAACTAAAAGCAAAACACAGAATGATCAGTTTTGATAAATTCCTAAGACAACATGGCAGAATATCTAGATGAACTTAAGTTTGGCAATGAGTTTATGGATGCAATACCAAAGCATGATCTACGAAAGAAAGAAGAAAACTGAAAAATTGGACTTCCTTAAAATTAAAAACTTAATTTTCCCTCAGTAATCTATTGATTAAAAGTAGATTAAAAATGATGCACTCTATAAGTCTAGGACTTCGTTTTCATCTGTACATTATCTCTAAAATGTAAAAAATACTTCTTGGTGCAAAATAGGTACTAAAATTGTTTAATGACAATTTGCAGAGTTCAAAGTAAAGCACAAATTACTTCACTTGTTCACACACAAAAAAAGTTTACTTTTCAATTGAGACTTAATTCATCTAATCCAAACCTCCAAATGTGAGACAGTTGCAGATGAAAGCAAAGAGGTTAAGACTGTTTGAGTTTTTCTTAATTCAACTGCTTTTGTTGTTGTTTGGTTGTGTTTTTCTGGCTACATAATAGTTTGGCCAACTGTATGCAATGCAGCCTTAAATAGAGAGGTTTAGTACCAAGCCTCCTTAAAGGGATTGATCTCTTTCCATATATATTTTTTTTCCTATAGAAATATTTAACCCAGTACTCCTTTTGGAACACTGATACATAATCGGTACTATTAAAATAGGCAGTTAATATTGTGGAGTTCAAACATGGGACAAATGAGAGTTGGAGGAATGGTGGCTAACATATTTTTTCTCTGTTTGTTCCACAAATGGTACTTTTTCCCCCATCTGCATAATCACATTTCAAGTTTAATGAATATTTGCTATAGTCATTTCTATGTAAAATAGTGAGCTAATATGATAATATTTATTAATTTATTCAACAAATATTTATGAAAGTGTCCTACTGTTTGCTACTCCTTTGAATACCTAATGATGGTAGATGAAGCAAATGAAATTAGGGGAAGATTGACATGAGCCATAAGACGTGTGGCTGAAAATAAATTTTGATGGGAGGAAAGAAAAAATTACCTAACTGGGGAGAAAACATTGTAGTAAAAAATGTAATCATTTAATTCTGTTTCCCAAATGAAATGTATTTTAATTCACTACAGGGTAACTAATATTAGTAGGGTTAAGGGGAACCATCAGTGGTGCCAGTTTGTAGGTGACAGTAGTCACCTTTGTCTTGTAAACTTAACTGATATTGAGAGTCTTAATAGCCATAGGAACATGACAAGATAATTATCACTGAAGAATAATAACAAGCTAAATGCAGAGAAGTTAACTTTTTACTCATTTTCAACTATGCCAGAAAATAGTCAAATAGCTGACCATTTTCCAAAAACAAATTTTGTATGATTGCCTATTTCCATATTTTCAGATTAAATTTCTATTCCAAATATTGTGCTTTTCATCATCACTTCATCCAAGCCACTCTTATAGTCTGGGTGGCTAAAAAAATGGCATAATCACTATGTGTACAGTAGCAATTTTGTCATTACTTGCAGAATGACAATAAATATATAACTTGTTTTTGCTTCAAAGAAAAAATAGACTGCTATAAAAGGCAATTTTTTTCCTTCTGCTCATTTTAGTTCAGCATGAAGTAGTTTAAAAGTTTCCAGAATAATACCATGCACCCTTTTAACATTACAGACTGCCACCTTCTGGAAGATACAATAAATACTTAAGCACAGTTGCGAAAACATGCCTTCTTTAGCTTATAGAATACTTACAGGTAGATATAGGGAAATTCACCTGACAACATCGTTGTGTTTTGCATGAACAATAATTGGCTCCCTACTTCTATACTGTTTTAAAGACAAGAAATGTTTGTGGTGAACCAGAGACTAATTATACTTTTTGCATTGCAAAAATGGTTCTTTAAACACAAATCAATAGATTAAAAAATGTTTTGCTAAGTAAGGCAAGCAAGAAATATATTTAGAAAGAAGTATTTTGGCTTCAAGTATTTAAAACACATCTATTGTGTTAACCTGCCAATGGCTCAATCATGTTACATTGTAGGTTTTTAAAAATCTGTCATCCACATTCCCACCAGCAAAACTGAAGCCATGTAGGTAAGAACAGAAAACTAAGAATCTCGTTAATAGAGAGAACTACTCTTCAAATAAGTTAAAAATAACTTTGCAAGAAAAAAAGGATCACCATAGTAGTGTTTATGTAAATTTATTTAATGCTTTTGTTTTGCTTGTGAGTCTGGGCATTTAGAAGTCCTAACATATTAAAGTGGAAAGGGAGAGCAGTCTCATCTGGTCTCTTTCTTTCCAAACCTGAAGCAAAGGAGTTCTAGAGATATGGGGCCATCTGCCTGGAGCTCTCTGACAAATCCACCAGTATCATAATTCTGTTTCAAGTCAAAATCTTCTTTTAAAGAAACCACCTGGGATTTTACTCCCAGGAAACAAAATTGGGATCAAAACCAGAAAACAAACAGAGATACACAAATCAAAACAAAATTTTGTCACTGAAATTTTTCCTCCTTCACGGTTTAATCCCCAGTACTTCATGATGGATTTATGTCACTCACAGGAATTGCACCCAGACAGACCTGAAAAAGCTTAACCGCCCAGTGAGTAAACAGCTTTCAAACCCACACTAAAAAGTGGAGAAAATAGGTAAGAATGACCATCAGCATTGATTCAATAGATTACATGGCATTAATTACAAAGTAGTTTATAAACCAAACACTAAATGGAAGACTTTTATATTCTTACCATTAGTGATTTCTGTGTCAGAGGACTCACTTGAGTTTATAAAACTGTATTTTAAGGCTGGAATCCTAAAGTAAGATATTTCTGTAAGAACGATCAGTTAGTGTCATAGATATTAGTGTGGTTGAAAGCAATTAGCAATTGATTTATTTTAATTATAAAAAAATTTAAAGATCACAAATACAAACAAAACAAAGCCAAGCAAATCAATCTTAACATAAATATTAATGATGTATTGGATTTTTAATAAAGAAATGTAAATAGTGAACAAATAGTGAACTATTAGATTTGGAAAGATAAGATTTGGGAAATGATTTATTGTACTGTATTTTATTTGTAGTTGCATCAGAAATTACATTAATCATTGATTAAATTACATTTATGATTCTTATGTGATCACCATATCCATTTAAGAGTTAGGCTATTAGATAAAAGCCAAAGCAATTATCTTATTAATTTTTTGAAATAAAAAATAGTAATAACTCAGTATAAATGAGATGCGCATGTTCTTCCAGCATATTTTCTAGGCTTAATAGAGTTAAAACACGGGCCTTAATACTATCACAATAGTGATGAATGTGCCTGCTTCCCAGGCTAGCCAATTTAGGAATAAGATCCAGGGTGGCTGGTGTTAGTCATCTGAGCAGGTAGTTAACTCCATCCTCAGGTGGCTTTTCTCTTTGCTGACAGACTATCACAACGTCCAATAACAATTTCCCAAAAGCAGCACGGAAATTGATAACAAGAACACTGCACCTTTAGCCTAAGAAGGTTTAGATCTGAAGGTATTGTTTTATTAGTAATCTATTATTCAACTGAGTTATAGTCAATTCATTTTTTTCTCTGAATCCTGATATATACCATTTTTATATATACCTTATATATACAACATTTTTTGAAACAAACCAAAGCAACTTACTATCCCAGTTAAAATGGCTTTGTTAAAAATTACACAAAAAAATAGCGGCTTAAAACAATGAGAAGATTTATTTAGCTCAGAGATCTGCAGCTGGAGCAAGGCTCATAGAAGATAGTTTGTTTCTGCTCCATAGTGGGTAGCTGGGGCTGGCGCCAGGCAGCCCTGGGAGGCAGGCAGCCTCACATCCATCTCACTCTGTTTTTCAGGGATGCCACACACTCCATCCAGTTTCAAGGGGAATAGAAATAAACTCCATGTCTTGATGGGGAATGGAAAGGCTCTGGAAGAGCACATGGAAACAGAGATATTACTGTGGTCATTTCTGGATGATATAATTTACCACATCTGCCCTCTGGCCCCTACAACTCAACGGCAGTCTTCCTACTTGCAACATTCACTCATCTGCTCTTCAAAATTTCATCTCATTATTGCTCAAGGTGAAGATCCAGCACAGATACAGGTGTGGCCAAGGCTTCTCAAAAGGCTTCTTACATTGGAATTCTTGAGTACTGCCCCTCTGGTGCTGAAAGAGGCTATGAGCTGAATTGCATTTCACCCAAATTCATACATCACAGCCCTAACCCCCAGTACCTCAGACTGTGACTGTATTATGAGATACGGCCTTTCAAGCTGTGATTAAGGTTAAATGAGGTTCATAAAGTGGGCCCTAATCCAATCAGAGTGGTGTCTGACCCGAGGAAATTTGGACATACAAAAGAATAGCAGGGGTGCACAAACCCAGGGACAGGCCACGTGAGGACACAGGGAGAAGCAAGCCAAGGAGAGGCCTCGATAGAAACCAGACCTGCTGATACCTTAATCTTGGAATTCTAGCCTCTAGAACTCTGAGACAATCAATTTCTGTTGGTTGAGCCACCCAGCCTGTGTTACTTTGTTATGACAGCCCAGCAAAAGAATACAGATTTGAATCAAAGAGATAAGTTATCTCCCCCTCTTCTATACCTTTTATACAATGGTGGAACAGGCACAGAATAAACATGACAGGCCCTCCTGTTCAGTAACAGGGAATGCTGGAGACTCACAGCAATTACTAGCCCATAGAAATTCTGAAAGCCAGCAAGGTGCATGTCTATTCCTTACCTGAGGCTCTGTTTTAGTGCCTGCGAGTGGTCCACCTGCTTCCTGGCTCTGCCCTCTAGGATCCTGGCTCTGCCTTCTAGAACCCTACTCTGCCCTCTTGAATCTTTACTCTGTCTTCTGAATTTATGGCCCTGCCCTATAAGGTCTTGGCTCTGCACTCTGAATCATATTTCCACTGTGCCTTACCTGGGAAGATAAAACATATGAAACGTATGTTCCTGGTTCATAGGGAGGTGGGTGTATTATGCATACATTAAATCAACTGCCATAATTACATTAATTTCCACTTTATGCTCATGATTTTCTAATTGATTTATCAAGATCAAACAAAAAATATGCAATGACTATAAACGTTTATCAATTTTTCAGTATACTTTATACCAGTTTTCTTTTTAGAATTTCAGTGTTACATTGTGATATTCTTTTATCTATAAACATCTAAAATTCAATGCCTGAAATAATGCTTTTTCTCCAAGTACTCTTTTTGGTTAATATTCTCAACCTCTCTTTCATTTTGACTGTATTTATCTGATATCTTTTTCAATGCAGTTAATTTTAACCATCCTTGCTTTAGTTTGACAGTATTATTTTACCAAATCTAATAGTGTTTAATTTCATTAACTGGGTTTAGTTTTCTCTATCGGTATTATGTGAATATTTGATCTTCTTTCATTCATGTCTTAATTTATTAACATATTATCTGGCATGATGACGGGCCATAATGAAGCCAAATGGTATTCCAACTGCCCAAATACCTATGACTTACAAGCGTACTTCATTTTATTGTGTTTCACTTTATTGCATTTTGAAGATGTTTCCTTATTTACAAATCAAAGGTTTGTGACAACAGTGCATCGAGCAAGTCGATCAACACCGTTTTCCCAACAGCACGTGCTCATTTCCTGTCTTTGTAATTGTCATGATATTTCAAACATTTTCATTATTATTATATCTGTTATGGGGATCTGGAATCCGCGATCTTCGATGTTACTGCTGGGATTTTTTCAAGTGCCACAAACTGTGCCCATATCAAATGGCAAACTTAATCGATTCATGCAGTGTGTCTTTGCTCCACTAACCAGCCATTCCTCTGTCTTGCTTTCTCTCCTTGGGCCTCCCTATTCCCTGAGACACAACAATATTAAAATTAAGCCAATTAATAACCCCACAATGGCCTCCTAGTGTTCAAGTTAAAGGAAGCCATGTTTCTCGGTTGAAATCAAAAGCTAGAAATAATTAAGCCTAATGAGAAAGGCATGTGAAAAGCTGAAATAAGCTGAAAGCTAGGCCTCTTGTGCCAAAAAAACAAGTTGTGAATGCAAAGAGAAAGATTTTGAAGGAAATTAAAAATACTTCTCCAGTGAACACACAAGAATCTTAAGAAAACGGAAGAACCTTATTGTTGATATGGAGAAAGCATTAGTGATCTGTGTAGAAGATCAAAACAGCTACAACATTCCCTTAAGCCAAAGCCTAATTCACAGCAAGGCCCTAACTCTCTTCAGTAAAGAGAAGGTATGGCTGAAGGCTGAGAGAGGTATGGAAGCTGCAGAAGAGAAGGTTGAAGTGAGCAGAAGCTAGTCATGAGGTTTAAGGAAAGAAGTCATCATCATAAACATAAAAGTGCAGGGTGAAGCAGCAAATGCTGATGTAGAAGCTGCAGCAAGTTATCCAGAAGATCTAAATAAGATCATTGATGAAGGTGGGTACAATAAATAACAGATTTTCAATGTAGACAAAAGAGCCTTAAATTAGAAGATGCCATTTAGGACTTTCTCAAATAGAGAGGAGAAACTAATATCTGGCTTCAAAGCATCAAAAGACATGGGCTGACTCTCTTGTTAGGAGCTAATGCAGCTTGTGACTTCAGTTAAAACCAATGCTTGTTTACCATTTTTTAAATCCCAGGGCTCTTAAGAATTATGCTAAGTTAACTCTGCCTGTGCTCAAGAAATGAAAAAACAAAGCCTGAGTAGCAGCACATTTGTTTGTAGCATTATTTACTGAATATCAGAAGCCCACTATTTAGACACATTGCTCAAAAATAAAACAAAACAAAACATTACTTTCAAAATATTACTGCTCATTGACAATGAACTTGATCACCCAAAAGCTCTGATGGAAACATGCAACAAGATTAGCATTGTTTTAATGCCTGCTAACACAATATCTATTCTGCAGTGCATTACACCAAGGAGTAGTTTTAACTTTCAAGTCCAATTATTTATGAAATACATTTATTAATGCTATAGCTGCCATAGATAATGATTCCTCCAATGGATCTGGGAAAAGTAAGTTGAAAACCTTCTGAAAAGGATTCACCATTCTAGATGCCATTAAGAACATTTATCTTTTTATCTCCTGAGCTATTCTAGTGGTTGATCTACAGTAGGTGTTCAACTAATATTTACTCCTCATTCATTCATTCATTGCAAGAAAGTATGACATTATGAGTCTTTCAAGGAACTTTCAATTCAATTGCATGGGTAAGACATATGTACTTAAATATTCACATATATATTTTAAATAGAGTTGTGGGGAAATAACAAATTTCTGGGTTTCCCAATGGGCCTGTTAAGAGCCCAGCCCTCATGAGCCATGAAAATATATATGATATAATGTTAGAGGATATTTGCTTTCACTTCCCCAAGAAACATTTTTACATACTATAAGGTTGAGATCTATAGTCAATGTTTCTTTAATGATGCAGTTAATTGCTCTGATTGAAAAGGATAATAAAACTTCCTTCATCTCCCCAAAAGCCAACTGAGTACATCCCGGGATAGGTACCTAGGTTAGTTCCCAAGAAGGCAGTGAGACTGGAGCCTTATCTTTCTAAGTACTTACATTTCCAAAAGAAATAGCAACTCAGAGAACTCAGAGACATCACCATGCCTTACAGGTCAGAAATGGGAATGAGAGATGGTTGAGTGGTTATCTGGCCCTTGGAAGGCATATTTTCATTCCAGGATGTGAAGGTAGGATCCCAGGATACTCCTCATCCCATCTCAATGGTGCAACTGGATTCTGTCCCTGCACCCACCCCCCACTACCCGCTCCTTTCTGGAGTTGGAGGGAAATGACTAATGTATGTTATATGTCTCTCTCTTACATGTGAATAGAGAAAATCCATTTTCCCCATGACTTGTGTATAGCTTTCCAGCTACTCATATAAGTCATTTGACCTGGCTTTAATTTGGTCACCGCAAGAGTAAAGTCTGAGGAAAGCAGGACCAATGCACTTAAAATTTAATGTAGGATGATAAATCAGAAATCCCTTCCTTGATTCAGAATACTTTCTATGCTCATTCAGAATAAAACTAATAAAGATGACTATTTAAAACCTTGCAAGCATATGACCCATAACGAATGTGACAAGTATAATAACACTATAGACTTAAGACAAGCTGTTCTGACACTGATTTTTCCCCTTCTAGGGAAGGAATGTAAAAAGAAAAGGCAATTGCTTCATATTTCCATCATCATGTCTATTTTATGGACACAAGGTCTAGTTTAAGTTTTGCCTTTCAATAACCCTGCTGGGCTGGGACTTTGTAAGAAGGCATTTCAGTATATACTCATACGTGCATATGATTACAACAGCCTACCCTGTAGATTTTATTCTAATTTAAATCTCATAACAAGGATTGCTTAACTGTTATAAGTATGATGTGAAATAAGACATTTTGTGTCTTTAAAAATATGAAGAATCCCCAACATTTAGAGGTTTACTGGCCACTAAGTCAATGGACTTACTACTTGTCTTAACCAGCCAAATATCTTACTATACGATGAATACATTGTCCTTAGATTTCATATGTGAAAAGTTCACTTTTGTTAGAAGAATAAGAAAATATTGTATGTATTCAACACTTAACTAATTGTGAGGACCTATCATGTTTTGGGAATTGTGCTAGGTGCTGAGTGATGGGAGTCTACACAGGGGTAAGACATAATTCTGCTTCAAATATTCCATAGTCTAGTAGGACAAATTTGCAAGGGAAGTTAGTTTTTTAATCTATATATTTTCTTTTTTTAATTATACTTTAAGTTCTAGGGTACATGTGCACAACGTGCAGGTTTGTTACATAGGTATACATGATGTATATATTTTCTACGTTTTTTTTTAAATCTCTCTTTATTTTTTCAGTGAAATTCATTTTGTTGAAACCAGACCTGTTTGCCAGAGTTTCTCAGTTTGGATTTTGCTAGCTGCACCTCTATGTTATTCTTTTTCATATTTACATTGTCTTTGTATGTTGTGTAAATGAGTGTTTAGTTCTAGAGGTCCAGCGAGATTCAGGTCTAGTGTATGCTTGAGTTTTGGAAAGGCGCTTTCCTGTGATGTCATGGGATTCCTTCATAACGCATGCCATGTTCCCTTGTCCCCTTGAGAGGTGACTGTGCTGGCAGCCCTCACAGCCCTCACTTGCTCTCAGTGCCTCCTCTGCCTGGGCTCCCACTTTGGCGGCACTTGAGGAGCCCTTCAGCCCACCGCTGGACTGTGGGAGCCCCTTTCTGGGCTGGCCAAGGTCGGAGCTGGCTCCCTCAGTTTGCAGGGAGGTGTGGAAGGAGAGGCACGAGCGGAACCAGGGCTGCACGTGGCACTTGCGGGCCAGCTGGAGTTCCGGGTGGGCATGGGCTTGGCAGCCCTGCACTCAGAGCCGCCGGCCAGCCCTGCCAGCCCCGGGCAATGAGGGGCTTAGCACCCTGGCCAGTGGCTGCGGAGGGTATGCTGGGTCCCCCAGCAGTGCCGGCCCACCCGCACTGTGCTCGATTTCTCGCCAGGCCCTAGCTGCCTCCTCGTGGGGCAGGGCTCAGGACCTGCAGCCTGCGGTGCCTGAGCCTTCCTGCCCCCACCCCGTGGGCTCCTGTGCTGCCAGAGCCTCCCCAACGAGCACCACCCCCTGCTCCATGGCACCCAGTCCCATCAACCACCCAAGGGCTGAGGAGTGCAGGCGCATGGCGGGGGACTGGCAGGCAGCTCCACCTGTGCCCCCGTGCGGGATCCACTGGGTGAAGCCAGCTGGGCTCCTGAGTCTGGTGGGGACTTGGAGAACCTTTATGTCTAGCTCAGGGATTGTAAATACACCAATGGGCACTCTGTATCTAGCTCAAGGTTTGTAAACACACCAATCAGCACCCTGTGTCTAGCTCAGGGTTTGCGAATGCACCAATGGACACTCTGTATCTAGCTACTCTGGTGGGGACTTGGAGAACCTTTGTGTCAACACTCTGTATCTAGCTAATCTAGCAGGGAGGTGGATAACTTTTGTGTCTAGCTTAGGGATTGTAAATGCACCAATCGGCACCCTGTCTAAACGGACCAATCAGCTCTCTGTAAAGTGGACCAATCAGCTCTCTGTAAAATGGACCAATCAGCAGGATGTAGGTGGGGCCAGATAAGAGAATAAAAGCAGGCTGCCGGAGCCAGCAGTGGCAACCCGCTGGGGTCCCCTTCCACACAGTGGAAGCTTTGTTCTTTCTCTCTTTGCAATAAATCTTGCTGCTGATCACTCTTTGGGTCCACACTGCCTTTAAGAACTGTAACACTCACCGTGAGGGTCCACAGCTTCATTCTTGAAGTCAGTGAGACCAAGAACCCACCAATTCCGGACACACCCTTATGTGGTGTTGGCAGGTATTGGTGATGACTACCTAGACCCGTTACTTATTAGGGATGCCTGTGTTGCTCTTCTGATTTTGTCAGTAGTTCTCCTGTATTCAGTAGAATTAGGGTGTTGGAGTTTCTTCTCAAGTTGTGGGAGTTTCAGTGCAAAACTGGCAAAGTCCCGAAAAACCAGGACAAGTTGGGTACTTTGATGGAACACTGCTACACACGGAATGTCCCTTCACTCACCATTTGGCTACACAGGTGTACAGTTTATACAGGAAAGGCACTCAAGTAGTTTTGGCAGAAATGATGAATGCTACCCTTGGAGCTTTCTAGATAATTTGCCTTTAGAAACATTGTGTTTATCTCATTTGATTAATGTACTTTCTTTTCTTTTTATTTTTACATTATTGCTTTTGATCATGTATAATTTCCTAATGTACTTTAGTCCGGCATTCATTGAGATGTTCTTGAAATAAATAAGCTACTACATACAAATATCACAGTAAAACACACATGCTGGAGTAAAACACTCAAGAGAAAATAGTAAAAAAATGAGAAAAATATCAACAATTCTATAACTTCATTACAATTTTGAAACTGAGGAGATATAAAGAGCAGAGAACAGCTGAAAGTTTCCTTTTCAATATCAGGCTATGCCTGGTCTGAAAACTCTGGAAAATAAATTCTGGAGTAATTGGCTGATTAAGGAGATTCTTAAAAATTGCGGCTGAAGTTGTATCTTTCCTGAAGTAGGTGGGAAGTTGCTTGATGATCTTCGGTAACTGGGAAATACCACTGAATTCCTGCTGAATTAGGAAAAAATATTGGTTCATATGAATTAAAAATAAATACTGAGAACCTACAAGTTAAAAGTACTGTGGTCCTTGAGGGAGGAGAGGAAAAGGAGGAACATGTCCTGCCATCGAGATTTTACTGCTTGTAATTTGGTTGAATATTAAAAAGATGGCACATGAAGCATAGCCATGCTTTTCTTTGCAAGTGAGAATCTTGTACTCAGAGAACTTTGATCTCAAACAGACTTCAGTGATCTTATTTCTAGGCATCTCATTTTAGATATTGCGAATCCTAGACCCGGAAAGGTAGACCTACTGAAATTAACTAAGGGTAAATAAAATTAGATAATTAGCTTAAGACTGGAAAGCAATTTTCAGAACACAGTTGAACTAATGTGTCCCTGTTTTAATTAATTCTTGAGGAAGGGAACTTTAAGTGCTTTCCTTGAACTCCTGGGACCCCACCCATGAAGCACAGTTATTCAAAACATCTGACATCCTCCTGATGGCTTTTGGTTCTTTTTTTTTTTAGACTTAGTTTCACTTCACTCTTGTTGCCCAGGCTGGAGTGCAATGAAGCAGTCTTGGCTCCCTGCAACCTCCACCTCCCAGGTACAAGAGATTCTCCTGTCTTAGCCTCCCAAGTAGATCAGATTACAGGCATGTGCCACCATGCCTGGCTAATTTTTTTATATTTAGTAGAGGCAGGTTTTCACCGTATTAGTCAGGCTGGCCATGAACTCCTGACTTCAGGTGATCCACCCGCCTCAGCCTCCAAAAGTGCCAGGATTACAGGCATGCACCAGGCTTTTTGTCCTTTCTATTCTGGTAATTATTCAGTATAGAAGTTAAGACAGCTATTAAACATTTTCAGAAGCAGTTGAAATTCTCTTGACTTGTCCTACAATATTTAGGCTTCTCAGAATACCTTCATTAAAAGAACACTTTTCAACCATTGTGGAAGACAGTGTGGCAATTCCTCAAGGATCTAGAACTAGAGAAATACCATTTGACCCAACCATCCCATTACTGGGTATATACCCAAAGGATTATAAATCATACTGCTATAAAGACACACACACACATATGTTTATTGTGGCACTATTCACAATAGCAAAGACTTGGAACCAACCCTAAAGTCCCTCAATGATAGACTGGATCAAGAAAATGTGGCACATATATGCCATGGAATACTATGCAGCCATAAAAAATGGTGAGTTCATGTCCTTTGTAGGGACATGGATGAAGCTGGAAACCATCATTCTCAGCAAACTATCGCAAGGACAAAAAACCAAACACCGCATGTTCTCACTCATAGGTGGGAATTGAACAATGAGAACACTTGGACACAGGAAGGGGAACATCACATGCTGGGGCCTGTCATGAGGTGGGGGGAAGGGGGAGGGATAGCATTAGGAGATATACCTAATGTAAATGATGAGTTAATGGGTGCAGCACACCGACATGGTGCATGTATACATATGTAACAAACCTGCACGTTGTGCACATGTACCCTAGAACTTAAAGTATAATAATAAAAAAAGGAACACTTTTAGCATTATCCTACTCACTAAAAGTAGCATTGCAAATGTGCAGGAATATTTTAGTCTTTTTTTTCACAAATGCAGAACTCACCAATATCACGAAAAATAAGCATGCCACCTTGATGATACCTTGATTCAAGTCAATATTCCACTTTTATGAGATACGACAAGTGAGTTTGGGCTTTGCTCCATACAATCCATAAGTCACACACAGAATGAGCATTTATTTGAACTACATTGAGCCTGTCCTGTGTATGATGTGCTTTTATGTTGTTTCCCAATAATGGGCCAAGGCCAGAAACCATTTCTTTTCATTCATACAAGGTCAAGTTCAACCACAAAACCCACACTCATTATGGTAGCAGGAATGGTGCTTTAAATAAAAATATGAGAGAGTGAAGAATTGATAAATGAAGACTGCAAGCCATCCAGGAAGGCAAGGGTGAAGGATTTATTCTTCAGCAACAAATCACATGCTTCTAAGTGTTCAGTATTTTAACTGGTCTCAAAAGAATCTCATGGTGTTTCAAAAGGACTAATTGATAGTTTGTACCTGGCTCTCAGGTGAGGAGGAGACATGAGCCCTCAGCAGGGAGTGTCCCTATCTAGAAAGGGCAGACCAGTGAACTATTCACTTGATTATCTCCAAAGCAAGACTTTCCATTTCAGAGAGCTCTGTGCCTTCTTGTCCATATCCAGAAAGCTCAGCCAGCCTGTTCTTTCTGCATTCCTGCTGATGGAAACCCCAGTTGTTCTTTATTAGCTGTTACTAAAGAAAGTCTTGACTTTCCCTTCATCACAAAGGTGTAAAAGTTACAAACAATTCTTTATGTCTGGAGCAAATAGTCACAGATCTACCTTTTTATTAAAAGGTGCTATTGACTCTGAGCAAACTAAAGCATGGTCAAGCTTTCTTTAAATTGGAGTCTATCAAAAATCTTTGCAACATCATCACATAGAGTTGGAAATACTCTATGTAAAGTATTTTTTTTTCCATTTTTTGTACTAGATTTTAGGCCTTTTTTGGTATGGGATAACATTTTCTATATATTGTATTATCGTTGAATCTTGCGTGTAGTGGTTAAAATTAATTAGCTACAATTGTGTATTGTTTCATGTTGCCCTAAAAGCAGGAAAATCTTACATGCTGAGAGCTGACATTATTGTCTCTTCTGTTATATTAGCTTTTTTTTATTGTCATATAACAAATTACCACAAATGTAATGGCTTAAAACAGCATGTGTTATTATCTCTCAGTTTCCACGTGTAAGGAGTCCAAGCACAGCTCAGGTGGGTCTGCAGCTCAGGATCTCACACGGCTGCATCAAGATGTCAGCCAGGCTGTGCTTCTTTCTGGAGCCTGGGTCTTCTTCCAAGCTCATGTAGCTAAGGCAGAACTCAACTGCTTGCAGTGGCTGGACTGAATTCCCCATTTTCTTGCTGACTAAAAGTAATAAAATTAAAGATGAAATAGGCATACAGAACTGTGTCATCTGGCTGTCTAAAATTAGAGCACAACTTTGATACTACTAAATTTCCTGAAAGCTGAAGGATATAGGGAAATGTAGTTAGATTTGAGATGCACGTGTCTTTTAAGAAAAGAAAACCCGCCATCCTTGAGAAGCGTGCATTGTTTCAGTCAAGGAAGCCTGAGTTCGGGGAGGTGTGGAAGGCTATTTTAAATGCAAGTCTGTTTATTTTCACTCCTACACTATTTCCTTAAAACATGCTGCCTGTCAGAGAATTGTAGTTCAAATATTTTATTTTACAAATAAAGCAATTGAGAAAAAAATTAAGCCAAGCAGCTATGTAGTGAAACACTTGGAAGTTGAAGAATGTAGATTTTCTCATAGTCATTCACTGATTTTTTCATTAATTAGATTGCCACCTCCAATCTAAATGACAGGCATATATTTCTAATTTATGATACACTGTGACTAGATGTTATCTACTAAAAAATAGAAAATTGAGATTTATAAGACCTCCTAATGTTCTCCTACCACCCTTGCCTAAATTTGGTAATTATGTTAATATTTTTGGGTGAAATGGCACTTTTAAGTTGTGAACTTCTTTATATATTCAACATGCTTTACTACAGAAAGGATACATGAAAGGCGAAACTTGTGAACCTTTTCAGGTTCAAAAAATGTTTTTGTTCTGCCTTAACATTTGAATGATTGGTTGAAAATGTTTTGCTCCAGAACTTTGAAGATGTTGTCTCAGTATCTTCTATCATCAGTTGCTGCTGCTGAGAAATGTGATGCCCAAAAGTTTAAAATTTATGTAAGAATCAGCTGTGGGATTTGACCTAAGTCTGTGAGATTCCTATGGTATAAAAGGAGAGAGAATTTCATTTCAAGACAATAAAACCCTCAGTTTTAGCTTCATCTATCCCAACAGTACATTTATTCTGTTCATTGAGAAAGCTTCTGATTCTTTGCTGTGAGCTTGCCGTGGCTTTTAGACTGAGCTGATTCCAGTCTCTGTGTGTGACTGATTATTCTGAGCACCAGACCCTTCTGGGTGGCAAGGAGTTCATTCACAGCACCCCATGTAATGATGTCATAGCTCGTAGTAGGCTCTGGCTTTTTCTGCTGCCCAAATCTTGTACTTCCTTTTTTTGTTTGTTTTTGTTTTTTTGTCTGTCTTTCAGCATTTGGGGGATGGCCCTTGCAATTCCGATTTTCCATCCATGTGCTGTTTTAATTCGGTGGGTTTGTTTTTTCAATACATTTATGTCAGTGGGGTCTACAGAGGGATGGAAGTCATATATGTACTCAGTTCACCATCTTGACAGGAGCCATTCAAGTCATTTTTGCCAAACTACTTGATTCAGCTTCCCAGGGAAGGGGTTCGAGCCTCCCTTAACCTGGGTTTCCCATCTCACTTCAGGATTCCTAATAGAGAAGTATGAGTCAGGGTGCCTCACAGTACTGTTGTGGACAGAACCAGGGATTTAGGGCCCAAAGGCAATGTTCAGTGTTGCCATAGAAATAAATGGCAGTGTTCTGTTGAGCAAATGCTCTATGCTCTTTGTCTTAGTCCATTTGTGCTACTATAACAAAATGTCTGAAACTAGCTAAATTATAAAGGACAGAAATTTATTTCATACAGTTCTGGAGTCTGGGAAGCCCAAGATCAAGATGCCAGTGTCTGCTGTCTGGTAAGGCAGGGCCTTCTTGCTCTGTCCTCCCATGGCAGAAAGTGGAAAGGCAAAAAGAGACAATCTCTCTTTTTCAAGTCCTTTTTTAAGGTCCTCTAATCCCATTCATGAAGGAGGAACCCTCATGACCTAATTACCTCTTAAAGGCCCCACCTCCCATTATATGGGCCATTCAGTTTCAACACCTGAATTTCCGAGGGGACCCATTCAAACCATAGCATTTTTGAGTCTGATTCCTTATCTTCATAACGTAGAAATAACTCATGGGAATTCATGAAGACAGATTGTACAGTGCTGGACTCATTGCTGCTTCTCAAAAATCCAGCAAGCTCAGCATGACTTTTGGGCCTCAATGAGCTGGACATGGGTTCCGCTTTTCCAGTCTTAGGGAATGCATAATGGGAAGGGCTTCACACTTGTGTTATATCCACAATCGCCTTCGGGCCTTAGCACATGACCTTTTTTTCTCTCCCTGGTTGGCCTTCCCTCCGTGGTTTGCCTGAGAAGCTGCCCTTCCTTCAGGAGATGGCTTCACCTCCCTCCTGCTCATTTCCCACTTCAGCCATACTCTTTGGTGGCGAGCTGCTCCTTCCCCTCAGTCACCAGGGCTCTGAAAATGAGGTTGTGCTTCTCTCTTGTGTCTCCCCCTCCACGACTCTCAGAGGGCAGCAGTCCAGTCTTCTACATCCCTGTATTCCCACACTGGGGACTATCCTGCCATGTAGAAGTTAATCAACAAGTGCCAAGTCCAATTGGATGAAAACAAAAGAATAAGTTTACACATTGTTTCTGAGACATGCTTTATATTATGGTTTTATTATCCCACTGAGGTGATATGAATTATAAGAGCACCAGACACAGTTCCAAATTAAGTTCAAAATCACATTCTAAAATCAATACAAGTGTCCTTGGCATGTGGGAATTATTATCACTACTCTTTCTGTTACCAAGATGAATAGATTTTTTATTACATTAACATCATTCTCTGTGCAGTAAGACTGGACTTCAAAGGAAATGGACCAGCCTTGATACTGAAGCAGGTTTAACGTTGTCAGCTTTTGATTATCCTTGTCAGCACATTCACGTTTATCTGTTTCCCAGAATGACTTTCTCATGTCACCTAGAATATTTCTCAGCGGACTGATAACTGCTTAGTGGTGTGCCTTTAAAGAATATAAAGTAATTTTATCTTGTGTTACTTACAAATGATGAAATAGGCTTCATAAGAAAAAAATACTCCTGTGAGGAAATCTAATGTCACCTGTAAATAATTGCTGGATGATCCTGGCCAGCATTTCTTGTCAATAATCCAGATGACAGATATTTGATTGTGTCTCCATTGAGTGCATATGTAATTAGAAGTTTTATTTGTTTTCCCTTTTTGTTTTTTTTAGTACTTCCTTCTTATTTTTTAAAAATCCAAGTCCCAGCTTATCCATAAAGTCCCTTTCCAGCCACTCTGACATAATGTGAATCTCTTCCAAATATTGATTGTGTCCCACCATGTGGCAGGCTCTGTGCTGGGTGCTAGGAATACTGTGCTGAACAGCTGGGAGCAAGTCTTCTCCAGGGAACCCATAGGCTCTTCTCGGAAGCACCTTGAACTTTATCAGAGTGAAAGGTAAAGAAACATCAAACGGTTTTGCCATACAAATGTACTCCTGGATAGTTTTCAGTTTGTTTGCAAGAACACTCACACTCCTACATCTGCTCAGTATTCATTAGACTAAGTTTTTGTTTTTAACTTCATTAACTAATGGAGGATAAAAGCAAAGGTCAGGACCAATGAGTTCCATGTGTCCTCAGGAAACCCTGAAGGACAGCATATGGGAACTAGTTTGATATTTGGCCTTGACACACTAAAGGGGAAAATCACATAAAGTGGGATGGATGGCCTTGGACACAATTAGTCCAGGACCGCAGTTATATTTCAATATTTCAGATAAGTTTGCAATGGTTTAGACCTTGAACAATTATGACTCGATAACATTATGCACAACTTTCATAACAATTTCATTTTGAGAAGTGTCTAATGATTATCTGGATAATTTTCATAACTATAAATGACCAAATGACTGACGAAAGTATTTAAAAAAATTTACTTTTAGCAGTACAGGGATTAATGCTGTAATTTTTTTACGGATTTCAAATGTAGCTAATAAATTAGAATTTTGAACTAAGAAAAATTATCAGTTTCAATGCAGATATGGTAATGTTTTAAGGCTTGATGAACTATTCAAGTTTAGACCATCATCAAGTGTGACAATAAAACACTTTCATACTTGACATTTTCATTTCTTATTGTTCCATGTAAGTTAACGCATGGTTTGATATTCCTTTGTTTCTCAGTGTTATAGGAGACATGCATACTGGTATTCTGTGCCTGAAAATATGGCCTTGCTGACACCTAGTTGCTGATCATCTAAAGACAAATCATACTGTGTGGCAATGACAGGCGACAGCAAATGTTTCTGCCTTCCAGAACCAGAATGTTCTCTGTCTTCCTGTGCCTTTGCTGTCATAACTGAAGCTGTCAACCAGTTCTTTCCTTAGGTAGATGCACATAAAAATTTCCCAAAATAGGCATGCCATTTATTCTGCTTTGTGCTCAATCTTCCTCTGAGTTCAACACCTTAGTCCACAAAACCACTCCCCATGTGACAGGGTCTCCACATTTACCACATGTATGCCTTATAGACTCCTCAGCCCACAGGCTTCACTCTGTACCCTGCTGTATTCACCAGCATGTATTTGACATCTGAAACAAGGCTGGAATCTATCTTGCCCTACACAGTCTACTTTCTGGGAATGCCCATTGTAAACCACTGGCATTTAAGCGTCCTGAATTTGCTGGCCTTGCACTATAAAACAATATAACACTGGCTTAGCTCCAATTTTTGCATCTCTGTTTTCCTTGTTGTTCCCAATGTGATAATATTTTTCAATAAAATTTGCTTTGAGCAAGTTTTGTATCAGTGATAGCGGTAACAGTTTGAATCTTAAGGAGACTTTGAAAATTTGTCTAAAATATGCCACTGACTTGACAGTGAAAATAAATGAAAGAGATATTAAATGGGTGAAAGAAATTCTAGTTGTCTATCAGCTTCTCTCAATCTTAACTCTTTAAAAATCATCTTTCAGCACAATGTGGATAAATTTTAAGTTAGAAAACTTTAAGGATAAAGATTAATACTATTTCAAAGTGTTTTTCTGGTTCTGCTTTCTGTTTGCATCTTTCAATCCTTATTTCAAGTTTAAGCTTCTAGTTTTCCATTCTCTTTTTCTTTTTTCCACTGTGATGCCTTTCTTTCTTTTTTCCACATGAGTGTGTTATAGATTTTTCTAACCACATTAGTGCGCAATTAACTTACTAAAATCTTCATGTTAAAAAGAAAAGAACAAGTTTCCTAGAAATGCAGGACTTTCCGTAGAAGAGTGAAGATAAATTAATGACTGACTCAATTCTAATTTTCAGTGAATGGGATAATCAACACCTCTTATTAACTGGTCTAACAGTTCATGCAGACCCACACGAGATCAGATAGATCATCATCACTACAAATCATTGTGTTCCTATGATCAAACTAAATAGTGCTTCCTAAGATCAAACTAAATTAGGCAACACACTTCGCAGTGAATTACATGTACAAATGGGAGTGACAATCAAACCCACCCCATTTCCAAAATATTTTCTTGATGACTAGTAGTCCTGTGGATTGCTCAGCATCTATTAATAATCCAGTTCTCTATCAACATCTGGCAGATCATGTGTTTTAAAAAATGTTTTTCTTTTTGGGTTTTCTTTTGTCTTGAGGAACCGTAGTTATAAGTCTTGCCATTGTGACCTCCTAGAAAGTGTGGGTGGGTTATCATTAATATCTTCTAACACATTTAAATACAACCATGCATCACTTAAGAACAGGGATACATTCTGAGAAATGTGTCATTAGGGGATCTTGCTGTTGTGCTAATATCAGTGTATTTGCCACATACTTGGGAGTTATAAACTATGACACACCTACACTACATGGGATAGCCTATTGGTCCTAGGCTACATGCCTCTACAGCACATTACTATACTAAAACTTGCAGGCAATTGTAACAGCACAGTATTTATATCTCCAAACATATCTAAACATGGAAAAGGTACAGTAAAAGAATGGCATAAAAGATAAAAAAGGTACACCTATATAGAGCACTTATGATGAATGGAACTTGCAGAACTATAATTTCAGGATAGAAGTTGCTGTGCATGAGTCAGTGAGTGAGTGGTAAGTGAATATGAAGGCCTAGGACTTTACTATACGCTACTGTAGACTTTTAAATGCTGGACACAGGCTACACAAATTTATGTTTAAAATTTCTTTGATAAAAACCTTATTGTAATTTTTCACTTAATAAACTTTTAATGATTTGCTGTTTTTTTAACTCTTTTGTAATAGCTTTTAGCTTAAAACACAAACATTTACAACTGTACGAAAATATTTTCTTTCATATATCCTTGTTCTATAAGCTTTTTTCTATTTTACTTTTTGAATTTTAACTTTTTTACTTTTTAAAATAGTTTGTTGGAAACTAATACCCAAAGATACATGCTAGCCTAGGCCTGCACAGGGTCAGAATCATCAATATCACTGTCTTCCACCTCCTCTTGTTCCACTGGAAGGTCTTCAGGGGCAGTAATAGCCATGGAACTGTCATCTCCCATGGTAATGATGCCTTCTTCTCAATGTTTCTGGAAGGATGTGTCTGAATATCTTCTTGAGGAGAAGTCACATTTTTAGAAATATGTCCATGATGGTTGGCTTCTTTTTTTCATTATAGACTTGTTTATAAACAGGTAAAGCATCATAAGCATTCCTCCGTATCAATGAAAACCTTTAGGTGTTGGGATCTATGGTTTCAAACTTTTTGTTTGTTTGTTTAGAGATAGGAGCTCTCTAGGCTGCCAAGACTGTACTCAAAGTCCTAGGTTCAAGCAAGCCTCCCACCTGAGCATGCCAAGTAGCTGGGATTACAGGTGCATGCCACAACACCCAACTCAAACATTTTAAGGAGCTTCTTGAGGTCTGCAGAATCTTCTGCTAAATCCTTCATTGTGAATTTTTTTTGGCGGGGGTGGCCACTGGGCAATATAAATTTTTCAGTTCTTTATGATCTTATGGGACCACTTAACATGAACCTAGGAGTTATAAACTATTACACATCTAGGGTACATGGGATAGCCTATTGTTCTTAGGCTACACACCTGTACAGAACATTACTATACTAAAACTTGAAGGTAATTGCAACACTATAGTAAGTATTTGTATCTCCAAACATATTTCAGCATAGAAAAATACAATAAAAGTACAGTAAAAATATGATACAAAAGATTAAAAATGGCACACCTATATAGAGCACTCTTGCTGAGCAGAGCTTGCAGGACTAGAAGTGGCAATGGATGAATCAGTGAGTGAGTCATGTATGTGGTGTGTCATTGACTGAGGCATCTCTATGCAGCACCTGTCTGTGATACTTTCTTGTTTTCTTATTTACCCCCAAATGTGCTTCCTGCCCTATGTTTCCAGTGTCTTTCCAATTATATTTGTATAGAAAATCACCTCAGGACTATGGATTTTGTAAGCCAGGGAAGGGCTTGCTACATTTTATTGTCCCCTCATTAAGTTCACTTCTCATTCTGACAAATGCTGGATGTCACAGTCTTGACTAATTAGACCCTTGACTGAGGATGAAGATAACCAGTATACCTTCCAATGCGGTACCAAAGAAGGGGACAGTAACAGTAAACACATACACAAAACAAAACAGTGAAATTCTGTTCAATAAACTAATGCTGTAGCTTTGACCTGGAAAATGAATTTTTTGAGGAGTAAGTCTTATAATGAGGGAAGGGAGAAGTACTGGACACTTCAAAGAATACTTTAATACCTAAAGTTGATTTTCCTTTCATCCACTTGCAACATGCTTCATTATAAAGATAGTCAATTTTCTTTTTTTTTTTACTAAAAATATAAAGGAATGATTTAGCACTCTAATTTTCTTCATATGAGCAAACTAAATCCCTTTAAAATTATTCTACCAAGATCACATAGATATTAAGTAGTCACGTAAAGCTAGAATTTAGCATTCTCTTCCCTTGGTTATTTTTACTATTCAGAAGCTACTTATGTTTATTAGGATTTTAGGTTAGAGTCTTATGTATAGCAGGTGATAATTTATATCAGGTGCTATGCTTTGTTACATAGGGTGAGTTTTATGGGAAGTATACTTTACTCTGGGTGTTAAATAAAGCTTCACAAAGACACATAAGATTGATATACATTTAAAATGTGAAAGCAAAACATGAATGGGCCATATAACTATCACTGAAATCTACTGAAGATCTCATCTTCCTTAGTAAACACAGACAACTGAATTGCCAATAGATGATTGCCCTGTGGGAAGATAAAGGATGGAAAATGAAACTCATGGCCTCTTCCTTTCTTTAGCCCTATCAGGACATAGCAGAACTTTAAAAAAAAGAAAGAAATTCTTATTTTATTTGTTTTATATTTATTTTTAAGGCTAAATAATGGTCTTTTTTTCAACCCCAGTGCTAAAGCCTAGAGCAACTTCTAACCAGATTTAGCTACTAAGTCATGGACACTTTAGTCAATCTTTTACCTATTCACTCAACAAATATTTATGAAGAAACTATCAAGTGCCAAGCATTTTTCCAGGAGCTGAAAATAAATAGATATGATCCCTGCCTTACCTGAATTTACATCCCCTCTCCATAACTCTTTTCTTGATAGAGTGTGCAAAGGTGGCGAATCTGGGAGGTAACAGTCATGGCCTATGTGCAGGTAATGGCAGTGGCGGCCGAAGGTGCAGAGCGGGGTTACAGCCTGCAAGCCGATCCAGGGAACTGCTGGTCGTTACCATCAGGCTTTTGCCTTTACAGTTGGACTTTGTCCCTGAAGCTTGTGTTGGGGAAAATCACTTCAGGGTGTGTGTGTGTGTGTGTGTGTGTAATAACTTTTAGATCCTCAGTTGTGAAATGACTAGTGAGGAAATGAGAAATTCACAGAATTGTAAGACATATTGGATTTTGATTATGCATAAATATTAAGCATGTGACATCTTTTTTTATTAGATTGAATCCAAACACTTTTTTTTCTATAAGAGGACTTGCAAGTTATATGCTATTATATATTGAAGAAGATGCAGCCATTTTAAGAGTTTTTGTAGGTCTGAATAAACTCAACCATCTCTGGATACAGTTCCTTTGGTAAGAGAGATTTGGAGAATCTCTCATAGGCATTTGAATAGTGGTCTACCCAAGGGCAGCCTTCTCTCTAAAGGTTCACAAGACTCAGAAAAACAGTTTACCTACTAGATTACTGGCTTAACATAAAAGGGTGCAACTCAGAAAAGCCAGATGGCAGAAATATACACGGCAGGCATGGAGGAACGGGTTTGGAGCTTCATGCCCTGCCCATATGCACCAATCCCTGAGGCCCTCCCTGTGTTCACCAACCTGGAAGCTCTCAGAATCCCTTTGATTAGGGATTTTTAGGGAAGTTCCATTACATAGACAATAGATCATATCATCGGCCATTGGTGATTAATTCAATCTCCAGTCCCTCTTGTCTTCCTATAGGTTGGGGGATTGGGGTTGAAAGTTCCAATCCCTTAATCCATAGTTCCCCTGGCAAGCCACACCCACTGCTTAGAGGTTTTCTGAAAGCCACTGCAATAACATAAACTCAGATGTGGTTGAAAGGCACTTGTCATGAATAATGAAAGACACCCCTTTCACCTTTATAACTCTTTTCACTTTGCAAATTACAAGGGTTTTAGGTAGTCTGCCCAGGAACCTGGGACTAAGACCAAATACGTATTTCTATGACATCGTAATTTCACACACTTACTGTCGTGGACTCTTTTTCTTTTTTTTTTCCTTGAAGATGGTTTATGTATATTCTGGGAATAAATAGAGAAATGGGTAAGAGCAACTTTAGTTTATGTGTTTTTTTTTAGGATCTTGTATCGTGTATCTTAAAATGCTTATATCATAGCATTTTCTCTGAGACATAATACCATTGCATTAATTACAGCACCTCTCATTATTATATTGGCTGTAAAAAGGGTTAATATGAATAATTCATTCATATTCAAGATGAATACCTACATCTGCTTTCCTATAGGCCTTGAATTTTCATAAAAATATTTAAAAATACATTATATTCGATTACATTTTACTCAGCATTTTTAGGTCAGCAAACTATTTCTTGTTCTTTTTTGTTGCAGTAATCATTTAAATCAGTTGTTGACTTTTTACAAATCACAAAAATTAATAGTAATTATGTGTTTTGAAAAAAGCTGAGTTTAAAATAATAGAATTTTATTTTTTCAAACAGAAAAAATCATTTAAGGCTTTTTGCAAAATCATAACAGATGTTCTTTTTACTGCTGCTACTATTACAAATGCTTCCACTATCCAGTCTCATAATTTCTATTTATTAAGCAGTTATTTTGTCCTTGTGCTGAGTACCTTACATGTACTAAAAATCTACTTGATTTCTCATATTTTAGAGTTCATGTGAGAGTCAATTAATTTCCATAAGTTTAATTGCTTCTATATGAGTAGTCAGAGAAAAATTCGAGTGGAAAAACAGAGATCAAAAAGACATCTAAAACTAGATTTCTAAAAGTTGTATTCATTGATTTTTCTCTTCAATGTCTTTAATTTTTGATGGTGTCATTGTAGCTTGTGTACAAAGAGACATGGTGAGATAATTATTGAAACAGACCTCTAAGGCAAAAGCAAACCAAATGCGGAGTGAAAACTTGGTTAGATGAATTTACTTTTATATTTGTCATTTATTAATATAGCTTTTAACTGCATGTAATATACAAATATGTCTATTTGAATTTGAATATATATACATTGACTATATGTATTTATACATTTTCCCTTTGAAATTTGCTAGTCAAATAATAAGAAAATTTCTGTTATATCTGATCTAAAGTATTTATGAAAGGATTGTATAAAATCAAAGATTTTTTTTAAATCTTGCAGAAATAAATGAATAAATGTTTTTGTTTTAATTATATCTAGACTATGAGCTTAGGAGAATGGATACAGCAAATTGAAATTCAGTTCTTTGGCCAATTTCCTTTAAAATTTATTGTGTTCTTATTACAATAGACTGATTATTTTATGGTATCGTCTTAATTATAAGTGTTGATTAAGAACTGTTATAACCACAAATTACGAGTGGTAAAGACAATTGTTCTTGCTTATTCATTTTAAATTGCATAAAGTATTTTAAAAGCTTATTAGTCTCTAATTGCTAACATAAATTATTTTGAAAGCTTTCTTTTGCAAAATGTTGCAAAACTGAATCTAGATTGGATTCTGGGCAACTGACATAAAAGCAATTTTCTAACCATTTCCTACTTTTCTAAAATAACCAGTTGACTGTATTTTAAACACTCAAATTAATTGGCATGCTATTATTTTCTAACAAACAATTTATCACCTGAGCATTTGAGGAATGTAGAACTTTTATCACGCTATATTGAAAATCTCCAGTGAACAAGAGAATGAGAACTAGAGTCCATCCAAAGCATGAAGCATTGGGATCTGTGTAATAAAGTCAAGGCACAACCATAACATTGCCAAGACATGCTTGTAGGACCTCTGCACGTTAGAGCCAGAAAGGAACATAGCTCAATCCTTGCAGATGACTAAATCAGTATCAGGAACTACTATATGGTTGTCCCCAAGATCACAGAGTGAGTCAGAACTGCATCTTTACCCAACAGCCTTTTTGCCATGCTGTGCAGTTATGTTTAAATTGATATTTTTCAAAGTGTAGTCCTTGACTATCTTTATCAGAAATCATAACCATGTCCCTGACCATCTTAATCAGAAATTCATAACAAGCCCCTTTCAACCACAACCATGCTCATGAAAAATTCATAATCCTGAGCTTTTCCCTAAATTTACTGAATCAGATTGAGGTTTGGGAATGTACAATAGGGATCTGCATTGAAAATAATCACTATGTAATTGATTCTTCCATATTGGTTTTTAAATAATAATATATGCCTGTATGATTTTATGTATATATCATTTTCTAATAATATAGGCCTATATTATTTTATGTATATTTTATATAATATATAATATATATTACGTACTTACTATTTGCATATATATGCAAACACATATATTTTATATATAATATATTATTATTTAAGAACCAATATGGAAGATATAATACTATATTATATATAATATATAATAGAGGCCTATACTATATAATATGCTATATAACATATTTTATATTTATATATACTATTATATTATAGCATATTATATAGTATAGGCGTATATTATATATATTTTATATAATACATTATATTATAGTATTATCTCTTCCGTATTGGTTCTTAAATAATATTATATAATATAGTATAGGCCTATACTATATAATATATAATATAATATACTATAAGGATGCAAATAGTAAGGAGTAGTAAGATACAGATTTAAGGAATCATCTGTTTTGTCTGCATCATTGGTAAGACTAACACCATCAAAGAGATCTCAACAGCAATAGCATGGAGTCCTAGAACCCACCCCAGAATTGATGATAATTGTTCTGATGTGAGCATAGGGATTCTAAGAAAATATCTGGAAAACATTCATTTACATAATAGAGTGTTGTTTCCTTTACCAAGTAGATCAGCTTGGTGTTTAAAATTCATAGTTCATTTCTTACACATATTCTTTAAACGTTAGAAATTTGAAACTTTGATTTTAGTCTCTTGACCACCAGGAAGTCTACCAAAGTCTATGATATTTCCTAGTTCACAATATTAGAAAGAAAATTGTCATATAATTCATTAAATTCCCACAGTAAAATTAGCTGACTTCAGATTAATTTTATTTAACTCTATGTTAGAATGCTGAATTGTAGCCACTAATAAAATATATACATTAGATTTTAACCCTGCATATAAAATTTATTATTTTCTATTTTTTATATTAGTGAGAGAAATATGTGTTTACTTATGTGGTCTTTCAGAATATTACTATTTTTGATAATGACTCAGTTACAATATGTAGTTATTTTAACAACTGATTACACTAATGTAGAATCGTTTCCAATTCTTACTTATTACATTTTGCTAAAGTATAAACTCATTCAATGATGACAGTGTATCGGGATATAATATCTAGTAATTACCTGTGATTGTTAATTTTTTGTGTCCACTTAAATGGGCCACTGGGTGCTCAAGTATACTTGGTCAACCATTCTATTGTACACACACACACACACACACACACACACACCCTACTGGTTTTGCTTCTCTGGAAACCCCTGAGCAACACTGCACTGATTTTGGTACCAGGAAGTGGACTGCTGCTATAACTAATACCTAAAAATGTGGACCTGGCTTGGCCTTGGCTTGGGAACTGGGCAATAGGGTAGAGGCTGGCTGAGTTTTGAGGTACAGACTAGAAAAAGCCTGAATTTCTACGAAGGGACTATTGGTAGAAATGAGGACATTAAAGGCAATTCTGATAAGGGATCAGGAGGAAAAGAGGAGAGCTGTAGAGAGGGCTTCACTCTTCTTAGAAAATAAATAATCATGAATAATCAAAATAGAATGTTTGTGGAAATATAGATGTTAAATATTCTGAGAAGGTCTCAGATGGAAATGAGAACAGGTTACTGTAAGCTGGAGGAAAAGTGCTTCTTGTTATATAGTGGCAAATATCTTGGTTGCATTTTGTTCCAATGTTTTGAGAAAAATAGCAATTATAAGTGACACACTTGGCTATTTACCAGATGCAATTTTTGAGCAAAGTGTTGAAAGTATGGCTTGGGTCCTCCTTAAGGCAATACAATAGGAGAAATATGGATTAAAGAAGGATTTGTTAAGCAAAAAGACCCAGGACAAAGAGATTTAGAAATTTATCAGCTTATCTATAATGCAAAAACTGGAGAAGTCTGTTCTGGAGACAACACTAAGAGTGCAGCTGAATCACCCTTTGCTAAAGAGATAATGGGGGTGACCCATCAGCTTAATCAGCCATATCAGCAGAAGCCAGGAACAGCCAATGGATTACACCATCAAAGACCCGGCCAGTGTGAACTGAAGAGGACAGAAGGAGCAGGACAGATTAAGGAAAAGCTGTCAGACTTCTTGGATTCTATAGGACCAGACCACAGAGCTATTAACCAAATGGCTGGGGTTGTCCTACACCCTCCTTAACAGGATATGGAAACAAAGAGGTTCTTCTTCAGACTTAAGATTTAATGAAATTGCCCTTGCTAGGTTTTCTACTTTCATGGGAATCATCATCTCCTTTTTTAATTTAGATTTTTCCATTTTGAAAAGAAAATATCTATCCTATGCCTGTCCCATTATTGTATTTTGGAGACACATAACTTGTCCATTTCACAGGATCAGCGCTGGAGAGGAATTTTGGCTCATGATGAATTGTACCTCAAGTCTCATTCATATCTTAGTTAGATGATATTAGTATGAGACTTTGGCCTTTAACCTTTAGAGTTAATGCTGGAATAAGTTAAGAATTTGGGGGCTACTGGAATGGGATAAATGTATTTTGCATGTGATAAGAACATGGATTTGGGGGAACCAAGGGAAAAATGCTATGAGCTGAATTTTGGTGTCCTTCCAAAATGCATATATTGAAGCCCTAACCCCTAATGTGACTGTATTTCATGATAGGGACTTTGGGAGGTATCAAAGTGAAATGATTCCATAAGGATAGCATCTTCATTTCATAATATTTGTGTCCTTTAAGAAAAGAAAGAGAGGCTGGGCAGGGTGGCTAATGCCTGTAATACCAGCATTTTCGGAGGCCAAGGCAGGTGGATCACGTGAGGTTGAGAGTTCGAGATGAGCCTGACCAACATGGGGAAACATATCTCTACTAAAAATACAAAATTAGCCAAGGGTGGTAGTGCATGCCTGTAATCCCAGCTACTTGGGAGGCTGAGGCAGGAAAATTGCTTGAACCCAGGAGGCAGAGGTTGCAGTGAGCTGAGATTGCATCATTGCACCCCAGCCTGGGCAACAAGAGCAAAACTCTGTCCCAAAAAGAAAAAAAAATGAAAAGAAACAGAAACCAGAGCTAGCTCATTATCTACCAACTGAGGACACGGCCAGAAGGTTGCTATCTGCAAGCCAGAAAGAGAAACCATACCAGAAACCAAAACCCATTGGACCTTGATCTTGGACTTCTAGCCTCCAGAACTGTGAGTGATACATTTTTGTTGTTTACTTCACCCAGTCTATGGTATTCATTATGGCAGCCCAAGCTGACTCGGTGCCAAGAGTCATTCTAGGGAAAGAGACTTTCAAGGATGAATTTTCTGAGTTGGTTCTGAAGTATCTGGAATTGGCTCTTTAATTTGATTGGATTCAAATATGCCAATGACTCTATTTCCAGCAGAAAAGAGAGTCTAATATTCCATGATGTGATCTGACCATAGAGATATGCAGAATATCACCATTGCACACTCCTAATCAACCGCTTATAAGAAGCAAGGATCTGAATAATATGCATATACATTTGAGCATTTTTGGCAAACTAACGAATATAATGAGATTGGCTGGCAGCCACTAACTCAATTCCCAAAGTGAGAAAATAAAAGGATGAGTTCAGGAATTCAAATTCCAAGCTCAAGGGCTACATAAATGACATGAAAGATTCTGGGTGTGCTATGAAGGAGCTCTTTTTTCCTGGAGCCATAAGGCTGAGATTGTTAAAAATCAAGTGCAGAATACCACTCCACTACTGGCTGAATCAAAATGCAACTTGAACTCCCAGCCTGTTGAACTGTCTGATTGGTAAGGAATGGGATCTTGAAAGTCAGAATGGGAACGACCCTGTGGGAAGACCCTGATACAAAGAGCCAGTAAATTGCAATGACTCATTTTTGCCAGTAGAGGAGGCTTCTCCATTTTCAGTGGAGAGTCGGAGCAGCGCTCCATTTTCAGGGCTTCAGTGGGAGCAGCCTCCCCACCTGCAATGATAGAAGTCTCCTCGCCCTTTCACCCCTGTCTGAGGGGCTTAACCTTACATTGCCTGAAAAATCTATAATGGCCTCCCCAAAGGCAGTTACTAGGCAAGGTAATGCCATTTCTCTCCAGAGCCACCCCCACCTCCACTCCTTTCTTTCTTCCAGACCTATAACTAGACCCAAGTCCCAGTAGTCCCCTGAAGGTGAGGTACAAAGTGTGACCCATGAGGAGGTGCACTACACTCCACAAGCACTTGAATTTTCTAATTTATACAAGCAGAATTCCGGGGAATATATATGTGAATGGATACTAAGAGTCTGGATTAAGAGTGAAAGGAAAATAAAAGTTGGATCAGGCCGAATTTATTGATATGGTCTCCCTAAGCTGAGATTCTATTAGGGAGGATTTTAATAATTTGTTTAGTAGGATAATAATTTTTTGATAGAATAATTGACACATGAACTTAAACGTGGCCTAATGTGAGCAAGTTAGAAATGCTAGACTGGCCTTTGGAGGCTTCTATAGGTGAACCACAGCACGGGTCTTTATGATTTTGGAGAAAAGCCCAGCCATTCACTGAAGACAACTATTTTTCTTTTGAGAATCAGCTATTGGCCTACTATTGGATCTCAGAAAAGACTGAATGCTTAACCATTGGTCACCATGTTATTATGTGGCCTGAGCTGTCCATCATTAACTGGATGTTATCTGACTCACTAAGCCATAAAGTCGGGTGTGCACAATAGTACTCCATCTTCCAATAAATAAGTCATCAGGCCTCAGCAAGCCCTGAAGGCACAAATAAGTCACATGAACTAGTGGCCCAAATTCCCATGGACCCCATTCCAGCTACCATGGCTTCTCCCTCCCAGCATATTCATATGGCTCCTGCCAAGTTCACTGTGGTCACTTGGCAGGGAAAGAGAAGTCTCTAACCTGGTGTGCAGATGATTCTGATGTTGTTGGGTGAAGTGTTCAGTATATGTTTATTAAGTCAGATTGGTCTAGAGTGTTGTTCAGCCCCTTTGTTTTCTTATTGATCCTCTGTCTCACTGAACTACCACTACTAAAAAGGCAATTTTTAGGTCTTTTACTATTATTGTGTTAAAATCTATTTCTAACATAAATTCTGTCAAGGTTTTATTCATATATTTGAGTGCTCTAATGTTAGCTGCCTATGTATTTATAATTATTACATCACATCTTCCTGGTGAATTGACCCTTTTACCATTATATCATGTCCTACTTCATGTCTTCTGACCATTTTTAACTTAAAATCAATTTTGTGTAAGTATAGCTACCCCTGCTCCCTTTGGCTACCATTTGTCTAGAGTATCTTTTCCTATTTTTTTACTGTCAGGCTTACATCAAAAAATAAATCTCCTGTAGACAGCATGTAGTTGGATCTTGTTTTTTAATCCATTCAGCCACTCTGTCTTTTCATTAGGGAGTTTAATCCATTTATATTTACAGTAATTACTAATAGGAAAGAACTTACCATTGCCATTTTGTTATTGTTTTTTGCGTGTCTTATAGTTATTTCATTACTTTTTATGTTTCAACTCTTTTCATTTTTCATCTTTCATTTTTCTGTTATAGTTATCTTATCCCATGTCAGCTTTTCCTCTCTAGCTGCTTTCATTTGTGTTTCATTGATCTTTCTCTCTCTCTCTCTGTGTGTGTGTGTGTGTGTGTGTGTGTGTGTGTGGTGGCATGCTTTGATTCCTTTGTCATTTTATTTTATGCGTCTTCTATAGTTATTTTCTTTCGGGTTACCATGGATCTAACATAAAATATCTTATATAATATATTTTAAATTGATAACAACTTAACTTCAATTACATATAAAAAATACTCCTTTACATCTCTTCCTGTTTCTTGTCCCCATGTACGTACCATATATTGTTATGCTAGTGTCTCTGTGGTAGAAGAAGTTCTGGTATTCCTATGCTGCCATCTTACTGATACTTTGCATCTTTCTTTATTTAAAATGGGCAAATATGCATTTTAATTATGACTTCCTATTATGTATAAGTCACATACTCAAGAGATGGTCATAATTTAACTTTATATAATTTTATTAAGTCTCTGCTGTGTGTCAAGCTCATTGAGAAGCTCTGGGGATTCCAAGAAATGAAAGATACAGCTCTGACGTTATGTAACAGGATGGGATGACAAATAGGAAGAAAAAATCATTAAAATCCAGTGTAAGGATTTCAATAATGAAAGTCAGTACACAGTGCAGTCTGAACAGTTGTTTCTCTCTGTGGAGTCAGATAGTATATCCCAAGAAACTGCATGCCGAGTTGAATTTTAGGAAGTAGACTGGATTTTGTATACAAAAAAAACCCTCACCATTTTGAACTGAAGAGTTTCCAAGACACAGTTGGTAAACAAAACACCTGCTTTAGAAGTTATCAGTGTTATACTGAAAAAAGATTTTCTGTGTCTCTCCATCTGTCCAAGCAGTATAACTAAATTTAAACATTTAGCTATTCTGCATGTATATAACCGCATTTTACCCACTGACTAAAGAAATTATCTACAGAGAACAGAGGGAGTTAAAAATCACCAATGTAGGTAAAAATTTTTCCATGTGTTAATTACAAATCATCCCAATGTAGCACTTGGTAAATTCTGTTTTGTAAGCTTCTAATTTTTTGTTTATTTGCTTCATAAAGATAAACAAATTGTAATTCTTTTTGGTTAGTGATTATTAAACTCCCAGATCCTTTTATTTAAGGAATGCAAATATGTTTTCACCAAATATAGAAGTTAATTTAATTTTGTGAGCTCAAATATGGTAGGCCATTGTCTAAATTTTTGAGTAAATCTCACTTGTTAAGTCTAGTATCAGGATTTTTTCAAACAGCTCTCCATATTAATTTTTCAAATGTGACAAGAGAATTCTAAATTAATTCTTGGGACTAGTGATGTGTAAGATTGTATAATGTTACCATGTGGCAAAATGGATATACATACCTTTGTAAAAGTTTATTAAGTAGTAAAAAATGTACAGTATGTGCCTCAGTTTCCTCAACCTTACAATAAATAACTATTTTTCAGGACTGTTCTGATGACAGGGAGACAGTAGATGGGAAGCTCATTTAAGAAGTGCAGAGTTTAATCTCACATGGGAGCTTATACTTTTCATTATGGTTAAACGCACATTGGAAGATATATTTGAAGATATCAATATACTTGCAGCTAAATATTATTTTTTCTCTAAAGTGAGGTGTTCTTAATTCCATATCTGTTCATGGTGACAATAACTTTGAAGTCACCTGGGCTATGTTAAGGCTCACTCCACACCTGTTCTCATGCCTTAGCATTGTTTGATCACCAGAACCTTTTGTCCAAGGCTCCCACCAACACCTTTACTCCACTGTGAATCCTTGTTCCTGGGCCATTACAGGAATCAACTCACTCTTCTTACAGATTCTAGTCCTGGGATCTCTGATGTAGCCGACACAATTTTTTTATGGATTTAAATTTATCTTCCCCAAAATTCATATGTTGAAGCTGTGCATTAGTGTTGAAATGCTTAGCTTGTTGGAAGACTTATTTTGATGGTGAAGGACTCTGAACAAAAAACATAGCCAATGGCATTCTGCCACAATTTTCACCTGTCTTTTAGGTGTTTGTGACCTCTCTTTGCTGTTAAAATCTTAAATTCCCTTTGGGCAGATCTTCCTGGTGAATTGACCCTTTTAGCCTTGCTAATAGTGTGATCAATTTTTGTTTCCTTAATATGTAAACATCCAATTAGTTAAAATATCAAGGTTGCTATTTTTGGAGTCCTGGAAGAAAGAGCATAATAACTAAGTAAATTCTGTTTCATAAAACTGTATAGGCACTTTCAAATTCAGTCAATATCATTCCTGTTACTACTTTGTGAGGTCCAGAGACTAATCTCCCTTGCAGGTTGTAATGCTTGGTACATTTTTATATGGGCAGCTCAACTGTTGTAAGGCACGCAAAAGGTCTTCATTTTCTGTCCTTTCTGTTTTAAGCCTCTTTCCAGACCAGGTACCGAGTTCATAGGGACAATTGGGACTGTAGTAATTAGTTAGCTTGGTGGTCTTTAAATTTTGCTCTGCAGAGCTCCAGGCTTCAAGAAGAGTGGCCTAATTTTCACTGGAAAATAAAGTGAACTTAAGAAACCTCAGCCTTCTTTCATGCCCAAATCAATGTGAACTGCTCAGCATTTATGTATTTTTCATATTTGGATTCTACATAGCATTTAGATGAAACAAGGCATCTCATAGCTGAATAAATAAATAAAATTCCCTAGGCAATTTGATCTTTTTTTTAGAAGTTGGAAAACTGTTTTAAGTTGGAAACTTGTTTTCACATAAATAAAAATGTTTTCATCATGAAGAAAGAAGGTCACAAACTCAGGCACTGGAAAGTAAAATAAACAGGTGAAGGTGTAGTGTGTCCTGGATAAGGAAGAACCTGCTACCCATTAATTGAAGAGTGAATGTCTTGCCAGAGTAACATTTAAACAACATGTGTCTGCAGGCCAGATTTGGTCCTTGGTTTGCTGTTGGGGATCTCTCCTGTAGAAGATTCTTGAACATTCAGGGCAAAATAATGTGTTTTAAAACAACATCATTTCTGAAACTCTATGCATGCTCCTTATAAAATGAGATGTTTGCATTGCTGACTTTTGCAGACATAGAGCCTTGAATCTGTACTCTAATTTCATTAGATGGCCTTCAGGCACATGGTTGGGCACATTAGATCCTGGTGGATCTGGCTGGTGTGCTGGGGCAATGGGACATGCACAGGAGGACCTGGGGGACAAGCTCCAGAACTTTACAGAGAGCCAAGAGTTTGTGCATGGAACAAATATGACTTACAGAGGAGCCAAGCAGAAGAGACAGTGATTCAGAAGGGCTAAGGCAAAGAATCAAGGGCATGGCAGCTGTGGGAGGGGTGCTGAGCAATTGTGAGCATGAGTGTGAGTGAGGTGAGGGTAGATAGTCTAGGGAGAGGGAAATGTTTAGGCTGAACCACTTAAAAAGCATGCAGTGTCAACTTTACAATCCTAGCTTGTGCTTGTTTGGGGATATTATTCCCATGTAAAAGGAGTCAGTATAAGGTAAGTCCACAAAATCCTTTGATAATATGATGAACATTTGGGATTTTATATTACTATGTGGGGAAAAATAGTAACCCTATAGGTCCTTGGTTGAATTGGACTCCCATAACAAAAGAGAGATTAACAAGAGAAAAACAAACAGGAGTTTATTACATGTATGTTTTATATATGCCTGGGAGGCACCCAGGGAAGGAGTAGCTCTCCAAGGGGAGGCTTTGAGCTCCAGGTTATATAGCACCTTTACAAAGAACAGTACATTTTTAGAAAAGTGACAAGAAAAAGGAAAAGGACTTTGAATCTCTATAGATGGCAATTCAGGGGAAAGGCAAATAAATGGTGAAGGCCAGTTAGTAAAGCTGTTATCTCCAGACTGAAAGTCTAAAGAATTTCCAGTGGGTAAACTTTGTTCTCACTGGTAGAAGGAGAAAGCAGGGTATCTTTTGTCTTTGCAAATTTACATCCTACTCTTAGGCAAATAGAGGGAGAAAAAAGAGCTTCGCTGCATCTGCTACACCATAATTGTCTTCAGCTCAAGAAACCTTCATATTTGGGGGCAACATATTCTGATTTCCAACAACTGTAACTACGCAGATTATATACATCCTCCACTTCATATTTATAACAAAATTGGCAATCACTAAACCTTGAACCAGACTCTTGCTATTCAGATTTGAGGTTTACATGTCCCAGAATGGGTAAAATATTTTTATATCATCTTACTGAGGTTTTCTTTGTAGCAGTAGTATGTTTCACTTGCATAATGATAATAATTTTTTGAAAAAAAAATTACATCTGCATATTACTTCATCCTTGAGGAAAAGTCAGTGATGTATCATTGGATAGGAAAAGGGTATTGAGGCTCAGATCATTTAAGCAAATGATTCAGCAAGTAAGTAACCCAGCCAATGGTGAAGCCTCCTGACTTGCAGCCTGACACTTGCCATACTGCACCGTCCACTTTCAGAGTCTTCATCAAATTGTATATGTTTTTTGCCTGCCTCCATGAATCCCAGGACTTCATTTTAATGTATTTCAGAAGTAGATTAAATATATAATATTATATATTTAATATTAATAAAATGTATATAAGTGTGTGTGTATGTATGTGTGTGTGTATATATATATAGAGAGAGAGAGAGAGGGAGAGAGAGAGAGAGAGATAGAAAATAGTGCTTCCCCAAGGGTTTGAAAACAATATTACCTTGCCCTGCAGCTCTCCTCATTTTCACCTTCTCTTGTCAGTTACACACTTTGATCAGTTGTCTTGTGCTCTTTACATGCTCCATTTAGAACTTCTTTTATCCTCAAGCCTGAAAGCTAAAACTTCTGGCAGGTCAAAAGGAAGCAGTGAAGGATTCAACCTGGCCTGAGTGTTCCCAGACTCCGGCTCCTGCCTGGGCATCATGAGCCCAGGCTCACACTGGGTCGGCTTTCTGAGTCAGCTTCATAAAATAATAAGCACATAGAAAGGAGGCTGCTCTTGGGGAATTTGGGAGGTGTGTATTTGAGGAGGGTGAGAAGGATAATTGAGGTGAAATTTTGATGTGAGTTTGGCTTAATTTTTGAAATGGTAAAATCTAGGCACTGAAAAGCCTGCACCTTCATAAATTAAACTTTAGGAAAGGAAGAAAAAAAATGGAATGTGTAGGGACATGAATATTTATACCCATTTATATATCCTTTTTTGGCTTATTTCTGTGCACATGGGAAAGTTTAACAACTTTGTACATAATTTCAAGTACTTTATTCATTTTGTAGATTTGAAGGAGGAGAAAAATTTTGCAAAATAGGGTATTCTTCAGTTTTTTGGAAGACATTTTATGTCTCTTTAAACTTCTCATTTGTTTTTTTTTTTTCTAATTCACTCTTCACTGTGTTTGCAGTACTTTTCCGGAAATGTATTCATGAATTTTCAGAATTTCTTCTCCTCTAAGTGAAGAATCAATGGTTGAAAAGACTTTTTTTATAGCATATTATCAAATTTGCATAATTAAAAATAAATATACATATAAAAATGTCAAAAATCTAGTTAAATAAATTGATTGGTTAAAAGCAATTTTGTCATATAAAGCAAAATCACCTAAAGAATTGACATAATTGCCTAAATATTAATTTAAGAATTATAAAATCAGGTTAGACATTTGAAGCCCACATAAATTATCAAAATGTCCATGAGACTGCAGTTATTTTGATTTTTTAAAAAAATTGATTTTGGAATGTTCCTCAGGGATGAGCAGAAAATTTCAAAACTTCATGGCAACTTTGTGAAAAAGCAGAGTAGGTATAACTGGTCAAAACTGAGGTAATATCAACAATAATGTTATAGGATGCTTGAGGTGCCTCTTTTCTGGCTGGAAACCTCTGTGGCTGGTGGCACCTTTGTCCGAGTTTTGCTCAGGTCCACTGGGCTCGTTCTGCCCACTCGGCCTGGCAGGCTGTGCCTGGCTCATGCTACCAGCTTGGATCTCATGCCTGCCAGGGCAAGTCATGCATGAAGTGGCAAGGGGTGTGTGAGTGAGCATGGGGTTTGGCCACTGCACGATCAGACACATCAACTGCTGCAGTGGGGAGTGCAGCTCTATGTGCTGGCATGAGCACCAGCTCTCTGTGAGGCTGTGTCTTGTCCAGGTGCACTTCAAGCAGCTCCCACAGGTGGCATTGCAGAACACAGTGGCACCCAGAAGCTTGGAGATGCCAGGAACCACAGGACCCCAAAGATAGTGTCACAGCCCTGGCTCAGGGAGTTCCCAGGTCTGGGAATACTGAAGGGCCACAGCTCTTCCCTCCTTCTCTTCACCTGCAACATGATGAGCAAGGGGCGTGTTTCAGCCCTGGTGGTGTTACAGCTGTTTTAGCCCTGCCATTTGATAGATCCTGAGTTCTTGTGCTGTGACCAGGAAAAATGAGGTATGCAGACAAGTGGAGGGTAAGCAAGACAAAGAGGATCTTTATTGATAGATAGGACAGCTCAGAGGAAAGCCACAGCAGGTAGCTCCTTTCTGCAGGCAGGATGTCCCAGTGAGTGTTCAGCTCTTAGCAGAGAAGGTAGCTCCTCTCTGCTAGGCAAATCATCCTGATGAGTGCTCAGCTGTCAGCAGAGAAGGTAGCTCCTCTCTGCAGACAGGTTTTCCCAACAAGTGTTCAGTTCTCAGCAGAGAGGGTAGCTCCTCTCTGCAGCTGGTCATCCTGATACCTACTCAGCTTTGGCTGATCCTAGGGCTTTTATGGGCCTCAGAGGGGAGAAAGTGCATGTGATTGGTCCATGGGAGGCCATAGGTAGGCCCAGAAAAGGCACCACAAGCTCCCACTCTGGTCAGCAGAACTGGCAGCCTGGCCCCCAGCCTTCAGGCCCTCCCTGCCCAGAAGGTGGAGCCTTACCAGGGACTTGCACCCTTTCACCCAGGAACCTGTCTGCCTCCTGCAGCTGTTCATGGAGCCCAGGCTGCAGGTGCCAAGGAGAACCTGCAGGCTAGTAAAGAACTGCCCTCAACCCCACCTCAGCTTCCCTCCTGTGCTAGTTGGTGCCCCAAGTCTGGAGGCAGCTGAAGCGGCAAGGGGCTGGTGTGTCAGCATTGCCTCGAGCATGTGAACACCTGGGTGGGCTTTGATAGCATCTGGGCTTGGCCCCAACTTTGCTCCAAGAACAGAGTAAGTGCTCACAGCAGGGAGTAGCCAGGCAGCAGGAGCAGGCACTTCCTAGCCTATGAAGGCAGGGGGGGCCTTCCTGGGCCCCCAGAGATGCCTGGGATCACAGCCACAGCCATGGCTTCGCAGCTGCAGTTGGGCAGCTGCAGTTGTGCCGATGGGGAGTCAGGGGCCCCTGCTCCAGGGCCCAGGAACACAGGGGTGTCTGGGTCCACAGCTATGCGTTGGGTGACTGCAGCAGCATCTGGGGACCTCCCACCCCAACTTTGAAGGGGCAGAGCTCCCACTTGTTCCTGGCTCCCACCACTCCATGGAGCATGCAGCCATGGCCGTGCCTCCCTTCTGCAGCTGGCCTGATGGCAACTGCTGCTCCAGACAGCCTGCTGCTGCCAACAGTAATAATAATAAATGTTAAAAGTGCATAAAACATCTCAATAGTCCCAAGGACTACAGAAACGCTCTTAAAAGGAGACTCTTTCACACAGGTGAAAGTTACAAGGTGCAAGAGCAACTTGGGAAAACGTCTGGCGGCCATCCCTGTTCTCCAGCATGTGTTAGCTGATCACAGGGCTGCCCCCTTAAACAACACATTTCCCAGTCCCAGCATGGCTAGATGTGATCTTGTAATGAAAGAATGGAATGTGAATGGTCTTGATGTGTCCAACTCCCATTTTCTGCCTGGCAGGAGCTTGGACATGAGGGCAGCACTGACCTCTTGTCAGACCACACATGCTGAGGATGGCAGAGAAATAGGAGGGACGGAGAGTGAGTCCCACAGATTTTGAAATCACCTCGGGACGTTTATGTTTGGACTCTTACAGGAGAAACAAACTGCTCTCTGAGTTATGCCACTATTATATTGATTTTTTTAAAGAAACCAGTATCCTAACTAACATAAAAATGTTAAAGATGCATAAATAGTTGCCTCCAAGGTACATATTGTTAAATAAACAAAAAGTTAACACAAAATGAAACTCAAGTGACTGTAACCATTGTTTTAAATCCTATTGTTGTGATTGAGTTTGGAGAGAGGACCAATTAATCTTTTTCCAACAGTCAAGGCATAACCTGAAGATGTGAATGCGTGTGGAGAGGGTACACACTGGGTTTGAATTTGGGACACACAAAGAGATAGGAGATAAATTTTGCATATTTCATAATTTTGCCTAGAGCAAACTCTATAAATAGATAACATTTTTCTCTTCAGTAAACTGAACTGTCAGAGTAAGCAGAACATTATAGAGACTTTTTAATGCTCATCAAGTAAAGCATTCTGGAAATTATCAAAATCATTTAAATCCAAAATATTTTTGCACCAATCTTCCTATTCTGTTTTACATGACTACTTAGCTCTCCCTGTGTGCAGTTGGAGAGGTGCATTATCTTTATCAGTCTCCTGGCCAATGGAGCATTTGAAGGGAAGCAGTCCTATGTTTTATATTCAGCGTGCATAAATTTGGCTGTGTTTGTCTCATTTTATTTTCCATGTTTTGGTTGCAAAGATGAAGTTTAATCAACAGCTATTGTTGCTGTTCTTATGATAATTGATGATAATAATTGTTGTTAATTTCTGAGTGTTAGATTAAATCATAATAGGCAAGACCTCTAGACAGAGGCCAATCTGATGATGTGACAGTCAGGAAATGTTCAGCTTCACTCTCACTTTTCTTGGTCAGGAACCCGGCTGTTACCATTTTTTGTTAGGTGAGTTATATAATAAAAACTCTAGCTTCCTTAGGCTAGAGTTTTTCATGCTTTGTGGCTTATCACTGAGCTGTCCATGGAGATTCTACATGGATCAAAGATGAGGTAGGGAACATTCATATATTGTCATTTTTTAAACATTAAAGATAATTTCATCACATATTCACAAAAGCTACTTATGCATTGCAGTTCTCATCTCCATATTTTAGGTAATAAAGTTTACTGGTGAAATTTTAAAAATTATTTTCATAGGAGCTTTTATTTGCCCCTAGAAAAACTTATGCTAGATAATGATTAACCAATAAACTTCTTTTTCTTTTATCCATGGATACAGAAAAGAAGACATTTATAAACTATGTAATTGTTCCTGCATCATATTTTAATACAAATCAATTACTTTTAAAAAATCATATAGAGAAAGCATTAAAATTTCATATCTGAATAAGCAAAAAGGTAATATGGGAAGATTAATGTGCCTCCAGAAGAGAAAAATAAGTTTTGTTGTTTGAAAAAAATATATAAATTTTACATTTTAAATAACAATATTAGTTAACCTATTGTGTTAGTCAGGGTTCCCTAGAGGGACAGAACTAATAGGATATGTGTGTGTATATATATATATCCTATTAGTTATATATATATAGGATATATATATCCTGTTAGTTATGTATATATGATATATATATATCCTATTAGTTCTGTGTGTATATATATATAACATATATATATATATATATATATATATAACATATATATATATATATATATATATATATATATATATATGAAGGGGAGTTTATTATTAACTCACACAATCATAATGTCCCACAATAGGCTGTCTGCAAACTGAGGATTAAGGAAACCAGTCCGAGTCCCAAAAACTGAAGAACTTGGAGTCTGATGTCCGAGGGCAGGAAGCATCCAGCACAGGAGAAAGATGTAGGCTGGGAAGCTAGGCCAGTCTCGTCCTTTCACATTTATCTGCCTCCATTTTATATTCTAGCCATGCTGGCAGCTGATCAGATGGTGCCCACCCAGATTAAGGGTGGTTCTGCCTTTCCCAGCCTACTGATTCAAATGTTAATCTTGGCAAAATCCTCACAGATGCACCCAGGATCAATACTTTGTATCCCTCAATCCAATAAAGTTGACACTGAGTATTAACCATCATACATATGTTACTAATAAACCAGCTACAAATGAAGTGTATTCTTTACAGTTTTTATAGTATAACATAGAAATATCTAGTATATATTATATTCTGGAACTTATTAAATTGCTGGTACTTGTTAGTTGTGTTTAAAGGATTTTCAGGAATATCTAGAAATATGTGCTACTAGAGTTATTTGGATACAAGAAAGCAAATCCAAACCTGACTCGTTCAAACTATAAAATAATTTTTTGGAAAAATATGGACTGTTTCACCAAAGTGAAGAAGCAACTGACCAACTAGGCTTTGGAAAGAGCAGGAAGTAGGGTAGGTCACAGAATCCAGATAATGGGACTGATTGACAGTATTTTTTTCTAGATAATATCATCAAAATAAACTACTTTCAATATTTCATTTTTTTAAAAAAGGAATATGCTCTTTTAGTCAGTTATTGTCGCATAATATTACATAATAAAACAATAAAATCTCAGTGGCATACACAACTGTATCAGTCAGGATTCTCGAGATCAGCAGAAGCAGTAGAATATCTATATATGTGTATACATATTTTAAGAGACCCATTTAAAGAAATTGGCTCATGCAATTGTGTGGGCTGGCAAGTCCAAATTCTGTTGGGTAGGCTGGCAGGATGGAAACTCTTGGGCAGGAGTTGGTGCTGCTGACTTGAAACAGAATTTCTTTATCAGAGAAACCTCAATGTTTGCTTTTAGGGCCTTTCAGTGATTGCATGAGGACCACCCACATTATTGGGAATAATCTCCTATACTTAAAGCCAACTGATTTCAGATGTTAACCACATCAAAATACCTCCACAGCAACACTTAGATTAATGCGTAATGAAATAATTGGGCACTATAACCTATTCAAGTTGACACATAAAAGTAACCATCACAGCTCACCCTTTGTCAATGTAACACTCATATATATCCCCTTAAACCTACTTTACCTCCAAATAAAAACCATCACAAAGTCATCCTTCTAACGAATATGATACAACAATCCTTTGTATAATCAAAAACATACTAATTATTTCCCTAGAAGGGGATGCAAAGGCCTTGAGTAATGTTCATCCTTCTCCTTGATATGCTGTAATTTAAATGCTGTGATGTAAAATTAACCATTATTAATTAATCTTATGTTAGGTGATAAGGGAGTAAAGAAGGGAAGAAAACAAAGATATTTGACATATATTATACATATGTGTATACACACGTATAAATATGTTTGTAAGTGTACATGCACATATAGTCAAGTTTATAACAAAATGAGAAAGAAATAATAATTACAGTCCTCCTTTTTGCAGCTGATCATGTGGTGGTAGTTGGTAGTAATAACTGACTTTTTCCACTACCCATTCCTTATTCCCTGTGTCCTCAGCAAACACCTTAGCTGGTCATAGTTTTTTATCTGGTAAGGTAACCCAAATCTTCATTCCTGAAATGTCTGGGCCATTAATAGTCCCTGCCTGAATGGGGTTATTGCAGTTTTCCATTGGCATGAATCACAAACATGGTAAGACACACCTAAGGAATCTCCTGTACCTACTCTTCCTGACCTCCAAGCTGGAGCAGCCCAATTTCCCTTTGGAAGTCAGTATCAATCACCCCAGTCAGAGGAGTAACTCATTTCTTTGCATATTGATTCAGAGGCAATGGAGTCCAAAGTGGCTGGGAGTATCTCAACTTCCAGTTCGATGAAATCATTGTTGGATCTCCTAATAGAAACATTCTTCATTGTGGAATGAAGACCTCTAAAACAGAAGAGAATAAGGTCGCAGGTACAGGAAACAAAAGTTTTGCTAGTAAATAGGGAGTAATACTGAGAGGCACTACCCTCATTTCCTAAACTCATGAATTCTGGTAATGGGAGAAACAGCACCATATATTGAGCATAGACAGCTTCCTGGAGAACCTTGACTCAACCCTGCAAGAAAATGCCACCCGGCTGATGCCATAACTGAGTTTTCAAAAGGCCATTGCACTGTTCTATCAAGCCAACTTCAAGATGGTGGGGAAACGGTAAGACCAGTCCAGTGAAATTTATGAGCATGGACTCACCGCTTCACTTCATTTGCTGTGAGGTGAGTGTCTTGATCAGAAGAAATGGTGTATGGAATATGATGACAGTGAATAAGGCATTCTGTAAATCCACAAATGGCAGTTTTAGCAAGAACATTGTGTATAGGGAAGGCAAATTCACATCCAAAATAAATGTCTATTTTAGTAAGCACAACATGCTGACCTTTCCATGATGTAAGTGCGGCCCAATACAATAAACCTGCCATCAGGTACCTGGCTTATCACTCTGGGGAATGATGCCATACTGGGCTCAGTGTTGGTCTATGCTGCTGACAAATTGGGCACTCAGCAGTGGCTGTAACCATGTTGGCCTTGGTGAGTGGAAGTCCATGTTGCACCTGCATATTGTGCAGAACCATCTCTAACCCAAGTCAACTTTTCTCTTCCTCCAGTGAATTGTGGTTAGGAAACTCCCCATGAGACCATAGGTGTGGGCTAAGAGGGAGAAGGTAATGGAGCAAGAATGGAATCCGTAGATATTTGAAGTTCTTTCTCATGTAAAATATTTGTGCCTTAGGGTCTGCTTGAGCCTGATCACTTCCATTTGATGATGTGCACCCCTAATTTTATGGCTTGGTCTATTGGATGATACCCAGTTCATGATAAGCATCTCAGGTGACTTGGTGTCCCATGGTTAAACATTCTGTATCTACTAATGGCCAATAGCAGAACAAGAGCTGTCTCTTAAAAGGGAGTTGTTATCCAGAGAAGAAAGCAGGGATTAACAGCCAAATTCTGAGGACTTGTCCTGTGATTCACCTACAGGGACATGCCAAAGGCTCTAAACAGAATCCCTATCTGCCACTGCCACTTCACATGACAGATGTTCTGCGTCATATGTTCCAAGTGGTAGAGCGGCTTGCACAGCAGCTTGGACCTGATGCAGAATCTTCTCCTGTTCTGGATCCCACTTGAAATCAGCAGCTTTTTAAGTCACTTCTCTAAAGAGGCCATAGTAGCCCACCCAAATGAGGAATATGTTGCCTCCAAAACTCAAATAGGCCCCCTAGGCATTGTCCCTCTTTTCTGGTCACAGGCGAGGCCAACTGCAACAACCTATTCTTTGCCTTAGAAGGGTATCTCAACTGACATCACACCACTGGACCCCAAGAAACTTCGCTGAGGTAGAAGGTCCTTGAATTTTTGTCAGATTTATTTCCCACTTTCTGACACAAATGTCTTGTTAATAAGCCTCAGAATAGTTCCTAATTCTCACTTACTAGATCCAATTAACTTAATGTCATCACTGTAATGAGCCAGTGTGGAATCTTGTGGAAAGGGGAAGTGATTCAAACTCCTTGTGAGCTGTTGACATAGGGCTGAAGATTGATACACCTCTGAGGTAGGACAGTGAGGGTATATTGCTGTCCTGGCCAGCTGAAAGCAAACTGCTTCTAATAGGCCTTATGGACAGGAATGGAGAAAAAAAGATTTGGCAGGTCAATAGCTGCATACCAGGTACCAGAGGATATGTTCATTTGCTCAAGCAATAAAACCACATCTGCTACAGAGCTTCAATTAGAGTCGCCACCTGGCTAAGCTTGTGGTAATCCATTGTCAGTCTCCAAAATCCATCTGTCTTCTGCATAGGCCAAATAGGTCAGTTGAATTGGGATATGGTAGGAATCACTTCTCCTGAACCTTTCAAGTCCTCGATGATAGTAATAAAGTCTGCAGTCTCTCTAGGAAAGTGGTATTGCTTTTGGTTTGCTATTTTACTTGGTACAGGTAGTTCTAATGGCATCCATTTGGCCTTTCCCATAGCAACAGCTCTCACTCCACATGTCAGAAAAACAATGTGGGGATTCTGCTAGTTACTGAGCATGTCTATTCTAATTACACATTCAGAACCAGGGGAAAAACATACAACGTGTTCACAGACTACCCTGGCCTTACCCTGAGTTGGACTTGAGCTAAAACTCCACTGGTTACTTCCACAGCCCCTCTTCTGATTGGTGGACCACAGTGGTGTTTTGCATCTTCAGGAATTAGTGTCATTTCAGAACAGTGTCTGGTAGTTGCTGAAAGGTATGATTTTTCCGTTTCTTTAATTCATATTTAATTCACATTTATTTACCCTGGTAAAAGATTATGCAATTCTCTGGGGAAGGCTGGGAGCAAGATTAACAACATAAACCTGTGGTAGGGTATCAGCGTCCTTTATGTGGCCCGACTTCCCTTCTGTATTAGTTCATTTGTGTTGCTATAAAAGAATACCACAAGCAGGCTAATTTATAAAGAAAAGGGGCTTATTTTGACTCATGGTTATGCAGGCTGTGCAAGAAGCATGACACCAGAGTCTACATCTGCTGAGGTCCCAGGAAGCTTTTAGTCATAGCAGATGGAAGGGGAGCCACCATGTCATATGGTGAGAGAGGAAGCAAGACAGAAAGAAGGGAGGTTCCAGACTCTTTTAAACAGCCAGGTCCGGCATGAACTTATTACTACAGGGAGGACACCAAGGCATTCATGAGTGATCTGCCTCCATGACATAAACACTCTCCACCGGGCCCACCTTCCACACTAGGGATCCCATTTCGACATGAGATTTGGAGTGGACGAACATTCAAACCTTCATGCAAGGGGCTCTGGTTCTACAAACCATTTCAATTCTGGGAACTGAGTGAGAGTCTATGACTGTATTCTGGTGATTCATACTAGACTTTTCACTCAACCTAGAACTTATTTGATTGTACTGATCAAATAAAAATTTTGTAGGCTTCCTGTCTATTTTGCTTCTAGGGACACATGATCAACTTGCCAACACCATAGGCCTCTCTGAGTTAAGCTACTCTGATTACTGCCTTGGCCCTGATTTCCATTCTCATAACCATGGCCTCTTTGTTTTTGCCACTTGGGCCCTGTCATCCCAGGATCCAATTATTGCCATTGCATGTAAGGATTCCAGTTCAGTGGCAATAGTTCCTATGGTAATTTCTGCCCTACAGAGAAGAGTGCCTGAAGAGCTCTTTAACAGAGCCACCACACAAATTTATTCCTCAGAGTGAAGTCGAAAGATGCATTCTCTGGGCCCTCCCAGGGCGAGTGAGGGGCTCTTGTATGATAAATCCACTCTAACACTCCAGTACTCTTAAGTCATCTGTTACCTTCCTCTGCAGTGTACCAAGGTGATCCTGGCATTTTAATGTAATATTATAAGTCATTTTTTTTGGTCCATGTTTAAACCCAAATCAACTAAACAAACTGTCAGAACCCTTTCCAACACCCCAAATCTACATCCAGAATTTATGCTTAGTGGGGCAATATCAATCAATTTGACCTAGTCCAAATTTATGCGCCTTCCAACATTATCCAACATCATGAATATCCTTCCACACGTAGTCCCCAGAAGTCTGTCTGTATAAATTGAAAAAATATACAATGATTTTGGAGTGGAACACACCTTTAATGGGTTAAACTTTTTATCTCATCTTTTTTCACCTGTTGCCACTTGAGTCTACTTATACCTATAAAAGAAAAGAGGGTTGGTGGGGTTGGATCCTCAGGAGAATCAGCATTGTCTTTAGGACAACCACCTCAGTGAAGGCCATCACCCTACCACCAAAGAAGACTCAGCAGAACTTAGGGGTTCACCGAGCCCAGCTTCATCACAGACTTCATATATGTCTTTGTTCCAATATTCAGGGTCCTGTTTTTCCCAATCAATGTCTGTGTTTAACAGAAGAAACTTTGCTAAGCTGGGGTTTAATTTGTAATGTAATTCAGCGACTAGCAGGATGAGACTCTGGGTTTAGTGTTCAGAAATCTCAGGCTTGTGGCTATAGGAGATAAGGGCATAATCTAAGACAGGCATATGAGTTTTCAGGTCATATATGCAAGGCATAGGCTAGAAATTTGAAATCCTAAGCTCACCCTTTTTCTCTCTACTTTCTCTAGTATAGTTAAGAGCAAACAGCCAATCTTATTGCACTCATTATTTGACAGAACTGTCCCAATTATCCAATACTTGGTCACTGAGAACCTTGCCTTATCAATACTTGAGAGTTAGTATTCAGTGGTGATATTGTGTGTATCTCTATTGCCTCTTTGTGCCATGGGCTACCAGTGTTCTTGTTAATACTGGAAATGGAGTCTTTACTGCTTTTAAATCTAATTAGATTACAGAATCAATTCCTGAAACCCCAAAACCAATTCAAAAAACTGATTCTTAGAATTCTGTTCCTTTAAAGCCACTGTTGGTTCCCAAATCTATATCAGTCATGGTTCTACAGAGGAATGGAATCACTGTGTATATGGCTAACATGACTGGGAGTCAGCAAGTCTGAAATCTACATCAGCCCAGCAGGCTGGAAACTCTCATGCAGAAGCTGATGATGCAGTCTGGAGGCAGAATTTCTTCTTCAGAGGAAACTCATGCTTGCTTCTGAGGCTTTTCAACTTATTTGATGAGACTCACCCACATTATTGAGAATAGTCTCCATTATTTAAAGTGAGTTGATTATATGCATCATCTGCAAAGAAACTTCACAGCACCACCTAGATTAGTGTTTGACTAAATGACTGGGCTTTGTAGCAGCTATAGCTCACCACCACAAGTATCAAACACTTATTTGACTCAGGGGTCTTCAATGTGATTGTGGCAGCTCTGTCCTGGGCAGGGATGTAAGGGTAGTTGGGCTGAATCTTGCATTCTGTGGGTCATATAAGAAGTTGGCTCTATGTGTGTCACTTTAAGGCCAGGCCAACAGGGCAGCAGCTTCTTGGGGAAACTGTTCTTGTGCAATTGCAGAAGTGCTAGAGGGCATGGGAAGCATGTGAGGCCTGTAGAGAAACTAGCATATGGTCATTTCTCCCCACCCACAGCTGGAGTAGACATAAGTAATTTTGATAATAAATGCAGTCTATATGAATGACCGTAAAATAAACTATGCTCTAGTGGATAAAGTTGTTTCCCACAGGCCTGTGGGTTAGCATTTCTTACGGCTATACATGTATACTGGGATTGCACAGCTGAGCCCATGAACGGTTGGTTATTGGAAACTAGGTTTCTCACTGTTGGAGACTTATCCAGTGGAAATACTTAATCGATTGTATGACATGTTCAGTTTCTACTAAAAATGAACAATCTATTTCCTTTCACAGCCAATAGTAATAATTTATCAGTGACAACACGGTGACACCTCTCAGCCTATTCTACCACACTTACCGAAACAAGCATTCATCAATCTTGTACAGTAAAAGTTTACTGATAAGCGAAGAAAGAAGACTAGAATAGCACATGTGGTTGGTATTAGAGGTGGAACATCACTAATAACTGTTGTTCAGCATGATATAGATGCAGGCGGTTATATATAGACATGTCTATAGATATGTGCATGCTAACATGGGTTAGTATACACACAGATATTTCTTTGCTCTGTCAGAAGAGAGGGCCTAAAAGAAATGATTGGCTCAATCAATAAATGGTGGAGAACAGCTCTGTCTCCTGTGCAAAGTAATCTCAAATAATTTATGTAGATAGGTCAGCCTCAGGAATGGGAAGCATAACCTCCAATTCCTTAGGTGTGAGCTACTCATAGTAACCTCTCTCCAACCAGTACTGTGTGGAGAGAAGAGAAAAAAAGAACTTTGCAATAGAAAAAGCTGACAAACACTACATCAACAGGATGATAAGTTTAGCAAGCATTCAGAGTGTTAAGTTGTATTGCTCACATGTATCCTTGATTGAATTGGATGAAAATGGCATTTTATAATTTAATCAGCATCATTTATCAGAAAATAACATGAAGTTAAACATTCAATTGTTCTGCTCCCGTGTGTGTGTGTGTGTGTGTGTGTGTGTGTATTATACAATTCTACTCCTAGGTATGAATATGTGTATATATATTGGAACAACTTTGCACTTGTCTACCAGGAGACATGTACAAGAACATTCAGAGCCATGTTGTGTGTAATAGCAAATAATAATCTTTTTAAAATATACATATATAATTTTATTATACTTTAAGTTTTAGGGTACATGTGCACAACGTGCGAGTTCGTTACATATGTATACGTGTGCCATGTTGGTGTACTGCACCCATTAACTCGTCATTTACATTAGGTATATCTCCTAATGCTATCCCTCCCCTCTCTCCGCATCCCACAACAGGTCCCGGTGTGTGATGTTCCCCTTCCTGTGTCCAAGTGTTCTCAGTGTTCAATTCCCACCTATGAGTGAGAACATGTGGTGTTTGGTTTTTTGTCCTTGCAATAGTTTGCTGAGAATGATGCTTTACAGCTTCATCCATGTCCCTACAAAGGACATGAACTCATCCTTTTTTATGGCTGCATAGTTTCCATGGTGTATATGTGCCACATTTTCTTAATCCAGTCTATCATTGTTGGACATTTGGGTTGGTTCCAGGTCTTTGCTATTGTGAATAGTGCTGCAATAAATATACATGTGCATGTGTCTTTATAGCAGCATGATTTATATTCCTTTGGGTATATACCCAGTAATGGGATGGCTGGGTGAAATGGTATTTCTAGTTCTAGATCCCTGAGGAATTGACACACTGTCTTCCACAATGGTTGAACTAGTTCATAGTCCAACCAACAGTGTAAAAATGTTCCTATTTCTCCACATCCTCTCCAGCACCTGTTGATTCCTGACTTAATGATCACCATTCTAACCAGTTCAAGATGATATCTCAATGTGGTTTTAACTTGCATTTCTCTGATGGCCAGTGATGATGAGCATTTTTTCGTGTGTCTTTTGGCTGCATAAATGTCTTCTTTTGAGAAGTGTCTGTTCATATCCTTCGCCCACTTGTTGATGGGGTTGTTTGTTTTTTCTTGTAAAGTTGTTTGAGTTCTTTGTAGGTTCTGGATATTAGCCCTTTGTCAGATGAGTAGATTGCAAAAATGTTCTCCCATTCTGTAGGTTGCCTGTTCACTCTGATGGTAGTTTCTTTTGTTGTGCAGGAGTTCTTTAGTTTAATTAGATGCCATTTGTCAATTTTGGCTTTTGTTGCCATTGCTTTTGGTGTTTTAGACATGAAGTCCTTGCCCATGCCTATGTTCTGAATGGTATTGCCTAGGTTTTCTTCTAGGGTTTTTACAGTTTTAGGGCTCACATTTAAATCTTTAATCCGTCTTGTATTAATTTTTGTATAAGGTGTAAGGAAGGGATCCATTTTCAGCTTTCTACATATGGCTAGCCAGTTTTCCCACCACCATTTATTAAATAGGGAATTGTTTCACCATTTCTTGATTTTTGTCAGGTTTGTCAAAGATCAGATAGTTGTAGATGTGTGGTATTATTATTATTATTATTTTTTAAATTTATTTAAAAACTTTTATTAAGTACTTACTTGGATCTTGCATTATATTAGTAAAACAAACAAACAAAACAAAACAATAATACATAGCAATCCCCCGCCCCTCCCTCTGCCACACATCCTGATGGAGCTTCCACTGTAGCAGGGAAGACAGGTAGTAAATAGTAAAATGACAGGCCCACAGCCAGTATCACACTGAATGGGGCAAAACTGAAAGCCTTTTCTCTAAGATCTGGAACATGACAAGGATACCCACCCCCACCACTGTTATTCAACATGGTACCAGAATTCTTAGCCAGAGCAATCAGACAAGAAAAAGATACAGAGTATCTAAGTTGCAAAGGAAGAAGTTGAATTATCCTTGTTCGCAGATGATCTAATCTTATATTTGGAAAAATCTAAAGACTCCACCAAAAAACTATTAGAACTAATAAATTCAATAAAGTTGCAGGATGCAAAATCAACATACATAATTCAGTACCATTTCTGTGGGGCGACAGTGAACAAACTGAAAAAGAAATGAAAAAGCAGTCCCATGTACAGTAGTCACAAAACTAAATACCTAGGAATTAACCAAAGAAGTGAAAGATCTCTGTAATGAAAACTACAAAACACTGATGAAAGGAATTGAAGAGGACACCAAGAAATGGAAAGCTATTCCATGTTCATTGATTGGAATAGTCAATACCGTTAAAATGTCCACACTACCCAAAGCAATCTACAGTCCCTATGAACACACCAATGACATTCTTCACAGAAATAGAAAAAAAAAATCCTAGAATTTATTTAGAACCGATGTGTGGTATTATTTCTGAGTTCCATTGGTCTGTGTCTCTGTTGTGGTACCAGTACCATGCTGTTTTGGTTACTGTAGCCTTGTAGTATAGTTTGAAGTCAGGTAGCATGATGCCTCCAGCTTTGTTCTTTTGGCTTAGGATTGACTTGGCAATGCGGGCTCTTGTTTGCTTCCATATGAACTTCAAAGTAGTTTTTTCCAATTCTGTGAAGAAAGTCATTGGTAGCTTAATGGGGATGGCCTTGAATCTATAAATTACCTTGGGCAGTATGGCCATTTTCATGATATTGATTCTTCTTAACCATTAAAATGGAATGTCCTTCCATTTGTTTGTGTCCTCTTTTATTTTGTTGAGCAGTGGTTTGTAGTTCTCCTTGAAGAGGTCCTTCACATCCCTTGTAAGTTGGATTCCTAGGTATTTTATTCTGTTTGAAGCAATTGTGGATGGGAGTTCACTCATGATTTGGCTCTCTGTCTGTTATTGGTGTATAAGTATGCTTGTGATTTTTGCACATTGATTTTGTATCCTGAGACTTTGCTGAAGTTGCTTATCAGCTTAAGGAGATTTTGGGCTGAGATGATGGGGTTTTCTAAATATACAATCATGTCATCTGCAAACAGGGACAATTTGACTTCCTCTTTTCCTGATTGAATATCCTTTATTTCTTTCTTCTGCCTGATTGCCCTAGCCAGAACTTCCAACACTATGTTGAATAGGAGTAGTGAGAGAGGGCATCCCTGTCTTGTGCCCGTTTTCAAAGGGAATGCTTCTAGTTTTTGCCCATTCAGTATGATATTGGCTGTGGGTTTGTCATAAATAACTCTTATTGTTTTGAGATATGTCCCATCAATACCTAATGTATTGAGAGTCTTTAGTATGAAGGGCTGTTGAATTTTGTCAAAAGCCTTTTCTGCATTTATTGAGATAATCACGTGGTTTTTGTCTTTGGTTCTGTTTATATGCTGGATTACGTTTACTGATTTGCGTATGTTGAACCAGCCTCTCATCCCACGGATGAAGCCCACTTGATCATGGTAGATAAATTTTTTGATGTGCTGCTGGATTCAGTTTGCCAGTATTTTATTGAGGATTTTTGCATCGATGTTCATTAGGGATATTGGTCTAAAATTCTCTTTTTTTGTTTTGTCTCTGCCAGGCTTTGTTATCAGGATGATGCTGGCCTCATAAAATGAGTTAGGGAGGATTCCCTCTTTTTCTATTGATTGGAATAGTTTTAGAAGGACTGGTACCAGCTCCTCCTTGTACCTCTGGTAGAATTCGGCTGTGAATCCATCTGGTCCTGGATTTTTTTGGTTGGTAGACTATTAATTATTGCCTCAATTTCAGAGCCTGTTATTGGTCTATTCAGTGATTCAACGTCTTCCTGGTTTACTCTTGGGAGGGTGTATGTGTCGGGTAAAATGGCATTTTACTTCTGAGATCTTCCCCCTCCAAAACCCCATAACCACACTATAATAGTTAAAAAGAGCGTCAGAAGAATCCCAATGAAAGAATATCTTACAAATTCCTGACCAGCATGCCTCAACACTGCCAACGTCTTTAAAAATAAGCAAAGTCTGAGAAACAGTCACAGCCAAGAGAAGCCCAAGGAAAAAAGGGGACTAAATGTAATGACATGCTTTGGAAGCAATCCTAGAACTGAAAACAGACAGTAGGAAAAACCAGGAAAACACAGATGAAGTTTAAACTTTAGATAGTACTAATGTATCAATAATGGTTCATTAATTGTAATCAATGTGACATAATAATATAAGATGCTAGCAGTAGAAAAAAAATGGAAGTGGAGAACTGTCAGAAGAAAAAATTACAACAATTGTAGTGAGATGATTGGATTGGCTTTGATTGTGATTTATGAATCATGGCAGCATCTCCTTTAAACATTTAGACAAGGTATTCTGATGAGCTGAGCCCTGGAGATGGGATTTATATGCAGAAAGGACTGAAGAAAGAATAAAAGCCAAAACATTGATTATTCATTACAAAATTACTTTCCTGTTAGGGTTAAAGCAGAGGGGACTTATTTAATGCCAGCTAAAATTGGCCTGTTTGGCTATTTGGCTATTATTCCCTCTCCCAATGTTTTAGAAAAGTCAAATAATCATCTTGCTTTCAGTTTGGTGATGTGAAGCTTTAGCAAGAGTAACTTCATTTTGATATAGTCTAGTAGAACCTAAGGAACTCAATCCAAATAAGTTATCTCCTATACCTTTTATCTAACAGTGTGTAGAAATTCTCTGTGCTTATATATTAATTATTTTTCTGAAAAAACAACTGATATTATCACCTAATGTTTTGATGAAAAAGAATAGATTAGAATTAAAAAAGGAAGATGTGCTAAAAATGGTAGAAGGTATAGACACAGCACATGCTCAAATGTGCCATATTATGAAATAATTAAAATTTTAAAATGTATGCATTAAAATTAAATTCAGCATATAAAACAAATATGAGGTTTTATTTAGATGGTTCAGTATTCTCATGTCTATTTCTCTGGTTGGTTTTTAGTGGCAAGAAATTGATTCCAGACATCTCTTGTTTTTATATAATCAATACATATCAAAATTTTCCTTCTTTTGTAGTAAAAGAATAACTTTACATCACAGTTAGAGACAAGAAGATATTTACAGTTTCTTCAAATAAAACGTTTAAGAGCAATTTTGAAAAATAATTAAGTTAGTAATAAAAATTTCATTAATACTAATGAGTCTCACAGTCCACAAGATTTATCTACGGGAAATATTTAATAGATTATATGATGTGTTTGGTTACTACTGATGATGGCTAATCTCTTTCTTTCAAAGTCAATAGTAATAATCCATCAGTTCAGTGACAGCATGGTGATACCTCCTACTCTGTTTTACCACACTTACCCGATAAAGCATTAATCAATCTTGTATAATTAAAAAAAAATGCCAAAGAAGGATATAATAGTTTACTCTTCCAAAGGCTGAGATGCAGAATAATTTTGAGGAGTACAGAGTCTTCTATGTTGGAATTAATCATTCATCTTACTTTAACATCTCATTTACTTATCCATTGTATTTTGGCTCTGCATTGCTTTGTTTTACAGTGTCTGGGTGTCAACTTTCTGTGACATATCTTAGTTTGGTTAGGTGTATCAAGTAATGAAAACAAAACACTCCAGAATAATTTTACAAAAACATTTATATGCATTTAAATCTACATTCATCATTTAGGTATTATAGTGACCATAGATGAATCTATTTTAGATATTTTATACATTGATTTTTCTTAATATTATTCACTCTGACAAATAGCTTGCTTCCTTACATCATATTGTGAATAAAATTTTAAGTTCCAGAGAGAATTATTCATGCATGTAGCTTTTTAAATTAAAAAGAGAAAGATTAGTCAACCTTTTTTCATGAGATAACCATATGAAAGGCAACCTCCTGAAGTTTCTTTCTCAATTGCAAACTCAGGTTTCACAATGCATGTTGGGAATGAGCGAGAAGAAGTAGATCTGATGATACATGGAGTCTGAATGCCTGCTGGCGGGGTGGAGAGGTGCCTGGAAATGCACACTCTTAATCACACTGAATGATGACAGGATATTTATACTTCCTAAAAGCTGGGGATTAAGACTTTTTTCATCTCTTCATTTTCCTTTCTTCAGTATACCCTGGAGCTCTTGTTCCTTACAGGTGGTTGTAAACACAGTTTTCCCACAAGCTCTGCTTCACGATTTCCTCCACTATATTAGTGTTCTCTCTTACACGCCATGCTGTGCCTAATGGCTTACCATTTCTGTGTCTTTTCAGACGACATCCTTTGTGGTGCCATAGCACATGGATTTCAGAACCGCCTGTGAGGAGGTGAGTACAGAGCTTTCTGCTTTTCAAACAGGGAAAACAGAATATAAGCAGGAAACACTTGGCTCCAATTTATATACGGAAACTCTGCTTTTGGCAGAAAATGGAGAGAGGAGGATGGGCTCTTTTTCCTTCCAGATTATGTTCTCCTTCTGCAAAGAGAGAAAACCTAACTGTGCATGGAAAGCCTTGGACTTTAACTCTTTCTTTAGGAAGACTGGAGCATATTGAATATAATTTGAGTTGCTCCTCTCCACCAACTCTGCACTTTTCAGGTAGTGGAAGTGTTGGAAAGAATTCTTTTCACATAAGTGGTAATAAATTAGAAGATATCTAAGGTTCTTTTCAGCCCTAAAATTCTATGATTTTATGATTCTGATAGTATTTAAGTAATTCAATATTATTTAAGTACTAATACACAGCAGTTTAGATTCTCTGTGGAACTGTCATCACATTTCAGCATGAGTTAAAGTGGCACATTAGTATTTCAAGGATGTTAAAGAGCGTTCAAGTTTACAGTTCAATAGTGCATGGATGTGGGCCCCCAGGGAATATAACTATTCCATCTTAGAAAGAAAAACTATTTTTTTTTTTTTTTTTTTTTACTAAATATGTAACATTCAAAGCATTGTGTTTTCATTCTTCAGGCAAAATACAAATACACAAAGCTTAATAATATTTTATATTTGTTTAAAAAGTTTAAAGCATTTTTTTATTGTATATAAACAACTCAACAAAAACCAACCATAACTGCATTATCTCTGGTAGTGTTAAAATCAAACTAGGGAAAGACTTCAGTTCTTAACCTTGTGAAGACTGTTATTTTAGTGAAATGTCATGTGTTTACAGTTCTTGCATGAATTTGTGGAAAGTAACTCCTTATTTTCTTCTAAGGCAATTGAAAAAATATATATTTAAAAATACCTGTCACAATTGGTACAAAGTTCAGAATGTAATATAAGGTTTTTCAGAAAACTAATAAATTGCTTTTATATTTCTATTCTTATGTTTCTACTTTTAATGCTTTAAGCATGATAACATTTTAAACATCTCTATGCTAATACTCATCAAATTACAAGGCAGTTTTTTGTTTACAAACTTTCTCATGTGCTACACTGAATACTATAAGGTCAGAGTGTGTAAATTATTCATCTTTTTAACTTAGCACTTATTGGTTCATATATTTTTAAAAATTGAATTAACGTTCTAGAAGCTTTGTGTTTTAAATTTTAATTGTATCAATTCTGGGTTTTTTTTTTTTCTTTTTTTTTTTTTTTTTTTGAGATGGAGTCTCACTCTGTCGCCCAGGCTGCAGTGCAGTGGCGCGATCTCGGCTCACTGCAAGCTCTGCCTCCCGGGTTCACGCCACTCTCCAGCCTCAGTCTCTGGAGTAGCTGGGACTACAGGCGCCCGCCACCACGCCCGGCTAATTTTTTTATTTTGTATTTTTGTATTAGAGATGGGGTTTCACCGTGTTAGCCAGGAAGGTCTTGATCTCCTGACCGCGTGATCCACCCGACTCGGCCTCCCAAAGTGCTGGGATTACAGGCGTGAGCCATTGTGCCCAGCCCATTTCTGGTTTTAATTGCATACTTAATTTTAAACGTAGCAAGTCTTCTATTTCCATTAATGTGCAACCTTATGTCTTGAGTAGTAAGGCATTCATTGAAACCCAGTGGATATTTGTGTGAACGAGATACTTATGGGACACATGACATTCATATGGTACAGATTGGACAGTGGCCAAATACTATTTAATAAATGGTTTATTTTGGATTTCAGAGGCTAGAAAGATTTACAAGACCTTTTTGGAAACAAAATTATTTTGATGTACTGATTTGGGATATTTCTCAAATTCTATGAAGATACGGAAGATTTATTTAATTGGTAATACTGTTATTACTATACTAGCTCTTGTAAATTAGCAATCCTTAGTACTGAAAAGAGTGACAATCTGTTACTGAGATAACAATATACAAGAGGAAATTAAATCACTCATGTGAGATATAGCTAAATATTGCTGAAGTCACTATATGTGATGCCAAAAGACAATAGTGAATCAATTTTGGGGTAAATATTTACTTAATGGAATCCATGTGTTCAGGAAAGTGAGGACTCATCTTTGAATAGAATGATTTCAGAAGGCTTCAAAGAGAAGGGAGTCTGGTGCCAGGACTTGAATCATGGCTAGAATTTAGTTAAGGAAAAGGCCATGATCAAAAGTAATCCAGGAATGGGAATGTAAATGATACGATGCAGTTTGAAGCACTTTGCCTAAAAGAACATTTAGTACACTACTGCTACAATGCAATACAGTATAAGACAAAACAAATTAAATCGTATTTGGCACTTGAAACATGGAAATACTGTGGATACTTGCAAGAAAATTTGCAGTCCATTTTATTATCTCTCCCTACTTTTTGTAGTTTGTCATTTCTTATATCTGATATTGTGAATATATCTCAAAATTAAGAGATCTTAAATTTTAAAGTTTCATGAAAATACATTTTGTACTTTTTGAAAGACTAGAACATAAATTAAAAAGTCCTTAACTTTTAAGTAGAAAATTGATGATATTCTACTTTTATAAAGATCCAACCTATGTCCTATGTTTAAGAAACTACAAAATCTTAATAAGTGTAAATGTGAGAGAAGTTAAATGTGAGATTTGTTTAAAGAGTAAACCCATGCAAATTCATAAACATTTTCTTGATTTGCAGAAAGCATAGCTAATTAATAATTTAAATATGTTGTCTTTTAGGCAATTAGCAAGTATTGCTTTTTAATAATTCATTTAAGCAAATAGTCTCCAATGTGGATTTTGTAAAAAGTTCTATCTAGAATCGTCCATCAGTCAGAGAAGAATAATATTTGACTTATATCATTTTTAAATGAATCATCCCTTTAAAATTATAAGTTTGGTGTATATTTTATAAAGTACAAAATACATTCATACAGTATCTATATCACATGCATTCCTTTATTTATGTGCAATGGTATGCAAAGTCAACAAAGTTTGGAGACAAATGATGTTACATTAATAAAAAGAAAGAAGATGAGTTCATGTCTTCAGTTTGTATTAAAATTTGAGACCAGTAATTATGTAGGCGATTTTCAATATCTAAACAATTTGGGTCCACAGATCTGTAAAGACTTTGCAGGTGGTGCTGTTTTAGGTATGCAGCACCAAACTGCAGCTGCTCCCATGATTCGGTCTCCCATTTTAACTCTTAAAGCACTTCAGGAAGGAGTGGAGATCAAAATTCTTCCTCTATCATGCAGTCTCCCAGTAGCGTGGCTTTAGGGAAGGTCATCCTGTAAGTTCCAGAGTAGTCTCTTACTCGTATTTTTTCTCTCTAGTAGTCATTGCTTCAATACACGAAGAATAGCTGCTTCAAGATGTTCTTTTCAAAATTATCCATACCCCATTAGGAGATTATTGATAACCGTAATGCTCTCCAGTGAAAGATGCCAATAGCCATGTCATTGTGTACAGGACAACTGGGGGTGGCATTCTTAAATAATCTGTGTATGCGGGAAAGCACAGTGTGTGGTGAAGAGCCTGGCTGCCTGTGTTGAATTCTAGCCTTTTCTTCTTCTAGGTCCCTCTGCACTTGTCTAATTTTTAAAGGCAGATGTTTGCATTAATTTTTGTTAAGGGAGAAAAACAAATTAATACTTCTTGTCACACAGTGAGCACTATATAAATAATTATTATTAAACAACAAATAAATGAAATATATGACCACATTTCATGAGTGAAGATCTCAGTCCAGCAATGCTGATTCCAATCAAGACAGTGCTCTGAAATGGAATTTATCCTTCTTCCTTCATCTCCCAGAGAAGCTCTGAATCTAATGCACCTGTTTATTAGTCCCCAACTTCCCTGCTCAGTGCCTGTTTCTGTCAACAATAAGTGTATTTTAACTTTCCCATTTCTTCTCCATCTTCTACTCTGCTACAAGAAATACATTTAGAACACATAACAGTGAACATACTATCTCCTTGCTCACATTTATGTATGCCGTCTCCTTTACCGTCCACCATCTGCCCATCATACAGGGCGTTGGCCCTCCTGGTCCTCTCCAGACGTCTCTCCTGCAGCGGCCCCTGCTGAACCACACAGGCTCAGCAGCGAGCGCAACTTCATTTTCCTGCATCATCACGTGGCATGCATTTTCACACTTCCATATCTTTACTCATGTGTTCCCTCTTGATTAAAATGACATTTGTTCCTCTAATGATGGTTTCCTCAATTAATTTTTTTCAAGACAAACCGCACATATTTCCTATCCTCCATAAACTCCCTTCCCTCAAGAATATTAAATTCCCGTCCCCATGTTGCTCCCATATCAGATGTCATATTGTGTTTTATTATACATGTACTTTCAAAGTAAGTACGGGGCTGAGCGTAGTGGCTCACGCCTGTAATCCCAGCACTTTGGGAGGCCGAGGCGGGTGGATCACCTGAGGTCAGGAGTTTGAGACCAGCCTGGCCAACATGGTGGTGAAACCCTGTCTCTACTAAAAATACAAAAAATTAGCTGGGTGTGATGGCAGGCGCCTGTAATCCCAGCTACTTGGGAGGTGAGGCAGGAGAATCGCTTGAACCCAGGAGGCGGAGATTGTAGTGAGCCAAGATCACTCCGCTGCACTCCAGCCTGGGGCAACAAGAGCAAAACTCTGTCTCAAGAAAAAAGTGAAATAGCATAAGGTAAAATAGTTACGAATACTATGAGGCCAGGGAATGTTATCAAATTCATGTCTGATTCTCTGTTAATGCTGCACAGTATTTGCAAAATTAATAAATGTGTGGGATTTTAAATGTATTTCCATGTGCACCAGCTGAACTTTCATGGTAGAACATGTGTAATATCTGTAACCTCTGGAAATGTATTTTAACTGATCTGTTTTAGCACTTCGTGTGCTGTTTTCTCCAGCAGCTATTTATTGGAATGTGCATTTGTGACTGTGTGTGTGTGTGTGTGTACTTCTGTGATTTATTCTAAAAAAAAACCTCCTCATTCTTTATTTTCTCCAACTCTTGCCTTTCAGAACCCAAAAGTGAGCTCAAAGACTGTATTCTGTTTTCCAGACAACTATCTAATAATTTGTGAACACTTTATATAGTATTTAAGTGAATGATAGCTTTGGCCACATAGAAATTAAATGAGAACACCCTCATAGCTTTGTTTTAGCGCCTCAAACTTTCCCTGGATGATCTTTAGTATCTCTTTGATGTGCACCAAAAGTATGTCTCTGAGCTTTCAGGGAAAACCCTTCTCTCATCCTGAAGTTCAAACAGAGCATTATTTGTGATTATCAGCTATTCCATTACACTTCTGGGGGAAAAATGCCCTGGAATATGCTGTACTGAAAAATCAGCAAATGTGCTCATTTATGAACACTTGGCTTTGATGTATTATTTCATATGTCCACTCCTCAGAATGGCTTCTTCCCCCCTCAGAAAGGCTCCATGTCAGCCCCTCTCCAATATCCCATTGTAAGCATGAGTGACTTTGTGTAAAAACATAGAAAAAATATGTTCTATATTAGGGAAAGTACAGTCTGCTTGTGCTGAAAGATTTTTGTCCTCTAGATATATTCACTTAAAATATTCTCTAGATTAGTCAGCCTGGTTTCATGAGCACTTGTGTGCTAATGCCATGGATGAAGAAAAAATGCTTTCCTTGCTCATGAAAAAGCTTCTGTTTTTCCTAAAAGGACACCATAACTTTTACAAAATAATTCTAGACTAATATAAGAGTGTATATGATAGAGGGCAAAAGAGTATGCATCAGCACAAGAGAACAAAAGCAGTTTAGAGAAAGAGTTATCTTTTGAGGCTGCTGTATATAAATATATTCCCATCAATATTACAGCAGATTCTTTTAAAGTAGCAGACTCCCAGCAACAGCCATGGAAATGTATATTCCAAGATAAAGTCTGGTATTATTTGACTGGGATAGCATGCTTCTTAAACCTAAGGATAGATTTCACATATAAGTGATATAATATGATATTTGTCTTTCTGTGCCTGGCAATTTTTGCTTTGCGAAGTATCCTCCAGCCTTATCTATGTTGTTGCAAGTTATAGAATTTTATTCCTTTTTATGGCTGAATAGTGTTCCACTGTGTATAAGTACCATATTTTCCTTATCCATTCATGTGTTGATGGGCATTTAGGTTGATTTCATATCTTGGCTGTTGTGAATAGTGCTACAATAAACATGGGAGTGCAGATGTCCCTTTGACATACTCATTTCATTTCCTTTGGATATATGCCTAGTAATGGAATTGCTGGATTAGTTTTTAATTTTTTAAGGAATCTTCATACTGTTTTCTGTAAGGGATATACTAATTTACATTTCCACTAACAGTGTTTAAGAGTTCACTTTTCTCCACATCTTTGCCAGCATTTGTTATTTTTTGTCTTTTTGTTAATCACCATTCTAACTTGGGTGAGGTGGTATTACGTTGTGGTTTTGAATTGCATTTTCCTTATAGTAAGTGATGTTGGAGTTGAGAGTAGAATAGTGGTTACCACACACTGGGGTGCATGGAAGGGTCAGAGATGGGGAGATGTTGGCAAACGGTACAATGTTACAGTCAGATGGGAGGAATAAGCTCTGTTACTCTAGTGCACGGTAGGATGATCACAGCTAACAATAATGCATTATATATCCCTAATAGCTGGAAGAGAGGGTTTTGAATGTTCTCACAACACATACAATATTAGTGTTTAAAGTGATGTATATGCTAGTTATCATGATTTGATAATTACACAATATAAACATGCATCAAAACCTCACATTGTTTGCCATGAATACATACAATTACTATGTGCTAATTTTTTAAATTTGAAATTGACTGAGGATAAATCTATATCCTCATATATATATTCCACTATGTTAAGAATGACTCAATAATTATTAAAAGAAAATGTCATTTCCAAAGTGGTCATTATTCCTATGGACTTTTTGGTGCAGAATAAGAGCTAAAGATTACATTCTATCTCAAAGGAATTACCTTTTGTGTCTGTGACAAGTGGGAATGTTAAGTGCACTTTCTAGGGAGAATATTTATATTAATCCAGATTAATATATGTATTCTGGATAAATGACAAGACTCATGGACTTCTTTGGTGATTACTAAGGTAATAGCACAAGTTCAGAAATCTTTACAGTCTGTTTTCACAATTCCCCAAAGTATGTAAAGCAAACACATTGGGTTAGAAATCAAAAATCTTGGGTCTTAAACTAGGCTCCAATTTTAATTAACTGTGTTAATTTGGGTAGTTTACTTCACCTTGTTACCCTTATTTTCTTCTAGGTATAAACTCTGTGTGTGTGTGTGTGTGTGTGTGTGTATGTGTGTGCGTGTGTGTTCATGCATGTCTGTGCATGTGTGTATGCATGCATGCATGTGTGTGTTGGTGACTAGGAATGCTGACACAGTGGAGTTTAGAGTAGGCTGGGGCAGTGGGAGGGGAAATGGAGAAATAGGAGTGTGTTCCTTCTTTTTGAAGTGATGGAAATATTCTAAAATTGATTACAGTGATGGTTGCACACCATTGAGTATATTAAAAAAACATGAATTGTACATTTTAAAGGGTTGAATTGTAGGGAATTTGAACTATATCTCAATAAAGCTATTACCTTTTTATTTTTAGATTATAAGTATTACAAAAACTCTCATTATTTTAAAAATGTAGTACATGTACCATAATCCTTACTCCCCACTTCTTTGTTGAATTTTGTGCCATTGTTTTCATTATCCGAGAGTTCACTTTACTTGAGATCATTCTCCTTTTCCCTTGCACCCACGTTAAGTATTCAATTTCAGGCTCATCAGAGTGTGTTTTCACCACCTCTTAAATGTTATTCACCATGTTTTGCTGTAAATTGGCCACAAAATTACAACCTATAAACTAATTATAATTTTTCCTCTTTTTTTTTTTTTTTTTAATCTGAAGACAAAGACAGGAATTTGTTTGCTGCAGGATGGTAACCAGGAGCCTTTCAAAGTCCGGCTGCACCTAGCCAAAGACATTTTGATGATCCAGGAACAGGATGTAATATGTGTGTCTGGTGAGCCTTTCTATTCTGGTGTAAGTAGCTTTTTCTGCTGTTGAAATTTTTTGTGTTTGTTTTTTGTTAATGAAAATGTTTATTCACAGAACATTTTAAATATGTTTTTCTTTCAGTGTCTAGTCAATGGTTCTGCATGGAATTTTTGCTTACATCATTAAGTAAGCAGTGGCCCTGTATGAGAACCTTGCCTGGGGTCCACGAACACGTATTTTGGGCCCATCTCCAGCTTGTTGTCTATGACTCCTAGCTGTCATCATATGATGGGAGTGAGACTGTATTTTCTGATTATTCTACCTTTTTACATAGAGAATTAATTGAGAACCGTGCATGGTGATGTCCTTTGCTCTGGTCTTATCTTTCATGACCTGGGACTATTGAGAGTGGTGCCAGGGTGGGGCCCATCCTTCAGCATCATTGAAGCAGGAGACGTTACGCAGCGGTCACTGAACTCAGCATGAGTGATGTTCCCCTGGGATAGTGTCTAAATGATTCTGTGGGCCTCCCTAATAGAATTATGCCCAAGTGCTGTAGCAAATTCTTTTCTCCAATGCTCCAACCCGTTGAAACATTACACTGCTCCTAATCTAGCTTCAGAAAGAGCCATAAATTACAATGCAAAACTTATTGCTGTACTTACTCATGTCGAGGCAGCATAGCTGTGGAAGACATCCTTAGATGAGATTAGATTTTATTCTGCTAAAAGACATTATCATAAAACAAGTTCTGGAGTTTATCATTCATTGTATAATAAGGCTATTAAAGGCTTCTTTTTAACAATGTTGCCACATGTGATCTCAGAAGAAAATTATAGACAGTAGCATGTAGTCTGCTCCCTGCTTTCCCCAAACATCTGCAGGTATTTAGTATGGAGATTTAATTTGTGCCTTATTAACAGACTTACCTTGGAGTGTTTAGTTGGTGGTCAATAATGCTGAACTTGAGTTCTCACATCACTTCTTACTAACACCCTGTGGGAGTCACACAAGGCCCTAAATCAATAGGCCTTTGCCCGCTAAAGATAATGGACATTTTGCAGACTGTTAACTATTCTTTTGTCACAGACCATTTAAATCACTCTGAATCATGGACCTGGATGTCAAGGTGATTAAACTGTTCCCATGGGGTTGTCCTTTCTTCCCTTTGGTTAATAATAGAGAAGTGACGTGAGTCATATAACCCTCTAGAATAAATATATCACACTGGTCCCAGATCAAAGAATAAAATCAGTAAAATTTACTACTTCGATACTGAAATAATATTATTGATTTTAAACTTCACAGTCAATAATAGCTGATACACATAGACCTATTCTCTTCTTAAAAGATAATTGTGCATATTAATAAAGCTCAGAGTGCTAGGAATAACGAAGAGAATTAAGGAGAAACATCTTATGGCATTGTCAACAAATTCAAAAAAGCATTTGACAAAATTCAACACCCATTTTTACAAAACACTTTAGCAAGATATGAACAGAAAAGAATTTTCTTAATCTGACAACTGTCATCTAATTAAAGCCTCTCACTAATATGTTAGTTAACATTGAACATTTTCTCTGAGATTGAAAGCAAGTCAAGGATAATACCTTGCTTACTAATCAATGTTGTTCACCATGCTCCTACAGCAAGTCACAAATTATATATAAAGAACAAAAATTATAGAGGAAGTGGCAAAATGGCTTTACTTGTAGATTTCATGATGATATGCATAGAAAACCTTAAGAATTCTACAAAGGATAGAATAACACTAAAATTTAGCAAGGTTGCTGGGAATAAGGACAATAGCCCAAGTTAATTGTGTTTCTAAAACTACCTACAAGCAACTAGAAATGAAATAAAAATGCAATCCACAGTAAGTCAGAAAGACAATATACTTAGGAACATATTTAACAAAAGATGTATATGATCTCTATCCTGAAAACTATAAAAACCATGGTGAAGGAAATTAAAAGATATAAACAAATAAATGGAGAAATATAACATGATCATAAATTAAAAGCTAAGTATTGATAAGCTGTCACATCTTTCTAAATATTCCAAACCAGTCAAAACTCCAAAATATTTTTGTGGATATGTACAAGTTGATTCCAAAATTTACATGGAAATATAAAGGACTTACAATAACCAGAATAATCTTGAATAAAAAGAACAAAATTGGAGTGTTTATTCTACCTGATTTCAGAGCTTACTATAAGATTCTAATAATAAATACAATGTAATGCTGTAATAAATTCAGGCATATCAATCAATGGAACATTCTAAAGAGTCCAAAAATAGACCCACTCTTATATGGTCAGTTACGTTTTTTTTTTTAACTGTGGTAAAATATACATAATATAAAATGTACCATCTTAACTATTTTTAAGCATAAAGTTCAGTAGCATTTCGTGCATTCACTTTGTTGTGTAACTATCACCACTATTCATTGCCAGAATTTTCATCATGCCATACTGAAACTCTGTACGCATTAAACAGTAACTCTCCATGCTCTCCTCCTCTTAACCTCTGGTAACCACTGTTCTACTTTCTGCCTCTACATTTGACTATTCTGGGTAAATCTTGTAGGTGGAATCATACAATATCTGACCATTTGTGGATGACTTATTTCAATAATCATAATGTCTTTAAGGTTCATCCATGTTGAAGCATATATCAGAATTTCATTCCTTTCAAAGGCTGAATATTCCATTGTGTATCTATACCACCTTTTGTTTATCTACTCACTCGGTAGTGAACATTGAGGTTGTTTCCACCTTGGCTTTTTGAAAAATGCCTCTAGGACCATGGGTGTACAAATACGTTTGAGTCACCACTTTCAATTATTTGGTGTATATACCCAGAAGTGAAATTGCTGGATAAAATAGTAATTCTTTGTTCAGCTTTTTAAGAAACTGCCGTACTCTTTTCCACAGTAGTTGTACCATTTTCCATTTCAACAAGCAAAATACAAGGGTTCCAATTTCTCCACATTCATGCCAAGCCTGTTGTTTTCTGTGTTTTTGATAATAGCTATATAAATAAGTGTGAGGTTGAATCTCACTGTGGTTTTCATTTGCATTCTTCTATCAATTAATAATGTAGAGCATCATTTTATGTGCTTATTGTCTACTTGTGCATCTTCTTTGGATAAATGTCTATTCATATCCTTTGTCTATTTTTGAATTGGATTGTTTGTTTTTGGAGCTGAGTTGCAGGAGTTCTTAATGTATTTTAGATACTAGTCCCTTATCAGGTATGTGATTTGCAATATTTTCTCCCAAATTGCAGATTGCCTTTTTACTCTATTAGTATTTTTGATGCACAAAAGTTTTTAATTTTAATAAAATCCTGCCAATTTTTTCTTCCATTGGTTGTACCTTTTGTACCATCTCCAATAAATAATTGCCAAATTCAGTGTCATGAATCTTTTCCACTATATTTTCTTCTAAGAGTTTACAATTTTTGCTCTTACTTGTAGGTTTGGTTATATTTTAAGTTAATTTCTGTACATGGCATTAGGTAAAGATCTAACTTCATTCTTTAGCATTTGGATATCCAGTTCAAAATCATGTACCGTATACATAAGGGGGTATTTGTGGCCTCTCTATTCTAGTTTATTAGTCTATATATTTGTCTTTATGCCAGTAATGCACAGTTGTGCCTTTTGTTTGTTTGTTTTTACTGTAGCTTTATAGCGAATTTTGAAATCAGCTAATTTGGGTTTCTTAAGATCTCAAATAAATTTTAGAATGAATTTTTCTATTTCTTGACAAAATATCATTGCAGTTTTTATAAGGATCATGTTGAATCTGTAGATCACTTTTAGTAGTATGGACATCTTAATAATAGTCAGTTTTCTGATAGATGAACATAGCATCTTTCCGTTTATTTATGTGTACTTTGAGTTCTTTTAGCAATGTTTCGTTGTTTTCAGTGTACAAGTCTTTCAACCCCTTGCTTAAGTTAAACTCTTAGTACTTGATAATTTTTGATAGTCTTGTTAAAATTTATTTTCTTAGTTTACTTTTGGATTATTTATTGTTAGTGCATAGAAATGTAATGGATTTTTAAATTTTGATTTTGTATTCTGCTACTTTGCTGAATTTATTAGTTCTAATAGTTTATTGCGGAATGTTTATGATTTTCTACGTGTAAGATTATGTCATCTGTGATCCAAGATAAGTTTACTTATTCCTTTCAAATTTGGATGACTTTTATTTCTTTTTCGTGCCTTATTACTCTCGTTAAGATTTCCAATACTATGCTGAATAAAAGTGGTAAAAGCAGGCATTTTTTTTCTTATTCCAGATCTTAAAGGAAAAGTTTCATTTATGGTATGATATTTGCTCTGGGTTTTTCATATACTGCCTTTGTTATGATGAGGTAGTTGTCTACTATTCCTAGTTGGCTGAGTATTGAGGCAGTGTTGAATTTTATCATCGGAAGGTATTGAAATTTGTCAAATGCTTTTTCTGAATCAATTGAGATGATCATGTGTGCTTTTTAATTTTTTTTCTTCTGCTCTATAGCTCGCTTTTCTTACCTGAAAGTACTTCCTGGGATCCCTGTCCCAGGAAGGAATTCTATCTTCTAGGTCTGCATCTGAGGAAAGCCAATCTACAACAGAGAAAGTAGCACACTGTACTTTCAGATAGCCAGATATTCTTTGGGAAAACTCCCTTTGTCTGTTTTTTAAAACCTCCCACTGGTAAAGGCCCGCAGACACCTCTGTATTAAAAGATACCGTCTTTAAACTTGACCCTTCAAGTGCACTGTTTGTGTTGTATTGCCACAATACATAGTCCATGTGCTTTATGGACAGGTATCACCTCTCTTATCAGCTAATTATGAGATGAATTTGAAACAGTAAGAGATTAAGGCACAGATAAACATCCAACTTTGGAGAGCAGAAAGTCTCATCTGAGTATTACAACAAATAGAGTGTTAACTCTCAGTCTGCTTAAGTGAGTGGAAAGGTTAGGAGAATGTTCTAAGGAAAGGCAGATGTTAGTCTGAAGAACCATAGGCAAGGATGCTATTTTGTTATCGGGAAACAATGCTCTGAAGGCCTGGGTGGAAAATAGGACAGTCAAGGGCAGGGGGCTGAAAACAAGATGCTATCAGGCAGTTTACTCATGAGGGGGAAAAATGAAGCTCCAGTTTGCTGAAAAATCCTGAGGATTATAGAATGTTGTAGTTTTTTCTCCAACCCCACAATAGGGAGGAAGTTGTTTGTATTTTCAGGTCTATCACATTAGCTGAAAGCTGCTTCGTGGATTGTCTTTGACTGACACTTTTGACCTGCCTTGCTGAGGCTGAAAGAAAGTGTTACAGTTCAGTCAAGCTCTTCACGCCCACTTCACAGAAAAAGCCAATACAATGAGACAGCCAGTATTGCATTAGATGAAGAGTTTAATACTTGCAAGGCAGTGAAGCAAAGAGGACAGGAGATATTTCTCAAATCTCTCTGCCTGGAGATTTGAAGACTAGGGTTTTAAGGATAGTTTGGTGGGCAGGCAGCTAGGGAATGGGTTCTAATGACTGGTTGGATCAGGGCCTAAATCACAGTGCTGCCAAAACTGTCTTCAGGCATTTAGTTAGCTCCTGGGTGGAGTCACTGGTCTGGGTGGCATTAGCTGGTTTACTAGAATGCAAAGTCTGAAAAATATCTCAAAGACCAGGCTGAGGTTTCACAATAGCAGTGTTATCTAGAGGGGCAACTGGGGAAGTTACAAATCTTCGGACCACTGGCTATGTGAATCCTGAGCGGTAAGCAATTATAAAAAGCAAGCTAGGAAACAATGCCTAGGTGCTGTTTATGCCTATATCTTAGCAGCATTCAGGTCCCTAGCATAATTATAATCTCATGGCCTTTCATTAGTTTTACAAAGGCAGTTTCAGTCCCCAATAGGGAAAAGCTTAACTTTGGGAAGTGACTATTATCATCCTTGCTTTAAAGTTAAACTATAAACTAAATTTTTCCATTAAATTATAAAGTAAATCCCTTCCATAGTTATTTTGGCTTATGCACAGAAATAAGCAAGGGTAGTTAGCTTGTGAGGTTAGAAGCACTAGGCAGTCAGTTATGCTAGATTTCTCTCATTGTTATAATTGTGCAAAAGTGGTTCCAAAAGCCCTTGTGGACTGGGACTCAGGGGTGGCAGTGGGACAAGGTCTGGGATAGGGAGTTAGTGGTAGGCCTGACAATTTCTCTGTATCTGCACCAAAGGCAGGAGAGGGTGCCATCAGCCCCAACATTAACCTACTGACCATGAAGGATAAACAATGGGATGTGAGCCCAGGTAAAAGGCTCACTCTGAGGGAGAGGGCACAGCACTGAGCATTTGGAGAAGCTCCAGTCAGGCAAAATGTTGGTATCTGAAAATCAAGGATTGGCAGATGGGTCAAAACCCAGGCATCATGCCAAGTGACCCTCTTAACTCCTTGCTCTGAATTCCTGGACATATTGTAGGGCATAGCTCAGTTGCAGAAACCAGAATTGAGAATTCATGGTAAGTATGTAAGGGCAGCCACTGTGAGAGGGCAGGATATAGGATTTGGATAGTAAAGGGACCCCTGGGAAAAGACTTTGCTTCACAAAACCTCTAGAATTAGGAGAGGAAACTATAGGAACAGGTAATACAGGGTCAGCACCAGAAAACCACAGGCTGATGAACCTGTAGCTGAGCTCCAGGGCTTTATCAGGGTGAGTTTCTAATGAAGGTGACTTAACAATAACCCCCATCAAATGGGGCTTCAACCTGCTCATCACTCCCTGATTAGTGGGTCTGGGAGTTTCTAGTAGAAGTCAAGTAGCTCCACAGAGGCTTCAGGAAGTGGCGCAGAGAAAAAACACTCTTGACATATTTAGCACATCTGACTCTAATTCTAGTTATGCAGAAAATCCTATAAAATATTGATCATTTAGAAACATGTGTCAACATTTTCACCTACAAGAGACAACTAGAGAGTTAAAACTGAAATATCCAATGCATTTACTGTGACTTGTATCAGCAAAATACTGCTTTCCCCCAGTGCCTTTTATTAGCTACTTTTGAGGAATATTCTGTGATCTATTCAGAGATTATACAGTTGAAGTTTTAGCATTGAGTTCATATCAGATAAAACCTGTTTCATCTGTGATCATTTAAAAATAGTATCAAAACGTTGGCAGCAATTATTCAAGATCTTTAGATGCAGATAGTAGAGTGACTGGATCAGAATGATGCATGGCAGTTGTCAGATAGATGTGTTAAAGCTTCAGTTAACATACAAGAAAGTAATCATCTTCCTCTGGTGCTCCAGGGGAGCTGAAATCCAACATTCAGTTTCTGTCATCCTTCTGAATGGTTTACCACTCTAAGTCAGAGATGTCTGTGGCTGTTCTCATGATAGTATACGCTTCAATGGGCCCTGAAGGAAAATTAAATTTAGCCTGTGCTAGTTTTAAATATTGATGAAATATTTTTAAAAGGTAAATGAGGGTAAAATCAATACAAGATGGCTATCTATTTCCCCATAGAGACACCAGTTTCAAAGGTGTTGCTAGTAAAAAGATAGGAAAACCATGAAGAATCATGGAGCTTAAATTCCAAACATGGCAGAACTATCGGATAAATAGCATCAGTACAATCAGTACCTCAGTGTAATGGGCACCATTAGACTTTAAAATCAACAAAACAACTTCTTCCAGTTTCCTTGTGGAATAAAACACGCAATTAGCAATCCCACGAGTGAAACCACAATTTCCTGAAGATAACATTAAGAGAACTAATATCTACTATTAACCTTGGAATTTGTACTGGCTTCCACATGGGTGTGACATGATGTAGGATGTGGCTTCTTGAGGTTCATTATCTGTGAAAATGTGATCCAGAGAGAGAATGTATCTAAACTAGTGCACTTATTACGGATAGATTCTTAATAGGTCATCTGGGAGGGATGGTGTGTGCAGGCCTAGATAGGAAGGTTGCTTTTTCTTTTTCCCACATCACAGAGCTACTCACTGAAATCTGTCAACATGGAGATTAGAGTCTGTGTACACACACATGCACAAAGTACACACTGTCTATATATATATATATATATATTTTTTTTTTTTTTTTTTTTTTTATCTATTTTTTTTTTTGAGATGGAGTCTGGCACTGTAGCCCAGGCTGGAGTGCAGTGGCGCAATCTCGGCTCACTGCAAGCTCCACCTCCCGGGTTCACGCCATTCTCCTGCCTCAGCCTCCCTAGTAGCTGGGACTACAGGCACCCGCCACTACGCCTGACTAGTTTTTTGTATTTTTAGTAGAGACAGGGTTTCACCGTGTTAGCCAGGATGGTCTCGATCTCCTGACCTTGTGATTCGCCCACCTCTGCCTTCCAAAGTGCTGGGATTACAGGCGTGAGCCACATTTTTTTTTTTTTTTTTTTTTGAGACGGAGTCTCACTCTGTCACCCAGGCTGGAGTGCAGTGGCGCAATCTCGGCTCACTGCAAGCTCTGCCTCCCGGGTTCACGCCATTCTCCTGCCTCAGCCTCTCCGAGTAGCTGGGACTACAGGCGCCCACCACCACGCCCGGCTAATTTTTTGTATTTTTAGTAGAGACAAGGTTTCACCGTGGTCTCGATCTCCTGACCTCGTGATCCGCCCGCCTCGGCCTCCCAAAGTGCTGGGATTACAAGCGTGAGCCACCGTGCCCGGCTGAGCCACATATTTTTTAAACTTTTAAAAAAACCTCTTGTAAACTGATGCAATCATTTATTTGCTTATTTTAATGAGATTGCATTCCTCTTTTATTTAAAAATATTGAATTGACAAAGAATATATATATTCAAGGTGTATAATATGATGACTTGATAGATACATATACACATTGTGTAATGATTATTACAGTAACTTAACACATCTATCACCTCCCCTGCTATACGTTAGACCCTGAGATCTTGTTCATTTTATAACTGAAAGTTTGTACCTTTTTATCAGCACCTTCTATTCTTCCACTCCCCAGACCCTGGAAGCCACCATTCTACTTTCTATTTCTGTGAATTAGACTTTTTTAGATTATGCATGTGCAAGGTCATACAGCATTTGTCTCTTTGTGCCTGACTTATTTCACTAAGCATAATGCCCTCTGTTCATTCATGTTATCACAAATGGAAGGGTTTCCTTCTTTCCTCTGGCTGCATTATAGTCAACTGTGTATATATATGCTTTATCCATTCATCTGTTGATAGACACTTACGTTGTAGTCTATAAAATTTGACCCATTCTAAGTAAATACAACTGATTTTTCAAAATGTTTTAGAGGTAAAGGTGGTCATTGGTTATTAATATTGATAAAGAAGCTATCAGTTTAATCCCGTTTTTACATTTGATTGTATGTTTATAAATTTTTCAATCAGAAGTATTTTATGTTTGCATTTCTCCTTGTTTGGCCTTTTTGGGTAGACAGACATTCCCAATGTGTGCAAATAAGATTAAGAAAAGGAAGGCCGGGCGCGGTGGCTCATGCCTGTAATCCCAGCACTTTGGGAGGCCGAGACGGCCGGATCACGAGGTCAGGAGATGGAGGCCATCCTGGCTAACACGGTGAAACCCCTTCTCTACTAAAAGGCGGTTTCAGGCGTGGTGGCAGGCGCCTGTAGTCCCCGCTACTCAGGAGGCTGAGGCAGGAGAATGGCATGAACCTGGGAGGCGGAGCTTGCAGTGAGCCGAGATTGCTCCACTGCACTCCAGCCTGGGTGACAGAGCAAGTCTCCATCTCAAAAAAAAAAACAAAAAAAAACCGGCAGGAAGAAGGGAAACATTTTTCAGGAGTAGAAAAATACTTGCAGATGGGCAAGTACTGTTTAGAGAGTTGTGATTTTATAACAGAAAGATAATACAAAGGTCTTCTCCTGCTCTGGAAACCTAGAGTGTCCCTGTCTTTTATTGTTAGAGATTGTTAAATTGAAAAGACAGTGCTGGAAACCCGTTCTCTCTATTTCTTGTGTGATGTTTCATTTTTGCCAGTCAATAATCACCACTAGGGACATTTACGTTCCTAATTTCCCAGGGCTTGTGCCATTCCAGATATGGCAGCCCTGGAAGAAAAGATTATGTCTCGAGTGAAAACATTGTCACCAGATCCCCTGGTGGTGGCCACAGTGGGATTAGCCCAAGTTGGTCACAGTTGTAGTCAGCCCGTGGCAACACCATCGCGGGTTCCATAGTCTGGGCAGCAGTCCCCAGGGACTACTGCCTGTGTCTCCTTTGATCAGGATAGACAGAACAGATGCAGTTGGAGGTGTTGGTGTTGAATGATAATATTTACCACAAGAACAATGGCACCCACAGTAGGATACCTTATTAACAGAGTTAATTTTTTTTGTGAAATACATTGCTAAGTATAAGATGCATATTAAGGATATTTATCTTAACGTGTTTTGTTAAACCTAGCACTGTTAAAGCCACTTGTTATTGTGCATCGTGTTTTATTTCACCTTTAAAATAATTTTAATATGAGATTTTCTTTACACATATAAAGCAAATTTATTGACAACTCTTTAATACTTAGTTTTTCTTACATTTTGTACTATTTGTCTTTCTATGAGGCACTAAAGGTGACTCCTTTTGTCTTCTTTTCAGTTCATAACTCTTTCTCTGACAGATTGAGTCCATTATTTAAACTATTGAATTTCTGATTCTTATTATGATGTTTTTCACTTCTAAATGAATATAATACTATCTATCTTATTGGGTAATTGTGAAGATGAAATAAGTGAATGCAAATAAAAGAGAATACAGTCTTTGGCACATAGTAGGAGCTCAACAAATAATATCTTTATTAACATGACACATGATACAATGTGGGTGTGTATAGACATGGTGATACACAGAGTACAGAGGTCTAGGTAAGGAACTGCTTTCCAGAGGATGTGACTAAAGTCCCACCTCTTAAATAGCAGGTAGAATTTTGCAGGATATATGTAATTTTGCAAGACATATGTAAGTAGCATTTAAAGCAGACAAAAAGTGTATGCAAAATTACCAATTACCAAACTGTTAAAAAGCATGCCATAATCAAGGATGGTTTAGTCATGGGACATGTTGCCTGCAGGATACAGTTGGGAAGGATGTAAGGTGGGGTGCAAAGTGTATTGGTGGGTTGTGGTGCCACCAATGAAGGGAACAATTTAAGTAGGAAAATCAGGTTTTAGAGCGGTATATAATGAAAGTTGAATTGAGATCAAAAAAGCTTAGACCATTTAGAACCAATGCAATTTTGTCATAGACTGATATCAAGATGGAAACTAAAATTAGTTAATTAAAGCAATGGTGCCTGGTTCCACTGGCTTATCAGTTACATTGCTCACATTTATGATTTTACAGATTTGTCATACTTGCAAAAAGATGTCATTATTTACACAAATGAATTTTTATAACATTAAATTTGAGTTTAAAGTTCAAGAGGGCTATGATCAATCATGTGCCCACCAGCAGCTTAATAATAGATAGAGATGGATAATAGATACATAGAGGCATAGATGGATGACACATATAGACAGATGATTGATTGATAGGTATTGATAGATTAACTTAACACTGTTTATTTGTTTTTTTTTCCTTCTTCTTCCTTAAAAAGGTTGACAGTTTGATGTATTTTGTTATATTTTGATCCCTTAGCTTTCATACTGAGTTTTGGAGTTTGAGAAAGTCTGCCATCTATCTATTTTTTCTTTGTAGGAAAACTGTCTCTTCTTTCTGAGTGTTGAAGATTTCAGAATCCATGCCCATCCATGCCCCATGGTAATCTGCTGTGTCACTCTGATGTATCTATCTGAAGATTTATTTCCTTTGTTTGAGAGTCACAAGACTGGAATATGAAAATTTATGTATTTCTTTAATTCTGAAGAATTTTTAGCCATTATCTTTGAAGAGCCTCCTCTCTATTATCTGTGTTCTTTCCTTCAGTAACATTTGGGTGGATGTTAGATCAACTCCCGGGATTCTCCATTTTCTTTTGATTTTTCATATTTTGAACTTGTCTGCCCCCTGTGGACTGCTAAACGCAATGCCTCCCATCTTCCTTTCAGTTCACTATCTCTCTCTTTGGTTACATTGAGTCTATCATTTAAACTATTTATTGAATTTCTGACTCTGGCTATTATGGTTTTCACTTCTGGAAGTTCTATCCTATTTTATATTTGCCTCATAGTATTTTACATCACGATTATACATTTGATATCTCCTTTCTATTAATATTAATCTTGTTAGACAATCCTATTTATATGCTGTATCTGTAATTGCAAGATCTGCAGTCTGTATAGATCTGACTCTGTTATCTGTTCTTTGTTCTGCTGCTGATGCACTCACTAAATTCTATTTCTCCCTGGGATTTCTCACTGTGGGCTCATGGTCTTGGCACTCTGTAAGTATCCCTCAGTTTGGCTCTACAATGTGTTATGAAGACAGAATTTATATTTAGTTCTTCCAGGTGAAGGGACTATTAGCAACCCAGATATTCTTTAAACTAAATTCTCAGTTGGGGATATGAGGCCACATAGGTAGAGACAACTCATCACAAATCCACCTGTGAGCCAATTCACAAAATCTCAGAATTGGTTTTCAATTCTTTCATCCAGATGGGCAAGTTTTTTTACTATAATCCTTTGGGTGATAGGAATGGTTTTTCATACTGACACACTAAGAGAGTTTTCTATGCAGGTAATGGTGCGTCTCCTCTCCTGCATGGGTCCTTCCAGTGGTGGCCCTGAATGTTTGCCTTTGGGTCTTGACTTGTACAGACTTCTTACCTGTGAATCTTTATATTTCGTCATCATTCCTGACAACCGAGACATTTTTCTTCTTTTCTTATTACTCTGGCTGCACGTTTGACATTATTTTTGTTTATTTTATTCATTGTTTTATTGTGTGTTGTCTTGGAAAAGGATTTTAAGTATATCTGACTCAAAGGAGTGTTAGACTCAAGATTAGTTGCGTGTGTGTGCATGTGTGTGCGTATGTGTGTGTGTGCTCGTGGACAAGCTATCAGATCTGAAGTGTACAGGCCTGGCTTCTGATATCAGTCTCCCCATTTGCCAACTTTGTGAACCTGTGTGACTTCTTGCTTTCTCTGAATCGTTGTTACTATGAGGGAAAAACAGAGACCACCTACTATATGTAGTTCACTGTGGCAAAATTAAATGAGATTGCATTGCCTAGGTGACCACTAGAGGTTAACAATAAAGATGACTCTCTTCTTCCTTTCAGCTTCTAAACTGTTCTTGTGTGCTTATCTTAATCCCACAACCTTATTTGAGATCATATATGTTTGCTAAAATAATAAAGGAATTACTCATCTGGATAATTGTTTCTTTCTCTAATTCACTTTGTCTAAAACTTTAAATTATTATCCTGGATGAGTAATTTGAGCTGCATAAACAATCTTTCTGTGTAAAATTAGAAAACAAAACTTCTCACCTTAAAAGAAATTTTTTCGTGAGTGAACAAATGTTCTTTAAATGCAAAGGAGTTTCATTATTATTGCTTTAAACCAAAGAGTTCTGAAAATGGCAGTAATGTAAAGCAGCCTAGAGGTATTCCAAAGTCTATAGTCTTATGTTTATATTGTTTCTGCAGAAAAGCATTTACATTAAGTAGGTAATACTTAAGTGAAATTGAATATAAACTAATAGGCTGAAATCTATATTGTTCTGGAAATCAGTAATCAGGACACACTAGAAAGTGAAATGAAATAGAAAATAATGTAAAAATAAGGTTAACATAATTGATGTAAATGTTTACTTATACCTATACATGTTACCATAATAGATCAAGGAGTAAAATTTTTGGTTAAAATTTCTCATTTTTGTCAACAATGTATTTGTAATATCCTCTTCCCATGAAACAGTTTCTCAGTTGTTTTAGTAGCACAAGTAGTTTTAGTTTAAAAAAAATATGTTTTTCTCCTCTCCAAGCCAGTAAAAGTTCCTCTTTCAGTATATTATATAAAACTTAAAATGTTTGTATTTAATCCACATAATTTTGCATGATGCTCGCTATCATATATATTGTTAATTTTTACTACATATGTGGAAACAGGGTAAGCTAGCCACCTTTTTAAAAAAATTAATAATAAATTTATAAATGAAATGTGGGTAACCAAAGCCCGGAGTTTAAATAAGTATTTTAATTTTCAGAGCATTAAGAAGGCAATGATTGAAATTTAAATTTGATAAATGGATTGCTGTTAATGTATCTAGGCATTGAAGAGATTTGATACATGATAACGATGGGTGATTATGGTGAGAGAGTAAAATGGAGAATGTTCTGAGTGTTCAGATATTGAGCCACATAGGCCATCCACTTTTCTTTGTAGCTTAATATTTTTATTTTTACAATGTCAATGTTTTTATCTTCATGTTAATTATTTTAGATTGTATCTTTTCTCTCTTCATCTGTGACAGCAGTCTGTGCAATCTTAAACAAAATGTCCCAAGTACAATTAAACTTGTATAATCATCAGTATGGATATTGGTTTTTGCACTGGGCATTCACTCAGTGATAATCTGTGGTTTGTGGGATCATTTGCTTGCACACTAAATATTCCTGGATTGCCATGGAGGTTATAAGCATAGTTATACATGTGCACATGCATGGAATGGTTCTATATTTCCTCCTGCTTCATTCCATTCTAAAACACTAAGTCTGTTACTTTCCTATAGACTGGGCTTGTATCCACATAGCCAATATGTTAAATGTGTAGCACAAAAAGTGAGAATCTGAGTGAGAATTTAAGGCCTTCTTACTTAAGAGCATAAATTTTGAAATATGTATTAAACAATAGTGGTGATTTATTTTTCTTCTTTATGGTTTTCAACAGTATTATTAATATATGAGTTTGCAGATCAGCTAAGTCTTGGAAATTTGAGGTATTACTGTGGCTTGTATTTGATTATGCTTAGTTCTTGGTAATTTACAGAATATTTTAGATAGATTACTTAAAATATTTGAAGTGTATTTGAGACATTTTATGACTACTTATATTCATATCACATCATTATTTTGCTAATTTGTCTGTATCATTGCCTTTTTCCATAAATGAAGACTTTGAAGTCCATGTGATTTAATGCTAAGATCTGTCCGTAATAGAGTGATAGCCGTGCTGAACTCCATTCATGGATCCCATTACCCTGCATTAGAACAATGGACTCAAGCAGATACTTGTTCTGTTCTATCCATAGCTTAACACTTGTGTGACTGTGACGATGATTCACTGTCTTTGCTTCAAATGTCACATAAAGTAATATATTCAATGCACTTTGAACACTATAAATTGCTATAGTATAGGAGGACTTATTTTTACTTGTACTTGAAAAAGTGTTTTAAAGAAGAATTTCTAGGTGGTTTTAAACCCACTGGAAAATTTGGTAAAATAATTGTAACTTATAAAAAATTTATCTTCAAAGATATGTATAATTTCAGTTTGAACCTCCATGATATATACTTTTCTAACTGACATCAATAAAATCAAAGCAATTGCTTATATACACAAGTTGGAACATCTTTATCTGCGATAAGGAGCACATGTAGAATTTTGACACTCCTTGACTTTTCTACTAGTTATTAAGCATGTGCCACATTATCTTACTCTGTAGACTGTATATTCTGAGACTTAGCGATTTATAGGAGAGAACTGACTTCTATTTCAGTCTGTCAAAAGGCACCTATGTGATCCTCACACTTTACTTTCTCTAGACGCCATATTTGCTTCCTTAGCATGTAGAATTATACTTATGAAATGTCACCTAGTTATAATATTCCATGGCTTGCTTCTCTTTTTTCTTCTAAATCTCCTCTAACAGCAGAGATGTTATATAATTGCCTGCAAGAGGCTGATGTAAGATATAAATAAGAGTGTGCTTTTCTCACCTTTCATGAACTACCACATCATGCTTCATTTTCTTGTCCATTCAGTCCCTTGCTCCCTTAGATGACAATGTCATATCAACTTCTCTCTCCTTAAGTATCCAATAACATCTCTCCCATTCTCACTCCGAGGTGATGCCCTTGCTTCCTCCTTCACTGAGAAAATGAAGCCGAGAAAACAATGCCCAACTGCCATTTATATCTACCTTCCTGGACTTGTGACCTTATGTGTTTTCTCCCTTTCCATAACCACAGATGATCTGTCTTTCCTCCTATCTAAGGTCACCATCTAGTCATACACTAAATTCCACCCTTGCCTGCATCTTCAAAGACATTGTTCCAGCAATTTCCCACTGCATTTGATGATTCCCACTTTATTTGATTGTATCATCAAATGCTCATTTTCCACTAGATCATTCTGACCAGTGATCATTCTGATCATTCCAACCAAGCAACTATAATTTCCCCTCCTTCAAAAGCAAAACAAAACCAAACTCTCTAGGCACCAAATTCTCCTCCAGCATCCACTGCATTTCTCTACTTCCTCTTCCAGAGAAAACCCATTGAAATGACTGTTTCTTTGCCATCATCCCCCAAATTCAGTAATTCATCCCCACTACTCCACTGACATTTCTCTCTTCAACTTCACTAGTTATTTCAACATTGCTCAATTTAATGGATATTTCTCATTCCTAATTTTACTTGTGTTTTCAACACCACTGACACCCCTTTCTCCTACATATATTTTCTTACTGGCTTCTTGGGTACCCTACATTCCTCTTTTCCTCCAATCTCTAAGCAACTTTGTCTCAGTCTTCACTGCTGAGTCTTTTCTTCATTTCCATCTATAGGCACTTTAACGGTGCAAAGCTTAGATCTTTACGTTATTCTTTTTCTTCTACTTTTTGCACTTGCTCTTTCAGATGTCATCCATTCTCATGGCTTTGATAGTGACTTAGCTCCAGGTTATATCTTACTTTGTGCTGTTCCCTGCACTCCAGATTGAGATAGTGCAACGATTTGTACAATATCTGCAGTTGGAGGTCCAGTAGGCATTTTCAACTTAAACATGAAGTTTTAATTAAACTTCATGTTTAACTAAAACATAAGCTTAAACATGTTAGGCAAACTAAACTCTTGATTATTCCCCAAATTAGTTCCCTTCACAACGTTTCCTATCCCAATAGAATAAATGGATATGTCATCTTTCCAGCTGCATTAGGCAGAATCCCTGGAGTCTCTCATTACTCTACTCTTTCATTGAGGCCACATGCAATCACTTTAAAAAATCATGTTAGCTTTCTGTCAAAAATATATCCAGGATATATCCATTCTTTCTTCTGGAAAGTAGGGATAGAATTGTTTTTCTCTACTATTTTTACTAAGTAAAAATTAAAAACTATTGACTATTATCTTTTAAAAAAATATATCATAAGGCTCTGAAAGGAACAGGGAGAAAGACAGGTTGGCTTGGCATTTTAGGATTTGGGGAATGTCATAGAACTACGTTCTCTGATGGATTTTTGGCCTCAAATATCCCAGATTGGTTACATGAGAAGCCAGTAACCTGGAAATGACAATAAGCCCAATCAAAACCTTTCTTTCTAGAAAAAAAGCAGGCAGCTTAACAAGAAAATAAATTATTCCAAAATAAATGCTCTACTCTACCAAAATACCACACACACAAAAATGTGTCCTCCTTCTATCTCCAATGGCAATGGCCAAATGGAAAACTTAGACTTCTTCCCTCACCAGGCTGCACTGATGTTCTCCAGCTCTGTCTGCCAAGGTGGTATTAGGGAAATCATACATAGGAACAAGGACTTTCATCTCTATGGAGCAAGGCCAACAACAATCCCCCATAAACTCCACCTCTGTGTGGTATCAGAGAAGATTATCTAGTTGTCTGAAATTCAAATCTGTGCAGCCCAGTGATAAAGAAGCCATTGCAAACAATGGAGTCAGTTGAGACCTCTCAGAGAGCAGTAATGAGGCTCTCCTCCTCCCCACAACAAGGGCTGTATCAGTGAAGGCTTAGTAGGGATCTAAAATTCCCACCTATTACCAGCAGAAACAAGAAAATTCTCACCTTGAATGAGAAGCAATAATTAACAGATATCAAATCTGAAATGATACAGATATTAGAATTATATAATATGAATTTTAAAATAGCAGTCATAAAATTGCTATATATTAGTTACAAACACCATTGAAACAAATGAGAAAATAGAATACCTCAGCCAAAAAAAATATTCAAAATTATTGAACTAAACAATACAATAATTGAAATAAAAACTCAATGGTTGGGCACAACAGCACAATGGATGGGACAGAGAAAATAAACAGTTAACTTGAGGCAGAGAGAACAATAAAAATTACTCATTCTGAAAAAAAAACAGGGAAATTGGAGTGAAAAAATTAAGAAGAGTCTCAGGGACCCATGGAAATGTGACAGAAGTTCTAACATGTATTTGAGCAGAGTCCCCTGAGAAGAAAAAGAGGTCAGACTCAGAGTATTTAAAAAAAAAATGGCTGAAATTTTTCAAAATTTTGCAAAAAGTATGAACTTATGTATTCTGGAAATGGAGCAAACCTCAAAAAGCATAAACTCAAACAAATTCATGTCAATCACTTCACAAGCAAATTCTGAGGACTAAAGACAAAGAAGAATACTTTAAAAGCAACAAAAAAGGAATAACAGCAATAGGAAGAAAACAATCCAAATGACAGCATAGTTTTCACCAGAAACAATGAAGGCCAGAAGGAAGTGAAACAATAGTTTTCAATTGCTGAAAGGAAAAAAACTGTCAACCCAAAATTCTATACCTGTGAAACATATACTCCAGGAATCAAGAGAAAATCAAGACATCATAAGGTATAAGAAATATAAGAAAAGTCACTAAAGGAATGGCTACAAAGATCTCTCTCAACAGAGAGGAAATGGTTAAAGAAGGAATCCTGAAACATCACAAAGGAAGAAAACTAATAAAAATAATTAAAATATATGTAAATACAATACATTTTCCTTTTCCCCTTAAGTTTTTTAAAGTAAGGGTGATGGTTCAAGCAAATTTTTTTTTGTTTTCTTTTTAGAATTTCAAAGTATTCTAGTTATTTTGTTTTCTTATATAAATTTTAAATGATCTTGGTTATATTTAAGTAGAGCATCAGCTTATCAGCAGATTTTATTTTCTATTTTAATGTGGCTAGTACAGTTGACCCTTGAACAACATGGGTTTGAACCATGCAACTCCACTTGTACATGAATTTTCTTCTAACTCTGCCACCCTTGAGGCAATAAAACCAACCCCTCTTTTCCTCCTCCTCTTTAGCCTACTCAATGTGAAGTTGATGAGGATGAAGAACATTTATGATGATTCACTTTCACTTAATGAACAGTAAATTTATTTTCTCTTCCTGAGGATTTTCTTAATAACATTTTATTTTCTCTGGCTTACTTTATTGTAAGAATATAGTATGTATAATATGCAAAATATATGTTAAAAGCCTGTTTATATTATCGATAATGTTTCTGGCCAACAGCCGGTTATTGGTAGTTAAGTTCTGGGGGAGTCAAAAGTTATAGGTAAATTTTTGACTATGTGGAGGTCAGCATCCATAACCCTTGCCTTGCTCAAGGGCCAACTGTGTACAGAAATAGAGTTAATTTTTATGTGTCATTTTCTACCTTTTAAACTTGCTTAAGTTATTGTTAATTCCAGTAAGGTTTTTTTGTATTCTTTAGGATTTCATAGAAAGTCATGTTATACATGAATACAAACAGTTTAATCTTCACTTTCTATACCTTATGCCTTTTGTTAAGTTCTCAAACAACGTTTGAGATTCTCAAAACAATGTTGAATGCAAGTGGTGAGAACAGATTTCCTTGCTTTTATTGTAATTAGAAGGAAAACATCCAATAGATTATTTAATTTATCATGACGTTAGTTAGAAGTATTTTTTAGGATCTTTTTTATCAGGTAGAATAACTTCCCTTTGACATCTAATATTCTGAGAATTTTTTTTCATGAATGGATGTTGAATTTTATCAAATGCTTGCTCTTTGTGTATCCAGATGATCATATGATTTTTCTTCTTTATTCTCTTTAATTTGATAAACATTAATTTATTGATTTTTTTTTTTTTTTTTTTTTTTTTTGGAGACAGAGTCTCGCTCTGTCGCCCAGGCTGGAGTGCAGTGGTGCAATCTCGGCTCACTGCAAGCTCCGCCTCTCAGGTTCACGCCATTCTCCTGCCTCAGCCTCTCCAAGTAGCTGGGACTACAGGCGCCCACCACCACGCCCGGCTAATTTGTTTTTTGTATTTTTAGTAGAGACGGGGTTTCACCGTGGTCTCGATCTCCTGACCTCGTGATCCGCCCGCCTCGGCCTCCCAAAGTGCTGGGATTACAAGCGTGAGCCACCATGCCTGGCCTCAAGCAAAAATTTTAACATTGCCTAATGTGCTTCTCAATGTATATAGAGAAAATATTTGTAACAACTAAAAATAGGGGAAGATAGGCCAGGTGCAGTAGTTCATGCCTGTAATCCCAGCACTTTGGGAGGCTGAGGTGGGTGGATCACGAGGCCAAGAGATCAAGACCATCTTGGCCAACATGGTGAAAACTCGTCTCTACTAAAAATACAAAAATTAGCTGGGTGTGGTGGCACGTGCCTGTGGTCCCAGCTACTTGGGAGGCTGAGGCAGGAGAATTGTTTGAACCAGGGAGGCGGAGGTTATGGTGAGCCAAGACTATGCCACTGCACTCCAGCCTGGCAACAGAGTGAGACTCCACTTAAAAAAAAAAAAAAAAGGCGCGGGGCGAATATAAAGGGACATTTAAATGAAAGTAAGGTTTCTATTACTTCCCTTGAACTGGTAAAATGCTGACAATGTTACCAGAAAGGTGTACCAATCCAAACCCCAAGAGAGGGCTCCTAGATCTCCACAAGAAAGAATTCAGTGTGAGTCCACAGAATAAAATGAAAGCAAGTTTATTAAGATAGTAAAGGAATAAAAGAATGGTTACTCCATAGGCAGGCGTTCGGGGCTGCTAGCGGCCCATATTTATGGTTACTTCTTGATTGTATGCTAAACAAGAGGCGAATTATTCATGCTTCCCCCTTTTAAACAATATAGCATAACTTCCTCACATTGCCACCACATTTGTGAACTTTCATGGTGCTGGTGGGAGTGTAGCAGTGAGGACCACCAGAGGTCACTCTTGTCACCATTTTGTTTTCGGTGAGATTTAGCTGGCTTTTTTTATTGCAACCTATTCCATCTGCAAGGCCTTTATGACCTGTATCTTGAGCCAACTTCTTATCTCATCCTGTGACTAAGAATGTCTTAACCTCCTAGTAATGCAGCCCAATAGGTTTCAGCTTTATTTTACCCAACCCTTGTTCAAGATTGAGTTGCTCTGTTTCAAACGCCTCTGACAACACCAGTAGTCAATGTGAGGGCCATAGGCTCTTGGCCCCCTAAAGGTCTGCTGAAAGATCACTGACATGAGACATATTCATTAATAGGAAAAAAGGCATACAGACTTAATTAACGTGTATACCTGGGAGCCTTCAGAATGAAGACTCAATTTTTCAGTAAGTAATAAAAGCTTATATACCATCTTGAAATTACAGACATAATGCAGATCCAGAGTACCTCCAAAAACAGGTTTTAATGGCAAGACAGGTTATGGGAGGGAGAAAGGAAGAAGATTGACTCTCAAAGTGGCCTTGTTGTGTAGACCAAGCCTCTATAGAGTAAATGTTTCTTTTCAGACTTTTAAAAATGTCACACACTCAATCTCTCCTGGACCTGGAAAAGGTATGGAAAGGAGAGGCCTGATTGCATTAATGGAGATTCTCTACAGATGCAAATTTTCTTCACAAAAGACAGGCTAACAAGACCACTTCTGTTTGCTGGCCAGAAGGCAGCCATTTCAAATATGTCAAAATATATATTTTGGGGTAAAATATTTGAATTTCCTTCAACAACAATCTATCTATCTAATCTATCTATCTATCTAGATAGGTAGATCACGTAAAATTGATTGACCAAGTAGACAAAAAGATATATAATATAGAAGGACTCAGAAACATTATCAACCAACCAGATCTAATGAGCAAATGTATAGAACATACAGCAGATTACACATTATTTTAAAATACCAAAGAACATTTATTGTAACTGTATGAGGAGTGCTTTCTGCCTGCTGCACAAGTAAAGACCACAGTATTGCAGTAAATAAAGAAAGAGTTTAATTGACACAAGGCCAGCCACGCCATGCAGGAGGCAGATTATTACTCAAATCAATCTCTCCAAAAGCTCATAGGTTAGGAGCCTTTCAAAGGTAGGTTGGGGGAAGGGGTGAGGTTGATCAGGTAATGTGTGAGAGATTAAATCATAGGGAGTTAAACCTTCTGGGTGGAACCACAGGAGTGGGGTTGGTGGGGCCAGATGGAGCCAGGTGTTAGACATGCAGAAACCTGAAAAGATATCTCAAAAGACCAATCTTAGGTTCGACAATAGTGATGTTATTTGCAGGAATGGCTAGCAGCTGTGTATGTCTACACCTTACTACAATGCAGGCTCCTCTATTCCCCCTAGTCAGGTGATCTCTCATTAGTTTTAAAAGGTGGCTGAGTTTTGGGGAAGGGCTATTATCATTTAAACTAAACCTAAATACCTTCCAAAATTAGCTCTGGCCTAAGCCCAGATGTAATTCAGGCATGTTGAAAGTTAAAGGCAGGAGGTGGGTTTGGGTGGGTTAGCTCAGATCTATTTAGCTGTCAAACTTTTCTCACTGATACAGTTTTTGCAAAGCTGGCTTTATTATGATGATATAACATATTTTTGACCAAAAAATGAGTAAATATCAATATTCTAAAAGAATGGAAATCCATACAGTGTGTGTTCTCTGACTATAATGGAATCAAAGTAGAAACCAATAACAGAGAGATACAAGGAAAATCTTCAAACACTTCACTAGAGTGTGAGCACCTAACAGAAATTTTTAAATCAGTTTGTTCTCTGTTGTGTTTATAGCATGTAAAACAGTGCTTAGTATATAGTAGCCACACAAATATTATTTGAAATATTCAATATTGCAAAAAACAATCATAAATATCCTCTCATTTCTCATGGTTCTGAATTCTGCATTTAAGTTTCATTGACTTTTTATAATTTAATTATCCCTTTCCAAAAGTTCATTTATTCACTTATTTTTTTGCACTCAACATGACTATAAAACCTTTAATTTTTAACTCAAGTTAACTTCTTTATCCTTTCCCCTATGTTCTTGCCAAAGGATGACCAAAACTATTCATTCAAAGGCCATAGCAGAATGCTATCTGACAGAGAGATATTGTGGATACATTCACAAAGGCAGTATTTTCAAGCCAACTATGAAGAAGGGTAGCTTTCAAATAAATCAGTAAATTAAAGCTCAGTACATGAAATGACTCTCAGCTTGAGAAGATCTATAAAGAAAATGGAAAAGAAGCATAAAGCAAATGAGAGATGTAAAAAATATAATAAAACCTATGGAAATTGGCCAAAAAATGTGATGAGATGAGACTTAACTGACTAGCAGTCAGAGAAAGGTAAAGTCTGAGTGCCTGACATCGCGTTAGGGAGCCGACATAAAATGGTCAAGTCCTTAACTTCAAATGGTGAAAGGCTCAAGTACTGGAAACCCAAAGTTCTTCTAAAGCCTTGGATATGGGGATGACCTAAAGACGGAGAGACTGATGGAACCTGCGTTTAAGGTTTCAGACAAGAGCATCTCTTGTCATAGACCAAAGGCCGTTCTTCCCCAGTCTCTAGCCCTAACAACAAATAAACACGATGTTTGCTTTTGGAACGGGTGAATCAAAGGTTCCGGGAATGTGCTCCAGGTGAAACTGTGATAAGGCATTGCACTGCAAATGAAGGGATTAAACATGGAGAGATAGCAAGATGTGCCAGGTACCCTCCCTCAGAGTCACTCCTTTCCCAGAATACAGAACCTAGGTCTGTAAGTCCTTGGCAAGTAAATGGAAGATTCTTTTCAGACAAAACAAACAAACAAACAAAAACAAAAAAAGGTAATCTCAAGAGAAAGCCTCAACAACAGATTTTGACATTTGGAAGCTCCTTGGCATCTGTAAGGTGTACCAATCAAAAATGTAGCCACATATATACAGTTTCCACTATCATTTTTATACCATGCATGGATGAGTGATGAAAGGTCACTAGTAAACACACAGAAGAAGTCAATTTTAAAAAGGCAGACATGGAGTTAGGAAACAGATCCTACATAGAAATATGATACAAGTTTCCAGGAATGGGATGAATAGAGGTCTCAGGGCAACAGCTATGTAGCACACAAAGAACTTAATTAGCTGACATGGGAACAGGAGGATGTATGAGTCCAGGAGAGAGATAGATTTTTAAAAAATTAAAAATCACACTATCATATGATTGAAAACATTGAAATATGTGACTTTGTTCAGAGGAGTTTTACTGTTCTGTCAAGTTTGGGAGTCAATTTCATGACAGACAGGTATATAGAAAACTAGGAAAATTTCAGAAGCCATTTAGGAACTTCAGGAAATGCTAGGAATTGCACAAGATGGAAACATAATTATGCTATACTCATTGTATTTGGTGGGAATAATATTTCAAAGTAATTACATAAACATTGAATACTGACTCACTAGAAAATCATAATTATATTTACAGGTGAAACTGGAATATAAAAAGTGTATGTGTGTAGCACTGTTTATGAGAAATCAATAGTTTTTTTCTGTAGTAGAGATACCATTTTAAAATGGAAGACAATAAATCACAAGCATATTATTTAGAAATACGGAATGAGTCATAAGAAGAAATGGCACAAGATTTGCATCCGGGCAGGTGAAAGCTAAGTAGAGATAAGTGCAAAAAGGGATTTTTTTTGTTGTTAATACAATTCATGTAGAATATTAGACTTTTAACACAGGAGTCCCAACTGGCACCAGTCCGTGACCTGTTGGGAACCAGGCCACACAGCAGGAGGTGAGTGGCAGGTGATCACGCATTACGGTCTGAGCTCTGCCTCCCATCAGATCATCAGCAGCATCACATTCTCATAGAAGCACATACCCTATTATGAATTGCACATGCCAGGGATCTAGGTTGTGTACTCCTTATGAGAATCTAATACCTGATGATCTGTCACTGTCTCTCATCACCCCCAGATGGGACCACCTAGTTGCAGGAAAACAAGCTGAGGGCCCTCACTGATTCTACATTATGGTGAGTTGTATAATTATCTCATTATATATTACAATATAATAATAATAATATAAATAGAGTGCACAATAAATGTAATGAGCTTGAATCATTCCTAGTCAAATCCCCACCACCTGGTCTGTGGAAAAATTGTCTTCCATGAAACCAGTCCCTCATGCCAAAAAGGTTAGGGACTGCTATTTTAACATACATACATTACTTTGATACAGATAAAAATTAAGCATTAACCTGAATTACATGAAAGAAAGGTCAGTCTGATATTATTGGTAAAAAATATTGGAGGGTGACGTTTGAATCAAGGAAAACACTTAGGAGATGCAATGAGGTGCTGAAATAAGCTTGCAGTGAAGAAGAAACTGGACGAATTCCTAAATCCCAGTTGTTTTATATTTTTCTGTAAATCAAGAGCAAAGTAGAGTGTCTGGCATTCTGGAAGTCTTCACTAAATTTAATTTCCTCCACTAAAAATATGCTTTATTATTTAGGACAGTTTTAGATTGACAGAAAAAATTGCAAAAATAATATAGAGATATACCACACACCGAGGCTCCCCTGTTAACATCTTACATAGTATGGTAAGTTGGTTACAGTGAATGAATACATTTTGATAGGTAAATTGTAATGCAAGTCCATAGTGTATTTAGATTTTCTTAGTTTTCATCAATAGTCCAGGATCGCATCCAGGACACCTCTGTATGAAGTCCTCAGATATCCTCAGGCACCTCTTGTCTGTGACACTGTATAAGAATTCACTTGTTATTGCTTTCAGCAATAATGATATTTGGTCAATGAAGGGCCACATATAGTGTATCATAAGATTATAATGGATCTGAAAAATTTCTAGTTACATCTTAATGATCCTGACCCTGTGTAGGCCTAGGCTAATATGTGTGTATATGTTTTAGTTTTTAACAAAAACATTTTAAAAATAAAATAATAATAATAAACAGAGAGGCTTATAGAGTAAGAATATAAAGAAAATATTTTTACACAGCTATATAATGTGTGTTTTAAGCTAAGTGTTATTAAAAGTCAAAAAAATTAAAAAGTTTATAAAGTAAAAAATGTTGCAATAGGCCAAAGTTGATTTATTACTGAAGGAAGAAAAGTATTTTAAAATAAATGTAGTATAACCTAAGCATTGAGTGTTTATAAATTCTACAGTATTATAAAGTAGTGTGCTATCATTCACAATCACTCACCATTGACTCACTGACTCACCTAGAGCAACTTCCATTCCTGTAAAATGAAAAATATTTGGGAAAAAATACAACAATAAGAAGTAATACAAATTTAAAAAGCAATAAAGTATAATAACTATTTACTATATAGGCTATAATACAGCAATATGATATAATAGCTATTTAATAACTATTTATATAGAACTTACATTGTATTAGGTATTTTAAGTAATCTAAAGATGAGTTAAAGTTAGATAGTTAGAGATACATGTAGATCACATGGAAATACTATGCCATCTTATATGAGGGACTTGAGCGTCTGAAGACCTTGGTATTCCAAGGAGATAATGGGGTCAACTGCCCACAGACACTGAGGAATGGTTATGTATACTTCTACCTATACAAATATAAAATTTCTTACCCACAATAAAGGTTTCACGAAAAGCAAAAATCAATGTTAATTCTTAGTTTTGTGGTAATTCGACCCTAAATTACCGTTATGATAAAAGTTACAGTCAAAAACATTATTTAACAACAACCTAAAATTACAAGCCAATTTTACTAAATAAAATATTAAACTTTGCAGAAATGTAAACATAATGATTATTATTAATATCAATATTTACAAATGGTATGAATCTGTTTAAAAACTGTATTGAAGACACTGTTAAAGAAAACAGACACTAATGCAAATATTCAAATATGTATATATACACTCTTTTTTATTTTTAATTTTTTGAGTCAGGGTCTCCCTCTGTTACCCAGCTTGGGTGCAGTGGCATGATCATAGCTCACCACAGCCTCAAACTACTTGGTTCAAGCTGTCCTGCCTCAGCCTCTCAAGTAGCTTGGACTACAGGCATGTATCACTGTGCTTGGCTAAGCTTTTTTATTTTTTGTAGAGACAGGGTCTCACAATGTTGCTCAGCCTGTTCTCAAAGGCTTGGCCTCACATAATCCTCCCACCCTGGCCTCCCAAAGCACTGGGATTAAAGGCATGAGTAAATGCACCCACCCTCAAATACATTTTTACTAATAATTTAAAAATATTCTCGGAACAAATTTACTCAATTGTTCTTTCTATATTATGCCAAGAGGAACTGTTGGGACAATATGTTCAAATACAATTCATTAGATGATTTGAATTAGTGAATCTGTCTCACACAGCCTTTTAAATATATATTTGTCTAAATCAATTAGAAGTCCCATGCCAGAGTTTTCAGTTAGAGAAACGGTAGATTAGACAAAAAGAAATAATGATGTTTAATACAGGGCTCCTCAGAGACATTACCATCTAAATAAGTGTTAAGAAATAGGAGACAGGAAGAGATGCAATGGCTTGCACCTGTAAACCTAGTGCTTTGGGAGGCAAAGGTGAGATTACTTGAGGCCAGGAATTGGAGACCAGCCTAGACAACATAAACCCCATTTCTACAAAAAAATTAACGAATTAGTTGAGCATGGTGGCACATGCCTGTAGTCCTAGATACTGGAGAGGCTGATGCAGAAGGATCTCTTTAGCCCATGAATTCAAGGTTACGATGAGTTATAATGAAGCCACTGCATTCCAGCCTCGGCAACAGAGTAAGACTGTGTCTCTTAAAAGAAAATAAAAGCAATAAAAGACAGAATAGAACACGGGATGAATGTATGGGCAGTGGCTCCTGGTTCCTGCATTTCAATCCAGAGAATTCACCACTAACTGACCTTGGTAAAGTTACTTAACATCACTGTTACAGATGCATATTTGCAGAAACAAAAGTGGAATTGTGCAATTTTCAATTCTTTGCAAAGCTAACAAGCAATATTTAAATTTTAAATAGTCTCCATTATCTAACGACCTTAAGTCAGATATGAAGGACCTGCTACAAACTACAATTTTCAGTGGGCTTTAGGGAATGTTGATCTCCTTTTTCACCACTACAACTGTAGCAAGAGAGAAAAACCCAAAACCCTGAGAGCTTGCCAGGGGAACGAATCAAAGGGAATGAAGCAAGAAACCTCAGAAGTGCTGTAAATGTGATCTCTAAAAGAATTTGCAGGAAAGGGCCTTTTTTTGTAATTTACTCTCTTTAATTAGATTTTTGTAAAATTATCTAGGAAGGTAAGTTCTGTGCCTAAGTCTTCTAAGACGGAATTCTATTACTTCCTTGGGACCAAGGACCCCATTGTTCATTTAAAATAGCATCAAAAATACTTAGGAATAAATTTAACAAAATTATAAAATACGTATTCTGAAAACTAAAAATCATGAGCAAAAGAAATTAGAGAGCCTAAATAAATGAAAAGACATACCATTTTCATGTATTAGAAAACTCAGTATTATTGTTTATATTATAATAATAATCCCAAAATTGATCTACATTATAAATCCCTTAAAAAAAATCCCAGCTAATTTCCTTACAGGAATAGACAAGCTGATCCTAAAATTCATAAGGGGATGAAAGAGACTTCAAACAGCTAAAATAATCTTGAAAAAAAACAAAAGAGTTTGAGGGTTCATATTTCCTGATTTCAAAGCTTACTATGAATAGACAGTAATCTAAGGTGTGTGGTACTGGCATAATGATAGACATAATAGATCAATGGAATAGAATTGAGAGTTCAGAAATAAACAAATTCATAGTCGACTTATTTTTAGTAAGGGTGCCCAAACCAGTGAAGAAAGAACTGTCTTTTCAGCAAATGGTTCTGGGACAACTGAATATTTACATGTATAATAATGAATTTTGAAACCTACCTCACACCACATACAAAAGTTAATTCAAACTGTGTGAAAAATCTAAATTTAAGAACTAAAACTATTAAAACTCAGAAGGAAACATACATGTAAATCATTCTGACATTGGTTCAGGCAATGGTTTTGTAAATTTGACATCAAGGTGCAAATTACACAAAACACAGAAAAAACAGATAAATGGCACATCATAAAAATTTAAAACTTTTGTGCTTCAAATAGCACTATCAATACAGTGAAAAGACAATACACAAAATGGGAGAACATTTTTGTAAATCACAGATCTAGTGTGGTATTTATATCCAGAATGTGTAAAAAGTTCTCGCTACTCAATTAAACAGGCAATCAAAAAATGGGCAAATAATTTGACTAGATGTTTCGCTAAAGAAAGTATATAAATGGTAAGCAAATGAGCAAAGTGCCATCAGGGAAATTTATATCAAAACCATTATATATAACTTTATATCAATTAGGGTGGCTATAATAACAAAGATAGATAGTAAGGTTTAGTGAGAATATGGAGAAATTGAAATTCTCATACATTGTTGATGAGAATATAAAATGACGTGGCCACATTGAAAAACAGTCTGACAATTCCCACTTTCAATACTTGGTATATATGCAAGATAAATTTTTACAAATGTGCCAAAAAATGCTTGCACATGAATGTTACAGCAGCTTTATTCACAGTAGCCAAATAATTGTGGTGATGAATGCACAACTGTGACTATGCTAAAAGTCATTGAATTGCACACTTTAAATGGGTGAATTTCATGACATATGAATTATATCTCAAAAAATATATTTTTAGAAAGAAAAAAACTGTGTATATTCACATATCTGTAAATATTTTATGCATAAACATCAGTATCAATATTAAGCTAAACATGAGTTTATACTGATGTTCCCAACTAGTTTCCACAACCTCGTGAAACTTTTTAGCCTCCTCGTCTTGCTTATCTGTGAATTCTTCTCCAACACTGGGAAACCTGGATTCCCTTCATCCACCATCCATTTACTTGTTAAATTTCAATATACATATATAATAGTATTAGGATTGTTAACCCATATGTACTGTGAAAGGGCCATTTATGCAAAGTAGCCCCCACATGCTGAAGAAGCCAAGAAACCAAAGAATGAGGCAGACAAATTGACTTTGTTCTAAGCGGTGTTTTATTGGCGGAACTTGCAGACAGAAGTGTGGTCTTGGTTGGCTGCAAGGCAAGTAGATCTCTGCACTGTTACTCCTCAGATCCAGGGCTTGTACACCATATGGAAGGGTATATATGCTCCAGCAAGACATTTAAATGCAACCATCCAGAAAAGGCAAGAATGACATGTTCTTACAACAGAGATGGTAAATCAGGATGGTAAAGCAGAAATCAGAATGCATTCATGGGACTGGGATAGTTAGAAATTTACATGGAATTCCGAGATGGTATCACTCTTGTCTTCACACCATGCCATGATGTGAAACAACTTTATCAACCAGAATGCAGTTCCATGTGCAGTTCCTTTAGCCTTTCATCTTTAGCCTTTGTCTTACAGATGCCTGTGTCTTACTTCATTTCCACAGTGACTTAGGTAAGCACATCTTTCCCCTGCCCCATCGCTGAGGTTGTAACATACATTCATAATATAGTTCAAGTGTCACAGACTGCATTCCTTCTTTAGTCCTAAATTATTTTTAAACTTTTGCATACATTAAGGTTACTCTTGGTGCTCTAAACTTCTATGGGCTTTGACAGTGTATAATGGTATGCAATTTCTATTGTAATATCATACAGAATAGTTTCATTAACATGGAGATTCTGTGTCAATGTGGATTTATCAGTTGTAACAAATGTTCCTCTCTGATAGGAGATATTGATAACGTGGGAGGCTATGCATGCAGAATCTCCATGCCTTTTGCAGCTTGATTGCTCATTTTTAAAATTATTCAATACTTCACTGTATAGATATACCACAGTTTGTTTATTCATTCACTTATTGAAGGATATCTTATTTGGCTATTTATACTTATTGGTGATAGTGGATACAGATAGTATAAATATCTGTGTGCAGATTTTTGTATAAACATAAACTTTCAAATTATTTGGGTAAAGACCTAGGAGTATCATTCCCAGATCATATGTTAAGACTAGGTTTAGCTTTGTAAGAAACTGCGAAAATCTCTGTTGCATTCACACCAATAAGAAATGAGAATTAACTGTGAACAGAATTCTTGTAAGCATTTGGTATTGTCAATGTTTTGGATTTTAGCCATTTTAATAAGTGTATAATATTATCTCATTGTTATTTTAATTTGCAGTTCCTCCCTGACAAATGATGTTGAACATATCTTCATAGGCTTGCTTGCTATTTGCATAGCTTTTTTGATTAAGTGTTTGCTCAAATACTTTAGCCACTTTTTAATTGAGTTGTTCATGTTCTTACTGAGTGTTATGAGTTATTTGTATATTTTGGATACAAGTCTTTTATCAGATAGTGATTTACAAATATTTTCCTCCAGTCTGTAGTTTGTCTTTTCCTTCTCTTAGCAGTATCTTTCCCAAAGCAAAGTTATTAATTTGAATATATTCCAATTTATCAACATGTTTTATAAATCATGCTTTTGGTGTTGTATTTAAAAACTCATCACTAAACCAAAAGTCACACAGGTTTTCTCCTATATTTTCTTCTAGTACTACTGTGTTTTTAATATTTAAGCCTATCTATGATACACTGTGTTAATTTCTGTGAAGAGTGTAGTATATATGCCTTTTCTTCTTATGGATGTCCAATTCCTCCAGCACTGTTTGTTGGAAAAAAAATCCTTGCTTTTCTCTATTGAATTGTTTTTATTCTTTTGTCAAATATTAGTTGATTCTATTTTTTGTTTCCTTTTTTTTTTGCCACCTGTTCTGTACCATTGGTCTAAATGCTTTTTCTGTCAAAAATTCCATGTTGTGTTGTGTACTAAAACTTTATAGTAAGTCCTAAGTCAAGCATCCTGAGTCCTCCAACTTTATTCTTCTTCAGTATTGTACTGGTTATTATAGGTCTTTTGGCTGTCCATCTAAACCTAAAAATTAGTTTGCCAATATCCACATATAGCTTGCTGGGATTTTTATTGGAATTGCATAGATTTTAAAAATCAAGCTGGGAAGGACGGCCATCTTAAAAATATTGAATCTTTCAATTCATGAATATGGTTATCTCTTCATATATTTTGAACATATTTGTTTTTTTCTCTAGATTTTTTAGTTTCATATATAAATCCTCTTAATATTATATTAGATTTATACCAAAATATTTTTCTTTTATTTTTATTTACATTTTATTTTTTTATTTTATCTATTTATTTATTTATTTATTTATTTATTTATTTATTTGAGACTCTGTCTCACTCTATTGCCCAGTCTGGAGTGCAGTCGCACAATCTCGGCTACTGCAACCTCCACCTCCCGGGTTCAAGCGATTCTCCTGTCACAGCTTCCCAAGTAGCTGGGATTACAGCACACATCTCCATGCTCGGCTAATTTTTTGTGTTTAGTAGAGACAGGGTTTCACCATGTCAGCCAGGCTGGTCTCGAACTCCTGACCTCAAGTGATCCACCCACCTCGGCCTCCCAAAGTGCTAGGATTATAGGCATGAGCCACTGTGCCAGGCCGCAAAATATTTCCCTTTTAGATGTGTTATTGTAAACAGCATTATGCTTTTAATTTTCAATTCCAATTTCTCATTGCTGATATGTAAGAAAGCAATTTAATTTGTATAATAATTCCGTATTCTATGAACTTGCTATAATTACCACTTCAAGAAGAATTTTTTTTTTTCAATTCTTTGGGATTTTATACATTGACAAAAAAACAACAACAGTTCTCTTTCTTTTCGTTCATTTCGTAAGCCTTTATTTCATAGTATTTCATCATTGCACTAGCTAGGACATCAAGATGTTGAACGGCAATGGTGAAAAGGGACATCCTGGCCTTATTCACAATCTTGCAGGGAAAATATTACATTTCTCCCCCTTTTTACCACATTGCACCATGAGTTTTCAGTTTTGTTTTTTTTTTTCATTGTAATTCTTCATTTTATCTCAGGCATGTTGGGATAGAAAGAACAGCAGAGATCAGAGAAACCTTGGTTTCAATCACAATATGGATCTTGGTCAAGTTAATTTCACTGTTTTACATTTTGATTTTCGCATCTGTTAATTAGAAAAAAAATTTCCCACACCAGTGGGCTGCTGTGATAATTACTTAGAACAATGTTTGAATGAATATTTATTCATTTAACATTTTAATACCTAACTTTGATTCATGACCTGTGCTAAGTGCTTGTGAGATAGCTTTGTGTAAGACACATTGTCCAGCTCTCAGAAAACTTGGAGGAAAAAAGTCAAGGGCATAGTTCTCTTCAATAAACAATTGTAAGTGCTGTGAGAGCTATAAGTACACACAGCAGATTTTTTTATTATTATTATACTTTAAGTTCTAGGGTACATGTGCACAACATGCAGGTTTGTTACATATGTATACATGCACCATGTTGGTGTGCCACACCCATTAACTTGTCATTTACATTAGGTATATCTCCTAATGCTATCCCTCCCCGCTCCCCCCACCCCATGACAGGCCCCAGTGTGTAATGTTCCCCTTCCTGTGTCCAAGTGTTCTTATTGTTCAATTCCCACCTATGAGTGAGAACATGCGGTGTTTGGTTTTCTGTCCTTGACATAGTTTGCTGAGAATTATGGTTTCCAGCTTCATCCATGTCCCTACGAAGGACATGAACTCATCATTTTTTATGGCTGCATAGTATTCCGTGGTGTATATGTGCCACATTTTGTTAATTCAGTCTATCATTTTTGGACATTTGGGTTGGTTCCAAGTTTTTGCTATTGTGAATAGTGCCGAATTAAATGTACATGTGCATGTGTCTTTATAGCAGCATGATTTATAATCCTTTGGGTAGATACCCAGTAATGGGATGGCTGGCTCAAATGGTATTTCTAGTTCTAGATCCTTGAGTAATCGTCATACTGTCTTCCACAATATTTGAACTACTTTAGGGTCCCACCAACAGTGTAAAAGTGTTCCTATTTCTCCACATCTCTCCAGCATCTGTTGTTTCCTGACTTTTTAATGATCGCCATTCTAACTGGTGTGAGATGGTATCTCATTGTGGTTTTGATTTGCATTTCTCTGATGGCCAGTGATGATGAGCATTTTTTCATGTGTCTGTTGGCTGCATAAATGTCTTCTTTTGAGAAATGTCTGTTCATATGTACACATAGTAGATTTTTAATAATTAGAAGCCATCATCCTCATTATTCCTTTTCCACCTTCAGCTACTCTTCCTCAGTTGTCAAAAAGAACTATTAACATTCTCTATTTTCTTTCCATTATTGTTCTACAAACAATAATGTATTGGTTTCTGTAACTCAAAATTAGTACAAACAATTTTCCAATGATAATCTCTTTAGTTTCTGCATGGTTTCCACTTCTTCCTAACTTTTTTACATACACATCTCAAAATTTCAATACCAGAGATATGTGAGGCCAACTTTTTTTTGGTGTCGTGTGTATTTTTCTTCCAATATAGTTCATATAATCTCTCTCTATATGCAACTTATATTATAATATTCCAAAAAGCAGGGGTGCTAGTTATATTTTTCTACAAAGCATACTAAGTACTTAATACAAGGATTTTTTTGTAGCATTGATGTTGATTATTTAGGCGTGCAGCATCTTTATAAAGTCCAATATTAACCGCGGGCTCAATCCTTTGCATTTTTGTAAGGACTAAGAAGATTAAATAAAGGCATTTTATATATATGAGACTGTATAGGAGCATCAGCCTGGATTTTGTGTTTTACAAAATAAAATCACTGACAATACTTTGGTCTCCCAAAGGACGGTGCTTTGTTACCTGGCAACAGTCTTTACGACACTGATGATGTGTTAACTAAATATACTTTCAGATCAGCTTCCAGGTATTGTCTGATTTATAAGCTGAGTATTTGAAATGGTTCATTTCTTCTTTTTATTGCGTCTATTTTGGGAGGAGGAAAGAAGCAGAGGTGTAAGGGGATAAGGTGGCAGAGCTACTGCAAACACAAACAACTGAGAATATATTAGCAGAGGCCACACCAAAACAGTTATTTCCCTTTTCATGCTTCATGCTGCCTGCAGTGACCAATGTACAATCTTGGTTTTAAAACACAAAGTAACTTGTTTTGCCTTTTCTCTCCTAACTTTCTTAAAAGTAAGCTAATGAAGAAGCAGCATCTGGAGGCACTGGCTATGGTTTGCATGTGTATGTGCGTGTGCCCAGGTGTTTAATAAAACATTAAGATAAGTGCTGTTTTTGAGATTTTTTTGGTGGTTTCTGCTGACTCTTTAGTCTCTCCGAAATCTTTTCTGAATCAGCAGTTTTGTATTTGATTTGGAACATGTTCTAAATATTCTCCACCAGAGATTAGAGGGCAGGCTTGTTGAGCAGGAGTAAAGAAATTCAAAGAAACGGTTTTTGAGGACCCGGGGATGCTTGTTGTTTCTGTCAAAGGAAAGCAGCATTTCAGTACACATTTAGCTATTGAGCAGCAATTACTGACCAAGTTTTCCTCATGGCCAATTATTGCTATGCAAAACGCTCTACAAAATTTAGGGGATGCCATTTGCTGATTACAATGCATATGCTCTGACTGAAATTTGTATTTTAAGACAACTGATATGGGTTGTCTGGATGACTGCACCACTGATTTTGATACTGTTTTAAAGAATCACATATTTACTTTTTACAGAAAAGGAAAAAAAGAAATAGCTCCTGTCATCCGAGAATTTTAGTTTAGTTGGGTTGTCAGTTTCATAAAAGCAGTTTACCTTTATATTTTGTAGGAAAAATAGTCATGATTTAATTCACCTATTCCTGAATCTTAGTCTTCCAGTATTTGAGTTATTCTATGATGTAAATGTATTAAAATGACTATTAGATAAGAATCCCTATATAGAATATCAGATTGTGTGTGTGTGTGTGCATGCGCATGTGTGTGTGAATATTAAATTTCTACTCTATGCCAGCGTCTTTTACAAATGTTAATTCTCAAAACAAAGCTTTTAATTGCTATGTATTATTTATAAGCATTTTGCAAATTTGAAAACAGAGGCTCACAGGGCATAAGTAATTTGCTGAACGGATGAAGTTGTATGAAGTTGTGGCTATTAGCATCATTGGCACATTCTCTAACTTCAATTCCAATATTGTTTGCAATATTCAACTTCTCTTTAATGAACCATTTAATGAGAAATAATAAAAATTAATTATTCGACAGATTGCACTTCTCCTTTTCAATAAAAAGACATTTCTAATACATAGTTCATTTTAAATTATTAATAGATTTTGTGTACCTATAATGCACATGTTTAATCTTCCTTTTTGCTTTTGTATATGCAGCCATGTTTATATGTGTAGGTTTTGCGATATAAATTCTAAAATATATCTTCCCATATTTGTGGTTGCATTCCTGGGGTAATGCAACAAACAGTACGCTGAAAAATAAAAACAGACTTTGTGGTAGTATTTAATACAAATAGTTTGTCTTATATTTCAAGTTGCTTTGCATAAATTGTTATACACGTACAAGCTTATTTGTACAATTATAATTTTAATGTTGGTTTGAAATTATGATTAGATGACAGATTATAAGAGTAACATAAGTATTTTTGAAATAGATGAAATTACTCAGCACATTGTCAAAATAAAGAAAATTTATTTTATTGAATGCTACTCATTTGCATTCAATAGTAATAATAATAATTTCTAAGTAAATATGCACCATCTTCATCAAAAAGTCTTACTTTCAAAATTCAAAATAAATCAATAATAGTATACCTCAAATTCTGATATGGCGATCTTGTTCTTTAAGTATTATTTTGTTCTATTTACAGAAACCAAACTTTTGGCTAAAAAAGGAAGTTTTTAACCTTGCCAAAATGAAGAGTCTTATGCTATCTTAAAATATTTAGCAAGAGCCACCAGAAGCACACATTTTTCCGATTTTCACTAGTTCTTTTAAAATGATATTATCTGTTCCACACAGTTTCTGCAGAACAAGGGAATGAGGGAAGCAATTCATCTGTAAGAAAGAGGGCAGTATTTACGTTTGGAAATGGGTAACGTGGGCAAAAGGTATTTGTAGAGATATAGGGACCAGATAACAAATATCTACCCCAGATGCAGGGGAAAAGGGTCAGTGTCTCAAATGGTTCTGCATAGGGGAAGGTTCAAGAAGATTGATGTAATGGAGCAAGATATAAGTTAAAGCGTTCAGCCCTATAGCATGCCTCCACAGTAAGCACTATGTAAAGATGACTGCCTAAAATCAGAGCAGTATTGATTTTTCAAATTGAAAATTACAGGATTTGTCTAAACGTAGCTCTTTGTTCTCATGTCATCATCTTTGTGATTTTGAAGTTTTATAGGCCAGTAATTGAATTACTTCTATTGTGGAGAGAAAAAGAAACTGATTTTTAAAGTTGATAATTCAATGATCATTATTACTTAGATGTGTAATTTATTCATTTCATGAAAAAGCAATTAATTTATTTTGGACTTGGTTTATTCACTTTCAATCTAAAACACACATGAATCATTTCTGTACTGGCCACGGCAGCCTCCCACCTTAGCTCCCAAATTCCAGGCAGTGTTGGAGACAGGGCCATGGTTTACCAAGATCATATTTACCATTGCCTCTGAGTTACTTTTATATAACCTAAAACTTGTCATTTCTTAGAAAACAAGAATACGTAATGTGAAAATAAGAAGAGGTATAAAAGTTAAGATTTCAAAATATGTCCAAAATAATCATTGAGAAGAACTTATTTTTAAGAGTTTAGGAGTTTATAACGCTTTAGTCCCTTTTATTTTAACAGGTAGCCCTTTGATTTAAAAGTCAAGGACTATTTATTACAAGATGTGGAGCCTCTATCCCAGCACAAAAGAGTTCTCTTTTTTTTTTTTAAAGAGCAAAAGCAAAACTCAGAAGAAAACAAAAAAAAAAACAACAAAAAATGGTGTGTAAGTATAGTATTAGGAAACACTAACCATTCTTAAAAATCCTGTCTTTCAGGAAAGAACGGTGACCATCAGAAGACAAACAGTAGGAGGATTTGGATTAAGCATAAAGGTAGCTTGCCTTTCTAGTCTATCCTTACAAAGGCCATGCCATAAGAGCTGAACTTTGGTGCATTTCAATGTTTGCTGATTAATAATTAGACAAGAATGGCTATAGCAAACTCCCTAATATTTGGATGGGGATGTAAATTAGGTAGGTTCCCACAGAATTCCTGCAAACTCTTACCATTTGATTTAGAAAGTTTAGCAAAGAATATGGGAACTTTACCTTATGATTGAATTTAACTCGTTAACTTTATCTGGTTTTTCTGAAATGTTAAATATGATGTCGTGTGCATATCTTTCTTTAACCAACTGGAGTAGGAAATGATGATCTGCTGTAAATAGAACAATAACAAGTTTCACACTAATAAAGCCCAATAGTAAATGAGATATCGTATTCTGTTCTTGTTTATTTTTCATTTTTAAAAAAGAAATCAGTAAATTTAATTGTACAGTGCTAATCATATAGGATAGACTTACAGTCTTTGTATAGGCTTTATTTTAAAAGTGAACATATGTGTTGAATTTATTATCAAATTTTAAAGGCCTTATTTTGTATATTATTGACTATTAGAGATGTACCATATCTGCAATTTATTATCATTGAAATAAAGGATAAATTTTTAAAGCATAGGAAATTGTGTAAATATTGAAGAGTTAATCTCATGACTGCAATGCCTTTATCAAACCTACCTCTCTTCATAGATAAACGAAGTTTAATTTTATAATTCTTGGGTTAGTTATTTGACTTATATAGGGTGAAAATAATTTATATATTTCAAATACACATTGCCTGAAATTTCAACACAACTAATGTCATACATGTATGGAAAGCAGAACTCTAAATTTTGTGAACATCAGCTCTAGTTGACTTTGTGAAAATGACTCAGAGTAGGAATCAGTATGCAATAGTGTTGTATTGTCAGTGATAAGAAAAGAATATTGCTATAAAGAGCACTAGCTTTAAAACATATTTTGTACATTCAGTTTATCAAAGTGAAACTTTATCTTATCACCAACTAAGACCAGGGAGGCATGCAGAACAAATTATAGGATGTGAAACGTATGCCATAAGAATTTCATCACTCAATAAATGAGATTATTTTTGGTTTTGCCTTTTTTTTTTTTTTTTTGGCCAGGCTGTTTATTGCGATTGCTGTGAAGAATTTGAAAGTACCACTAAAGATACTAGAAAATCCATGAATAAAATCCAATAGTGAGAGCTGATTTCATCTGAAATAATCATTTTTACTGAACCAGGCACTAACTCTATTTCTGGTAGTAGGGCTTCCATTAATTTTGTGTCACCTAGAAATGTTCTTTTCCTTTTTTTGTTGTTTTTTGTATTTTTAATTTAAACCCAATAATACAATGCTACTTATTTTTACTAAAATGCCACATTTTAACCTAGATAGTTTTTAAAGCATCAATAATTTTTCTAAATAAATCTTTTTGTTTTAATATTTTCATTATTTAAATCCAAACAAAACTATTATATATATAATAAATAGTATATTTTTTGAATTAAATAAGCATGCATTTTCCATTCAAATATTGACCAAAAAGTGGTATTTGAGCTATGATCAATATCTTATATTAGGGTTAACAAAAAAGAACTTTTTGCAAAATTCTTTTTTTTATTTTTTTATTTTTTTTTTATTATTATACTTTAGGTTTTAGGGTACACGTGCACAATGTGCAGGTTTGTTACATATGTATCCACGTGCCATGTTGTTTTGCTGCACCCATTAACTCGTCATTTAGCATTAGGTATATCTCCTAATGCTGTCCCGCCCCCCTCCCCCCACCCCACAACAGTCCCCGGAGTGTGATGTTCCTGACACACTCTGACAAGAAATACAAACATCAAGACTTTTATTTAGAATATTACTCATTCATCCTAAAGAGATTCCTTTTATGGTTTTTTATTTTTACTTTCTCATACTTACCTCTGAACTTCATTTTTCTATTTTTTAAACTATCTTTTATTGTGATTATTTAGATCAAAATATGATTCTTTCTTTTAACTAGCAATGTTATTACAAAAATCTCTTTGCCTGTCATATATGAATTGAGTAAACTACTATGTTTATCTGTTAGCACTATTTTCCTTAGATCTGAGAATTTAAAAACATATATAAACATTTTTTTAAATATCATTCTAGGCTAGAAGCAGAATTAGTATTTTAATGTTGAACTATTTATTTATAGTTTTCAGGAGCAATTTGAGCCACTAATAAAAGTATGCATATAAATACATAAACGCATATCTTACACTTATTTGCTTCAGTTAAGTAATCCTCACCAGCACACACCCGAAAGATTGGTGGTGAGAATTATTAATTAAAACCTTTATGGTCTCGACTTAAGATCACAGAAGGAAGATGGTATGTTAGACAACTGAAAAGCCATTTACCAATGTAGTTAAGACTCTTACAGGTGCTTGTGAATTCTGCTGGACTCAGAACACATTTTAGTATTATGTTTAAAAAAACACTCTTTTAAAGAAAAAAAAATCTTGGTTAAAGGGTAACGAATGCTCTTTTTAGACAGAATGCAGTCAAATGCTCTAACATGTGCTGCTAGAAGTCAAAGCCAGCTGGCCATGCCCTACACTCTTGACAGATCTTGGCTTGGGGACTTTCCTGTCACAGTCACCACTGTGTATCATGGTAATTCCTCACATCTCCCCACAAAGTGGACAAGGACAGTGTGGTGGGGCTTCTTATGTAGGTTTGAGTCCATTGTTTTGTTGGTTAATATGTCTCAATGGCTGTGGGCTGTGGGCAACATGATGTCTCTGTAGCTACCAGTGTCCACAAATCCTTGATGTCTGCTGCTCGTGTGCAATATTGCTGTCTCTCTCAAGTCCTGTCTCCAGCCAGAGTACCTTGTAAGGTACAAGTTGGTGGGAAAATAAAAGTTAGCCTTTACCTTCATTTTTCTTCTTTACCTTATGTAAGACATTGTACAAACTTCTGGGACAAAACATGTGCAGGTGGCTGGGAGGTTGAGGCAGTTCTGTGTCCCTACAGCTTAATTCTAGGACTTTAACTCTTCCCTTGAAGTACTAACGCTAGATACGATGCAGACCACATTGAGGAGGGTTCCTATGTCAAAAATTCCTGAAATCCCAAAGAATAAGAGAAAAATATATATTTAGTAGAAATGAAAGGAATATTGAAACAGCTTTACATTTTAAAAATATGACTTAAGTAAGTTCGAATCCTTTTTCTTTTCAAATTTTGTCTAGTTTTCTTTCCATTATTCCTTAATTTTTCTCTTGAAATTTTTTGAAGCATATTCTTTGGAGTTTCTTACCGAATCTGAGCCTGTCCTTTGAAGGTCATACTTACCATTTCTTCAAATCATCTCCAGAAATGCTAGACACTCAATTTGAAACACAGCCACCCAAAAAGAGTTCTGACATCGATTACATTGAGATTTAGGGTAGGAATTACTGATTTATCTTCATGGACTTATTTGTCCTTTAGATTTCTAAACTCCTATTGTTTTACAACGAGAATGTTTTACCATTAATAGGTAAAGACCAAAACTGCCTGTTTCTCCATGTTAATTTTAAATAATAAGAAAGAAAAAGCAAAAGTAAAGCCAGAAATGACGTATGAGCACAATGTTCAGCTTTAGCGCATGCTGCACATGGAAAAGCAGATGCCTTGACCAGGGAGGCGCCACACACAGGCTGACACTCTCGCATCCCCATCTCCCAGTTTTGATGAACTAGTTGTCCTCAGCTCCTAATGTGAAAAGAAATCCTTTTTAACCTCTGGGGAGAATGTCCCTTCCTGGTTGTGCTACTTTCTCTGCTTTCCTGTCTCATTCTACAGTTATTCTTTCATTGCTGTTTAGCAACTATAGAAGGATCAATGAGTAACTGAGCCGTAATATAATGAGGTGAAATTTGGAGGCATGACACACACACATTTACACCGGTCCCTGCACTGTCTTTAAGTGAAGCAAATCCCTACTTTAGAGCCTGGAAGGAGAGAGCCGTGCCTCCTTCCTCTCTTATTAGAACCCTTCTTGGGCTTTATGCACCTTGCTCACTCCTGCTCCCAGCCCTCCAGGCATCCTGGCTTATCCAAGATGTTCCCAAGATGTTGCCTTTCAGAGGCATCCTCACTCCTGCTGTAACTTTTGGTATTTTTTGACAGTGATTTAGATTTCTTCCTGCCTGTTATTATTTAATTTTCTTTTATTAAAACATCTCTCAGAAATCACACACTTGTGTGCCTTTTTTTCTTTGTATTAATTTGTCCATCAGTAAAAATAATAATAATAATAATAATCAAGCTCTTCAATTTACTTTTTACAGAAATTTCCACAAAAAGCCCTATCTGGGCTTCCCCCAAAGCTGGACAAAAGAACCACTAAACTTTCAACTTATAATCACATAGTCTGCTGCCTGTTCTCAGGCAGAAACTGCTCCTTTGAAGTGGGCAGATTCAGCAGGCTAGTGGCATCCTGCACATGGCCTCGGGCCTGGCTGCTTTTCCCTGCTTGCAGCACCATTTCTACTGGCATTTTCTGGTTCTTCTCCCAGCCCCACCAACTCTTGTCTCCTTCCCCTCTCAAGTGCCCATCCTCTGGGCTGGACCATCCAGAGACTTGGCATTTATATAAATAACTTTAATAGTTTCCTCAACTACATCTGCAGAAATCACCAAATTTCTGCATTGTAGGATCCAATATTATTGTATTTTGCCTTATTCTTCCTATCAGAATTACCATAGGGATAGTGATGGTAAAGCAAGCCATCGTCTTGCCCTTGTGAGGCTTTATTTATCTCTCATATCCTTTAAAATCCAATACTATCTAGCTGCACATTATTAAATTATACTTCTGTTCATTGTCATTTAAAAAATTACTTTTGAGGGAAAGGATGTTTTAAATGTTATTACCATAAATATATTTTATGCAGTATTTTCCAACAGACACAACTTTCTTATGCAAATAATAAATTATCTATGTCCATTAAATAAGTGTATGCAATCAAAGGTGATTTCTATTTGGAAGATTTAACACTACAGCAATAAAAAATATAATTATAATCATTATTACTCTTAATCATCTTCTCATTTATAAATAATTGCTAATATTTATGCCCTACTTATTAAGTGCCAGATTCTGAGCTAAATACTTTATATTTAGTTTAATTTGCCTTTATTATCCAGCAAAGTAGATAACTATTGTTATACCTTCCACAGACAATGAGATTAAGTGTCAAGAGGTTAAGTAATTCATCTATTGTTATAAGCAGTAGAGTTGGACCTCAGTCCCCCTAGAAGCCGATGACAAAGTCCTCACTCTTAATAACTATGCTTAGAACTAACAAACCTGAAATAAATTACCTCAAAACTCTCTACTCAGGGACACAGATCATGTTTCCTCTCTATGCTGTTTACTTTCTGGTTTATTTAAAACTGAAATAAGGCCAGGCCCGGTGGCTCATGCCTGTAATCCCAGGACTTTAGGAGGCCGAGGCAGGCAGATCATTTGAGGTCAGGAGCTTGAGACCAGCTTGACCAACATGATGAAACTCTGTCTCTAGGAAAAATAAAAAAAAAATTATCTGGGCATGGTGGCACATGCCTGTAGTCCCAGCTACTTGGGAGGCTGAGACAGGAGAATCACTTGAACCCGGGAGGCAGAGGTTGCAGTGAGCTGAGATCACGCCACTGCATTCCAGCCTGGGTGACATAGTGAGTCTCTGTTTCAAAAAAAATTACAATAAAATAAAATAAAATAAAACTGAAATAAATGTGTCAAAATGACCAAGATCAAGTAAGCAATTTTGTAAGATAAAGGGTTGAGTACTAATTGTTTCAAATTTTTCAAATAAAATATATATATATATATTAGTTGTAATAAATGTATGCCTTTTAACTTATTAGTGGTATCTGGGCAAAAATATTTAAATAACAACTGTTGCTATAAGTGCATGGACATGCTTGCATACATTTTTCTGCATTCTGCTTCCCCTGTCATTTTTACTCATCTGATTCACTTGTTTTCACTCTAGACAAAATGAATATGTCCATTTTCATCATAAAAGTAGATAACAGGGACGGGCACAGGGCTCACGCCTGTAATCCAACATTTTGGGAAGCCAAGGTAGGTGGATCACAAGGTCAAGAGATTAAGACCATCCTGGCCAACATGGTGAAACTCCACCTCTACCAAAAATACAAAAATTATCTGGGCATGGTGGCGCGCACCTGTAGTCCCAGCTATTCTGGAGGCTGAGGCAGGAGAATTGCTTGAACCTGGGAGGCAGAGGTTGCAGTGAGCCAAGATTGTGCCACTGCACTCCAGCCTGGGCGACAGAGACAGACTCCATCTCAAAAAAAAAAAAAAAAAAAAAAAAAAAGAGATAACGGGCAGACAGCAGTAAAGCTTAAATTGAGGATTATGGATTAGTCCCAAAAATGAGTTGAAACCACTGGTCAATTCTCATTTCAAAGACCATCACTTTTTTTTTAGTAAATAGCTTTATTGAGGTATAATTCCAATGCCATACAATTTACCCATTTAAAGTGTAGAATTAAATTGTTTTTAGTATATCCGCAGATCTTTGCAACTATCACGACAATTTTAGAACATTCTATCACTTCCAGAAGAAATCTCATATTTATTCATCACCCTTTTATCCCCTATCTCCCTTCTTTCAACCCTGAGCAATGACCATTTCCCTATTTTAGACTTTCATATGAAGGTAATCATATAGCATGTGAGAAAGACAATTATTTTTTGCCAAAATCAAATGAAGTATGTTGGCAGATAAAGATAGCATCCAGAAGGATGATGGCACTTGCCCGTATAACTCCAGGTGATATTCCTTTACTTGCCTCTTCTGTAGTTGTCCATTGCAGCTCTTAACTCTAATTACTGTTATTCTCTGTTTACAAGTAGTTTCCTTTCTCTAAAAGGAAAAATAGTGGTTAGCTCTATGCATCTTCCCTGCACCCCCATGCCCATAATATGATTGATTGATTAATTGATTGATTGGAGTAATAATAATATTGAACTGAAAAGATTACTTGGCAAGACTCCTGATGCTCTAAAAGCATTCCAGGTTTTATTTGGTGGTATTTCACAGTAATGCTGGTAAAACCATTGTGTAGAGTCATTCTCAAAATGCTTTAGATGGAAGTATATATCCTTCTTCCTACAGAGCTAGCTATAAAATCCACTATGCTTTGTAAAAAGAATATTACAAAGCTGAACGATGTATGTGCAAACATTACCTGGGCTGTGCTTTAGAACACTGCCTCCCTTTTCCTAATCTTGTATTTCTTCATAAACTACGATAACAATGCTCAGTTAATTCAAGCATTCTCTAAACCACAGTCATGAGCCACAGTCCCGCCCAGGAATGCCTTGGGGAGAAGATGGTGATGAAAGCCTTGCCTGGACCTCAGGCCATTTACACTCCAGTAGGAAAGTAGACTTTGATCAAAGTTACCAAAATAAATGTAAATCACAGGCATGATCCAGTGCTACATAAGTGTATTATTTCAAGTAAGGAGACACTAAAGGAGGGGGTTTTAAGCCAAAATTTCAAAAATGAACAGTTTCCAGGTTAGGAGGGAAGGAGAAACATACCTGGGCAGACAACAGTGCATGCTGGCGTCCTTCAGGTTCAGGGTTATGGAGGTCCAGGATCCGCACTGGAAGAGAGGCAGTTTGAAGATTCTCATTATTATTCAACTGTCATGAAAGCCTACCACCTGTTTTAAACAAGCCACATGATTTGATTATTGACTGGAAAACCTTACATTTCCCCATTTAGGCCCTGCACTAAATCTAATTAACTGTAGCAGCTGAGCTGCTCACATTTTCTACAGTAATGAAGGCAGTATGATTTTGAGTTCCAATTTTATCTTCTGAGTTTTGTCTTAAAATTCAGTAATTACTAAAGTCATTTTCAGAAATTAGTTTAAAAAGTGCATCAGAGATCCAAATGTCTAATTTAAAAGCAAAAAAAAAACAGGCCAGATGCAGTGGCTCATGCCTGTAATCCCAGCATTTTGGGAGGTCGAGGTGGGCGGATCACCTGAGGTCAGGGAGGGGTTCAAGACCAGCCTGGCCAACATGTTGAAAGCCCATCTCTACAAAAATACCAAAATTAGCTGGGCATGATGGTGAGTGGCTGTAATCCCAGCTACTCATGAGGCTGAGACAGGAGAATCACCTGAACTCGGAAGTGGAGGTTGCAATGAGTCAAGATCGTGCCATTGAACTCCAGCCTGTGAACAGAGCAAGACTCCCTCTCAAAAAAATAAAATAAAATAAAAACAGAAAACCAAAAACCCTGTTTGGATCCAAACCATTCAAATTTCAGGATAAATTTTACATGTAAGAGAAAAACTGTGGTAAAATAAATGTTAGTTACGTTTTGCATTTCAAAGATAGTTACAGTAGTCTCCCCTTAACCTTGGGAGATGCATTCCAAGACCCCAGTAGTTGCCCAAAACTGCACACAGTATTGAATCTTACACTGCATATAACATATTTGCTTACATATACATATTCATGATAAAGTTTAATTTATAAATTAGCATAGTAAAACCTTAACAATAACTAATAATAAAATGGAACAATTATAATAATACACTGTACTAAAAGTTATGTGAATGTGCTTCCTTTCTCTCACAAAATGTGGTATTGTACTGTACCCTGGATAACTGAAACCACAGAAAGTGAAACACAAATAAGCAGGGGATTGCTGTACAAGTCTGGGTGCTGAGGAAAGAATGGGATTATTGAGTCAACCTTCAGAAAAACTCTATCTCAAAAGCCTTTTCTCTGGACGCCAAGAATAGGTTTCCCAATGTCCTGCCATGGTAATTTGCATTAATAGTCTATGCATTAAATAAAAATTGGGGTTCAGTAGCAGAATAAGAGAAAAGGGTGAAATGCAAAAACAGCTGAAGGAAAATACTCTGATAACAGCCTCACTGAGGAGACCAGCAAAATCATTGTTATTCCCTGTCCCAAAATATCTGAATCACAATATCTGGATGATTGTTTCATCGTTTAATTCTACCTAAAAGTTCATCAGTTAATGATTCATTTGAGTTAGCCAGCTTTTTCCTTCTAAGAAACGTAGATGCATCCTTAACATTCTTTCTAATTTCCAAGTATCTCTAGAGGCTATCAGTGACCTTATGCTAGGCCTAGAAAAGCCTTAGACTTCATTCATTCATTCATTCAACTCAACAAACATTTCAAAGATAGACCAGACATTATTCCAGGCACTGGGTTTACATTAATGCACAAAACAAGCTACCAAAAAACGTCTGCACCCTGAAGAAACGTGTATTTTAGTTAGGAATGGGAAGGTGAAAGAAAACAGTAAGTGTGAAAAATGAAAAAATAGCATGTTAGACACTGATAACTGTAATGGGACAAAATAGAACAGATAATAGGGGATTAGGAATTTGGAGTCCTAACTCATAAATATTAAGGGTCTTAGAAGGGATTAATCCTAATCTTATTTACCACTTTAATGCTATGTGAGTTTCCTCATAAATTTTAATAGATGGGCTGTGTTAGCCTAATAGCCCTCCTTTATTCAGTGTTTACTGTGTGCTAAATAAGCACTTAATTTCCACCACACTGTCAGCCACAAATCATTATCTCTGCTCAGATCAGAGGCAGGGTCATCTTAGACACAGTCTGTGTTTGTTAGGGACACACAGACCAAAAAGCAGAACAAGTGGGAGCCATTGTAACCTACGCCAGTAACTTCCCCCACAGAGCTGAGGGGTGCGGTGCATGAATATTAGGTTGCTGTGAAATAGTGAGGAAAAGGGAATGGAGCAGTGGGTTTGAAATTCAATGTGAGTAGGACAGTTTTCATTATCTTAATTATCATATTTTTTCTTAATATTCTGGAAGTAGAAAGGACTCTACTTGCCAAGAAAAAAATTTCAATATTCCTGCTTTTCTAAAAAACTATTGACTACTTTATGTTTAAGTATACTGGTAATTCAGTGCTAAAAATGGACATGCAAGGGAAAAAAGAATATCTCTTCCAAAATAATTTTTTGTACTTGAAACAAAAGCTTAGGTGGTTTACATATTCTGAAGACAGAACAACCTCAATGGAATTCAGATTGTCTTTTCAACTAGGCTGTGTTACAAGTTCTATGCTTCTTTTTATATATGACACTTTATTCTTTTATGTACTGATTTCCTTTTTCTACTACTGCTTTTAACCTTCTCAACTCTGTAATACAGAAAGGGGATTTTTCTTCAGTTTTTAAGGATTCATTTTATTTTCTTTCACATAAGTTTAGCTTACTTGTCTTTCTTTTTTCATATCTCATTTCGTCAAATAAAAAATAGTACTGCTGCAGGCCGGGCGCGGTGACTAACCTCTGTAATCCCAACACTTTGGGATGCTGAGACGGATGGATCACGAGGTCAGGAGATCAAAACTATCCTGGCTAACATGGCGAAACTCCATCTCTACTAAAAATTAGCTGGGCATGGCGCACCTGTAGTCCCAGCTACTCAAGAGGCTGAGGCAGGAGGATGGCGTGAACCCAGGAGGTGGAGGTTGCAGTGAGCCAAGTTCGCACCATGGCACTCCAGTCTGGGCGACAGAGCGAGTCTCCGTCTCAAAAAATAAAATAAATAAATAAATAAATAATAAAAATTGTACTACTTCAATATTCTTGGCAGTATGTTTTACTCTGTAAATTGTTTAGTACGTGCATTCACACAAAGAGGAATTCAATACTAAGGAAGAAAATGCAGATGAATCCCTCGTTTTTCATGCATATGTGCATTCTGATTTTGTTTATCCATTTGTTCTGGTAAAGGTCTCTCTGCTTCCTTGGTATCCCAACGGATCACTGCACCACCAAAAGCCCTTAGCTGCCAGCACAGAATAACTTAGCAGGATAACAGTAATATATAATTATCTGGTGTTTGGAATCCTAAATAAGAATTTCTATTGGACAGCGTTGCTAGACATTGAAGAGAATGCCTATCTAAATACATAATCAATATTTGTTGATAAATGAAAACTTCCAAAGCCAATTGTTATTATTGGATGTCTTAGCAAAATTCTAAACAGGTAGATAATTTTCATGGGAGCACTATCTACTTAGAGGAGAAATTCCACTAGTTTATTTAAATTCTGCCTGGTATCCACTTAACATTCCCTTCAGAGCCTGTATGGTTTCTTAGCTAAAAGCAGCATTTTTTTAGATTAAAAAGTACAATATATGATTTTCTCTTTTCAGGGAGGAGCAGAACATAACATTCCAGTTGTCGTTTCAAAAATCTCCAAAGAACAAAGAGGTAATATGTTTAGAGAACTGTGTACCAGCCATTTCTTTAAGTCATTGTTTTTGAAGTGTGAGATGATATTTAAGGATCATAAATTACAATGTGATTGACTGGCTCCAGCTTCCCCACCTTCAGGCATTAGTGGCTGAGTCTGCTTCCTGGGTCCTTGCCCTTTATCCTCCTGTGGGGGAGGACTTCTCTCACAGAAGGGGACCAAGCCTGAAAGATAGGAACCCTTGAAAGCAGGTATGAGTTAGGGACTACACAGCTTTTCAGTAGTTTCATTAAACCAACAAAGATGCAAAACTAATGATAATAAGTCCTGTCTAGTAAAGACAATTTCAAATATCTGTTTTTCAGTTCTCATTTGCAATTTTACTCAGCTAACCATTCATAAGAAACTGTAGGAAAAATAGTGGAGATATAAAGCAGATGTCTCAAGAACTGAAATTAGTAAAACAATGTAATGTTTAAAAATGAACTTGGAGCCAATTCCATAGCTGAAGGATTGAATGTCTATGTCTTAAACTTTTTCACAGAGACCTAATAATCTTAAGTGTGTGAGAAAATGTGGTCTTCTACCCTTAGAAGAGTGGCTCATTTTTAGCAACTGTTAGGTCTGCAATAGTAAAAGTAAATGGAAATATGTCTGCATATGCTTCAGTAATTAGACTGAATCATATTGTTTTGAATTTCCATTTTTTGTGGATCTTTTAAGATGCTAACCATATAAAACATTTAATTTTTATATTTGTAAATTTCATCTTTATTTGATTAAAAGTCCTTTCATCTGCATAACAAAAATAGTCAATGCATTATCAATTGTGCTTTTTCATTCACAGCGGAACTTTCAGGACTACTCTTTATTGGAGATGCAATTCTACAGGTACACATTTTATCACTATATGTGTGGTCAAAACATTAACTCAATTTACAATATGCCATGGGAAACTATGCTTTTCTTTTCATTGCAGATAAATGGCATTAATGTGAGAAAATGTAGACATGAAGAAGTGGTGAGTTTGCGTTTTCCTAATGTCATAATTTTCCCCATGTGCAATTAAGAATTTAGTGCATTGCTGAAGACTGTCATTTCATTCATTAGGCAGATATGACATTTATCCAGTTTGATATCAAATTTTCAAATGTTCTCTTAATTTTTTTAATTAGAAATAAATTAATGAGTCCTATCAAGGATGAAATGTGTTTTGAAGAATCCTTAAAGATGGTCATTTTCTATGTTTTTCCAGTTTTTCTATCTACCCCTACCAGTCAATATCCACTAAATACACTACTAGGCGAAATATATCTCTAAATCTCTGTAAATGTTTAAAAGCTTATAAACAATACATTTATGCCTGTAGAATCTCACACGGTACAGTCATCCCTCCCTATTCATGGGATTTCACATCGGCAGATTCAACCAACCATCTGTAGAAAATATTTGGGGAAGAACAATAAGAAATAACAATCAATAATAAAAATAATACAAAAAATAACTATTACATAGTACTGCATTATATTAGATATTACAAGTTATCTAAAGATTATTTTAGGCATACAGGAGGATGTGCATAGTTTATATGCAAATACTACAACATGTTATATAAGAGACTTGAGCATCCACAGGTGTTGGTATCCTCTGGGGTCCTTTCTGGAACCAATTCCCCACAGACAGATTACCTAGGAACAAATGGAAGGGCATATAAAGACTGCGTGTGTGTGTAGTCTGTGTGTGTGCGTTTGTGTGTTTGTGTGGGGGGGGTGGAGAAAGAGAGAGAGAGAGAGAACCTTAACCTCAGGGCAGACAGGTTTAGCAATAGACAGAGTAGTCATCCAGTTTTATGGCAGTATTTTCTTAGATTTGTGAATATGCAGATTCCCAAGCCCTGGAATTAGACATTCTAATTCAGCCAGTTTGGGAAGGCCCAGGGATGTGGATTTAGCAGCCGGCCTAAGTCTTTCCATTATAGGTGGCCTCTAAATTAAACTTTCAGAGAAGGTGAAAGGTTAAGGAACTTCTGTTGAGGGTGGTGAAATGACATTAAAAAAATACAGAAAGGAACAGAACTGTGGTAGGAATTCTGGGACATGTCTGTCGTGGTTGATTAAATATCATTCAAAAACCTCACTGATTTCTGTATCAGCTCCTATGGGAAAGAGTAGAGGAGAAATTGTATTTAAAAGTTTATACTCAAAGGTCAAAGAAAATAAGAAATACTGTAGGCCTGTTGCTTGTCACAGCTCTAGTTTATTTGGTTTTTGAATAGATTGCTCCTCTGTTAAAAGCTATTTAGAGAAAACTATGTTGATACATTTCAAATCTAAGAGAGGCAACCTCAAGTGTGTGAAAAGCCACGGCTGCACAAGAACTGATACGAAGGAGGGTTTTTAATTAGGAACACTTGGCATAACTAATCAAGGTTTTTTAATATTTGTCACTTGTCTTTGTCTTCTTAAAATTTTATTTGAGTCATGCTCTTGCCACTCTGTGCTCAACTTCATGTAAAGTATACATATTTCAATTCCCAAGTTGCCTACAAATATGTGCAAAGAAAACTAGTATTTTAGAACAAATTTGTAAACAAGTGAGAAACCAGCACAGCACAGAGTCTTCTATTTTGCAGATTCCTATGTAAATTTTAAATATAGTCACATAAGCAAAGCTGCTTGTAACTTGGCTCTTTTTTCAAAAGTACAGTGATTTTAAACTCATTACCCAGGGAGTAAAAGCAAGTGCATTCTCTTTTAAAACCACATGCTGTTAGATGGAATGCAATTTGCCCTTCAGAGGCAGGCAGCATGCTTAGACAAACTGAGATGGAGCTTTGATTAAACAGATTAGTGCGACATGAAAGATTAGAACGCGCTAATAATTCCACTTATGAATGGTGCTCATTCTGTTATAAAGGAAAGAAATTTGGGATTGTATTGCAAATTACATGTAGTCCTTCACAATAAACTTTTATTTTTTTCTGAGAAGCTTAACTCTACCAGCTTTGAAATATGAGTACTAATATTTTTATTTATTTCTAATATTTGACTTTCCAACAGCTATTAGATGCTTTGTCCTCACTGCTTATTAGCTAAGCCAATAGACTTACACCTCAGTAGAACAGAGATATTAATTAAATGTTTAATAATAACCCTACAAGGGCAGAAAAAGGTATAACAAGCTGAGAGAATGTAGGTGGTTTTGAGCTAGCATGCCGATGTACCACATTTCTGATTCCAAATAGCATGCTGATATGCCACATTCCTTGTAAAACACCAAATTCAGAAACAAATTGGGCAGGTATGGAAGCATGCTGTTCGTGCATGTAACTTTTATTTTATATACCTACTCTATTCCTTGATGTTAGAAATTCTGCTTTCAGCCTATGATCAGCTTTACTGTCAACAGGCCTCAAAAGTATAAATGTTACTTTAGTGTTGGAGTTAGCAGGTTTGATTTATACAGAAGGGGGATTTTACGTTGTCCAGGTAGTGGACAGTACCTGGTGCTGTGAGCAGTGGGTGCTCAGTAGATTTGTGGATGGGATTCTGTAACCAAATGCCTAGAATTAGATCACGGAAGCATTTACATCTACTGTATATATTTCTCATGGGACCAGTACGGGAGTGTAAGTGAATTCCCGGCTTCACCACATCACCGACTGCACTCTTGCTGGAAGATTGTTAAGGAAGAGAAGCTCACAGTTTCCTCATGAAAGGAAACTAGAACCAGTGCCCAGCACCGCTTGGCATGCAGCATGGTGCCATAGGGCTTCAATGCTCAGAAACAACTCTGCAAATTGTAGCTCAACCACTTACAAACATTGTAATTTAAGGTGAACGGAATGAACTGACCTTTTCTATCCCTCTATTATGTATTCATAAAAATGAACCATTAATAAATGTTATGGGAATGAATGAGAGTACCATATGTGAAACTCCAAGCACATACCTGGCAATTAATCGGTAATACATTATTTTGATGCCACCAAATGCCGCCGCTCACATGCTGCTGCTCTTCTCCCTATCCCCCCTCCGTGGGCACTGCTGTGTCAAGGTGGGACAGGGTCTGCTTAGGAGCCATGATGGGCCCTGGGGTGTCACACACAGACAGAGCCAATGCTGCTGCTCAGCATCCCATGCTTCCTCCAGCAACTCCAGTGAGGAGTTGACATGGTCAAGAGTGGCACAGCAAGAGTGGCAAGACCGTGTGAAAAATGGGGATTCCTTGTTCACGCTAGCAGCGTGTGTTTTTATTTTCCATGTGAACATGTTTTGGAGCTTATGAGTTGTGCCTCCAAGACACCAAAGCCCATCAAGGAAAACGATCTATTGCCACTGCTGATGTTAACATTGATGCTATTCTCCTTAGCACTGAACCTTAGACACATTAAGCTGATGGCCATCTCTATATCTTGTCATCTGTATTTTTCTTTTGCTTAACAAGTAAACTGATCACGTATCAAGAATTATCTGGCCCAGCACTTTGGGAGGCCGAGGTGGGCAGATCACGAGGTCAGGAGTTCAAGACCAGCCTGACCAACATGGTGAAATCCCATCTCTACTAAAAATACAAAAACATTAGCTGGGCGTGGTGGCATGCGCCTGTAACCCCAGCTAATTAGGAGGCTGAGGCAGGCGAATTGCTTGAATCCAGGAGGCAGAGACTGCAGTGAGCTGAGATCACACCACTGCACTCCAGCCTGTGCGACAGAGCAAGACTCCGTCTGAAAACAAACAAACAAAACAAAACAACAACAACAACAAAAGAATTGTCTGAGTGGCTGGGTGGCCAGGTGCGGTGGCTCACGCCTGTAATGCCAGTACTTTGGGAGGCCCAGGAGGGCAGATCACTTGAGGCCAAGGGTCCCAGACTGGTCTAGCCAACATGGTGAAACTCTATCTCTAGTAAAAATACAAAAATTAGTCAGGCGTGGTGGCGCGCACCTGTAATCCCAGCTACTCGGGAGGCTGGCGCAACAGAATTGCTTGAACCCAGGAGGCAGAGGTTGCAGTGAACTGAGATCATGCCACTGCACTCCAGCCTGTAAGACAGAGCTAAAAAAAAAAAAAAAAAAAGAATTATCTGAGTGCCATCTATGTGAAAAGCACTGAGACTGAGTACTTTCTGAGGCTGAGTACTTTGTGTGATAAGAAAGAATATATAAATAACTCTATATCGCTGTAACCTTATTGGTATGTGGACATCATTTCTTTAGATTTTAATAATTGAGTATACAAAAAATTTAAGGAAAGTATTAGAAAGGGGCAATATGAAAACAATGTTTATTTACCGTGGTCTTTAACATATAACAATGGTGATCTTCCTCTCTTCACCAGAAATAATAGGAAATAAGATTTAACTATAGCAGAAAAGTATTTGTTGAGTAAAAAGCATCCTGGTTCTAACAGGATAATCTATTCGTATAAATGAAATTTCCATCTAATGAGACTTTTGAAAGAGATCATCATTAGGCAAAGCAAGATAGATGCATAGCTGATTCCAGAGGTTTCCTTTTAAAGTAGCATTTCTGCTTTCAGATTTGAGATTTATGAGTTTCAAAAAAAAATGTTCATCTGCTTTTTGTTTCTATGATTCTCATGAATAGAATTTATTAGGTAATTTGAATTGCAAAAATTAACACCTAATTCTGAAGTCATGATTTTGAACTAAACTCTAAAAAAATTCATAATTCTACATAATTATAAAAGAACAGACTGAGTAACTAAAACTATGTAATTTAAAATGACACCTTCATACAAAGAAAACAAATGCTGATAAAACCTAATGCAAAAATCCTGGTTAATAGCATTTTGCTTGTTATGATATATGCCTAAGTTAATTTAAAATTTCCATTGGAGTAAGAACATATTCTTTTTTACTTTAGATTAATCAGACAAAAACAATACAAGAGTTATAACAAATTATCTGGAAAAAGGCATAAATTTATATATTGGAACAGTCTAGGAGGTTTTATGTGTCACCAAGGAACATATTTAGCATGTGAGTTGTGCACAAAGATCATTTTAGATTAAAATGTCATGAGGTACAAATCATGTTTTACCTAACTGCTAATGATTACATTGTTTACAGTCTGGAAATAGGTTTTGAGCTCTAAGTGATTAATACTTCCTTAAGAATTCTAACCATACTGGATAGTTTTTCTTTGAATTAACTTCCACCAAGGAAAGCCATATGCAATGTAATTTAAATTTGAATATTTCTCAGTGCTCTGGGAAACGTTTGGTGCAAAAACAGAAGGCCAGAAATACTGTCTACACTATGTCTGCTTTTGAAAAGAAATAAAATATCCTTGCCTTATTTTCATACTTAGCTTTGCATTAATACTTTTAGGGATGCCTTTTTTGCTAGACCCACATGTCCTTCCCCTGTATAAGTTAGGCATCCAGACAGCACAGGTGACATTTTAATGACATGCATGCTTGTACTCCTGACTGCTGATTCTTATCAAATCTTTATTTGTCCTCTTATTTTTTGAGTGAAGCTGAACAACTTAGAGAACTGAAAGACCCAATTTTGCAAAGCTCCATCTAGTCCATCCCTTCAGCTGTAACAAAATACTTGCAACTGGGTACCTTATAACTAATAGACGCTTTTTTTTTTTCCCTCACAGTCATGGAGACTGGGAAGTCCAAGATTAAGGCACTAACAGGCTTGGAGGCCACTGAGGGCTGCTCTCTGCTTTAAAGATAGTGTCTTCTTGCAGCCTCCTCTGGAAGGGATGAAAGCTGGGTGGGTGCTCACATGGCAGAAAAAATCTGAAGGGCCAAGCAGCTCTCTGAAGATCTTTTATGAGAGCATTAATTCTGTTCATGAGAGTGAAACACTCCTGATTTAATAACTTCCCAAAAGACCACCACTTGCTACCACCACAATGGGGGTCAAGTTTCAATATAAAATTTAGAGGTACACAAACATTCAAACCTTAGCACCTTCTAATAATGAGACAAAACCAGGCCTGAAAAGCCAATTACTTAGTGGGGCCCCAGCCAATTTCCTTGGAGAGGAGTCTAAAAACAGGATACATCCCAGCAGGCACACCTAAACCAGGTCAAATTGGGAGGAGAAAGCTGGCAGGGCAGGCATGGGTGAGCCTGCAATCCCTTCACACATTCCGCAAGGATCTTCTCAGACACTCTCCTATCTGGGGGGTTGGAATGAGGAATGCGTGTTATACAAATTCCAAAATTTTCACATAGCTGACATTTTATTTTCAAAATAATCAGCTGATCAAACTGAAAGCCAAGGGGAAGAAACCGTATGACAATGGAGGTTTTAACGCAAGGTAAAAGTTTTGTCACACTTTCCACTGTTTGATGTTGATAAAGGGCCTCATTCTGCCTCGCCCTCGTTTTTCTCATCTGAAGGATTATTAAGAGTTCGAAGTAGATTATTGCTTAGGTCTTTTTCAGGTAAAATGTTCAATTCTTTCATTGTCAAAGAACACAAACATTTGTTAAAGCCCACAGAGCTGCAGCACACGCAGAGGAACCTCTAATGGGGCTAACTATGGGCCTCGGTGGATGACAACGCATCCACACTGGCTCAGCAATGGTCACAAATGCACCATGCTGAGGCAAGATCTTAGTAAGAGGGGATGTCTTTGTATTCCTGACTCTTTCCGAATTCTCTATCAAAAGACAATTTTAAGGCTTTCCCAAGGAGCAAATGTACAATTTTAAGCAAATGAATACAGAGATGTGAGATTAGGCAAAATGTTTTTACTTCTCTCCCCTTTTGAAACACTTTTTATATGACAATAAATAACTCTTTAAAGGTAAAAATCATAAAGATAAAAGAGGAGGAGAAGAGAAGACAGGGGGCAAGGGTTGTTGGTAACTTTATTTAAGAATAGAGAGCAGATAGACAAGACAGGGGGATCCTGAAAGGCCAGGGGGCTGTAGCCAAAGCTGCCATCCAGCAAACATCCCCACTGTGGGCCTCAGACAGGAATTGTGGATGGGAGTGTTGAAAGGAAGGGTTGAAGAGGTGTAGCCAAGAACAGGCAATCGAATTAGAGTTCAAGAGGCTCTGAGTATTCAGCCCCAGGCACTGCCATAAGTACAGTGAGATGTACATTCTGGCCATAAGTGGTCTGCGTTTGTCCTTCTTTCAGCTCTCAGAACACTGGCAGCCGGTTTCCCCACTCAGAGAAGAGGTGAGAGGATTCTTTTTTAGTGAAATTGATCTAACAGAAATAATCCACAAATAGTACATTTGGACTCTCCTGTTGCAAACAGGGTTCACCCTAAACCCTACAGTGGAGCCCAGTGGATAAACCATGAATCCTGTACCCAACGCTGTCAATTTGCTTTTCAGTGTCTCACTCTCAAATATTTTGTGATACCAAAGGATCATTAAGATTTGAAGAAAATCAACCACATCAAAGGAAAAGGCTAAAACAGGAAAAAATTTTGAGGAAACAGACAAAGCAAAGTTTATTGAACAAAAGGATTTTATATTGTAATATTTTCAGATAGATGGTGAAAATTAATTTGTAAATGAATTAATGCTACCATTATATATAAAAGGAACATGCAGAAAAAGAAGACCTCTTGGATATTAACACTTTGATATTCATCCTTAAAAATTAGATTACAAAAATGTTGGGAAACATTTCAAAATGGAATAAAGTAGCAAACAAGAAGGTGATATGACAGACAAAGAATATGAGAGATACTACATTCAATAATTTTTACATTGAACCAATGGAATTCAGAAATAAAATATTACATGAAATAAAAGGAGTATCCATTATCAAAAGAATAATACAAGAAAAATATCCAGACTTCTTGTATATATTTTCCAATAGAAACACAATACTAATTAAAATAAAATAAAACAAAAGCATTTTGCATGTCTACACTTGCCATGAAGTAGCATCACATTTTGATATTACTTTGCATTTTCCTAATAACTAAAAATATTGAACATCTTTTCTTGTGTTTGTTATATACGCCATATCACCTTTATTAATTGGGTTCACTTCTTCTTACTGATTTCTAAGAGTGTGTTTACATAATCTGGCTACAAGTCAGATATACAATTCGCAAATACTTTTTCCTGTCTGTGGCTTAGTCTCTTCAATTACTTAATGGTGTTTTTGAAGCTTAAAGGTTTTGACTGTTAATAAGTCTACTTTATCAATATTTTAATTTTGTCAGTTGTGCTTTTGGTGTCTTACTTAATAAATCTTTTCCTAATCCAAGGCCATACAGACTTGCAGGCATGTCTTATTCTAATGGTTTTGTAGTTTTAACTCTTGTATTTATGTCTAGGTTAAATTTTGAGTTAACTTTTGTATATGGTAAGGTAAGGTGTCCCATTTATTGAGAAGACTATTCTTTCCTATTCTATTGCCTTGACACTTCTGTTGAAAATGAGTTGCCCTAAATGTTAGAGTTTATTTCCAAATTCTTAATGCTGTTCCATTAATTTATTCACATATACCAGTATTACATTCTTGATTCTTGTAACTTTGTACTATGTTTTGAAATTAAACTTTGGTAAGCCATCAAACTTTGTTCTCCTTATATCTGATTGTTAAGCAAACTGTATGTATTAGAATGGTTTTAGTTTTTATTTTTATTTTTTCATTTGAGCATTTTATTTGAATCATCATAAGAGAGGAGGTAATTAAAATAAAATATTTAAATATATATTTATTTTGAATTTTCATGTATTTTTCTCCAAATGAAATATACCCTTTTTATGCATAATGATATACATTTTTTCTTTTTCAACTTTTATTTTAGATTGTGGAGGTACATGTGCAGGTTTTTTACCTGGTTACACTGCATGTTGCTGAGGTTTGGGGTATGAAAGACCCGTCGCTCAGGTAGCAAGCATATTACTCAACAATAAGTTGTTCAGACCTTGTACCCCTCCTTCCCTCCCACCTCAGTGACTACTGCTGCCATCTTTGTGCCCATGAGTACCTGATGTTTAGCTCCCACTTATAAAAGAACATGTGGTATTTGGTTTTCTGTTCCTGTATTATTTCACTTAGAATAATAGCCTCCAACTTTATCCATGTTGCTACAACAGACACGGTTTATTTCTTTTTTACTGCCATATAACATTTCATCATATATATGTACCACATTTTCTTTAATCTTCCATTGATGGGTACTTAGGTTGATTCCATGACTTTGCTACTGTGAGTGGTGCTGCAATGAACATGTGAATGTGTGTGTCTTTTCTGTAAAATGATTTGTTTTATTTTGGATACATACCCAGTAATGGGAATGCTGAGCCAAATGGTAGTTCTATTTTAAATTTTTTGGGAAACCTATAAACTGTTTTCCACAGTGGCTGAACTAATTTACATTCCCACCAACAGTGTGTAAGCATTCCCTTTTCTCTGCAGCCTTTATTAACAGACATTCTGAAGGGTGTGAGATGGTATCTCATGTGATTTTAATTTACATTTCTTTGATGATTAGTGATGATGGACATTTTTAAATATGTTTGTTTGCTGCTTCTATGTCTTCTTTTGAGAAGTGTCTGTTCATGTCTTTTGACCATTTTTTAACAGGGTCATTTGTTTTTTGCTTGTTCTATTGTTCCAGTTCTTTAAAGACTCTGGATATTAGTCCTTTGTTGGATGCATAGTTTGTGAATATTTTCTCCCATCCTGTAGGTAGTATGTATACTCTTTTGATGGTTTCTTTTGCTGTGCAGAAGCTGTTTAGTTTAATTAGGTCTCACTTGTCAACTTTCGTTTTCATTGCAATTGTTTTTGAGGACTTAGTCATAAATTCTTTCCCAAAGCCGATGTCCAAAATGATGTTTTCTAGGTTTTCTTCTAGGATGCTTAGAGTTCGATGTCATGCATTTAACTCTTTGATATATCTCGAGTTAATTTTTGTATATAGTGAAAGGTAGGGGTCCAGTTTCTTTCTTCTGCATATGGCTAGCTAGCTATTCTAGCACCATTTATTGAATAGGGAGTCCTTTCTTGATTGTTTATTTTTGTCGACTTTGTCAAAAGTTAAATGGCTGTGGGTGTATGGTTTTACTTCTGGGTTCTGTATTCTGGTTTTAGATTGACAGAAAATTGCAAAGATAGTACCAAGAATTCTAATATGCCCCTCACACATATTTCCCTAATAAAATCTCTTGATATTATGAAATTATTACTAATATATTACTAGTAAGAAAAGCTTGCACTTTATTCAGATTTCATTAGTTTTTACCCAATGGCTTTTTTTTCCTCTTACAGGATCCCATCAGAATACACATTGCATTTAGTAGTCATGTCTCTTCAGGATCCTTGCTTTTGATTTTTTTATGACTTTGAAAGTTTTAAGTAGTACTGGCCAGGTTGTTTTGTAGAATGTCCTTCAGCTGAGATTTTTCTGCTGTGTGTGTGTGTGTGTGTGTGTGTGTGTGTGTGACTGTACTGGGTTTACGTGGTCTTCCAGAGGAAGACCACAGAGTGAAATTGCCATTCTTATCACATCGTATCAAGAGAAAACTACCAGCATGACTTATTACCATTGATAATAACCTTGATTACCTGTCTGAGATAGAGTTTTTCAAAATTCTTCATTGTAAATGTATCTTTTTCTGTCCAGACTATGTTTTTAAGAAGTATGTCACTATGCCCAATGCCAATTATGCAGTTGAAAACTGTGCTTTACTGTGTGAGGGCAGGCTATCTACATAAATTATTTAGAATTCTGTTAACATAGATTTATCTATTTTCTCAATTTATTATTTATCTGATCATTTTGATAAATCACTATGGATGCATATATATTTATTTTATACTTTGGGATATAATCCAATACTATCTTATATATTTTACTGGTGAAATGGTTCCAGTTTTGGGTGTTGGGAGCTCTTTCTGTGGACTTCAGTGTCACTTCTAAATACTCTAATATAGTAGGGATTTTTTGTTGTTGTTGTTTGTTTGTTTTGTTTTGTTTTTTGCAGCACCTCAGCTTCTGGCACTAACATACCTTTCAGGCTGATCTTGAATATTTCCTGCCAGTTTAAAAATCAGACATTTCCCCTAGAAGTTCTGCTTGCCTTTATCAGAGAATGGTACTAGAAATCAAAATCTGGATTCTAGATGTGCAAAGTAGTGGTGCTTTCTAGGCCTTCTCAGCTAGGAAAGAAACGTGTGTATACATGCCTGTTCATATACACATAGAGGCATACCTTGGTGATACTCGGAGTTTGGTTCTAGATACTGCAATAAAAGACCACGTATTCGGTACAGTGTACTCTGCTCCAATGACGGGTGCACCAAAATCTCAGAAATCATCACTAAAGAACTTACCCATGTAACCAAAAGCCAGCTGTACCCCAAAAACTATTGTAAAGTGAAAATAAAAAATAAAAAGATAAAAAAGAGAATATCACACTAAAGTAAGTCTTGTAAATTTTGGTTTATGAAAATATCTATATGGAAGTGCATATACAAGTTATATTTAAAATATACTATAGTCTATTTATGCATGCAATAGGATTATTTCTTAAAAATGTACATACCTTAATTAAAAATACTTAATTGCTAAAGACACTGACAATTATCCTAGCTCTCAGTGAGTCATAATCTTTTTGCTGGGATAGAGTTTTGCCTCAATTTTGATGACTACTGACTGATTAGAGTAGTGGTTACTGAAGGCTGGGGTGGCTGGGGCAATTTCTTAAAATAAAACAACAATGAAATTTGCCACATCTATTGGCTCTTCCTTTCATGAAAAAATTTTCTGTAATGTGATGCTGTTTAATAGCATTTTGAACTTCTTTCAATATTGGAGTCAATTTTCTCAAATCCTGCTACTGCTTTATCAACTAAGTTTACATAATATTCTAAATTCTTTGTTGTCATTTCAAGAATGTTCACAGCATCTTCACCAGGAAGAGTTTCCTTTGCAATAAGCCACTTTCTTTGCTCTTCCATACAAATCAGCTCCTCATGTATTCATGTGTTTTCAGGACATGACAGCAACTCAGTCGCATTTTCAGGTTCTACTTATTTATTTATTTATTTTGAGATGAAGTCTCACTCTGTTGCCAGGCTGGAGTGCAATGGCACGATCTTGGCTCGCTGTAACTGCCGCCTCCCAGGTTCAAGTGATTGTCCTGCCTCAGCCTCCCAAGTAGCTGGGACTACAGGTGCGCACCACCACACCCAGCTAATTTTTGTATTTTTAGTAGAGATGGGTTTTCTCCATGTTGGCCAGGCTGGTCTTGAACTCCTGACCTTCTGATCTACCTGCCTTGGCTTCCCAAAGTGCTGGGATTATAGGTGTAAGCCACCATGTCCAGCCCGGATTCTACTTCTAATTCCAGTTCTCTTGCTATTTCCACTGTTTGTTGTTGTTTTCTACACTGAAAACTTGAAGCCCTCAAAGTCCTCCATGGGGGTTAGAATCAACTTTTTCCAAACTCCTGTTAATGTTGATGTTTTGGCCTCTCCCATAAGGCAGAAATGTTTTTTTAATGGCATCTAGAGTGGTGAATCCTGTCCAGAAGGTTTTAAATTGACTTGGCCCAGATCCCTCGTAGGAATGACTATTTTTGGAGCTATCACCTTACAAAATGTATTTCCTAATAACAAAACTCGAAAGTTGAAATTACCCCTTGACCCATGGGCTTCAGAATGGATGTTGTGTTAGGAAGCATGAAAATAACATTAATCTTATTTTACATCTCCATTCGGGCTCTTGGGTGAGCAGGTGCATTGTCAATGAGCAGTAACCTTTTGAAAGGAATCTTGTTTTCTAAGCAGTATGTCTCAACAGTGAGCTTAAAATATTTAGTAAACTACGCTGTAAACAGATGTCCTGTCATCCAGGCTTTGTTATTCTATTCCTAGAGTACAGGTAGAGTAGAATTAGTTTAATTCTTAAGGTCGCTAGCATTTTCAAAATGGTACACAGACATTGGCTTCAACTTAAAGCCACCAGCAGCATTAGCCCCTAATAATAGAGCCAGCCAGTTCTTTGAAGCATTGGAAACAGACATTGACTTCTCCTTTCTAGCTGTGAAAGTCCTAGAAGGCATCCAGCAGAAGGCTATTTTGTCTACAGTGAAAATTTGCTGTTTGATGTAGTCACCTTCATCATTTATCTTCACTAGATTTCTTAATAACTTCCTGCAACTTCTCTATCAGCACTTACTGCTTCACCTTGCATTTTTATGTCATGGAGATGGCTTCTTTCCTTAAACCTCATGAACCAACCTCTGCTAGCTTCCAACTTTTCTTCTGCAGTGTCCTCATTTCTCTCACATTTCATAGCATTGAAGAGAGTTAGGGCCTTGCTCTGGATTAGGCTTTGGATCAGGCTTTGGATTAAGGGGATGTTGTGGCTGGTTAGATCTATTCAGACAACTAAAACTTTCTCCATATCAGCAATAAGCTTGTCTCACTTTCTTACCATTTGCATCTTCACTTGAGTAGCATTTATAATTTCCTTCAATAACTTTTCTTTTAAATTTACAACCTGGCTAACTGCTTGTGCAAGAAGCCTACATTTTGCCCTATTTTGCCTTTCAATACCCCTTCCTCACTAAGTTTAATAAGTTCTAAGTTTTGATTTAAAGTGAGAGGTGGGTGAATTTTCCTTTCACTTGAACACTTACAGGTCATGACAGCATTATTACTTGGCCTAATTTCAATAATGTTATGTCTCAGGGAGTAGGAAGGCCTGCAGAGAGGGAGAGAAATGAGGAAATGAACAGTCAGTACAACAGTCAGAACACACACATTTATCAATTAAGTTTGCTGCCTTATACAGGTGTGATTTGTGGCACCCTATAATTATAATAGCAACATCTAAGATCACTGATCATCAAGAGGCTGATGCAGGAGGATCACTTGGACTGGAAGGTGGAGATTACAGTGAGCTGAGATCATACCACTGCACTCTAGCTTGGGTGACAGAGTGGAACTCTGTCTCAAAAAACAAACAAACAAACAAAACCCCAAAAACAAAAAACACTGATCACAGGTCACCATAACAGATACAATAATATCTGTTAAAATAGTGTCTGCTAAATAATATCTGAAAAAAAATCCATTTTTCAAGTAGTTTGACTAACTGAAAAAGTCAAAGTATTGTTAAAATTACCAAACTGCAACCCAAAGACACAAAATGAGCACATGCTGTTGGAAAAAAAAAAAACGCTCTGATAGACTTTCTCCACACAGGCTTGTTACAAACCTTCAATATACGAAATATGCAATATCTGCAGAGGTCAGTTAAGTCAAGCACAAGGAAACAAGGTGTATTTGTATCTATTCATACACCTTTCTATATGTAACTATTATTAGCTACTCCTGAGTTTATACTGCTGTCTCTAACTCAACCCTTTATCACATGAAACACCACAGCCTCCTCCCCTTGCTCATCTCATTCTAACAAATGGTTATATTATCTGTCATTCATTTATTTAATTTTTCAAATCTAGTATATGTGTAGAGCAGTATCAGAATAAGCCCCTCCACAGTGGGAAACAATTTTATCAGGTAGAGTAGAAGAATTATGCTGAGTCCCTTTCCGCTTTGTCTTACAGACCTTAAGTGAAGTTGCTTCAAACATTTGCAGTACAGTAAGATTCTCTTGTCACATTCTGCATTTTGTCATATCTCTCAACCTCCTAAGTTGTTTTTATTCTAAGATTTTCACGCACTAAAGTTAACTCTTTGATTGTAAATTCAATTGGTTTTGACACCTGCACAGTATCATGTATATAGCCACCATTACAATGTCATACAGAATAGTTTCACTGCCCTAAAAAATCCTCTAGGATCCATCTGTTCCTACTATCCTGGCCATGGCCTTCAGGAAGCCATGGATCATTTCACTGTTTCTTTAGTTTTTCTTTAACAGAATGCCAAGTAATTAAAATTGTGAAAATCTAGCCTTTTTAGATTGGCTTTTTTCACTTAGCAAGGTGCATTTAAGATTTATGACTTTTTTCCTGGCTTGAAAGCTCTTTTCTTTTTGTTATTGAGGAATATCCCATTATATGGATGCAGTATAATTTGTTTATCCGTTCACCTGTTGAAGGGTATCACACTTGCTTCTACTATTTGTCAATTATTATATGAAGAGCTATAACATTTCCATGCAGGTTTATGTGTGGACATATTTTTAGAAATCGATTGGCTCAGAAAGCAGTTTCTGAATTATATGGAGAGACTAGCGTTGTGAGAAACTGCCAAACTGTCTTCCAAAGTGGCTATACCATTTTGTGTATATCCCTGTAGTAAATGAAAGTTCCTGTTGCCCTACATGCATGCCAACATTGTCATGCATTGACATAAAAAGTAATTGTCAAGCTCAAGGTTAAGTTATTTTATACTCTGCTTTCTTTTAGAATTTTTATAGTATTGCATTTTAAATTTAGGTCTATTATGAATTTTGAGTTCATTTTTGTGAAAGGGGTAACACTTATATCTAATTTAATTTTTATTTTTTGCATATGACTTTCTAATAGTTTCAGCACATTTGTCAAAATCTTATCAATTTCCCATTGAATTGCCATTGCTTCTTTGTTGATCAGTTGATTATATTTATGTGGAGCTATTTCTGGTCTTTTTGTTCTCTTCCATTGATTATGTGTATTCTTTTGCCAACACCATGCTGCCTTAATTATTGTAGCTTAATTGTAAGTCTTGAAATTGGGAAACATGAGCCCTTTAACTTTTTCTTTTCCAATATTCTGTTGCAATTTAAAGTCTTTTGCTGTTTCATATAAATTTTAAAATCACTTTAAAATATCTACAAAACAGCTTTTTGGATTTTGATGGGAATTTCATTAAATTCATTGATCAGTTTGAGAAAATCAGCATCTAAGCAATGTTGAGTCCTCGAATCCATGAACACAGAACATCTATTAATTTAGATTGTCTTTGCTCTATCAGCAGAGCTTTCTAGTTTTCCACATATAATTCTGTACATAAATTGCTAAATTTTGACTCAGGTACATCAATTATTTGGTGTTATTATAAACAGTATTGTTTTTCTAACTTCAAATTTAAATTGTTTATTGTTGGTAAGTAGAAAGCAATTAACACTTGTATATTAAATGTCTATCCTTCTACCTTGCTATACTTCTTTATTAGTTCTAAGAGGTTTCGTGTTTTGTTTTGGTTTTGTTTCTGGTAGATTTTTTGATATGGTGGGTTTGTTTGGATTGCAAACTTTGACTCATACATGCTTAACTGGAATAAATCTCATTTGGTGTGGTGTATAAATCTTTTTATACATTATTCAGTTTGATTTGCTAATATTTTGTTCACAATCATTGTAGTTATATTCATGAGAAATATTGCTCTTAATTTTTTTTGTAACACTTTTAAAAATTTTTATGGGTGTTAGGTTAATTATGTTATCACACAATGAGTTACAAACTGTTGCCTCTCCTTCTGTGTTCTAGACAAAATAGTGGAGGATTAGTATTATTTCTTCATTAAATATGTGATAGAATTTACTAAGGAAACTCTCTAGATTTCGTGCTTTCTTTTTGTAATGTTATTATACATTCGTTAAATATCTTTAATACCATTTAATATCATTTGTTAAATATCTTTAATAAACATAGGCCATTTCATAATATCTATTTCTTCTTGTGGAAATTTACCCAGATCATGTAAGTTATCAAATCTGTGGGCATAGAGTTGTTCACAGGGTTCCTCTATTAGCCTTTTGGTATCCATGGGATCAGTAAGTATGATCCCTCTTTCATTTCTGACACTGGTAATTTGTATCTTTCTCTCTTTATTTCTTGGTGAATTTCCTAGCAATTTCTCATTTTCTTTATCTTTTCAAAAAACAAGCATTAAGTTTCATTATTTTTTTCCCTGTTGTTTTGTGTGTTTGCTTTCCATTTCATTGATTTCCTCTGTAGTTTTTGTTATTTGCTTTCTTTTTGCTTTAGGCTTTGATTGCTGCTTTTTCTAATTTTGTATTGTGAGAGCTTAGATCATTGATTTTAACCTTCTTTACTAATACATGCATTCAATGGTATAAATTTATCTCTAAGCACTGCTTTTCCTGCATGTCATAAATATTGATAAGATATATTTTCACTTCTATTGAGTTCAAAATATTTTTAAACTCTCTTCAGACTTCTTAAGGACTCACATGCTATATAGAAGAGTACTGATTAACCTCCAAATATCTGGGGATTTTTGAGGTCTCTTTATTTTACTGATTTTTATTTCAAATTCTTCATTATCTGGGAACATATTTGTATAATAATTTTTTTTTCAAAAAATAGTTAAAATTTGCTTTCTGGCATAGAATATAGTCTGCTTTTATAAATTTTCCATATAAGCTTGAAAAAAGTATATGTTTTGCCACCTGTAAATGGTACATTCTATAAAAGTCTATTATAACAATAGTACTGTTCAGTCCAACTATATTTTTAAACAACTGCTACCTGCTTGAACTATCAGTTTTTGAAAAAAATGCCATTATAGGCTACAGTTATAATAAAAATATATTTCTTCTTTCAGTTCTATCAGTGTTTCTGCCACACATATAGTAACATGCTGTTGTTAGATTGTTTAATATTGCTATGTCTTCTTTGAGATTCTACTGGTTTATCTTACTTGATTCCTCACTTAATCGTTATTTAATTCCCCTCCTTAGCTTTGGTAATTCTCCTTGCTCTAAGTCCTCTTTCTCTGTAATTAAGATATCTCCTCCAGCTACCTTGATTAATGTTAGCAAAGTACATTTTCCTCCATCCCTTTACCTTAAACCTATAGGAGTCTTCATTTAAAATGGGTTTCTTGTAGAAGTTAGAGTTGGGTCTTTTATATTCCCTAGATAATCCGTCTTTTGGTTGTTATATTTATACCATTCAAATATAAAATTATTGATGCAACTGAATTAATATCCACCATGTTTGTAACGTTTCTCTATCTATTGCTTTGATTCTTTGTTCCCCTCCCCCACTCTTTTTTAACTTCCTTGGTTTACATTAAGCATTTGAGTAAGCCCATTACATCCTTCTTTTATTGTATCAATTATGCTTTTGAAAACAATTAGTGTTTGTCTTAGTTTCCATTATGCATTTTTAAAAATCTGTATGCATTTTCAGATAGCACTGTGCTGCTTCTTCATGTGTAGTGCAGGTACCTTTTAACAGAATGTTCCCAATTCCTACCTCCCATCTCTTATGACATTACTATGATTTATTTTACTTATCTATACTCTTTAGTCACCCCACATATTGTTAGTACTATTATTTTAAACAAAGAGTTAAGTTGACAAGAATGAGAAAAACAAGACAGTTTATTTACTTTCATTTATTCTTTCATTGGGGTTCTCTTTTGCTTGTGTGGATCTGAGCTTCAGACTTCTGTAATTTTTCTAATCCCTGTAGGAATTCCTACATTTCTTGCAGTGCAGAGTTCCTGGCAAGGCATTGTCTACTATTGTTTGCCAGATTGTTTATTCCTCTACTTTAGAAGGACAGTTTTATGGGACATAATCTTCTGCTGGTGTCGTTTTTGTTTTCAGCAATTGACATGATTCACTTTTCTCTCCTCTTGCTTTCTTGGGTTCTAAGGAGACCCAGTAGTCTCAGGACGGCACTCCCTGTTCCCCTGCTGCGTGTCCAACCCCACTACTGTCAGGGTTCCATACTGCAGTCAGGTTCTGCCAGGCATCCTCAAAACCTTCCAGAGGCTTCCCAACATAGAAAAATGAGTGTAAAGTCATTATCCGGACTTCAGCAACTCCAATATTCAAAATTCATCTAGTTCCTCCTCCCTCTAACCCACCAAGTGCCAGCCCCAACTCCCCCACTTTTGTTGGGGCTCACACTCACCTTAAGACCTTTGTCCTTGTTGTCATCTCTTCCTGCATTTTTCTTCTCTGATCTCTTCGTGGTTTAGATTCTTGTCATTCAGATCTTAGATTAAAAGCCTCCTTATTGACCAGGCATGGTGGCTCACATCTGTAATCCCAGCACTTTGGGAGGCCAAGATGGGCAGATCGCTTCAGGCCAGGAATTTGAATTCAGCCTGGCCAACAGGGTGAAACGCTGTCTCTACTAAAAATACAAAAATTAGCCAGGCGTGGTGGCGTATGTCTATAATCCCAGCTACTTGGGAGGCTGAGGCAGGAAAATGGCTTGAATTGGGAGGCAGAGGTTGCAGTGAGCCAAGATGGTGCCACTGCACTCCAGCCTGGGCAAGAGAGAGACTGTCTTAATAAATAAACAAACAAACAAATAATTTTCCTTATCAAGGAAACCTTCTCTGGTAAGTCACATAATAGAAGCCGTTTGCCATTTTGGGCTGCCCAGCACCACATAAACATTCTTATATGAGGGAACATTCCAAGACAATTGGGAAATAGGTCCTTATCTAGAACAACAAAAATGAATGGAAAGAATATAAATTCCCCCACTAAGTTCTCTACAAAATAGAATGTTAACAAAGCAACAAAGTTTAGCCGAACCTAATACTCCCAGTAATGAACTTTAATCCTAAGAAATAAGAGTGAAATGTCAGTATGAGATTATGTTCTGTGACAGAATGGCCAAGACATTGTGTCCGGAATTGGTTCCTTCCGGTGGGTTCTTGGTCTTGCTGACTTCAAGAATGAAGCCACAGACCCTCGAGGTCAGTGATATAGTTCTTAAAGATGGTGTGTGTGGAGTTTGTTCCTTCACATGTTCAGATGTGTCTGGAGTTTCTTCCTTCTGGTGGGTTCGTGGTATTGCTGAATTCAGGAGTGAAGCCGCAGACCTTCGCAATGAGTGTTACAGCTCTTAAAGGTGGTGCGTCTGGAGTTGTTTGTTCCTCCTGGTGGGTTTATGGTCTTGCTGGCTTCAGGAGTGAAGCTGCAGACCTCTGCAGTGAGTGTTACAGCTCTTAAATGTGGTGCGTCTGGAGTTGTTCATTCCTCCTGGTGGATTCGTGGTCTTGCTGGCTTCAGGAGTGAAGCTGCAGACCTTCACGGTGAGTGTTACAGTTCATAAAGGTAGTGCGGACCCAAAGAGTGAGCAGCAGCAAGATTCATTACAAAGAGCTAAAGAACAAAGCTTCCACAGCATAGAAGGCGACCTGAGGTGTTGCTGCAGGGGGCTCTGGTGGCCAGCTTTTATTCCCTTATTTGGCCCCACCCACATCCTGCTCGTTGGTCCATTTTACAGAGAGCTGATCAGTCCATTTTTACAGAGTGCTGATTGGTGCATTTACAAACCTTTAGCTAGACACAGAATGCTGATTCGTGTGTTTTTACAGAGTGCTGATTGGTGCGTTTACAAACCTTTAGCTAGACACAGAGTGCTGATTGCATTTATAATCCTTTAGCTGGACAGAAAAGTTCCCCAAGTCCTCACCTGACCCAGAAGCCCAGCCAGCTTCACCTCTCAACATCAGTGCCACAGTATAAATGTCCAGGTGTCAGCCCTGGTAGAAATATCTAAGCAAGGCGTTGTTTAAAAATCACATAATTTTTTTTTTTTTTTTTTTTTTTTTTTTTGTGGAGACACCCTTGTTCCTATCAGACTGTGTTTTGGTAGCCATTGCTTCAATTTTACGAGCTAATACCTTTGCAATATACTTATAGTCTATGTAAATTAAAAACTGTCATCTATGTATAATGCTACATAGGAAATAATACTAAATAGGAAACAGCAAGATATCACTACAACCTTATTAGAATGGCTACAATTCCAAAAAATTAAGCATACCAAATGCTGGCAAAGATGCAGAGCAGCAGAAACTCATTCACTGCAGCTAGAAATGCAAAATGGCACAGCCACTGTGGAAGGGAGTTTGACAGTTTGCTACCAAGTTACGTATTATCTTAGCATACAATGCCACATGCCCACTCATAAGTATTTATCCAAGATAAATACAGACATGTTCATACCCAAACATATACAGGAATGTTCGTAGCAGCTTTATTCATAACCAACAGAAACTGAAACTAAGAAAGAAGTCCTTCAACATATGAATGAAAAAACAAACTGTGGTAAAATGAAATACTATTTTGGAATAAAAAGAACACAGACTACATGACCCTATATGTAGAAATCCCTAGAGTCCATAAAGCAAAGTTAGAACTAATAAATTTAGCAACGTTGGCAGATTGAAAATTGACACATAAAAATCAGTTCGATTTCTATACACTAACAATAAACTACCTAAAAACATTAAAAGAAATTTTATTTAAAATAGCATAAAAATAAAATAATTAGGATTAAACTTAATGAAGGAGGCAAAAGATTTTTACATAGAAAACTCAAAAATATTTCTGAAATTAAAGAAAGTACAAGTAAATTGGAAGACATCCTATATTCATGGATTGGGAGACAATTTTTATTAATATATCAGAACTACCATTGTAATTTACAGAATTGGTGTGATCTCTCAAAATTATGATGGTGTTTTTCCAAGAAATAGAAAACTCCATTCTAAAATTTATATGGAATTGCAAGAGGCACCAAAGAGCAAAAGTTATATTGAAAACCTGGAACAAAATCAGAGGCATTACACTTCCTGATTCCAAAACTTATTACAAATCTACAGTCAAAACAATGTGGTAGTGATATAAAGACAGGTGTCACATTGTAGATGCGATGAAGAGAATAGTTAGCTCAGTAAACGAATTTAAATAAGATTTTAAAGACTATTCAATTAGGAAATATAGTCTTTTCAACAAATGGTGTTGGGAAAACAGGATATCTATATGTGAAAAAAATAAACTGGACCATTCCATCATACCATATAAAAATTAACTCAAAATGGATGATTAAAGATCTAATAAGACCTTAAAAAATGCTAAACTCATACAAGAAAACAGAGAAAAGCTGCATACCATCAGATTAGGCAAGGAATTTTTGGATGGAACACCAAATCAGAGACAACAACTGAACAGACAGATAAATTGTACTAAATCAAAATGAAAAACTTCTGTGCATCAAGGGACACAGTCAAGAGAGTGAAAGACGCAACCTATGGAATGGCATAACATATTTGTAAATCATATATCTGATAAGAAGTTAATATTCAGAATATATAAACAACTCCTACATTTAACAACAACAACAACAGCAAAAAACCTTACCCAATTAAAAACTGTCTAAAAGACTTGAATGGACATTTCTCAAAAAAATGGCCAATAAAACATATGAAAAAATGCTCAACACCCTAATCATTAGGGAAATTCAAATCAAAACCACAAAGTGATATTCTCACACCAGTTAGGAATGCCACTATTAAAAACAAAATCAAAACAGAAAACAAGTGTTGGCAAGTGATATGGTTAGGCTTTGTGTCCCCAACCTAATCTCATCTTGAATTGTAATCCCCATGTTCCCCAAGTGTCAAGGGAGAAACCAGGTGGAGGTAACTGAATTATGGGGGTGGTTTTCCCCATGCTTTGCTCATGAGATCTAATGATTTTATAAAGGGCTTATCATTAGATCAGGAGATCTAATGATTTTATAAAGGACTCTTTCCATTTCACTTGGCACTTCTCTTTCCTGCTACCTTATGAAGAAGATGTTTTGCTTCCCCTTCACCTTCTGCTGTAACTGTAAGATTCCTGAGGGCTCCCTAGCCATGCTGCACTGTGAGTCAATTAAACCTCTTTCCCTTAAAAATCACCCAGTCTCAGATATATCTTTATAGCAGTGTGAAAATTGACTGATACAACAAAGATGTAGAGGAATTAGGACTCCTGTGCACTATTGGTGGAAATGTAAAATGGTATAGCCATGATGAACAGTATGATGGTTCCTCAAAAAGTTAAAAACATAGCTACCGTATGATCCAGAGTGTCTCCTCTGGGTTTATATTCAAAAGAATTGACAGCAGTTGTGAAGAGATGCTTGCAATCCCATGTTCATGGAAGCATTTTTCACAATAACCAGGAAGTGGAGGCAATCCAAATGTTCATTAACAGATGAATGGATAAACAAAATGTGATATATACTTGCAATGGAATATTATCCTCCCCCCAAATGGAAGGAAATCCTTTTGCATGATACAACATGGATAAACCTTGATGACATTATGTTGAGTTAAATAAGCCAGTCACAAAACAATAAATCCTGTATGACACCACTTATATGGGATACTAGAGTAATAAAACTCACAGCAGCAGAAAATAGAATGGTGTTTTCCAGAGCAGGGGGAAGAAGGGAACAGAGGGTTATTGTTTTAGGGGTATAGAGTTTTAGTTTGTAGTTTTTTGTTTTTTTTTTTTCTTTTCCCCACTGGCTCCAGCACAGAGGTGCAACGGCTCCATGGAGTATAGAGTTTCAGGTTTTAGAGTTGACGACATAGTGAATGTTTGTTGCACAACAATTTGAATATACTTAAAACTGCTGCACACTTAAAAATGATTAAGATGGAAGAAAACCTAGGCAATAACATTCAGGACATAGGCATGGGCAAGGACTTCATGTCTAAAACACCAAAAGCAATGGCAACAAAAGCCAAAATTGACAAATAGGATCTAATTAAACTAAAGAGCTTCTGCACAGCAAAATAAACCACCATCAGAGTGAACAGGCAACCTACAGAATCGGAGAAAATTTTTGCAACCTACTCATCTGACAAAGGGCTAATATCCAGAATCTACAATAAACTCAAACAAATTTACAAGAAAAAAACAAACAACCCCATCAAAAAGTGGGCGAAGGATATGAACAGACACTTCTCGAAAGAAGACATTTATGCAGCCAAAAAACACATGGAAAAATGCTTATCATCACTGGCCGTCAGAGAAATGCAAATGAAAACCACAATGAGATACCATCTCACACCAGTTAGAATGGCGATCATTAAAAAGTCAGGAAACAACAGGTGCTGGAGAGGATGTGGAGAAATAGGAACACTTTTACACTGTTGGTGGGACTGTAAACTAGTTCAACCATTGTGGAAGTCGGTGTGGTGATTCCTCAGGGATCCAGAACTAGATATACCATTTGACCCAGCCATCCCATTACTGGGTATATACCCAAAGGATTATAAGTCATGCTGCTATAAAGACACATGCACATGTATGTTTATTGCGGCACTACTCACAATAACAAAGACTTGGGACCAAGCCAAATGTCCAACAATGATAGACTGGACTAAGAAAATGTGGCACATATACACCATGGAATACTATGCAGCCATAAAAAATGATGAGTTCATATCCTCTGTAGGGACATGGATGAAGCTGGAAACCATCATTCTCAGCAAACTATCGCAAGGACAAAAAACCAAACACCGCATGCTCTCACTCATAAGTGGGAATTGGACAATGAGAACACATGGACACAGGAAGGGGAACATCACACACTGGGGCCTGTTGTGGGGTTGGGGGGGCGGAGGGACAGCATTAGGAGATATACCTAATGTAAATGACGAGTTAACGGGTGCAGCACACCAACATGGCACATGGGTACATATGTAACAAACCTGCACGTTGTGCACAGGTACCCTAAAACTTAAAGTATAATAATAATAATAATAATAATAATAATAATAAAGAGCATGCAGTGGCAAAAAAAGAAAAAAATGATTAAGATGGTACATTTTATATGTAGTTTGTCACAATTAAAATTTTTTAAAAATCATGACAAATCACATAAAAATTCAGATATATGTGGCTCTTCATTTAAAAATCAGAAGCTCTGGAAACTGTGGGCCTCCACTGTTTCTCAGATATTTCACAGATTCCAGTTATCCTCCTCCTAGTCCATTTGCCTACCTGACTTCTGTAGATTCCTGAATGGCAATGCTGAAATGGCCAAATGCCAGAGTCAGACGCCATATCCCTGTGTTCCTTCACATGCTATAGTAGATCCCAGTAAAATTCAACCATATCATAAGCATCCCTTTACCGGCCTCCCAGTAAAACCAAGAGGCAATGGTGACAATAATGCTGTCTTTCACACCGTGGTTTGTGCTCCTAGAGTAACACCTGGTAAAAACAAGATAACTAAAAAGTTTGCTGAATAGAAAGATTTCCAAAAAAAATCATTTTAGAAGTTTGGAAAATCCCAGGACGGAAAGAAAATGTGACAACATAATATAAATGCATTACAAAGAAGGTGCTGACTTTGGAAATGAGGAAAAGTTGTAGATTAAAGGCAAATAAAGTACATAAATACTGTACAGTAGTCCCCTCCTTACCCATTGTCAACAATGGTACAAAAATATGAAGTGGAAAATTTCAGAAATAAACAAGTCATACATTTTACATTGTGCACTGCTCCGAGTAGCATGACTGGAGCACTGCTCCAGTCCCCCATGGACTTGAATTATCCCTCTGTCCAGCATATCTAGATTGTATACACTACCCACTCGTTAGACACTTAGTAGCCATCTTCATTATCAAATTGACTGTCAAAGTATCTCAGTGCTGTTTTCAAGTCGCCCTAATTTTACTTAATTATGGTTCCAAAGTGCAGGAGTAGTGATGCTGGCATATTATTATAATTGTTCCATTTTTATTGTTATTAGTTGCTGTTAATATCTTACTGTGCCTAGTACATCAATTAAACTTATTCATAGTTACGTATGTACAGGAAAAACATGGTATATATAGGGTTTTGTACTATCTGGTGATTTCAGGAATTACCTGAGTGTCTTGGAACATATGCCCTTTGAATAATGGAGGACTACTCTACTCAGCTGATAAAGTTGTTTTTCATGGATTATGGGTTAAAAATTTCTGAAACTGCTATACATGTACACTGTATTTGAACTATTAAAACATATTGGATGGCAGAGCTAGGTTTCTCACTGTTGGAGTGGGAGGTTACAGATAAGCAAGGGGAAAAGATTAGAATGGTCTGTGTGGTAATGGATAGGATACAGTTGGGAGATGTCATTATGAGCTCCTGTTTTGCCTAAATTAGATATAAGTCATTGCACATAGAAACATTTATACACTTATGTAAATAAACAGGTTTATAAACCTACTAGATTTTTCTTGCTCTCCCAGCTGGAGGGCTTAGAAGGTACTGTCACTCCAGTGGAAATGAGCACACCTAGTACCTAGATCTTGGTATCTAATAGTTTTCTCCAGTAAAGAGAAATGGATGATTCAAGGACTGGGGCAGGACATATACAAAATGAGTCTGTAACACACACACACACACACACACACAGAGAAAGATAAACATACACACACAGTATTAATAGGGCATGTCAAAGGAGCAAAGGAACCAACTGAAAGAGCCCCAAATGGCCAAAGCTGAAACCATCTGAACAACAAAATAAATCAGGTAATATTGGATTTTAATTCATTATATGAAATACATATCTATGAGTCCTCAGTGACATAGATGATTGAATAATTAAACTGGGGAAGAATAGAAAAATCTGTGCAGAACAATTTCAAATAATTCATGCAGATAGGCTGTACTCATGGAGGTGAAGTATAACTTGCCACTTCTTAAGTATGGGCTGTCCATGCTGACTTCCTTATGAAGAATGCAGTGTGAAAAGGAGGGGTGGGGAGAGGAAATGTAGCGTGTAGAAACCTGACAACACGGCCTCAGCAAGTTTATCAAGGATAATATCCACAATGAGAGTCCTATCGATAGCATGTACACTTGATGTGATATGAGGAAAATGACACTTTACTTCTGTGATCCCCTTCCCCAGATCACATATACCTAGTCTAATTATGAGAAAAAAATCAGAAAAAATACAATTCAGGAATATACTACAAAATACCTGACCAGTACATCTCAAACAGTTAAGGTCTTCAAAAACAAGAAAATCTGTAGAAATTGTCAAAGACAAAAGAAGCCTAAATAGAACAACTAAATGTAATGTGATATCCTGGATGAGATCCTGGAACTAGAATAAAGACAGGGGAAAAACTAAGGAAATCTGAATGAACTATGGACTTTGGTTAGTAAGAATGCATGGATACTGACTCATTAACTGTGGCAAGTGTACCATAGTAATGAGGGATGTTCATATAGGAAACTGGATGTGGGGTACATGGGAACTCTCTGTGATGTCTTTTCAAGTTTCTGTATATCTAAAGCCGTTTTAACACAACCGTTCTATTTTTACAAACAATACATTTGTATTTACAATGATCTCATTTTTTTCCTTTTTTGTTTACTTTTATTTATTTTTCTCTCTCTCCTCTCTGGAATGTCAGCTCTTTGAGAGTGAAAGTTATTTCTCTTTTATTCAAAGTGTTGTGTATTGATATAATGCTAATGGGCAATACATATATGGGTACAATGAATGAAATACTGAAATATCCTCTCCGCTGTAATCTAGATGCCCCATTAATTTCAGAAAGAGCTCTCCTCCTCTCCTGTAGATTTTGCTTCCTTCTTCTTTTCTGTTTTCAAATAATCCTCTCTACTTTCATATTCGTCTGGCATATCAGCTCTTCTACCAGCTTCAGGAAGGAACCTCCAGACAGCAGCCCTTGGTTTACCTATGTTTGTACACATAAAACCATGGGATTAAAGGTGGATCAACACAATCTGGATTTCAACCTATTTTGAAAATATTCGTTTAAAAATTATTTGGACTTTAAGTCATCCCTAATATATTTCTATACTTGATGCTTTAGGATGAATCTTGTATTATTTTTAATGACAGGTTTTTGGATTCCAACATATCTATTTATGCATATTACGAGTTGTAGATTTCTGAATAAGCAATACAATTTGATAAGCTAAAATTAAAGTTCCTTCTTGTTCCCAAAATTCCCAGTTTATTATCAATCATTTCACTCTGCTAACCACTGAAGACACTTCCTAATCACTAGTTTTCGTTTTTGAATTCTAGCATTTCTGGGATAACTCCTCTTTTGCTATGAATTGTAAACTATATTCATTGGACATATATTTTCAAATTTGCTTTCCTTCGCTTTCTCTAAGTAAAGTAGTGCATGTGTGTGGCTGAAACTATCTTTGTTTTTCTTAGGGATTCATCTTATTCCAGACAGCTATGTTATTGAAATGTTGGGTATCTTCTGGAGTTTTATTATGGTCCTTGAAATGAGAAAGCAAATGGGTACATATGGTCAGATACTTTTAAGTCTATTTCACTGGAGTGCCATATATTTATTGAATAATTTTGTTGAATAAAATATTTCTCTTATAGGAATACATAGATATCCCATAATAAAACATTTTATATGAAATTCCTCTTATTTTAATTAATGTAATACTTTTTCTAGTAACCAAAGGTAATATTTATTAAGTAAATACAAACTTCCAAGCTCCTCTCTAAGTAGTAAAACACATAATCTTCATAAAACTGCTAGACAGATATGATTATTACTGTTATTTCATAGATGAGAAAGATGTAATCTGGAGAGATTAAATCAATTGCCCAGGGATATACAGCTGTCAAACTATGGAAATAGAATTAAAACTAATAGAATCTAGCTCCCAAGCCCAAATTTTAACAAGTACATGCCATTTGAAGAAAGTAGTTTGGGGATGATTTTGTGATAATAATCTTTCTTCTGAGAATATAATTGGAATTAAAACACTTGGCTTTTTTTTTTTCCTCCAAGAATGTTATAGAGCTTGGGCATCGAGGGACTCTTGTAAAATTATCCAGCTTTCTGCCAAGAATTTGAATCTCATCTGATGCCAAGTGTCTGACTGTTTTTAAGCATTCCAAATCTGTGGTGTGTAGTGTGTTAACAGAAAAATGCTTTATTTCCTACAGAATTTGAAATCAATTTTCTTAGTGCCTGTCTTCTGCTTACTTCCCCAACGGGGAATATTCTTGGCTTCTTTCTTTTCCCATTGACACTTTCCTCCACCTCCTTAATGCCTTTGATGCCTCATTTAGCTCTTCACCTACACAGAATTTGATTTCACAGGACCTGAGACTTGTCTATCCCGGCTTTATTCTAACTCTGCCTGAGAGCCCTTCCTCTGCACTCACTGTGGAGTCTAGCCTTTTGTCTAGCACAGGGTGGACCCTGGGCCCCTGTGCCATCCTCCTCTTCAGCTGTCCCCCATGTCGGTGGTGGTGGGTTTCTACTGTTACATGTTGCCTCACACTCCCCTGTTGAGGTTTTCCAAGACATTTCATGTTAAATTACCATTTGAAAAGCCTGAATTGTTTTCTATTGACTAGATCCTGACAATTACAAACGTTTGTCAATATTTCAAGTTTTCCTGGGCTCTTAATGAATGTTGCTGTATTTCTCCTTGTAGAGGTTCAGTAAATGTTAGTTGATTAGGATAATACGTTGGATAAGAAAAGATACAAAAATAGACACAATATCAACTGAGGAGACTTGAAAATAGTGAGACCTTGTCTAACTGAGGATAGAGCGCCTCTGGCTAGAATTACATGTCAAACATCTTGAAATATAAGACTTACAATTTTTAAATAAAAATGTAAAATCATAAGTTTTAACATCTCAAAGCCTTTGCTGTAATAGTCGTTAGTAAGTCACTCTCCTCCCACCTTCTTGCATTCACCCCACCCGAATTTTAATTCGCTGTGATTGTGGAGCTTAAAATCAGTGATGGATGGTCATCATCTTTTTCTATTTTGAGACGCTTTCTAACATGAACAAATTTAATGTGAGGACCAGGCTGTAATCAGGTGTGTGTAGTCTGTTTTGGAATGAATAGGACATTGTCATTCGATGACTTGAGATATCTCAAAAGTATACAGGGAGAAATATGTGTAAGGCCACTGCAATGGCTGGAGTTATAATACTTGGTTTATTTAAATTTATTTTCTGTTTAGCTGGAAAGCTGCTCAGGCTAATTAACAAGCTCCTGACATGTAGCATCACACAATCCAAAGAAGTAAATGGAAACAAATTGCTACTTAGTGCTGAAATAATTAGAGGAGTATGGTCTTTAGGCATGAAAATGTTAACAACATAAAAAAGTCCACCACACGTTAGTAATCTTTGAAGTGTTTCTTTCACAGCGACCCAATGTTGAAGGTTTGGTCAAAGAGGGTTTTGTATTCTTTACAAAATTATATTTGGATGATCAGATATAAACTATATTGCATGATTTAATAATAAATTAGGAAAATATTTTGACTTTCACAACACAAATCAGCCTATACTTAACAATATTAAGTATTTCATTGAAAGAATTACAGGTTGTGAAAATGAAAGAATGAACAGTTGTTTTTATCGGGATGTAGCTCCAATAGAAGATTCACAACTATAATTACCACACTATTTTTATTAAAAACAAGCATTGAATATTCAGTGTACTCATCATATCCTCTTGTATATAAAAATATTACTAAAAGTTGTTTCTTCTCCTAAATAACTTTATCATTTAAGGTGGCAGCACCCACAAAACAAGGCAGTAATAGTTTGAAGGCACAGCTGATAAACATACAGAATAGGCAGGGCGTGGTGTTTCACGCCTGTAATGCCAGCACTTTGGGAAGGCGGGTGGATCGTGAGGTCAGGAGATCGAGACCATCCTGGCCAACATGGTGGAACCCCGTCTCTACTACAAATACAAAAATTAGCCGGGTGTGGTGGCGGGCACCTATAATCCCAGCTACTCAGGAGGCTGAGGTGAGAGAATTGCTTGAACCCGGGAGACGGAGGTTGCAGTGAGCGGAGATCATGCCACTGCACTCCAGCATGGGTGACAGAGTGAGACTCCATCTCAAAAACAACAACAACAACAACAAAACATACGATATAAAGTATTATTAGATTCTACAGTGGACAATGTGTAACATTTGCTTTATTTGGGGATTTTTATACTATCTCCCTATAATTGTGCTCTGTATATTCAAGGAATGTGAAGATTTTATGTTTAGTGAGTAGCAAATAATTATGACCACAGCAAATGAAATTTAAAAACTTAACTGTTCTATGTTAAGAAAACACTGAGATTGCATTTTAAGGACAAGAGGACTGCACTTTGGATTCCTATTATCTAGATGTCATGAAATAAATCATATTGATTTCAGATACTTTTCCTCATCAATAATTGGAATAAAGTTATGTACTTCTACTTACATCAAGGAATGTTTTGATGATTGGTGTGAAAAATATCTATGAAATCCTTTTACGTCTCTTTCACTAATTAATATCAAAAAGAACACATGCTTTATTGCTCTTAATGGCTTCCCTTAAGGTGTAACGTTTTTGTTTTACTAATCAGTTTTGTGATTTCTGCAGAGTCATGGAAGTGAGATGGTCAATCCCAGCAGTGAATGGAAACAGTTCTGGTCCTGGATTTTCAGCCCTGCATGCAACATGTTGTGGACGTATTTATTCAGTCCCCAGTTTATGAAGTGAACATAGGAACAGAATCAGCAGAGCTGTAGCCATTTCCCAGTCCAGTGATTTGACAAATTGCTGCCCCAATCAATCTGTCAAGATGTGTCTGTCATGCCTCCTCTTTCCTCCTACTAAGTTGTAGTTGTGGACTAGCTCTGTCTGGAGGCTCTGCTGCCCCAGGTTGCTATGGAGACCACAGTGATAGTAGATATGAAAGTAAAAGCTGCTCTTTTTCCTCCTCTTCTTACTAACAAACATGAACCGTTATCCTACCCTAGACTCCAAATATAACTGAGGCAGGTAGGGTGAGAATGACGGGACTTCAAAGCCATGTGAGGCTTCCTTTCTAATCCTCCACATGGGCAGGAAGCCCAGCTTCCCCATCCCCGCCTACTTACCATCTGCTTTGCAAAGGAAATGTTTGTGAGAATTACCCTCAGTAGTTTTTGTAACACTGTCTCATTTGAAAGTATTACATGTGAGTTCTCACACTCTCATTGTGAGTTCGCAGACTCCCAATGAGCACTCATTCCTCTAAAATCCCTAACAGAGTATAACTCATTTCAATCTTAGGTCTGAAGTAAATAGCTTACAGATTATAAAATCAGCAATCATTTGCTTCAATTAATTTAGAGAGTAGAGACACAGAGCTTGAATTCCCTGTTTCTACACAATTGCCGAGGACACATAGATGCAAGGATTCTAGGCAAGTGGCCTCTGAGAAATGCAATTATGAAACATGGAAGGGCTAATACTTTGGCACCAAACTATGCCTAATATATTGCCATTGATATGTGTACTTCTTACCTGGATGTTTCTTTGCATTGAGATAAAGATGCATTTAGTTTGGAGGAGAGTTGGTATGATGCTGACATCTGAGCCTGAAGCTCAGAGCATGAACACAAGAAATTTCCCAAAGATGTTTTATTTATTTATTTTTCTTATCATTCAGATACCAGGTGATGGGAATGCCCTTTGGGACTCTCTTGGAAAAGAAGCAAGCCTTGAAGTAGAATAGTAGACTAGAAAGAGGTCTGAGATAAAACAGAAAGGTGACAATATTATAATTTTAAGGGTTAGTTTTAGATATTCTCACTAATTTTCATATAAGTAAAATAGGGGCATAAATTACTTCCAGCTATGTATTAAATATTGAACAGTCTCATAAAGTACATGCATCTTGTACAATTTGATAAATATCTTAGGGGTTTTTACAGTTATCCTATGTCTGACATTTTTGTGCATAGCAGACCTCTCCGAAGGCTGAAATTTAAAGTAATCATGAAGTGATAGAATGGATCTATGTATTTTTTTTCCATGTATTAAGCAACATATAAGGCAGACAGTTTTCTCCCTACTCATTTAGTACATTATATTTGGGATATACACATCTATTTTTAAGTGTTTAAAATTACTGGACTCTCAAAGAAACCACTGTTTTCTCATGGTGGTACAGCTGTGTTTCTCCCTATGCAGGCTTCAGTCATCATGAAAGTGCTAGCACAGCTCACTCCGTGGTGGCCCCAACAATGCTGCTAATGGTATCAGGGTATTTATACTGTACTCAGTGTATATCAAAGGGGATGGCATTTAAAATTCAGAATAGCATGTTCAAATGACTCACGCAATGGACTGAAATGACAGTATACGGCAGGGAACAGTGTAAGCAATTCTACAATATTTACTTCTTAGTTCCATGTTGTGCAAACATTTTGTGATAATGTGCACAAACAAATATTTAGCAACTGTATTCTGCAGCTGCAAATCTAATGTGGGTGTGATAGGGGTTAGCTTTGTTTTTCAGATCTTGATAATTCTTTATGCTTGAAATAACCTATACAAAATTCTATTAAAATAAGGGTAAGTGCTATGAATTATTTCTTTTTCTTCACAAATTCTACTTAAATATGGTACATAGTTTCAAGCTAAACATTTATATAGCTATGGTTTTACTATTATGAATTTAGAGTAAATATGTGTATAAGTTATTTCCATCTAATGTGGTTATATCAAATATGTATATATGTATGAGGCTTTAAGTAAACACTCTGGATTTTCTTTCTTTCTTTTCTCTTTTCTTTTCTTTTCCTTTTTCTCTCTCTCTCTTCCTTTCTTTCTGTTTCTTTCTTTCTTTCTTTTCTTTCTTTCTTCCTTTCTTCTTTTTCTTGTTTCTACTCTTGTTGCCCAGGCTGGAGAGCAATGGCATAATCTCAGCTCACTGCAACCTCCACCTCCTGGATTCAAGCGACTCTCCTGCCTCAGCCTCCCAAGTAGCTGGGATTACAGGCATGCGCCACCATTCCTGGCTAATTTTTTGTATTTACTAGAGATGGGGTTTCACCATGTTGGTCAGGCTGGTCTCAAACTCGTGACCTCAGATGATCTACCCGTCTCGGCCTCCCAAAGCGCTGGGATTATAGGGGTGAGCCTCCATGACCAGCCTGGATTTTCTTGATATAGATGTGTTCTCCACTTCAGTATCCTGCCGGTATAAGAAATATGCTGGGCCCGGCGCAGTGGCTCATGCTTGGAATCCTAGCACTTAGGGAGGCCGAGGCAGGTGGATCATGTGAGGTCGGGAGTTCGAGACCAGCCTGTCCAACAGGAAGAAACCCCGTCTCTACTAAAAATACAAAATTAGCCGCATGTGTTGGTGCATGCCTGCAATCCCAGCTACTTGGGAGGCTGAGACAGGAGAATCGCTTGAACCCAGGAAGGGGAGGTTGCAGTGAGCCGAGATCACACTGTCACACTCCAACCTGGGCAACAAGAGAGGGACTCCATCTCAAAAAAAAAAAAGAAAAAGAAAAGAAAAGGAAAGAAATATGCTATAACCTTTCAGTTTGTAAAATATGTCTTTTCTTCCCATCTGCAGGATTTGAACTGAGTACACTTCATTTCACGTGCAATGATTGCATTTGATAAATATACTCTGTCATTGAAGGAAGGTGGAGGGACATTCAACATGGGTCTGAATTAAGTATTTTGGGGCCTCACTAAACATGTGATTACATTTGATTTGATAATGGAAACTTTGCTCATTTGAGGAAGTCACTGGTAGTCTCTGAGATATGACCAAGAGGGCACTGTAGAACCTTGTGGAAAAACTACTGGGACCAGCAGGTTGTGGGTGCAGGGTTGCCCAGGTTTTGTTGGTTTCTTTGTTTGTTGTATCACACTGAGCAATGAGACAACTGTACTAAATTTCAGTGATGTCAGTATTATTAGCACAGAGTCTAAAAAAACACTTTGACTCCTTTTATGCAGACTAGATTTGGGCCTGGGTTTTTTACATAATGCTATTTACTTTTAAAAGCTTTTCTTATTCCTTTTTTTTTCCTTTTAATTGGTTGTAAACATTTGTCTTCCCACCAGCTTAGATGTCTCTAGAACTAAAGGGCTTTATCAACTTCATTTCTTCATTGCTTATTCTGTGTTACTTCATATGGTGTTTTGAATGTGATAGATATTTGATATATGTTTGCTGAGTTAATTTAAACTCTGCTTCTGGATCTCAAAAGAAAATATACACAAGTAAGTAACTTAAACAAATGGAGTCTTATCAATGTGGAAAGAAGCTACTTAGTCCATTCTATCTTGTTTTCTGTATCTAGATAGAGTCTTCCTTCTCAGAACTAGGGCTGTGAAGTGGTGCTGTGCAGCTGGGCTCTATAGATAAAGACGCATGAAGAAGTTGATAGATGATGATCATCCTGAAATTGCTATGAGAGTGAAATAGGTTTTTTTAAGAAATTCTTCAAGATTTGCCACTGACTATTTTAAGAAAATGGCACAGTGGAAAAAATGGAGAACTCATGTTTACATGTAGTTTTATTTGTCAGTCTGCAATATATTAGGTGCTACGTTTGAGCAAGTCACTCAGTTTTTCAATGTTTCCAAAGAGTCTAGCATGCCCTTTACCTAAGTATCTGTATGGCACATATGCTTACCTCCTTCTATCCTTTGATTGGAAATCCTATCAATGGGTCCTACCTTCACTGATCTATTTAAAATAACTCTCCACACAGCTGTTCCTGCTTGTCTGCTCTGCCTGCCATTTTCCTTGCCTATGAGCACCTCTCAATGTCTCCCTTTCTGGGCTTGCATATTGTTTACTTCGTGCTCACCTAATGTCTGTCTTCTGTCATCTGCTCCTGCCCCTTGAAAATGAGCACTAGGCAATGACCATGATGACAGCAAGCCATGTTATTGACAGATGGGTTCCAAGATTCCAGCATGACAGTTGGCCCATAAAAAGTATTCACTAAATAGTCATTAATAAATAAATGTAACAAAGTCTTTTTTTATTATACTTTAAGTTCTGGGATAAATGTGCGGCACGTGCAGGTTTGTTACATAGGTATACACGTGCCATGGTGGTTTGCTGCACCCATCAACCCATCATCTACATTAGGTATTTCTTCTAATGCTATCCCTCCCATAGCCCCTCACCCCACAACAGGCCCCAGTGTGTGATGTTCCCCTCCCAGTGTCCCTGTGTTCTCACTGTTCAACTCTCATTTATGAGTGAGAACATATGGTGTTTGCTTTTCTGTTCCATGTTACATGGACTCAACCTTTTTTTATGACTGCATAGTATTCCATGGTATATATGTGCCACATTTTCTTTATCCAGTCTATCATTGATGGACATTTGGGTTGGCTCTGTCTTCGCTATTGTGAACAGTGCTGCAATAAACATATGTGTGCATGTGTCTTTATAATAGAATGATTAATAATCCTTTGCTTATATACCCAGTAATGGGATTGCTGGGTCAAATGATATTTCTGGTTCTAGATCCTTGAGGAATCGCCACACTGTCTTCCACAATGGTTGGAGTAATTTACACTCCCACCAACAGTGTGAAAGTGTTCCCATTTCTCCAAATCCTCTCCAGAATCTTCTGTTTCCTGACCTTTTAATGATCGCCATTCTAACTGGCATGAGATGGTATCTCATTGTGGTTTTGATTTGCATTTCTCTAATGACCAGTGATGTTGAGCTTTTTTTCATGTTTGTTGGCTGCATAAATGTCTTCTTTTGAGAAGTGTCTGTTCATATCCTTTGCCCACTTTTTGATGGAGTTGTTTGTTTTTTCATGTAAATTTGTTTAAGCTCTTTGCAGATTCAGGATACTAGCCCTTTGCCAGATGGATAGATTGCAAAAATTTTCTCCCATTCTGTAGGTTGCCTGTTCATGCTGATGATAGTTTCTTTGGCTGTGGAGAAGCTCTTTAGTTCAACCCAATTTGTCACTTTTGGATTTTGTTGCCATTGCTTTTGGTGTTTTAGTCATGAAGCCTTTGCCCATGCCTATGTCCTGACTGGTATTGCCTAGGTTTTCTTCTAGGGTTTTCATGGTTTTAGGTCTTACATTTAAGACTTTAATCCATCCTGAGTTAATTTATGTATAAGGTATAAGGAAGGAGTCCGGTTTCAGTTTCCTGCATGTGGCTAGCCAGTTTTCCCAACACTATTTATTAAATAGGGAATCCTTTCCCCATTTGATTGTTTTTGTCAAGTTTGTCAATTATCAGATGGTTGTAGATGTGTGGCATTATTTCTGAGGTCTCTGTTCTGTTCCATTTGTCTATTTATCTGTTTTGGTACTAGTACCATGCTGTTTTGGTTACTGTAGCCTTGTAGTATAGTTCGAAATCAAGTAACATGATGCCTCCAGCTTTATTCTTTTTGCTCAGGATCATCTTGGCTATATGAGCTCTTTTTTGGTTCCATGTGAAATTGAATGTAGTTTTTTCTAATTCTGTGAAGAGAGTCAGTGGTAGCTTGATGGGAATAGCATTGAATCCATAAATTACTTTGGGCAGTATGGCCATTTTCACGATATTGATTCTTCCTATCCATGTGCATGGAATGTTTTTCCATTTGTGTCCTCTCTTATTTCCTTAAGCAGTGGTTTGTAGTTTTCCTTGAAGAGGTCCTTCACCTCCCTTGTAAGTTGTATTCGTAGGCATTTTATTTTCTTTGTGCAATTGTGAATGGGAGTTCACTCATAATTTGGCTCCCTGTTTGTCTATTATTGGTGTATAGGAATGCTTGTGAAGTCAATTTTTGAAAGCAACAAAAATTGTCCTAAAGGTTAAAACTAAAAATCCACATTGGAGGAACTGCAGGGGCAGCATCCCCGGGCAGCCCAGCCCCGGGAGTAGGCAGGCAATGGCTCCCTCAGCTGACCCGAGGTGCCTGCAGCGGGACTTCCTCAGCCTCTATCCACTTGACCTCGACCTTGCTTGTGGACCTGGCGACTCCAGCCTGGGCCTGGGTCCCACGTCCTGAGACTACCTTAGCTCAGATGCTCCTGCTCTGCCAGGTCCTCCTCAAGGCGGCTAGTGCTTCTGGCATTGCAGATAGAGTGGTAGCATATAATGTATAATCAATGAATTTCAAGACAATTTTGGAGCTGAAACCCAAGCCTATCAATCATGTCTACACTGCTCAGACAAGCTCTGCATCAGGAGACTGGAAAAGCCATGCTTGGAAATCCCGGACACAGGGAGCGACCTCAAAGATGGGACAGCAAGGACGTGACACAGACGTCCTTGGCCCAGGGCCCTTCCTGCCCCGCTGGGGATGCAGCCACCACGGGTTCTGCCGGGAACCTCTGATCCGAAGCTCACCAGAGTTTACATGTGACCTGGAGACACACCTCGGACAGCCAACAATTCAGTGTTTTGAATCAGTCGGGACAAAACAACGTGCCAGTATCAGAATGACATACCTTAGAAAGAATGACATATTCCTAGGCCTCTGGGAGTTTGCAACAAGTACTTAAGTTATACACTTTATTATTGGAAAGCATCATGTACGGGAAGGAAAACAGCCAAGACAAACACAAATGCGTTTTTGATGGATATGGATAAAGGGGAAACCACCGTTCCAATGTTCAAGCAGTGATTCCATCCGAAGACTACACAAGACGACAGAAAGCCCCAGCAAGTGAGCCAGCCGCGGGACAACAGCAATGTCCTTCCTGACCATCGTGGAGCTGGCGGTGTCGGCAGCCCCTTAGCTCCCATACGCATCAGGGTACGCGCCCAGCAGGCAAGGGCGACCCTGCCGGAAGGACGCGGGCTGAGCTTAGAGGGGCACCCAGCGCTGCTGGAGCTTCCCATGCTGCAAATGCTGTGCTGTGATCCAGAACTTAATTATTTATTTATTTATTTATTTATTTACTTATTTTTTTATTTATTTATTTTACTTTAAGTTCTGGGGTGCATGTGTGGAAAGTGCAGGTTTGTTACATAGATATACTTGTGTACTTGTGCCATGGTGGTTTGCTGCACCCATCAACCCATCATCTACATTAGGTATTTCTCCTAATGCTATTCCTCCCCTAGCCCCCCCTACCCCCTGCAGGCCCCAGTGTGTGATATTCCCCTTCCTATGTCCATGTGTTCTCATTGTTCAACCCCCACTTATGAGTGAAAACATGCGGTGTTTCATATTCTCTTCCTCTGTTACTTTGCTGAGAATGATGGTGTCCAGCTTCATCCATGCCCCTGCAAAGGACATGAACTCATCCTTTTTTATGGCTGCATAAGTATTCTATGGTGTATATGTGCACATTTTCTTTATCCAGTCTATCATTGATGGGCATTTGGATTGGTTCCAAGTCTTTGCTGTTGTAAACAGTGCCACAATAAACATATGTGTGCATATGTCTTTATGTAGAATAATTTATAATCCTTTGGGTATATACCCAGTAATGAGATTGGTGGGTTAAATGGTATTTCTAGTTCTAGATCCTTGAGGAATCGCCACACTGTCTTCCACAATGGTTGAACTAATTTACCTTCCCACCAACAGTGTAAAGGCAAGCGTTCCCACTTCTCCACATCCTCTCCAGCATCTGTTGTTTCCTGAATTTTTTAGTGATTGCCATTCTAACTGGTGTGAGATGGTAACTCACTGTGATTTCAATTTGCATTTCTCTAATGACCAGTGATGATGAGCTTTTCTTCATATGTTTTTTGGCCACATAAATGCCTTCTTTTAAGAACTGTCTGTTCTTGTTCTTTCTCCACTTTTTGATGGGGTTGTTTTTTTCTTGTAAATTTGTGTAAGTTCTTTGTAGATTCTGGATATTAGTCCTTTGTCAGACGGATTGCAAAAAATTTCTCCCATTCTGTAGGTTGCCTGTTCACGCTGATGATAGTTTCTTTGGCTGTGCAGAAGCTCTTCAGTTTAATGAGACGTATTTGCCAATTTTGGCTTTTGTTGCCATTGCTTTTGGTGTTTTAGTCATGAAGTCTTTGCCCATGCCTATGTCCTGAATGGTATTGCCTAGGTTTTCTTCTAGAATTTTTATGGTTTTATGTCTTATGTTTAAGTCTCTAATCCATCTTCAGTTAATTTTTGTATAAGGCATAAGGAAGGGATTCAGTTTCAGTTTTCTGCATACTGGTACCAAACAGATATATAGACCAATGGAACAGAACAGAGGCCTCAGAAGTAACACCACACATCTACAGCCATCTGATCTTTGACAAATCTGACAAAAACAAGCAATGGGGAAAGGATTCCCTATTTAATAAATGGTGTTGGGAAAATTGGCTAGCCACATGCAGAAAACAGAACTCTTAGGATAGTAGCATACACAGAAATACAAACGGGGATTTTGGAGCATGATGGTACAACCAATTCCAATTTTGTTGTAATTTTTAAAATTCTGTCACCTTCTATGCATACAATCCATTAGATGATATATTCTGTACAGAGGAAGAACCAGATCATCCAACCAAAAACAAATGAATGAATGCCTTACATATTCCTAAATGTACTTTTGAAGAGCTTTTGAGAGGCTGACTTCAAACCGTGTAAGAAACTAAGATGGAAATTGTGCAGACTTTTCTGGGACTTTTCTAATGTTTGTGATACTGTATTTAGGTTCTTTTTCCATTTTCTTTTAAGGAGTACATTTGGAAATTCAAAACAATTGGCAAACCTTCAATTAGTGTTTTAAATGCAGAGAATTTCTGTATTTTGGGCACCTTCCTAATACGCTTTATCATTTAGCACTTTGACTTGAGTGGTGTTGATTAAACGGTTGACCAGTAACTATGTTTTTATAAATCTACTGTACAAATTATACAGAGTTTAAGATTTAAGATACAGCTTCTAAGGTCAACGCTGTATATACGTGTATAATTTTTAGAAAAGATTTTGTATATGGAAATTTTCTATTTATATATAATATTTTTACTTGTATATATTGAGAGTATTTAGTATACTTTATATAAATAAAGACAGCTGGTAATTGCTAAAAAAAAACAAAAATAATAAAACCATGTCAACTACAGTCAGGTACCAAATAAGGACGACCATTATCTCCATTATTTTTCAACAATATTTTATGAGTTCCAGCAAATACAGGTAAATAAAAAAATTGAAATTTCTTTTAGAAATATTTAAGAGAGCCCTAAGTTGGAGGGTTGTGGGGGACATGCCAGGGAATTTTTTTTTCTATTCCTACTTTTCTTAGAGTTTTCATTAGGAATTGCTGCTCAATTTGACCAAACATCCTCTCAGAATCTTTAATTGAAGGGAGAAATATGTAAATACATACACACATACACACACACACACACACACACATACATACATATATACACACATATATATGTACACACACACATACAACTTGTTGAGGAAATTAATTATATTCATAATAATTCATGGATATTTATTCAGGATTTCTCTTTTGAAATAAAGACCACTTGCTCATAGCAAAATTTCATTTCTCACTTGCTGAATTCCATATGCTAATACTGTATTCAAAATACAGTATTGGCATATATATTTATATTAATAATTGTCTCATTTATTTTAGTTATACTACTCAGTTTTATCACTCTGTTCCTGATGCTTTTTCAAAGTAGAACTTTTATCAATTGTAAAATTTAAATTAACTTGCTTAATGGGTCTTGAGCTACTCAGTTGGCCACATAACAATTAAAAGAAAAAAGAAAATGTTGCTAGAATCATTGAGGAAATCATCTTGGAATTACAACAAATGCTGAAATAGTGTTTCCATAGCCACGTGAACTAGCTAATAATGTATTTACTTCAATTAGTTTAACTCAGAATGATATGTCTCTTTATACACTTTTATTACATAGAATCTTGTTTTAATTGAGTCTTTGAAAACAATGAATTATTTTCACTCATAGCCTTAAATATTAAGTCATTACCTTAAATAAGTACAATTTTATCAAATGTTTCAATATTCTTTTCTAACTAAAATAGGTGGCTCTTTTCTATATTGAAATTCAGTGATTTATTATTATTGTATTATGATTAGTTTCACTAACATTTATTTTTATTAGAGCTGAGAGCTGAAACTGCATTCTTAATTGTAATAAATAATTATCAAAATCAAACATTATTGCATAATTATACACTATTTTAGGCTGAAATTTTAGGAATTGTGAAATTTTAGGAATTCTGAAATTTAAATTATTCATAGTTCTTTCTTTCATCATATAACCAGATGGACCTTCTTGTTGGGACTTTTCATTTTCAACGACATAAAATTTAGACTAGAAATGCCTATTGAAATATTCCTATGTCATTTCTATATATTTATGAAGTATTTTTAAAAATTAAAATGCAGAAAAAAATAATAAAACGAATGAATGCATAAAATGCCTCCTCAGGAACATCACACTACCTTCCTTGAGCTATTATGTTGACGATAATCTGACTCCCCAACCCTAATGTGATGTATTTCTAGCTTTTCCAGCTCTGTCCTGTATCCTGTGGTTGCAGCAACCAAGATGAGAGCTGATGCGTCTCAATCATGTCAAATTCTTTTTTTTTTGAGTTGTTTCCTCCACGTTCCCAATTATATTTGACTTCACATTGTTCATTAAGCCACTACTTCCAAAAGTTATGTGATAAGGTTTTCTTAGATGCAGCTCTATACCCTACTTTCCAGCTGGGTGATTTCTGCTGCTACACTTGATTTACTTTCCAATCCAACTGTAACAGCTCTTGCGAATATTACAGACTCATTTCTTGCTCGAATGCTTCTCTCTTAAGAAGGTCTTATCTGCTGCCCATGGCTAGCAACTGCCATGACTCTGTGAGCAGTCTGCAGTTGTGAATGTATATACCTGCAGGAAACCACAGAAGGGCAGTATGCTCCCTCACCCTGCCACCAGAAGACTCCTCTGTAAGCCTGAATGTGCTAGTAGATACACAGTGGCAGGAGGACTCCCTAACCCCACATGAAAGCCTTTACATTACAGTTTCAACCAAAGTTGTCACCCAGTAATACCTGTAAAAAGCCAAGTTCTTATTTTTCCTTCAGTTCATAAATGAGTGCATAAAAAAAGATTCATTTATTTGGTTTCCACATATAGTCAGTATTTTGGAGTGAACAGTAAATTGTGTTATAGTTTCTAGATTAGCCTAGTTATTTTATCTGTAAAGTGACCTGTTTCAAAATCAACCCTCAAAGTCATGTTTAAGATCCTTTTCAGATAGGATCCAGAATAAGGAAATAATTTACTTATGACAAGTGGGATGAGTCCAATATCTAAGTGACTGTTTTCCATCATTGTTACTAGCAGGCAGAAATACATCAATCTGACTCTCTTAAGATCAAAATCTTACTTGGTTTCCTGACATCATGTGAGGCCAGTAACTATGATCCTCACAAGTTAATCTTCCTGCCCTTGCTGTCTGTGAAGGGAGGTGTGTGCGTGTTTCCTGATGTGTGCTTAAAATATGCCTAGACAAAGCAGCAGTGCCCTCTTTTTATCAATTAAAAGCAAGCTCAGCTATGGGCATCCTTGGCTTTATATTGCAGAGCAGCGGCAGGTAGCTAAATTCCTCCTTAGAATCTCATAGAAGTTAGAATGGCCTCCAAGGGGAAACCAGAAAGGGCGAAGAACCAAAAAATGTTGTATGAACTTTTCTTCTTAATAGATGAATGGAACTTAAGAGCTTTCAGTTCATGAACTGAGTCGTTAGATTTGTAGTGGTTTTAATATTAGATTAAATCCATAAATATCTATTTGAATATAATTTCTCCTTTCTATTCTTATTGATTGTCACCATTTATCAACCCTGTTGCTTGGGTACTCACCTATAGCAGTTTGAGAGAATAACTGTGCTAATACTTTATCTGATTAAAATTCACAACATTTTATTTGATTTATAAAATGTGAATGAAAGTAAAAAGGACAACTGGATTTATTGGTTATTTCTTATTTGGCAGGAATAATTTGTTCATCATTATTCAAGATATAGAACCTATATTTTCCAAACTGACAGTATCAGGCTGATATAATACACATTTAAAGCAAAGAAGAAAAACTGAAAAAAAAAACACACTATCTGAATCCTATTCCCTGAAAAGATTAATAATCCTGCATTAATTAAGAAATGTGTATTTGTCAAAGACTTAAAATTATGATTACACAGATACTCATAAGTGACCTTATATTTTAAAAATTCATTATCTCTTTAGGGTGAAATTTTATTATTGTTTAATGTTCTTATATTTTTCACTTATACTTGAAAAAAACTTTAAGATTGAAGCACAAATATAAAGCTTTAAAAGTAAAGCAACTGCCCATTGCCTATTTCATAGGCAACCATATTTAACCTATACATGTCATATTTTTCCCATATCTACACCCACATTTACATATTTACATATTCCTATATTTATATACTTATTCAAAATTGATTTTCATACCATTATTTCTTTTTGTTTAATCCTAGATATTATCTATTGTACACTTAATATAGAATATGAGTACTTAGCTATTTTTTCCACTGCCCCATATATTTTAATTTATCAGAAATTCCCAATAGTCACATAATATTGATTATATCAATATTTAGAGGTTATAATATAACGTCGATACAAATACATAAGCCAAGTTCATAAATTCATTCTAAGCCAAAAAAAAGTAAAAGAAAAAACACTGGAAATTTCACTGAGATTGTCCTAAATCTATAGAAAAATAGGGCAGAATTGTTATCTTCACAGTACTGTGTCCAGCAATCCATGACATAGAATACCCACCAACACAATCAAGGTAATAAAATACTCATTTACCCTAAAAGTTTAATCTTGCCACTGTATAATCTGTCCTTCTGCCTCTTCTCTTCTCCCCATTCCCTGAACAATCACTAATCTGCTTTGTGGCACTATACATTTGTTTACATTTTCTACAATTTTATGTAAATGTAATCATTTAATACATAGTATGTTTTCTGGCTTCTTTCACTAAATATAATTATTTTATATTTATTCACGTGGTATCATGTGCCCATCGCTCATTCCTTTTTTTTCTTGTTATGTGGAGTCACATTCCATTATAAGGATATATCTCAGTTTGTTTACCCATTTACCTTTTGATGGACATTTGAGTTTTCTAAATTTTCTGCTTAAAAATACAGCTGCCACGAATATTCATGAAAAGTATTTGTAAGGACATTTACTTTCATTTCTCTTGGATAAATTTCTAAAAATTAATTTACTGGATCACGTAGTATGGCATATTTCAATTTTATGAAATTGCTAAATTATTTTCCAAAATCATTGTGAGATTTTCAATTTTTATTCTTAGTCTCTGAGCATTCCAGTTCCTCCAAAACCTTACATACACTTACTATCTGAGGCATACATAATTTGGACATTTCAGAAGATTTATAGTGGTATCTCATTATAGTTTTAATTTACATTTCCCTAATTGCTATTATGTTAAGCATATTTTCATGCACTGATTTGCCATCAACATAAGTTCGAGAATATACCTGCCTAAGATTTTTTCTCATGTTTTATTTGGTCATTTGTATTATTATTGAGTTTTGAGTGTTCTAAAATATATTCCAAGTATATATTATTTATCAGAAAAAGATTTACAAATACTTTGTCAAAGTTTATGACTCTCTTAAAGGCATACTGCATAGAAAAGAATGGTTCAATTTCGATTACTCCCAACTTAACAATTTGTGTTTTTATGGGATGTACTTTTGGATTAATAATTACAAAAATAAATCCTGCCTTAATGCCACAACGGTTTTCTCCAAAGTTTACTTCTAGAAGTTTTATAAGCAGGTAATTGATTCACTCTGAGTTAGTATTAGTATGTCGTGTAAGGTATAGATCAAAGCTCCTTTTCTTTTCTAATGAGGATTTGAAATAGTCCCAGCACAATCTGTTAAAAAGATTTTACTTTCTCTACTCCATTGCAACATTGCTGAAAAATAGTTGTTTATTTTTGTTTGTATTTATTTCTGGACATATATTATATTATATTATTATTATATTATATGAATTATATTACATCATATATTATTCTTTTATTTTACTTTATCTTTTTGATAACACAATGTCTTGATGATTATAGTTTCTTTATAGCTCTTAAAATCAAAGGATGTTGGTTTAACAGCTTTGCTTTTATTTTCCAAAGGTGGTTTGGTTATCCTGGATTTTTTAAATTTCCACATGAATTTTAATAATAGTTTGTCAATTTTTATATAAAAGTCTGCTGGTATACCCATTTGTCAATTAGGGTTGATAAATACTGAGTCTTGTGACACATATATTTAAATGTTTAAAAATTACTCACAGCAATGTTTTGTATACAGAGCTTTTACTACTTTTGTTAGATTGATACATAAATATTTCATGGTTTTGGAGATTTTATAATTTTTTAAAATTAGAAATTCTGATTGTTTATAAAGAAATATAATTATTTTATATTTATCTTATTTCCTGAAACTCTGCTAAAAAAATTAGTTATGATTTTTCCAGGAGCTTTTTTTTTTTTTTTGGTAGATTCTAGTGCACTTTTTGTAAGCCATCATGTCATCTGCAGATAGACACTTTTATTCCTTCTTTTCAAATATAGATACCTAATTTTTTTCTCTATATTGCTCTACCTAGTACCTTTATGGAAATGTTGACTAAAAGTAGACAGTGTGGACACTCTTTTATTTTTTCTAAACTTAGGTCATTAAGGCCTTTAGTCTTTTACCATTTAGTAATGATATTACCTGTAGGTTTTTTTTTATAGCTTCCCTATGCCAGTTTGAGGAAGTTCCGTTCTACCATTACTTTGCTTAAAGTGTTCAACAGATATGAATTTTGAATATTGCCAAATGTTTTTTGATATTTCAACTTAAGTTTTTATGTGGTTAATTACACCAATTGATTTTCTAATGTTAAACCAACCTTGTATTCCTGGATTAAACTCCATTTGATCATTTTGTATTATCTGATTTGCATTGATCATGTTGTATTGTTTGCTTTGTTAAAATATTTAATAATGTTTACATAAGTCCTTTATCTGGCTCCTTTTGAAAGTTTTAAAAGTTTGTTCTTTTTTATCTTTAGTTTGCAAAATTTTAATTATGATGTGTCTTAGTGTAGATTTATTTGGCAGGATCCTTTTGAGGTTTGTTAAGCTTCTTAAATCTGTGGGCTCATGTCTGTCATCCAATTGGAGAAATTTCCAGACATTATATGTTTAAATACTCTTTCAGTCTCTCTTCTTTCTCCTCTCCTCTGTGACTCATATGATATGCATTTTATACATTTTGTGACTATCCTTCGGGTTACTTTATTTTTTTTTTTTTGGTCTATATACTCTATTGTTCAGATAGGGTGAATTCTATTATTCTGTCTTCATCTTTGTTAATTCTACTCTCTCTCATTCATACTTTGTTATTGAACTATTCCCAAGTGTTTTTAAAATTTATGAAAAAAATATTTGTATAATATCTATTTGGATATTATAACATAACTTTTTTTGCTGAGATTTTATAATTTTTCACTTGAATCAAAAAAACTTGTAATTTCTTATGGCAACATTTTTGTTGATTGCTTCAAAATCCTTGTCAGAGAGTTCCAATATGTGATTTATCTCATGGGTATTAGTAGATTATTTCTTCCCTTTAAAATTGTGATTTTTCTGGTTCTCAATATGACATATAATTTTTACTATATCCTGGTCATTTTGTTTATTATATTAAGTGATTCTGCCTCTTACTCGAGATTTCTTTTTTTAAGCAGAAATTTACTATTTAGCTCACGGGTTTGTGGTCCATGGTTCCATTTATGATATATGTTTTAGAGCCGTTTGGTGCTACTTTGTTCTGACTGATTTATCTCGTGTCACTGGGCACCCACTGTTCCCTGCTGGGATTGTTTGAAGGGATGGAAAAAGCTTTCCCCGGTCAGTGCTGGTTATGGAGCGTTCCTCCCTGCTGTAGAGGAGGTAGGATAATGGGGACCTTGGAGCAGGTCTATCTTTGCTGGTACTCTCCAGCAGGATGGTGTCTCTAGGCAGGGGAGGATAGTCTAGGACCTTGACAAATTGGCCTCCCTCACTCGGCACGTATGAGGAGGTACCCCTGCCAATGATCCTGGTTACACAGTGCCTCTGAGTGGGGCAGAGTATTCTCAGGCCCAGGGAGGGGAGGCTAGCACTTCTGCTGGCTTCCGGTTGTCACCACTCACTGATGTTTTTGGCCTTGCCTGTTATTAGTGGGGCTCCTTTACCATCCAGAGGAAGTATGAGCCTATCTAGCGTGCTTTCTGTTTTAATGATGGGGCTGAGAAAGTGCCTGGCCTGTTTGGTGTTCCTCTGGTGGAGCAGGTAGGGTATTCGGCCTCTGTGCTGTCCAGTGCTGGCCTGAGACCCCTAATCAGATTTTCCTTCTCCTTCTGTCTTTCAGAGTTCTTATCTGGTTGTCTTTTGTATTTTCTTCAATGTTTACAGTTGTACTTCTTGGGGAGGAGCAGAGAGAGATAAGCCTGTGCCTTTTTTTTTTTTTCACGGAGTTTCACTCTTGCTGCCCAGGCTGGAGTGCAGAGGTGCGATCTCGGCTCGCTGCAACCTCCGCCTCCCCGGTTCAAATGATTCTCTTGCCTCAGCCTCCCAAGTAGCTGGGATTACAGATGCCTGCCACGAAGAACGGCTAATTTTTTTTTTTTTCTTTTTTTTGTATTTTTAGTAGAGACGGGGTTTCACCATTTTGGCTAGGCTGGTCTGGAACTCCAGACCTCAGATGATCCACCTGCTTCGGTCTCCCGAAGTGCTGGGATTACAAGCATGAGCCACCATGCCCAGCCGTATGTGCCATCTTGTCAGGGCCAGAAGTCATTCTAAATTGGTTTTAAGTGGCCAATTCTTTAATGATTTGTGGTTGAACAATTTTTCTATGTATTTAACAAGATATATTTTCCTGTTTATTAACTTTTTTTCGCTAATTATTCTTCTCTCCTTATTTTACATGATAGTTTAAAATTATAAACATATTAATATCTTTTTCAGGTGTGTTTGCTATAAATAACTCTTCAGCTTCTTGTTCTTTTAATTTTTTTTAAATTTTAAAATTTTTACATGGCTTATATTTTTGGATATGATTTTTGGAGAAATTGAAATTATTTTAACTGGAAGAACTAGACTTACTAATTCTATATTTTAAAAAATGTTGAGAGTTGTTGATAATAACAGACTTCAACATTATATTACAACTGATGGTGGTTCATGCCTGTAATCCCAGCACTTTGGGAGGCCGAGGCGGGTGGATCACGAGGTCAGGAGATCGAGACCATCCTGGCTAACACGGTGAAACCCTGTCTCTACTAAAAAAATAAATAAATAAATAAATAAATAAATAAATAAATAAAATACAACTGATGCTATTGATAATAACAGGTTTGCAGGGAAAAGAAAAGAAAATATTAAGTAGACGATGTAATGCCTATTTATTTTTTGCAAGAGGATTATAGTGATTTGGATCAATTTGATTTAATCTGAATTAGTACTCGGGTCAATATTGGCAGAATCAGATTTTTATGCTTTTAGAATCATTTTCTCTTATATCTTAGCCTATTTTATGTTACATAACATATGCTACAAAGCTTATCCAATTTATTGGTGCAAAGTAGGTGCTCAACAATTATTAATAATTTACCAATAAATACAGTGACCTGAACATTCTATCTGCCTTTCTGTGGAATTCTTGATTCCTCATATTGCCTAATATAGACCATAAACTCAGGAAGACCTCAGTAAGTATGAATGGAAGATTCATGTTGTGTATAAACAGGTGATCACAGAATGTGACAAGAGGATGAACACTGATGGCTCTTACTGCAGTGATAAATAATTAGCTCCCTCTATCTTTTATAAAATGTTTCTGACCACTAGGGAAAAATGGAAGGTGGAAGAAACAACCAATAATTTCAAGGCTTTGCCATCAAACAAAATGATAAATGTAATGACAATTGTATTCTTTTTATTCTTTTTTTCAGGTTCAGGTTCTGAGGAATGCTGGAGAAGAAGTGACTCTAACAGTTTCATTTTTAAAAAGAGCACCTGCTTTCCTCAAACTCCCATTGAATGAAGATTGTGCATGTAAGCATTTATAAGGAATAGATAAAAGTGCTCACATCATTATAGTTACATAATTATTATTTTGACAATAATTGGTGATTTCTTCTTAAAGTTGAGATTTTTGCCTGACTGTAAACATTTTTATATTACAAAGTATTCTACTAACCCTTATGAAAAGGGAACAGATGTTATTTTTCTTGAAGAATAGATTCACCACATTACAGTTTTTTCTAACCTACAATTGGAGAAGTATTATTTGTTTTAAAAATAAGCATATCAAATAGCATGTATGCATTATGCATGTCTATTAAATTTCATCAGAATATTTGGTGAATGTATTTTCTCTAACTAAAAATTAATACTAAACAAGAATGTGTGCTTAAGTTATTCTGATGGGAGAGATGAAAAAAAGTGTTTGCCTTTGAGGGAATGTACTAATTTACATAGAACTACTTAAAAAGTTATTTGTCAATTTTATTTTCCTGTTCCATTTTCTAAAATGAAATGTATATTATCTAATACTTTTGCTGAAAAATTGAAGAATAATACATTTTTCACTGAGACATAATTTGTATGCAATAAAATGCAAAGATCTTGCACAGTCCGATCAGTTCTGAAAAGGCACACATTTGCTTAATCCACTTCTTACAATCATAAAACTGTTCCCAGTAAATAACAGCCCAGAAATGACTACTCACTTACACTCTCTTCTTCATACATTATTTTGCCTCTTCTAGAACTTTACAGAATGGAATTATACTATATTTTTTATTCTGGCTTCTTTCATTATGAATAATTTCCTTCAGATTCACTTATTTCTTAGATTCACATATTTCTTAGTTTGTTCATTTATATTACTGTTTATTTTGCTGTTTATATTGCTGTTTATTATTCCATTGTATGAATGTACTACATTTATTAATGCATATTTCTGTTGAAGATACCAGCACTGTTCCCAGTATTTTGCTATAATAAGTAAAGCTGCTGGAAATGTTCTTTTATTTAACTTTTATTTTAAGTTCAGGGGTACAAGTGCAGGGTTGTTACATAGGTAAACTTGTGTCATGGGGGATCGTTGTACACAAACCAGTTATTAAAATTAGTATCCATTAGTTATTTATCCTGATCCTGTCCCTCCTCCCACCCTACATCCCACTGAAAGGCCACAATGTGTGTGGTTCCCCTCTGTTTGTCTATGTGTTCTCATCATATAGCTCTCACTTGCAAGTGAGAATGTGAAGTATTTGGTTTTCTGTTCCTGTGTTAGTTTGCTAAGGATAACGGCCTCCAGCTCCATCCATCCATGTCCCTGCAGTGGACATGGTCTCGTTCTTTTTTATGGTGACATAGTATTCCATGGTGTATATGTACAAAATTTTTGTTATCCAGTCTATCACTGATAGGCATTTAGGTTGATTCCATGTCTTTACTATTGTGAATAGTGCGGCAATGAACATACACATGCATGTGTCTTTATAGTAGAATGATTTATATGTTTTAGGTATATACCATTTGACCCAGCAATCCCATCGCTGGAAGCTTCCTGTATAAGGCTTTTGGCAGTTTTGTAATTTTATTTTACTACAATAAGTACCTAAGAATTGAATTACTGAGTGACTAGATAGATGTATAATTATCTTGTTAATAAATTGCCAAATTTGGGGGGGTGCAGTGGCCCTTGCATGTAATTCCAGCATTTTGAGAGGCTGAGGCTGGCAGATCACCTAAGCTCAGGAGTTCAAGACCAACTTGAACAATGTGGCAAAATACCATCTGTACCAAAAATACAAAAAAAAAAAAAACCCAAAATAGCCAGGCATGGTGGCATGCGCCTGTGGTTCCAGCTACTTAGGAGGCTGAGGTGGGAGGATGGCTTGAGCCTGGTAGGCTGAGGATGCAGTGAGCTGAGATCGTGCCACTGTACTCCAGCCTGGGTGACAGAGTGAGACCCCATCTCAAAAATAAATAAATAAATTAATTAAAATAAATAAATTGTGAAATTTATTTCCAAAGTGAGTATATTATTTACTGTGGTAAATAACACATAACATAAAATTTACCATCTTTACCATTTTAAGTGTTCAGAAGAGTAGTCTTAAGTCTATGTACATTATTGTGTAACATATCACCAGAAACTTTTGATATTACAAAATGGAAATTCTATACCCCTTAAACAATTCCCTATTTTCCCCAGACTCACCCCCTGGCAAACACCACTGTATTTTATGTTTATAAGAATTTGACTACTTTAGACACTTTATGCACTTGGAATAGTCCAGTATTTTCTTTTGCTGATTAGCTTATTTCGTTTATCATAATGTCCTTAAGACTAATCTGTGTTGTAGAACATGACAAAATTTCATTCCTATTTAAGATTGAATAACATTCTTTTGTATGCATATACCACATTTTCTTTTTTTTTATTATTATACTTTAGGTTTTAGGGTACATGTGCACAATGTGCAGGTTTGTTACATATGTATCCATGTGCCGTGTTGGTTTGCTGCACCCATTAACTCGTCATTTAGCATTAGGTATATCTCCTAATGCTGTCCCTCCCCCCTCCCCCCAACCCACAACAGTCCCCGGAGTGTGATGTTCCCCTTCCTGTGTCCATGAGTTCTCATTGTTCAATTCCCACCTATGAGTGAGAACATGCGGTGTTTGGTTTTTTGTCCTTGCAATAGTTTACTGAGAATGATGTTTTCCAGTTTCATCCATGTCCCTACAAAGGACATGAACTCATCCTTTTTTATGGCTGCATAGTATTCCATGGTGTATATGTGCCACATTTTCTTAATCCAGCCTATCATTGTTGGACATTTGGGTTGGTTCCAAGTCTGTGCTATTGTGAATAGTGCCGCAATAAACATACGTGTGCATGTGTCTTTATAGCAGCATGATTTATAGTCCTTTGGGTATATACCCAGTAATGGGATGGCTGGGTCAAATGGTATTTCTAGTTCTAGATCCCTGAGGAATCGCCACACTAAATTCCACAATGGTTGAACTAGTTTGCAGTCCCACCAACAGTGTAAAAGTGTTCCTATTTGTCCACATCCTCTCCAGCACCTGTTGTTTCCTGACTTTTTAATGATCGCCGTTCTAACTGGTGTGAGAGCATATACCACATTTTCTTTATTCAACCCTCAAACAGTGAGCATTTAGGTTGGTTCCACATCTTTGTTATTGTGAATAATGCTGCAATGAACATGAGTGTACAAATATTCACAACTCTGCTTTCAGTTATTTTGGATATATACTCAGAAGTGGGATTTCTGGATCATATGTTAATTCTATTTTTAATTTTTTGAAGAATGACCATACTGTTTTCCATAGTAGCTGCATCATTTTATGCTCTTAAGTAACAGAGGCAAAGCTTCCAATTCCTGCATATCCTCACCAGCACTTATTTTCTGTTTTTTTTTTTTTTTTTTTTTGCTTTTTTTTTTTGGTTTTGATAGTGGCCATTCTAATGGTCATCAGATGATAACTCACTGTGGTTTTGATTTGAATTTCCCTGATAATCAGTAATGTTAAGAGTCTTTTCACATATTTATTGGCCATTTGCATATTTTCTTTGAAGACATGTCTATTCAAGTCTACTATCCAGTTTTAAATCTGGTTATTTGTTTTGCTGTTGTTGAGTTGTAAGAATTCTTCAGATAACTCTGGCTATTAACGTATTACCAGACATATGCTTTGAAAATTTTTTCTCCCATTTCAAAGGTTGCTATTTCACTCTGTTGATCATTTTATTTATTTTACAAAATTTTTAATTCTTCTGTAGTCAAGTCTATTTTTGCTTCTAATGCCTGTGTTTTTGGTGTCATATTCAGAAAATAATTGCCAAATCCAACGTCATAAAGATTTTTCTCTAAGTTTTCTGCTGGGATTTTTTACAGCTGAAATCTAATGTTTAGGTATTTAATTTGTTTTGAGTCCATTTTTATACATAGTATAAGGTAAGTGCCCAACATTCTTTTGCATGAGGATATCCAATTTTCCCAATATAATTAATTGAAGAGAAGGCTATTCTTTCCCTATTGTATAACCTTAACATGTTTGTTTAAAGTAATTTCATCACATATAGAGGGTTAACTTTGGGATTACTCTGTTCCATTGTTCTGCGTGTCTGCATTAATGCCAGTACCACATTGTTTTGATTATTGCAGCTTTGTAATATATCTTGAGTTCAGAAAGTGTAAAGCCCCAGCTCTGTTTTTCTTTCTCAAGAATTTTTGACTATTCAGAATTTGTTGAGGTTTCATATGAATTTTAGTATAGTTTTTCTATTTCTGCAAAATAATTGAGATTTTGATAGGGATTGCAATGAACCTATAGATTGCATTGCTTAGCATGGACATTTTAACAATATTAATTCTTCCAATGTATCAGCATGGGATGTCTTTCCATGTATTTGTTTCATCTTTAATTTCTCAATGATATTTTGTAGTTTTCAGTGTAAAGACTTTTAACTTTTTGGGTTAGATTATTCCTAATTATTCTTTTTGATGCTATTATCAATAAAATTGTTTTCTTTTTTTATTGTTAATGGATAGAAACAACTGAATTTTTATGTTGTCTATTCTGCAACTTCCTTAAACTTGTTTATTAGATCTAATATTTTTGTGTGTGTTTAAACTTTAAAGTATTCTACATATAAGCTCATATTTGCAAACAAAGATAATTTTACTTCTTCGTTTGAATTTGGGTGACTTTTATTTCTTAGTCTTGCCTAATTGCTTCTTGCTAGAACTTTTGGTTGTATGTTGAATAGAAGAATTGAGAGTAGGCATCCTTGCCTTATTCTTAAACTTAGAGGGAAAGCTTTCAGTTTTCCACCATTCAGTATGTTAGCTATGGGCTTTTTATATATGAATGACCTTTATTATGTTGAGGTAATTTCCTTCTATTCTTAGTTTGTAAAATGTATTATGTTTTAAATTGTGAAAATGCTGAATTTGGCAAATCAACTGAGGTGACTATGTGGGATTTTTTTTTCTGCCTTTCTGTTATTGCGGTGTGTTAATTACATGGATAGATTTTTTTCATGTTGAACCATCCTTGCATTTCAAGAATAAGTCACACTTAATCATGGTGTATAATCTTTTAAATTTGTAGTTGAATTCAGTTTTTTAGTATCTTTTTGAGGACTTTTGCATTAATATTCATCAGGAATATTGGTTTGTAGTTTTATTTTTTGTAGTATCTTTGTTTGGTTTCAGTATCTGGGTAATGCTCACCTCAAGTTGGAAACTGCTTTCCCCTCATCAAATTTTTTTGAAAGAGTATGAGAAGGATCAGTGCTAATTCCTCTTTAAATGCTTGGTAAAGTTCTACAGTAAAACCATCTGGTCATGGGCTCTTCGTTTTTTGTGAGGAATTTATTAATGATTCAATTTCCTTACTAGTTCTATGTCTGTCTGTATTTTTTGTTTCTTCATAATTGATTGTTGGTATGCCACCTATTTCTAGAAGGTTATCTATTTTTTCTAGATTACTCAGTTTGTTGGCACATAATTGTCCATATTACTCTTTAACAATCCTTCTGGTTTTTGTGGTATCAGTTGTAATGTCTATTATTTCATTTCTTTTTTTTATTATACTTTAAGTTTAGGGTACATGTGCACAACGTGCAGGTTAGTTACATATGTATACATGTGCCATGTTGGTGTGCTGCACCCATTACCTCATTATTTAACATTAGGTATATCTCCTAATGCTATCCCTCTCCCCTCCCCACACCCCACAACAAGCCCTGGTGTGTGATGTTAACCTTCCTGTGTCCATGTGTTCTCATTGTTCAATTCCCACCTTCATTTCTTTTTTTTTTTATTATACTTTAAGTTTTAGGGTACATGTGCACAATGTGCATGTTAGTTACATATGTATACGTGTGCCATGTTGGTGTGATGCCCCAATTAACTCATCATTTAACATTAGGTATATCTCCTGATGCTATCCCTCCCCCCTCCCCCCACCCCACAACACAGTCCCCGGTGTGTGATGTTCCCCTTCCTGTGTCCATGTGTTCTCATTGTTCAATTCCCACCTATGAGTGAGAACAAGCAGTGTTTGGTTTTTTGTCCTTGTGATAGTTTGCTGAGAATGATGGTTCCCAGCTTCATCCATGTCCCTGCAAAGGACATGAACTCATCATTTTTATGGCTGCATAGTATTCCATGGTGTATATGTGCCACATTTTCTTAATCCAGTCTATCATTGTTGGACATTTGGGTTGGTTCCAAGTCTTTGCTATTGCGAATAGTGCCACAATAAACATACATGTGCATGTGTCTTTATAGCAGCATGACTTATAATCCTTTGGGTATATACCCAGAAATGGGATTACTGGGTAAAATGGTATTTCTAGTTTTAGATCCCAGAGGAATCACCACACTGACTTCCACAATGGTTGAACTAGTTTACAGTCCTACAAACAGTGTAAAAGTGTCCTATTTCTCCACATCCTCTCCAGCATCTGCTGTTTCCTGACTTTTTAATGATGGCCATTCTAACTGGGGTGAGATGGTATCTCATTGTGGTTTTCATTTGCATTTCTCTGATGGCCAGTGATAATGTGCACTTTTTCATGTGTCTTTTGGCTGCATAAATGTCTTCTTTCAAGAAGTGTCTGTTCAAATCCTTCCCCCACATTTTGATGGGGTTGTTTGATTTTTTCTTGTAAATGTGTTTGAGTTCATTGTAGGTTTGTCAGACGAGTAGATTGCAAAAATTTTCTTCCATTCTGTAGGCTGCCTGTTCACTCTGATGGTATTTTCTTTTGCTATGCAGAAGCTCTTTAGTTTAATTAGATCCCATTTGTCAGTTTTGGCTTTTGTTGCCATTGCTTTTGGTGTTTTAGACATGAAGTCGTTGCCCATGCCTATGTCCTGAATGGTATTGCTTAGGTTTTCTTCTAGGGTTTTTATGGTTTTAGGTCTAACATTTATGTATTTAATCCATCTTGAATTAATTTTTGTATAAGGTGTAAGGAAGGGATCTAGTTTCATCTTTCTACATATGGCTAGCCAGTTCTCCCAGCAACATTTATTAAATAGGCAATCCTTTCCCTATTTCTTGTTTTTATCAGGTTTGTCAAAGATCACATATTTGTAGATCTGCGGCATTATTTCTGAGGGCTCTGTTCTGTTTCATTGGTCTATATCTCTGTTTTGGTACCAGAACCATGCTGCTTGGGTTACTGTAACCTTGTAGTATAGTTTGAAGTCAGGTAGCGTGATGCCTCCAGCTTTGTTCTTTTGGCTTAGGATTGACTTGGCAATGCGGGCTCTTTTTTGGTTCCATATGAACTTTAAAGTAGTTTTTTCCAATTCTGTGAAGAAAGTCATTGGTAGCTTGATGGGGATGACATTGAATCTATAAATTACCTTGGGCAGTATGGCCATTTTCATGATATAGATTCTTCCTACCCATGAGCATAGAATGTTCTTCCATTTGTTTGTATCCTCTTATTTCATTGAGCAGTGGTTTGTAGTTCTCCTTGAGGAGGTCCTTCACATCCCTTGTAAGTTGGATTCCTAGGTATTTTATTCTCTTTGAAGCAATTGTGAATGGGAGTTCACTCATGATTTGGCTCTCTATTTGTCTGTTATTGGTGTATAAGAATGCTTGTGATTTTTGCACATTGATTTTGTATCCTGAGACTTTGCTGAAGTTGCTTATCAGCTTAAGGAGATTTTGGGCTGAGACGATGGGGTTTTCTAGATATACAATCATGTCATCTGCAAACAGGGACAATTTGACTTCCTCTTTTCCTGATTGAATATCCTTTATTTCTTTCTTCTGCCTGATTGCCCTGGCCAGAACTTCCAACACTATGTTGAATAGGAGTGGTGAGAGAGGGCATCCCTGTCTTGTGCCAGTTTTCAAAGGGAATGCTTCCAGTTTTTGCTCATTCAGTAGAATATTGGCTGTGGGTTTGTCATAGATAGCTCTTATTTTTTTGAGATACGTCCCATCAATATCTAATTTATTGAGAGTTTTTAGCATGAAGCATTGTTGAATTTTGTCAAAGGCTTTTTCTGCATCTACTGAGATAATCATATGGTTTTTGTCATTGGTTCTGTTTATATGCTGGATTACGTTTATTGATTTGCATATGTTGTACCAGCCTTGCATCCCAGGGATAAAGCCCACTTGATCATGGTGGATAAGCTTTTGATGTGCTGCTGGATTTGGTTTGCCAGTATTTTACTGAGGATTTTTGCATTGATGTTCATCAGGGATATTGGTCTAAAGTTCTCTTTTTTTGTGGGTCTCTGCCAGGCTTTGGTATCAGGATGATGCTGGCCTCATAAAGTGAGTTAGGGAGGATTCCGTCTTTTTCTATTGATTGGAATAGTTTCAGAAGGAATGCTACCAGCTCCTCCTTGTACATCTGGTAGAATTTGGCTGTGAATCCATCTGGTCCTGGACTTTTTTAGGTTGGTAAGCTAATTATTGCCTCAATTTCAGAGCCTGTTTTTGGTCTATTAAGAGATTTAACTTCTTCCTGGTTTAGTCTTGGGAGGATGTATGTCTTGAGGAATTTATCCATTTTTTCTAGATTTTCTAGTTTGTTTGCATAGAGGTGTTTATAGTATTCTCTGATGATAGTTTGTATTTCTGTGGGATCGGTGGTCATATCCCCTTTATCATTTTTTATTGAGTCTATTTGATTCTTCCCTCTTTTCTTCTTTATTAGTCTTGCCAACAGTCTACCAATTTTGTTGATCTTTTCAAAAAACCAGCTCCTGGATTCATTGATTTTTTGAAGGGTTTTTTGTATCCTATTTCCATCAGTTCTGCTCTGATCTTAGTTATTTCTTGCCTTCTGCTAAGTTTTGAATGTGTTTTCTCTTGCTTCTCTAGTTCTTTTAATTGTGATGTTAGGGTGTCAATTTTAGATCTTTCCTGCTTTCTCTTGTGGGCATTTAGTTCTATAAATTTCCCTCTACACACTGCTTTGAATGTGTCCCAAAGATTCTGGTATGTTGTGTCTTTGTTCTCGTTGGTTTCAGAGAACAGCTTTATTTCTGCCTTCATTTCGTTATGTACCCAGTAGTCATTCAGGAACGGGTTGTTCAGTTTCCATGTAGTTGAGTGGTTTTGAGTGAGTTTCTTAATCCTGAGTTCTTATTTGATTGCACTGTGGTCTGAGAGACAGTTTGTTATAATTTCTGTTCTTTTACATTTGCTGAAGACAATTTTGGAATAAGTGTGGTGGAGTGTTAAAAAGAATGTATATTCTGTTGATTTGGGGTGGAGAGTTCTGAAGATGTCTATTAGGTCTGCTTGGTGCAGAGCTGAGTTCAATTCCTGCATATCCTCGTTAATTTTCTGTCTCGTTGATCTGTCTAATGTTGACAGTGGGTTGTTAAAGTCTCCCATTATTATTGTGTGGGAGCCTAAGTCCCTTTGTAGATCTCTAAGGACTTGTTTTATGAATCTGGATACTCCTGTATTGGGTGCATATATATTTAGGATAGTTAGATCTTCTTGTTGAATTGATCCCTTTACCATTATGTAATGGCCTTCTTTGTCTCTTTTGATCTTTGTTGGTTTAAAGTCTGTTTTATCAGAGACTAGGAGTGCAATCCCTGCCTTTTTTTGTTTTCCATTTGCTTGGTAGATCTTCCCCCATCCTTTTATTTTGAGCCTATATGTGTCTCTGCATGTCAGATGGATTTCCTGAACACAGCACACAGATGGGTCTTGACTCTTTATCCAATATGCCAGTCTGTGTCTTTTAATTGGAGGATTTAGTCCATTTACATTTAACGTTAATATTGTTATGTGTGAATTTGATCCTGTCATTATGATGTTAGCTGGTTATTTTGCTCATTAGTTGATGTAGTTTCTTCCTAGCCTCGATGGTCTTTACAATTTGGTATGTTTTTCAAGTGGCTGGTACCAGTTGTTCCTTTCCATGTTTAGTGCTTCCTTCAGGAGCTCTTTTAGGGCAGTCCTGGTGGTGACAAAATCTCTCAGCATTTGCTTGTCTGTAAAGGATTTTATTTCTCCTTCACTTATGAAGCCTAGTTTGGCTGGATATGAAATTCTGGGTTGAAGATTCTTTTCTTTAAGAATGTTGAATATTGGCCCCAGTCTCTTCTGGCTTATAGAATTTCTGCTGAGAGATCAGCTGTTAGTCTTATGGGCTTTCCTTTGTGGGTAGCCAGACCTTTCTCTCTGGCTGCCCTTAACATTTTTTCCTTCATTTCAACTTTGGTGAATCTGACAATTATGTATCTCAGGGTTTCTCTTCTCAAGGAGTATCTTTGTGGTGTTCTCTGTATTTCCTGAATTTGAGTGTTGGCCTGCCTTGCTAGATTGGGGAAGTTCTCCTGGATAATATCCTGCAGAGTGTTTTCCAACTTGGTTCTATTCTCCCCGTCACTTTCAGGTACACCAATCAGACGTAGATTTGGTGTTTTCACATAGTCCCATATTTCTTGGAGGCTTTGTTTGTTTCTTTTTATTCTTTTTTCTCTAAACTTCTCTTCTAGCTTCATTTCATTCTTTTGATCTTCCATCACTGATACCCTTTTTTCCAGTTGATCAAATCAGCTACTGAGGCTTGTGCATTCGTCATGGAGTTCTCATGCCTTGGTTTTCAGCTCCATCAGGTCCTTTAAGGACTTCTCTGCATTGGTTATTCTAGTTAGCCATTCATCTATTTTTTTTTCAAGGTTTTTAACTTCTTTGCCATGGGTTCGAACTTCTTCCTTTAGCTTGGAGTAGTTTGATTGTCTGGAGCCTTCTTCTCTCAACTCGTCAAAGTCATTCTCAATCCAGCTTTTTTCCGTTGCTGGTTAGGAGCTGCATTCCTTTGGAGGAGAAACACTCTGATTTTTAGAGTTTCCAGTTTTTCTGCTCTGTTTTTTCCCCATCTTTGTGGTTTTATCTATCTTTGGTCTTTGATGATGGTGACGTACAGATGGGGTTTTGGTGTGGATGTCCTTTCTGTTTGTTAATTTTCCTTCTAACAGTCAGTACCCTCAGATGCCGGTCTGTTGGAGTTTGCTGGAGGTCCACTCCAGACCCTGTTTGCCTGGGTATCAGCAGCGGAGGCTGCAGAGCAGCAGATACTGGTGAACAGCAAATGTTGCTGCCTGATTGTTCCTCTGGAAGTTTTGTCTCAGAGGAGTACCCGGCCGTGTGAGGTGTCAGTCTGCCCCTAATGGGGGATGCCTCCCAGTTAGGCTACTTGGCAGTCAGGGACCCACTTGAGGAGACAGTCTGTCCGTTCTCAGATCTACAGCTGCATGCTGGGAGAACCACTACTCTCTTCAAGCTGTCAGACAGAGATATTTAAGTCTGCAGAGAATTCTGCTGCCTTTTGTTTGTCTATGCCCTGCCACCAGAGGTGGAGTCTACAGAGGCAGGCAGGCCTCCTTTAGCTGTGGTGGGCTCCACCCAGTTCGAGCTTCCCCGGTGCTTTGTTTACCTACTCAAGGCTCAGCAATGGTGGGTGCCCCTCCCCCAGCCTCGCTGCCGCCTTGCAGTTTGATCTCAGACTGCTGTGCTAGCAATGAGTGAGGCTCCGTGGGCATAGCACCCTCTGAACCAGGCACAGGATATAATCTCCTGGTGTGCCATTTGCTAAGACCGTTGGAAAAGTGCAGTATTAGGGTGACAGTGACCCAATTTTCCAGGTGCTACCTGTCACCCCTTTCTTTGACTAGAAAAGGGAATTCCCTGACCTCTTGCACTTCCCAGGTGAGGCAATGCCTCTCCCTGCTTTGGCTCATGCTCAGTGCACTGCACCCACTCTCCTGCACCCACTTTCTGACACTCCTCAGTGAGATGAACCCAGTACCTCAGTTGGAAATGCAGAAATCACCCATCTTCTGTGTCGCTCACGCTGGGAGGTGTAGACTGGAGCTGTTCCTATTTGGCCATCTTGGCTCCCCCCACCAATATTTCATTTCTAATTTTTATTTGCATATTTTACTTTTTTGATTAGCCTAGTCAAGGTTTTGTCAATATTGTTGATCTTTTTAATAAACCAACTATTTGCTTAGTTGATTTTCTATATTGTCTTTGTTTTTTCCATTTTATTTATTTCTGCTCTAATCTTTGTAATGGCTCTCCTTCTGCTACCTTGGGTTTAGTTTGTTTCTTTTTCCAGTTTTTGAATGGTAAAATTTGGTTGTAGATTTGTGGCTTTTAATTTATTTTGTAACATACTGCCTTAAAATACTAATGTTTACTGATAAAGTTTTCTCTCTTAGTAATGCTTTTGCTGCATCCCATGAGTTTTTGTATATTGTGTTTCATTTTAATTTGTTGGATATTGTTTAAAATATTTTTAAGTCCCTTGTGATTTCTTTTTGACTTATTGGTTTTTCAAAATTTCATTGCTTAATTTCCACTCATTTGTGTATTTTTCAATTCTTTCTCTGCTATTGATTTCTAGTTTAATTCCATTGTATCAGAAAAGATATTTGATATGATTTCAATCTTCTTAAATTTAATAAGACTTGTTTTGTGACCATATGTAAACTATTAGGGAGAATATTTTGTGTACACATAAGAAGAATGTACATTTTATTATTGTTGAATGAAGTGTTCTGTATGTGTTAAGCCAAATTAGTGCTTAGTGTCACCCATGTCCTCTGTTGTGTTATTTTTTCTGTGTAGTGGTTCCATAAATTAGTAGCAGTTGAGGACTTAAATGTTATACTATTATTGTGTTGCCGTTTATTCCTTTAATTCTGTCAAAGTTTGCTTCATATATTTGAATGTTTGGCTGTTAGGTGCATATATATATTTATAATTGTTATATCTTCATGGTGAATTGACAGTTTTACTATTATAAAATATCTTTGTTTGTGAAGGTTTTTCTATTTAAAGTCTATTTTTGTCTGGAATATATATGGTCACTCTGCTCCCTTTTATATCATTTGCATGAAATATCTTTCTCCATCATTTCATTTTCAGCCTGTGCTCATCATTAAATATAAAGAGAGTCTGTAGTTGACAGCATACATAAGCATATCTTGGAGATATTGCAGGTTTAGTTCCAGACCAGCAAAATAAAGGGAATATAGCAATAAAACAAGGCACAAAAATTATTTGGCTTCTCATTGCATATAAAAGTTATGCTTATTCTTATATTATAGTCCATCAAATGTTCCATAATGGCGTTATGTGTAAAAGTACACATACCTTAATTTAAAATATTTTACGCTAACTGGGCAGCCATTTGGGCAGACAACAAGCTAGCTGCAGGACTTTTTTTTTTTTTGTACTCCAATGGAGCCTGGAATGCCAATGAGATGGAACCATTCACTCCCCTGGAAAGGGGGCTGAAGCCAGGGAGCCAAATGGTCTAACTCAGCAGATCCCACCTCCACGGATCCCAGCAAGCTAAGATCCACTGGCTTGAAATTGTCGCTGCCAGAACAGCAGTCTGAAGTTGATCTGGGACACTTGAGCTTGATGGGGGGAAGGGGGTCTACCATTACTGAGGCTTTAGTAGGCAGTTTTCCCCTCACAGTGTAAACAAAGCTGCTGGGAACTTCTAATAGGGTGAAGGGCACCACAAGTCTGCAAAGCCACTGTAGCCGGACTGCCTCTCTAGATTCCTCCTCTCTGAGCAGTGCATCTCTGAAAGAAAGGCAGCAGCCCCAGTCAGGGGCTTATAGATAAAACTTCCGTCTCCCTAGGACAGAGCACCTGGGGGAAGGGGCAGCTGTGGGCACAGCTTTAGCGACTTAAACGTTCCTGCATGCCGGCTCTGAATGGATCTCCCAGCACAGAGTGCAAGCTCTGCTAAGGAACAGATTCCCCCCTCAAGTGTGTCCCTAACCCCCATGCCTCCTGACTGGGAGATGCCTCCCAGCAGGGGTCGACAGAAACCTCATAAGGAGAGCTCTGGTTGGCATCTGGCAGGTGCTCCTCTGGGAAGAAGCTTCCAGAGAAAGGAACAGGTAACAATTTTTGCTGTTCTGCAGACTCCACTTGTGATACCCAGCAAACAAGGTCTAGAGTGACCTCCAGCAAAATCCAGCAGACTTGCAGCATAGGGGCCTGATTGTTGGAAGGAAAACTAACAAACAGAAAGAAATAGCATCACCATCAACAAAAAGGACATCCACAAAAAACCCCATCCAAAGGCCCCAACATCAAACACCAAAAGTAGATAAGCCCGTGAAGATGAGGAAAAACTAGCACACAAAGTCTGAAAATTCCAAAAACCAGAACACCACTTCTTCTCCAAAGGATCACAACTCCTCACTAGCAAGAGAACAAAACTGGATGGAGAATGAGTTTGATGCATTGACAGAAGTAGGCTTCAGAAGGTGGGTAATAACAAACTCCTCCGAGCTAAAGGAGCATGTCCTGTCCCAATGCAAGGAAGCTAAGAACCTTTAAAAAAGGTTAGAGGAATTGCTAACTAGAATAATTTTAGAGAATAGTACAAATGACCTGATGGAGCTGAAAAACACAGCATGAGAACTTCGTGAAGCATACACAAGTATCAATAGCCAAATCAATCAAATGGAAGAAAGGATATCAGAGATTGAATATTAACTTAATGAAATAAAGTGTAAAGACAAGATTAGAGAAAAAAGAATGAAAAGGAATGAACAAAGTCTTCAAGAAATATGGGACTATGTGAAAAGACCAAACCTACATTTGATTGGTGTGCCTAAAAGTGAAAGGGAGAATGGAACCAAGTTGAAAAACACTCTTCAAGATATTATCCAGGAGAACTTCCCCTACATAGAAAGGCAGGCCAACATTCAAATTCAGGAAATACAGAGAACACCACAAAGATACTCCTCAAGAAGAGCAATCCCAAGACACATAGTCATCAGATTCAACAAGGTTGAAATGAAGGAAAAAATGTTAAGAGCAGCCAGAGAGAAAGGCTGTGTTATCGACAAAGGGAAGCCCATCAGACTAACAGCAGATCCCTCTGCAGAAACCGTACAAGCCAGAAGAGAGTGGGGGCTAATATTCAATATTCTTAAAGAAAAGAATTTTCAACCCAGAATTACATGTCCAGCCAAACTAAGCACCATAAAGGAAGGAGAAATAAAATTCTTTACAGAAAAGCAATTGCTGAGAAATTTTGTCACCACTAAATCTTCCTTACAAGAGTTCCTGAAAAAAGTGCTAAATATGGAAAGGACAAACCGATACCAGCCACTGCAAAAGTATACCAAATTGTAAAGACCATTGATGCCATTAAGAAACTGTGTCAACTAACAGGCAAAATAACTGGGTAGCATCATAATGACAGGAGCAAATACACACATACCCTTTGTGATAGGGCAAAAGTGCCCCTTGTGTTTTAACCGATTTAACTGAGCACAAGATGCACAAGCTATGGTGGGAAACCCTCAGTTTACCTTTGGAGTCTTCCCTGCAGATCGCAGACCTGTTTCCAGGCTGAAGTTTCTGGTGTGTAATTGCTAGTGTTTCTGAAGGGTTTTCCCAATTGTTTTAGCCTTGTGAAGTATTCTTTTCTTAATTATAACTTGCCTTTCAGCGGTGGTACATGGCTTGATTCAACGTTTGGTTCTGAACTTATACACTGATGCGTTTACTCATCTAACGTAATCTGGCAAGGCCTCAGTAAGGGAGCCATACATTTTTGTAACATTTTGATATGTTTTAATGCACCTGACTTAGATCTTACTGAAATAAAGCACTTTTCAAAGAAAAAAAAAAAATACACACATACCAATATTAACCTTAAATGTAAATGCGCTAAATGCCCCAATTAAAAGACACAGATTAGCAAATTGGACAAAGAGTTAAGACTCATTGGTGTGCTGTTTTCGGGAGACCCGTCTTATGTGCAAAGAAACACATAGGCTCAAATAAAGAAATTGAGGAATATTTACCAAGCAAATGGAAAGCAAAAAAAGAAGCAGGGTTTGAAATCCTAGTCTCCGATAAAACAGACTTTAAACCAACAAAGATAAAAAAAAGACAAAGAAGGGCATTATATAACGATAAAAGGATCAATGCAACAAGAAGAGCTAACTATCCTAAATATATATGCACCCAATATAGGAGCAGGCTGATTCATAAAGCAAGTTCTTGGAGACCTACAAAGAGACTTAGACTCCCAGACAATAATAGTGTGAGATTTTAACACCCCACTGTCAATATTAGACAGATCAAGAGGACAGAAAATTAACAAGGATATTCAGGACTTGAACTCAGCTCTGGAGCAAGTGGACTTAATAGACATCTACAGAACTCTCCACCCCAAATCAACAGAATATAAATTCTTCTTAGCACCACATCACACTTATTCTAAAATTGACCACATAATTGGAAGTAAAACACTCCTCTGCAAATACAAAAGAATGAGAATCATAACAAACAGTCTCTAAGATCATAAGGCAATCAAATAATAACTCAGGATTAAGAAACTCACTCAAAACCACACAACTACATGGAAAATGAACAACCTGCTCCAGAGTGACTACTGGGTAAATAACGAAATTAAGGCAGAAATAAATAAGTTCTTTGAAACCAATGAGAACAAAGACACAACGTACCAGAATGTCTGGGACACAGCTAAAGTAGTGTTTAGAGGGAAATATATAGCACTAATTGCCCACAAGAGAAAGCAGGAAATTTCTAAAATTGACACCCTAACATCACAATTAAAAGAGCTAGAGAAACAAGACCAAACAAACTTTAAAGCTAGCAGAAGATAAGAAATAACTAAGATTAGAGCAGAACTTAAGGAGATAGAGACTCAAAAAAACCTTTCAAAAAATCAATGAATCCAGGGGCTGTTTCTTTTGAAAAGATTAACATAATAGACCACTATCCAGATCAACAAGAAGAAAAGAGAGAAGAATCAAATTGACACAATAAAAAATGATAAAGGGGATATCACCACTGATCCCACAGAAATATATTACTACTATCAGAGAATACTATAAACACCTCTATGCAAATAAACTAGAAAATCTAGAAGAAATGGATAAATTCCTGGACACATACACCCTCCCAAGACTAAATCAGGAGGAAGTCGAATCCTTGAACAGGCCAATAACAAGTTCTGAAATTGAGGCAGTAATTAATAGCCTACCAACCAAAAAAGCCCAGGACCAGTTGGGTTCACAGCCAAATTCTACCAGAGGTACCAACAGGAGCTGGTACCATTCCTTCTGAAACTATTCCAAACCATAGAAAAAGAGGGACTCCTCCCTAACTCATTTTATGAGGCCAGCATCATCCTAATATCAAAACCTGGCAGAGCCACAACAAAAAAAGAAAATTTCAGGCCAATATCACTGATAAACATTGATGCAAAAATCCTCCAAAAAATACTCACGAAACAAATCCAGCAGCATATCAAAAAGCTTATCCACCATGATCAAGCTGGCTTCATCCCTGGGATGCAAGGCTGGTTAAACATACACAAATCAATAAATGTAATCCATCACATAAACAGAACCAATGACAAAAACCACATAATTATCTCAATAGATGCAGAAAAGGCTTTCAAAAAACTCAACACCCTTTTATGCTTAAAACTCTCAATAAACTAGGTATTGATGGAATGTATCTCAAAATAACTAGAGCTATTTATGACAAACCTACAGCCAATATCATATTGAATGGGCAAAAGCTGGAAGCATTCCCTTTGAAAACAGGCACAAGACAAGGATGCCCTCTCTCACCACTCCTATTCAACATAGTATTAGAAGTTCTGGCCAGGGCAATCAGTCAAGAGAAAGAAATAAAGATATTCAAATAGGAAAAGAAAAAGTCAAATTGTCTCTGTTTGCAGATGACATGATTGTATATTTAGAAAACCCTATTATCTCAGCCCTAAATCTCTTTAAGCTGATAAGCTACTTCGGCAAACTCTCAGGATACAAAATCAATGGGCAAAAATCACAATCGTTCCTATACACCATTAATAGACGAACAGAGAGCCAAATCATAAGTGAACTCTCATTCACAATTGCTACAAAGAGAATAAAATACCTAGGAATATAACTTACAGGTAAAGTGAAAGACCTCTTCAAGGAGAACTGCAAAGCACTGCTCAAGGAAATAAGAGAGGACACAACCAATTTGAAAAACATTGCATGTCGGCCGGGCGCGGTGGCTCACGCTTGTAATCCCAGCACTTTGGGAGGCCGAGGCGGGCGGATCACGAGGTCAGCAGATCGAGACCACGGTGAAACCCCGTCTCTACTAAAAATACAAACAAAAATTAGCCGGGCGTGGTGGCAGGCGCCTGTAGTCCCAGCTACTCGGAGAGGCTGAGGCAGGAGAATGGCCGGAACCCGGGAGGCGGAGCTTGCAGTGAGCGGAGATTGCGCCACTGCACTCCAGCCTGGGCGACAGAGCGAGACTCCGTCTCAAAAAAAAAAAAAAAAAAAAAAAAAAAAAAGAAAAACATTGCATGTCCATGGATAGGAAGAATCAATAGAGTGAAAATGGCCATATTACCCAAAGAAATTTATAGATTCAAGCTACCATTGACTTTCTTCACAGAATTGGAAAAAAACTACTTTCAATTTCATATGGAACCAAAAAAGAGCCCGTATAGCCAAGACAATCCTAAGCAAAAAGAACAAAACTGGAGGCATCATGCTACCTGACTTCAAACAATACTACAAGGCTACAGTAACCAAAATGGCATGGTACTAGTAACAAAACAGACATATAGACCAATGGAACAGAACTGAGGCCTCAGAAATAATGCCATACATCTACAACCATCTGGTCTTTGACAAACCTGACAAAAACAAGCAATGGGGAAAGGATTCCCTATTTAATAAATGTTGCTGGGAAAACTGGCTAGCCATATGCAGAAAACTGAAAATGGACCTCTTCCTAACGCCTTATACAAAAATTAACTCAAGGTGGATTGAAGACTTAAACGTAAGATCTAAAACCATAAAAGCCCTAGAAGAAAACCTAGGCAATACCATTCAGGGCATAGGCATGGGCAAAGACTTCATGACTAAAACACCAAAAGCAGTGGCAACAAAAGCCAAAATTGACAAAAGGGCTCTAATTAAACTAAAGAGTTTCTGCACAGCAAAAGAAACTATAATCAGAGTGAACAGGCAACCTACAGAATGGGAGAAAAAGACAAAGGCTGATATCCAGAATCTACGAGGAATGTAAAAAAATTTACAACAAAAAGCAAATAACCCCATCAAAAAGTGGGCGAAGGATATGAACAGACACTTCTCAAAAGAAGACATCTATGCAGCCAACAGACACATGAAAAAATACTCATCATCACTGGTCATCAGAGAAATGCAAATCAAAATCACAACGAGATACCATCTCACGCCAGTTAGAATAGCAATCATTAAGAAGTCAGGAAACAACAGATGCTGCAGAGGATTTGGAGAAATAGGAATGCTTTTACACTGTTGATAGGAGTGTAAATTAGGTCAACCATTGTGAAAGATAGGGTGGCAATTCCTTACGTATCTAGAACCAGAAATACAATTTGACCCAGCAATCCCATTACTGGGTATATACCCAAAGGAATATAAATCTTTCTACTATAAGGACATATGCACACATACGTTTATTGCAGCAGTATTTATAATAGCAAAGACATGCAACCAACCCAACTGCCCATCAATGATAGACTGGATAAAGAAAATGTGGCACATATACACCATGGAATACTATGGAGCTATAAACGAGTTCATGTTCTTTGCAGGGACATGGATGAAACTGGAAACCATCATTCTCAGCAGACTAACACAGGAACAGAAAACCAAACACCAGGTTCTCACTCATAAGTGGGAGTTGAACATTTGAGAACACATGGACATAGGGAGGGGAACATCACACACCAGGGCCTCATGGGGGTTGGAGGTCTAGGGGAGGGATAGCACTAGGAGAAATGCCTAATGTAGATGATGGGTTCATGGGTGCAGCAAACCACCATGGCACGTGCATAGGTATGTAACAAACCTGCATTTCCTGCACATGTACCCCAGAACTTAAAGTACAATAAAAAATAATTTTTGCCAAAACATGCTAAGAATCGTCTAAGCCTTCACTGATTCGCAACCTTTTTGTTAGTCTCTCTATTGATGGAAGCTGACTGATCAGAGTGGTGGTTGCTGAAGTTTGGAATGGCTATGACAATTCCTTGAAATAACAATGAAGTTTGTCACATTCATTAACTCTTCCTTTCATGAAAGATTTCTCTATAACATGTAATCTTCTTGGGGGATTTTACCCATATTAGAGCTTCCTTCAAAATTAGTCAATCTTCTTAAACTCTGCAACCATTTTATCAACTAAGTTTATGTAATATTCTAAATACTTTATTGTCATTTCAACAATGTTCATAGCATCTTCACCAAGAATAGAGTCCATCTCAAGAAAACACTCATGAGATTGGAACAATTCAGTCACATCTTCAAGCTCTACTTCTGATTGTAATTCTCCAGCTATTTCCATCACATCTACACTTACTGCCTCTACTTGAGAAGTCTTGAACTCCTCAAAGTCACCCATGAGGGTTGGCATCAACTTCTTCCAAATGCCTCTTAATATTGATATTTTGACCTACTCTCGTCAATATTAATCATGAATATTCTTAATAGTATCAACAATGGAGAATCATTTCCAGAAGGTTTTCAATTGACTTTGCCCAGATCCATCAGAGTAATCCCCATCTATGGCAGCTATCCCTTTATTAAATATATTTCTTAAATAATATGACATGAAACTTTGAAATTCCTTTTTGGTCTATGGGCTGTAGAATGGATTTTGTGTTAGCAGGCATGAAAACTACATTAATCTTGTCCATCTTCATCAGTACTCTTGGGTGACCAGGTGCGTTGTCAATACGCAGTGATTATTGGAAAGGAATGTGTTTTGATGTGTGTTTCAGGGTGTGTGTGTGTGCGTGTGTGTGTGTGTGTGTGTGTTTCTGAGCAGTAGGTCTCAACAGTGGGCTTAGATATTCAGTAAACCTTGCTGTAAACAGATAGCTGCCATCTAGGCCTTGTTGTTCCATTTCTAGAGCACAGGCAGAGTAGATTTACCATAATCGTTAAGGGACCTATCCTTTCCCTACAATTTCAGAATGGTAAAAAAAAAATGGAATTCAACTGATAGCAGCTGCATTAGCCCCTAACAAGAGAGTTTGCTGAAGCTTGGAAGGCAGACATTGACTTCCTTCCTTTTTTTTTTTTTTTTTTTTTTTTTGAGACAGAGTCTCATTCTGTCACCCAGGCTGGAGTGCAGAGGTGTGATCTGCACTCACTGCAGCCTTTGACACTGAGGTTCAAGCAATTATCCTACCACAGCCTCCCAAGTAGCTGGGAATACAGGCACGCACCACCATGCCTGGCTTATTTTTGTATTTTTAGTAGAGATGGGTTTTCACCATGCTGGCCAGGATGGTCTTGGTCTCCTGACCTTGTGATCTGCCCGCCTCAGCCTCCCAAAGTGCTGGGATTATAGGCATGAGCCACTGCACCTGGCTTGACTTCCTTCTACCTATGAAAGTCTTAGATGTCATCTTCTTCTAATATGAGGCTACTTAATGGATACATCAAAAATCTGGTTTTTAGTGAAGCCGTATTCATCATTAATCCTAGCCCTAGTTATAGCTTCTAAAGCTCCTGCAAAAGCACTTGTTTCTTCATCTTGTAATTTTATATATGGTGACAGTATCTTTTATTGAGTCTCATAAAGCAACATTTGCTATCTTCAAACTTTTTTTTCTGTACCTTCCTCATCTCTCAGCCTTTACAGAATTGAAGAGAGTTAGTATCTTGCTCTGGATTAAGATTTGGCTTAAGGGAATGCTGTGGATGGATTGATCTATCCACGCTACTAAAACTTTCTCCTTATCAGTAAGAAGATTGTTTTGCTTGAACATGCACGTGTTCACTGGCATAGCACTGTTAACTTCCTTCAAACACTTTTCCTTTGCATTCACAACTTGGCTAACTGGCAGAAGAGGCTAAGCTTTTGGCTTTTCTTGGCTTTCAATATGACTTCTTCACTAGGCTTATTCTTTTCTAGCTTGTGATTTTAAGTGAGAGACTTGCAACTCTTTCTTTTATTTGAACACTTAGAGGCCATTGTAGGGTTATTCTTTGTTCTAATTTCAATATTATTGTGTCTTAGGGAATATGGAAGCCCAAGGAGAGGGAGAGAGATGGGGAACGGCTGGTCAGTTGAGCTGTCAGCACACATACAACATTTATTCATTAAGTTCCTGGCCTTATGTGGCATGGTTTGTGAAGCTCCAAAAGAATTACAATAGTAACATCAGTGATGACTGACCACAGATCACCATTCCAAGTATAATAATAATGAAAAATTTGAAATAGTGTGGGAATCACCAAAATGTGATGCAGAGACACAAAGTGACCACAGGCTATTATAAAAACAGCATATAGATCTGCTGGATGCAGGGTTGACATAAACCTTCAATTTGTAAAAAATCTGTGAAGCAAAATCCAGCAAAATGTAATAAAATGAGATATGTCTGTACTTGGATATTGGGTTTTAAAATCCATTTAACCACTTTATCTCTGTGGTTTTGGAAGTTTATTCCACTTAACGTTTAAATAATTGCTGATAGGGAAACACTTACTGCTGTCGTTTTGTTGTTTTCTGTATGTCTTATAGTTACAGTGCCCCCTTTTCCTCTTTAGCTACTTTCGTTTCCTTGTTTTTTGTAGTTCCATGCTTTGATCCTTTTATCAATTTCTTTTGTGTATCCCTTATAGGTATTTCTGTGACTCTCGTAGGTATTGCACAGAACATACTGTAACAATCTATTTTAAATGGATAATAACTTAATCACAGTATACAGATCTTACTTCTTTACATCCCCTCCCCACCTTCTATACCATATATTGGTTTCAAGTTAGTGTCTCTTTTGGGGAATGAAATATAGAGATTTCTATCCCACAATCTTGCTGTTATTAATTCCCTTTTACCTATTTTTAGTGGACAAATATACTTGTTAAATTATTATTTTCTATTAAAAATAAGTCACCTACAGAGAGAGACTCCGTCTCAAAAAAAAAAAAAAAATAAGTCACCTAGGCAAGAAATAATCTTAAGTTAATATGCTTTATTAAATACTATTAACTGTTTTTAAATAAGTGAATTTAAACTGATAACTCCATGTCAATCACACACACTGCCTTATAAATACAACTTGTTATATTTTATATCCCTTAAACCACTTGTATAGGTATAGTTGCAACACAGATTCCACATCTGTGAATTTAGCCTACGGCAAATCAAAATTATTAATTAAAATATTACACAAAAATAAAAATAATACAAATAAACAGTACAGTATAACAATTACATACATATCATTTACATTGTATTTGGTATTATATGCAATCTAGAGATGATTTAAAATATACTGAAGGATGTGCATATGCTATATGAAAATACTACATCATTTTATATAAGGGACTACAGCAGATGTGAATTTTGGTATGTGCAGGGTGTCCTGGAATCAATCTCCCATGGAGGAATGACTGTATAGTTATTTTTCACAGTTTTATCATTTAAATTCTGTACCACAATAAAAATTACTATGAATACACCTTCATTATGATGTATTTGTCTACATCTACCTTTACCAGAGGACATTATTTTTTATATGCATTTCTGTTTCTGTCTAGTGTTCTTTTACATCAGTTTGAAGAATTCTCTTTAGTAACTTTGTAAAACAGTTCTAGTGGTGATGAAGTCCCATGGTTTTTGTTTATTTAGGAAGATCTTTATTTCTCCTTCAAATTTACTGAACAGGTTTGCTGGGTATGGTATTCTAGATTGGCTGATTTTATTTTTCTTTCAGCACTTTGAGTATATCATCCCACTCTTTTCTCCCTATAATGTTTCTGCTGAGAAATGTGAGATCACCCTTTACCTGCAAAATTGCATTTTTTTTCTTGCAGCTTTCAAGATTATCTGTTTATCTGTGACTTTTGACAGTTTGATAATAATGGGTTTCAGTGTGAGCCTTTTTAGGTTCATCCTAATTGGAGACCTTCAAGTTTCTTCTATTGAATGTTCATTTCCTTCCTCAGATTTGGGACATTTTTGAAAATTATTTCTTTGAATAAGCTCTCTGCCCATCTCCTTTTTTTTGGACTTCTATGAAGTGTGTATTGGTCTGCTTGATGATGTCATGTAAATCTCTTAGCATTTCTTCACTTTTCCTAATTCTAATTTCCTTTTATTCCTCAAATGTCATGCCTTTGAATTCACTTAACTCTTTCTTCTGCTTGATAAAATCTGCTGTTGATTATCTCTAGTGAATATTTCACTTCATTATTGTATTCTTCAGCTTCAGAATTTCTCTGTGGGTTTTTTTTATCTTTTCTATATTTTTTTGATACTTTCAGTTTGTTTATGCATAATTTTTCTAATTTTATTTAGCTATCTGTGTTTTTGTTTTTAGCACATTGAGCTTCTTTAAGATGATTATTTTGTGTTTTTAAAGATAATTTATAGACCATGGTTTCCAATTGGTTTCTGGTGGTTTATTATGTTTCTCTGTTGCTTCATGTGTCTGTGCTATTATTTTTTTTCTGGGATTTGTGAATTTGAAAAAATCAGCCATGTCTCTTAGACTTTTTCTAACTGATTTCACACAGGAACAGAACTTCACCAATCAGCCTGGGTAAAGTGTCTCCCAAACATTTTCAGGGGATTCATCTTTTCTGGGCATGTAATATCCCAAAAGAGAGGTTTATTCGTTTCCTTTTCCTGACCTTATAATTACTATTTCCTCTGCTAGTCTGGCTGCAGAACTGCAGGTTCTCTAGTTCTGCAATGAGCCCCTGAACTCTTCTGTGTTCTCTGAGTCTCAGGCACCCAGACTATGCTATTTCTATCGGTGCACCCAGTCAGTGACACAGAAACCAGACCCTTGTGCACTCCCCCAAAAGCCAGCATACTGGATGAGTGTTTTCTGCTTTTCTTCCACTCTAGAGAGTGGCTGCAAGTTTGACATTTACTTCTGATCACACCAAGTTATTCCAGCTTAGTGGAAGGGCTGTAATGGGTGAAATGAAATGGCCTTTTTACCCATTTTTAATGTGGACATTCTTGGCTTTGAGCTTACCCGGGTTACTGTGACTTATTAACTAGTTTCTGGAGCACTCTTTAAAGCTTTTTTAACTATATATTGTTGCAAAGTTGGTGTGTCTGTGGGAAGTAAGGTCTGAGGTTTGTATTCCACCATCTTTCTGAACTGCATCAAAGTCAGCATATATATATATATATATATGTATATATACATACAATGTATGTAGAATATGCATATGTATCTATGTATTCTACATACGTATGCATATGTACATATACATATATATGTATATATACCTGCAATGTATATACATATATACGTATGTATATGCAAGTATATATACATATATCGTATATATAAAAATATATATATTATGTATTTATATATGTGTATATATGTATTTTCAATGTATGTAGAATATGCATATACACATATATGCATTGTATATATACATACATTGTATGTATATGCATATTCTACAAACATTGAAAATACATATATATATATTTTTTTTGAGATGGAGTCTCGCCCTGTTGCCAGGCTCATTGCAACCTCTGTCTCCTGGGTTCAAGCGGCTCTCCTGCTCAGCCACCCAAGTAGCTGGGACTACAGGCACTTGCCACCACACCCAGCTAATTTTTATCTTTTTAGTAGAGACTGGGTTTCACCTTGTTGGCCAGGATGGTCTCGATCTCCTGTCCTTGTGATCAGCCTGCCTCATCCTCCCAAAGTGCTAGGATTACATGCATGAGGCACCGCGCCCATCTCAAAGTCAGCATGTTATTAAACAACTCCCACTGTGTTCCCCAGAAAGGTATGCAAGCACTGGTTGCCCTACATTCTTTCCAATATTTGATGCTTAAATATTTCTTCCAGCCATTCTATTGAGTGCGTGGTGAAATCTTATTGTAGTTTTAATTTGCATTAATTAATAATAATAATTATCTCCATATTGTGTGATTATTGGCCATGTGCATATCCTCTTTTGGAAAGCTTCTGTTCAAGACTTTTCCCCATTTTTCTGTTGGTATGTTCTTTTTATTACTATAGTGCATGAGTTTTTAAAAATATTATCTATATAAGCCTTTTGCCAGTGATATAAATTACAAAGATTTTCTCTTAGTCTTTGTATATCTACATTTTTCACTTGAGGTTGTCTTTGTTGGCCGAAGCTTTATTTCCTTTTATTGTTTTTGTATCCTCTCTAAGACATACTTGCCTACCCCAAGGTTGCAAAGATATTTTTTCTTATTTTCCTCTAGAGGCTTGTTGCTTTAGCTTTTATGTTTACATTTGTAATATAGCTTATATTTTTGTGCATCTTAGATAAGAATCAATTATGTGTGTGTGTATTTGATATATGTATATATATGATTATTATTTGATCATACATGTTTGGATTTATTTTGGGATACTTTGTTATTTCCACTAATTTACATGTCTATTTTTCTTAAATGAAAATCATATTATTTATTATTGTAACATATCCTAAAGTGACCTAGAATAGGTTCTTCAACTTTGCAATTTGTAAAGATCGTTTGGCTGTTCTACATCTATTGTATTGCTGCATATATTTTAGAAATTGCATGCCAATTTGTATAAAAAGCATATTGGAATTTTGAATGGAACTAAATTAAATTTATAAACAATTTGGAGATTAACCTCTTAATAACTTTAAGTCTTAGTCAATGAACATGATATACCTTTTCATTTATGTTTTCTTCTCAGCAATATATTAGTCTTTTTAATTTGGAATTATTGCATATCTTTCATTAAATTTATTTATATGCATTTTATGTTTTCATTTTATTGTAAATAATATTTTAAAACTTCATTGTCCAGTTGTTTATTGCCAGCACATAAAATATAATTTAATTTTATATATTAACATATTGCATCATAGCATAATTTTATTATTAATTCTAGAAAGACTTTTCTGCATTCTTAACGTTTTTCTATATATACAATTGTGTTATCTGCAAATAAGGTTTTGCTTCTTCCTTTCCAATCTACATTTCTTTAATTCTTTTGACTATCCCTTTGCAATAGCTAAGACTTCCATTTTATTTTTAACCCCATGTTAAGAGAAGACATCCCTTTATTTCTCTTGATACTAGCGGGGAATAATCCAGGTTATTTTTGTCATTAATTAGGGTATTGGATATAGGTTTTTAAAGATGTTCTTTATCAGATAGAGGAGCACATCTATTCCTAGAACGCTAAAGTTTTTAATTTGCTTTTTGTAAAAAACAAAAATTGATGGTGAATTGTCTCAAATATTTTTCTACATACATTGAAACATTATGTATATGCTTTCGTTCTTTAGCCTTTTGATATGGTAAATGTTTAAAATGGATTTTGAATGTAAAACCAAGCTTGCATTTCTAGAATAAATACCACTTACTTGGTCATGATGTGATATATTTTTCATATATTACTAGGTTTGGTTTGCTAATACATTGTTTACGTTTTTTTTTTGCATATGTCCATGAGAGTTGATAGTCTCTTTCTTCTTTTGTAAATTTTGGTTAGATTTTTTTTTAAAATGTATTTGTTCACTTCAACTAAGTTGTCAATTTCTTTCATGAAGTTATTTATCATGACCTCTCATTATTCCTTTTAACATCTGTTAGCTCTCAGTAATGACCCCTCCTTCATTCATGATATTGATAACTTGTATTTCTGTCTCTTTTTTCTAAATTTTTTTTTTTGCTATGGGTTTATCTAATTTATTAGTTTTCCCAAAGGTCTGATATTTGCCTTAATTAATTTTCTTTATTATTTTCTCTTTTCTATTTAATTTTTCCCAGTTTTATTTTTATTTTTTATTTATTTTGTTTGTTTTGCTTTGGTTCAATTTGCTCCTCCATTAAGTTCTTAAGATCATTAAGTATATACCTACCTTCTTTTGGTGTATGTATTTAAACATTTAAATTTCACTCAAATGACTGTTTAAGATTCATTCATAGTTTGATATGTTGTATTTTTATTTTGTTCGGTTCAAAATGTATATGCTTTAAAATAATATGTATATACATTTGCTTTAAAGTAATGCGTATATACATTAAAATGTTGTAGAAGATATAAATGCAAATAAACTTCACAAGAAAAATAACTAAAACATAGTGTGATATTCTTAACAGTTTAAAGATTAGAAAAATTATGTCCAGATCAGTATAGCGAGAAAGCCTATGTTTCCCTTCTTAGTTCCAGGAAAATTACAGAATGTGAGAGTAATAAAAGAGAAGAACAATATCTTTTTTTTTAGCACATGGACTATTATGTAAGTAGTGTTCCCTATGACCTATGATGTTTGAAATCAAGTATAATATTTCAAATATTAATTGAGAGTCAATTATATTTGTGGGTAGTATTTATAAACATTAGTAACTTTTAAAAATATCTTTAGAAAAATCAAGTAATCAGAAGTCAGGAACTGTGTATACTAATTGTGACTCTAATACTTACTAAACTGGGAAATCTTAGAAAATGACAAATCTTTAAGGCATCATCTTTAAAAAATAGATATTAGCAGGCATCTCATTAAAATCTAATATGAAGTTTTTTTCATTGCAATTATACAAAATTTGATAATTTTAATGGATACTTGAATACAAACTAAGTACCTATAAAAACAGAGAACATGCAAACATTTTTGCATCATGGAAAATTATAGTTTCTAAGGGTAGGATTTACCACTTGGTTGAAATATGACATTAAATAGAACTTTGTAGACAACAAAAATCTTGCATTATTTTAAGTATGGTTTCTAAAAGCAGGCCACTTTAGATAATTAAACAAAATAATACTTTTTATAAGCCTGTACATTTTCCTTAATAAAGTCTTAATGTTTCTGAAATCAAAGACAAATTTTTGTGAGTCTCTTTTAGTGCCCAGATACCTGTAGTCACTTGGCGTACTTGCAAAACTCTGGCTTTAGTATAACTGAAATAAAATTGTATTGTAATATCTGATTTACTTGATATTATTGAGTATCCTTGAAAGTGTAATGGAATGCATCAGTTTAGAAGGGTATGGCATTCTCACCAGTGGAATGTTATGATTTTGTCTCCTGCAGGTGCTCCAAGTGACCAGAGCAGTGGCACCTCCTCTCCTCTCTGTGACAGTGGCTTACATCTCAACTACCACCCCAACAATACAGTAAGATGACCCAGGCATAGCTCAGATTAATAAGGAGATAACACATAGAGTTTGTAAAAACTGCTAGTGAATCTGATTTATCTGATAGATAGGAAATCCCTGGTTGCATAATCATTTAAGTATTATGATAAACAAGAAATGGAAAATAAATAGGTCAGGTTTCTTATGCCACTTTTTTCCCCTCTCAAGTCTGTATGGATTAAGTTCTTTTGAAGCAATAGATACTATTAACTTGGGGATGTCACTGGGGATGTATAATATACAATCATTTTAGAACATTGCACATTATATGTGATTTCAGGTTCAAAACCCTTTGACATTAGTTTTCTCACTTTTTTCTTTTGAAATTACTTAACTAAAAGTAACTATTTAATTTGCCATTTGTTAGGATTATTTTAGCCAACTTTATTCACAGTAAGCAATTACTACAAAGTGAGAAAATCCGATTCACACATTATTTTAACATGTAATGAACGTTTAACTATACATGTATTTAGTAAAAGTTAAAATTAAACTTTGTTTTATAGATATTTAATAAAATTTTAATCTTTGTTTTCTATTTGCATTTTGAGTACATCGATTTTAATATCTTAAAAATGTTTTTGAAGTTCCTTGCATTTCATCCTACAAAACACTCACACATTCTTAAAGAAATAATTTTCTCTGGTTATAAGCAGATCTAACAATCATCTTTCATGCTTACAAACATGAAGAGAAGCAGAGCTGACCTTAAGCAGAATTTTATTGTTCTGTTCCACATATTATGGTACATACGTCATATAGCTTCTTCTACCGACTGGTACGATTCATCCTGCAATTTGAAATTTTTGTCAAAATAGTGGCATTTTACTTCAAGGCAATCTTTTTGAACATCTTCAGTCCTGAATGGCTTTCACGGTACCTGATTTCCCCAGTATCACTCCTCAGCTGAGTACCTTAGGCCCTCAAGTTGTTGACTTTTTTCCTTTGTAAAAAGAAATTTGCCAACGCCAAAGGTTCTCTGTACAAATGTAGGGATATTTTCTAAAACCAACCTCAGCTGGATATATTTCATGTGGCCATCTTTGAAACTTTTTTTTTTTTTTGCGAGAGAAATAGTTGCCACACAATAAGTGGCATTCAAAACCACAATACAGCACGTTGGAGTGACTTAAAATTTATGAGGAAATATACAGGTTTCCTAATGAAAAACTTAGATATACAACGAAATTTTTTACGTCTTTATTTTGTAATTGCTTTGCTCACCTTCTTCCCTCCCGATCCAGATGCCTTCGATAATTTCGATGCACTTCTGTTTTCCTGCCCTCAGTAGCTGGAGGTGTTGGCTGTGCCCATTCACAGCTTATCTTTCTTGTCTGGATCCCCTTTGCCTGGAATTCAGAGCTCACAAGGCTGTTTGGCACCACATGCCCTGCTTCCATCAGTCCTCAGAGGTTGTTCCTGAGAGTGCCCCCTCCACATGTCCCTCACACAAGAATCTCCATCTCAACTCTGCTCCTAAGACAGACACAAGAGCAACTTACTTCAGAGTGGGAGAAAGCTGTTTGGAACTGTTTTGTTTTAGGTCTTGCCTCATACCCTTGAACTCCTGTATAATAAGCAGAAGCAGAGGAGTCAGAGTGGCAGGTCTAAGGGTAGAAATCATTCTGGTTTGTTTTTAATCCATTCCATTGACATACAGAAAAACATACATAGAATAATGTCCTGCCTTATAAAACTGTAATTACAGTAAGAAAATCACTCCAATTCTATAACATGACTGATCCCAAATAAATTCAATTTTATAAAATTAAAAATAAAGCAACTGTTATAAATTCTTCTTACTGGAGCTATGTCTTCCCATTTCCAGAGGCACATTTTATTTTCCTTTTAGCATTAGGATTGAACATTCTTTTGACATTGCTGAGGATATTTCAGTGTAAGGAAATTGAAAGTATTTATCATGATGCTATAGAGAATAATAATAAAACCATATGAAAACAAAATAAAATATATTCAAAATAAAGACAAAAATCTCAATGCATATCAATTAAATGCATTTTTGTTGAGAACTTACTCTGTGGATATAACCCTCTAGCTATTTTACTTTGGGAGCAGTTAATTATGATTTTAACACAAAAGAATTAAGATCCAGATCTATAGACAAAAGCATAAAATTAACTATAACATAAGCAGGAAAAGAGAAGAATGAGTAGCAGCATTCTAATAACCGAGGTAAAGAGTTGTAGAGACTTTGACCATCTGACTAAAAATGTAACGTAAGTTGAGAGACTACAAACCAAGTGTGTGCTTTGTTGCCGGCATGGGAGCACTAACCTGCAATGGTAATTGGACCGTGCAGGCTTGCACAGCCAGGGCTAGCACGTGCTGTTCCTTCTGTATCTTGAATAAGCTCTGATGGAGGAATGGCGAGTGGAGAACATCTCTACTCAGAGACGTACAAAATTAGGAGAGGTCAAAGACATGAAATAACAACAGACAGTGGGCACTCGGAAGGAGGAGTGCATTGTGAGGCAAATTTTCTTCCCACAGAATACATGTATATTATAGACAGTCTACTTAAAAGAAACATTTGATTTTCTGATGTGTCTTAATTCTCAGTTCTATCCTAGGCTCACAAACTGCCTTTTCAATGTCTATACCTTGATCTGAAGCCAATTTTGAGTAGGTGTTATTCTGGTTTTCTAACATGTCCTTACTGTATTTTAAGGCAGCATTTTAAGTCTCAGGGGAAATAAAGGCTTACAATATATTAGCATCATTCCACCATCCTACATAAAAATATAATCTATTCCTTCTAAGGATGCGCGACATCACTAATTTTAAGGTATACGAAAGTCACTTGTTTTGCCAACCAAGACCTTGGCTCCTAAGCCCCAGCCCAGATTCACTGAATTTCTTCTCGCTAGAGATGGAGTAGAAGGATTTGTTCTGTGCTTACCAGAAGACTCTGACTCAGATAATCAGCCAACCAGACTGAGAAACATTTTTCTTAACTGTACACCTTTAATTAATACGTCCTATGCCGCCAAATCCTTAATACAATCTCGGTTAGCAGTTTGCCCTGTGTGCAGTTCTGTTTTGGTAAGATAGTTGTCCTTGAGGATATTGTGTGGCATGTGTAAAATTTTGGGAAAAGAGCAAAGAGACATAAATGCTGCTTTTTCCAGTCACATTATTAATATTTTAGGAAACAACATTCTTGACATTGTAGAGTAGAGCTATTGAAAAATAGTCATGGTTCTCAAAAGCACAAAAGTGATTGTATTTTTAGACTATCTTTTATGCAAAAATAAATCTGACTACTATTCCAAAAATGATTAGAAAGTAAATTTATATTCTATTTACATAAATAAAATAAGTAAGGATAAAAATTCTTTAAAGGATAGCTTGTGTTCCACTGTAAATAACAGGTCTATAATATGAAATACATCAACTCTGTTTAGTCAAATAACTGAAGTGGGACTTATTACGTATTTCTTATAAAGAAGAAACGTAAGAAAGTGACATATTTATACCTTTGGTACATAAAGGCATCAAATCAAGATGCCACAAGAAAGAATATCAAAGGCCACATATATTTCCATACTTGCCAATCTATGAAGTGTATTGATATGGTTTGTAAAACCTACCGTACTCATGTATTGGTGATTAGTCAGTCCTCAACATCTCATTACCCATATCTTTAACAATCTTTGACATTTTCTATCCCATTTATTGAAGAAACACAAAATTTGAGAGAAATTATTATTGTATTCTATGAAAGATGAGAAAGCATCTTTAAATAATATATCTGAAGTTATGTAACCAAAATGTGAAATAATCAAGTAAAAAAATCCAAATTATTTTTCCATTGTTTCACCGCTGATTATCAGTGTTGAATGTTAAATGTGCTGCAGTAGATCTGTTGGCTCTGCTATCAAAGAGGTGTTAGTCTGAGTGAGTCCTGCAGGTGCCCTTTGCTGGCTGGGTGACTTGGGTAAATTGTTTACTGTAGAACTTAGGAATGCATGTGTGCACTGGGGTTCTGGGAAGGAGTTTCAGTCATTGCCAACAAGGACCTTGCTTTGTGCAGCTGGGTGGGTCCTGGGTCACTTGCAATCCCTGTGGACATCTCTGGCCTGGTCACAGAAACCTTCTTTGTGTACCCAAGCCTGCCACACAGTATTATTGCTTCTTCATGTTCTCTCATGAAGAAAAGTTGGGAAGTAATAATAAAATACTTCTTAAAAAAAAACATTCTTTTCTCACGCCTGCAATCCCAGTACTTTGGGAGGCCAAGGCAGGTGGATCACCTGAGGTCACGAGTTCAAGACCAGCCTGGCCAACATGGTGAAACCCCATCTCTCCTAAAAATACAAAAAATAGCCAGGCCTGGTGGTGGGCGCCTGTAATTTCGGCTACTTGGGAGGCTGAGGCAGGAGGATCACTTGACCCTGGGGGCGGAGGTTGCGGTAAGCTAAGATCACGCCATGCACTTCTAAGTGACAGAGTGAGACCCTGTCTCAAAAACTAAAAATGAAAAAACCTTCTGTTTTTCCTTTCAAATATGAACATAGTAATAGCTTTGTTTTTCAAAGATGTTGCAAGTGGTATAAGTCAAGCACTTAGTACAAGTAGGTATTATTCAAACTACTATTAAATAGTAACAGTAATATTCCTAAGAATGCCCTCCCTAAAAGTTCCATGTTTAGAAATAATTTTGCCCATTATTTAAGCTTGTTATTATTTCTTGAGAATATAATATTTGACACATTTTACTTACAGCTACCAAGCCAGGCATCTAAGTAGTTTGTTTTACTAAATGTTAAATTACCATTAGCCTTTTAGATATATTGAAAATAGTATGGAGCTATTTAGCTGGCCTATATTATAAGAAATTTTTTATTTGTTGCTGTAATCTTACCAGTTGTTACCATTATTATCCCCACTTTGAAGATAAACATAGTAAGACAGAGACTACAAAACTTGCCCCCAGGTGATGGATAGTCAGTTGGGAAACTGATATTCAAATCTAAGTGGTCTGATTCTGACTTGCAGCTTAAGCCCTCGCCACCTTGTACTATCGTCCAGCTGATCCCATGTCATATGCTGACCACCTATAACAGCTGACATGAAGATCTGACCTCACATCACATGCTGATCATCCATAACATCTGACATGAGGCCAGGAGGAAGAGTAATATGAAACCTAGGTTTGTGCCTTTGCAGTCACCAGAAAGGCATTAAAAGCAACTGACTAGCATTGAAGGAGAGGTGACTTGGAAGCTGAGGTGCTCATTGAGTCACCAGTAGGGACCCCTCACAAGTCAGTCTACCCTTCCAGGTATTCTAAACTGCTCCACTGACTTAGTACATTTTTATTTGCTCAGTCTGCAACAATTAACGTAAAAATGCCAGGCAACATACAACCTTAAGTAAAAGTAGTATTGTTTTTCACTGGAAGCATTGTTAAAAAATTTAATGCCTGAGAGTAATGCTTAATAATATTTAGACTTCACAGAGTTTCAACATCTAGACTAAAATAGAATCTTATTCCAACACTATCACTCAAAAATTAGTGAATAACGAGAAGTCAATGTTACCAGTTTACTGGTCAAATTGAGCTTACAACCCATGCCAATTTAAATATTAGTATGATTTGATGTGCTGGTGTGATGAAGAAATTTTAACATTAAAGCTGAAATAATGAAGGAAACATGAATCAAGTGGAAAAGCCCAAATTTTGTCAAATGTAAGTCTCCTCTATATATAAAGGAAGAAAAAAGCTCTAACAAAACTTAAGATATGTGTAATTTTAAGCCAGCAGTAGTTGCCTTGATATGCAATTAAAACCATGTAAGAAAGTATAAACTCTTTATGAACATGAAGTTAGAAAAAGGAGCACAGATTTCCTTGAGCAGTGTTTTGAAAATTGTTTTATAGGAATGTTTATTCTATTCAAAAATATTTGCAAAATAAGCTGATAAATTAAAAACACTTAGGATTGTGCTTGACACTCATAAAATACTCTAATTGAATGAACTACAGCTGATTTTTATTTTTTCACTTATTTGTTAATTATAGTTACAGTTTTTTCCCCCTTTTTCCTTTCTTGAATAAATTGTGTTCTGTCACATTCTTATCTTTTCCTTCCATCTCCCCTCCTCATTTTAAAATATGTTTTCACTAGCATTCTTAGTCTCAATGATTCCTTTCTTAATTTCTTATAGCATTTTATTAATAAATAAGTTAACCAATACAACTTTAGTGCCCATAATTTGGACTTCTTCTCATGGTATTCCATAAAAGTCTTTTGATCATTTAGGGGAAAAATAATATCCCCCAGATGAAAGAGGTTTGAGACACAGAAACTCAAAGCACAGAAGAAAAAAATTACGTTGAACATTTGTCTTCCTTTCAGGACACATTATCGTGCTCGTCGTGGCCGACATCTCCAGGTTTGAGGTGGGAGAAGCGATGGTGCGACCTCAGACTGATCCCTCTACTTCATTCGCGCTTCTCTCAGTATGTGCCCGGCACAGATTTGAGTCGGTGAGTCCGTGTTTAGGAGTTATGATTGGTTTGTTTATTAAAAAAGAGACCTTTCAGAAAACCTTTTAACATATCACAATATGGCTTAAGATTTTAGTATGTTTTTGATAGTAGAAAGAAGAGCTTCAAAATAATAATCTAACAAAGTTAAACGCTTATTATTCTGATGACAAAACCACAAGTTAAAGCCCTGACTCTGCTATTAACTCATTGAAATGGATTCAATGGACTTAATAGATAGTTTTATTAAGTTTTTATATTCCCTCTTGTGTTAATTGTTTACTTCTCAGGAATATTGCATAGTTTATTTATTTATTTGTTTGTTTGTTCATTTATTTTGAGGCAAGGTCTAGCTCTGTTGCCCAAGCTGGAATGCAGAGGGGCGATCTTGGCTCACTGCAACCTCCACTTCCTGAGTTCAAGTGATCCTCCCACCTCAGCCTCCCAAGTAGCTGGGACCGCAGGCACATGCCACCATGCCCAGCTAATTTTTTGTTTTGTTTTGTTTTGTTTTTGTAGACATGGGATTTTGCCATGTTCCCCAGGTCAGTGTTGAACTCCTGGCCTCAAGAGATCTGCTTGCCTCAGCCTCCCAAATTCCTGGGATTATAAGCATAAACCACATGCCCAGCGGCATAGTTGGTCTAAATTATAAGATGTATTTTCTGCTTTTAATATTCTTATATAATTATCTATTTTAGTAAATGTAAGATAAGTAGTGTCATCCTTTTCATTCTTGAAACTTTTTTTCTCTTTTTATCTTGGTCAGTTTTGCTAAGGAGTTGTACATTTTGTTAATTTTTTAAAAATGATTAATTTGGGACTTCCTTGAATCTCTTAACTTATATGTATACTTTAGGAGTCTCTGCTTTTTCACTGATTGTTTCCATTTCTTAAGTTTTTCAGCTTGAAATTTTGTTCTCATAGCTTTTTGAGAGATATACGTTCCAGGGGTTGGGAAATTTTTCTGTAAAGAGCTGTATAGTAAATATTTTATGCTTTGCAGGCCTTAATGTCTCTGTCACAAAGTACTCAACTCTGCTCTTCTGGCACAAAAATAGCCATATACAACATACAAATAAATGAGCACACCTTTGTTCCAATAAAACTTTTTTACAAAAACAGGTGGCAGGCTAGAATTGTCCCATAGGCTGTAGTTTGCCAGTCCATTTTGATAATTAATTTTAAGACTTTTATTTCCCAATATATGTAGTCAGATCTTCACATTTCCAGCAAATACTGTTTTAGTTACTCCTGCAAGTTTAGCATTACCTTTTGATTTATTTATAGTATTTTTGAGTATATCACTTTGCATAGTTTTCTGACTGGCTGCTAGAGGTATTATAATATGTGTAGGTAATATATCACAGTCTACTGGTAACGTTTTACCACTTCGAATGAAGTATAGAAATGTTGCTTCCATTAAGATTCCTTTATCTTTCCTGTTTGTAAAGACATTACCTTAACTTCCTATATATACATCAAACACTAAATCGGGTGGTATTATGAGTTTTGCTTCAACCATCAAATAAGATTTTAAAAACTCATGGAAAGGATAATCCATTTTACTTAACCCAAAGTATACCCGTCAATGATCTTTCTGAATTTCAAAGCTTCTTTTATCGCTTCCTTTCTGCTTAATTTTTTTAGACATTCTTTAAAGGTAGATTTGCCAGCATCTAATTCCCTTAGTTTTCATTTATCTGAGAGGATACAGACTTTGGAGTTGACAGTTCTTTTCTTTCAGTACCTAAAATATGTTAGGCATTAATGTCTACTGTCATTCAAATCAGTGTCCCCTGTAAGTAATATGTTCTTTCCCTCTGTCTGCTTTCAATACTTTTTTCTTTTCTTTTTTTTTTAGTTTCAGAAGACTAATTATGATGTATGTTGGCACATATTTCTTTAAGTTTCTCCTAAATGGGCTTTATTCTGCTTCTTAAAACTGTATGATTATGACTTTCACCAAATTAGGAAAGTTTTTGACCTTTATTCCTTCAAACACTTGATTAGTCCCACTTTCCATTCTCTCCCTCTAGATCTCTGTTGATGCAAATATTAACCCTTTTATTATTGTCCTGCATGTCACTGAGAAACTTTTAAAAAATCTGTTTTCTTTCTGTTAAACAGATTAGGAAAAGTTTATTGATCTGTATTTATGTTTTCAAATTTTATTTTCTGTCATTTAACTCTGCTCTTCAGCCAATTCAGCGTTTTATTTTTTGTCGATTTATTTTTTCACATCTAGTTTATCCTTTTAAAAATAACTTCTCTTTTGAAGTTTTTAAAAATATTTTTATTTATTTCAAGAAAACTTGTAATTGCTTGTTGAAGCATTTTTAGGATGGTTATTGTAAAACCCTTGTGAGATATTTTCAATATCTCATTCATTTCATTGTTAGTATCATTAATTCTTTTCTCATTCAACTTGTGATTTTCCTGGATATTGATATGACAAGTGATTTAACAAAATCATCCTAGACTTTTTGGATATTAAATGTTGAGATTCAGGTTCCTATTTAATCTGGGTTTTGTTGTTGTTCTTGTTCTTGTTGTTGTTGTTTTTAGCAGGCAATCTCCTTGTTGTGAGGACTGGGTGGATGTATATGTTAAGTTTCCTACTGCACCATGCTGACACCTGGAAAGGTAGATGGACAGGGCTATTCATATTTCTTGGTTGCTAAAGGTTTGAGGTAGAAGCTCAGCTCCTCACGGAATTCTACTGACATAAGGAAGGAGGTGGACGGATAGGTGAGGGCAACTAGCTCCACCTCCCACCACCTCATTCCACCGTGGTGATGATGGTGGGAGAGACTCAGCTCCTTGTTGGGCCACACCTGTCAGCATGGAATGGGAGGCACAGTGCTTGTCCCATCTCCCACAAGCCCATTTATTCTAATTGCTGCAGGTGAGTATGAAGGTTCAGCTGTCCATGACACTCCACTGACACTACCCTGGCAGAGAAATTGGAGCCTGCTTCTTTAAGGTGTAGGGTGGAAGACCAGCTTCCTGCTAAGCCCTGCTGAAAACCTTGTGAACAGGGAGACAATGGTTCCATTGGTATTTGACTGGATTTGGGCAGGTATTGCCAAAAGGTTTTGTTTTGTTTTTAGTGTACCCATTCTCTAGTCCTTTAAAAAGGAGTTACAGATTTTTATTGGAGGCTTTATGTTTTTAAAAATCTTGCTGTTAGCCATTCAGATTGGAGGCTTCAGAGGGTCATGTCTAGGACATGCAGGAGGAAAACCCAGGGTACTCAGCACTTTTTTTATCCCTGTATTTAAAGTCCCTAGCCATTCATGCTTACCTGTTCACCTCACAGGGACTTCCCATACTTTTGTCATGTTATGTGTGAAGTTCTTTAGCATCTGATAAGAATGAGGCCACTCTGTCTTGGCCAGAATAAGAAATCCACAAGTACTGATATTTATATATTTTAAAAAATTCATTTGATAATGTTTTTTTTTTTGTTATAATTACTTCTTCGACCTATGGTCTATTTAAAAGTGTATCACAAAATTTCAAAATATTTTGGGATTTTCTAATTATCTTTTTTTGCTATTTCTATTTAGTATAATTTCATGCTTGATGATTTCAATGCTTTGATATTTGTTGAGGCTTGATTTTACTCAGCATATATGTTATTTTGGGAAATGTTTTATGTGTATTTATAAAGGATGAGTATTGTCATTTTTTTAGTGCTGTGTTGTACATATTTCAATTAGGTCATATGTGTTCATTAGAGGTTCTGATCCTCTGCATCATTCATGATTTTTTTCTGTTTATTGTATTAGGTTTTACATAAACATGGTAAAATATCTCACTATGATGGTAGATCTGTGTGTTTCTCTACATTGTTGAGTCAGTGTTTGCTGTATATATGTAATTATGTTGTCATATACAAGTAGATTTAGAATTTTTATAAATTCCTGTTATACGATGCTTGATAATTATGGCATGTCCTATACCTTTGGAAATGTTTCTTGCCTTTAAGTCTATCTATATTAGGATAAATAAAAAATAGATTTCTATTAATATCTACTTGTATATTCTTCTATCCTATTCTTTAAACTTTTCTTAGTCTTACTGTATAAAATATGCCCCTTCTGTGTTAAATATATATATGTATATATACGCATCTATATATTATACATATATTTGGAATATACTTTTTTGTTTTTAATCCAAAGTAACAAACTTGGTCATTAAATCAAATTAGTCTAGTTACCTTTAATGTAACTACCAATATATTTTGATTATACCATCTAGCTTTTTTCTATTGAAAATCCTAGCTTTTTATAATTAAATCTTTTATTTTGAAAAAATTGTATATTCATGTGCACTTGTGGGAAATAGTATTTTCATTTACTCTTTGCTTATTATCCTAAGTGGTATCACGTTGCAAAACTATAATACAATATCCCAATCAGGGAATTGACTTGACAAAATTCACCACTCAGATTTTACCTGTGTGTGTGTGAGTGTACATGTTTATTTCTGTGAAAGTTTATCACATATGCACGTTCCTGCATCTACTAACACAGTCAAGTTTTGTATGAGCAGTTCCATCATTGCAGGCATTCTCCTGTAGTCCTTCCATAACTACACCAGCATCCCTCCTGCCCTCCTCCCTCACCACATTTCTAATCTCTGACAACTAATAATCTGTTCTTCACCTCTGTTATTTCGTCATGTTAAAAACATTATATACGATACTATATAACCTTATTTAATTCAATTTTTGATGCATAATAGATGCATAGTTTTAGAATACATGTGATCATTTAATACATCCATAGAATTTGTAAAAATCAAGTTAGTATACTTACAATATCCATCATCTTAATATTTATCTTTTGTTTATGTAAGAACTATTCAAATCCTTCTTTTCTAACTATTTTTTAAAAATATACAATAGATTACTGTAAACTACAGTCACCTTACTAAGCTATTTAATACTAGGTCCTATTTCTTATACTAAACTATATATTTGTATTAATCAATCAACTTCTCTTCATTCTCTCTCTCTTCTAACTTTCCTGGTCTTTGGTAATGAACAATTTACTAGCTGTCTTAATGAGATCAACTTTTTTAGCTCTCACTTAAATAGGAGTGAGAACATGGAATACTTGTCTTTTTGTGCCTGGCTTATTTCACTTGATATAATGACCTCCAGTTCCTCCGTGTTGCTGCAAATGACAGAATTTCATTTTGTTTTTCATGGATGAATAATATTTTATTGCATATATATATATACATATATATATATATGACTGTAGTATATGTATACTACACTTTCTTTCTGTTTTTTTTTTTTTTTTTTTTTTTTTTTTTGAGATGGAGTTTCACTCTTGTTGCCCAAGCTGGAGTGCTATGGTGTGTTCTTGGCTCACTGCAACCTCCGCCCCCTGGGTTCAAGCAATTCTTCTGCTTCAGCCTCCCGAGTAGCTGGGATTACAGGCGCACCCCACCATGCCCTGCTAATTTTTTGTATCTTTAGTAGAGATGGGGGTTCATCATGTTGGCCAGCCTGGTCTGGAACTCCTGACCTCAAGTGATCCACCCGCCTCGGCCTCCTAAAGTGTTAGGATTAAAGGCATGAGCCACTGCACCTGGCCAAAAATGTATACTACACTTTCTTTAGCCATTCATCCACTGATAGACACTTAGGTTGATTTCACATTTTGGCTGTTATGAATATTGTTGCAATAAACATAGGAGCACAGATGTCTTTTCAATATATTGACTTCCTTTCTTTAAAATGTATACCCACTAATGAAATTGCTGGATCACGTGGTAGTCTTATTTTCAGTTTTTTGAGAACCCTCCATACTGTTCTGAAGTAGTGGTTGTACTAATTTACATTTTCACCAACAGTGTATAAGGGTTCCTCTTTCTCCACATCCTCACCAGCATTTGTTATTGCCTGTCTTTCATATATAAACCATTTTAACTGGGGTGAGAGATCTCATTGTAGTTTTGATTTGCATTTCTGTGATGATTAGTGATGTTGAGCAGTTTTTCATATACTTGTTGACCATACATATGTCTTCTTTTGAGAAATGTCTGTTCAAATCTTTTGCCCATTTTTAGGTCAGATTTTTTTATTGTTAATGAGTTGTTTGAGTGTCTTACATATTCTGTTCAGTAATTCTTTGTCAGATGGGTCATTTGAAAATATTTTTTCCCATTCTGTAGGTTGTCTCTCACTTTAGTTTTTCTCTTGTGGTGCAGAAGCTTTTTCATTTGATGTAATAACATTTGTCTATTTTTGCTTTGGCCGTGCTTTTGACGTCTTACACAAAATATCTTAGCCCAGACTAATGTCCCAGAGCATTTTCCCAGTGTCCTCTTCCAGCAGTTTCATAGTTTCAGGCCTTCAATTTAAGTATTTAATCCATTTTGATTTTATTTTTGTGTATGGTGAGGGATAGGGCTCTAGTTTCATTCTTCTGCATATGGATCTTCAGTTTTTCCAGAAACGTTTATTGAAGAGACTGCCCTTTCTCCAATCTTGCCACCTTTGTTGAATGTGAGTTGGCTGTAAATGAGAGAATTGATTGCTGGGTTCTCTATTCTGCTCCATTGGTCTATGTGCCTGTTTTGTTGTTGTTGTTGTTGTTGTTGTTTTCTCCCACAGGATAATTTCCTGGAGATTCTTCCAAGTAGTTTTATTTTTTGAGTTGTTCATTCCTTTTCATTTCTGAATGATATCCTGTGGTATAGATGTAGTACATTTAAAAAATTCTACCTTTGAACACATCTAGGTTGCTTCCAGTTTTTGACTATTCTAAATAAAGATGCTATGAATATTTGTATATAGATTTTTTGGAAGCATACGTTTCCATTTCTTTGGATAAATGCTAAAGAAGTGCAATGAATGGATTATATTTTAATAGTATTTTAGTCTTTTAAGAAGCAGCCAAATTGCTCTCTAGAGTGATTGTCCAATTTTACACTCGCACCAACAATGTAGGAATGATTGTTTCTCCACATCGCTGCCAGCAGTTAGTGTTGTTGTTTTATTGAACCACTTTAATGGGTATGTAGTGACATGTCCCTGTGCCCTTGATTTGCATATTATAATGACATTGAGCATCTTTTTATGTACTTATTCACCATCAGTGTATCTTCTTCTGTGAAGTGTCTGCTTATGTCTTTTGCCCTTTTTTGAAATTGATTTGTTAGATTTTATACTGCTGAGATATACATATATCTCAAAGTCCTTTTTCTCAACACACGAGTTTTTGTGCTGTTTTATTTCCTTACCTCTTGTAATAATTATAAATGTTTATTATTTAATATTCCCTCTATTCAATTTTCATATATTCATGTTTTTGTTATCATTTAAGTTATTGCCTAAACATTATCATAGAGCCATATATGTATAACTACTACAGTTTAACACAATTTATATCAATTTCAGAAAATGTTAGAACTTTAAGACACTTTAATTCCTTTGTTTTTTCTTATCTTTGGGCATATTTTTGATATACTTAAAAACGTATGTTAGATATTTCAAAATATATTATTGCTTTCATATAACTATTCAAACGTATTCTATTTTTAATCTTTCTTCTCATTTCTTTCTTTTGGTTCTATTTTCCTTCTATCTTAAAAGCTCTCTTAATATTTTTATTAAGAGAATGTATATTTTTTAGAAGTGTACATTTATTTACTTTTTGATTTAAAATGCGGTTACATTATTTGAAGAAATTTAGCTAGAGAAATTTTTGACAAGAAAGGAATTGTCTGAATGGGTCCAGATGACTCCTTACATTTTCATTTTTATGGCATTCAGTACATCAACAGCTTCATCAGCTGAATTAATTACACTCAATACACCTGACAGCAATAAGCAGTTACAAACATAGCACTACTCAGAATGGATTTCATAGAGATTCACATTCAAGAGCTAATCTATTGTTTACTCATTCACTCAATCAATATTGACTTAATATCTGTAAGTGGGAGACATTGTGTTGGATTCTTTCTCTGAAAAAGCTCACAGACTAGTGGTAGTAGATTCAGTGAGGGAGTGGGGGGCAAGAAAAGATAAATAAGTGATTTATACTAGATTCATGGATGAATAATATACTATTGCATATATTTATGTATATATGAATGTAATATATGCATACCACACTTTATTTAGCCATTCATCCACTGATGGACACTTAGGTTGATTTCACATTTTGACTATTATGAATAGTGTTGCCCATGATTACAAATAAAGAAAATTATTTAGCTTGGCTCAAACGTAGGATATTATTTATTGGTTGCTTTTTTGCCATAGCCTATAATTTTAACTTCAGTAATGTAATACCAGTCATATTTAATTGCAACCAAGTTGTGTTACAGTCATGTACTATTGTGTATATATAAATTAAAACATCATGATATTTTTATCAGTAATAACACAGTTTATATTTATCATTGTGTAATGACCCTGATTCAGATATAAATACCTGCTTTAAATTTTGAAGTATGTTATAATATTGCAGTGTCAAGGGCATTAGAATAAGAGATAAAGATTGTTAAAACTGGCTGGTCTTTTAATCTCTTCAAGTTTTATTTTGCCTATATGCAAAATGAGCATATAAATATGTGCACATCAGTTTATATAATATTATATACATATGTCATATATATATATTTGAATTTGAGGAGTATAATTTTGAGGAGTACTCTCAGTGTTTAGCATACTTTATGGCTGAAAGTACTCAATAAATATTTATTAAATGAATTTTAATGAAAAAAGTTCATGTCATAGTTTTTTCTTTAGGTAGAATTATCATCTACTGCATGCTTTTTAAACACTAGGAAAATCGATAATATTGAAAGTAGGCTTTTGGACTTTAAAAATTCTCAAATGACAGTAGAATTTCTATTTTTCTCCCAGAGTGCACACACTGTTTACCCTGAGATGAAGACGTTTCAGATGGTGACAGGTTTGGCACTGGTGGATGAAATTTAGTATCTAAACAGTAGGCAAGGCAAGTTTAATGGTTATGAGAATTGTGCTTTTGATAACACAACAATCTTAGCAAATGGGTCTCTAACAATAAAGCCAAATATGAATCTGGCTTATAGTAAATACTTAATTCATAGTTGTTCATTGAAGGAGGGGAATCTTCAGGAATGTATATTTTAGGGGATCTGAGGAGGAAGCACAATCAGTGAATGTGTGAAGCAGAAAAAAGTAGATAGGAAGAAAAAGAAAGAAACTATGACCTAAGGATGTCATAGAAGTTATTTCGATCAGGGTTTTAAGGAGAAGAAAGAGTTGATTGCATCAACTACAGAAAAGAAATACTGAAAGAACTGAGGAACAGTGATTAATTTGGGGGTGGCTTTGGATAGAATAACTGTAGAAGTCAATTGATAAAAAAATAGTTTATATGAAGAAAGATACTGACAGTAGAGAAAGGATCACAATGTGTAAGAGTATATTCATAAAATGTGATGGGGGGAAAGAGGAATATAAAATTTAAGCATATCATGGTGTTGGTTACTAATTGAGAAGGAAGACTTTTTTTTTTTTTTTTTTTTTGACAGTCTCACTCTGTCACCCAGGCTGGAGTGCAGTGGTGCAATCTCAGCTCACTGCAACCTCTGCCTCCCGGGTTCAAATGATTCTCCTGTCTCAGCCTCCTGAGTAGCTGGGATTACAGGTGCCGACAACCATGCCTGGCTAATTTTTGTGTTTTTTAGTAGAGATGGGGCTTTGCCATGTTGGCTAGGCTGGTCTCGAACTCATGACCTCAAGTGATCCGCCTGCTTAGGCATCCCAAAGTTCTGGGGTTAAAGGCATGAGCCGCCATGCCCAGCAGAGAAGGAAGACTCAATGGCAAAGGTGCTCATAAACAGAAACAGCACCCACGTCTGATGCGGCAGCTGCCCGTGCAGTTTCATCATCCTGATGTGACGTAGTTCTCCAAAGTGGATACAGAGGTTGAACTGATTGCATTCCACTTTCACAGGTTGGTCAGGAGGTCCACAAGGACTGGTCTCTGTGTAACTCAGGAACAATAAATAATTTTTAGAAAACATCAACTAAATACCATTAAGACCCTCTCCATAAGTCATGCAAGTATTCCTTTGTCTGGCATAAACCTCTTCACTTGTTCTTACACAATTATGTAGGGGATTAAAAAAGAAACTGCCATAATACCCTTAAAATATATGACTTTCTTTGGAAAAGTCCACTCTTCCTTTGAACAATTCTAGATGAATTTTCTATAGTTCTTTCAATCTAGGGCAAATTATCTTGCCAAAGAGTCGCTCTTTGTTTCATTTCTCCAGTTTATTATAACACACTTATTTGATGATATGAATTTATTAATTAATATTAATTTTAATTTTGCCATAGCCAGAGGAGGACAGTATTCCAGGGTGCTTGAATCGCTCTGGAAAACTGAACAATAAAAATAAAAAGAAATAACCCTTGAAGAAGTATATGTGATTCTGGTAGGCTTTAGTCACAGAATAAAAAAATACATTTGATCAAATGATCGAATATATATTTTTAAAGCCCATAAATTTTAACCAAATATAGGTTAAAGTATATAATGTAGTGCTTCTACTGATGTCATGAGATATTCAAAATTTGCATGGCAATGCTTTCTGCTTCAAATGCCTTAGAGATGGCAGGATTCAAGAATTAAAGGACAGAGAAATTATGGAAGAGCTGTTATGTGACTAGGATTATCCAGGAAGAGATAAATAAAATGACATCCAGGTAAGCATCTGCATATGTAATACCTGCTCCTGTGAGGGTAGAAAGGTAACAAAGTAGACAAGAGCAACTAAGGATCTTGGGGTCCCAGAGATCAATTGTACTGGGGCTTCTTTGCACAATTTATTACTTTTGCCAGGGAATCCTGCTATGCCAGGAAGAAAAGGGTATTCACTTAGTTAAACTGGAGTTATTGAGGGCTGGGAAGTAGTAAGATTGGAGTGACTGGAGGTCACAGTGACAGGAAATTCTAAAATGAAAAATAGCCACGTAATTTGCGTGGATGAACAGGAAGCTCAGTCTAGGCAATGCAGCTAGATCCTGAATAGATATATGAACTAGGGTAACTGGAAAGGCTAAGAAAGATCAGAAAAATAAGAAGGTAATTTGGTGGTGATGGAAAGGAAGAGGTTATAGTTAAAGAACAGAAATGTGAGAATTCAAGTCTGACAGTGGAGCTGTCTTGGATAACATCAGCTCTCAAGTTAGCAAAAGCAGGAGATTGCTAAAGTAAAGTGGAGATGGACTTGTTTGTTTTTGTTTCTTACTTACAGATTAAAGATTCCGAGCACTGTGCTAATGCTATGAGAGGTATAAAATATCATATATGGCTTTTCCTTCAAGGAGCTAGCAGCTTGGTAAGATCGAACAGTATTTAGCAGCCACACAAACATGTTTAATAACACAGAGAACAAGTGTTGCAATAAAGGAATCAGGAAGTCTAGGGGCACTAAAGTGGAAGAGATTCATTCCAAATACATGGGTTATAGAAAATACCATGGAATAGATAGCAACTGAGTTAACTTCTTAAAATTTGAAATGGATTTTGACAGGTAGAAATAACACAACTGATATTTTTAACAGATTTTTCAGTTGTTAAGAAGTCCAGTCTATAGTCTTCGAAATACAGCCTGAGGTGTGCAGAATATGTGTTGCCTTCTTCATTTCACGACCAGAGGAACTGCGGGTCAGTGAGTTTCACGGTGTCAACTGACTTGCAAGGACCTCAGAGATATTGAAGGAGCGTAGATGGGCATTTCAGACAAAGGAGTACTGGGGAGAAAGACGCTGTTGCATAAAGTGCAGGACTTCTTTAGAGAATGACAAGTTATGTGCTTTCAATTCATGAAACAACTGTGAATTTAAGATCTGGAAAACAAGTCATAAAAAATAACTTGAAAAAGCTCCTGATGTATCTAAACAGCTTAGGTTTTGTGCCTCAAAAATTAAAAGAGATGACACGGCAGTGAACCAAGGTAGTGCACACAGGGAAGAAACAGTTCAGGTCTGCTGTGTGTGGATTACACTCAACAAGACAGAGTAAAATGCTACAGTCACGAACCCGAGGGGCCTCTTCTTATTTCTTTCTTTCCTTCAATAACATCCCCCTACCAATTAAGTGATAATGAAATCAAGTAAATGAGTCAATGTTCTGTCCTCACACACAGGGCCACTCTGTGAGACTGATTTTTCTCATTGTTCATTTTGTGTACTTTATTCTCTTTTTTCCATATCCTTCACCCCACAGAGAGATATTACTAAAATATAAACATGATCCTTTTCCTCCAGTGCTTCAGTGTCTCCACTGGCTTCCCTGACTCTCAGGATCAGGGAGACAAATTGCAGCGAGATATGTGAGTTATCACTGATTACACCTTGTCCAATCACCAACTTCATGGCTTGCCTTTTCTTCAGATCCACACACAATGAGCCAGACAACCCATATTTCTTTGGATATACTATGCTTTTCGTGCTTTGGACGTTTGCTTTTGGATTAATTATCTCCTCTCTAAAAATTTTGCTTTCCCTTACCTGCCCCAGCCAAGCCATTCCACTGGTTAGCCCAATAGGGTGGAGTAGCTTTGATTCTACTCACTTCTTCATAATTCATTTTAAAAAGCAGTTATTGAATCACATCATTTCTAATGCCTTTAAGGGGGAAATTATACATAGAACTGCAGCCATATGTGAAAGTACCAGGATCCACCAATTACTCATCAAATCCTTGTTAAATCTGTAAATTGTTCTCGTTTTTTAGGGGAAATTGAGACACAACTAAGTGAACTAAGTTGCTTCATCTTCACTCTCACTAATATATGTTTATTTCAGTTTCATATCATCTCAAGTTTTACCAGTGACAGTCCTCTCCTCATTGGTCTAACAGGACCACCCAAGCCACACAAATCTAGCCACTGTGGTCCTCTATGTGGAGTTGAGCAGTGGTTCCTTGCAGACTTTAAGCCCACCTCATTCTGAGCCTGCCTGTTTTTCCATGGTGAGCTTCCAGAACTCATGCTCATTCCAGCCACTCCAAACTTTTACATTTTAGTCTCCGCGACTCTTGTTCCTTGTGTATGAAAGTACATGCCCTCGTGGAGTAAAATCAACAATGAATCAAAACAGGAATCACTAACTATATTAATTAGAAATGATGTATATTTATTTGATTGCTTATGTTAGCTTGAAAATTATTCATGAATTTGTATAGTGAGCAGTATATTTTTCATTCAATGAAGACTAAATTTGTACTTTAAATGAATAAACCTACTTTGAGATTGAGCAACATTTGAAAATACTTTTTACTTCCAGCGCAGTTACCAAGAATCTTTAGAAAACTGTATAAGTGGAGAGTGGGAAAAATAAGCCTGAACAAAAAACTTCAGACTAACTCTTCAGTGATGTAATTTTTTTTTTTTTTTTTTTGTGTGTGTGTGTGTATATATATATATATATATATATATATATATATGACACATAGTTTTGTCTGGGTATCCATAAGGTTACTGTTAATGCTGTAAAAGTTTAATGTCTCACAATACTAAATTAATGGGTAATGGAGTCTATTGATTTCATAATAAACATTAACTATTTTTGTTTATCTTGAGTTAAAAAATTACATTTTCTAAAAGCGACAAATAAAAACAAAAGCACTGAAGTTTTTCCCTAGTGCTTGATGAGACAACAATTCTATGTGGGGATATTTTCTTTTAACACTGAAATATTGCAATCAAGACCATATAGATGGATTATTCAGGGGAATATTATACATAGAACTTCATCTGGGTATTAAAGTATTATTAAAGTATTTAGATCCACCAATTATTCAGAAAATACTTGTTAAATCTGTACAGTAAATTGTTCTCACTTTAGATGAAATTGAGGCCTAAGTGAGCTAATTTACTAATAACCTTCTTTACTTAGTAATGGAGGCCCCAGATAACTGTAATTTTTACGATCAACTTATTCTATAAGAGGTTATATGTAATCAAAAAAACTGTTCAAGTATTTCACTTATGTTCGTAAAAGAGTTTCCATATTTGAAAAGTTGAAACAGAATGTAAAAAGTGATATGTATTAACTTATAAGCCTAGTTTCATAAAAGATCAGCCCCTCAGAATTATTCTATGTAGGGACTATGTACCATCTATAATTACATAGATTGAAGATTTGATCTAAGTGTATTGGCTTTTATTAGCTAAAAAATCTAGCTGCTATTATGCATTTAAAGTAGAGAAGACAAATATGATCAAGATATGCTTTAATTTATGGTACATGAAGCAATGGTTATAGCCAGAGAGCGGAAAGAAATATGTATTACTAAACTCCATTTATTTCTCATTTTCTGTGGATGGTTAAACTTCTGTCTGAATACTTTAAACATCTTACTTGCCATTATACATCAGAATTAAAGCTAAAAATATCACGTGAAATTATAACATTCTTTTCATTCAATGTGTATGCTGTCACAAATTCAAACTAACTTTATTTCAAAAAGATGGACAATAGTTATACTTCTGAAATTCTTTTAATGTATTTTTAAAAGAAAACAAAAAAGCATATCTGAGCACGTCCCTGTTTTCATTATAAAGTGCTTTGTCTAAGATATGAGAACCAGTTTCTCTAAAAATATTAATAATTTGAACCCTCAGAGTCATGGATGCCCAAGGCCTTACCATGAGCCCAGTTCTGGGACAGGAAGGCGGAGTGGCGTAGACCTACCAGCATGTCTGAGCCAGACATGCTCTATGGGGTTTTCTTTGTTTGGGGAATAAACTCATGTTTTATGTCTAAAAATGTCTACTAGAAGAGCCAGGAAAGGCGTTTGTTTGGAGAAAACATATAAATTTATACATTTTACATAGCATTTTGAATACTGAATTGCGAAAGCTTTCTATTACTTCATAACTGACTGGAATTGAAATATAGTTTGTGTATTATGTTGCACAATGAAGTAATTCTTAAGCCTGAGACTTTGGCGGGCTTCCATCCATTTTGGGATTTTATCTATTCCTGTCCATTAAGTTTATATCTAAACATTGCAATATCTGGAAGTAAGGAAGTCATTGAAGCTATAGGAAACACTTTTAAATTCAATAGCACTTTTGTGAACAATTTTAAAAGGCATCATTTAATTGTCTATGACAACAAAAACAAAAGTCAATAAAATACTGTCAGAATGCTTAGACTGACCATAGCATTTTAAGAAAAAGTTTAATGTTAATGAAATTGGCAACATCCATGCAAATGGAGAGCATGATCATTTAGACCTGGAAAGAAGGTATGAACCTCTTGTTCCAAATCATCTTTGAGAAGATGAACAGACTGAGAATAAGGGTGGAGAACAATGGACAAAGTGCTGCCACTCATGTTATCAAGTGACTTTTTAATGTCATGTTTAATGTTTTATTGCCTGTATTTACGATCTTTCTAAGTCAGAAAATGCATTGACAAATGTTAAGAGGAGACAATGGTAGCCAAAATAATAAGTAAACTATGCATAATGTTATAGCAAACTGGGAAAATAATGCGTCTAAAATTTCTTAGATTCTCTTTTATTTACATATTGTAGGTTTTAGAAGTCAAAGTTTCTCCATAGTTACCTGAATCTAAAGATGCTTCCTATGAAATTGAAATTGTATGTCATTTGGGTCTATCTTCAGTGTTTCATTTAAAACAGAGATGCTTATAAAGTCAGGTAACCAAATATGAATTTGGAGGCTGATATTTATACTGTATGAAAGATAAGCTTTTCAACAGATACTATTATGAGTTGCAAATAGATCAATGACGATGTTTTGATCTGATTTGTTCTGAACATCTGCAGGCAGAATGCCTTTCAAGTCATTGCTGTGGATGGGGTCTGCAGTGGGATTATTCAGTGCCTCTCTGCTGAAGACTGCTTTGACTGGCTACAAGCAATAGCAACTAACATTTCAAATCTCACAAAGCACAATGTAAGTAATGATTCAAGGAACACCTAGCCAGGGTTTCTCAGGCTTTATAAAATCCTTCAGTATATATGTAACTTCACATCAACTGTTTGGTGTTCTTCTCAGAATGAGACATTCATTATGAAAGCTATTCTGGAATACTTATTGTAAGAAAACTGAGAGTTCTAGCCCAATTTATGGGTTCAATAATACACGTAGATTTCCATTAACAAGCATCATAAACCCCTACATTACTTAAGCAAATGAAAATAAGTAGTTAGCATATAATCACTAAATATATTTACGTAAAAGCATTCTGGACTAATATAGTACTGGATTTCAAGACAGCATTATTGATTTACCTTTAGTGATCTTAGAATTGCAGCTAGGAAGGTTTGAGGAGTAGTAGGCTAGGAGGAAAGGAGTTAGCATAAAGACTGAAGGGAACAGTCAGAAGATTGCCATTGTCTCACGTTAGGTAGAGCCTGGTCTGTATTATTAGATATGGCTTCTCTGCATTTTCTCTTTCCACTACAACCGTTTCTTCCTTCCACATTCCTGTGTCTCTTTATTGTAGCTATCTTCTCATTATTTTAACTCTTTAATAACCTATATAATTCTTTCTCCCTGTTATTAATACTTCTATGAGAAATACAGTCTAACAAAATATACAAAACCATAAACCTTAGCTTACTGAGTATCAATCTAGGTATCATTAATGATAATTATTTTAGAAAAATTACTTGTCGTCATCCATGCATTTGTGTTAATTCTCTCCTCGGTCCACAATTGTTCCGTGTGATGTTGAGGCATTTCAGAAGCCCTAAGGGAGATCGGGACTCTAATATACAAATGGTCAAGCAGAAATACGTAACTCTGTCACCAGCTCGTGAACACACAAAATTGTTCTCATGTAAATGACCCTTCAGATCCAAGTATCCTTGCACAGAGTAGACTTTGCTTTGAAACCTAAGAAAGGATTGTGGCCACTATACCTTTCTAAAACAACAGGAGGACCACTAGCCAATAAAGGCAACTGTCTAGTTTCCAGTCTATGGCTATTTCAAACAATGCCATCATAATGGCCATGCATATGGTGATGGGATGCTCTGGGAATGGGGTTGACAGTCATGGGATATGTGCATGGTCAATTTTACCAGGCAATGCTAAGTGTTTTCCAATTGGCTGTGCAATTTACCCCTTACTCTTGGTGGATGATATGTTTCTTTCTATAATCTTCAAAACTCTGTGTCACCCTGCCTTTTGAATTTTTGGTTATTTGATACATGTGGAAATGTGCTTCCAGTGTGAATGAAAACAGATTTTCCTTTTTTTTTTTTTTTTTTGGTGGTTCCAGGATAGGTGCAAATACGCCAAGCCTTACCCAGGGTCATCCCTCAACAAGAAGGCTAAACATGGGTGTGTCTAGCTTGGGCAAGAGTGAGCTCTCACTCCCAGCCCACCCTTGCTAATCTGGTGTTGTCACCATATTAGAGTTGAGGTTGCACAAAAGGGCATAGGTTTCAGAATGACTGAAAAACAAAGAAAAAAATGGAAAAAAATGCAGTGTTTCTCTAGGGATTGTTTCCTCTCCTTCGACTGACTTATATGGATGCTTCTAGAGTTAAACACAGAAAAATACTTCATGAGAGTAGGGAATTTATTACAGAAATGATCAGAGTTTCTTAAAAACAAGATATAAACTTATATTTGTGAGACAAATATAATTGTGTTCTTTTGAAAGAACAGAATGTTAAACTTTAAATCCAAAGTTTTTTTTCCTTATCTAGATCCAAACTTGCATTGACCTAAAATCCTAGGAATGTTGTCATGCCGTATTTCTTCAGTCTATTCAGTTAGAATGCTGTGCTTCAGCTGACAAGCATTTGAAAAGTCAATGCTTTAGTTAAAAGCAACAGCAACAACAAAACAGTGAAGATGCAAATGTCTCTACCCTCTGTAAGCCTAAGGAGGGACAAGCCGCATTTTGCTGCCTGTTTTTCATCCTTGTAATAAGTGCTCACCATTATATGATTTCCCTATACTATTGTTTTAACTGTTGGGAGATCCATATGTCTGTTGCATATTAAAAGTTATGTATTTCTTCTTTCACCTCCTGTTTCTATATTCTAATTATGTCTTCTTTTGTTCTTGTAATGTTTCCATTCAAAAGTATTAGGTTACAATGTATTCTGATATGGAAAGTACTACATAAATTTTGAAAAGTTATTAGGCACAGCAATAAAAAATGTGAAAGTCATATTGATTTCGGAGAAGGCAGAATGCATTGATGAAACAGTATGGTTGATTAGCATCAAGAAAGAAATTAGAAAGAGTAGCTAGGAAAGTTTTGCTTAGGTTAGTTAAATATCAGTTCTACTTCCCTTATTTTTTTTTTATTCTAAAGATATACTGGAAATAACATCTTATGGAAAGATGTAGAACTTTTCCTTTATTTGCCAGTATTCTGAGAGTATAGGCTTGTATAAGTCTGACTTGAATAGCTTGTTAATAATAAGTGCAGAAATAAAAATATTGTGATAAATATTTAAAGAAATTCCACTCAAGAGATTATCAGGCATAAAATAAAACTGAAAAAAAGGATTAAAATGCATATAAAATAATAAGTCCGACAGTTTAAAAATTATGCTATTGAAATAAGACATACATATGTATATAAACTTTTTAATAATGAATCACATTTTATTGTAAAGCTAGTTGGAGAACAGACAGGGGAAGGATAAAAGAGAGCAAAAACAAAAAACAAAAAACAACCTGTGTTAGAATAATTAGATCAATGTGTTGATCATTTTCTTTTCTCTTTGCTCACTAGTTTCTAAAAGTAAATTTATGAGACAGGGATTTTCATGCCCAGTTTTTAAGAATTCTATATAATTATAGTTGCTATCTGAAAAAATTCTTCTTCCAGAAATAATTGATCATAATGGCTAAAAATACCTAGACAAACACTGACAATGTAAAATTGTATTTTATCATTATTCAGAGTGGCTCCAAAATATTTACAATAGTTGTTAATATTTAATACTTAGTAAATGATGTCTAGTAGAATGAGGGTGAAGGCTTTAGGGACTTGTCTTAAGCCATATTGGCACAGCTTTCAACTCATTTTACTTAAATTCTATGCTTTCACATTGGAAAGCAAAGCATGGCAGAGGCTATGCTGTTGTGGGGTGGGTGGGGTTCAGCTCATTTCTTAACCAACTCTCAAATAATGAGCACTTGCTATTATTTTAGATGAGCATTCACTCCCAGTGAACTATTATTTTAGGTAAAGTGGACTTGAGTAGATTCTAAAAGGTAAAATTTATAAATTGTAAAAAACAGTAATTGCTTCCAATTAATAATTTACCATTTTTTCATTCATTATTTCACCAGCTATATGAACAAGTATTAGTAGCAAGTTATCAATTTTTATTTCCACTATCATTTCATATTAAATAATTGAAGACTTTATGCAATGTTGTAATAGGGTGAAGTTTTTGGGAACCTTGGAAATAAGTAAATATATTTGGCATAACACATAAGCGATATGAATCATCAGACTTTGATGGGTAGGTTAGTAAGATGCTCCCCCGTGATGTTCACTTCCTGGTACTTACACCCTTATGGGATCACCTTCCATGTGCGTTGGCTGCATAGTGAGCTCTGAAGCAGACGCTTCTCTTACAAGACTTCAGATGAGATAGCAGATGACCCTTGAGAGCATTTTGAGAAATCCAGTACATTCTAACCCACACTAATCACATGCTGAGGGCTCAGCACATGCCAGTCACATGCTGGGGGCTGGCTCAACACACAAAGATGTCCCAACCAGAGGCCCATGCCAGCTGTCCCCTACCCTGCATCCTTCTCACACCAGTCAGTCAGGCACAGTCTGTACAGACAAGTTATTTACTTCTTATTATAACCTTGGGCCCTTTCTGCCCTGGAAAGTGGGGGTGGGCAAGGAGGCTGGGCCCAGCATGCACCCCCACTTCTTTGGGGGCTGGTCCCTCCCACAGTATCAGGCTGGTGGGGGCAGGGGTAGAGGTTGGAGAGTAGGGGAGAAAGCCAAAAAAAAAAAAAAAAAAAACGGGATGAAGACCCAGCTATGCCACATGTGGACTCCTGAAATACAGAGATTATATGATAATAAATATTTGGTTAAAGTCACAAAGTTTTGGGGTATTCTGTTACACAGCAATAGGGAACTGTATTAGTTTCTTAAAATTCCAAAATTTTATAAAACAATTTCAAAGCAAATTACCACAAACTTGGTGCCTTCAAACAACAGAAATTCATTTTCTCACAATTCTGTGGCCCATTTGTCTGAAATCAGATGCCAGCAGGATATATCCCTCTGGACTCTGTAATGGAGAAGCCTTGTCTCTTCCAGCCTCTGGTGGCTGCCAGCATTCTCTGGCTCACAGCCACATCACACTGACCTCCGCTTCTGCGGTTACATTGCTTCTTTCTGTGTGTGTCACTTATCAGAACACTTGTCACTGGTCCCAGGGCCCACTCGGGTATCCCAGCCTGACCTCAAGATCTTTAACTGAAGTAGATCTGCAAGGACCCTTTATCCAGTTCCAGGTTTTTGATGTGGATATTTTGGGAGGAGCATTTTTGGCCTACCAGAAGAACTATCTGGCAGGTGAACAACATGATTAGATTTAGACAGTTCTGTCTGATTTCTGTGCGATGTCCCCTATAGCAGTTCAGTTTCAAAGCCTTTGCTTTGCCATTTGGGTGTTCCACACAGGCAATTGCTTGGGGTGGGCCCAGAGCTTCTCACAGTTCACACATAAAATCGGGATATCGCCTCCTTCCCTTCACTCCTAAGTGGGAGTTCCCCACTCTTACCGGATCCCAGCATCACTCTCTTTGGTCTTCTGTCCAGAAATCCAAGGCTTTTCTCAGAGTTTAGTTTCCTGTACTGATGCACATTTCCACATTTCCTCATGACTGGAGAAAACAGCATGAGAAAAGGAGAGAAGAATGGGGATCCCTCATGCCACAAAAACTAATTTTTCCAGAACCTTTAGATTGATGGTGGATTTTCTCTCTGAGATTCCAGCTGGCCCGGCTGCCCCAGGCTCCATGGCAGCAGCTGCGTGGCCGGGGGGGGGGCCTTGGAGTCAGCCCAGGAACCAAAACAAAGGAACAGTAACAGAGATGTCTTCCACAGCTGCTGACTCGCAGGGGCCTCTTCCCAGGTCTCTGATCAGCAAGACATGCTCTCTCAGAGTTTTTGTTTGTTGTCCATGACTTAATTTGTCTTAACCTCAAGTCCATGCTGGGAGATAAAGGAAGCAAGAAAAAGAAAGGAAAACAAAAACAGGTAAACTCCTGGTTGCCATATTGGTCATTATTCAATTTTTACTTCTTTCTAAAAAGTTCTTGCTATTATTTATTTTACAATGTTCTCAGATAGTTGCCTTTTGCATTTTATCTATTGTATTGAGGTATAATAGGTGGGAGAGATGGCTGCAGTGGTTTTTTTCCTTCTTGGCTCTAACTGGAAGCAATAGATACTTTTAATAGAAAACAAAATATAAGAAACAAAACAACTACATGATATTTGTAGAGCATTAGAAAAAAATAACTGCTATTATACCGTGGAAATATTTTTTAAAAGTCCTGATGAAATAAATTTACTTTCAGACAAATAGAAAAATAAAGAAAATTCAACAAAATAAAGATTTACTAAAAGAAATATTCATGGTACTTTTAAATTTTTTGTATTTTTTATTTATTCAACAAATATTTATTGAATACTTGCCTATGATGTGTCAGATACTGTGTTCTACTTTTTTGTTTGTTTTGTTTTCAACTTTTATTTTAGAAACAGGAAGTACATGTGTAGGTTTGTTACAAAGGTGTATTTTGTGATGCTGAGGTTTACAGTATAATTGAAACCATCAACCAGGTAGTGAGCAAAGTAAGGGGTGCTACTTCAGGCAAAGAAAAATCATGCCAGATAGAGGCTTGTAGATGTGAGAAGGGGTAAACAGTACAGGAGAAAATGAATACATAGACGAATCTAGATGAACATTGTTTGTATTAATATGGCAACAATTTCTTGTGGTGTTTAGATAAATAAACAAAATTAAAATATACTGTAAAAACAATAACAAAAATAACTAAAGGAAGCAAATGTAATTAGTATTAAATTTTGTTATGTCAAAATGGATTGTTTGTTTCCTAGAGGAAGCCTTAACTAAATAGCCAGAATGTGTGTCTTCTAAATTAACAAAGGAATAAGTGAAAAAATAATGCAAATACCTACTAAAAGAAGTTCATAAAAAAATAATAAAAAGAAAGCAAACTAGAGCAGGTTGAACAAATAGTAAGCATACAGTAAGATGATGATTTATATCCAAATATAAGATACATTTTTTACAAGAGGAATTCTAAAGATATTGGAAGATTGAAAGTTAAAATTTAGAAAAATATCTTGCACCTGAAAAAATAAGAACTTGGAAAGGATTCCTTATTTAATAAATGGTTCTGGGAGAACTGGCTAACCATTTCTGGAAATTGAAACTGGACCACTTCCTTACCCTTTATACAAAAATTAACTCAAGATGGATTAAAGACTTAAACGTAAAACCCAAACTAAAAAAACCCTAAAAGAAAATATAGGCAAAACCGTTCAGGACATAGCCATGGACAAATATTTCATGACAAAAGTGCAAGAAGCAATTGCAAAAAAAGCAATAATTGACAAAAGGAATCTAATTAAACTAAACAGTTTCTGCACAGCAAAAGAAACTATCGTCAGAGTGAACAGACAACCTACAGAATGGGAGAAATTTTTTGCCATCTATCCGTCTGACAAAGGCCTAATATCCGGAGTCTACAAGTAACTTAAACAAATTTGCAAGAACAAAAATACGTTAAAAAGTGGGCAAAGGACATGAACAGGCACTTCACAAACTAAGACATTCATGCAGACAAAAAACATATGAAAAAAACCTCAACATCACTGGTCATCAGAAAAATGCAAATCAAAGCCACAGTGAGGTACCATGTCAGGCCAGTCAAAATGGTGATTATTAAAAAGTCAAGAAGCAACAGATACTGGCAAGGTTGCACAGAAAAAAGGAATGCATCTATACTGCTGGTGGGAATATAAATTAGTTCAACCATTGTGGAAAAGAGTGTGGTGATTCCTTAAAGATCTAGAAGCAGAAATACCATTTGATCCAGCAATCCCATTACTGGGTATGAACCCAAAGGAATATAAATCATTCTACTATAAAGACACATGCATGTGTATGCTCATTGCAGCACTATTCACGATAGCAAAGATTGAATAAAGAAAACTTGGTACATATACACCATGGAATGCTATACAGTCATAGAAAGGAACAAGATCATGTCCTTTGCAGGGACATGGATGGAGCTGGAAGCTGTTATCCTCTGCAAACTAACACAAGAACAGAAAATCAGACACCACCTGTTCTTACTTATAAGCAGGAACTGAATGATAAAAACATATGGACACATCGGGGGAACAACACACACTGGGGCTGGTTGTGGTTGGGGGGAGGGAGAGCATCAAGAAGAACAGCTAATGGGTGTGGGGCTTAATACCTGTTTGAGGGGTTGATCTGGGCAGCAAACCACCATGGCGCATGTTTATCTGTGTAACAAACCTGCGCATCCTACACATGTTCCCCAGAGCTTAAAATAAAACTTGATAAAATAAAGAAGGAAAACAAATAAATAAATAAATTGACATAATTTGAATATTTCTCTAAGCATTTAGTAACTAAATGGATTTGAAGCTTTTAGGTTGACATTATGACATTTTAAGTAATGCTTCCATGTAATTGAATGATTTGGTTTGTTCTGTGTCCCCACCCAAATCTCATCACAAATTGTAATCCCCATGTGTCAGGGGAGGGACCTGGTTTGAGGTGTTTGGATCATGGGAGTGGTTTCCCCCATGCTGTTCTCATGATGGTGAGTGAGTTCTCATGAGAGCTGATGGTTTTAAAAGTGTGTGGCAGTTCCCCCTTTGCTCTCTCTCCTGCTGCCTTGTGAAGAAGGTGCTTGCTTCTCCTTTGCTTCCACCATGATTGTAAGTTTCCTGAGGCCTCCCCAGCCATGAGGAACTATGAGTCAATTAAACCTCTTTCCTTTGTAAATTACCGAGTGTCAGGTATTTCTTTATAGCAGTGTGAAAACAGACTAAAACAGTTAATTTACAAATTAAATAAATATGTATTTTGAAAACCAGAAAAAAGAAAAAAAAATACAGTGCAAACCATAAAAGAAAGGTTTATAGCTTTGTTAATACTAGGCAAAGCAAACTTCACAGCAAATATATTACTAAATATAGATATGGTCACTTCATAATAATAATAAAGTTTAATGCACTAGGAAACAAATGCAAACATCATGTCACATGGGCTTAAATATATCTAGATGGAATTGAAAATATAGACTGATGAGAAAGTAAAAATCATAAAATCTCAAAGCTAGAGATGCAAAATGGTTAAGGCCTGACTACGAGGAAACTGAAAGTAAAATAATAGATTATGGAATCAGAAGAAGAAACTAAAATTCATGCTCAGCCTTTATTTTAGCCTATAGGTCTAGTCATTATCACATTATTCCATCATACACAAGCAGACATTTCCCACTGAACTATTTATTCAGTATTAGGTGTCTAAATGTCTCCCCAGCCTGAGCTGGAGATTAGAATTCACTTTAATTATCTGTCTTCTATAACCTTTCAGCTTTCCTCGCTGTCATTCCTTAGGGTCAAAATAGTCCTGTGAAGATTCTCGCCATCCAAAATCCATCTCATATATGTCCTGACCCAAAAAAAGATAACTGTGCATACATTTTGAAGACTCCTAAAATTTTCTAATTTATAAGTTACAATTCATAACTGGAAAGCAATTTGAAAAATGTTATTTTGTCAATAATTCAAAACTGACATTTTATCTTGGTTTCATCTTATAAGATTTAACTCTACCCATCTGTGGTGGGAAGAATAATGCCCAAGCAAAGATGTCTATGTCCTAACTCCCAGAACCTGTGACAATTCCATGTCATATGGCAATGGAGAATTAAGGTTACAGATACCCTTAACATTGCTAATCAGCTGGCCTTAAAATAGGGAGATTAGCCTAGATTATCCAAGTGGGTCTAACGTGATTCTCTACAAGTGTAAGAAGTCAAAGTGAGAGAACAAGAGACAGCAGTGAAAGAGGAACTGAACCCAGTGTTTCTGGCTCTGAAGATGGAGAAAGGCATGCAATTCAAAGAAAGCAGTAGTCCAATAGCAGTGAAGGCTGCACTTCTACTCTAGAGCCTCCAGAAAGCAGCACAGCCCTGCCAACACCTCAATTTCTCCCCTGTTTGATTCATTTAGGACTTATGACCTACAGAACAATATGATGATATCTAAATTTGTGGGTTTTTCTTAAATCACCTTAGTTTGTAGGAATTTGATATGACAACAATAGAAACTAATACAACATATCTTTACCCAGTTGCATGTTTTCACTTAATGTAAAGTTCACAGTTTAATTTGAAAATCATGCCTTTAACTCATGTCACATGTAGATTTTCAGAATAAACATAAAATGTACTTGCATAGAAAGTTACAAAACAACCTAACATTTACATTATTAATTAGTCCCAGTGCAAATCAGCCTATAATAATACCACTAGAGTTCCTATATACTTAATTTATAACCAACTGACATCACCAGAAAAACAATGATCAGAATTGTTGCATTCACGCAGTCTGAGCAAGGACTGTCTTTGGAATTGGGAAGCAGTGTTGACTCTCAGTGCCTGGATAAGCATGGCTGGAAGCTTTCAAATGTCACAGGAAACCAGGAGGGAGAAGCCACACAAGACAAGAATAAGGAACTGCTTTCCCTGAAGAGCAGACATGACTGTTGAATTGTCAGGCAGTCACAACTGAGAAAGACGGCAACCGATCCCTGAGAGTGTCTGAATATGGGGCCTAGTGCTGGCTGGCTCAGGTCACACAGCAACTACTGCCTGTATCCTTGTATTTCCAATACTTAACGCAGCCCATATGGAACAAATAGGAAGTGAATGAATGAGTCCCTTATCAATCAACAGTTGTTTGAAGGAAATATTGCTGAGAATGTAAAGAAAAATGAAGACGGAAGAGAGAAAAACACATTTAGCTACAGTAAGCACTGCAACAAGAGATTCACATGTACTACTCCTTAAATTCTTACATGTTCTGTGGGGCCACTGTGCTTTAGAGTAGGGAAAAGTTGCTGCGATCATGAGGAAACAGAGGTGCTGTCAATGGTAGATGTTCCCTGTGTTTCTGGGTATAGTTCCTTTTGTCCATCATAAATCTCTATCTCTCATAATGAAGTGTCTGATAGACAAATTTTTTAAATAAATTTTCTTTCTATAACTCACTGAGTCACTTTCTAAGTGGCAAGTATAGAAAAATACAGTGTAGCAGAGCAATTGGAAGTAAGTGGACTTTAAAGCATATATCTAGTTGCAAATCAAGACAAATAGTTTTGAATACATGTATCACGTACAACAAGTTGGAGTCTCGTAAGAATACATTGACTTGTGGTTTCCTAAAACCTTCTTACTGGAAGGTGTCGGGAGATTATCTAGCCCCATTCCCTGCCCAATTAGAAATCTCTCCTGAAAAGATTATTTCAGACAGCTCTGTCCTGGAAATCTTTCAATGACATAGAAAGCCATTGCTTTACAATATAGCAATTAAATTTTTTGACAACTTAATATTAGGAAATACTTTTACTGAATAAAAATCTCTTTCATAACTTTCATCCATTTGTACTAGTTCTGATTTGAGAAAGACACACAATAATCCAACTTGCTTTTTCAAAGACACACAATAATTCAACTTTCTCTTTCACTTGGCAGTTCCTCCAGCATACAAAGACAAGTGTCATATGTTGCAGTCCGTTTTTTTTTTTTAATAGAAGTATCACTGGCTCCTTTCTCCTTCTCTCTGACATGTCATCCAAGACTTTCCCTGTCCTGGTCGCTGTCTCTGGATATAGAAGCCCTTTAGAATAAGTACAGTAATAATATATTTAACTTTGTATTATTGTAATTGTCATGAACTCAAATACTTTTGAGATTCATTACAGTTTGACGTATATTTACCTATTTTGTATAATCAATATATAAACATATATAGCAAACAATGACCTTACATTTTATTATAATGATCAATGAAGGGTCATATTTTCACAATAACTAATATTGCACCTCATGGTGGCAATAGTGAATAAAATTCAAAGTTCCAATAGGTATTTTACAGTTAAACTTATGTATGAGCCAGAAAGCCCCATTCTTGTACTGGCTGCACAAATTACTAAATACTCAAAGTGATGAAAGCCCCTCCCCCCCATATTTAAGTATTTACACAAAAATCTAGCTTCTCAGTTTTTTATGTTTCAAAGATTGAGATTTTAGTGTTGTTGCCTTCTTTCTTAGCTTACAATGATATTTAAGATGTTTTATAGAAGTGTTAAATATCATAGTCTATAAGTGTTTTTAAAGATTAATAATCCATTAAACACTAACAGAAGGCTGGATTTTGCCTTATATCTTTGAAAATAATGCCATACAATGAGGACTTCAAATGCAATATTGTGGATGTTACAATCTCCAATAAAATATGCTTTTATTAAAAATGTCCTTTCTTCCTTAATTTTCTTTATTAATGTGTATAGCGATCTTCTTCCAGCATTAAGAAAGGAAAAGTGGAAAATACACAACTTTGGAGTGGACAAACCTAACAAACACTACTGCAGCTGGGTGGTTAACGTCAACTGTGATGTCAAATTAATAATATGTACCCTTGATATGATGTAACAAAAATGGCCCTTTGCCTCTGTGATCTTCATCCCCAAATCCATAATCCTAGTCTCATCATGGAAAGACAGTGGACAACCCCAACTGATGAACATTATACAAAATACCTGACCAGCACTCCTCAAGACTGACGATGTCTTCAAAAATAAGGAGAAATTAAACTGTTATAACCTAGAGATGCCTAAGAAGACCTGTTGACTAAATGTGTATCAGTCCAGATGGGATCCAGGAACAGCAAAAAAAGAAAAAAAGTTTGGTAAAACCTGTGGAAATCTGAAAAGAGTATGGACTTTGGTTAATATTAGTGTATTCATATCATTGTATTATTAATCATAATAAATGTGTCATAGTTATGAAATGTAAAATGCCAATAATAGGGGAAACTAGCTATGTGGTATATGGCAACTCTGTTCTACAATTGTATTTTTTTTGTAAATCCAAAACTGTCCTAATATTAAAAAGTTTACTTAAACATATGCATATATATGTATAATTAAGTTAATCCCAGATGTTAACAAACTTGTGAGATGATTATCAGCTTCCTGATGTATTCATCCATCTATTAATTCAGCAAACATTTTGTGAGAGCTTACTGTGTCAAGTTGTTAGGGAGAAGGACTGTAATACTGAGCAAAAAATGGTTAGTCTCTGCCTTCGTGGAGCCAAGAGTCTAGCTGGGAAGGGAGACATTAATCAAATTAGCACATAAGCAAATGTGAAATTACAACATTCATAGATAATATGAAGAAGCACTATGAGAGGTTGATTCTGTAGCTACCCAGGAGTATGAGGACAATTTCCTAAAGGTTGTATACAAACAATGAGTAAGAATAAAACAGGAGAATTGGTGGGAAAAGATACTTTATGCAGAGGTAATAAAAGGTACCTATTCAGGAAAAAAAGTAAAGAGATACAATCATAACAATGGTTATTATTTTTTACGGATATTTTCACTTGTCTAGGGTAAAATGAAAATGTTTAATATGTGAATTTTTCATAAGACTCAATTTATTTTTTAAGGACAGATCTTTAATTTTATATATTGTCTTCTTATATTTATGGAGTTAAATGTCCATTCTCTTATCAAATGGTGGTAATCATAGAAAAGTTTTGTTTTGTCTGGTATCCTTGTTTAGTAAAATAAAAGGCTATTTACTCAATGTCATTACTGTTGAAAGGTTTAATACTCCAACAAATACACTCCTTAAAATCATTGACCCAGAATCTTGGCAGATAGGGCAAGTCTGCATATAGTCCTAAAACAACTGGAAACTTTGAGATTAAAACCAGGTCACTGAATACTGAGGCTGGAAGAAAATTATGATGTTATCAGCAGAATACTAACCATGACAAATGGGTCAAATTTTGGAAAATCATAGAAACCAATTCCACAAGCCTCTCGAAGTCTGATCTTTTATAAGTCTACAAGATTTGTGATATTAATTGACCAAGTAATAAAACTATCACACACACACACTTGAAATAATAGTAGGAAAAACAAATATTTATCAAAACTTAGGCAGCATAAAAGACAGAGATCTGTATGACTGAGTTGGGAAGCATTACAAGCAACCAATATTAAAAGGTATTTGGATATGCTGGATCTGAAAAGAGGAGGAAGTATAACCTCAAGACTCTCCATTATTTAATCAATCAAGGGAGTGAAGTCTACTGTTGTTTTTTTTTTGTTTGTTTTGTTTTGTTTTTTTCAGAAGTCTTTTTGTGTTGTGGAAAACGCATGAGCTTTGATGTTATCAAAATTGGGAACTTGGGTACAAAATCCTAGCTTCTCTAGTTACTAGCTATGTGTACTTGACTTCAATTTGCTCCTTAGAAAGAGAAACTAGGTAACTTTAAGTTACTGTGAGCATTCAATTTAAAAAGTGCTTTCAACCTTCTGTCCCTTATATGATACGGAAACATTTGCAATTTTTCTTCTTTCCAGTTGAATTCTAAATTAAATGATGTAATCCATAAACCATCAATAAATGGCAGCCTCTATTTGTTTATTGCATAAGATTTTATACATCTTTGTTCATGGAATAGTCTTTGGGATTCTCAAGAATCATTATTTGGGTAGTAGAATGTTGATGAAACTGGACAAAATTAGTTGAAATAAAATTGTGGCATCTTAAGCAGCTATGATCTTTGCCAAGTGATGCATCTGTACTGCAGTTTCCTCTTCTGTAAAAGAGACAGAGGAAGCAGGTAAAATGCTAACCTCCCTTTCAGCTAGCACTTCATGAATCAATCCTTCCCAATTATGCTTTCCTACTGGAATACTAAAATTAATACCAATCTGTAAATAGACATAATTTTATATGACATTTCTATTAAGGTTACTTATAGATGTAAAGGAATCTCCTCTTTGATTCTGATTCTTCCCTATATACCCTATATGTGTTGTTTATTTAGAGATATTTTGTTACTTTGAAACACATGTGTATGTGTATAAATGTATATGTATCTATGTAGGAATATAAATATACATACACATATGTATATGAGATATTATTCTAGCCTTAAAACAAGAGAAACTCTATGTATTGATGGAGTAAACAGTTGTTTTTCTCCACCTGACAAGAATTCTAGATGGTAGCATTTGCTAATATCTTTCAGTGTGATGGTCAAATTAATAATATGTACAAGAACCAATTTCCTTTATTTTTTAAATTAATGTTTTAAATGGATAATGAACTCATTACAATTGTACATATTAATGGGGTACATTGTGATGTGTCAATTCACGTAAAGACTGTATAATGATCAAATCTAGGCAATTTTCACAGTCATTACATTAAACGTTTGTCATTTCTTTGTTTTAATAACATTCAAAATCTTCTATTTTAGCTACATTGAGATACACACTACATTGTTATTTGCTCTAGTCACCCTACTATATAACAGAGCACCACATCATTCTTCCTTCCTGTAACTTTGTATTCATTGGCCAACCTCTCCCAATTCTCCCCTTCTCTCTCCCTTCCCTAGGTTCTGGTAACCAATAACCAATATTCTACTCTCTACTTCTGTGAAAACAACTGTTTTAGATTCTACATATGAATGAGCTCATGCAATGTCTGTCTTTCTATGCCTGGCTTATTTCACTTAATACATTGTCCTTCAGGTTCATCCACGTTGTGGCAAATGTCAGGATTTCATTATTTTTAATGGCTTAATAGTATTCCATTGTCCATGTTTGTGTGTGTGTGTGCGTGCTATCCATTTATCCATCTATCTATCTACCATTGTGAATAGTGCTGCAATAAACATGGGAGTACAGATATCTCTTGGATAAACTGATTGTCCTTTGGATATATAGTCAGTAATGGAACTGTTGAGTCATATGATAGTTCTGTATTTACTTTTTGAGGAACCTCCCTACAGTTTTTCATAGTGGCTGTACACTCCCACCACTGGTGTGTGAGGGTTCTCCTTTCTCCACATCCTCGCCAGCCTCTGTTATTGCTTGTCTTTTTGATAAAAGCTATGTTAACTGGGGTGAGATTATATCTCATTGTGGTTTTATTTTATATTTCTCTGATGATTAGTGATGGTGAGCATTTCTTCATATACCTCTTGGCCATTCATATTTCTTCTCTTAAGAAATATCTATTTAGGTCTTTTGCCCATTTTTAATCTGATTTTTTTTAGTTGAGTTATGTTCCTTGAATATTCTGGGTATTAACTCCTTGTCAGATGCATAGTTTGAAAATGCATCTGTAGGTTGTTTCTTTACTTTGTTAATTGTTTTCTTTGCTGTGAGGAAGCCTTTTAGTTCAAAGCAATTCCATTCATCTCTCCATCTTCTATCTATCCACATCATTTATTTCCTATCATCTGTAGAGTATTGGCTTTTATCTTATGGCCTTCAAGTCCTGGTCATGGAGGGCGACAACATCTACAAACATCACTTCAGTTTCAGGAAGGAAAGAAAAGGAAGAGGGATGAGTAGAATCAGCCACATCTGTCCCCTTGTATCAGGTAAGAGAAAATTTCCCAGAAACCCTTTCGGTAGCTCTTCTCATTCTGTTTAACAAAATCCATGACAATTCTTTATGGGGTGGGGTAAGACAAGTTTGGCCAGTACTTAACTTTCCTATCCTCTGTATCTGGATCAGTCAGTCAGTAGTATTTACCACATTGCTTAATACGGAAGATATATTAATTCTAAAGAAAAAGCATGGATAGCCAGTCCCTCTATGGGATGAACACAGCCCTTCAGGATTCACACACACACACAAATAATTTAATCAGTTATTAGAGTTTATTCTACAGGTATTTCACCCATCTTCCTATATTTTTACACACTTACGTGCAGAAGTGAAAAAAAACTGTTTGGGAGCTATATATTTAATCCATAGAGATCTGCTGTACTACCACTTGCAAGTTAAAAAATCATTTTTTTTCCATAAAAGCGTTGGTTGTGAAAAGCAAAAAAAAATCAAAAAACAAAAAACAAACAAACAAACAAAAAACAAAACAAAAAAACCCTCTATTCTGTCTGCCACATTGAAAAGGCTCATCAAAGCTTGTAGGTGAATTGAAAATCATGACAGAATAAAGACTAACACAGAAGATTTACCAAAAATGAACTAAGGACTGTGATTAAAGGTTGTGGAGTGTGGTGCTGACAGGCATGGGTGTCACTTAAGCTGACATTTTCTTCCTTTTTTATAGCCGCTGACATTTCTGAGTCCTAAAGTCTACTTTTTAGCATTAGTGTACTGTTGTCTGCTTGTCTGCATTGTTATTCTTGTTATTCTTTATCCACCAAAATGTGAATGTCAGACAAACAGGTGCCAACCAAAAATGGGTTAGCGTGAGTGAAATAAATAATTGCAGAGAGAGTCATTTAAGTCAGAATAAAAGCAAGGGCAAGTTTGGGCACTGCACTGCATTCAGATTCTTGACAATCGTATTTTTATGTTTTATATAATTAGAGTTTATTTCAAGAATTATGTCAGGAAAGTAAAATATTTCAGTACAATAGCCTGCTTTGTAGCTTGGAACAGTACTCACCAGAAGTTAATTTTTTTAACAAGTTTTAATATTAGAAATTATCAGCTGATTTTTATTTACCACAACCCAAAACATCTGCTTTGATTTCCTCTCCTTTGGATATATACTCACTAATGAGATTGCTGAATCATATGGTGGTTCCATTTTTATTTTATTTTATTTTTTATTTTATTTTATTTTATTTTATTTTATTTTATTTTATTTTATTTTATTTTATTTTATTTTATAGACGGAGTCTCGCTCTGTCACCAGGCTGGAGTACAGTGGTGCGATCTCGGCTCACTGCAACCTCTGCCTCCAGGGTTCAAGCAATTCTCCTATCTCAGCCTGTGGAGTAGCTGGGACTACAGGTGCACACCACCACACCCAGCTAATTTTTCTATTTTGGGCAGAGACGGGGTTTCACCATATTGGTTAGGCTGGTCTTGAACTCCTAACCTCAGGTGATACACCCGCCTTGGCCCCCCAATGTGCTGGGATTACAGGGTGAGCCACCACGTCCAGCCTTGTTTATTATTATTATTATTATTGTTATTATTATTATTATTTAGGTGGAGTCTTGCTCTGTCACCAGACTGGAGTGCTGTGGCATGATCTCAGATCACTGCAGCCTCTCCCTCCCAGGTTCAAGCGATTCTCCTGCCTCAGGCTCCCGAATAGCTGGGACTGTGGGCATGCACCACCGTGCCTGTAGAATTTTTGTATTTTTTAGTAGAGACAGGGTTTCACCAAGTTGGCCAGGATGGTCTCAGTCTATTGACCTTGTGATCTGCCTGCCTCAGCCTCCCAAAGTGCTGGGATTACAGGTGTGAACCACCACACCGCCGGCTCTTATTTTTAATTTTTGAAGAACCTCCACACAATTTTCCATAGTAGTTGTACGAATTTACACTCCCAGCACCAGTGTACAAGGGTTCCCCTTTCTCCACCCCTTCGCCAGCATCTGTCATAAATAATGAAGTCATAATAGAATGGAGCAGTTTTCCTGAACATGGTTTCCTTCCATCTGCCCCCACCACCCTTTTGTCCAGTGGGCCCTGCCTGCCTGCCCCCAGGCCCCTCTTTGCTTTGCTTGTCTTTCTGGCCAGGGCAGCCCCAGCTATTAGTGTTTCAGCAGCCCTGGAACTATGACTGCACAGGGGCCACCCCGTAGTCTCCTTCAGTTCCTAGGGCTGGAGTTAGCATGGCCTTCATCACACCCAAAGAGACAGAAGCTGACTCCCTGGGACCTGCCTCCTGCCCCGGGCTCAAGAGAACACAGCAGGAATGTGGGGTAATTGATCCCCAGGTGACATACTTTGTCCAGTGAAAGACCAGGGCAAAGAAACAGCCTGCTGATAAATTTGCTCACTCTTGCTCAATAGATGAGCTGTTTGGATTTGTGAGTGCAGTGATGGCACAGGCCCCAGAGCGAAAGCACACTTGATGAAGCAGTGCTTCACTGAGAAGCTGAGGCCAGTTCAGGGATCCGAGAACTCCCACCTCATATTTGTTTTCTGCTGGCCTGCCTTGCTGGCCTTCACCTATGACCCTAAGTTCCTTAAGCTCAAATGTCTTCCCTAATCAATTGTTAACATGTGGGACTTTGCCTCACATTCTATTTCTACGGAAGCAGGACTAAGGAAACACCTTTCACCTCTAAATGTTTATTGCAGAATACTGAATATTCCCTAGGTGATTCGCTCTCACCTCCTGCCAGGCATAGGAGTAAAGAGGTGTAAGTGAATTGTGTTAAGTAGGTAGACGAAAGGCCATTAGAAAATTACAAAAGAAATCACTTTAAGTGGGCAGTTGCTCCACTGAACATGTTTTAGAAACCCCTCATTCTAAAATGGAGCTTCAAAGCCAAGGACCCTTGATGAGGGAGCAGAGGTGGACACACATGTCACTTGAGGGTGCTTTGAGCTTCTTATGTATGAACACTGCATTTCATTTATAGAATACTGGCTAATAATATAGCAATGGTAAAACTATTTTCTTCACCTATGACTAAAAATAATACTGACAAACAAAAAACAATTTTTATTATTTCCTGAAGCCCACGGTGACTGTGCTAGGTGGGTACAACTGTCCCTATGAGAAGATTCCCCTTCTTCTCATACTCCTGTAGCATCTTGTTATAATAGTCATCTCAGAGACTTAGGATTATTTATTGCACGTTTGTTTCTACCACCTATTTTATATATATATATATATATATAGAGAGAGAGAGAGAGAGAGAGGGAGTCATTTCTGATATTTGGTGAATTCATGCAAAAATGAATGATTCGACACTGAACATATACCCATAGATATTTGTGAGTGATTGCAACCTACTTTCAGGCTCCTGATTCACAGTTGTATGTGTGTGCGTGTGCTAATCTTAAAATGGTGACTGAGACAGATAAAATTGGATAATTCTTGTTATAGGAAAATAAAGTTTAAGAAAGCTCATTCAGATATAATATCTAATCATCCTAAGGCATTGATTTACTACTAATGGATATGTTTTGAAAAGCAACATGGACTGATTTTAATTTTTATACATAGTCATGAGAAATAACCAAAGTAAAAGGGCATAAAAGGAAAAATACGAGTTGAAATGTGAGATCTAGAAGCAAAAGTCATGTTTAAATTCTTCCCTCCTCATGGTGAAAGTAGAGTTTTCTCAACAGTTAGAGGTGATATATGGTCATCGTGTGTCCTCACACTAATGTCATTATTTGTCGGGTGAATTTATATCTATAGAATAATGATCTCTCTAGGTCCTAACACATTTGTTAAATAGCATTGGCCACACATCTCTAAAAAAATTGGAGGAATGTTTCTAGCTTTTTGGTTAAATCTTCAAAATTGATTTTCACCAGAAAATATACCCTGGTAAACAGCATCCTGCATCATCCATCTGGAGAGCACACCCCCCAGTCATCAAGGTGTCTTGCATATGAAAGCTGGAAATTAAAAAATTGGTATTGTTAAGATACAATTTAAACATATAAGATCTTTGATTAAACTGGCAACCTAATTTTAAAAAATTCTATCCTTAAGGGCATTTAAATTCGGAAAAGAGGAATATTTTTAAAGCAATATCTGAATTTGATTGAATTTCCCTTCTGGTCTAAATAGGTTATCAAAAGAGAATATTATTATTACTGAAAGTACACTACAAATTACTGCTAAATCAATGGTGCTAAAAGTTAATAAACAAAATTCAGGGATTTAAGAAACAGGACAATATTTAAAACAAATGTGCACTTCTGTTTCTTAAATTTTTTAAGTAAATTAATTCCAAGCAGATCTTTATTAAAATCAGTTGTAAAACTTGCTCTATTTAATGGATCTACAATAATTGAACTTACTTTAACCACTTTAACAGGTTACCATTATTAACATTCAGTGGAATGAGTTTCTAAGAAAAAAAAGTTTACGTATTTGTTATTTTCCCAAGGATTTCCTCAAAGTGAATATTATTCCTTTAAATGTTGTCCATAATATCTAAGCAGATATTTAATTTTGACAACTATGTAGTTTATAAATTTTAGTAATTTGATAATTCTCATCATTTCACTTCTTGAGTATGAAACATAATTGTTTGATTTGTAATATATGCATTCCATAACTTTATATTTGTCCCCATGTTTTAGAAACAGAATATTCAAATTTTAAAATCATAGTTCCAATAAAAAATGTCTAATGAAAAAGTTTTCTATTTAATTTAACTTAAAATTTAATAACATAGAAGTATACTTCTTATATATAATAGTCTTATTTCTTTAATAACTGTTTTTAAATGTAAGGTTTCATTAATGCTAGTGATTCCTGTAAGAAAAAAAAATAACGTGATAGAATCAAATAACAAGGAAGAATAACTGGTAAAAGTTCTTAATAAAATAGGATGATCTTAATTCTAATATTTTTTAATGTCTGGAAAAATATATATGATATTCAGCAAATATTATTTTCAGTAATTACATGTAACATCTCAACCATTTATGCCTAGGGCTCCATTATTGGAACGCTAAGCATGTGGAAGTTATTTATATTCTACTGCTCAAGGTCATTACCAAGGTCTGATTGCAAAAACTAAAAAAACTGCAGCCTCAGGCATAAGTATGTTAAAATACTATTTTTTACTATTCCATTTCAAACAGAATATGAAGATTATTCTCATCTTGGGTATTTAGTATATTCTTTCACTTAAAAATACTATTCAAACTCCAGTTTCTGAAAGAGTAAATCTATATTTACCTGATATTTTTATCTTTTGGAAATAAAGCATGGAATTCCGTTTGCTTATGGTTGGTAAAAGATATTTTTTAAACATGTGCCTTAATTATATTTTTACTTTAGAAATATAGTAAAGTGCAGAAAAACATTAAAGTGAAACATGTAGCAACAATAATGGTTTATTAGTATAATATTAATGTTTTATAAGTATATATTACATATACTTGAAAATGTGTATTTTTCTTTACACATATAAAACAAAATTGCCAGCTTCCTATGTTTACGGTATTATCTTTTGTTAAGTTAATATATGATCATAAACACTTCCTCAGAACAGTAATCATATTCTGAGATTACCCACTCTTAATGGATTAATAGATGTTTGGCTTTTTGTGAATATGATATAATAACTTATGAATGGATTAATATTTGACATGTAAGTAATTTAAAATATTTTATTAATCCAATGAAAGCCTATGGATTTTTTGGTGTACTAGTCAGTGAAAACATTGCTGATTATTTATTTGCATAAGAGCATGAATTTTTTTATTCTCATGAACCTAGCTTGACTTTATGTAACATGATAACAATGTGTGAAACTATTAACATGCTGTTCAATGTTTGGCCCTTATTGGTTAAGATCACATTATTGGTTTTAATCTATTCATATTTGATCATATGCAAAAGTGGTATTTCACATTTTCACATTTTTATGAATTTTCTCTTACATAGATGTCCTTTTCTGTTTGGTCATGTTTGTTTGGCACTCTGGGCACTAGGTACTGAGTGTGGTGGTGCAATTATGTCAAATCTAGTCTGTTCAGTCCTACGGCTATGAAGGAGAGCATATGTATTTTTAAGAAGAGTTTATTATATAGTGGAGCTATTAATCATTTTGGAATGTTTTCTTGTTTTCAAGTTTGTTTATGGGGGCTTTATGAATAGCCCACTTTTTGAATATTTATTTTTATGTAGTGTTCACATTAACTTTTCTACTGAAATGACCTTCTTTGAATTTGATTAGTCCATCGCAAGGCCAAATACACCTACTTCTAAAATATGCCTGCTGATGAAGGTAATAACAGTGTGAGAATAACAATTGACAGAGCTATCATTTTCTTCTACATTTGTGGGTGGAATCTTGAGTGACTGCGTAGCATGCCCAAACACACCTCAGCTCCTTTTCTGTTTTCCAGACTCCACCATACCAAAGTAGCAAGCCCGAGGCCCTTACTTCTTTGATCTGCATGTTGGGTGCCAAATTTCTTGCAGGTGTTTGGGGTTTAAGGTTTGGATGACTCTCCATGAGGGCACTGCTGCTACCTCTGTATCATCGATTGATTGTGTGTCCCCTGTAGGGCTAGTGTGCAGGGTCGGCAGTGGAACAGTGTGAGCCACAAGGAGACAAACCAAATGTGAGTCTGTGTTTCCTTTTCTGTATTCCTCAAACATGTACTGGTCTTTCAAATGTGAATCTCATAGACTATTTCTGGAAATTTCTAAAAAATATTTCTAAATGAAGAGATCACAGAAATGTTCATTCATATCTTCTCCCAGTAAACTTCTTTCAGCCTAATTTTGTTTCCTTGAAATAGTTCCTCTTTGCCTCTGTCTGTATTCAATTGTTTTTCCTTTCCTTATTTTTCAGCAGTTTTACTATGGTGGGCTCAAAGTCAGTAGATTTTCTTAAATTTGTAGATTAATGGCTTTATCCATTTGGAAAATTCTCAGCTCTTCCATACTACTCCATTCTCTCTCTGCTTTTCTTTCAGGATGCCAACTGCATGCATCCCAAAAATGTTTTACAGCTTTATGTCTTATGTTCAGGTCTTTGAGTTAATTTTTGAATATAATGTAATGGAAGGTCCAGCTTCATGCTTTTGCATATGAATTTCCAGTTTTCTTAGAATCATTAGTTAATACAACTGTCTTTTTTCCATTGAGTGGTTTTGGCACCTGTGTTAAAAATTATTTGAGCATATATGAGGGCTTATTTCTGGACTCTATTCTATTTTATGTATCTATGTGCCTGTTTTTAGACCTATACCACATAGTTTACTGTAGTAGGAAGTTTTGAACTCAAGAAATATGAGTTCTCTGGTATTGTTCTTTGTCAAGATTGTTTTGGCAATTCGTGAGGGCCCTTGAGATTCCATGCAAATTTTTGGATAGATTTTTTATTTCTGTAAAACACCTCATTGAAATTTTGATAAGGTTTGCAGGGAATCTGTGGGTTCCCTTGAGTAGTGTTGATATCTTAATAATATTAAGTCTTCACATCTATGAAGATGGAATTTTTTCCATTTATTTGTCTTGTTTAATTTTTTAAGAATTGTTTTGTAGATTACATTTTATAAGAATTTCACCTCTTAATTCCTAAGTATTTTATTCTCTTTGATACTTTTGATACTATTATAAATAAAAATGTTATGTTTTCTTTTCAGATTGTTCAGTTATTACATAGAAATGCAATTTATTTTGCATGTTGAATCTGTAATCAGATAGTTTTCTAAATTTGTTAATTATAACAATTACTTTTGGATAAAGCTTTAGAATTTTCCACATATGAGATCATATCATCTATGAACAATGATAACATTATTTTTTCCTTTTCAATTCTTTCTTTTATTTATTTTTTCTTGCTTAATTACAGCTGCTAGGACTTGAAGTACTGTGTCAAATAATATGGTGAAAAGCAGGCATCTTTGTCTTGTTCCTGATCACATAGGAACATATTATCCTTTTCATAGGAAAAGGTTTCAGTCTTCTAACATTGAATATGATATTCCCTGGAGGTTTTTATGTATGGCTTATGTTCCTTTAGGGTAGTTTCCTTCTATTTCTACTATGTGGAGTGTGTTTATCATAAAAGAGTGTTGAATTTTGTCAATTGCCTTTTCTGCATCAGTTGAGATGATTATGTGCTTTTTGCTTTCATTTCGTTAATGTGGTGAACTACTTTGATTGATCTTCATATGTTGAACCAATCTTCCATTCCAGGAATAAAACCCACTTGATAATTGTATATAATCTTTTTAATGTGCTGTTGCACTGTTGAATGTGCTATTGAATTCACTTTCTTAGTGTTTTGTTGAGGATATTGGTCCATAATTTTTTTGTTTCTTTTTTCTTGTGGTGTCTTTGTCCGGCTTTGGTATCAGAGTAATAATGGCCTTGCAAAATGAGTTAGGAAATGCTCCTTTTTTATTTTTTGGAAAAGTTGAAGAAGGATTGGTGTTAGTTCTTCTTTAAATGTTTATACATTGAGATTTGACATAAAATACATTTTTAGAAAACATAATAAATATGGAACACTGTGTTATATGTTGGCAAAGCAAGAGTGTGTCCACTAACTTCCCTCATTAGTCAGGAAAATATACTAATTTGATGATTTCCATTATTGTTGCAGTGTTTGTTGTTCTTTTACTTATGTTGAAATCATTGACAAAGTAGAAAATCAGGTTTCTTTAACAAACTACAAGATGTTGAGATTATACAAAGAAAGAGGTTAAATCAGCTTCTAGTAAAAGAAGAATTAAGAAGCCTGACCAGTTACAGATTTTCAAAGTCCAGTCCTCAGTGATAAGCTGCAAAGCACCAAGAGCACAGAAAGAGAAAATGGCATTATGTTTATTTAGAGCTAGAATCCTCAAAGCGTTTGAAAAGATAAAAGTGGCATACAGTTTACCTCAAAAGATAGCTAATTTTTTCTGATAACTCTTGTTAGGGTCATATGGACATTCTGCTAGACTGAGGGAAGTTAAAATGAATAAGACACATCTCTCTTCTTAAGGATTACACTGCATTTAGTAAACACATGCAGCAAGAGGAATAGCAGATGGAAATGTAGACCCAAAGAGAAAGTCACTGGACATTCTCTCTGAGTCCTCAGAAAAGCTTTCATGGCAGATATGGTTTCGATTATGTGGTACCTGGGCATAGCCTTTGTGTCAGACTAAATTAGCTGGTGCCAATTTCAGGGTGAATTAAAGGATATTTAATCTCTGTGTGCCTCAGCTAAACATGAAAATAAAACAGATTCTTGCTAGGTGAAAAAGTGAGAGGATGAGAGAGAAAGAGAGAGAGAGAGAGACAGCAAGAGCAAGGGAGGGTGGAAGGAAAAAAAGAGGGAGAGAAAAATAAAAGAGGGATAAAGTGAGCTTTGGTGAGTGATATGATTTGGCCGTGTGCCCACCCAAATCTCATCTTGAATTATAGTTCCTATAATCCCCACATGTTGTGGGAGGGACCTGATTGTGGGAGGTAATCGAATAATGGGGATGGTTACCTTCATGCTGTTCTCATTATAGCCTGTGAGTTCTCACAAGATCTGATGACTTTATAAGGGGCTTTTCCCCATTTGCTTGGCATTTCTCCTTGCTGCTGCCGTGTAAAGAAGGATGTGTTTGCTTCCCCTTTTGCCATAATTTTGTTTCCTGACGGCCTCCCCAGTCATGCTGAACTGTGAGTCAATTAAATCTCTCTCCTTTATAAATTACCCAGACTTGGGTATGTCTTAATTAGCAGTGTGAAGACGGACTAATACAGTAAATTGGTTCAGGAGTGGGGTGTTGCTATAAGGATACCTGAAAATGTGGAAGGACTTTGGAGCTGGGTACCAGTTAAAGCTTGGAACAGTTTAGAGGACTCAGAAGAAAACAGGAGAATGTAGGAAAGTTTGGAACTTCCTGGAGACTTAGAGGGCTCAGAAGACAGAAAGTTGTGGGAAAGTTAGGAAATTTCTTGACACTTGTTGAATGGCTTTGACCAAAATGCTGATAGTGAGATGGACAATGAAGTCCAGGCTGAAATGGTCTCAGATGGACATGAAGAACTTGTTGGGAACTGGAGTAAAGGTCACTCTTGCTATTCAGTGAGACTGCTGGCATTTTGCCCCTGCCCCAGAGATCTGTGGAACTTTGAACTTGGGAGAGATGATTTAGGGTATCTGATGGAAGAAATTTCTAGACAGCAAAGAGGAATCAGAGCATAAATGTTTGGAAATTTTCCAGTCTGACAATGCAATGGAAAAGAGAACCCCGTTTTCTAGGGTGACATTCAAGTAGGCTGCAGACATCAGCATAAGTAGTGAAGAGCTGAAAGTTAATTACCAAGACAATGGGGAAAATGTCTTCAGGGCATGTCAGGGACCTTCATGGCAACCCCTCCCATCACAGTCACAGAGGAAGGAAAAATGGTTTTCTGGGCCTGGTCCAGGCCCCCTTGCTATATGCATCCTTGGGGCATGATGCCCTGCATCCCAGCTGCTCCAGCTATGGCTAAAAAGGGCCAATGCATAAAGTATAATAAAAAAGAAAAGGGGGCCAATGCACAGTTCAGGCCGTTACTTCAGATGATGCAAGTCCCAAGCTTTGGCAGCTTCCATGTGGTGTTTGCCCTGTGAATGCGCAGAAGACAAGAATTGAGGTTTGGGAACTTCTGCCTAGATTTCAGAGGATGTATGGACATGTCTCGGGGTCCAGGCAGAAGTTTGCTGCAGCAGTGGAGCCCTCATGGATAATCTCTGCTACGGCAGTGCAGAAGAGAAATGTGGGATAGGCACTGCCCAGTGGAGCTGTGAGAAGGCCACCATTCTCCACACCCCATAATGGTAGAACTACTGACAGTTTGCACCTTGTGCTGGGAAAAGCCACAGACACTCAATGTCAGCCTGTGATAGCAGCCAGGAGGGGAGCTATACCCTGCAAAGCCACAGAGATGGAGCTGCCCAAGGCCATGGGAGCCCACCTCTTGCATCAGCATGACTTGGATGTGAGACATTGAGTCAAAGGAGATCATTTTGGATACTTAAGGTTTAACAACTGCCCTATTGGATTTTGGACTTGCATGAGGCCTTTAGCCCCTTTGTTTTGACAAATTTGTCCCATTTGGAACAGGTGCAGTTACTCAATTCCTGTACTCCTATTGTATCTAGGAAGTAACTAACTTGCTTTTGATTTCACAGGCTTATACATGGAAGGGACTTGCCTTGTCTCAGATGAGGCTTTGGACTTGGACTTTTGAGTTAATGCTGGAATGAGTTAAGACTTTGGGGGACTGTTGGAAGGGCATGATGGTGTTTTGAAATGGGAAGACATGATTTTGGGAGGGGCCAGGGGCAGAATGATATGGTTGGGTTGTGTCCCCACCCAAATCTCATCTTGAACTATAGTTCCCATTAGCCCCATGTGTCATGGGAGGAACCCAGTGGGAGGTAATTGAATCATGGGGATGGTTACTCTCATGCTGTTCTCATGATAGTGAGTGAGTTCTCAGGAGATCTGATGGTTTTATAAGGGGATTTTCCCTCTTTTGCTTGGCACTTCTCCTTGCTGCCACAATATGACAAAGGACATCTTTGCTTCCCCTTCCATCATGACTGTGTTTCTTGAGGCCTCCCCAGTCATGCTTAACTGTGAGTCAATGAAACCGCTTTTCATTATAAATTACCCAGTCTTGGGTATGTCTTTATTAATAGAGTGAGAATGGACAAATAGAGTGGGCTTGGGGAGAGTGAATATGAGCAAAGACACTGTGCTGTGGCAGGACAGGGCCTACATCCTGGAGTTCATACATACAAGGACCTGATGCAGAAGTGACTCCTGAGAGACACACAGGCCAGGATGTGGAAGGATTTGAATTATATGTGATTTTGCTCTTTTGTTTCTGAAGTAATGAACAGTGTATAATTACTTAAATAAAAAATGGCCATTTCAAATTTACATTTTTAAAATGCTACTGTAGAAACAATAGGTGCATATATAATAGAAGGACAAACCTAAAATATTATTCTTAATCATCCCCATCTTATCAAGAGCACATAAAATTACAAGAATGTGCACTTGCATTTATGGTGTTCTTTTGTGTTAAATGATAAATGGGATGACTAAATTCCAAAATCTGCTGTGCAACTAAAGGAGGTAGATCACTTGCAGAAGTCACCAGTGACAAGGAGTGACAAGATGCTAGGAAATCCTACTGAGAAGGTTATATTTAAGAATCAATAAACTCTATGGTCATGTTTCATAAGACTGCATCTCTTTTTTGAACGGAAATCAATTTAAATTTCATCATATTTACCCTACCTTTTCTACTGATACTTCAAATACCTCTCTCTCTCCATGTTTCATTTCAGCCCAGAAACAATTATTATTGTAATATAAGAACTTCCTTTTAAATTATAAATATTCCTTTCAAATCTTGTATGCATGGTATGAATTCTACATTTTGAAGCCATCAGAATTACTATTGTCAATCTAAAAAAAATTAGAGATTAATATCTCCAAATATATTGAGTTTACTCAGGAATGAAATATGAGGATTAAAACCTGGGATGCCACAGAGTATCAAGTGAGGGAAGGGGAAATGGAAGCTTTTATTGGCACAATGGGAGGGGATTACATAAGTTGCTTAGAAACAAAGTTCTTTGGTTTCAGAGGCTCAAGCTCAATTCGTTGTTGGAGATGTTCTTACTAGGCAAGTGTTCTTGGCAAAGCATCTTATTGAAAATATGAAAGTACTAAAGAATGTCTAGTGATAGACCTTGTCATACAAACATAAGTATACGTGCAAAATTTGCAAGCCATGCAAAGGAGAAGATGCTTGAAGGAGGTTAAGAAATTTCTTGTGAAGTTTTAGAGAGTCCTTGGAAACAGTTCTTTTCTCAGACATGTAATCATGAGTTCCCTCTCCTTCATGTCTTCCCAGCCCTATTTTGTCTGGATCTGACAAAAACAATTATCCAGTATCTGCAGGTTTCACACTATAGACATTAAGACTCAAGAACTTAGAGGGCTTTTGGTTGTTTGATTTTGTTTGTTTGTTTGCTTGCTTGTTTGTTTTGCTTTTTAAGTGATTAGCTTTCAAGGCAAAGTTAAACTTCAAATTCATGAGTTTAACTTTGTTGTAACTGAGCTAGTCTCTGTCTTCATTCATTCAACAAATATTAATTGAGCACCTACTAAGACCTAGGCCTTCTCTAGGTGCAAGTTGGCGCAGTATAGACTGAAACAGGCAGAAGTCTGTGATCTAGAACTTACATTCTAATGAGGGGAGCAAATAAATTATAAAAAATATTAAAATAAGCAGTTATTCGATACTGATAAGTAGTATAGAGGAAATAAAGATATAATTCAGCACATGTCACATTTTTAGTGTGCATGGGTGTGTGGGTGTGTGTGTGTGTGCATGTACTATACATCTGAAAGTGTCACCCTGTCTGATTTATCTGAGGTACTGCAACTTTTCTTTTAGCAGAAAATATTCCAATGCGATTCTAGAAAAACACAGAAATTCAAGCATAACATATTTTTTTTATTGAATAAGTCTGGAGGTTCCCATTTAAGCAAATATGATGACCTAGGCTTGGTTTTGAATAGCATATTTTAATGAATGTCCTTTTAAGTAAATACTACACAAAAGTGTAATTTTTAACTTTCTGTTCTATGTTTTGGGTCATTCATAGAACTAAAATCACATATTTTGGGAATTAAAAGATAGAAGAATACAGAATTCCTAAGCTCAAAGAGCCTACAGTTTTCTAGAAATTAAAGATAATTATAAGAATGACCCATTGAGTTTCCTTATCACAATTGCAGCATAAAATGAAATAAACTGATATTTAAAAAAATTGGATTTTATATTTTATGTTCTAAAAAAAATAAGAACTTAACACTACTTAGATTTTGTTTCCTTTGTGTAGGTCACACCATTCTGAATCTAGGTATGCTCTTTGAGAATACACATGAGACCAGGCGTGGTGGCTCATGCCTGTAATCTTAAGCACTTTGGGAAGCCGAGGAAAGTGGATCACCTGAGGTCAGGAGTTCGAGACCAACCTGGCCAACATGGTGAAACTCTGTCTCTACTAAAAATACAAAAAAGTATCAGGGCATGGTGGCAGCGCCTATAATCCTAGCAACTTGGGAGGCTGAGGTGGGAGAATTGCTTAAACCTGGGAGGCGGAGGCTGAAGTGAGCTGAGATCACACCACTGCCTCCAACCTGGGCGACAGAGTGTGACTCAAAAAAAAAAAAAAAAGAAAATACATGAGCCATTAAACCAATTTATATGATAGAAAACAACTCTAGCATCAAAAATTCTTGGATCTGCAAAGCCCTCTGTCATAGACATATCACTCAGCCTCAGTTCCTTTTTGCGATAGTCATCCTCTCTGAGGAAGGATATTCACAATACATTTTACTACCCAATGGAAGGAAATAGGTCAAACAAAATGTTTCTTATGCAGTAATATGAGTTTTCTTTTTTTGCTGGAAGTCTCTATAAAGTTTCAAAGTGTCTATAAATCCCCTGGAACTGTGAGTAAATAGCAAAATGCTGAGCATTTTTTTTTTTTTTTCTGCTAGAGGTCAGGTAAGTTTCATCAGATTTGTTTTTTTCTTTTCTTTTTTTGTTTTTTAATTATACTTTAAGTTCTAGGGTACATGTGTACAAAGTGCAGTTCTGTTACATATGTATACATGGGCCATGTTTGTGTGCTGCACCCATTAACTCCTCATTTACATTAGGTATATCTCCTAATGCTATCCCTCCCCCCTCCCTCCACCCCATGACAGATCCCAGAGTGTGATGTTCCCCTTCCTGTGTCCAAGTGTTCTCATTGTTCAATTCCCACCTATGAGTGAGAACATGCGGTGTTTGGTTTTCTGTCCTTGTGATAGTTTACTGAGAATGATGATTTCCAGCTTCATCCATGTCCCTACAAAGGACATGAACTCATCCTTTTTTATGGCTGCATAGTATTCGATGGTGTATATATGCCACATTTTCTTAATCCAGTCTATCATTGATGGACATTTGGGTTTGTTCCAAGTCTTTGCTATTGTGAATAGTGCCACAATAAACATACGTGTGCATGTGTCTTTATAGCAGCATGATTTATAATCCTTTGGGTGTATACCCAGTAATGGGATGGCTGGGTCAAATGGTATTTCTAGTTCTAGATCCTTGAGGAATTGCCACACTGTCTTCCACAATGGTTGAACTAGTTTACATCCCACCAACAGTGTAAAAGTGCTCCTATTTCTCCACATCCTCTCCAGCACCTGTTGTTTCCTGACTTTTTGATGATCACCATTCTAACTAGTGTGAGATGGTGTCTCATTGTGGTTTTGATTTGCATTTCTCTGATTTTTTTTTTTTTGAGTTGGAGTTTCCCACTGTCTCTTGGGTTGCAGTGCAATGGTGCATTCTAGATGACACTGAGAGAGTCCACACTAGCTCCTGAAAGAGACAACAATGTTGCTGTCACAAGCATATCCCAGCACAGCGCCTGAACAGTGGTAGCCCTCTAGGTTTTAGTTTAGACAGTATCTGGAAAGAAACATGATTGCTAAGATTTACTTTGGTGGTGGAAGGATGATGCATTAGTGTGCCTGTAGGAGAAGAATACCAGTCTTCTTACTGTGATCTGGCACTGACCACAACTGTGCAAGTCAAACACGATGAAGTCCCTGCAGATGGAGCTGCCCTTCTGCTGTGTCGTGCTGAACAGCCACTGACCGGGGTGGGCACTGGGTCCATGCGTTGTTTGTTTCTCTCTGCCTGGAAAGCCCAAAGTGCTTGGAATGGAAAGTGTTCTCAGTCAAGGAAGCCTGAGGCCAGTATTTGGGAAGAAGGGGCAGGCATTGGCTCTGAGTCATTCATACAGAATTTTCATAGATAGAACTTACTTGTCTGCTACCTGAAACAAGAACACAAGAAAACAAGACCGTATGCTTTGGCAGCTGGCTGAAAAGTGAGTTTCCAAGAAATCAAGCAGAGATAAATATAATTTATGAATTTATCTTCTGTTTTTCATTTTTAAAAGGCTTAACGTGGCCTTCATGTATCTGAATCCATTTTATTTTGTGGTCATTTATAGCTCTTGCTGATTTTGTAGAGTGATGTGTTGGGCACCCCTGGTCTAAGCCATTCTGCTCCTTTTACAGCCAGAGGATTAATAGCTTAAATAACTCTGCTCCAAAAGCAGCCGGTTTTGTGATATGGACAGAAATTATGCCCTTTGATCTCTAAAAGCCTTCAAGTTCAAACACAGCCTTAATTTTAGTCAAAATTATACTTCCTTTTTAGCTACTTATAACACAAATTGTTCCGATAACATAAAATTAGCACTGGTTTCTGAGAAGTGTAACATGGAAAACGTCTTTTTGAAAAACGCTGATTTGTCTTATTTGAAGATCGGTCTTAAAATGATGCAGAGAATTTAGAATTTTCATTATTTGGAAATAGTATTACTACCAAGAGTAGACAATTTTTAAAACTTTGCTCTATGAATGCATCTTATTACTAAAAATATTTATTTTTTAATATTTGACTATATAGTATAGCAGACACTGTATTAATCATATGATTAATGCCATGTTTTAAAAATAAATTTAAATTGTAATTAATGTATCTTTTTGGGTTTTCTAATTAAATTTTAATTTGCCTTATTGATATTAATGTTATTAATGTTATTAACTCCATTAATGTTATTTAATGTTATTAATATGTCCAATTGATGAGCACTAGGATATTCCACCAGTGCCACTTATGAGAAAGCAACAATGGATTCATTTTCCCACTATCTGTTCATTCCCCACCCAGCCTGATTCACACATGATTGTCACCCATTTGGCACCTGAGCGTGCAAATCCTAGTCTAGAGTTGACAAGAAAATAGAAGGGAGTATGCAAACTACAGTGTAGGAAAGACATCTTTGCTCAGCATTCTTTAAAATGTACTTCTTACCTTCAAAGGGAATTTAAGCTTACTTTATATTAATTATAATCACTACTTATTGAGCTCTATATTCCTGTCAATTTTTCCAACAAATATATGCAGTTAATGTCATTATTGATGTTTTACAAATGAAGGGATCTAGATATTTGATAATTAATGGTCTGTCTGAGGATATTTAGTAACAATTACAGCTGGAATTCAGCACCAGATCTCTCTGACTGCACAGCCTGACAAAGTCTTATGCAACTACATTTTAGCTCCTGTGTTGAACTTATCCTCATTCCCCTCTGCAGCCTCCTTGGATTGTTTGGATTCTGTACAGGGAGCATCCTTATGCCATTGTCTCTGCATGGGATCTTTCATTTCCATGTTCTAGCACTTATCACCATGAGTCACACTTGGTAGATGGTCATTAAAAGATTTTAGAAGTAAATAATGACATTCTCTCCTGTCTTCATTTCATTTAATCAATACACACACACACACACACACACACATTACTGAGGACTGAGGATCGTTATAAGCCTTTAAAATGTTGTGAAAGATTTAAAAGTTTAGCTAGAGAGAGGGAAAATAAAACAGGTGTTTTTGAAAAATGTGTATTCTGGGGGTTGTTTTGATGGCATTTTAGATTTTCAAAGTTTTAAATAATGGACAGCTTTTTTTTAAAAAAAGTAAAGATTAAACTAATTTTATTTTCTAATGATAAAAGTTATATTTCAAAATAACAATAATTATAAAACACAAAGCAGCAAAGGAAGCATTCATGTAATAATCTCTAAATAAAAAACAAAACTGTTAGAATTTTATATTTATAACTGTCAGTGTCATTGTCATACACATATGTCTACTTATGTATGCATATTAAACATAAAATCAATTTCGGTTCATGCTTACAGACATTAATCTAAATTTATAAGACTGAATGTATGCCCAAATTATCGATCTTTGTGTATGTGTGTATATATATATGCATATATAAATGTATATATTTATGTTTAATATACAAACACACATATATGCATACATACATATATATGCATATGTATGTATGCATATATATGTGTGTATATGTAATTTTTAAAATACTGCATAGAACTGCCTTGAAACTAGAACATTTTGTAAGCATCGTATCTTATCAATCGGTAACTATCACCATAAGCATTTGTAATGAATGCACAGTGTTATAAAGTTTTGGATATATTGATTATTGTTTAGCATAATAAATAGTTCGGTATATGCTACATATGTTTTAATTGCTGTGATTTTTCCACTTACTTTATACTCTCTGTGTGTGTATATTTAAAAATGTTAGACTGTTAAAAATTAGCGGCTCTGCCGGGCGCAGTGGCTTACGCCTGAAATCCCAGCATTTTGGGTGGCCGAGGAGGGCGGATCACCTGAAGTCAGGAGTTCGAGACCAACCTGGCTAACATGGTGAAACTCTGTCTCTACTAAAAATGCAAAAATTAGCCGGGTGTGGTGGTGCATGCCTGTGGTCCTAGCTACTCACAAGGGTGAGGCAGGAGAATTGCTTGAACCCAGGAGGCGGAGATTGCCAGCCTGGGGGACAAGAGTGAGACTTCGTCTCAAAAAAAAAAAAAAAAGAAAAAGAAAAAGAAAAAAAGAAGCTCATGGCTCATGCCTGTAATCCCAGCATTTTGGGAGGCTGAGGTGGGTGGATCACGAGGTCGGGAGATCGAGACCATTCTGGCCAACATGGTGAAACCCCATCTCTACTAAAAATACAAAAAAAAAAAAAAAAAAATTAGCCAGGCATGGTGGTAGGTGCATATAGTCCCAGCTACTCCGGAGGCTGAGGCAGGAGAATCGCTTGAACCCAGGAAACGGAGGCTGCAGTGACCCGAGATTGCACCACTGCACTACAGCCTGGATGACAGAATGAGACTCCCACTCAAAAAAAAAAAAAAATTAAAGATATGTAATGTTCTAATTCGACCTATTTTTAGTTATTGTTTTATTTTAAAATGTTAGTGTAAGTACTAGGAAATGGAACATTTTATATGGTTATACTCCACTTGGTACAGGAAAGGTGGAAATTATCTTTAAAATGGATTTGGGTGTGTGTACAGATTTTAAATCTTAACAAGGAATTATTTTGTATCTACAACACCAGGAAAAATTCCTGAATACAATGGATGCACATTTCTTGCTGCCACAGTGAGGGTAACAGGCAGATGGAGTTTTCTGTGCTGGACATCCCACTCCCCATTTTGATTACCCGCCTTCCATTCCTGTACAGTCAGTAGTTTGGTTAGTTAAGTTTATATTTCCATTGAAACATGAATAAACATGAATAGATTATATTACCCTAATACACAATTAAAAAGCTACAAATTTCAGTAGAAATCAGCTTACACAAGTTATTTTCTTGCCAAATAAATCTATTAATACTACACACAGCAGTATTCAAGCATTGACTCATTCTTTTTGAATATTTTTACATAATCCTGGGATAACAAATTGTTCAAGTATAAAGTATTATGAAGTTACAGAGAAGAAGTATTTGAAAGGTTATGATGATATCATTTGACTAAGAGGAGCACAATTTATTAGTATTTCCACTTTAAAGAATATTACTTCTTCAATAATTGACTTAATGCCTTGTTCTACTTTATTATTTTATTCTTGTATTCTCCACGTTACAAAAACAATCTACACATAATTTCTAAAGGCCATTTTAATATTTTTCAAACATAGTTTTTACATATTAATTATTATTGCTTTTTACATTTTATTCTAGTTGTTGGTATGTCTCACTGTCTCGTCATTCTCTCTAGTCATTAATATACTACCTCTTTTTTGTTTTCTAATTTTTGATACAGATATTCTAATGTAAAATATATCATAATATAGTCTATATTCTAAATTTCTCCCACTTTCTTGCCTTATTTTTGAGCCATGGTAGGAAATACACCATACATTTTATTATTTTAATAGTAGTAATGTTATGCAATAAACCATTCAAAGGATAGAGATGGTAACATTCACATATCAGTTAATAAGTTGATCTTTTCCAAGATGAGTCAGGTATGTACTAAGGGAAACTAACAAAAACAAAAAATGATAATATAACAATTCCTCACAGGTAAATAATTCTGATGGTCTAGTAAACACTCTAGTGGGGGAGAAAGTAGATCTCTGTGGGAGAAAACATCTCAATTCTGCAACCGCTCCCAAGGGTGGGTTAGCAGGACAAGACTTCTGTGCTTGGCTCAGAAGTTTGGCTCAACCACTACTTTCTATCCCGTGTTTTGCTCAACCACTACTCTCTATCATGAAGTGTTTACCTTCATAGCTGATCTTCAAGTTTCCTAGAAAGATGGTTCCGACTTTTTTCATATTAAAAAAAACATTGCAGTTTACAAAGCTACATAGTACATTATTGAAGACAAGGGCCCACATAAAATATTAGTTGAATTTTAGAATTCTTTATAACAATTCATATGAACTAGCAAAAAGTAGATTGCTACAAAGTACTCAGTATAGATTTTTTAATTGATTAATAAAAGATGTTTAGAGATCAGCTTTTTCCATCTGTATTTCCAGGCTATGCTGATTTTAGCTGAAGGCATATATGAGTAGGTTCAGAGATTCCTTAGCACATTCCTTAGCAAAGCCAAAAGGTATTTTGAAATGATTATAATAATGTAAGAAGTACATGGTTTCTGTACCTAACCTTGCTCAGATCACACATATATTCTCAAATTTTCTTTTATTTTTACATTTTAAGTGAGAAATATCTTGCTAGTAAATCTGTTCTTGTAGATGTGACCTTTGTTGGTTTTCCAACTTTGTGTACTTTTTCTGTTTAAATGACCTGCTATTTCAAACTAGTCAGTAGGACAAAAGGGAACTAAAAAAGGACAAAATAAAATAAGTCAATAGTATGATTTATAAATGAAAATAGTCTGCATTACTTCTGCTATAAGTGTATACCATACAGAGTTAGCATGTTTAAGTTTCTCTGTAAAGCTATTGGAAGGTAATTATTTCATTTAGCAAAAGCACTGTTGAAGAAAGACTTTGTGTAATGTCCTTTATCCAAACCTAATGTTCATTTTTATTAGGTTTTTAAAGTTTGTTTCCATGGCATATGACAGAGGAAATGCTTTCTCTGGAGACCTACTTTAAATTCTTATAAAATGTCATTGATTAAATTTTCTTAAAGTAAATGTTAAACTCTATCTGGAGTCTTGACTGAAAATGTTCAACACACATACTTTATCCTTTAGCGTTTGGATATTGCACTTCCCTGTTCTCTTGAGTGCTAAAACAAATTGGATATAATATAATTTCAAAGTGCAAAAAATAAACCACAGAAAGTTACACTCTACATTCTTGATAGATAATCATTTAGTATTGTTTGAACACAGGCTTTTGGTTTCTCCAAGTTAAAAAAATTTTAAAGGGAAATCTTTTCCAAAATGTTTACATAAGAAGTGTAGGATAATTTTGATAGCCAATTTTAAAAAGAAAAAATCTGTTTATGTATGTTGTTTTATATGTGATGATTTCAGTATATCAAAATAGGATATTAGTATATATTAGCTCACTAAAAATAATCTGCAAAAAATTCTGGGGACCTTGTGTTACCATCTATTGTTCTTCTCACTTTTATTATTTATTTATCATTGCAGATTAAAAAAATCAACAGAAACTTTCCTGTAAACCAGCAGGTAAGATCAAAGCATACTTGGAAAGCTAAATGACATATTTCTTTAATTTTATTGATTATAGAAGATAATGTTACCTGATTTCTAGACAGAAATAATTGGTACTGTTATTTACTACCTTCAGTGAGAAACATACATTTCAGCTATCTCCTTCATATTATGTAATATATTGGTTCCTCTATTTATATTAAAACGTACTTTTAAAATGTGTATCTAAGTCAAAAATTATTGTTTCTACAAAATAATTATATTTATTTGAATACATTGTTGAAGAACTTAGAGTTTTATTTACATATGATAGTTTTAGTATATCTTAACTTTTGAGAGACCTACTTTTAATTTATCTCAAAATTCAAATGGATTTTTCACAATTTGCTGACAGTATTTCAAATTAGTCTAATTTAATGCATAGAACAAAAATAATTTTGAATATTCAGTTCTGTAAACTTCTTACTATTGATATCAACTTTGATTTGAAACCATTGACAAATCTAAATATCTATGATAGCTATTTATAAATGATACATAAATTACACATTAATTTTAATCATAAAAATGTTTAAATACTCTTCAACTTATAAAATGTAAGATCTTTTCCTTATCTAAACCCCAGTTCCCTTATCTGTAACATTTGTGTAAGGGTGACTATCCTGTAAGTTTATTTTGAGGATTAAATAATGGTACATGTGAAGTTCTCAATCTATGCTATCATTATCATCAAAGTTTCTAAACGTTTACACTTGTTCTTTGGAATACAGAATTTATGTTTTGTAGAAATTGTATGATGATGCTAGCCCAGATCAGCCTCCAAAGCCATGTGTAACTAGAACACTGTAGAGAACAGCTTTGGAGAGTTAATTGTGTCTACAATGCTCTGATCTAGCTCTTTTCAGCTCCAGAGGTCCCCTCCCTCCTACCTTAAGTCCCTCAGCCCTGAGCCAAGTTGCTATCTTGGATAAATGCAGAGGTTGGAGAGATGTACGTGTCTTGCCACATGCTACAGCAGCCTGTAGTTGTTTTTAAGGCCCTTACTTACAGAGTGGAAACCAGAGCTGTCACCAGCAGCTTCTGCTTACTTGCTCTGTTATGACACCTGGGATGCTCCCTTTGTTGCTCCCATGCTGTCCCAGGTGATTCTCATATGGGTGTCATCTTGAGAACTGCAGATAAGTGTAGTTCAAGGTAGGTGTCATCTTGAGAGCTACAGTTAATGCTTTTGTAGGGTTCCAGTAGAGGGAAAATGTCATTAATAAGAAATTACTCAAATAGAAGAAAGTATCAGCTATGGGGGAAGATTATAATGTCCATCAGTAGACAAGGCTGTTTTATAGTCAGATCTATAAAAATGGAAATCTACTGTTTTGTAAGTTCTTCTCCAAAATAAAAAATGGTGAATTTTTTTTTTAATTTAAGAATGACTCTAGACCTGTGTCATCACCCTCCCATGCCCTTTCTAACCTCAACATGGGAGATATTAATATTGGTGTAATATATTATTACAGTGGTTATTCCCCTGATAGCCCCAAAGCTATTCTGTAATCGTAATGACAACTACAGCTAACACTTCTCACGTAGTCAGCTTGCTGACTGGGAGCACTTCTTGCCACATTTGCTTATATCAAGGTTTAGAATAGTATTAAGTAAAATAAGTGAGAATTTGAATAAATCACACATAGAACAAGTAATAAAAACTGTAATATTCTAACACTATATTTATAATATTCTGACATTCATATGTAAGCATAGATGTTCATTAGTATTCATCATTTTTATTTGCTAGCCTGTTAATATTATTCATTATATAATTATTTCGAATCTGAAATTATATAATTCAAAACTATTTCAGATTTTATTTCAATTATCTTGGCAGCTCACAGTTTTGAAAATTGTAATAAATTCATCCTGATATTTAAGAAACCTGAAAACAAGAGTTAATAGATTTTTTCCTTACTACTTTCCATTGTGTACATGAACGATTTTAAGAAATAGCATTAATTGATAGTTAAACATTTATATTATTGCATAATTAGGAAAACTCACTGCACAGTATGATAACAACACATTAATTGACTAGAGTACATTTCCTATTTAGTAAAATCTGAGCCAGTTTAAGGAACTGAAATTTAAAAACACATATAATCCCATTTCTGATGATATATACATTAAATAACTCCCTCATATTCCTGATGTTCTAGGTATCAAAACAGAAATTAAGAGTCCCCCAAGCTACAATGAATCAGAAGTTCTCTGCTCCCTGAGATTTGATTTTCAATTTGTGCTACCCAGATGGTACCACTACCCTAACCAGAGAAATTAAAATGAAAGCAAAACATAGGGAGAAAGCCACTGTGGTCCAGCTGAGACAACTGCTAAGATTAGCTCCACGTGAACTCTGCCACACTCCAGAATGCATAAGGCTTTCAGACACTCTGTCTGAAGAAGAGGGTTGGGCCCAAAATTATAAACCATATGAGGAAATAAACCATTATAAAGAAATGCATAATCTAGAGACTAAAGAACTATCCAAAATGTTTTTAATCATGATTTTTTAAAATAAAGAAATCAAAATCGTAAGACAGGAATAGGACATGGTGCTAAAATTTGTAGTTGTAAAAGAACCAAATAGGAGTTCAAAAATGAAAAAAAAAAACCCTACATTTAAAATTAGTTAACCAACTAAATAATCTTAGTTATTGCCTCCACTTGAAATCATATTAGTATATCTCCTAATTCATTTTTTGTGAAGAATAAGTTTTCCATTTTTTCTATGCATCTGGGATTCTATTAATCTTAATAGATGCATCTATTAAGATTCTGATTTCTTTTTTTTTTTTTTTTTTTTTTTTTTGAGATGGAATCTTGCTCTGTCACCCAGGCTGGAGTGCAGTGGCACAATCTTGGCTCACTGCAAATTCTGCCTCACTGGTTCAAGCGATTCTCCTGCCTCAGCCTCCCAAGCAGCTGGGATTACAGGCATGCACCACCACACCTGGCTAATTTTTGTATTTTTAGTAGAAACAGAGTTTCACCATGTTGGCCAGGCTGGTCTCAAACTCCCGACCTTAAGTGATCTGCCTGCCTTGGCCTCCCAAAGTGCTGGGATTACAGATGTGAGCCACAGCACCCAACCTGATTTGGTTCATTTTTACAGTGAACACACTGAAATTAAACTTGCCCTGGTAACTTTCTGTTGAAAAGATGAAAGGCGGGACAGTGGTCTTGCTGATGAACAAAATAGGGATAACTGAATGGATGTCAAGTGATGTTGTGATAATTCTCTCAATGTATTAGAAGTAAAGGCATATATAGGCCCATACAACTAGGCCTATATCACACTACTATATGTACCTAGACCATTAGGTTATAATTTATTACATGTGTCATTTTTACTCATTTTTAACTGAAATTTCTTCATCCTCAAATATATCTCATTCCTCCCACAAAAATAGCATTTTTCCATAAGTTTCTTCTATAATTACCCGGGAGTAACATTATAAAGTATTAACTTGTCATTAAAATATTAATATAATGAGCTTTATATTCGGCAGTATACAAAATAATGTAATCAAATTATTTATATTAGTTTAAATTAATAAGTTTATACTTATTTAAAATAACATATTAGCTCTGGTAGCTATTCCTATAGAAATATTGACATTCGACTAACCATAATAATTTGGACACATTATTATAGATGTGTACGTACCATAGAATGCTGGCAGCTGGAATAGAAAGTGACTAGAGTCTCTAGTTGTGCTGGGGAGAATTAGGGAATTACAGAACACTTTAAAAATCCATTTCTGTAGTGGCATCAGAAAATAAAGAGGAGTAGGATAAATTTTGTCAGTTTTGCTTCTCTATAAAAGCAACAGAAAAATGGCAAAAATAGAATCAACTTTTAACAAATATGGAAATTCACAAAGGCTCACTGAACCCAGGGAGCATTTATTCAAGAAAAACAGCTGAGTCTTGGTAAGAACAGTAAGCTTTGTGGCATTATAACCGGACCTGGTCCCAACCCCTCTCTTTTCTCTGGCAATATGTTGGCTTACATAACAATGATGTATACCCTAAAATTTATAATCTAATCAGTTGCATATTTAATTCATTAAATTTTAGCTTTATTGAAGATGTGTGTGTTTGTGTGTGTGTGTGTATTTAGACAAAATATTCTACTAATGAAACTGACAATTGGTCTTTATTTTTGGGGAATGTCAAAAATCTATTTTTTTTTCAATTTGAGAAAGAAACTCTCCTAGTTCTTTATATATTCAATTTATAAATGTTAAAAACACATTATAGAGTCACACAATCTGAAGATAATGAGCCTGTTGTTGTTCTGGTCTATTTCATAACACTTGGTGATAAAACATGCTGGCGTTTTATGATCTAAAGGAGAATCCACCTCGAAAAAATAATGTGTCTGTATAAATTAACTCTTGGAAAATCAACTAGCTCGTAAATCATTTGATAACAAACATGATGGATATTTCCCAGGAAAAAGAGGTGTAAATGTTATTTTACAGTTAAACTAAAAGAGCCCACACCTAATTGTGTAAAAATGTATGTATTACTGTTAAAATAAAATACACACTCTAGAAGACTTGGAAAAGTGTTATTCAAATATTAGAAAGTTGTATATGTGTGTGTGTTGAATTTATACACATATGTACCTGGGTTTCATTATTGAAAGAACTGTCTTAATTCTCATTGGCTTTCTTTTCTAAATATATAGATTTTCAAAATCCTGAGGGAGCGGGGAACAAATGTAGCAAAATTGTCTTGTTTTACATTTTCCAGATTGTTATATAAATGGAATCATACTGTATGTATGAATTTTTGTGGCTTCTTTCATACAGCATAATTATTTTTAATATTGCTCATTTAGCAGCGTGCATCAATCCATCATTCTTTTTAATGCTGGGTAGTATTTTATCAGTGGCTCTACCACCATTTGTGTATTGTGTATTATCTCATTAATGCACATTTGCTTCATTTTAAGTTTTAGTGTATTACAGATAAAGCTGATATAAATACTTATGAAAAGTCTTTGTCTTGACCTATGCTTTTATTATATTTGGGTAAAATCCTAGTAGTGTAATAACTGGATATTATGGTTGTGTATTTTAAACATTTTAAGAAACTGCAGAACTGTTTTCCAAAGGGTTTTACATTTCACACTGACACCAGCAGGGTAAAGATAATCTCATAGATATCCCTATGGTCAGGCTTTTAATTTCTGGACATTCTAATAGATGTGTCATGATCTGTTAAATTTTAATTTACATTTCTCCAAAGAATAATGATGTTGAGCATCTTTTCATGTGCTTATTTGACGTCTGTATATATTCTTTTGTGAATTGTCTCTTCAAATGTTGCCCAAGGATAGAATTTTTAAATTTGATGAATTCCAATTCACTGTATTTTAATGAGTCATGCTTTTGAAATTATATTTAGTAGATCTCTGCCTAACACAAGAAATAAATTTTCAACTATTTTTTATCCTGGGTTTTTTACAGTATTCTTTTTATTTTTAATCTATGATTTATTTTTATTTAACACTTGTTTCAAAAGGGAGGTATAGATTAAAGCTATTTTTAAGGGGGGGTACAATAGTTCCAACATATTTGTTGAAAATATTATTCTTTCTTCACTGTATTATTATTCCTCTACCAAAAAACAAATTGATCACATACATGTGGACCTATTTCTGGACTCCAAATTCTGTTGCCTTGGTCTATTTGTATCTCGTGACACAAATACAAAACTGTCTTGAATACTGTAGTACTACGATGTCTAACATGAGTAGTCTAAGTCCCCTAGCTTTGTAATTATTTGTTGTTGTTGATAAAACTTCTAATGTTTTTTATTAATGTTTTTACATAATTGAAACATAATAATTGTACACATGTTTGGGGGACAGTGTAATATTTCAAATCATACATACACTGTATAATGAGTGAATCAGAGTAATTGCCAAATCCATCACTTTAAACATTTATCATTTATTTTGGTGGTAACATTCAAAATCTCCTCTAGCTATGTTGAAGTTTACACTACGTGGTTATTTGCTATAGTTACCCTACTGTGTAACAGAACATCAGAACTTACTCTTCCTGTGTAACTGTAACTTTGTACCCACAGGCGAACCTCTCACAATCTCCCCTCACTCTTCCCCTCCCTAGCCTCTGGTAACCACTATTGTACTCTCTACTTGTATGAGATCAACATTTTTTTAGATAACACTGATGAGTGAGATCATGTGATGTTTGTCTTTCTATGATTGGGTCATTTTACTTAACATAATGTCCTCCGAGTTCATTCATGTTTCCGTGAATGACAAGATTTCATTCCCTTGTATAGCTACAGAGAATATATACATATATACACGTATATGTATATATATACGTGTATATATGTATAGATATAAGAATATATATACGTGTATATATGTATAGATATAAGAATATATCTATACATATCTATACATACATACACGTATATATATATCCATGTATATACATGTATACACGTATATACATACATATATACATGTATATATACACATACATACACGTATATATATACATATACATGTATATATACACATACATACACGTATATATACACATATACACGTATATATACACATATATATGTATATAAATGCCACATGTTCTTTATTCATTCATCTGTATATGAACATTTAAGCTGATACCATATCTCAGCTATTGTGAATAGTGCTGCTTATTGGGAGTGCAGCTATCTCTTTGACATACTGATTTCATGGTCTTTGAGTGTATACTCAGTAATGGATTGCTGGATCATGTAGTAATTCAATTTTGATTTTTTGAGGAACCACCATGCTGTTTTCCATAATGGGTGTACCAATTTACATTGCCAACAGCAGTACGAAAGAGTTGCCCTTTCTTCACATCCTTGCCAGCATTTGTTATTTTTTTTCTTTTTGTTTTTTGATAATAATCATTTGAACTGGTGTGAGGTGATATCTCATTTTGGTTTTGATTTGTATTTCACTAATGATTAGTGATTTTGAGCATTTTTAAATGTAAATGTTGGCCATTTGTGTGTATTCTTTTGAGAAATGTCTATTCAGATCTTTGGCCCTTTTAAATCCAATTACATGGTTTCTTGCTATTGAGTTTTTTGAGCTTCTTATATATTACGGTAATTAATATCTTGTCTGTGAGTTGTCTCTTCACTTTGTTGGTTATTTCCTTTGATGAGCAGAAGCTTTTTGTTTGTTTGTTTAGTTTGATGAAATCCCATTTGTCTATTTTTGCTATTGTCACCTGTGCTTTTGAAGTCTTATTTTAAAAAATCCTTGCCCAGCCCAATGTCACGAAGCAATTTCCCTATGCTTTCTTCAAGTGCTTCCATAGTTTCAGGTCTTACTTAAAGTTCAAGTCTTACTTAAATTTAAGTCTTTAAGACATTTTGATTTGATTTTTGTGTGTGGTGAGAGATAGGGGTCTAGTTTCATTTTTCTGAGTATAGACATGCAGTTTTCCCAGCATCATTATTGAAAAAACTGTTCTTTCCCTAATATGTGTTCTTGACACTTTTGTTGGCTATAAGTGTATTGATTTATTCTTAGGTTTTCTTTTCTGTTCCATTGATTTATGTATCTGTTTTTATGCCAGAACCATACATTTTGTTTACTATATCTTTGTAGTATATTTTAAAGTCATGTCATGTGATGCCTTAACTTTGTTCTTTGTGCTCAAGATGGCTTTGTCTATTGGGAGTCTTTTACATTTCCATATGAATTTGAACATTGCTTTAAAAAATCTGTGAAAATGGTATGGTCATTTGATAAGGATTTCATTAAATATGTAGATGGCTTTGGTTAATATTGATATTTTAACAATATTAATTATCCCAATCCATGAACACAGAATACCTTTCCATTTGTTTGGATTCCCTCCAATTTCTTTCATCAATGCTTTATAGTTTTTATTATAGAGATCTTTCATTTTTTTGGTTAAGTTTATTCCTAAGTATTTCTCTGTGGCCATTGTAAATGAAATTGCTTCCTAATTTTTATATGATAGGTTGCTATTGGTGTATGGAAATACTACTAATTCTGTGTTGATTGTGTATTCTGCAAATTTACTAAAGTCATTCATTAGTTATAACAACTTTTTGGAGTCTTTAAGGTTTTCTACATCTATGGTAGGTGTGTATATTCATTGGGTGCAAGAGATACTTTAATACAGGCATGCAGTGCATAATAATCACATCATGGAAAATGGAGTGTTTTTCCTCCATCCAATCTTCCCAGCACCATTGATTGAAGAGACTGTCATTTCCCCCAATGTATATTCTTGGCACGCTTGTTGGAAATGAATTCACTGTAGGTGTATAAATTTGTTTCTGGGTTCTCTATTCTGTTCCACTGATCTATGTGTCTGTTTTTAACAGCATCGTGCCATTTTTCTTACTATATCTCTATAGTATAATTAGAAATGAAGTAATGTGATTCCTCCAGTTTTCTTCTTTTTGCTCAGAATAGCTTTGTTTATTCTGGATATTTTGTGGTTCCAGATAAATTTTGGGATTGTTTTTCTATTTATGTAAAGAATGTCACTGGCATTTTGTTAGGAATTGCATTGAGTCTGTAGATTGCTTTGGGTAGTATGGACATTTTAACAATATTGATTCTTCAAATCCATGAATATAAAATGTCTTTCTTTTTTGTATCCTTTTTAATTTCTTTCACCAATGTTTTATAGTTTTCATTGTAGTGATCTTTCATTTCTTTGTTATTTGTGGCTATTACAAATGGAGTTACAGTTTTGATTTCATTTTCAGATTGTTCACTGTTGGCATTTAGAAATGCCACTGATTTTTGTATGTTGATTTTGAATCCTACAGCTTTAATGAATTTGTTTATCAGTTCTAATAGTTTTTTGGGGTCTTTAGATTTTTCCAAATATTAGATCATAACCTCTGCAAACAAGGATAATTTGACTTCTTCTTTTCCAATTTCAATTTTGTTTGTTTCTTTCTCTTGTCTGATTGCTCTAGCTAGGACTTCCAGTACTATTTTGAGAAACAGTTGGGAAAGTGGGCTTCTTTTTCATGATCCAGACAAAGATGCTTTCAAGAAAGGCTTTCAGTTTTTCCCTATTCATTATAATACTACCTTGGGTCTGTAATATATGGATTTTATCACGTTGAGATATGTTCCTTGTATTCCCAGTTTTTTTTTAACATGAAGGGATATTGAATTTTATCAAATGCTTTTACAGCATCAATTGAAATGATCATATGGTTGTTGTTCCTCATTCTGTTGACATGATGTATCACATTGATTGATTTGTGTATGTTGAACCATTGTTGAATATCTGTGATAAATTCCACTTGGTCATGATGAATGATCTTTTCAGTGTGTTGAATTTGCGTTGATAGTATTTTGTTGAGGATATTTGCATCAGTTTTCATCAGAAATATTGGCCTGTAATTTTCTTTATCAGATGTGCCTTTGTCTGCTTTTGGTATCAGGGAAAACTGTCCTCATAGAATAAGTTTGGAAATATTTGCTTCTCCATTTTTTGGAAGAATTTAAGTAGGAATGGTATTAGTTCTTTAAATGTTTGATAGAATTCAGCAGTGAAGCCATTGGGTCCTCAGCTTTTCTTTACTGGGAGACTTATTAGAGCTCCAATCTCCTTCTTTGTGATTGGTATGGTTTGGTATTGGATTTCTTCATGATTCAATCTTGGTAAATTGTATGTGTCTAGGAATTTACCTATTTCCTTTGGATTTTCCAATTTATTGCCATCTATTTGCTCATAATAGCAAATATATCAATTTCTATTGAATTTATGTGGTATCAGTTGTAATTAGAAATTCATCTCTATTTTATTTATTTGGTTCTTCTTTCTTTTTTCTTAGTTTTGGTAAAGGTTTGTCAATATTATTTATCTCTTTAAAAAACCAACTTTTCACTTTGTTATCTTTTGTATTGTTTTATTTGTTTATTTGTATATAATTTATTTCTGCTCTGATCTTTACTCTTTTTTTTTTCCTTCTACTAATATTGGGTTTGGTTTGCTGTTGCTCGTCTAGTTCTTTAAGACATGTTAGGCTAGCTGGGCGCGGTGGCTCACCCCTGTAATCCCAGGACTTTGGGAGGCCAAGGCGGGCAGATTATGAGGTCAAGAGATTGAGACCATCCTGGCCAACATGGTGAAAACCCATCTCTACTAAAAATACAAGAAACATTAGTTGGGCGTGGTGGCATGCACCTGTAGTCCCAGCTACTTGGGAGAAGTTTCAGTGAGCCGAGATCGCATCACTGCACTCCAGCCTGGTGACAGAGCCAGCGAGACAAAAAAAAAAAAAAAAAAAAAAAAAAAAAAAAAAAAAAAAGACATGTTAGGCTATTAGGCTATTTCTTTGAAGGGTTTTTGTTTGTTAGGTTTTGTTTTTTATGTAGGCACTTATAGCTATAAATTTTCCTCTTAGCTCTGCTTTTGCTGCATCCCATAGGTTTTATTATATTGTGTTTCCATTACCATTTGTTTCAAGAAATTTTTCAATTTCCCTTTTAATTTCTTCATTGACCAACTAGTCATTCAGGAGCATGTGTTTAATTTCCATGTGTTTGTATAGCTTCTAAAATTCCTCTTGTTGTTTATTTCTAGTTTCATTCCATTGCAGTCAGAGAAAATGCTTGAGATGATTTTAAATTTTTCAGTATTTTCAGACATGTTTTCTTGGCTGACATATGGTATCTCCTTTAGAATAATCTATGTGCTGAGGAGAAGAATATTTATTCTGAAGCTGTTGGATGAAATATTCTGTAAATGTTTATTAGGTTCATTTGTTCTAAGGTGCAAGATTAAATACGATTTTCTTTGTTGATTTTCTTTCTGGAAGATTTGTCCAATGTTGAAAGTTGGGTGTTGAAGTGTCTAGCTGTTCTTGTATTGAGGTCTGTCTCTCTCTTTTACTTTAATAATATTTGCTTTCTATATCTGGGTGCTTCAGTACTGAGTGCATATGTAATTGTTATATCCTCTTGATGAATTTACCCTTTTATCATTATATAGTAACTTTGTCTCCTCTTGTAGTTTTTGTCTTGAAATATATTTTGTCTGGTAAAAGTATAGCTACTTCTGCTATTTTTCTGTTTCAATTAGCATGGAATATCATTCATTATTCCTTTATTTTTCAGTCTTTGTGTATCTTTAGAGGTGAAGTGTGTTTACATTAAGCAACAGATAATTGAGTCTTCTTTTTTTAATCCATTCTGCCACTCTATGTCTTTTGACTGAGAGATTAGTCTATTTACATTCAATGTTATTATTGATAAGTAAGGACTTACTCCTGCTATTTTGCTATTTGTTTTCTTGTTGTTTTGTGGTCTTCTCATTCTTATTTCCTTTCATCTAATCTTCCTTTTAGTTAACATGATTTTATCTGGTGGTATGATTTAAATTATCTTTTATATTATTTGTGTATCCATTGTATGGTTTTCGATTTGAAGTTGCCATGAGGATTGATAGAGCATCTTATAACTCATAATTTTAAACTAATGACAACTGAAAAATTTTTGCATATACAAAAACTAATATAAACTCTACACTTTAACTTCTTCCTCCAACTTTTTAACTTATTTCTCTTTATGTCTTATAGTGCTGTTTGTCTTGAAAAGTTGTTGTAGTTATTATTTTTGATTGGTTCATCATTTAGTCTTTCTACTTAAGATGAATAGTTTACACACCACAATTACAATGTTATAATAGTTTGTGTTTTTCTGTTTGCTTACTATTGCTAGTGAGTTTTCTACTTTCAGGTGACTTTTTCTTGTTCATTAACATCATTTTCTTTCATGTTGACAAACTGCTTATAGTATTTCTTGTAGGACAGGTCTGGTGTTGATGAAATCCCTCAGCTTTTGTTTGTCTGGGAAGGTCTTTATTTCTTCCTCATGCTTAACGCATATTTTCACTGGATATACTATTCTAAGGTAATAGTTATTTTCCTTTATCGCTTTAAACATGCCGTGCTAGCCTCTACTGGCCTGTCAGGTTTCCGCTGAAAAGTCAGCTGCCAGATGTATTGGAGCTCCATTGTATGTTTTTTTTTTTTTTTTTTTTTCTGTTCTCTTGCTGGTTTTAGAGTTCCTTCGTTTTCTCTGGCCTTTGGAAGTTTGATTGTTAAATGCCTCAAGGTTGTCTTCTTTAGATGAAGTCCACTTGGTGCTTTATAACCTTCTTGTACTTGAATGTTATCTTTCTCTATGTTTTGGAAGTTCTCTATTATTATTTCTTTGAATAAACTTTCCACTCTTATTTCTTTCTCTACCTTCTCTTTTAGACCAATAACTTTCAGATTTGCCTTTTCAAGGCTGTTTTCTAGATCTTGTGAGTGTGCTTCATTAATTTGTTTTTCCATTGTCTCTTCTGTGATTTTCAAATAACCTGTCATCAGGGTCACTAGTTCTCTTTTCTGCTCCACAGTTCTGCTATTAAGACACTGATGCATTCTTCAGTAGGTCAGTTGCATTTTTCAACTCTAGAATTTCTGCTTGATTCTTTTAAACCATTTCAATCACTTTGTGAAATTTATTTGATAGAATTCTGAATTCCTTCTCTGTGTTGTCTTAAATCTCTTTGAGTTTCTTCAAACCAGCTACTTTGAATTTTCTTTGTGAAAGGTCATACATCTGTATTTCTCCAGGACTGGTCCTTAGTGTCTTATTTATTTCTTTTGGAGAAGTTATGTTTTCCTGGATAGTCTTGATGCTTATGGAGGTTTGTCAGCATCTGGGCATTGAAAATTTGGATATTTATTGTAGTCCTCACAGTCTAGGCTTGTTAGTACCCTTCTTTCTTGGGGAGGCTTTCCAGCTATTCGATGCGACTTGGGCCCCAAGACCAGTAACACTGATTCTTGCAGACTCATAGGTGTTCTGACTTGGTGGCCTTGGATAAGATCAGAAGAATTATCTGGTTTTCAGGAAGACATTTTTGTTCTCTTCTCTTACTTTTTTCCCAAATGAAGACTCCCTCTCTGTGCTGATCAGCTTAGAGCTGGAGGATGGGTGATGCAAGACCCCTGTGGCCACCATCATTAGGACTGCACTGGGTCAAACCCGAAGCCAGCAGAGCACTGAGTCTAGCTCAAGGCCAGCTGTGATCACTACCTGGCTACCACCTAGGTTCACTCAAAGCCCTAGGGTTCTACGGTCAGCAAGTGAGGAAGCCAGCCAGGGTAATGTCCTGTACTTCAGGGCAGTGAGTACCTCCATGCCCCAGAAGCAGTCAGATATGTTTTCTACGGGCCAGGGACTAGAGTCGAAAACCTTAGAAATCTACTGGGTACAGAGGCTTATGCCTGTAATACCAGCACTTTGGGAGGCTGAAGCAGGCAGATCACTTTAGCTCAGGAGTTTGAGATCATCCTGGGCACTTGATGAAACTCATCTGGACTTAAAAATACAAGAATTAGCTGGAAATGATGGCACATGCCTGTAGTCCCAGCTACAGGGGGCTGAGGTGGGAGGATCACTTGAGCCCAGCAGGTGGAGGTTGCAGTGAGCCAAGATCACACCACTGCACTTCAGCCTGGGTGACAGAGGAAGACCCTCTTTCAAAAAAGAAAAAAAGAAAGAAAAAAAGAAGACCTTAGAAATATACCTGGTGTTCTATTCCATATGGCTAAGATGGCCCTCAAACTACAAGGCAATGCCCTTTCCACTTTTCCCTCCCCTTTTTACAGGCAGGGGAGTTCTGCCAGGCTGCCACCAATATTCACTTAAAGTCCAAGGACTGTTCAGTGAGCTTGTAGTGAATGCTGCCAGGCCTTGGAGTCATTCTTCAGGGCAGTGGGCTCCCTTCTACTACAGGACAGGTTCAGAAATGTCCAACAGCCTAGGCCTGGATTTAGCCACCACAATAGCCTGCTTGGTGCTCTACCCCATTGTGGCTGAGCTGGTTCCTAGGGTGCAAGACAAAGTCCCCTTCATTTTTTTCCTCTGCTTTTCTCAAGCAAAGGGAGTCTTTCACCCCAGTCACAACAGCTGGAAATGTACTGGGTCTCACCTGAAGCCAGCATGTCTTAGGGTGTCACCAAAGGCCATGGCATATGAACAAGGTATCACTGCAGGTTATTCAGGACCCAAAGGTTCTTTAGTCAGCAGGTGATGAATTGTCCCCAGACTGGGTCCCTCCCTTCAAGGCAGTGGGTTTCCTTCTGGCCCAAGTTGTATCTAGAAATGTTGTCTAGGAGCTAGAGCCTGGAATGTGGCCTCACAACTCTGCCCCGTGCCCTGTCCTATTGTGAGTGAGCTGATATGCAAGATTTAAGACAAAGTCCTCTTTACTCTTCCTGCTCCTGTCTTGAAACAGAATGAAGGAGTCACTTTCATTTCTGTGAGCTGCACAGCCTGGGGTTAGGGGAGGGGTGGTGCAAGTCCTCCCTCAGCTGTCTTGGCTGGTATCTCCCTAGGTCAGGTGTTTCCCTGGTCCACTGGCTCTAAGCCCAGCCCAGCACTAGGAATTCCATAGGAATGTCAGTCCTTGTGGCTTAGACTGCCTTTCAAGTTTACTTAGGATGCTGGAGCATTTTAGACTGCAGTGGTGAGGCTTGCCAAAATTCAAGTTCTGATATCTGAGATGGGTGATTCCTTTCTGGCTGCTCCGAATGCTCCCTCTATGGGCAGGAACAAGCTGAGCAACAGTCTTTGCTCTTTATTGTGACAGTGCAGCAAAACAGTTCAATGGCAAGCCTGCCAGTCGCTGTGCTCTTCTTCCCCCGAGTGCACAGATTCTCTCTTCACACCATAAAGCCACTGCTAGAGGATGGGGGAGGGGTGGTCTCAGTGATTCAAAATTTTCTTTTCTATCCTCTTCAGTACCTTCTCAACAATATGAAGTTAAAGACAGATACTGCTATTGTTCACCTAATTTTTGTTCTTACAATGGTGCTATTTGATGTGTGGTTGTTGGTTAAAGTTTGGTGCTCCTGTTGGGGAGAGGGGATTATCCACGGAGGCTTTTATTCAGCTATCTTGCTCTACCCTCACTGAAAAAAAATAAAATAACACAAAAATAAAATAGAAACATCTATCATATTTTTGTCCTTGATTCTATTTATGTGATCTATTATGTTTGTTGATTGGTATATGTTGAACTATGTTTGCATCCCTTGGGTGAATCCCACTTGATCATGGTGAATGATCTTTTTGATGTGTATTTGAATTTCCTTTGCTAGTATTTTGTTGACAGTTTTTGCATTGGTGTTCATCGTAGCTATTAGCCTGTAGTTTTCTTTTCTTTGTTGTTGTTGTTGTGTCCTCGTCCTTATTCAAAGTAATTTTGTCTACTCTGGAATCTTGCTCTTTCTAAACAGAAAGTTAGAAATACGTGAACAACTTGTAGACTTATTCAAGAGAGTTGGGTATTTTTGAAATTGCATTGAATCTTCAAATTTAGGAAAGTTGACATATTATGAATATTGAGTCTTGAGATCCATGAAGATAGGCTAGCTGTCTACCTTTCTAAGAACTTTAAAAATTTCTCTTAGAAATCATTCTAGTTTCCAGTGTATACATATCATGCATACTTTATCAGATTTATTCCTAAGTACATCATATTTTTGAGGTTAATATGACAAATTTTTGATTTTTATATTGATTTAGTTTCCTGCATTATTTCTAAAATGACTTCTAAGATGTAGGAACCATAGACAATTATGTTACCTACATAAATATAAATATTTTTAATTCTTTATTTCATTTTGGATACATTTTATTTCTTTTTAATAGTTCATGGAACTGTGAGATTCTCCAGTATAATGCAGAATGTAACTGGTAAATGTGCACATTTATACCTTGTATCTGATCATAGGGGAAATCACTAAATATTTCAACATTAAGTATGTTAATATCTAGATGATTTTCATAAATGTTCTTTAGCATGTTGATGAAATACCTTTCTGTTACTAGTTTGTTAAAAATTTTAATCAGAATAAAAGTTCAACTATGTTAAATGCCTTTTCTGTGACTATTAATAAATATACTGTGCCTTATGCCTTTTATTTCTATCAATATGCTAGGTTCTATTAATGTATTTTTAGATGTGAAACCAAGTTTGAATTTTGTAGATATATCCCACTTAATCATAATGTTTTTATCCTTTTTATTTGTTGTTGGATTCAATTTTCTAAAATAAGAAAATTTAAGAAATTTTTCAACTGTGTTTCTGAGAGACATTGATGTGTAGATTTCTCTGCTTTTAACGTCTTTCAAAAAAATCAAATTCGATATGTTACATTTTATTTACATTGCCCTTCAAGATCGTTTCTAACTTATTTCTTACTTTTTATTTTACATGTGAATATTTGGAAGTATTATTTAATTTTCATATATTTGGGAATGTATATGATCTGGTATCAGAGTAATGGTGGCTTTGTAGATTGAATGAGAAAGCATTTACGCTTCCTAAATTTTCTGGATAAGTTGGTGCAGGATGGGTTTTATTTATTCATTATCTGGTAAAAATCTCCCAGTTAAGCTATCTAGTCCTGGAATTTGATTTATATGTAAGTTTCTAACTATTTTTTTTTTGTTATTTTAAAAGTACAGAGCTATTCAAGTTATCAAATTTATTTCTGAGTAAGCTTTAGTATTTTGTGTCTTTCTATGAATTCATGCATTTCATTTTACTTATCTAAGTCATTGGTATATATTTATTTGTAATATTCTCTTATAATACTTTAATGTTTCTTCTTGCTTTTCAATTTTGGTAATCTGTGAATTTTTATTCTTTCCTTCTCTCTTTTTTGTAATTTATCAGTCAACATAAAGGCTTATCAATTTTGTTGATTTTTCCAAGGAACCACATTTGATTTCTGTGACTTCTTCATTGCCTTTCTTTCTTTATTTTTTACTGTTTTTCATTCCGATATTTATTTATGGACATTTATTATTTTCTTCCTTCTTTTGGCTTTATGTTTAATTTACTCTTCTTTTTTAGCTTCTTGAAATGTAACATAAGTTTTAACATCTTTCAGCCTAACATATGTTTTAAAGGAATGAATTTTTTCTGAAATACTGCTTTACTGCATCTCATTGAATTTGATGTTATATTTTCCCTTATAAACTCATTCATGGTAGTTTCTAAATTTGCCTGTAATTTTTTTCTTCTACACTTGTCTATTTTAGAAGAGTGGTGTTGTTTAATTTTCACGTTTTGGGAGCTCCCCTGTTTTATTTATTTTTTAAGTATTTCTAATTTAATTATGTTTTAAGTCAGAGAACATATTTCACATGATTACAAATCTTTCAATTTTGTTGACATCCATGTTACTTTTCCTGGATCATGTTGCAGGTATGTTTATAAAACATGGATGTGTACTCTGCTATTTTGGAATAAAGAGTATTTATCAAGTGTCAAGTATGTCAAACTGACTGATAGTTTTGTTCAGGTTTTCTATATTTCTATTGACTGTTCAATTAGTTTTTCTATCAATTATTATGAGAGTAATACGTAAATCTCCAACTCTCATTTTTAATTTTTTTCTTTGAATCCTGTCTTATTTTGCTTCATTATATATTGGGTTTCTGTTGTTAGGTACTTATATATTTATAACTGTTATATATTCAAAATATATTGACATTTGTGTCATCATGAAATGTTCTTTTTCTCTATAATATTTCTTGGCTTCAAATCTATTTTCTATGATGTCAATATTGCTTTTCCATCTCTCTTATGGTTGCCATTTTCTTGGCATATTATTTTCTAATCTTTTAGTTTCAATCTGTTTTCCAATGGTAAATCAAATGCACATTTGTTTCAGTCAGAATAAACCTGGGTTGTGTGTGCTTTTTTAAATTCAGACTGACAATATCTACCATTTGATTAAGGTGTTTCAGTCAATCACATTTGAAATAATTATGGATATGCTTAGATGTATGCCTGCAATTCTATTTTTTCCTAGATGTTTTATGTCTTTTTTATTTTCTCTCTATTTCTTTCTACTGCCTAAGTTATATTAAAGAGATAGCTTCAATGTAGTGCTTTAATTTGTCTGTTGATTTTTTAATTATATATTTTGATTTTTGAAAAAGATTGCTCTTGGGAATCACATATGCATCTTTAAGTGATCACAATCCACTTCAATTTTATACTGATTTAATTTTGGAATTATATAAATATTTTTCTGCATTGCAGTATAGATCTATTTCAAACTATTGTTTTTCATATTACATGCATGTATAAACTCAACAGTACAGGATTATTCATGTTTTAAGCAATCTCATTCAAGTTATTAAAACAGAAAAGTTCCTTTTGTAATAAAAATAAGTAACAGCTTAATTATTCTTTTCTTTCTTGTAAATAAAAGTTACTGCCTGGCATTAGTTTTTGTTTTTCACACTGTTGGACTTCGTTAAGTATTTCATGTGGGGAATATCTTGTAGCTGTGAATTCTCTCACTTCTTGATTATCTGTTAAAGTGTTTTGTTGTTACTTCTGAAGGATAGTTTTGTTAGAAATTGAAATCTTTGTTGACCTTTTTTGTTTGTATCATTCAACACTTTAAATGTCACTCCAGTCTTCTGGCATTCATTTTCTGATATAAAGTTAGCTGTTACACACATTGATACTTCCCTATATTTGATAAAAGGTTTTTTGCTTTCATTATTTTCTCTTTTGTCTTCCAGAAGTTGAATGTTCCTAGCTGTACATCTCTTTGTGTTTATTCCACTTGAGACTTGTTGAATTTCTTGAATCTCCAGATTAATGTTGTTGCTTGAGTTTTTAAAGTTGTCAATTATTTCTTTGAATAATAATGTTATTCTCCCACTTTTCTGTCCTTTCTGCCTTAGACTATCAGTACACATATGTTGACATGCTTAACACTTTTCCAAAGGTCTCTAAACCTCTCCATTTCTTCAATCCATTATTCATTCTGCCTTTCAGATTGGATAATTTCTATTAATCTATCTTTTAGTTTACTAATTATTTTTCCTTGCTGTTTTCTATTCTTTTCTACTCTAAAAGTTTTATTTCTTATTTTTAAATTTCTGTTTCTCTATTGAAATTGTCTATTTGTGAGTCATTGCTATAATAAATTATTTGAACATATTTAGAAAACTTCTGTAAGTTTTTGTTTGCTAAATGTATTATCTTTTTTCATCCAGAGTCAGTTTTTATCGACTGCTTCTTTTTTCCCTCCAGAAATGAATCTCACTTTCTTCTTCGTTTTCTTGTTTGATACTCTTTGGTTGAAAATTGGACATTTTAGATAATAAACGTTACCAACTCTGGATTTTTGTCTGAAAGTTTTTAATTGTATCTTATTGTAATATGCCTGAGTATTAACTGTAGGATCTGTCTCCCCTGTGGTGTGAAGCCACTGATGTCTATTCATTTTAATTCTTATTTTTATTTTTTGCATGACTTTCTTGGGCCCAGTTCTCTATTTTAGTGGCTAGCCAATGATTTGGAGGGAGGTTCTGTGAAGACATCTTAGAACCATAGGCTTCCACTATCTACTGGTCAATCTGTTTAGGTTGAGGTGTGTATTCAAAGTGCAGCCAGTTCTCAAGTTCTACTTGGCTTCCTCCCCACTGTGATTTGGGGGCTCTTCTGTCTGCATGTGCATAGCTTCCTACTTAGCCAGGTGTATGTGGAAAGCTAATTTAGGCCTTATTTGACTTTCTCATTTCTAGGGTCAACCTGTTAAATTTGTCAGTGTCTGACAATTGCCCCAGTAAGCATCACAACTGCACTGTACCAAACTGTGAATTGTGGCCATTTGTAAACTACCAAATTTGTTATTTCAGTTGTCAAAGCCACAAGTTTATGCTACTCACTCCCATTTGATTCCATGCCATCAGATATCAAAGTTGTTGGGTTTCATGTCACGTTCATGTGAACAAAGTAAGTAATTTCATCGACCGCTGAGAGTAGGGGTGGAAAATGGAAATAAACTGAGGTAGTAAGACCATAAACTCCTACTGTTCTTGCCCAAATTTATAGCAGTTTTTGAAAGATAACACTTCTCAATTTATAGTCTGCATTAGGTTGACTATGAAGCTCCCAAATCATTGTTTGTGACTGTTTATTTTTCAGCTTTGTATTTGTTTTATGTGATTAGGATTTCTTTTTGGTATCATTCACTTCATGACATTGGTAGATAAGAAATAGCAAAAAAAAAATTAAACTTTTAACTTAAGGATATTAAAATTAGGGAACTGTTTAAAAATGCCTGGAACTTTTTTTGAGAAACTAAAAAGATTATATGTAGTCATGGGGAAGGCACTAACTCGGCCTGAAGAGGAAAGGAAAGGGAGCTGTTATATTAATTATTAAACAGTGGTTATATGTATATGAATGCCTGAGAGGAGAAGTATCCTTTGGCAAAGGGTCCTGCTCCAAACTTAGCAGTCTCTGCAGGGACAGAGTTAGAAAATATACAGCTCCTCCCCTTTGCCTCTGAGTAGTTTCTCTAACAGAAGGACTTTAACAGGAGGCTACAGGGCAAGGACATTTCTTCATGAACTGCATAAAAGTGAGAATCCCAGACACAGAACAGAGGGTAGGAGGATTAAAATTATAGTTAGTGTGGGGAGGGGTGGGGAACTGCAGATACACAGCATACTTTGTAAGTACCATCATATCATCATATTTGATTGTTTTCACTGTTGGATTATAATCAATTTGCTGGAAATTTTTATTCAGAAGAAAGGCATAAAATAAATGACTATGATATTTATCTCACACCATAGTAAATTTATATTTAAAAGCATTGAAGAATGTATTTTGCTTTTACTACTGTGATACCCTTAATATGTTGAATAAGCCAAGTGTGGTGGTACATGCTTATAGTCCCAGCTACTTAAGGAGGCTGAGGTAGTAGAATTGCTGGAGTCCAAGAGTTTCAGTTTAGTCTGGGCAACATAGAGAGACTCCGTGTTTTAAGTTTACTTTAATTTAATTTTTTTTGAGTCAGGGTCTTGCTCTGTCACCCTGTCTGGAGTGCAGTAGAATGATCTTGGCTTGCGACACCCTTGACCTGGGTTCAAACAATCCTCCTACCTTAGCCTCCTCCATAGCTGGGACTACAGGCATTTGCCACCATGCCCAGCTACTTTTTGTGGAGACTGGGTCTCCCCATGTTAGTCAGGCTGATCTTGAACTCCTGGGTTCAAACAGTTCATCTGCCTTGGCTTCCCAAAGTGCTGGGATTACAGGTGTGAGCCACCACACCCGGACAAGGCCCTGTCTTTAAAACAAACAAACAAAAAATCTGAAGCAGATGTGAGAGCATAATGTTCATTGTAGTAACTTTACAGTAAATAAAATTAATGCCTAATACTATATTTTGTAATCACCTTGTCAACCTTTGTGCTTTCTAAGAGTTTTTGAAAACCTTTATCTCCATAGTAACAGCTGGAAGATTTTTCTAATGTAGTGGAATATACAGGATCTTTTACACATTCTTCATTCACAGAAAAATGAATATTTCTTTTAAATATGTCTTCAGATTTAGTAGAATCCTTGAATACTATATGAATGCTCTAAAATGTACTCACTTGTGTTACTAAATATATAATTTTATTAAAATGCTTTCTCTAAATTGCTCTTCATAATACATTACATTTCAACTAAAAGGAGGGAGAATTCAGCTATTCTTTGTCACTTTTCATTAATTCTGTAATATGTTAGACTATATATTAGAAAAGAATGATCAACCTTCAGTTTTCTATGGGAAATGAGTGTGATATTAGGAAGTAAACAGTAGGCTAGCAGTTGGAAAATTAGAGTCATAGTTATGTTCCCTACTATGCCTATGATGTTAAAAATGTTCTGGTGTATGTGCTTTACTATGTGTATCTGACTGATTTTCTATATTAACTTGAATACAAAGCCAAGATTTCTAACTGATTAAATAGAAGTCCAAGTAGGTGAATTTTTCAGGGCGTTAGAGCAATAGAGTCGTGGAGAGTTTCAGGTAGCCATTTAGAGTCTGGACTCTATAGGTGTGGCATTTACCTTACTAGCAGTTGCACATGGAGACATGAATATCTTGCAGCAGATGTGATTCAGAAATGCAAGCAATGATTTAGTTGCAGAGTTCAATTCTTGGGTGGCTAAATAAATCAGTAATAAGATGAAAGCCAAGTGTACAGGAAGAAAACACTAGCCAGGATTACTGAGGTTACCAAGGCTGCTTCTTAGACATATAAGACAAAGTGCCCACTTACTAATTGAAGAAGAGGGAGAAGAGCATCTGTTAAAATCCAAGAGCAATATTAGAATTCAATAATAGAAACATTGCAAAGTTTATGGTGAGTCTCCCTTTCCTGCTAGAGTGCAATTCAAATCAATGTTTTCTGCATATAGAATGCATATGAAAGACTTGGGTGAAGTTCATTTTAAGCCTGTTGTGGTGAGACTGGAAATGTAGGTTATTGATGGCTCAAAATTTCCTGAGTTTAGGATACCTTTATTTTGAAATTTGGAACAAGTAAAAGATGTGTCTTCCAACAAAACATAGAATGTGTTCCTTGAACTGATGTATTTATCACCAGGAATGTATCCCTTAGAGGGCAATGATAAATTGCAATGATACTTTTGAAAATGCAAAAGAAATAATATGAATTTAATAATTTATGATTTAATTATGGTCAGGTGAAGTACAGAGACATAATGCAGGAAGATACATTTTAGCTATACTCTTTCATAATTTAATGAATTGATGAATACAGATATTTTGAGAAGCACAGATGTCATCATTTACATTTAATTAATCTGCTTATGTTTATAAAAACATATGTTATTCAAAATACACATACATGGCTGGTGAGAGTGTGAATTTTTTTTTTTTTTTTTTTTTTGAGACAGAGTCTCGCTCTCTCACCCAGGCTGGAGTGCAGTGGCGAGATCTCGGCTCGCTGCAAGCTCCGCCTTCCGGGTTCAAGCCATTCTCCTGCCTCAGCCTCTCTGAGTAGCTGGGACTACAGGCGCCCGCCACCACGCCCGGCTAATTTTTTTGTATTTTTAGTAGAGACGGGGTTTCACCGTGGTCTCGATCTCCTGACCTCGTGATCCACCCGCCTCGGCCTCCCAAAGTGCTGGGATTACAAGCGTGAGCCACCGCGTCCGGCCTTGTGAATTGTTATATAACTTTTGGAGGGTAGTTTTGTACTGAGTATCAGAATGTAAATTGCACACACCATTTTTTCCAACTCTTCTTTTTAGAAGAAGTTTTTTTAACAAAATATTACATGTAATAGAAAAATGAAGAAAACATAATTGTCTTCATTATAGGAATGATAACATAAATTTGTACAATCACTCTATAGATTATACCAAAATCCTTGAGTAGGTCTATATGTGTAAAAATAAAAGTTCTAAAATAAAACACTCACACATTCACAAAATAATTCCATCTGTTTATGTCTTGTTATGCCTATGAAAACAAGTTTTGATTCAACTTTTAGAATATCTATGAGATTGTGCACCCTGAGTGGTCCTAAAACAGACACTGGAGCTGGAGGAGAGAAAAGACTAAGCTTTCATATTTTATTTTGTGTATTTGTATATGTTTGACTTATTTTTAATCAACATTTATTTAGATATTATATCATGACTTAAAAAACAATTGAAAATAATAACATATTACATACCATTTATTACAAAGGAATAAGAAAAATTAGATGGGATATATATTTTTTGTGGCATTGTAATTCTTACAGTTTCAAGTAAATTTTAACTCAATTATATTTTGAGAAAATGTGAACATATTTCTGAAACATAGAAAAGCATTCAATATTATTAAGCTTGAAATAGTTTATTTCTAGATAAGAAGGCCTACAATTCCTATAGAAGGAGAATTATACCATTTACAGTAGCAAGGAGTCAAGAGATCATTTTCTTTTACCATCTAAGGAAAATTTCTGGGTTGCTAATTTTACTTTATCTAAAAAAAAGAAATTGGATATCTAATGGTAGATTTAATTGGTCAAGCCTTGGAGTATGTTGTGACAAATTGACGTATAGTAGAATGCCATGATAACATTTGTAGTTATTTTTAACTACTCAATGAGCAATGACCTTTGTTGAAATTTGCATATTAATTATATAATCCTACCCACAGAAGCATGAGTAAATTTTAATTATAGTTTGAACAATATGCACATTTAGAAGAATGGCTAAAATGGATGTGCTTTATGTGTATTTGTGTCAATTATTGAAACCAAAATTTCAAAAAATAAAATTTATTTGGATTTCTTACATTCCATAAAATAATTCATTTTGTTCCATTAGCAAAACCATGAATGCATTATACATATCAATGCATATGTTAAATATATCAAAATATTAATTATTACTTAATAAAATTATTTTAAACATTTCTGATTATGTAATGTTTTAAGATAATCAGGGGTTTCGAGAAGTAGTTTTTTCTTTTTTTTTTTGAGACGGACTCTCACTCTGTCGCCCAGGCTGGAGTACAGTGGGGCGACCTCGGCTCACTGCAAGCTCTGCCTCCTGGGTTCACGCCATTCTCTTGCCTCAGCCTCCCGAGTAGCTAAGACTGCAGGCACCTGACACCATGCCCAGCTAATTTATTTTTATTTTTATTTTTAGTAGAGACAGGGTTTCACCAGGTTAGCCAGGATGGTCTCGATCTCTTGACCTCATGATCTGCCTGCCTCGGCCTCCCAAAGTGCTGGGATTACAGGCGTGAGCCACTGCGCTTCCTTAGAAAATTAGAAGTTAATGAATATTGAATATTTGCTGATATTTCTTAGAAGAAAAAAAGTCTAGCAGCTGAATGGAACTGTGGCTGGAATAAGAAACATGGAAGCAAACACTTAACAGCTTATTCCGACATTTAGTTTAATTAAAGCATCTTAGGATTTCCATGGGGAGAAAACTATTCTGCTGTACTTTCTATAGAGACCTTGAAAAAGCAGGATGAGGAGGAAGCATAACCGAATACAGAGACAGTCGACACCATGTTTCTACTAGGTGACCAGAGACTTGTTGGAAGTAGAGGGATAAGAAATCATCATGCCATAGGAACTCTACAAAAGCTTCCAGTCACTCTTAGAATAACGTTTAAAGCCTTTACAAGAAAGCATCAGAGTGCATCAAGAGACAGAAATCACACCAGTTATTTAACTAGAGAGAACTTAATGTAAAGAATTGTATCTAGACATATAACATGTTAAATACGTAACTGATAAGGTGAAAAGACACAGCTGACTTGTGTGCCACAAAAATAGCAGCTGTAGGAAACAGACACCACATCTGGGGCTGCAAAGATAAAGGAAAGAGGCAACACATCTGTCAGTGTTCTCCAGAGAAACAGAACCATGGCACACATTGATCAATCAATCACTTGATCCAGACAAGTTTTAAGAAATTGGCTTATGTGAGCATTGAGCAAGTGTGAAATCTGTAAAACAGGCCAGCAGACAGAAAGCGGAGGCAGAATTCCTGTGTTAAGCCTTGAGGCACAATTTCTTCTTCTCCAGGAGATCTCAGTTTTTGCTCTTACAACCTTCATGTGGTTTGAAGAGCCCTGCCACATTATTGAGGGTAACTTGCTTTACTTAGTCAACTGATTGTAAATGTTAATCACATCTACAAAATAGTTTCACAGCAACATCTGCACTACAGTTTGACCAAACAGCTAGCCCAGTTGACACATAAAATTAACTGTTACAGTAAGAATAATTAGAAGAATAATTAAAGCATAAAACCTTAGATAAAGTGTCTTAAGGAAATGAGATTAGGGGTTCTAAGAAAGAGAAGTCGGTACTTAGCTAGTGCTGGTGTCCCTGGGCTCAGAGAAGAGACTTTATGGGTCAGGGCCATAGACTTGTGTAAAGGGCCACTGACGCTATCCCTGAGATGAGCATACAATGAACTGGGTTCTGAAAATGTGGAAAAAAGCATGAACAGGATTCAGCTGCTGCTACAGAAAGGAATTGCCACTGACAAGGTGAAAAAGCCTTGCTGCTGGGGTGATGCTCACAGGAAGCACAAGCAGGCAGGAAGCCACAGGCAGGCGATAGGACATGGATAAGAACAACCAAGTCCGTTTTCACTCTTGCAGTCTCTCTCTTGAGCCCTCCTGCTCAGCTTCTCAGAGTGCACACAGCCAAAGCCAATCAACAAGATGTCGCCAGTGTAGTGGACCTGTGTTTCATGTGCAGAATGATTAGATAATTGTGCCTTTCTGAGGAACATAGTACAGAAAATGCAGGAGCATTAACAGACCAGAGGCAGGATTGTGGCAGATTTACTCCAAAGACTTTAAATACTCTGCCTTCTGCATATCACTCAGCATTAGTGCTTAACTCTTCTCTTCCTCTGTCACGCAAGCCCCAGCTGCAGTGATCTACTTGCTACCCATCTACACACCAGCTGCATTCCCGACTCAGGGATGTGGCATTTGCTTTTGCCTCAGCTCATAAAGCTTTTCTATCAGACAGGAACTTCACTCAGTCACTTGCTTCATTTGTTTATCAGCAAATATCACCCCTAAGCTACATTTTTCCAGAAACTGTATCTAGGATAGCATCTGTATTGTCCTGTGACTGTTTATCTCACTCATCCTGTTTTACTGCTCTGCATAGCACTTATCACTGCCTGAAACCACACTATACATCCATTTACTCCTTTATTACTTACTTGACCTGCAAGAATACAAGCTTGGAAGGGAAGGAACCTGCTAATTTGTGTTCACTGAACTTTGACCTATAACTGCGCTTGGCATTTTTTCAATCCTCAGTTAATTTGTTCAATGAGCAAATGAATCTTGGCATGCATAAAAGGGTCAATATGACCACACCAATTAAGATCAAGTAAGCATTTCACACACACACACACACACACACACACACAAACACACACACAAATAACGAAAAAGAAGAAACATAATAAAAATGTGCTCCACTGGGAAAGCTAAGCTGAGCTAAGAGAATAAGGCCTGTGGAAACAGAAATCTTGTTGCCGTTTCTTCATTGTACTTTTGTAGCAGGACTAGCCGCAGACCAAACTCCTCAGACACCGAGTTAAAGAAGGAAGGGGTTTATTCGGCTGGGGAGCATCCGCAAGACTCCTGCCTCAAAAGCCGAGCTCCCAGAGTGAGCAATTCCTGTCCTTTTTAAGGGCCCACAACTCTAAAGGGGTCCTGTGAGAGGGTCGTGATGGATTGAGCAAGCAGGGGATACGTGACTGGGGGCTGCATGCACTGGTAATTAGATCAGAACAAAACAGGATAGGGATTTTCACACTGCTTTTCTATACAATGTCTGTAATTTATAGATAACATAACCGATTAGGTCAGGGGTTGATCTTTAACTACCAGGCCCAGGGTGTGGCGTCGGGCTGTCTGCTTGTGGATTTCATTTCTGCCTTTTAGTTTTTAATTTTTCTTTCTTTGGAGGCAGAAATTGGACATAAGATAATATGAGGGGTGGTCTCCTCCCTTAACTCTCAGTATATGGGAGAAAGTCTGGCAGACAGCAACTTCTCAATTATGAATTAATTTAATTTATAAAAATTAAAGTGAAAGACATTACTTATCTTTGTCTAAGTTGTTATGATGTTTGCATTAAACTACTTATAATTTTGTGATTTCCACAAAGCTGCAAATTACCAATAACTGGAATATAGTCAAAAAAGAAACAACCAGTACTACTACCACAGCAATGACAAAAACTTAGAAATACCTAAATACGCCTGTAACTGTTCCTTTGTTCTCCCCTAATATTATTTCTGTGTATTTCATTCTCACCAAGCAATTTTACTTTCTATGCTTTTATTTCATACTGTAAGTATTTTCTTACTGTTGCATGCATAATCACTATTTTAGTATCTACATACTATTCACATAATTCTACCATATACTACATTTATCTCTATGGTAAAATGTTTATTTCAAGAAAAAATATTTGATCAGAAGCCTGATTAGTTTTCTCTCACTGCTATAATAAATTACCACAAACCAAGAGACTTAAAACAGCACACATTACATAAGCTCACAGTTCTCAAGGCCAAGATTCCTGAAAAACTAAGCTTGGTTCACAAGGCTGCAATCAAGTTGTTTGTCAGACTGTATTCTCATCTGGAGCCTCCGCTGTGGAAAAATTTGTGTCCTTGCCCATTAGGTCATTGGCAAAATTCAGTTTCTTGTAGCTTTATGACTGATGGCCCAGCTTCTTACTGGTTGTCAGTTGAAGACCTCTAAATATTACAGACCACCCTCAATTCTCTGTCATGGGGCCCTTTCTATAGAGAGTTCACAATATGGCTGTTTGCTTTTCAAGGCCAGCAGGAAATGCATTTTAGAGTGTGCTAGCAAGATGGAATTACATATGTGTATATGTATATATATATATATATATATGTCTGTGCGTGTGTGTGTGTAATTAAATGATCAAGTGACATTGTTCACTGCCCAAGGACAATCACTATAAACATGCATTTTCCCTAGTCTGTCTTGTGCATATGGCTGTTTATTTTTCTGTTTCCTGCTATCATTTTTATAAAACAATGTTTTGTTCTCTATAATTTAAACTTTATATTATGTGCAAATTTTGATTTTCTATGATAGAGCATCACAGTGGTTCTGCTATTATTAGAGCACTATGCTGAATATCATGGCAGATGAAAATGTTCTACTTCTCAGATAAGAATTTAAGATTCATTCTAGGAATAGATTTTATTTTAACTATGATGAATATTTTAATTTTTATGATAGTAATAGCAAAATTAGATTCAGAGAGGGTTCTTACACCCATTTGGAGTACCTATATATGCTAAATTACCTATTTCTCTGCTTTCTGATCAGTGTTGGGTGCTCTTATTTTATTTTTTAAATATTTTCCCAAAGTTTTTATCATCTCTGGGCCATTATAAGATACATGGCTCACAGGGGCTGGGCATGGTGACTCACACCTGTAATCCCAGCACTTTGGGAGGCCGAGGCAGGCGGATCACGAGGTCAGGAGACCGAGACCATCCCAGCTAACATGGTGAAACCCTGTCTCTACTAGAAGTATAAAAAATTAGCCGGGCGTGGTGGCGGGAGCCTGTAGTCACAGCTACTCAGGAGGCTGAGGCAGGAGAATGGCGTGAACCTGGGAGGTGGAGGTTGCAGTGAGATCGTGCCACTGCACTCCAGCCTGGGCGACAGAGTGAGACTCCGTCTCAAAAAAAAAGAAAAAAAAAGATACATGGCTCACAGGAATCAGAGTCAGTTGCCTTTTACCCATGCTACTAAGACTCCTATTATCTTTTTCCTTTCATAGACTCCTGATTTAACCCCTTTCTACTTGAAATATATTGGCTTCTACTCTTCAGCCTCTCTTCCATGCATGTCTGCAGAAAAAAAAAAAAAAGCAAACATGGTTCTATTAGTTTTGCATTGCAGCCATATCAAATTGACACAAATTCAGCAGTTTAAACAGCACAGATTTCTCACCTTGTGTTCCTGTAGGTCTGAAGATGTACATGAGTCTCATTGGGCTAATCCAGGTGTGGGCAAGCTGTGCTCCTTTCCACGGGATCTAAGGGAGACTTGTTTCCTAGCTTCCTATGACTGGCATCCTGCTGTTCTTGTGGTTGCCGATCTGAGGTCCCGATTTCCTTTCTGGCTGTCATCTGGGGGCCATTCCAAGACTCTCCAGGTTCACTGCATCCCTTGTCTCTCTCCATCTTTAAAACTAGTGACATGGGGTGAGTCCCTCTCATATTTTCAATCTCTGCTCATTCTTCTGTCACATCTCTAATGGATTTTTCTGCTTCCCTCTTCTGCTGTGTAGGGTCTATGTGATTCGATGGATCCTACCTGAAATTCAGGGTTATGTCACCAGTACAAACTCCTTCATCTTCACCACACTTGAAAAGTCCCTTTGGCACCTGTAGGAACACAGTTCCATGTTCTGGGGTTTGGGAGACAGGCATGTGTCAGGGGTACTATTCTATTGCTGTGATGTAGGAGTGAAGAGCACACACAGAATTCAGAGCTAGACATAGCTCCAGATATTTGTTGGGGTGCCTCAGAGAGAGTAGCTAATTTTTCTGCACTTCCACGTTATCATCTATAGAATGGGCATAATAGTTCCAGTTAAGAGAGGTAAACAATGAACAAACACATATTTACAGGAGAAGTCACAGGTTGTTCCATGTGGAGGAGACTGAGTGGCAACTTTTGCTTGTATATTAAATAAAAGTCTCACTCAAGGAGTTATCTTTTAAACTGAGTTCTAGATAGAAAGAAGTCACTAGCTTGGGAAAGAAGTACAAGAAGGGTGGAGCAACCCTGTTCAGAGGTGAATGATCTCGGCCTTTATCTAGAAATAAATAAAGCGATTGTGGCTAGAGAGGCATGGATGATAGCAAGCAGGATCTCTGGTGAGCCTGGAGACATAGGCTATTGTCAGGCCATGCAGAATTTGCCATCAGAGCAAGGGGGTTGGAGGCTATTAACTGAAACAGAAAAACAGATAGTTATGCAGGGCCATAACCATAAAGAGATAACTTTTTTTTTTTTTTTGAGATGTAGTTAGAGTTTTACATTCTATACCATTTTCTTTTGGCGGAGTATAGTCATAATCTTATATGTTTTTTACTCTGTTTTTCTTAGCTCTTTCAAGTAAATATAGCATTTTTTGAGATGCCACACTGGTCCTAAAACTGAACACAGGCTATGACTCAGACCATGCCTCCAAGGAGATAGTTCACTCTTTCATAGGCAAGATAAACAGATTCTTCCCCCATGGCTGGGCTGTCACTACCCCAAGATACGGCCTTACAAGCACAAAGTAGGTGATTCATGAAGTAACATCACAAGTCCTCCAACAACAGGAAGAGGTGTAGAAGCAGGAGAAGAAAGTTCTTGTTATTTCCTTTTAATATTTTGTTCAGACAAATTTAAATAGACTTTGCTAATGTTTGATAGCCATTATTAGCTTAGAGGTAATAAAAAGCAAAGATATCAATTGCTTTCTAGTTATTTTTAGAGTAGAGCCTCGATAATACAAACAATGAAATAAGTAAGCACTGGTACAAACTTAAGTGTTTGTCCAAAAGAAACTATTGGTTTGTAATTCCTCAGCCTGAGACAGCCAACAGACAACTGCCAAGCCTCATTAATGAATTATCCTGACAAGCCTATATGAGCCACTGATTTGTAGGTAATTCAGTACACATAGATAGCTTTTATTGATTTAGAAATCAACTTGGAAATGAAATTTAGTATCACGATAATCTATAAATATTTGATTTTATTTCAGTTGGGTAAAACTCTTAGAAATAATTAGTGAATAAAATAACTTTTAGAAATAATTAATGACTTGCACTAAATGAAGAGTCATGTATCTCTGATTTCATACCCAGATGCTTTCTATCTTCTTTCCTCTGCTCCAGCCTTCTCCTATATGGGCTAGGTGTCAAATGCACTGAGGGTTCTCATTCTCCGAGACTTTGTGCTCACCTTCTATATCAGCAGTGCTCTTCCACCTGATATATTTATGCTAATTCTCCAACTTGCCTCAAGATTTTCCTCATAGGTATTGCATCTGCCCCAATTTATCTGCTTACCCTATTAGCAACTACCTCATCCTATATGCTGATCTACTCTTCTCTCCTGTAGAATATTAAAAACTGCCAGTGGATGAAAGTTTGTCAGTGTGGTTCACCAGGGTATCCTACGTAGTTAAAATAGTGCTTGGAAAATAATAAGTGTTTAGTAAACATTTACTGAATATAAGAATAAATAGTGTTCCATAAATGATGCTAATACCATTTATATTACTTCCAAACACCTCAGCTTGTATAGAAAGAGTTAATGTTTAATAACATACTTTGATAATAATCTGTAGGTTTTTCTCCTTAAGTTTAATTGTTACAGAAAACTTAATTTAGGGAAAATAGTGTTTGAATGTATGGTATGTATTTTTTCCTTGGGAAGCTCACCATTAAAGTTTATGTCTTAAGTTAGTCGTTTAGTTAAGGTAAACTATAAGTTCTCTTTATTTGTAAATTAACCATAATCAATTTACATTTAAAATTATACTTTACCAATGACATTTCCATATTTCTGTTGAAATTGTGAATCTGACCATTGGTTATAAAGAATATATATGTAAATATTAAATTACCTATAATCATACAGATAGTTAATAGTGTATTACAAATGAGATTATAATAAAAAAGTCGGTGGCAACATTGTTTCTTTCTTGTAATTTCAAAGACATTAGCAGATGAAATTTCTAAGAACATAATAAAGTAGAAATCTTTAAATAGTTAGGAGTTTTGAAGATTTCGGTTACATCTCCTCAAAGGTAAACATGTCTCCTCATAATGAATTCTTTCAAAATGAATTAGCGATGTTTTCGGTGAAAATGTTTTCTGAAATTCCATTTATAAGTGTTTTTTAAAAATTTATTTTTAATGCACAGAAATGCGACTGACTTTTATGTATTGATTTTGTATCCTGAAACTTCACTGAATTTGTTAGTCTAACAATTGTTGGTTTTGTTTTTTGTGTGTGGAATCTTTAGGATTTTTTACATACAAGATCATTTTTTCTACGAATAGAGATAATTTTACTCTCTCCTTTCCAACTTAGATGCATTTATTCTTTGTGATCAATTGTTCTGACAAGGATTTCCAATATTATTTTAAAAAGAAGTGGCAAAAATGGGTCATCCTGTCTCGTTTTTGATCTGAGAGGAAAAAATTTCAGTTTTCACCACTGAGTGTGCTGGTAGCTGTGGGGTTTTTATACATGGCCTCTGCTTTGTTGAAAAAGTTTCCTCTTTGGCTTCTATGTCTAGTTTTTTTATTGTCTTTATCATAAAAGGGTGTTGAACTTTTCAAATGTAATTTTTCTTCAATTTATTTTCTTGTAGAATATAGTTGATTTGTATAAAAACATCTGAGTATCTTGTAGCAATGAAGTTCTAGAACAGGAAGAACCTATTTAATTCAACGACCAAGAAATTCAATTTCCAGATTCCTTGTCCCTGTACGTGCCCATTTCTACTCTGCAAAAACATTTTCAGAATGTTCACCAACTGTTATTCTTCACATCGATTTTAACATAAAATATATCATGACTTTTTGAAAATTTATTTCTCTATATCGTGAAGTATTTAAAAATATTTCTATTTTTATATATTGATTTTAAAATAAATGTTTTTATTATGAAAAGTTGAAAAATACATCCAAATAAAATAAAGTGTTGTCTCATAATATCAACATACAGAACTAGTAATGTTTTAAAAATCATATGGATTTGTTTTGTTTATATCATACGTTATGTAATTTTTATTGAGATCTTACTTTTGTTTTTATTATCTCTTTTTTTATGACTCTTAAAATTATACTCAATTACTTTATTGTGAGTTTTTTCCCATATTCTTTTGAAATCTGATTTTCAGTGGTTATGTTAAGCTATCTGGAGGTAATCTTCTACTAATGTAAATTCATTTTTTCTATATTCCCCCTCTTATAAATACTAATTCAATAAATAGGCTTTTGTGTTTGGTGGTATGAATTTCTAATAATTTCCTTAGAAATTCTCTAACAGTGGAATTATTGAGCCAGAGATGATTTTCTCATGGCTATGGTTATACACATAGTCAGATATTACAAAGCTCCTAAAGAAATACAAAAAATGTTTCTTTACAGCTATGTTAGAGTAGCCACTACTGACATTTAATTCTAATACCTCTCACTAGAATTCATGCATTTACTCTCCTTTGGTGAGTTAATTTAGCTTTTGACCTCTGAAAGAAAAACAAAAAAAAATTCTATTTTTTTTTCAACAATAGCAAGTAGCTTTTTATAATTTTGTTTGGCAGCTCTAAAGGAGAGTTTTATCTGCTCATATGTCAAGAATTTCTGGTTGTCGTTGGGTCACTCAAATGACCAAAATGGCTCTGGATGTCATTTTAAGTTAGAAGAGGCATAAATGGAATTTGGTACTTGAAATTCTCTGAGAGAATGAAGCCAATTCCAGCTAAGAAAGTTACCTTGGTAGTACTGCTACTAGAAATATAATAGTTTTGATTTAAAGTAGTCTGAGGCAGTATTGACATCTCTTTATTGAGCTACAGCACTCTAGCCTTGAAAAAGGCATACACGTTTTGTGAACTAGCCTCCATTCCTTAATATCACCGTCTTTCAAGCTTACAGTACTTAGTTCATGCATTACACTTTCACAACAACTAACTCCATTATTTGTATGTTAGTTTTTTCTATTTCTGAAAAATCTATACTTTGAAAGCTTTCTTGAAATGACAAGAAGTCAGGTTCCAAAGGCGTTGAGGTTCATACTGCAGGACACAAGGAAAGTGACTCTGTCTTCCACACAGAGACGTTCATAGAGTCAAAGAAATGTCCCTTCCTCTACACTTCCTCTTCTGTGGTCCAAGGTACTCAATTTATTCTCCTGTTTTCCTTGGCACTTGCTTTCCAAAATCTTCAGCATTTCTTTTGCTCTTCCCTAATCATACATTAACTGGTCAATTTCTCTATTATAATATCACTACAGATTAATGACAATAACCAATGGCCTTGTCTAAGCTCTTCATATACATTATCTCATTTAATCCCATCACATGTATATGCTCAGTTCAATGACCTTGCCTTACAGATAAGACCTTACAGCACATGAAGGTGAAGAAACTGAGCAGAACTACATGGGTAGTTGTTGATATGATTAGCTGCTGGACTTTATCAATATATCCTTCCCTAAATTTCTCTGCAGTCATTGCCCCAGATGTGGCAGATCAATGCAGATACAAGGGGTTTCTCACTTCCCTTTTTGTAAGCACTATATTTAATGAACATTGTGAAGGATGCTGTCAGCAGTTCTGATGACTATGTCAAGATGAAGTCATGGATATGCTGATCAGCTTGGTTTAACCATCCAATAACACATGCATATAGCAAAACACCCTGTAGAACACCATAAATATATACAATTTTTATCAACTAAAAATCAATAAATAAGGACCAAAAAAGAACAAATCATTTGCTTGCTTTGATCATTGTCAGTTACTTTTGCTTCTGAATCATAGATGATCATAGATAATCCCACTCATACTTGTGAAGTCAACTTGCTAAAAGTAAATGAATACTTTAAATACTCTTAAATCCCATCAGTTTGTTTCAGTATGACAAAAAGTATGTGATTCTTGCTTTTCAACTCCAATTCATTAGCAAATATTCCCAACTTTGTACCAAGGCAGTTTTGATAAGAATATTTTCTGTTTTCATCTGAATTTGTCACAAAATTCTCAAAAATGATAAGAGTCTTCTGATATATGTAGATATGATACAGGTAGTTGAAATAGAGATGAGTACATATTTATTGAATTATTTTTAAAACTCCTTTTGGAAGATGGACACCCCATGTGTGTTTTCCTTCCCAGTGAGACTATGGTGGTGGATTTTCTACACAGCCAAAAGCTACACACATGGCTTCAAACCAATTATATAAGTTGTTCAAAGATTTTTCTGATATGAGAATTCAAACCCAGGTTTGCCTCGTCTACCAGCATATGCTTTTTTGTAATATTCTTCTAGATCCATGGGCTTCCTACATATATTCTTAGGCATTACTATGTTTATGAGAATATATGGGCTGAACTTCCTTTATATAACACTCATTTTACTATGAATTTCTTCTTAGAATCTATCAAAATATTTCAAAAGGATGCTGAGAATATTTGTTGCAGGCAGTTACTGACTGCTCATTGAAGTAGACAACAAAGGCAGAAGAGCACGGGGAGATTCCATAGTTCAATTCGAGAAACGAGGTACAATGTGTTATTGGACAGTGCTGAGACCAGCTCGGTTGAGGAGACCCTAACCCAGTGGCACTAGATGAATTAAAGAAACACACACAGAAATATAGCATGTGGAGTGGGAAATCGGGACTCACAGCCTTCAGAGCTGAGATCCCCAAACAGAGTTTGACTCACATATTTATTGACAGCAAGCCAGTGATAAGCATTATTTCTATAGATTAGAGATTAACTAAAAGCACTCCTTACAGGAAACAAAGGAATGGGCAGAAACAAAGGGATTGCCCCTGGCTAGTTATCTGCAGCAGGAACACGTCCTTAAGGCACAGATGGCTCACGCTATTGTTTGTGGCTTAGGACGCCTTTAAGCGGTTTTCCGCCTTGGGTGGACCAGGTGTTCCTTGCCCTCATTCTGATAAACCCACAACCTTCAGCATGGGCATCATGGCCATCAGGAACATGTCACAGTGCTGCAGAGATTTTGTTTGTGGCCAGTTTTGGGGTCAGTTTTTGGCCAGATTTGGGAGCCTGTTCCAAACAGGACTGGAAAGAGCAAATTCTTTTAGATCTTATTTATGTTTTATCTTTTTGAGCCACTGTGGAAAAAATATAAATATATTAAGGTCTCATCTTATATGTCATTAAAATCCCTATTTATTTTTCACTATTGATGTTGATGCTTTTATTTGTGTATTGATTTTGTTTACTGCACAGCTTATTATTTTAAAGTGGCTTTCTTAGCCTCGTTTAAACCTTTTTGTCTGACTTCTACTTTTTCTGATTTAAACACCTCTCTTCATTTTGTTCCATTTCCAGGCGTGACTGCCATTGCTTATCTTTGTATTTTCAACTTTCCTGAGTCACTTTGTTTTCTGTGATTTTTTGTAGGTATTACAAAGTTGAGTTTTGTTTAATGGCTAAAACTCAAGTTTATATTTTAACAGATAAACTTACTTTTATTCTGAATCATAGATTATCATAGATAATAATAAACCATCATGAGTGGATTAAAGCTGCTATAAACAAGGCTTGTAGGAGTGGGGTCCACTCTTGCTCTTCTGTCATGTGAGGACACAGTGTTCCTTTTCTATGGAGGACCCAGCTTTCACAACAGCATTTTGGAAGCAGACAAAGTGGGCCCAGCTTTCCAGGCCTTTAGATGATAAACTTTGATGATAAACTTTCCAGCCTTTAGAACTGTGAGGGATAAATTTTTGTGCTTTATAAATTCCCCAGTCTTAGGCATTCTGTTATGGCAGCACAAAACAGACTACAACATCGATTGTACTTCTATTCAACTGGCTATAAAACAGGGTTCCCATGATCCCACCTTCAGGTTTGATTAATTTGCTAGAGCAGCTCCCAGAATGCAGGAAACATTTCACTTCTAATTATCAGTTTATTATAAAGAATGTTACAAAGTCCTCAGGTGAACAGCAGATGGAAGAAATGCATGGGGCAAGGCATGAGAGAAGAATGGAGCTTCCATGTCTCCTTCAGGAACATGGGGTGCTACTCTCCAGGAACATGTTCAGCTATCTGGAAGGCTTTATGAAGCCTGTTCTTTTGGGTTCTTATGGAGACTGCATTACATAGGCATGATTGTTTACATTATTGGCCATTAATGATCAACCCAACCTTCAACCCCTCTCCCCTCCCCAAGATTAAAGCATGGGCTGAAGTCCTAACCCTCTAATCAAGCCTTGTTCTTTCTGGTGACAGCCCCATCCTGAAGCTGCCTGGAGGCTACCAGCCACCAGTCATCTCATGGAAACAAAGATCAAATATGTATTTCACAGTATCACAGTATTAAAATAGTTCATATTTTCTTTCTTCCAGAACATTACTATCTTATCATGTTATATTTTGCTCTTTGGATTACTGAAGCTACTTTTTTTTTCTTATATGAGATTTTTGTATTGACCTGGCTGACTAAAAGATTCTGTCCTTTTTGAAGTTTAATAACTTGATTGATTTAAGCCTTGGAATTGATTTTTCCAATTTCACTATTCTTGAGACAAGATGTGTTCATTTAACTGGCAGATACAAATCATCTTATAGTTTGTGCATTTTTTTCTGTAATTGTTTGTTTATATTTGTTTCCCGTTAATTGTTCTGATCTTATTTAGGGTCACTAATGATGTACATGGAGGGTCTCCTTTGCTTGTCTTCCACAACTGTCACGTTCTAGTCAATCCTTTTACATTTATCTTTTACTTGCACTTTTTTTTTTTCTCATTTTCTCAGTCCTGTTGTTTGTTCTTTGAGTATTCATCAGAATCTATTCTGGTTGTACCTTTCAATTTCACCTTCATTTATGTGAATTTATAAACTTTTGTTTCTGCTTCTCTTCTAAAACTGAATAAACTATATTTCTTTTCCTTTTTGCTTTACTATCTTACTTGTGGTCTTTAATAATAACAAGTAAAGCTAAATATATGTTTATTTTTGCTTGCTTACTTTATTTTGAAGTAAAACTTAGAATGACATGAACAAATATTGAGGTATCTTTGTTGCGTTTTGACATATTCAGGTGCTTGTGTAACACAATTCCCTATCAACATGTAGAATATTACCAGAATATTCCTGCATACTCTCTTTCTAGTGAATTCGTCTCTTGCTCCCAGTGGTAATCCATGGTGTGATTTTTTTCCCCACAGAAAGACAAGTACTACATGATCTCATTTATATGTGGAAGCTGAAACATTGAAATCATAGAAACAGAAAGTAGAACAGTAGTTGCCAGGGCCTGAGGGGAAGGCAGAAATGGTGAGATGTTGATCAAAGGGTATAAGCTTTCAGTTGTAAGATAAGTTCTGGGGATCTAATGCACAGCAGGAAGACTATACTTAACAATACCGTGTTGCTCACTTGTGGTATATCTTCTTTGTTTCATTATTCTACAGCAGAGATTTTTTTCAAATTTCTTTAATGTATACAATTTTTTATCACTTAAATTTTTTATTGCAATGTTTTATGTTGAATATTTTTTGTTTTGAAATAATATTTTCTGGTCATCATCTCCTTTATGTTGTAGTAAGTCCACATAGAGACTATGCTTGTTCCTTCAAATGAGATGACTTTTTTTTCCAGTCAAATCTATAGAGAAAGAGATAACTCAATTTAGATATTCAGATAATTCTCTGAAACAGTATATCACACTATGTAATCTAAGAAATCTGCCCATACTCAGTTAATTGATGCAGAATTCTGGTAAGATACATAATGTTTGCTAATCTTGTATGCTTCTCATGTCTGGAGGTTATTTAAGTGTGTCCTCAATGATATTGACTACTTTTAGAACCTAAGTGGTCAAATCCTTAAAATTAAAACTGGAGTTTCTGTTCATAAAAGATTATTTTGCTCTCCTCTTGTTACACTTCTGTAAGATTTACATATATCATTTATTTTAGTGACTTCAGAGTCATATTGGTTGTGTCATTACCTCTGTTCATGTAAACTATAAATTCCTTATTTTCTCTACTTTTTAAATGCTGTATGGTAATTGATATATCTTATAACCCAAAACTATACGGACAATCGTCTGATGAATTTAGCTACTCTGTCAAAAGAAATGTATAAGAGTGCTACTTCGATATTATAAATACATGTGGCATTAGAACCTAGGCCAGGGCCTATGCAATGATAGCCATTTGATGTTTTTATTCAATAGGTAAATCAGTGGATTTTTTTTGATTACTTTCTGTATAGTTTTTCAATTACTTTCAAGATTCAATTTCTATTTTGCATGTTGTTGGTAGAAAATTACAGGTGATAAAAGGCAAGCAGGAATTTATGGAAAACCTAAATTATTTATATAATCTTCATATTTACCCAAGATCATAAAATGAGGCTTGAAATATTAATTTGTGTCTATATCTGTATTTTTCTATTATTGAGTGATAAAGGAAGAATATCGTGCATGACAAATTCTGCTTTCAAAGAGAGAAAGAGAGAGAAAAAGGTAGGCTTACCTTAGTTTAAGGTTTTTAAGAAAACAGAATGCAGTAATCATATGCCTTGAGCGCCTAAATCCTAATAAATGCCATGTGTGATAAAGGCAGCCTAATAATTAATGCCAAGGGTTTTGGAGTTATGCCAACCAAATCTTTTCTCCACAGTTCTTCAGTTCTTACTGGCCAAATGTCCTCAGTAGATGACTTACACTTTGTCTTCTAATTGCCTTATCTATAAGATGGGTTATTTTAAAATATAATGGGATTTAACAGGTGTGAATAGCATGGAATTTATTTTATATATCAATACTACAGAAACACAAAGCACCTCCTCTTGATTTACACAACCATATCTACAGCCAAAGTAATCGCAGTGTCAGTCACCTGCACCTAGACCTGCAAGTAATGTGATGAGAACTGATGGAATTTTTTTAATTGAGATTACACCCCAAGAAGACAGGTGAAGAACAGTGGATTTTCTTTATTTATGTGTAAATGAAGGACAACTGTAAAACAGCACTCTACTCCTGAAAGGAGAGATAACTTGTCCTTTGGAGACTGGATGGAAAGGATCCTAGGCTCTCTGCCTAACCTTTTGGAATGCCAAAGTCTTTCCAAAAGTCAGATACATCCCAAACGTCCCTGGGTTTTATGAACTAGAGATGCCTCCAAGATTTATCCTTTGTGAGATGTACATATCCAGGGAGAAAGCTTCCTAGTTTTCCAGGAGACTTCAGGGCTAAACCTAGGAATCTAGTCTGGGCTGTAATCTCTTGGCTCTCTCAGGGAGATAGGAGAAGTGTTGTTATCTTTTCTGCTCAGATGAGAGCAATTCACTAGAAAAATAGCTCCAGATGTAATTCTTATGGTATGTAAAAAGAAAAAGCAATGTTTCCAGTAGAAGTGAAGGCAAATATTGTTATCTTTTTCTGTATACATTTCCTGTCTCAGGAAGCTGGGGCTTTGTATAAGCACACACAGAAATCTAGAGAAGTTTCATTTCCTCACAGCACCATTAATGGGAACAAATATTTATAATGTAAATGCAAGAATTTTTGGAATACCATTTCTTCATAGGCACCAATTGTGATCCTGATTATATTATATTATATTATATTATATTATATTATATTATATTATAGACATGAATCTAGTTTAACCAGAACCCATTTTGTATGCTTGCCTGAGCAACATTCTTTTTATATTTTGGAATAGTTTTTAACACTTGATTGACCTCATCAAATTAACAATGAATGACTCCGAATCGCAAAACCAAAGGGCTTCTTCAAGGGGGTGATCACATGTTATATAGGCAAATTTGAGAAGGATAAGTAAAGACAAGCCCCATGGGTGAGAACTTTTATATTTTTAAACAATCCATTGATAGGACAACTGTTGTATTCTGCTTCCTTTATTACTTCTTGAAGTGTGATTTAATTGACCATATTGTGTAATTCATCCTCCTTGATACATAAAGAGAAATGTGATTTGTTCCACAGAAAAGCATAGTGTGAATCTGTGGTTTAAGAGACCTATTCATCCCATTTGCAGTTTAATGGATTGACTCTACGCTCTGTAGTGCAGACACTGCAGAAACTTTCTATACTGCTGGAATACCCTTCCTACCCATTTCTGATGATTAGACACTAAATCAATGCTCATGTCTGCTATATTTTACTAGTCTAGTTTTTAGAGTTATTTGAAGGATTAAAGTAACTCAGAGTATGTGACTGTGTTAAGCGATTTGTCATTAGGAAATACTTTAAACTGAGGTCACTTGAAACAGAAATACTGTGCTGTTTAGGAAACACGTTTTTCAGCACTAGTTAACTTTCACAAACATAGGATGTGGCAGTCACTAAAGGGCAAAACAGGTCAAAATATGGAAGTGTCAAGTACATTATATTTATATTTATAGTTACATTCTGGCCTTAAAGGATGGGTAAAAGCTTAGGAATTGGGTAATATATGATAAAATGATAAATATCATGGCATATATTTTATTTTAATAGTCTTTTTAATTTTATTTTTTATTTATTTATTTATTTTTGAGGGAGAGTCTCACTCTGTTGCCCAGATTGGAGTGCAGTGGTGCAATCTCAGCTCACTGCAACCTCTGCCTCCTGGGTTTAAGTGAACCTTATGTCTCAGAATCCTGAGTAGCTAGGACCACAGGCATGCGCCACCACACCCAGCTAATTTTTGTATTTTAGTGGAGACGGGGTTTTGCCATGTTAGCCAGGCTGGCCTGGAACTCCTGGCCTCAAGTGATCCACCCACCTTGGCCTCCCAAAGTGCTGAGATTACAGGTATGAGCCACCACACCCAGCCTTATTTTTATAATCTCTTACTAGGTTAAGAAAAATATATTTTATATGCTATTCCTATTATGAAATAATAAGTAAAACAAGTAAATCATGTATAGCTGTAAATCAAATATTATAAAACTAGTAAGATGTATGCCTTCCCCAAACCAAAATTCTGAAGACTGTTACATTCAAAAAGAAAATGTGATTATGTGGCAGGGGAAGTTTTAGGCTATCAGTGTCTATTTGCAGGCCCAAGATATCAGCTGTGCCATAATTAATAAAGGTCCTTTGTCTCTGATTCAAGAATACTATGTCTTCTACCAGTACCTATAAACCTATGTTAAGCTAACATACTCACTTGCAAAACCTCAGACCATTCATGGTCTATAACAATTTGTCAGTGGGGCTGAAATGCTGATGGAGACATAGCTTTGCAGTAGAAATAAAGATGAGGGCCTCATTAATGATTAATTGGATTTGGGAGAATTCATGGGCATTAGTAATAAATATATTGATCAAATTGTTCCTTCAACCAGGCTATAAAGCTGTCCTCCGTTTCATTGCCTATTAATGTGGAGTAATTTGAGAAAAGGAAATAGGAAGAGAATTGAAACGTAAGTTCAAAAACAGCCTTCCAAACAATGTCTTCTGTGTTTCTAATGGTTCTCCACCTGGGGCCATCTTGCTCCCCAGTCTTGCAGTCAGTCTCAGGCCTATTACTCTGAAATTGCTATTAATTGATTTGTCTCTTTTCAGACAGGTACATTTATGCTTCTGCCCTGAGCATTAAAGCAGGAAAATTCATAGCCACTCTGGGTAAAAACCAGTGGAATAGTTAGAATTTTACCTGGCTCACCAGAGAGATGAGAGAGCAGGTGCATAAAGCTTCCTAAAGATGGTTAACAAGGGCTGTGCTAAGAAAGGAAAGGAAATATGCTCTGCTTACTAGCATGAAGTGTCTTTCAACTTCTGGGCCCTCATCTCTCCCTGCCCTACTACCTTGACCCCAGCTTCCTTAAGGGGGAATATGGATGTTGAGGTGGGCTGTGCACTAAAGTCTCTGTCTTTAAGAGGGACTGATACATAACCACCCAAACGAGCTGGGAAACTTTGTGTAGGAAATGAACCTCAAATTCTATGGTGCTGAAACAGGTACCCATGTTATCATCTTCCTATTCCTACGGGGTGAGGGGTGCCAGTATTCAATCAATGGGATTTGGGAAGTGTTCACAGTGTAGGAGAGGCTAATGGGACATTGCTGTTTAGGCCTATTGAGATTCCATGGAATGTTGTTTTTTTATTCCTATATCTGTGTATGCAGTAGAAATTGATGCATTATATGCCTATGATTCTCTCTTCCATAAGTGCCAAAGTGGAGTCTCTTAATTGAGAATAGCTGCATATATTCACAAAGGTTCCCCATATGCTGGGCTTGGGCTACCAGTGGTTCAGCTAAGCTGAAGCCTAGCGGTGTCCACTGGGCTGCCATAGCTGTCTAGCCTCAGCACCCACCATGCAGAGTCAAACACTGACATGCTACTCTCCACAGTGGACAAACACAAGGCTGTTCTCATGGATGTTGTCAATGCACCCCTAAATAAACCTCATTATATTTTTACTGACATTTAATCTGTTGCCAATAGCTTAGCTGTTTGGTCTGCCACTTGGAAAACTACAACTGGCAGATTAAAGCCTCCTTTTCTGTGGGGCGGCTAACTGTGGCACAAATCACCTTTGCTGGTCAAATTGTCTGGGTCATGCATCCGGATGCCCTCTGCTGAGACTTGGGTCCTGTCTTATGCAGTTAAATCTTTGAACTTATTTCATCTTTGAGCTTTTCAAAGGTGATTTTTCAACCACCTTGCTTTATCTTATTAAGTCAGTTTTTTAATTGAAATTTTATTGAAATAATTGTACATTTACATGCAGTTCTAAGAAATAATGAAAAGAAAACCTGTGTACCCTTTACCTAGTTTCTCCCAATGGCATCATTTTGCAAAACTATAGTATAATATGATACAATATCACAACAAAGATATTGAAATTGATAAAACCTCTTCATATTGTTTAGCTTTTTTGTCTATTTTAATTTTTTCTTGTGTACATCGGTGGTATGAGTATGTGTAATTAGTTTTGTACAATTATAGAACATGCTTAGGCTCATATATCCACCACCAGTCAAAATAGTGAACATTTGCAGCCCCACCCTAATCCCTTCTGTTGCCTTGTATAACCATCCTCATCTCTGGCCCCACACTCAAGGCCCTAGCGCTCTACAATCAGTAGGTGGTGAGGTCAGCCAGCCTTGTGTCTTTCCCTTAGGGGCAGTGAGTTTTTTCAGGCCCTGGGCTGGTTTAGACATGATTTCCAGGAGCCAGGGCCTGGAGTCAGAAACCTTAGAAATTTACCTGCTGCTCTACTGTACTGCAGCTGAGCCAGCAGCTGAAATGCAAGACAAAGTCCTTCCCCTCTTCCTTGCCTTTTACACAGGCAGAAGAGTCTCTCCCCATGGGCACCACCACCAGAGGCCCACAGGGAGTGCTGCCAGGCAATTGCCGATGTTCACTTAAGGCCAGGCCACTGCCAAGTTCACTCAGCTTGTTGAGAATGCTGCCAGGCCTGGGACTCACCCTTCAGGGAAGTGGGCTCCCCTCTGGCCTGGGGAAGGTTCAGAAATGCCATCCAAGAGCCAAGGCCTATAATCAGAGATCCGATGAGCCCACTTGGTGCTCTAACCCCTGTGGCTGCGCTGGTACAAAAGCTGCAAGACAAAGTCCCCTTTACTTTTATCTCTGCTCTTCTAAAGCAAAAAACATCAAAACTACCGCGACTAGGAATGTGCTTGGTACCACCTGAAGCCAGCAAGGCTCTGAGTCTTAGCCAAGGCCCACAGTGAGCTCTGCCTGGGTATTGCTGCAGATCGTTTAGGGTCCAAGGGCTCTTTAGTGAGCAGGTGGTGAATCCTGCCAGAATTGGCTCTTTCTCTTCAATGCAGCAGGTTCTCTTTTGGCCCAGAGTGTGTCTAGAAATGTCCTGGAGCTAGGGCCTGGAGTGGGTTCCTCCTGACTCTGCTTGAGTTGACTACTGTGACTGAGCTGGTATCCAAATTGCAAGACAAAGTCCTCTTTACTCTCCCCTCTCCTCTCCTCAAGCAGAAGAAAGGAGTGTCTTTCAGAGCTGTGAGCTGTGCTGCCTGGGGTTGGAGGACAGATGGTGCAGGCACTTCCTTAGCCACCCTGGCTGGTGACTCACTAGGTCATATGCCCTCAAATCCACTGGCTTTGAGCACAGCAGAGCACCAGGACTTGCCTAGAGTTACAGCTCTTGTGGCCTAGACCACCTTTCAACTTTATTTAAGACCCCAGAGCACTTTAGCACATGGTAGTAAAGCTTGCCAAAACTCAAGTTTTGACTGCTGGGATGTGCAATTACCCTGTGGCTATGGCTTATCTAAATGCTTCCTCCGTGGGCATCAGCTGAGTTCTGCTAATGTTGGCAGGACTGACTTCCAATAAAAATTCCCACAGTCATTATGCTCCCCTTCCCCAAAGAGCACAGATTCTCTCCTCTTGCCAAGCTGTCACTGACAGAGTATGGAGGAGAGGTGGGACTTAGTGCAACAATTCAAGACTTTCTACCCTCTTTAGTGCCTCTTTCAGCACTACCTGTTAAAAGCAGGTAGTGTGTTTGCTCACCTGATTTTTGGTCCTTATGAAGGTCCTTTTTTAATGTAGTTATTAAATTTGGTGTTCCTGTGGGGAGGGCAATCAATGGAAGCTGCTATTCAGCCATCTTGCTCCATTCCAAGTCCCCAAATGTATAATGTCTTAAACACTGTATAAGTGTTTATAACTTTTTCTCACCAAACAGACTAAAACAGGTGTTCTTGATTGGCAGGCAACTTCCCTCCATACCATAATTCAGAAATTTGTCTTGTAGCTTTACCATCCTCCAGGGTCTTTTTGTCAAAAGACAATGAATTAAAAGAATAAAATAGGGAAATCTTGCCTGAAAGTGTGTGCATCATTTCAGCTCACATCCCATTGGTGAAATCTAATCACATGGTCATATCTACCTGCAAAGAAGCATGAGAAATGTAGTGCCTTTGTATACCTAACTGTATTTATCATTTTAATTTACTAAAATTATCTCTAAGTCTTAGTATTTTTTCCTTGCTTGCTTGGGGCTCAGGTGTTTTATGGTGATTAAAATTTTCTCGTTATACAATCACATCCGTTAAACTCATGAACTCTTTATTTAGAGTAAGCTTTCTCAATTCATGAGTTTACTTTTCTTATTTGCAGAAAAAAATGTCCCACAAAGTTAATTCAATTAGGTAACCTTTCTTGCTATTATTTCCGTATGACAAAATTTGAAGGTTCTAGTATGCCCAAAATGAATAAATCATTATTACTTTTAAGGAGCTTAACATATAGTCTTAGTTAAATGGCTTACCCAAGGTCATAAGGTGCATGAATTTTGGAAACAGCCTTAGGTTTCAGGTGTCCTAAATCTTCTTCTACTACAGTTGTTAGTACAATTTTTAGTATAGTACTCTAGTAGATCACTCACTCCTATTTTGCCTTTGATCCAAGCAATGCACAGAATTGGATGCCTTATCTTATTGATGAAGGAAAGACAGGTTACAAAAAATCCCAGAAATAATTTGAATTGTTTACAAATATATTTAAATTAGTCATATCAATATTTTATTTATTTTTAAAATAATGTATCTAAAATACATATCTTTATCTGTATAAATATTATTTTATTGTTCAAATAAAGTACTGTAAGGTGCAGGAGTTAAACATCAAATAGTGTAATTCTCTGTGAGATAATTATCTTAAACCACACCAAATATTGAGGTTAAGTTTCGCAAGAACATTTTCTCAACACACTGATTCTTATAACTTTGCTTTGAAGACATGACTTATCAATGTGATAGGTAGAAGAATGGCCTCCAAAGATGTATCCATGTCCATACCCCAGGTATTTCTGAATATGTTACCTTATGTGGAAAAAGGAAGCTGGGTAGAGATGTTACACTGGTGGCTTTGCAGATGGAAGAAGAAGAAGAGACCATGCTATAAGGAGTGCATGCAGTCTCTAGAAACTAGAAAACACAAGGAGATGGACTCGTCTCTAGAGCTTCTTGAATGGAATGAAGCCTACTGATATCTTGATTTTAGCTCAGTAGGACCTGTTTCATATTTCTGATGAATAGAACTATAAGATAATACATTTGTGCTGTTATAAGCCACCAAGGTTTTGTGGCAATTTTTATAACCGCAATAGGAAATGAATTCAGACTTAAGTATCTGGAAGTGAGGTGCCACTATAATGTACTAAGTCTGTAATTATTTATAAATTATATATTCAAAGGTACCATATAATAAAATTGATTTTCCTGGATTGCTTTCTGCTACGGTTGAGTGAAAAATCAAGAAGTAGAGTTACAAACATTTTTTCTATAGCACTGGGTGCTCCAGTGAAGAAGGCTGAGCAGGAGAAAATTGTGTCTCTATGTCTTAACAGAAAATACCTTACAAAATAGTGATATATTCAGATGAAGAATCAAAGAAGTTACTTTTGAGGTTTTAAGGTATTCTTGAGAGACTTCTTGAGATTCTGTGAATACATCCCTCCACCCTAGAAGAGGTGGTGTGTCTCAGTAGACATTCTTTCCAACAGAAGAAAACTCTCTCAAGTTTGCCACATAAGTCACTATTTTACCTCAATGAGGATTTGTCCAAAAATCAAATCATGGAATTTAGCATAGGGTATAAGAGTAGCAGTTTTTCTGCACCAACAAAATATCAGATGTCTATAAAGACTTAAATATCACCATATGAGCAGATTACATCCAACTAGACCCAAATCTATCACTGTTTTACTTTACAACAGTTAGCAAATAAGATCATTTTATGCTAAATGCTGAAAAATGCTTGTTGGTATTGTTTTTTAAACTTTTAAATTATTCAATTATTGAGGTTTATATAATATCATTTTAATTGTATAATAACTTATTCTAACTACAACCTGATATTAAGAAGGAGACATTATTTACATAAAAGTAAAAACTAAGAATAAAGTGGAAATACAAGTTTAAAGTTCTGTAAGAGCAGTTCATTATTGAGTTATAAAATAATGATAGTGACAGAAATGCTTTTCAGTTAAAAAAAAAAAAAAAAAACTATTGCTGTAGTTCAGTGGCTTCTTTATTTTTACAGTGGTTCTTTACTCATTGGCTTTTACCAGAATAGGAAATTGTGACTAATGCCTCACTATGTTTTTAATAATTTGCATCCCTTCATATTTTTCTTATTCTTTAATACACATTTCTGAAATGTTTTATGGGTGTAAATTATTGCCTTTTTGTTTTTCTATGAACTTATTTAGGAGAAAAAGTGTAATGCCATTTTGGCAATATAAATTAAAAAGAACTATAAGAAATGTGATTTGACTTTATTGTTTCCATGTTATTTTCAAATGTATATTTGCCTAAAGTACTAACACGTTATTGATATCAACAGAATTGTCTGCAATCATGCTTATAATGTCCTACCTGCAGATTTATACAGATTACCGACAGAAAAAAATATTCAATTACACCTCTGCTACAATAATATGTATTTTAAAAATACTTATATTTAAATAATATATCAAGTAAACTCTCAGCCTCAATATTATAAACTGAAATCTGTAACAATTAACAAGCCTTACCTTTTAGTATATTATGATTTTGTAATGCTCTTGGTATTTTCAACAAATTATTCTGGTGAGTTTATTTTCTCCATAAGTAATTATCAACAAAAATTTCCCCATCTGTAATCAGTATTTATTAAAATAGGTGACATGAAAAGTTTTACTTTTTTTCAGGACCAGTTTTCATATTATATCCTCATCCTTCAGCCACTTCAAGTTCTTATTTGGTCATCAAATTTCTTAGGTACTATCATTGTGGATTTAAACACATTCTAATTTTACCACCAAAAATGAATTTGACAAATTGCTTGAGAAGTTGATTTATCATTGCAAAAGAAAACTTAGATACTATGGATCAATTAATTTGCTTAATGAAAACTTTAGCTGTCTGAGGAATACGGTTAAACAGAAGGAAAGAAGTGTGACTTCCTTTATTGTGTATGGTGCATCTGCCTATGAAAAGAAATGGCTTTTCTTGATTTCCTGTATTTATACCCCAGGCTGTTTTCTTCCCTCCCCACTGTCCTATATTGAACATAGTACAGGTTGAAGGATTTATAATGACAAGGTCAGTCATCTACAAAGCCTCTCTTTCCTCTAGCTTGTTAATCTACATTCTTTTCACCTTACTCTGCTAATTGAAAGCTGGATTTCCTGTGGAGAATTGTTTGATCCTGCAGTTCTCTCAAGTGGTATCTGATTTCATTTCCTGTTTATAATCTTACTAAACTTGGAGATGGATAGGTATTCTTCTTGCTCCTCAGTCTTTTCCTCATGCCTTCATCACACACATATGTACACATTCAATCCAATTCCACCATCCACTATCCCAGACATCTATACCTATCTGACCAGCCTGGTAATGATTCTAATCTCTGGATCATTATCAAATCTCTAACATTTTTCTTTCAATACTTTCCATATGACAAAACTGTATATGAATGTCTCCTGGCCTTTCTGCTCTTGATCTGCTCTTCTCTGATGACCTTAGTCTTCATGTCTCCTTAACACATTCTCATGTTCAAACCCCACACCTTGTCATTATGAGTAATTACAATGTGAACATAATTTAAATTTCAAACAATCTGCCCTAGAGTGATACCTACAAACCTTCCGCTGTAGCCCCTCTTGTGCCCCAAGCTCATAATATCCCGACTTCAACTTCCTAATCCATCATCTTTCATTTTAGCGCATTCATCTTATGCCACTTATCCAACTTAAATTCCATAATCAAGTATTATCATTCCCCAGCATACATGCTCAGTTCAATTGCTTCTTTATTCTTCCTTATTCTCCCTGAATTCAGACTAACTCCAACTTTCCTTCCGCTATATGCCTGAACTCATTTAACTAAACATGGCTGAAGAAAAACAAATAGCCATAGTGACTCATCCCACATTAAATTCATGATCACTGACCTCAAGTACACGCCTAAAGCAGCCTGCAATTATTCTTTCTTCCCCCAGTCTATTCTCTCCATTTCTTTTAAATACATTTCTGCTGTCACCTTAAGCCTCCAATACCACTGCCCTCATCCCCATTCTCAAAAGATAATTCTGCTTCCTGCTTCATTGAGAAAATTGAAGCAATCAGAGGAGAAATGAACACATCTGCCCACTTCCCTGCATCTGTGTTCTGCTGTGGCTGGAAAGGACCTGCACGTGCTCCTGGCTGTTGCTGTTGCTCACTCAAGCACATTGCTCAGCAGCTCTCTCCTCTGTCCTTGCATTTCTCTCCCTAATCCTTGTAATGACCAACACTTTCTGAGCTTTCATTTAGAGAGAGCCTATTTAAAAGACAGACTTTATCTACTGTCTCCAACTAGCCTCCTTCCCTTCTCTCTTGAATCAAATCCAATAACCATTTGCCTCCACTATTCCTGGGCAAACTTCTTTTATCAACACCACAAATGAACACTGTTTCACTAAATCAAATAGTCAATTATTGGTCCTCATAATAGTTGAGCCATCCACGCATTTGACACAGCTAGTCGCTTTCTTTTCGTTTGTCTTTCATGACGTAAAAATGACTTGAGTTTTTTCTTACACCTTTGTGGTTCTCTCCTCTTCTCTATTACCACACAACGTCTGCTGTCCCAGGACCTTGCCATTCACTGGGTCTCCTATCTTTGTACACATTCATACAGTTTCAAGACTTTAAATATCAGTCTTAAACTCATGAGACAGTCTTAAGCTGAATATTCTGTCTGACAAGGCTAGACCATGCCTTAGAACTCCAGAATGGTTTATCAAATGTATTTCTTCATATTTTCTATTTCTTTCTAAACTTAACCACAGTCTTGAAATGTCTAAAACTGAGCTCCTGGTTTTATCTCCAAAGCTGATTTTCTCAAAATCCTATCTTTTAATGGCCTCCTCCATTCTTCTGATTGCAAAGATCAAAAACTTTCTATCACCCTTAACTTCCATTTTTTTTTCACACCAGAAGTAAAATTCTACTTTCAAAATATATCGAGTTAAACTACTCTCTAAAGCCTTCCCTGCTGCCAATGTTTCAAGCCTCTATCATCTCTCATCTGCTTTGCTACAAGATCATTCTAAATAGGCCTTCTTGCCTCTTTTCTTTCTTTCTCTTCAGGCAAGCAATCCAGTCAAAACGCACATTAAATTCTGTATCTCCTCTATTCAAACCCTCCAATGGCTTGCCGGGTGACTCAGACTAAAGCCAAAGGTCTTTCAGGGACCTACAAGGATGTGTGCAACTGAAGTCACATTCCATTTTATCTCATTATCAACTACTCTCTTCAAGCAATTTTTCAGTAACCATAACCATAATGGAGTCATCATCCCCAAGATCGTCCTGGCAAGCCCTTGTATTTCAGCCCCTGCCTTGCTGTCCCCTCAGCCTTGATGTTTTTCCTTCAAATATCCATACATGTAACTCACTTCCTTTATGCCTATACTCAAATGTCCCATTGGTGTGATGTTAGGGCAATTGCAGCTACAATTTCAGCCCTTCCCAGTATTTTCTGTCTTCTTTTCCTTTATGTATTTATTTATTTATGGTTCCCCCTTAGGATTCTTACTATTTAACATAATATGTATTTTATTTTTATTTTTATATTCTCATGCTTCCCAAGTAGAATCTAAGTTACATTTTCGCAGGTATTTCCATCTATTTGGTTTCCTGCTGTGTGTCCAGTGTTTATGACAGAGGCTTGAATGAATTACTGTATTTTGGAGAGAATGGGAGATGGAGAAGAAAAAATGTTCAGGTTACCAATCATCTGAATTTGTCACCCTTATATTTGGACACTGTAGATGCCATTATATTTGATATTATTCTTGGCAAAAAAACAAATAACCTTGGGTTTTACTCCTTCTCATGAATCAAGATTGCCTGGAATTATTTTAATTGTCAGGGAAAAGTCAAACTCGGATAAAGAATGCATTTTAGATAACACTGAAACATGTCGACAGAAAATAGCCATCCTATTTCCTTTTAGCACACTGCTCCAAGTCTACCTGCCTTCTTGGGCTGACACTGGTGTCTCTTTTTTCTTTCCTGATTGCTACTCTCCAAAAGGCCCTGGCATAGTCCCAAACTGCTTAATTTCAATGTCTTGAAAGAAGCTTTTATAGCCAGCCCTCTGTGGTGACAAATCAGGGTAATTGCCGTGGTCTCCCCATTTGAGGGGCTTTGTGCTACTGCAGTAATTGCTGGCTCAGCAGTGGTTTTCAGGGAAGCAGCTGGCAAGAGGGGAAGGAGGTGGTTTCTACAGCTGATATAAAATGACAATAGGTTCATTTGTAAACTCACAACCAACTATGTGCCTTTCCCCAAAGTGAAGATTACTTATTTCTGAGTGTAGCAGAGCACTCGCGGTATATTTAGTTCATTTTGTAACTTATTTTCCACTTGAAGCTCTTCTTGAAATTTATTTTATTAAGATTCCTCTTACAGAAATATTAACACAGGAAAAGGCTTGTAGAAACCGGACAAAAATAAAATTATTTGATAAAATGTATATCAAACAGTGAGTGACCCACAGTAACAACAGCGCTGAGGAGGGGAGCATTTCCTGGAAGGGATGGAGGGAGGGTTTGCTTGCTGCCCTGGAGAGCCAAGAGGAGGTTGAGCCCTGGTTTCCGAGAGGGTGAACATGGGTGTCGCAGAGTATCAATGGCTGTGATGAGACCTGGTCTGGCTTGTTATTCAAATGGCTTTAAGCACTAGGAATGGTGCCCCTGAATGGGGAACCATGGAAGGAGAGTAAAGGATGCCTCCATCTTTGAAAGTAAATGAGTCCATCGCAGCTGAACCCCAGGGCTCCATACAGGGAATCCAGCTGTGAGACAGGTGCCCTGGATGCCGAGGGAAGACACCAGTGGAGTAAACAGTGGTTGCAGTGGCCACGCAATGTCATCACTATGGGTGCATTTTTGTCAGAAATCTCCCGGAAACATCAAAAGCAGATGTCTGGATTTGTTAGGTGCCGTGGACCTCACTGTCTGGAAAAATAAGAGGCCAGGTGAAACATGAAGATGATTGTACAGTTGACCCTTGAACACTTGAACAACATAGGTTTGGACATCGAGGGTCCACTGATAATGTGGATTTTCTTCCACCTCTGCCACCCCGAGACAGCAAGACAAATGCCTCCTCTTCCTCCTTCTTCTCGGCCTACTCAACATGAAGACAACGAAGATAAAGAGCTTTGTGATGATGCACTCTGACTTAATTAATAGTAAATATATTTTCTCTTCTTTATGATTTTATTAATCACATTTTCTCTAGCTTACTTTATTGTAAGAATACAGTATATATTACATATAACTAATAAAATGTGTGTGAATCTCCTGATTATATTTTCAGTTAGGCTTCCAGTCAACAGTAGGCTATTAATAGTAAAATGGCGGGGGGAGTCAAAAGTCACACATTGAATTTTAACTGTAGCGTGATAGTGGTAGGGGATTTCTGTCCCAAACCCCTGCGTTATTGAAGGGTCAACTGTAATTTGTGAGATACATGTACCCCTCCCTTGATTTAGAGACTTGACATTAATTCTTGAGTTCTGCAGGGTGAGGAGTGTTGTGGGGTGACAGTGCTAACAAACCAGGCCTCCTTGGCAAATAATTTTAACATTACTCTCTGCCTTTTGTAGGCATTTTAGACTGTTGTGGCCTAAAGAAACACTTGCTATGCCCAGGTGCTTTTTTTTTTTTTCTTCCTACAGATGAGGTCCACTATGTTGCTGAGGCTGGTCTTAAACACCTAGGCTCAAGCGATCTGCCCACCTTGGCCTCCCACAGTGCTAGAATTAAAGGCCTGAGCCACCCTGCCGTCCCTCAGCTGCTTTTAGTTGTAACATTTAAACTTCTGCTAGTACACACACATCAAAGATCAGAAAAATGTTCTTTTTAATATAGAAACAGAATTGTTATGTTTATTTTATATACCTTAACAGTTAAATTCACTTAATTCTTTGCTCTTCTCTTCAACTGTGTATAAACTTCTGGTAAATTCATATATTGGGTTTATAGTTTTAGTTATTCTGTTTTTTATTTGTAGGTATCCATTTTATTATTTTGTAATTTTTATTTATATAATTTTATAACTAGCCACTTAATGTTTGAACATATTAAGCATGATAATTTTAAAGTCTGTCTGGTCCCTCCAAAATTTAAATATCTTATGTGTGTGTGGCTTTTTTTCTCTTGTCCATTTTATCCTCTGTTTTTTTAAATTGTATTCTTAACTCCTTATATGGCTTATAAATTTTGGTTCAAGAAAAGACATTGCATATAAATATATAGACATAATTTGGGGTTCATAGGGATATTATCTTCCTCCAGAGAGAATTTACTTTTATTCCTGGCAAAATAAAATAACAGGTACAATTTATCTCACTGTAATGAGAGGACTAAGGACTGTGTGCTTATGAAGGGCTCATGGAACACTTAGGCTGCAACCTTTATGAGGTGTTGGTTATTACTCATTTATTTTTCCTCCTGTGTTATATCTTGCCTGATGTTTTTCTCTAGGAGGGCTCAGAAATCAAATATATATTACTTAGTCCTTTGAAACTGCTGAGATTCTCTGTTTTAGCCTCTCGGCAATGATTTTACAATGAGGAAATGCCGAGGGGGAAGGTATCTTGGAGGGGTTGCACATCTCTGAGCTTTTCTTTTCCCAGGCAGCTTGGCTGGTCAAGTCTGTGTTGCCTTGGTAACATAGCAGCACTTTCTAAAATGTTTTTATACTCGTTAAAAAAGAATATTTCCTGTTTCAATCATCGTCCCTGAAGTAGAATTGATTTGTAATAAAGTGGTCCAACATGTCATATTTGGAAATACCATGTTTATCAAGAGCCCATCATTTCTTTTTCAAGTGCTAGGACATTTTCATTAATGGTTTCCTCTGTCTTAAGTAATAAACATGGTTCTCATTAATACACAGCCTTACCAGCTGCTGGAATTATAACATAATTAGATGGTCTTCTCTCTGACATAGGCATAAATTATGAGACCAAGCTTGAGGCAGCATCTCTGTCCTTTGGAAGGTTCATTAAAATATTGAGAGGTAGGTTCCACCCCTAAAGTTTCTTTTGAATTCAGTAGGTCTGGGTTAAGACCTGAGACTTTGCATTTCCAATAGGTTCTCAGATGATGCCGATGTTGCTGGACTGGAAACCATGGTAATATTAGATTAGCATGCTGTCCATCTTCACTTTAGCTGAAAAAATTTACAGATAAATTTGTGGGTTTGTTTTAATAAAAGTAAAGGATGTAGTGTGCTATCAAAATTAGACTGTGAGAATTTGCCATGTTTCAGTTTTATTATTTATTATGAACATGTTACAGGTTATGTTGATTCCTTCTTATAAAACACTTGAAATGCTCCCTCCTTCCTATTGTCTTCCAAAACTAGGGATAAATGTACAAATGAAATTATTATGATGTAGATATATATTAAAAACTGTTTCTAAAGTTTATATGGAGAGGCAAAAGACCCAGAATAACAAACACCATACTGAAGGAGAAGAGCAAAGTCAGGAGGCTCATATTATCCAACCTCAAGTCTTACTATAAAGTGACAGTAATCAAGGTAGTGTTGTATTCAATGAAAGGATAGAGAATATATCAATGAAACAGAGTGGAAAGCCCAGAAATAGAGTCACACAAGTATAGTTAATCTTTGAAAAAAGGAAAAAGAATACAACAAAAAAGGTGATGTTTTCCACAGATGATACTGGAAAAACTGGACATCCACGTGAGGAATAAAAAAATAATAATCTAGACACAAACCTTACACCTTCTACAAACATTAACTCGAAATGGATCATAGACTTAAATTTGAAAGGCAAATAAAACTCCTAGAGGATGACATAGGAGAAAATGTAGATGACCTTGGGTATGGTGATGACTTCTCAGATACAACACAAAAAGCATAATCCATGAAAGAAATAATTAATCAATTGGACCCCATTAAAGGCAAAATCATCTGCTCTATGAATAATAGGGTCATGAAAATGAGAATACAAGCTACAGACCGGAAGAAAACATATGCAAAAGGCATCTGATGAGGAACTGTTCCCTGAACTACACAGAGAAGTCTTAAAACTCAACAATTAGAAAGGAAATATCCAATTAGAAACAGGCAAAATACCTGAACAAGCACCTTATGAAAAAAATGCACACACACACACACACACATATGTATATAAATATATATATATACATACATATATATGTATACACACACATATGTATATAAATATATATATATACATATATATGTATACACACACACACACACACAAATGGCAAATCGGTTTCATTCTGCTGGGGGATTTTGCTAGTGGGGCAGCTGTGCAAGTTAGGGCAAGAGGCAGATGGGAGTTTTGTGCTTTCTACTCAGTTTTGCTGTGAACTCAAAACCACTTTAAAAAAGAAATTCTATTGAGAAAATATAACAAACTAAAATACATTTTAAAATAATAACAAATAAATTATTGCTGCGTAATACAAGCTTCACATATGGGGCATGTTTTGTGATAATGATACATTTAACTTAAAGTGAACAAGCTTCCAAATTATTTATCTTAAAATGATAGATGTTTGGAAGTCCCCTTGTCATTTAATGTGTTTAGGGAAATTCTGCTTTTAATTCTACTTTTTTCTAAAACATCCTATTTCTATTATGCCTGTAATTCCCATTTTTTACAATTTGTTTAGAAATTAAGAGATACACTGTTTCTTTAGAATTATTATTTTCTGTGATACTCATAGGAAGAATGTACTGAAACTGCTTTATGTCTCTTCAACTGTGTAATTATTATACCCAAGTCCTGGAAATGATGGAAAAGGAAGGTACTTTTTGGCATCTGAGACCAATTGAAAAGAACTCCCTTTTCCAGTTTGGCATAGTAAATGGAAAGGTGAATGTTTGACTCAGAGAGCAAACATGTAGCTATATCCCTCACAGATCTGATAATCCCATTTTTATTAGGTATATTCTCAGCTCATTTCCAAAGCTAAACTCAGTTCAAAATCGTAAAATTGCATACAATGGTGGTATTTCTGGAAGAATAATAGTACATCACCCTTAATATTTCAGCCTGCAGCAAAGTATACAGGTTGGAAGAGACAACAACCTCAAATGTCATAGTCTTAAGATTCTCGAACATATTCTTTTTTTATGATTATGTACACCACCGCATTCTTTTTTTTCTTTCTTGCCAAAACAGAAGAGTCATTAATAGAGAAACTGTAAGTTTTATCAGACTGAATTAAAACTAGAAACCCTGACTTAATTGAGAAATAATGCTTATGAGGATATAATTTACAATAACTAAAATTTCATCTTATTACAATGACCCCAGAATGACAATCTAACAATATTTGTTAGAATACTTTTTTCCTATACAACTTACAGAACTCTACATTATTTGAATAAAATAGTGGTAGAAAACTGTTAATAATACACATTGTACGACATTTTAAAAACAGGATTTAATAAAATATAATGCATATATAGAAAGTTCCTAAAACTTAGGCATACAGTTTAATTATTTTAAAAAAATCAAACCTCTGTAAGCAAGCTACATGTCAAGGAGAGTCTATTGTTAGCCATTGGGCTGCCTGCTCCCTACTTTGCACAACTGACTTGCTCTCCTCTCACGTAACTGTTATCCTGAAAGGCTTGGTAATAATGGTCTTGCTTTGCTATGCTACTTTTTTCTTTCCAACCATGAATGCATTCCAAATACTATAGTTTATTTGAATCAAATCATATATATGTATGACTCTATATTGGCTTCTTTCAGTTAGCATGATGTTCCTTGAGATTCACTCATGTTGTTCCATGTAATTATAATTTAATAATTGTACTTACTGTATACTCATAGTATAACACAGCATGTTACTGTATTCATCTGCATAATATATATTGGTGGTACAGTTTATTGATATTTTCCACATCAGCGCGTAGTTGGGACTACTAAGGAGAATGCTGCTGTGAACACTGGTACACATGCTTCTCTAGTGCACTTGCATGCACCGATATTCAGTTCACATGAGAAATGAGGAGTCTGAGGCAGGTAAATAACTTGAGGTCAGGAGTGCAAGACCAGCCTGGCCAACATGGTGAAACCCCCTCTCTAGTAAAAATACAAAAAATTAGCCGGACGTCATGGTGCATGCCTGTAATCCCAGCTACTCGGGAGGCTGAGGCAGGAGAGTCACTTGAACTCAGGAGCCAGAGGTTGCAGTGAGCTGAGATTGTGCTACTGCACTCCAGCCTGGGCGACAGAGGGAGACTCCTTCTCAAAAAAAGAAGTGAGGAGTCAGTCTCACCAGCTGTGTTGGAGCTTTTCCATTGCTACAGTTACTCACCAAAACTTAGCTCCTTCTGTCCTTTTAATTGTAGCCTCTTTGGAAGATAAACACAGGATATACAACAGTGGTTTTAAATTGCATTTATTTGATGAGCACTTTGGTTGAATACTTTCTCTAAGTTGAATAAGCCAAAATCTCTTTTCTGAAAAGCCTCATTAATGCTCTTGCCCACTTTTCTACTGGCTCGTCTTTTTTAGTTTTAGTCTATTATTGTCTTATTTTCAAATTTCTATTTTTTTTACTATTAGTTTAGGTTACTCAGTAATATAATTTATTTTGGATAAAATTTTATATTTGGCAACATTGAGAAATTTACAAAATAATTTTGTTTATTTGAAAGTTTTGTGTTTTCTATATATAAATTCGTATTATCAACAGAAATGATTGACTTGTTTATCTTCTAAACCTAACTTTTAATTTCTTTTTTTTTCTCAGCACGTTGGGTAAAAGTAGAAAATCATTGATTGTTAGTGGTGGTAGTGTATATTCCTGTATTGTTACTAATCTCCAAAGAATAATTTAAATAATTCACCATTAAATACATTTTTAAAAAATACAAATACCTTTATTTGGATTATAAATTTAAAAAATTCTATTTTAAAGAAAATTTCTATTTTTAATTTAAAAAATTCTATCTTGAATACATGTTGAATTTCATCATTTTTTCTTCATTTTTTGAGTATGTGATTTTAATCCTTCATTTGGTTCATATTGTGAATTATATTGATGCTTTTAAATCTCAAGGTATTTATTTAATTAATAAATTTAGACCTCATATAAAGAATGATTTAAATGTAAATTTCCCTTTTTATGAATATTCTTGTCAGGTGCTGTTCCTTGAGATTCATTCGCATTGTTCACTCATTCATGTAAAGTTATGGCTGGTCCATAAATTAAGTTGAGACTCATCACCCTTTTATTCTATTCTCTGGAGGAACTTACAGGAAGTTGGATCATTTTTAAAAAACAATTAGTAGAAATTAAAAAGATTCACTAGTTCCTCAAGTTTTTTTTGGAATATTTTAAATTACAGATTAAATTACTTTAATAATTATGGGATTCTTTATTTAAAATAAATTTCTTTCTGCATCTATTCTGACATTTGTCTAAGAATTAATATATTTCATTTCATTTATTTATTTATTTATTTTTTGAGACAGAGTCTCACTCTGTTACCCAGCTGGATTCCAGTGGTGCCATCTTAGCTCACTGCAACCTCCACCTTCTGGGTTCAAGTGATTCTCCTGCCTCAGCCTCCCGAGTAGCTGGGATTACAGGCACCCACCACCCTGCCTGATTAATTTTTTGTATTTTTAGAAGACACAGGGCTTCACCATGTGGGCCAGGCTGGTCTTAAACTCCTGACCTCAAGTGATCTACCTGTCTTGGCTTTCCAAAGTGCTGGGATTACAGGCATGAGCCACTGTTCCTGGCCTCTCATTTAAATTTTAAAAGTAACTTGCAAAATATTATCTATAAGATTTTTTAACATAATTATAATATCTGTAGGATCTGATATCATAGATATTAGTAATTTATGCTGATGCTTGCCATGAGTATTTACATTATTATTCTCTCTTAACAATTTTTTTTTTGTTGTTGTTGAATACCTATTTGTATATTTTTTTCTATTTCATTAGTGCCTGCATCCAATACTTCCTTTTTTTTTTTTTTTTTTTTAATTTGGCTTTTGGGTCTCTCCTTATCTCTTATACTTTCTCTCTTTCTTCTTAAACTTTTTCTAAATTCTTGATCTAGATTCCTGGATTACAGATGTTGAGACTTAAAAAAATGCATATACGTAAGACATAAAAGCCCAAGGTTAGCCTTTGTTGAATCCCTCAAGTTTGATATTTCATATTTCATTGTATTTTAGTTCAAACTATTTTTTAACTTCATTTTGTTTTCTTTTGGGGTGGATGGAGTTTCGCTCTTGTTGCCTAGACTGGAGTGCAATGTCATGATCTTGGCTCACTGCAACCTCCGCCTCCCAGGTTCAAGCGATTCTCCTGCCTCAGCCTCCCGAGTAGCTGGGATTACAGGCATGTGCCACCACGCCCAACTAATATTGTATTTTTAGTAGAGACGGGGTTTCTCCATGTTGGTCAGGCTGGTCTCGAACTCCTGACCTCAGGTGATCCACCCACCTCGGCCTCCCAAAGTGCTGAGATTACAGGCATGAGCCACCTCACCTGAGCTTTTTTATTTATTTTTATTTAATTATTTATGTTTTTGAGACAGAGTTTCGCTCTTGTTGTCCAGGCTGGAGTGCAACAGCATGATCTCAGTTCACTGCAACCTCCACCTCCCGGGTTCAAGTGATTCTCTGTCTCAGCCTCCTGAGTAGCTGGGATTACAGGCATGTGCCACCATGCCTGGCTAATTTTGTATTTTTAGTGGAGACGGGGTTTCTCCGTGTTGGTCAGGGTGGTCGCGAACTGCTGACCTCAGGTGATCCTCCCACCTTGGCCTCCCGAAGTGCTGGGATTACAGGCATGAGCCACCACAACTGGCCTTAACTTTATTTTTGATTTATCCTTTGATCTGTGGAAGAATGTTGCTTAATTTTCAAATCTTTTGGAGGGGGATATTCTAATTTTTTGTGAATATTGTTCTCTCATTTCATTCTGTTTAGGACACCACATGTTATTTGAATGGCAAAACGTATTTAACACCTGCTTTATTACCTAAATATAATGATATAGTTATTATAAAGGTGTAATCACTTCTTGTCATTTCCAGTGCACTTGAAAATAATTTATACTCAATTTTTGTTGAGTCAAGTGTCTTAAACATAATAAATTAAGCAGATTGTATTAATTGAATTGTTCAAAACCTCTATGGCTTGATGGATTTTTAACTCTTATTTTATTAGTTATTCAATGAATTGTGCTAAACCTGTTCTACAATTATCAGTTTGTTCATTTCTTTTGTTGTAGTTCCATCAGTTTTTCATTTTATATATTTTAAAGGTATGTTATCAGGCCAGGTGCAGTGGCTCAAACCTGTATTCCTAGCACTTTGGGAAGCAAAGGAGGACGGATCATTTGAGGCCAGGCATTTCAGACCAACCTGGCCAACATGGTGAAAACCCGCCTCTAGTAAAAATATAAAAATTAGCCAGGGTTGGTGGTGGGCACCTGTAGTCCTAGTTACTCGGGAGGCTGAGGCAGGAGAATCATTTGAACCCAGGAGGTGGAAGTTGCAGTGAGCTGAGATCACACCACTGTACTTCAGCCTGGATGACAGAGTGTGATTGTCTCAAAAACAATAATAAATAAATAAATAAATAAATAAATAAATAAATGGTATGTTATCAGATATAATAAATCTAAGCATTATTATATCTTTTTGATAGGTTTGACAGTATCATTACTAAAAGTCCTTTTTTATTTCTAGAAACAATGTTTGCCTTAGATCTACATTTTCTAATACCAGTATTGCTAAATCAATTGATTTTTGGTCTCTGTTTGATATAATTTTTTTATTCTTTTCTTTACAAATTTTCAGTACTTTTATGTTTTAGATAAGCCTTACAGAGACAGAATATAGAGTTTTTCTTTTGCTTTTGTTTTTGTTTTTGTTTTATTTTATTTATTTATTTAGTGTAGTTTAAAAAACTTTGTAAGAAGCCAGGCATGATGGGTCATTCTTGCAATCCCAGCATTTTAAAAGTCCTAGACGATCAGCTTGCTTGAGGCCAGGAGTTCAAGACCAGCCTGGGCAACATAGCTAAACTCCGTCTCTACAAAAATTAGCCAGAAATGGTAGTGTGTGTGCCTGTAGTTTTATCAAGAGGCTGGGGCAAGAGGATCACTTGAGCTGGGAAGGTCATGTTAGAGCTGCAGTGAACTGTGACCCCTGCACTTCAGCCTGGTTGATAGTGAGACACTGTCTAAAAAATAATAATAATAATAAAAACTTTATAAGATTGCATTTATTCTATTTACCTGCTATATAACTAATGCCTTGTTTTGATTACATTCTGCGACCTTACCTTGTGCCTTGCATTTTTCCGCCACCTTTGTTTCTTTTTAATCTCCTTTTCTTTTGGATTGTTTATGAAACAAATTGTTTATTTTTTTCTGTATGTTTATTTTGAAGTTTTATATATTTCACTAAAGTAACTACTTTTCTTTTATACTTCTAATAAGTGATTACCTGAAAGATCACGACATTTGCTAAAGTTTTTACTTTACAACAGTGGCCCAGAGTATTTTGTAGACCCTTGAATGTTCTTTGGATACTTTTCAAGGATCTAGAAGGTCAAAACTATTTTCATAATAAAATGTAGATGGTATTTGCCTCTTTCACTCTAATTCATTCACAGGTATAAAGTTAAAGTTTTCCAGAAGCTAAACGATGTGTGGTATCACAGGAGAGTAAATGCGGAAACATATATTAGAAATCGTCTGCCTTCTATTAAACCAATCATTAATGTACACGTTTTTTTTTCCTGTCTTCTTGCCACTTTTACTATGCTCTTTGCTGTCTTTGTTTCTCTGAAGACACATGCCAGAGTGCCTCGGTGTGCTTATATTTATCTAGCTTTTGTTTTATTTGTCTTCTGAATCTGTGTATTGACTTCTTTTTACCTATTTGCAAAAATTCTTAGCCATCATCTCTTTCAATATATCTCCTGTTCATTCCCTTTCTTTGCTGTTCTTGGGTTGGGACTCAAATTTGAAGTTTTATACTTCTCAGTGTAACACGTTTTTCTCTTATTCTCATATATGTTTTTTCCAAACTTTTGTCTCTCCAATCATCATTCTAGACCTTTTTTACTGAGCCATCTTTCTATTCACGAATTCTTTCTTTAGCTGCTTTTTAATATGTTGTTAAACCCAACTTTACATTTCATAAATATTTATTTGTCTAATTTCTAAATGGAACATTTTATAATCTATTATCTCAGATATACCCTGATGAAAGTTTCAATTTTGTATCTTATATTCATACACATAGCAAACCTAATTAAATTAATGTCTGCATTAGAAAATTCCAATATCTGAAATGCCTAAATATTCAATTCTGCTGTGTATTGTTTTTATTCTTCATGTTATTCTCCTGATGTACTTCATGAAGTTTTATTTCCTTATATTCTTGGTTATTTTTATTCTCTTCCAAGAAACAGGTCTTATGAAAATATATTGACATAAGTAATGTTATTGTCATCCAGAAAGAATTTCCATTTTCCTTAGTCAGGAGCCTGACAGAATTCCAGGATCATCATAAACCATTTCAAGCTTGGCATTTTCCGGATCATCTCAATGGCTTAAATCTGGGCTCCAGTCCTGGCAAGGGCTTGATGACTTCCGCCTTAACTTTGTAATTAGGATGCCGACATTTCTGATCCTAAGTAAAAGCAGAGCATGTTTACTAAGGCCTCCACATGTGGAAGATTCTGGACTTTAACATTTTGATCCAAACCTGTGAGATTGGCCAATGTAGCTGATTCTCTCATGTGACATTTCCATGTAGAAAGCACACCTATGGCAAAAGTTGACCCCACATTTGTATTAATGATTAACCTCCCTCAATTTTCATATTCCTATAAATTTTTCCTGTTTGTCTTGTAATAGCTTGTAAAACATCTAGTGCTTTAAGCATATTCTTTTCCAGTTTCCTAAGGTGACATTAGATGGTGGGTTGTCTACATTCTCTAATATGCAACTACTGGAAGTGTAAACTATAATATCCTTTCATTTTAACTCATGTAATTATTCTGAAACAGTAAATATATATCAAACTAAGTCATAGTTTTCTTTATGGGATGGTTATCTATTAAGCTTCATTTACTTTTTCAAAACTGTTTTGTTATCTGATCAACTATACCTGGCCATATAAGCAATACAAAATAATCAGTTATTTTAGCTGGTTCTTATTATGTTATTATTAACCAGTGAAGTCTCTATGTAATGCATATGTTAGTAATCTAAAAGATTACAGAATACATTCTATAATTAAAAGAGCAAAGCATCTTGGTTCAAATTCCAATTCTAACTTGTATCAAGTTTGATTCATTTGTTAAGCTAATTTATTTAAATCACAATCCTTAATTTGTTAATTCAGGGACTTTATAGCTCATAGGCTTATTATAAGACAAACTGAGATAATGAGATGGTGAATAATCCAATTATTTTAGAGCGTAAACATAATTAATGGAAAGAAGATGAGATCTATGAATAAACAACAGTAATATTTCAAATCTTGCATTTCAAATTCTTGCATTGTTATTAGTCAACTGTCACCACATTAATGCTGCACAACAAACCACCCCCTTACTAGCTGGAATACAACAATAAGTATTTCTTTCTTTCTGAAAGGGAACTGATTGTCATTAGCCACCAGTTTGGAGCTAGCTGGGCTTGGTCCAGGTGTTAAGCTGAGCTCTGGTCTGCTGCATGTGTCCCTATCCTGGGTATGAGTTTTTCATGGTAATGGCAAAAGCACAAGATACTAAGCTAACTCTACTCGTGACACATTCGTTAATATCCTATTGATGATAGAGGGTCTCATGAGCCAAAAAAAAAAAAAAGAAAAAAATATCTAGGAGGAGGAGTTAACTCTGCCAACCATAAAGCCAACGTAAATTATATGAAGTGGGAAGTATATCCTCCCACACAGAGTTGTGATGAGAAAGAAATTGAATGCCACATGAATATGTTGTTTGAAATGTCATACTTATTTGTTAAGTGTTTATGTATATCTTTGACTCTCAAGAAAATCAGATCATAAAAAGAGGAGTGGCTCATCTCACAAAATGTTTGGAAATCCATCTGCCTTTATTAAGCACTAGAGGCTAAAGAGTTGGTTTCGATGCCATTTGATATATGATACACTAGCATAAATTGTATTCATCTAAGATCAATGATTAAAAGGAGGACATTTATCATTCTCCCCTATCAGGCACAGAGGAGAAGTGGTGCACTGCCCTAGTGGTACTGCCATAAGATGTCTCTCTGATTTGCTTTCTTTACTCCAACATTGCATATTAAAGCACATTCCCAATTAATAAAATGTCAGTAATTGGCAAACAAGTGCGATGCATCAATGAATTCTATTACAAATAAGTATTTTTTCTGTAAGAATTGGTAGAGTGGGAAATATAATCCATGGCAGGTTGGATGGCATAAACACTTGATAAAGGCTGATGGAAATGTATAAAAAATTCTTATGACAGGTTTACATTCATCTACTGAAGGTAAATCTGGTTTAATGTACTTTTTTGCATCAATCAATTTGATAATTTTATGTGAGTTTTTAATGCTACATGAAAAATATCTAAAATATTTTTAATATTTACATCTAAATATTTTTTAGATATAAGATATCTAAAATAAAAAGTTTTGACAGTTGATTGTATTCCATTTTCTTGCAGATTGTCTACATGGGCTGGTGTGAAGCCCGGGAGCAAGACCCCCTCCAGGACAGAGCGTACTCCCCGACCTTCCTGGCCCTGAGGGGCTCATGTCTCTACAAGTTTCTGGCACCTCCAGTAAGTGTTTTATCGAAATTTATTGGTCTTTTCCATATTATCACAAGAGATTGACACCAACTTAACAGCACCAAATAGTATACCATCAATATTTTTGAAAAATAATATAGAGAAAAAAATGGAAATCAGTTTATCTGATTTAACTTACTAAAAATATATGTTCTGACATTAAACATTTGCTTTATCACCCTTGAAAATCTGGAACTTACTTCTTTATAAATAGTGAACCTATAAAATAATGGATCAAATTATAATGCCATTACAAATCACCTGAAGACATGGGAAAGGAGATTTTAAGAAACATTTTCAAGCATATGTCAGTGTATTTTGTTCATTGAATAAAAATTAAAGAAATGAATATATCAAAAGTGAAATAAAAAAGAATAAACTGTTTTAGAGCTATACATGAATGAACATGTTTACTAAACTCTTGTTTTCCAAGGACCTTTTGAAAGTTCTTTTAAATTTATTTGGCACTTTTAATTACTAGTAATTTATTCTTAGCAAAGAATAACAAGGCAATCTCAAAATGATAGCATCTTATCTAGCTACTATTAAGTCTATCTCACCCTAGTGGTAATCCCATAAGATTATGTTAACTCTCATGGTGTTCAACGTTTAAATTAGATGATTCCATCCTTGGCAAACATCATAAATATATTCTGGTAAGCTATCATTTATGACAGTCAAACTATGTTTATCTATGTTGTACAAGTCTCTAAATAAAATCAATAGCATTTTCATCTTCTATTACATTCTTTATCCTAGTTATTGAGATTTGTACTAGATATGTATAGATACCTATTGCACTTCAAGTCTTGCTTTTGGAAACATGTACCTTGGAGCTCAGAAGACACTTAATAAATATTTATTGAATATAAATACCAAATGCCAGACCAGTCACTTGCAGGTCTAATAATACATAGGATTTAGAAATCATCAGGTCTGACTTGCTGCTGTTTTAAATGTCTGTCTCTACACAAAGTTTAAAGCACTAGGAAGACAGAGGAAAAATTGATATTTATATATTTTACTCTATTCCTACTCTGAATAATTTATTTGATGAGACAGTTAAATATATGTTTCCAACCTAAGTAAGTGAAATAACTGCATTATGCTTTTGGTATGTTTGCAATGTCACAGTCATCTTGGAATTTCTTAATATAAATGATGTATATTTAAAAAATAGAGCTGTGTTGAGGTCCAGTATTCTGTGTATTTAACTAGTGGTAAATTGAGAAAAAAATTATGAGTGTGGAATGTAAATACTTAGTATTTATAGGTAGAGAATGCATACATTATTTAAGTATATAAGAACACTGGGCAAATGAGAACTGTTGCACATAACATAAATCATTTGCTGAAAGCATAAGACAAATGGTGACAAAGCTTGGAATAGAGGAAACAAAAGCATTATGTAGGGTCCTTTATGAGCGTGGCTTCACAGATGAGAGACTAAGTAGATACATCTGTGAAAGTTTTTCTTATTTTTCACTGTATTATGCAAATCAAATACAGTGGTAAATAACTTTCTAAAACAAATTAAACATTATTTTTGTATCTTTTAAAGGTGACCACCTGGGACTGGACGAGAGCAGAGAAAACATTCTCAGTTTATGAGATTATGTGCAAGATCCTCAAGGTATGATCAATATGTAGTCAGTATTTGAATGGCTTTTCCTCAGCAAATAGTGCCTCTGGGCTCATAAGTAGCTCATGAAAACAAATGATTCATGGAATGAAAGAAGAGACACTATAAAGACAAATGAAAGAGAAAGAACATAAACTAGACAAAAAAGAGAAAATATAGAATGCACAGAAGTGCACTGGCACTCAGCTATCTGCTTAAATAACTCACAAGCAGTCTCTGTAGTCCCGCAGTGGGTGAGAGAACAGGGAGAAGCTCCTCAGGAGTTCACTGGGGAAGAAGAAAACTCAGTTGAAAGTAGTCTGAATTTAAACGTCGGTTGTTACCATGTGTTTTTTTTTTTTTTTAATTCTTTTTTTTCTGAATAAAATGCAAAAGAGAAAGATTTGGGTAAAACTTGGAATTAGAAAATACCAAGAAAAATGCAAAGAAAAGTTTTGCTGTTTTGTTCTTAATCTCATAGCTTGACCATCTTTTTGCATATGTAAAAGGACATTTGACTGTCATGTATCAGTTGAATTTCATGCCATATGCAGGATTATTGCAATAGCAAGCCATCACAAATTCTGTAAAATGTCACATGGTTTCTATAGCGTTTTTTAAAGAATTAAAATTGGAATAACCTATAAAACATGAAGACTAATATATATTCACTTTCTACTTTAGGGTTTGTAGGCTTGGACTCACCTCAGATTGATAATTAAATTCCTGCATAAGGTTGACCTTGTTTCTGTATCCACGGGGAGCTAATTTCCCTTTGCTTTATTTTAGCTATTTCTCTTCCTGTTAGAGACTTAGCAGAGTAAAAAAAAATGCTGAAACATGTAAAATATAATAAAATGCAGCAAAAGTGTCTGAAGGCAGAGAGACAAAAATTATAATTACCTCAAAAGTGTTCATATTTTCTGTTCCTTATGGAGAACTCTGGATTAAAGCTGAAGTTCTCTGAAGTTCAAAAGCCAACTAAAAATATAGTTCATTGACTGCTCATCAATGTCCATGCTTTGAGTTCTTTTGTAGGCGTGATGGTGGAAGGATAACCTGAAATACTTGAGTGTATTGTTAGTAAAGAAGGGTCTGACAATTTCTTAAACAGCTGCTAGTATCTGAGGAAAAGGAGATCATACCCAACTCCAGTTTTCTGAAATAATTGCCAAAATGGCTAATGAGATAGCTATCTTTTTTTTGGAGATAGAGTCTTGCTCTGTCGCTCAGGCTGGAGTGCAGTGGCATGATCTCAGCTCACTGCAACCTCCACCTCCTGGGTTCAAGCAAATCTCTTGCCTCAGCCTCCTGAGTAGCTGAGACTACAGGCACATGCCACCATGCCCAGCTGATTTTTTGTATTTTAGTAGAGACAGGGTTTCACCGTGTTGCTCAAGCTGGTCTTGAACTCCTGAGCTCAGGCAATCCACCCACCTCGGCCTCCCAAAGTGTTAGGATTACAGGCATGAGCCACCGCACCTGGCCGAACTGAGTATTTTTAGCAAAGCTATTCATGTAATTAGGATAAGAAAAGAAAGAAGGAAAGAAAGAAAAGAAAACAAAAGAAGGAAAAGAAAAGAAAAAAGAAGAAGGAAGGAGGGAAGGAAGGAAGGAAAGAAAGAAAGAGAGAGAGAGGAAAGGAAAGAAAGAAAGAAAGAAAGAAAGAAAGAAAGAAAGAAAGAAAGAAAGAAAGAAAGAAGAAAGAAAGAAAGAAGAAAGAAAGAAAGAAGAAAAAGAGAAAGAAAGAAAGAAAGAAAGAAAGAAAGAAAGAAAGAAAGAAAGAAAGAAAGAAAGAAAGAAAGAAAAGAAAGAAAAGAAAGAAGAAGAGAAAGAAGAAAAGGGGAGGAAGGGCAGGGAGGGCATAGAGGGGAGGAAGGAAAGAAGGAAGGAAGGAAGGAAGGAAAAAAGAAAACTGCCTCAACAAATCAACTTTGTCTATTCTCTATCAGTACACTAATATAACTTTTCTCATAGTAATAATGCAACACATGTTTATATATTCTTACTTAGACTTAAATTATTTTCTAACCACTCTCCAAGTAGCTACATGATATTTAAAATCCTCTCTTTTAAAAAAAAGCAATTTAAACATTCGAACATAAAGCAGTTTATTATAATAGTTAAAAAGGATAATTTTAAAGGAAATAATAAACATGTTTAGCTCTATCAAGATATACACTCAATATTTTATATCTCTGTTACAATTTTTGACAAAGTTAAGATTATGCAATTCATGATCTGCTATTTTGTGTAAAAATATGTCTTGAGCTTTTTTTCTATGACAGTTAATGTTCCTCAAAAACACTGGTAACTTTTTGATAGATTTCATCTATCCCATCATTTGTCTATATTCATTGAGTCCGCTTTAAAATTTTACATTTAGTTTTATCTCCCCACATGTTCTTGCTATCAGGCATATCACAACAATCATTATTTGAATGGTTTGATAGAAAATTAAATGTTTGCTATATACCAGGTAACCTCAGCACTTGTTACGTGGCTGAGAAAAACGCAGAAAAAGCCACTGCTTTCATTGAGCTTGCATTTTATTAGGTGATATGATGTTAAGTAAATCCATAAAGATGACAAAAATAGTAAGTAAATAAATGAGACAAAATAATAATATGTAGGAAGGACTGATGTTGGCTCAGAGACTTTTATGCAAATTTTTGTTTCCTTTAGTCTAAATTCTGAGCTTTGGAAATCCCGTGTGGAAAAATATTTTAACATATTCAAGATATTAAATTCATGTGTCCAAATTGCCTCCTACAAAAGTCATCCTAACTTATGCTTCCATCAGAAGTGTCTATGAGAGTGCCTGTATATTTACATTTTGACCAAATTAAAATCAAAGACTACTTCTCATTTTAACTTTCTATATAAAATTTTCTATAAGCCTTAGTTTACTTGAATTTTTTTATATACTTTAAGTTCTGGGATACATGTGCAGAACGTGCAGGTTTGTTACATAGGTATACATGTACCACGGTGGTTTGCTGCACCTATCCACCCATCATCTAGGTTTTAGGCCCCACATGTATTAGGTATTTGTCCTAATGCTCTCTCCCCCATTGCCCCCAACCCCCCAACAGGCCCCGGGGTGTGATATTCTACTTGGGAAAATGTTTACATAGGTTAGTGAGGCCTGGAGATAAGTATTCTCAGACATCAAATACAATGTAAATTTACCTTCAGTTGTTGTATTTAATTAAGGAAGTCCCCCTCCCCTTAGTAAGTACAATGCTGGTGCTATACGCTTTGTGGCTTGACATTAGACATATAAAGCCATCCTTCGAGCATCCCTTTTCCCAAAGGAAAATTTCATGTAGCATGAGAACAGAGGAGTGGCTTCTAGATTCGATGCTAAATGGATTATTTTCCTGCATGCAGGTTACCTTCTGGCCTTCTGTGTCAGGATCACTGGTTGGAAAATGATTAGCTTGATAAGGAAGCCAGTCAGATAGGTGGGGCTGGTGAGCAAATCAGAAGGGGCATCTTCTACAGCCTAAATCAGAAGGGGAGTCTTCTACAGCCCAGCCCTCTCCTGCCATGAGGTATCAGTTCTGATGCAAGCTGTGCAAGTCGTAGACTTCTGCCTCCAGAAACGGATCCCTCAGATGAGGCTAATTAAAAGTCAGATTTGAATATCTGGAACACAGAAGAACTGGCCTGTGACCATTAATCAGGGAAATCCTGTCCCTTCTGATGTGTTGATAATGAAGCTACACTAGTAATAACAAAAATGAAGCAATAAGATTTATCTGGTATATATAGCTTATATGTATGTGCCAGGTATTCTCGTAAGTGCTTAGTATATGAATTCAGTTTATATTTACAGGACCACTGTCAGTTATTGTTATTCCCATTTTAGAGATTTGGAAACTAAGGCAAAAAACAGTTTAAGTAAATAGCCTAAGGTCACATAGCTAGTAAGTATCAGAGCTAAAGATATGAATCTTGCAATGTCTCAAAATTCTGTGCTCTTGCACATGATACTACACTGTCTCTATCTCTCAGTGTAAATATTGATAATTTGGGAAAAAAGATGGGAACCAGAGAGCCAGCCTGGTACTGATGAGAGAGCAAAGGTTTCAAAAAAAGAGGAACTTGGCGACAAATGCCACTTCTGTTACTAAAACATTACCCTTTACGAGTGTATTGGGCACCATGAACTTCAGTTCTTCATCTGTGAAATGCAGCTATTGGTGAAGAGGATGCTGTGAAGATTAGCGATTGGTTAACTGACTTGTGAATGCATTTCTGTCTGTTAATTAATATTACAGTTACTTCGAGTACCTTCTATGTGCCAAGCACTCCACTAGGTATTAAGGATCAATACAACTGTATAAGAGAGTTGAACTCACAAAAATTCCAGCTGATGAAGGATTTTAGGAAGGGCATTTTGGAGGAGGCCTTTAATGTACTGAAACCTAAGTGACTGTGAAAGGGCTCCACAGAGGAAGATGTGTCATGGCAGGGATTGGAGTTCAGCCAGTAGGAGGGGAGGAGCAACCTGGCACAAGGAATAATGTGTAAACTTGCCCAGAGCTACAAAGAACTGTGTGTCCCTTCAACAACGCAAACAAGTTTGTTACAGCTGTAGTCAGCTTGGGTATGAGGTTGGTGTTGGTGTTTGGATGGAGTAGATCATGGGAAAAGGCCTTAATAAAGTACATGAACTTTATCTGAGGAACAAAGGACAGCCATTAAAGCATGTCAAGCATGGGGAGGGACTGAGGTTGCCCATTTAAAAATCCTCTTCGAATGCAACGTGAGATAGAGTTGAAGGGGCCGGAGGGGAGTGCTCCTGGGGCATCTTCTGGTCAACAAGGGCATGGACAGCGGGCTAGGAGGAGAGAGGCAGAGGAGTCGGGACTGAACAGATAGTGCCCTCACGTTAGCCACTCACCTGCATAGACCAGCCCTCTTGCATTGCTCTGGTTTGACTCGTTTTGCTCTGATTCTAGCCTGAGCTGTAACTCCGTAACACGGCACTGTAGTGGTGCATGGCTGGAAAAAAGACAACCTGCATTTTCAATTACAGACTAAAATCTCAAGAAAGCCTCTAATTCTTCCTATTGTTGCATCATATTTTCTTAGCCTATTCTCTTATCTAATCTACTGGAACTTATATTAAACCTTCTTCATTCGTTTTTGAAATTAATATGTACTTCCCATTCTCACTTTTAAGTATGATCCTACTTCCTACATGCAAACTCTCTCAGAATTGCAAATGCCTCCTGGCAGCCCTATCCTGACAGATAACTATCCTTGCTTTTATCTAATACTAAGCCTCCCATTGGGTAATAGATCTCAACCACTCTGACATAAACAGCAATTCTATCCTGATGACTCCAAATGCATATGTTCTGCCCAGATCTTGTCCCTGAACTCTAAGTATTCAACAGTTTATATTTCTGCCTACTGACATACCTAGTAGAAATGTCCATGTTACATGTCTCAAAATTTAGGATCAACAATTGGAGAGAATGTAAAGCAACATGGAAATTAGAGAAAAGAGAAAAAAGCAAAAACTAGAGTTCAGCTATTTTTTTAGAAACTCATGGCAATTAGCTGAGATGATACTAAGTTATAGCACGGAGTACATTTTAGCATTACAGACCTCTGGTGCCTGCCAACAGGGGTTGTGTTAGGAAAACTGTCTTTTTTTCAACTTTGGGACTTTAATAATTAAGAAAATGCAAAACTAGGAATATAAAATTAGGCATGAAAGTGAAACTAGGAAATAAGAACGAGAAAAAGCTCATGATGCAGAGGAAAGTTGGAAAATACCACAAACATTGACAATCTATGAAAAATACCCTATATTTGTAATTAATTCACTAAGACACATATTGAGTACTTTTTCTCCTATATTTTTTGGGGGGCTGTGTATTCTTTGATCACCTCTTTGAATAAAAAGGATTTTGTAAACCAGTGTCTACGGGAAAAAGAAGTAGACCCGCTGCATCTTGCTGTCATCTCTCTGGGCACCACGATCACCTGCCTCCCAGAGGATACTCAAGGCCTTTAGCCCAGGGACAGCTACCAATGGAACTTAGATCTCATCCTACAGCTGAGTTCAGGAGTACAGTTGCAATGATCAGGTTCTTCCTAGTGAGAGGAAGATCGGACGTAACTGCATGACTTGAAACCCAAGTGTAATAGTTGTTATGCTAACAGAACATACATGGGAAACATAGAGGAGTAGTGAAGGGAATGTCTGTCTTCATTCATAATAGATGAGCAGCATATCATTCGTATAAAAATGTACTCTCTATCATTTGACCAGGAAACCCTTAAAAAGTGGAGGATCATTTTGTTTGCAGATATTCAACACCTGCCTGTTTCAGAGCTAACAATAGATTTAGCAAGAACAAGTCTTTGGATGACAAAGATTATTTTTTAGTTTTCATGATGCTGTTTTTCAGCCTGATATTACAAATAAGTTTAAATTTTTGATAAAATATACATAGTGAGCAATATAGTCACACTGATATTCATCTAAAATCATTTTTAGAAAAAAGAAGAAAACATGCCTGGCAGGGTTGAATGAGGAGGGTACTCAGAGTGAATGCAGGTGGGAGACGGGGAAGGAGAAAGAGAGATTGATCAACTAAGTAGATATGCTATGTGGAAGGTGAAATAGGAGCCTTATTTCTCACTGTTAGAGATGAAAGTCATAAATACAGAAAGAAAGAAGCCAAGAATAAATTCTGTAGTATTGGATTACAATTAAAATATTGGTATGCAGCCTCAGTTTGCAATGTGTGTGTGTGTGTGTGTGTGCATGTATATGTGTGCAGCTGTACCTTACTCTGTCCCCAAAATATCTGGGGTCAGAGAGTTCTCAATAGCAAGGAGCACACTCAGCAAAGCTCTCCATTTCTCAGTATTCTCCACTGCAAAAAGCCAGAACTCTGTAGAGAAATGTTTGATGGCTGGGTTGTGGCATAGAAAGTCAAAGATGAGGCTAAGTCATATTACTGTGCTAGGAAATAAGGAGGTGTTCAGAGAATGATGGAGATAGATCAAAAGACATAAAAGCAACTTTCAAGAGCATCTATTGGGCAAATTCATGACAAATTGAGCAATTCTGGGATAAAATAAATGTTAGCAATGGATTATAACTCAACAAATAAAATAGGAAACCATTAAGTCTATCTTCATAAAAATAAAGAAGTGAAAAATGTGACAAGGGACAAAGAACTTATTTAGTTTCAAAGTACCTCCTCAGAAAGAACTTACCGTAATTATAAAAGAAGAAAGGAGAACTTAACAGGGCACAAACGTGACAGCATTGCCTTAATAAATTGATCAAAGTGAACACTTCATTAATGCAACACATCAAAAATTATGCATGTCTGATAGGGTGATAGACTATCATAATTAGCAAAATAGCAGGTTCATGACATTCCCACTAAAGCTGGGTACAAATGAAATCTAACTAGGAGGAAACATCTATCTAATGTAATGTAAAGGAGAAAACCAATGTAATCTAACCAAGTCTAATGTGATTTAACCTATTCTAGTCCTGAGAAAATCTCCAACAAACCCAAGTGAGACACATTTTATATAAAATAAATGTCCTGTTTTCTTCAGTAGTGTCAAAGTCATTAAAGTTAGGAAAAGATCAAGGCATTTTTCTCACTGAATGCAAGTATCATCACAGAACAACCACATGCAGCAGAGGATTCTGAACTGGTGAGTCATGAATGAAGCCCAAGGACTAGACCACATCAGAGTTCTTGCTTTGATGATTGCATTGTGTTTATGTAGGTGAATGCCCTAATGCTCTTGTTTGCAGAAGGTACACACACACTGAAGTATGAGGGTGGGACGTAATGAAGTATCACATTGGTAGTTAACAAATAGTTCAGAAAATAAGTATTTGTAATTCACTTGCAAATGTTCTTTAAATCTGATTGTATTAAAAATTATTCCATGTCAGGAGTTTCTATATAAACAGAAATGTAAAACAAGCAAACAAGAAAAAGCAAACCTGCCTCATTTAGAAACAACGCAGTAAATTATTATAGAAATCCATAAAGGCTACCAGGCTTGTACAACATTCTAAGACAGTGCTAAAATTGTGCTCAAATTAAGAATAGCTAGGAAGAAATACTACCAAAACTAAGTAGAATAAACAAAGACATAAATAGAAAAAATAACTTTTTAAAATTAAAATACTGGAATAATTACATCTTCAACAAATAATGTGTCAATTTATTTATAACCCTTATATTTTGATATCAAATAAATATTTTCCCATAGCCCATATTTATTTGTGATTGAAAAGCTAAATCTAATATTATTATTTCTTTTATCACTACTGCTTGCATTTTTAATAGAAAAGATATGCTCCAAATTAGAGTATGTTTCTTATAAGACAGTTTAAAATAACAGCAAAATAAATCAATATAAAAATATAGAAATATATAATATACACATAAATTAAGATATAACGGAAGATACTGCATGATATAAGAGTATATCGATATCATTATTAGACAAATGCTAAAGATCTGGGAGAGACAAAAATATTTCCAGCAGACTGTAATTTATGTGAAGAATCATTTTACAGTAGAATTTTATATCAATGGCAGGTATTAGTAGAAACTATTGTAAGAACACCGAAGTAACCACTTTTTAAAAAAGTTACATTTTAGGGAGGCCATTTGTCTTTATCTGTTTTCTGTTGCTACAACTGAATACCACAGTCTGAGTAGTTTATAAGGAATAGAGGTTTAACTATTAGCTCATGGGTCTGGAGGCTGGGAAGTCCAAGAGCATGATGCCTGCATGTGGTGAAGGTCTACCAGTTGTGTCATAACATAGAGGGAAGCGTCACAAGGAAAGATGGCAAGCATAGTAGCTCAGGTCTTTTTCTTCTCTCTATAAAGCTACTAAACCCATCACAGGGCCCCAACCTGATGACCTTATCTAATTCTAATTGCCTCCCCAAGTCCCTACCTCTTATCAACATATAAATTTGGTTATCAAGTTTGCAACACATAGAATTTTGGAGACATATTCAAACCATAGTACCATCTTAGTAAAAAGAGACGTCTCTGCATTTTCTGGCTATATTTATATCTATTTTCATTTTTAAAATAATTTTTCTTAAAAAGTTTGATTGCTTTACATTTTATTAAGTAATTTAAAATTAACATGGTTCTTTTATTACTGTAACACTTTAGAATTAAATTAGCATAAAAAGTTTAGTCTCTTCCTAAACTACAAGCTTCTGAAAATATGTTTTTAGTTTTTCCTCTGATAATAGAACTTTAATTCCCTGGTGATTTTTAAGAGACATTACAGTCCGTGCACTTAGGTTTTAGTGTTGCTGCTCTGGGTGAGAACTGAGGTTCAGCCATTCCTCGTTCTGTCTATGAACATGCCAGAGAGAACACATCAGAAGGAAGTCACTGCCATCCACAAAGCTAATCCTAGCAACTTCAAATCCAGCTTCCTGTCTTAAAAATATAATAATCATCATTGATTAAAAACATAATTTTATTTTTTATTTTTGTTATCTAATAACATTTTCTTGGTTTATTAATATTTTATCACATATCCTTTTGTGAAAGTGACTCCCATAAATTCCCCATCTGTTACATAAAGTACTTATTTCCCTTTTACCAAGACATCTTTCAAGTGCCAAGTATTAATTAATTAATTCTCATGTTTCAAAATTTGTTTCATTGACCTATAGTTGCTCTTAAAATTTCAAAAGCATCATTGTTTCATATTCTTTTCTTGTTTTGTTTTTTTTTCCAAGGGGAGGTTTCTGATTCTTTTAGCTAGTTCTTGTCTACAGATACCTATGTTCTTTATCTTTCTCACATTATTATTATTATTATTATTTTGCTTTAAGTTCCAGGATACATGTGCAAAATGTGCAGGTTTCTTACCTAGGTATACGTGTACCATGGTGATTTGCTGCACCTGTTGACCTGTCCTCTAAGGTCCCTGACCCCTAACCCCACAACAGGCCCTGGTGTGTGTTGTTTCCCACCCTGTGTCCATGTGTTCTCATAGTTCAACTTCCATTTGTGAGTGAGAACATGTCAGTGTTAGTTTGATGAGGATGATGACTTCCAGCTTCATCCATGTCCCTGCAAAGGACATGATCTCATTTCTTTTTATGGCTATGTAGTATTCCATGGTGCATATGTACCACATTTTCTTTATTCAGTCTATCATTGATGGGCATTTGGGTTGGTTCCATGACTTTGCAATTGTAAATAGTGCTGCAGTAAACATATTTGTGCATGTGTCTTTATAGTTGAATGATTCATAATCCTTTGAGCATATACCCGGTAATAAAATTTCTGGGTCAAATGGTATTTCTGATTCTAGATCCTTGAGGAATTGCCACATTGTGTTTCAAAATGGTTGAACTAATTTACATTCTCACCAACAGTGTAAAAGTATTCCTATTTCTACACAGTCTCTCCACAATCTATTGTTTCTTAACTTTTTAATAATCACCATTCTGACTAGCATGAGATGGTATCTCACTGTGGTTTGATTTGCATTTCTGTAATGATCAGTGATCTTGAGTATTTTTTTTTCGTATGTTTGTTGGCCACATAAATGTCTTCTTTTGAGAAGTGCCTGTTCATATCCTCTGCCCACTTTTTGATGGGGTTGTTTGTTTTTTTCTTGTAAATTTGTTTAAGTTCCTTGTAAATTCTGGATATTAGACCTTTGTCAGATGGGTAGGTTGCAAAAGTTTTCTCCAATTCTGTAGGTTGCCTGTTCACTCTGATGATAGTTTATTTTGCTGTGCAGAAGCTCTTTAGTTTAATTAGATCTCACTTATCAATCTTGGCTTTTGTTGCAATTGCCTTTTGCATTTTTGATATGAATTCTTTGCTTATGCCTATGTCCTGAATGGTATTGCCTAGATTTTCTTCTAGGGTTTTTATGATTTTGGGTTTTACGTTTAAGTGCTTAATCTATATTGAGTTAATTTTTGTTTAAGGTGTAAGGGAGGGGTCCAGTTTCACTTTTCTGCAAATGGCCCACCAGTTTTCCCAGCATCATTTATTAAATAGGGAATCCTTTTCCCATTGCTTGTTTTTGTCAGGTTTGTCAAAGATCAGATAGTTATAGATGTGTAGTATTATTTCTGAAGTCTCTGTTCTGTTCCATTGGTCTATATGCCTGTTTTGATACCAGTACCATGCTGTTTTGGTTACTGTAGCCTTGTGGTATAGTTTGAAGTCAAGCAGCATGATGCCTCCAACTTTGTTCCTTTTGCTTAGGATTGTCTTGGCTATAAAGGGTCTTCTTTGATTCCACATGAAATTTGAAGTAGTTTTTCCTAATTCTGTGAAGAATGTCAGTGGTAGTTGGATGGGAATAGCGTTGAATCTATAAATTAATTTGGGCAGTGTGGCCATTTTCATGATATTGATTCTTCTTATCCATGAGGATGGAATATTTTTCCATTTGTTTGTGGATTCTCTTATCTCATTGGGCAGTGGTTTGTAGTTCTCTGGACGAGGTCCTTCACATCCCTTGTTAGCTGTATTTCTAGGTATTTTATTCTCTTTGTAGCCATTGTGAATGGGAGTTCATTCATGATTTGGCTCTCTGCTTGTCTATTATTGGTGTAAAGGAATGCCTGTGATTTTTGCAAATGGATTTTGTATCTTGAGACTTTGCTGAAGTTGCTTACGAGTTTAAGGAATTTTTTGGCTGGGATGATTGGGTTTTCTAAATATAGGATTATGTCATCTGCAAAAAGAGACAATTTGACTCCTCTCTTCCTATTTGAATACCTTTATTTCTTTCTCTTGCCTGATTGCCCTGGCCAGAACTTCCAATGCTATGTTGAATAGGAGTGGTGAGAGAGGGCATCCTTGTCTCATACTGGTATTCAAAGGGAATGCTTCCAGCTTTTGCCCATTCAATATGATATCTGCTTTGGGTTTGTCATAAATAGCTCTGATTGTTTTAAGATATGTTCCATCAATACCTAGTTTATTGAGAGCTTTTAACATGAAGTGATGTTGAATTTTATCAAAGGCCTTCTCTGCATCTATTGAGATAATCATGTGTTTTCTGTCATTTGTTCTGTCCGTGTAATGAACACATTTATTGATTTGTGTATGTTGAACCAGCTTTGCATCCCAGGGATGAAGCTAACTTGATCATGGTGGGTAAGTTTTTTGATGTGCTGCTGGATTCGGTTTGCCAGTATTTTATTGAGGATTTCACATCAATATTCATCAGGGATATTAGCCTGAAGTTTTCTTTTTTTATCGTGTCTCTTTCCAGTTTTGGTATCATGATGATACTGGCTTCATAAAACGAGTTAAGGAGGAGTCCCTCCTTTTGGATTGTTTGGAATAGTTTCAGAAGGAATGGTACCAGCTCCTTTTTGTACCTCTGGTAGAATTCAACTGTGAATCTCCCTGGTCCTGGGCTGTTTTTGGTTGGTAGGCTATTAATTACTGCCTCAATTTCAGAACTTGTTATTGGTCTATTCAGGGATTAGACTTTTCCTGATTTAGTCTTGGGAGGGTGTATGTGTCCAGGAATTTATTTATTTTTCTAGATTTTCTAGTTTATTTGTGTAGAGGTATTTATAGTATTCTCCAATGGTAGTTTGTTTTTCTGTGGGGTCAGTAGTGATATCCCCTTTAACCTTTTTTTGTTGTGTTTATTTGCTTCTACTGTCTTTTCTTCTTAGTTTACCTAGCAGTCTATCTATTTTGTTAATTTTTTCAAAAAACCAGCTCCTGGATTTATTGATTTTTGGAGGGGTTTTGTGTCTCTATCTCCTTCAATTCTGCTCTGACCTATTTCTTGTCTTCTGCTAGCTATTGAATTAGTTTGCTCTTGCCTCTCTAGCTCTTTTAATTGTGATGTTAGGGTGTAGATTTGAGATCTTTCTAGCTTTCTGATGTGGGCATTTAGTGCTATAAGTTTCCCTCTTAACACTGGTTTAGCTATGTCCCAGAGATTCTTGTACATTGTATCTTTGTTCTCATTTGTTTTGAAGAACTTCTTGATTTCTGCTTTAATTTCATTATTTAACCAAGAGTCATTAAGGAGCAGGTTGTTCAGTTTCCATGTAATTGTGTGTTTTTGAGTGAGTTTCTTAATCCTGAATTCTAATTTTATTGCAGTATGGTCTAAGAGACTGTTACGATTTCAGTTCTTTTGCATTTTCTGATGAGTGTCTTACTTCCACTTATGTGGTTGATTTTATAATAAATGCCAAGTGGCATTTATTATCTGCTGATTTGGGGTGGAGAGTTCTGTAGATGTCTATTATGTCTACTTGATCTAGAGCTGAGTTCAGGTCCTGAATATCTTTGTTAATTTTCTGTCTCATTCATCTGTCTAATATTGACAACTGGGTGTTAAAGTCTCCTATTATTGTGTGGCAGTCTAAGTTTCTTTGTAGGTCTCTAAGAACTTGATTTATGAATCTGGGTGCTCCTCTATTGGGTGCATATATATTTAGGGTAGTTAGCTCTTCTTGTTGCATTGATCCCTTTATCATTATGTAATGCTCTTCTTTGTCTTTTTTAATCTTTGTTGGTTTAAAGTCTGTTTTGTCAGAGACTAGGATTACAACCCCTACTTTTTTTTGCTTTCCATCTCCTTGGTAAATTTTCTTCCATTCCTTTATTCTGATCCTATGTATGTCTTTGCACGTGAGATGGTTCTCCTGAATACAGCACACTGATGGGTCTTGACTCTTTATCCAATTTGCCAATCTGTTTTTTAATTGGGGCATTGTGCCCATTTACATTTAAGGTTAGTGTTATTATGTGTGAATTTGATCCTGTCATCATGATGTTATCTGATTATTTTGGCCATTAGTTGATGCAGTGTCTTCATAGTGTCATTGGTCTTTATATTTTGGTGTGTTTTTGCAGTGGCTGGTACCCGTTTTTCCTTTCCATATTTTGTGCTTCTTTTGGGAGCTCTTGTGAGGCAGGCCTGGTGGTAACAAAACCTCTCAGCATTTGCTTGTCTAGAAAGGATTTTATTTCTGCTTTGTTTATGAAGCTTAGTTTGGCTGGATATGTAAGAATGTTGAATATTGGCTCCCAATCTCTTATGGCTTGTAGAGTTTCTGCTGAGGCATCTACTGTTAGTCTGATGGGCTTCCCTATGTAAGTGACCCGGCCTTTCTCTCTGGCTGCCCTTAGCAGTTTTTCCTTCATTTCAACCTTGGAAAATCTAATGATTATGTGTCTTGTGGTAGATCTTCTTGTAGAGCATCTTAGTGGTGTTCACTGTATTTCTTGAATTTGCATGGTGGCCTTTCTTGCTAGGTTGGGGAAGTTCTCCTGGATATTATCTTGAAGTGTGTTTTTCAGCTTGTTTCCATTCTCCCTGTCTCCTTCAGGTACTCCAGGTTTGGACTTTTTATGAAGTCCCATATTTCTCAGAGGCTTTGTTCATTCGTTTTCATTCATTTTTCTCTGGTTTTGTCTGTATGGCTTATTTCAGCAAGGTGGTCTTCAAACTCTGATATCCTTTCTTCCACTTGGTTGACTTGGCTATTGATACTTGTGTATGCTTCAGGAAGTTCTCATGCTGTGTTATTCAGCACCATCAGTCCATTTGTGTGTATGTTCCTCTCTAAACTGGTTACTCTAGTTAACAGTTCCTCTGACATTTTATCAAGGTTTTTAGCTTCTTTGCATTGTGTTAAAACATGCTCCTTTAGCTCAATGTACATTTCTGCTTCTTCTAGTTTATTCTTATCTAGTGACAGCTATTTATTATCTTTCTCACACTATTATTTTTAAATAATGTCATTTGCACTCCATTTTTTATGATAGGTGTGAGTAAAGCATGATTTTGTCAAAATATTTTTAAATAATTTTATATAATTCTGTAATTTATCTTATAATTCTCAAAATGTTTGTTTACTCTTTGTTTAAAAAGTTATATTCTCACCGTTTTTTAAAGATATTTCTAAAACAATGCAAGATTCTTATTTAAGTCTAACAAGTATTTATCAGCAATGTGATTTGGTAATAGAAAGATTCAGTCACTTTATCTCATTAAGAATTTAATATGTACACAGAAGCTATCTAATTCTGTTTTCCAATATTTGGAGTGAAAAAAATTCACACATATACAAAATAAACCAACATCTTATATTTGTCTCTCTCAAAATCTATTTTGGGGGTATTATTTCCTCAATAAAGTGAGTCTAAAAGCAATATGTTTATGAATGATTATGGATTTCCATGTTGCAGAAATTTATTCCCCATTAAGCTGAGTCAGAAGATAATCCAAATATACTGAAAATAAGCACTGGAAAAGCATTGCTGTTTTAAATCCTAACATTTTAATTTATTGCAATAATTTTAATAAAAATGTGAGAGTACATCTATATTAGGAAAATCTACCTATCATATGCAAACAAATCTTTATGAATTGTGAATAAATTGAATGCTTAAAAATATTACATTTAATAATGACTTATCTTCCATAATAATATCTGGTTAGTAAAATTTTATATGGACACCCATAACATAAAATATCCTTAATGTAAGAAAAAAGCTAGAAAATGGATTTTGTTGCACAAATAATTTGGTGCCGATCTCAAGGATTCATCCCTTAGGATGAGAGCTACTTTTAATGCTCTGTTTAGCTTAAATTCCTTCAGGTCTATTTCGGGTTTTTCCATAGACTTTCTACACTTAATTTGTTTAGATTTCTGTTTACAGAAATGTTCTGCCTTGCAAATTTACATAGTATATGATTGTAAAACTGTTTGACCTTCCAAAACCTTATATTACTGTTTTAAAAGTAAAAATATGATTTTAATGTCAGAAGAAGCCCAGGTGTCATCTCCTTCTGAAGCCTTCATCCACTAAGGAATATTATGGAAAAGTTTTCCAGTGGCCTTCAAATTGGTTTAGAATGTATTTTTAATGATACAGTGACATAGATAGTTTGCAGTGCCAGTTTTCAATACATCATTTCACTACTAATGAAATTAACAATATTTTAACTGTCATGCATATTGTATTAACAATAATAATATTGTTCTTAATGAGAACACATGGACACAGCGAGGGGAACAACACCCACCAGGGCCTGTTGGGGGAGGGGGGGCCAAGGGGAAGGAACTTAGTGGACTGATCAATAGGTGCAGCAAACCACCACGTCACATGTATACCTATGTAACAAACCTGCACTTTCTGCACACGAATCCCAGAACTTAAAGTAAAATTTTTAAAAAAAGAAAGAAAAGAATAATAATAATAGTGTTCTTGATATTTGTGCTATTTTTTTAGAATAATATCAAAATCTATGATGAATATTGTTTCTTATAGAAACTCAGCAGCATATATCAAACACTCTCTACCTCCTGTTACTTAACCTTTACATATTTTAAATAATTGAATTGATATGTCCTATTGCTCAACATTTGTTTTTATTAAAAGTAGAGAAAGTGAAGATTACAGATGTGCTCAGCAGTAACTGCTGAAATCCATAAGCACCCAACTTTTGTGGACTAAGTTGCTCTGTGTTCTTACTATATCCAGACAAGTCCTATTTCTGGAAAATGTGGTTGTACAGGCCTGTAATGTTTACATTAAGTGTGTCAACATATTTATATTGTTTGAAATTGATTTGGAGCAAGTCAAGTTTTTGAATATTTAAGGAACATATGTACTTGATTTACTAACCTTAAGTTATACAATTTCATTTTTATTTGTTTTTGCCCTTCCAGCTTGGGGACTTTAAAATTTTGTCACATACATGATTGAAGGAATGTTCAGCCAAACTTTATCTGAAATATTTCCTATTAACTCATATTTGTATAAATAATAAAATTAGAAGCATGCAAAATTTACCTTTGGGATTATATCCCATAACTGGCTCTTGTCAAAATTGATGTTGTTCCTAAGTTTTTGTAGAACTATTGAGAAAATTTTTTATAGTGTTCCAATTCATTGTGATGAAGAGTAGTTGAGAGAGAAATAATCCACTCCTGTGGATTGTTTTCTTTTCCAAGGATATGTCTAAGGATATAGATAAATAAACACATACATACACAACTATATGTGTATACGTGTGTTTTATCATTGTGTCTTGGAGGTATTGGTTAAAATGGTTTTTATTTTTTTTTATTTTTTATTTTTTTATTTTTTTTTTTTTATTTTTATTTTTTGAGACGGAGTCTCGCTCTGTCGCCCAGGCTGGAGTGCAGTGGCGCAATCTCGGCTCACTGCAAGCTCCGCCTCCCTGGTTCACGCCATTCTCCTGCCTCAGCCTCTCCGAGTAGCTGGGACCACAGGTGCCCACCATCACGCCCGGCCAATTTTTTTGTATTTTTAGTAGAGACGGGGTTTCACCGTGGTCTCGATCTCCGGACCTCGTGATCCGCCCGCCTCGGCCTCCCAAAGTGCTGGGATTACAAGCGTGAGCCACCGCGCCTGGCCTTAAAATGGTTTTTAAATAATAGCTACATTTTTGATAGTTTTTAAATCAAAACATGGAATAATATTCAATTTTGCTGTAGCATTATTACAATATAACCTATTAACTGTTTGCTCTGGATTACAGCCTGTGGACTTCATAGAAACTAAGACAAGTTTTCTGACTATATTCATGGCTACCATTTATTTCTGGAAATAATCTTATTTTTGTTTCTGTAAATGCATTTATAGTTTAGTTATTCATTATATACTAAGTATTACTTAGTTTTTGTATGTCTAATTAACGTGGATTACTGGATTAGTTGGTCAAGAGAAAGAGTAGTGATGTGTTAATAGAATGAACTAGCCTGATGTTACCTGAACTTGAATTCTGGCCCCAGTTAATGTCAACAATATCTTAATGGTATATTATCTTAAGTATCTTCAGAATCCTCATCTTTAAATCAGGAATTATAATTATAGCCACATTATGGGGTTACTATTATGAATAAGTCTATTTAAACTGGTCACTTTTTAAGCATTCAATACATGTTAGTGATTTCTGACTTTAAATTGCTTGTGGAATAAATGCTACCCTTGAAGTGATATCAGTCATGCACACAATGGCAATTCCCTTATTTTTTATCCAGTGTCATTCTCACTTTTTCTGAATAATATAACTTTCTGGCAATTCTGAAGACTTAGGTTTATTTTACCTTAGTCCAAATAGGCATTCGAATAAGTTGTCTTCTCATCCTTGGAATCAGGGAACAGTCTTCTGAGCAAGTGCTTGCTTGACATTAAGAGAATGGATTTATTTCTCTGGTGGTGAGCCGACATTTGATTATATTTGTAACTTTTGAAGATTGCTTTTCTCTGGGCATGGTATAAACTCAATTACAACTACATACAGTATGTAAAGGAAATTGAGAGTGTGTCAAGATCAGAAATAAGGCTACTACTCAGTGATAGGTAATATGCAGAAGCCTGTATTTGGGCAAGGGGAGCTTACATGGCCTCCCTTGGGTCTTCTGTTGAATTGAACCGAGAGCAGAAATGGACATATAACCTTATAACCTTGGCCTGTTAACCCTTAGAGTTCTCCTCTTTCTCCACTGCCCTCGGTCATCAGAAGTCTTCTGAGGATACTAATTGACTCCATCATGTACAATTCCTAAAACTTGCCGAATCGTCTGCTTAGGTTGTATGTCAGTGGGAGGAAGAGGCCAGTCATGCAGTGCAGATAGCTTCTTCAAAAAGGATAGTGTATGTGACAGACAATTTTATTGTAAAAACTTGCTTAATAAAACAATTCAAACAGAATGAATAAGATAGTATTATCCTTTGTCCACATTCTCACACTGAATTTGCAAATCATGTCAGGACTTTTTGTTCAGTACACTCTTTATGGGCTACAGCCTCTTGACTTAGGGGCATATGGCTGATGAAGTGGTAGTTGGTCAATACAAATTATGTGAATGGGATCAAAACACCAAGAATGCAATTTTCAATTTTTCTCATTGGACTCTAAGTGTTGTTCTTAGTAGGCATCATTTTCAGATTCATTTCCTGCTTGGAGAGGCTCTAAGCTTGCACACATTGAAATGTATGACAGCAAAGTGCCACAAACTAGAGCACAGTTACAAGATGGTAGTGGCTCTGTCTACCATTTCTACCAACACCCTTGGGAGGCAGTCTATCTCTATTGTTTTCCATTGTTTACCAGCCCCTAATCTGACCAGTGGTCCTCAAGTGCAACATCCTAAGGCCCTGGTGACATAGAAGCATTGGGCTGTGACCCTGGAATGAGAACAAAGGTGAGACCAGATCCAGTTATGTGTTCGCAGCTCCAACCAGCTTAAAGACTTGCAGACAGTAAATGACCTGCAGGTAAGCAGGCTTCCCATCTGCATTGGGAATCCATCCCAATAACCCTGAGAACAGCTGTTTATTTACTACAGTAATGTGAAAACACAATGTAAATAAAACTAAACAAATACTTAAATTTCATTTTGTTTGGTTTATCTTCTCCCTTATACTTCTGTTTTAGGAGAAATGCTTTCAAATAAATAAAAGTCATACCCATCTCAACAAAAGATTAAATGCCATAGAAAATATTTACTAATTGATCTGATAATTTTTGAACTAATATAATAAATTATAGACATTAAAATTTTATCAAATTTGAGTGCAGAAATAATAACCTGTTGTGGTCAGAATAACAATTTGCTTTGTATTTACACAAGATTGGAATTATCCAGGTTATGTGCTTATGTTTTTTTGATGTTGAAATATTAACTAATACATTGAACATTATAGAGGATATAGTTTTTTTAAATGTCATTTATGGAAGAGAATTACATACAAAAGGAGAGAGGGATGTGTTTTATTACATATATAAATAATGGCTCTGAGTTACACCATGCTCAATCATTTTCATAATCTATTTTTCCAGTAATGTTAAGTAAATAAAAACATATTTTATTAGGGTATATGTACACATCACATAATTTTATATAGTTTAAAATTATTCATTGTTATTTGTAGTTCTTATACATAATACATAACCTGTTTACTATCTAACTGAAATGTGTAAAACTGACAGCAATGCTATTTTTGGATTGTGAGAGGAAATTTGTTTTTGAAGTATTTTTTGAGTGTTGTACTATTTTGTAAAACAACGAGAGAGGAGGACCGAAAGCCTCAGAATGGGCCAGCAATGCTAAGAATTCTTTGTCGAAACTCACTTCTTAGGAATTCCCAACCTATTTCCAACTGCCTTGCATTAAATGTCATTTATATGCCAATGATTCTAAATTTATTCAGAGCTCTCCCTTGCATTTCAAACAAATGCTTTTAGTGCCTTCTGGATGATTCCATGTGGATGTCTAATGAATACCTCAAATACAACTGACACAACGTGTCCTCTGACTCTGCAGACACACACCCCAGTCAAGAGATGTTCTAACTTTTCAGTTGCTCTTGCCCAAGACCTTGGAGTCACTCCTGAAATCTTTTATCATGACCCATATCTGACACTTCAGCAAAATATATCTGGAACCACTGTTGTGACACTGGTGTTAGAAACAAATGCTTGTTCCTTGGTACCAAAAAGAAGAAATAGCACTTGAATATAAATTTGATTTTCTCAGCAAGGCAATCTTTACTTCTATAGAAGGGTGTGACTCGCAGATGGAGTAATGGTGAGAGCATACATGGACACGGAGGGTAAGGGGTTCTTATCCTGATGCAGGTAGTCCCTACTGCTGTGTCGTTCCCCTATTGGCTAGGGTTGGACTCCACAGTGTAAGCTAATTCTTATTGGCTATTTTAAAAAGACCAGGGATACAAGCTGGAGTAGCAGGGTGGGTAGTTTGGTGGGAAGGGCAGTTACGGAACAGGTGACTCAGGATGATTCAGGTCAGAGCAGGTGACCAGAGGTGACTCAGGTCAAAGCAGGTTACCAGGGGAACAGATGTGAACTACTGATTAGAGCTGGTGGGAAAGTTGTGAAACTAGAAGCAAGAGGGCAAAGAAGACCAGGAAGTTAAACTTTAAAATAGAGAATCAAAGAATAAGAGAGCTGAACATACTGACATACTGATTCCTTGAAGAGAACCTTGGAATTCACTATATCTAACACTGGTCAATCAGCCCTCAACTGTGTCAGTCTCACATTTCCCACCTGGTTCCCGCTTTGACCTTTGCCTCCTATCAGTTTCCAGTTTGACTCCAAGTAAAATACAAAGTTCTCAGGGGCCTCTTTAAGATCTCTCCCCCAACACCCTCAGGCATCCCCTGTCTGCTCCAGTCTTTTGCTACCCACCCAGTAACTCAGATCAATTCCACTGTCCTGTTTAGGCATACACAAGCCTGAGGTCCTTTGAATTTGTCGCCTTCCTCTCTAAATAGCTTAAATAGTTTACTCTTTTACTTCATGCCTCTTTTCGAATGTCACCTCCTGAAGATCATTTTTCCTATAATGCTTTATAAATGGCAATGCCCCCAAGGCTAGTACTCCCTACTGCATTTAACTGGTTTTATCATTGCCTGACATATTATGATTAAGCATTTTCTTATTTGCTTTATGGTTTGTCTTGGTCCCACTCAAACCAAAGCTCCAGGAGGCAGAGATGTCATCTGTTTTGCTTAGTGCTATGTCCCCACACTGGAACAGCACCTGGCACACAGCAGGCATGTGATCCATTTTTTGGTTGAATGCCCACTATGGATATTTCTGTAGTCCCCAAATAAAACACTTTCTGAAATAGTAGTGAGTATATGCAGTCTTGAACTTTGCTTGAAAATACTTCCACATTGAAAGTTATTTGTATTTGCTTGAAAGAAAGAAATAACTATAGGCATGTATGGGGTGGGGGTAGGGGGAAGACAGTATCTAATGGGACTGGGATGGAATGAACATTCTTTAGTCCTGAGTCATTCTTTGGAAGAGGACTCAGAAACCAGGCCAAAGATGATATCATCCATATTAATGAGTACTAATTGAACAGTTTGGCCAAAAATTTCCGCTTCATCTGACAAAACGTGCAGGACTAATTGAACATATTTTATGAGACGTTTTGCTGCCAGATACCATTTCCCACAATGATCTGCACTTTTTACATCTCCCTAGGCAAGATACTAATACAGTATACTAGGGTATATAAATAGTAGAGCAATTTCAAGTGACAGAAGTATTCCCTTTGTATCCCATGGTGGCCAGATCCATATGAGTCCATTCTGTTACTTTATGGCTTTTACTACTTGAGGGATTTGGTAAAAGTGGAATAAGTTGCAGTGGAGGGACACTAAGATAATTAAATAGCTAAAACGTAGCACCAGTGAGGAAGGTCCAATTATTTGCTTCATTTGATTTTATAAAGAGAAAGCTGAAAGGTGATTCCATAATTGTCCTCAAGGATATAAAAGATTACTTTTCAAAAAGTGGTGACCACCTGTTTTTAATCACAATTGAAGAAAGATTAGGAAAAATATCAGTATAAGCTGCTATGTGAGGATAAAGTTTTCAAAAAGGAAGACTGGAACATTGAAGAACAAGTTCTACAAAGTATTAAAGATTAAGAATTGTAATTTCATTCTTAGTAGACATTTAAGTGTGGGTTTGTTTGAATTATTTTTTGAAGGCAGGGCCAAATGACCAACCATAATTCCTACCGTTTGTGACCCTCTGATATCCCCACTTACATAAACAAGTAGTATTTCCCCCTCAATGGATAGCCATTTCTCTGGAAAACCACATGCTCTCTGCCTGTGTGTTTTCTAAGCATGAATTTGACAACTTTTTTTATTATTATACAATTAGTCTCAGAGATAGAATATTAGAGTTAAAATCTGGGAGATGAATCTTAGAACTATTAATCCTGGTTTGGATTAATCTCACTAAGCAATTTTGAAAGTTTTGTGCGTCTCTTGTTTGTTTGCTTTTCTGGTTCTAGGAATGCTAATTTATGGTAGTAAAGTTTCTTTCTGTTTCAATAATAATGTCTTAGGGAAAATTCTCTCTGATGTCAATCAAAATAATAATGAAAACTGATTTAACTATATTGAATAAAAAATTCAAGAATGCAAATAAAATACAATGATAAAAAGGGTTTTTATGGTAATTACATTCTACATATGATCTATCCATATTTTAAGAAGTTATCATATAAAAAGGTATTTTCCCTTTGAAGTTGCCCAGGATTTTTCCATATGTGCTACTTAGCTTTACTCAAATTCACCTTTTTTTTAATTAAAAAAAATAGAGCTTCACTTCTACAAGCCCGGTGGAAAGCTAAATATAAGATTTATTAAGTTAGTGAAGGAAATTAAGCCATGATGTGTAGATAGATTTAACAAATAAATCAGTAAGGATGCTATAAACAAAGGGGCATGTTAGAAGAACAAGAGCATGGTTGTGGTCAATGTATTCTCTGCTTATGACAAACATAGGAAAATAACCTTGCTTTTGCTCCAAGAGATTGGTTAATGTATTTGTTTCTGAATGAGGTAAATGCTAGTGACATGAGAGATGCTGCTAGAAAGAACTATGCCATTTAAACTACCAGTCCTCCAGGGTCATAACAGTGTCCAGGAGTTTATCCATTATCTACCTTATATAAACTCCTTTGCCTCCATAGATTTCCAAGCCTAAAATTGCTAATCTTTGAATATGTTTTCTAACTCTGATAATACAAAAAACTGTGGATGGTGGTTATATTTTTTAAAAAACATATTTTACCTGTAAATTTCAGAATCTCTGAGTTTTCAATATTTGAACTTGTTTGTCATTTGGTCTTTTCAAACCTTAATTTTTTCAAAGGCAGAGTGGAAAATGAAATAATATCCATAAAAACATTTCATAATATAAATGATATTCTTCAAATAGAAAATATCATTATTAACAGGAACAATAAATACATATCTATAGAGATCAGTATTTGTATTTATGCAGCTATTTTAAGCTGTCACGAATTCATACACTTTTGTGGGCACACACACACACACAGCACATGATCTCTAGAGAATGGAGGAAGAGTCAGATTCATCTACATGGTACACAATTCTGGTGAGCATGTTTTCATTTCAGTGTGAATACTGTTAGCTAATTGTGTTAAAAGATGAAGTCTTCTTGTCTCTGCCTTATATGTATTGTGTTCTACCATGCAGTATCACACTGTATTATAGAGACAGGTGTGTGTGTGTGTTCCTGGGTGCATGGGTACCACAACATATACGGGATTCAGTGTTAGATATGCTCTAGTTTTGTAGTAGTAGTCTATTTCAATTATGGTAAATATTACAATTATTAGTCACATTATGAGATATTAGTAATATTATGGACTACTTAATATGTTCAAGTCACTTTTTCTAAGTGGTATGCATCAATCAATTCTTTTAATCTTCACAGGAACCTTAAGGCAGGTGCTATCAGGCAGTATCATCTCCTGTTGAAAATGCCTACGCTCAGCAAACTGTCGCAAGGACAAAAAACCAAACACCGCATGTTCTCACTCATAGGTGGGAATTGAACAATGAGAACACATAGACACAGAAAGGGGAACATCACACACCAAGGACTGTTGTGGGGTGGGGGCAGGGGGGAGGGATAGCATTAGGTGATATACCTAATGCTAAATGACGAGTTAATGGGTGCAGCACACCAACATGGCACATGTATACATATGTAACAAACCTGCACGTTGTGCACATGTACCCTAAAACTTAAAGTATAATAATAATAAAAAAAAAGAAAATGCCTACACTAATTCTTAGAGAGATAAAAGGAGTGGTCAAAATTGGCATTCAAACTTAAGCTGAATGTCTCTCAAACTAATGTTTTTAATTTTTAGGCCAAGTATTAATAGCTTCTAAAGTGGGAAAGTTACCAATGTGTTTGAGATCTATTTCCCTCTTCAGATAAATTAGATTATAGCCAACTTTGGTGGATTACTATAAAGATTAAACTAGAGATGGTATTTGAAGAATATGTCAATTTATAATAGGGATTATAGTTTCCTAAGAAGAAGGAGGAAATTTAAACTTGTATTCTCCTCTCTTTTTCTCAGCTAAAGCAACTAAAACTCAGAAATAAAGAATTAATTTGCATATGTGAATATTCATTTGGTTTTTAAAATAATTCTTAAAATATCTCAAATGTAATGTTTTATTTACAATTATTTAAAAATTTATTTAAAATTAATAATTGTAAAAATAAGTTACTTTTTTTCAATAGTTGAAAATGTTTTCAGGTATAAAGTGGTTTTATGCAATCAAAGTTGTCACCTTGAAATAGACAATTGTAAGTAATAGAAATAGACTATGAAATAGACTATTGTAAGCTTTCTGGTAACCAAATAGCAAAAATCTGCATGACCTGCACAAAATAAGCATGAAAATAATTCAAAACATATGACTATAGAAAACCATGAAACCACAAAGACAGCAAGAGATGAAAAATGAAAAAAAATATGGAATAAACAAAAAATCGCAGAAAACAACTAAGTGGCAGTGGTAAATCCTTAACTATCAATACTAATCTTGAGTAGAAATGAATTAAATTCTCCAATAAATGAATGTATGGATAAAAACAAAAACTGACTGTATGCTGATTAAAATACATGCACCTCCCTTTTAAGGACACACATGGAAGAAATAGAAAAAGACATTCCATGCAAATAGAAACTAAACAGAATCAGAGGTAGCAATACTTATATTAAACAAAGCAGATATTGAATCAAAAACTATAAAAAGAGACAAAGAAGAACATTATGTAGTGATAAAGGGATAAGTTCTTTAAGAGTATATAACAATTGTAAATATATAAATGCACCCAACAACAGTAGGACACCTAAATATATAAAGCTAATATTAAAGGATCTGAAAAGAGAAATGAATTGTAATATAATAATTATAGAGGCTTCAATATTGGACAGATCACCCAGACAGAAAATTAATAAGGAAATATTGGATTTGAACAACACATTAGACCAAATGGACCTCATAGACATTTGTAGAACATTCCACTTAACAGCGACAGAGTACACGTTCTGCTCAAGCACACATGGGACATTCTCCAGGATAAATCATTTAAGCCACAAGACAAGTCTCAGCAAATTTATGAAGATTAAAATCACATCAAGTACTTTTTCAACCTCAATAATATGAAACTAGAAATCAATAACAGTAAGAATTTTATAAATTCACGAATATATGAATATTAAACAACATGCTCCTGAACAACCAATGGGTCAATGATAAAATTAAAAGATACATTTAAAAATTTCTTGAGACAAATGAAAATGAAAACATAACATACCAAAACCTGTGGGATACAGAAAAGCAAGTCTTACATGGAAGTTTATATCAACAACCATCTACATTAGAAAAGAAGAAAGATTTCATATAAGCAACCTAATGTTACATCTCAAGAAACTAGAAAAGCAAGAGGAAACAGTCCAAAATTATTAGAAGGAGGAAAATAATAAAGAACATAAATAAATGAATTAGAGACTAGAAAAGAAAGACCAAGGAAATGAAGAGCTTTTTTTTTGAAAAATATATCATATTCACAACCTTTAGCTAAACTAAGAAAAAAGATGAGACTCAAATAAATAAAATCAAGGATTAAAAATGAAACATTACATCTGATACCACAGAAATACAAGGGATCATAAGCAAATTTATGAAAAAGTATATGCCAAAAAAATGGATAACCTAGAAGAAATGAATACATTCTGGGACACATACAACCTACTAAGAGTAAATGCTGAATAAATAAAAATCTGAAGAGACCAACAATGAGTGAGGAGACTGAATTAGTAATAAGAAGTCTGCCATCAAAGAAAAGCCCAAGGCCTGATGGCCTCACTGTTGAATTCTATCAAACATTTTAAAAATAACTGATGCCAATTATCTACCAATTACTCCAAATAATTCATGAGAGAACACTTCCAAACTCTTTTTATGAGGATAACATTACCCTGATACCAAAGGCAAAGCCATCACAAGAAAAAAAATTATAGGCCAACACATTTTATAAACATAACTGTGAAAATCCTCAACACAATACTAGCCAAACAAATTCAACAACACATTAAAATAATCATTTACCGTGATCAAGTGAGATTTATCCCTGGAATGCAAAGATGGTTCAACATTTGCAAATTAATAAGTGGGATACTCCACATTAATGAAATGAAGGACACATATCATATAATCATTTTATAAAACACAAAGCATTTGACAAAATTCAACATTCTTTTATAATTAAAAAAAACTCCCAACAGATTAGTTATAAAAGAAATGTACTTCAACACAATAAAGGCCATATATGACAAGCCAAAAGCCAACATTATTCTCAACAAGGAAAAGTTAAAAGCATTTCCTGTAAGACCTGAAACAAGACAAGAATGCCCACTGTCACCACTCCTATTCATTATAGTGTTGAAGGTCTAAGCCAGAGAAATTAGGCAAGAGGAAGAAATAAATGGCATACAGACTGAAAAAGAAAGTGCTAAATTGTCCCTGTTTGCAGGTGATATGATCTTATATGTTAAAAAAACCCTAAGATACCCCCCACTCACACACACACGCAAAAACTGTTAGAAATAGAAACAAATTTAGGAAAGTTGCAGGATACAATATCAACACAAAAATGAGTAGTGTTTCTTTACATTAAAAACCAATGTTTTAAAAAAAATCAACAATACCATTTATAATAGATGCACAAAATGCTTAGCAATAGACTGTTTCGACAGTCAAATATAGTTTATTTACTGAGTAGATAAGCCAAAATATTAATAATTATTCCTAAATGAAGGAATTATGAGTGACTTTTAATTTTTGTCTTTGTTTTTTATTTATTTATTTATTTATACTTAGGAAGTATGAGTGTATATTTCTTACATGCATGTATTGTGTAGTGGTGAAGTGTGAGCTTCTAGTGCACCTATTATCCAAATAGGTAAATTTTTAACCTTTACCCATCTTCCACCGTCTTACCTTTTGAAGTCTTGAATGTCTATTATTCCATTCTATATGTACAGGCTTACCCATTGTTTAGTTCCCACTTATAGGTGAGGATATACAGTATTTGACTTTCTGTTTCTGAGTTATTTCATTTAGTATAATGGCCTCCAGTCCTATCAATATTGCTGCAAAAGACATAATTGTATTCTTTTTAATGGATGAGTAGTATTGAATTATATATACATATATGTATATATATAATTTTTATTATTCATCACATAGATTGATTCCATATGTTTGCTATTGTGAATAGTGCTGTGATAAACATATGAGTGCAGGTCTTGTTTTGATAAAATGGTTTCTTTTCCTTTGGGTATATACCCAGTAGTGGAATTGCTAGATTGAATGGTAGTTCTATTTTTATTTCTTTGAGGAATCTCCATATTGTTTTCCATAAAGGTTGTACCAATTTACATTTCCACCAACAGTGTATAAGCATTTTCTTTTCTCTACATCCTCACCAAATATGTTGTTTTATGACATTTTAGTAATAGCCATTCTGACTGGGATAAGATGGTATCTCACTGTGGTTTAAATTTGAATTTATCTTATGATTGGTGATGTTGAGCATTTTTTCATATGTCTGATGGTCACTTGTATGTTTTCTTTTGACAAAGTCTCTGTTCATGTCCTTTGCCCACTTTTTAATGGGGTTATTTGTTTTCTTCTTGTTGAGTTGCCTGAGTTCCTCAAAGCTTCTGGATATTAGCCCTCTATTAGTTGCATGGTTTGAAAATATTTTTTCTCATTCTTAGGTTGTATATTTACTTTGTCAGTTATTTCTTTTGCTTTGCAGAAGTTTTCAATTTATTAAGTCTTATTTGTCCATTTTTGTTTGCTTTGAGGACTTGGTCATAAAATCTTTGCCTAGGCCAATGTCCAGAAGACATCCTTAGGTTTTCTTCTAGGATATTAATAGTTTCGAGTCTTATGGTCTTTAATTCATTTTGAGTTAATTTTTATATGGTTATTGATAGGAGTCTGGTTTCATTTTCTGCATATGGCCATCCAGTTTTCCTAGCACCATTTATGAAATAAGATGTCCTTTACCGAGTGTATATTTTTGTTGACTTTGACAAAGTTCACTTGGCTGTAGGTATATGGCTTTATTTCTGGGATCTCTCTTCTGTTCCATTGATCTGTTTGTCTGTTTTTATGCCAGCAGCATGCTATTTTGCTTACTATAGACATCTAGTACTATTTGAAGTCAGGTAATGTGATGCCTCCAGCTTTGTTATTTTTGTTTATGATTGCTTTGGCTAATTTGGGGTCTTTTAGGGTTCCATATCAATTTTAGAATTTATTTTCTAATCTGTGAAATATGACATTGGTATTTTGATACACATTGCATTGAAATTGTAAATTGTTTTGGGAAATATGGTCATTTTAACAATATTAATTCTATTGCTCCATGAGTATGGGCTGTTTTGTCATTTGTGTCAACTATTAATTTCTTTTATCACTGTTTTGTAGTTTTTCTGGTAGAGCTCTTTTACCTCCTTGCTTAAATATATTTCTGGATTTTTTTGGAAGTTATTATAAATAAGATTGCCCTCCTTTCAAATGCATTATTGTTGCCGTGTAGAAAAGCTACTGATTTTTGTATGTTAATTTTATATTGTGACACTTTATTGAATTTATTCATCAAATCTAAAAGTTTTTTGGTGTAGTCTTTAGATTTTTTGAGATACATGATTATATCATCAGCAAACAAGGATAATTGACTTTCTGTTTTCCAATGTGGCTGACTTTGGTTTGTTTCTCTTGCCTGATTGTTCTGGCTAGTACGTTATTACTATGTTAAATAGGAGTGGTAAGAGTGGACATCCCTCTCATAGTCCAGTTCTTATGGGGAATACTTTCAACTTTTCCATTTTCAGTAGGTTGTTGACTGTGGGTTTGTCATATATGACGTTTATTATTTTGAGGTATGTTCTTTCTAAGCCTCATTTGTTGAGGGTTTTGAGCTTGTGCTCTTATGAAGCGATGTTGAATTTTTTAAAATTCTTTTTCTGTGTCTATTGAGATGATCATATGATTTTTGGCCTTAATTCTGTTTAGGTAATGTATGACATTTATTTGTTTGCATATGTTGAATCATTCTTGCATCTCTGGTATAAAATCGAGTTGGTCATGATGTAATATCTTTTTGATATGTTGCATTTAGTTTGCTGAGAATTTGTTGATAATTTTTGTATCTGTGTTAATTAGGGATATAGGTCTGTAGTTTTATTTTTTTGTTGTTGTGTTTCTGGCTGACTTTGGTATCAGGGTGATACAGGCTTTGTATAATAAGTTAGGGAGTAATTCCTTTTCAATTTTTTGAAAAGTTTCAGGAGTATTGGCACCAGTTCTTCCTTGTACATTTGCTAGAATTTGGTTGTGAATCCATCTGTTCCTGGGATTTTCTTTGATGGGAGATTTTTCTTAGTCGGGAGATTTTTTTTATTGGATTTTAAATCCAATGTTGTTATTTGTCTATTCGTGGTTTTTATTTCTTCCTGATTCAATCTTAGGAGGTAGTAAGTTTTCAGGAATTTGTCCATTTCCTCTGGGTTTTCTAGTTTGTGAGCATATAAGGATAAAGGTGTGGACTCAGTAGTGCTACTTTGGCCAAGAGGAGTGAGATCTGATTCTCATGCCCTAGTTTTGGTGGGGCTCACCGCCTTCTCAACTTTGTCAGTAGGTTTGGCTATTCACTTAGTGCAATTTGCTTCCAGTTGTCAACACAAGCTGCCCCAGGCCTTAGGAGTCACTGCCCAGCCCAACACTATGCCTCCCAAATAAATCCCCTCCTGTACTGGTGGGGGAAGGGGGTGAAGTGGAAGATGGGGTGAGCCTGGTTCCAGCATGCCAATGGCATACTTGATTCTCAGTTCTGGCTGTGGGAACCTCTTCCCTGCTTGAGCACCAGATCCCCAGGATACAGCTAGAACCTCTTTAATGCCAAAGGCTGCCACTGCTGCTAGTTTTCAGGACTTTGCACAGCTTGCAAAGAGCTAGAATCAAGAATGGTGTTCTGTTGTAGGTTCCTAGGTCTCGGGGAGTGCATGGGACACTTCCCAGAGCAGGTACTTCTTACAGTCTCCCAGCCACCCCCCAAGGTAGATCTAGGGCTTAGAAAAGCCATGGTGCTCTACCGTGGCCTGAATTATGTGATTCTATAGTGGGAAAGTGGACCACAGAAAGATACTCACTCACCCTCTTCCATATTGGGAATTTACTCTCTTCTCATTTTCAGCCAGTCCCAGCCACACAGGCTGACTGTTCTTCTTTTTCTTGTCAGATTCTGGAGTTTCTTCATGTGTTCCTGTTGAACTCCTGTGTTCTTTCCTGGATAATGTGTTTGTAAACAAAAAAGTGACTGAGGTGGATCTTAATCAATTAGAGGTTTATTTTGCCAAGGTTGAGAACATGCCTGGGAAAAAGAAACACAAATCACAAGGAGATCTGTACCCTGTGCTTTTTTTTAAAAAAAGGGTCTTGGAACTTCAATATTTAACAAGGAAAAAGCAAGCAGGAAGAGGAAGAAAGAAAAAAAGTCTGGGTAGGCAATGAGATAAGTGGTCACATTCTTGTGAGGATCTTACTAATGAGCAGAAAAGCTACATTTTATGTAAAGTAAAGTAAACATGAAATTACAGCTTTTTGGGAATAAAAGGAAGGCAGTTTTTTCATGACTCACTACCTAAACTTAGCCCTTTGGTATAGTGAGTTTGGAGTCCCAATATTTGATTTTGCTTTCATATATGCAAAGTGTGATTGTCTACACACCATTGTCATTCTTCTAAGTGGATGAAGTACCCTGGAAAAGCATCTAGTCAGCCATATTGAAAAAAAAACCTGTTGTTTCTTTGTAATATTGCTTTATAAATCTGAGAGGACTTGGAACAAATCTAACAAAATAGAAGATACCTCTGGAGAAGTGAGAAAATTGAGAAAAATACAAAAGATGTGTTCTTGATGTGTTTGGCTATTATTATTATTATCATTACCATTATTAAATGATACTTTTCAGTTGGCAAAAAAGTATTCTGGAGGCTATTGTTTCTACTGGGGCATAAGTCAAACTTTGACAAAAGAGAAATGCATGCAGAGAGCAAGCCATAGAAGGCAGGTTAGGAAATGATACAAAGATTTATTTGTATTTATTGGATCAATACTGACAACAAAAATATCCAACATTAATGAAGTACTCCCAAGTATTAAAGACTAAGCAAAGAATTAAATATAATATCTTATTTAATCATCAGATCAATTAATAATTTCCACTTTAGTGATGAGTGAAGGAAGCTATATATATGGTAATTAACTTGCCAAGGATTACCTACTAATAAATAAAAGAGAGGAGATTCAAATCAAGACAGAATTCTGAAGCTAGAACTTTTGTTCTTATCACCTTATGACAGCTCCTGCATGTGTGTTATTGAGAGAATGAGGTTGAGAAAGAGGAATATATACATTATTATTTAAACCTATGTGGATAATCATGTGTAAATACTCCTTATTATACTAATACTTCTAGTCAATGCCAGTTTCTAAGAGTATCTTATTTAGTTTTTCAGTTAGTTATTTATATACTAGTACTTGCATATAACTTGATAATGACTGCACCCATAAAGGAACACAGTCTTTTGAAATGTTATAGGCAGCAAAGGTAGAAACTCTAGTAAAAGAAATCTAGTGTCAATGATTTTAGATGATTACATTGAAAGTAAATCTTTTTTTTAATTTTATTATTATTATACTTTAAGTTTTAGGGTACATGTGCACACCGTGCAGGTTTGTTACATATGTATACATGTGCCATGTTGGTGAAAGTAGATCTTTAAAATGATTGAGCTATTGTCACTTTTCACTAAATTTCTGATAAAAGAACCCCTACTTTTCCCAAAGTTTCTCCTCCTCCCACCCATCCACTCTTAGCCATCTAAAGCTTAGAGTCTATGCTGCCCCCTTCTCACTTAACTCTCCAATAACTTCCTGGCAGGTGCATTCTGCGAATTTCTTAACAGGATCACCTGGTCTTTTTCAGGCTTGCACCAGGTTGCTCTTGCATTTGTCTTTAAGTCCTTGATGGTACTACAGTCTCTCCCTACAATACAACTTTCCCCCTCCTACTTTCCCTCAAGATGATTTATCGTTCCTTATTCTGCTTCCTTAGCATGTTACCTCTATAGCACTGTCATATGCTCGTTATTTTAACATATTTCTCTCCCTCACTAAAATGAGACCTGGGTGCTCAGATGCCATTTGCAGTGTGAGTCAGTTCATGAGAAGTATATTATAAATAACAACCGGAAATGGCAAGAAGCTTTCGGTGATGCTGAAACTATATCTGCAGAGTTGATTAGAGGATGCTTTATCTGAGAGAGAGTCAGCACTTGGGTAATATAACAGAAGATCTTAAATTGAGTTTTAAAAGAGTAAAGGAGTAAAGTTTTGCTAAGAGAATAGAAAATCTTACATGAAGTCCATTTTAAGATCCTATTGCTACATGTGATTTATGAAAAGGAAAAAATAACAAAATATTCTGACTAATAATGACATTAGATAATATTTTTATTATAAGGAAGATGAAGGCCAATTTAATAAACCATAAAATTGGCAAAGTTTCTGGAAACTGCAACGTTGAGTTATAGTTTTTGTGCCAATTTATCAATTTAAAAAGCTAAGGTAGATGTTGAAATATCTGCAGTATAAAGAGAGGGCATACTAAAATTTTTGCTGTAGTAGCTTGTCATTATACTGTGTTCAAGTCCAAAATTTATAACCAGGTCAATCATCCCATGTCCTTCCCTAGCTTCAGCTCTCAATATTTCTGCCACCTTTTCTTTGAATTTCTGAAGTGCCTGACTTGGCCCCAGCCAGCCCCATCCACTCTCTGGAAAGAACACCCTTTTTCTATACTTTAATCTTCTCGTTTTCAGCCATTGTTTAAAATTTACTTCCTAGAGAACATTTCTCTAGCTTTTCAATCTATTGTGATGTAATACCCCCTTCTTCTTCTTCTTCTTCTTCTTCTTCTTCTTCTTCTTCTTCTTCTTCTTCTTCTTCTTCTTCTTCTTCTTTCTCCTCCTCCTCCTCCTCCTTCTTCTTCTTCTGCTCCTTCTCCTTCTCCTTCTTCCTCTTCTTCTTCTTCCTCTTTTTGAGATGGAGTTTCCCTCTGGTTGCCCACGCTGGAGTGCAGTGGCCCAGTCTTGGCTCACTGCAACCTCCTCATCCCAGGTTCAAGTGATTCTCCTGCCTCAGACTCCTGCGTAGCTGGAATTACAGGGATGCACCACCGTATCTGGCTAATTTTTTTATTTTTAGTAGAAATTGGGTTTCACCATGTTGGACAGGCTGGTCTGGAACTCCTGACCTCAGGTGATCTGCCCACCTCGGCCTCCCAAAGTGCTGGGATTACTGACGTGAGCCACTGCACCTGGCCTCTTATTTTTTATAATGGCATTTACAATAATTTGTACTAACATATTTACTTGTGTGGTTATTATCTCTCATTGTTCCCTCCATAGACATTATAACCCCAAAACTGCTGAAAAGTATTTACGATTTATCATTGGATTGTACTCACAAAAATATTATGTTTTCATTTTTTTCTCCCTTCAGACAGAGTAGGAAAATCAATAAGCACAGCATTTATCATCCTTTTAGCTTTCTGAGCATCTACTGGCAGCAAGGGTCAGAGCTAAATTCTATAACCCTGGAAGTGAATGCCTTCCATTAGCTCTCTTCCAGCGACTATAAGAATGCAAGCAGGAAACAATGAAAATAGTTATTATTTTTTAAACATTTGCAAAAGCAGAGAATTCCATCTAACATTTTGGGTGTTTAATAATGATACACTTATGTCCCTCCTCATGAGAAATGATTACAGATACCAGTGATACCCTTTAACAATTTTCAGTACACTGCGTATATACAGCATATATACAGTCATTTAACGATTGAGATATATTTCAGGAAATGCCTCTCAGTTAGATGGTTCCACTGTTGTAAGAACACCACAGAATTTGCTTACACAACCTGAGACAGCATATCTCTGCACAGCGAGATTATACAGTACAGCTTATTGCTCCTAGGGTAGCATATGACTGTACTGAATACTGTAGGCAAAAGTAACATAATGGTAAGCAGTTGTTTAAACACATCTACACATAGAAAAAGTAAAGTGAAAGTACAGTCTAAAAGATTTAAAAAAAAAATGATACACAGGTACAGGGTGCTTATCATGAATGGAGCTTGCAGGATGGTAGTTGATCTGGGTGAGTCAATGAGTGAGTGATGAGTAAATGTGAAGGCCTAGGATGTTACTGGACAGCCTTATAGACTTTAGAAATACTGAACACTTAGGCTACACTACATTTACAAAAAGTATTTTTTTCTTCAATAATAAACTAACCTTAGCTTACTGTAATATTTTTTACCTTACAAAGTTAATTTTTTCAACTTTGGACTTTTTTGTAAAAGTGATTAGCTTAAAACACAAACACATTATGCAGCTGTACAAAATTATTCCATATCCTTATTCTCTACATTTATTTTCTACTTTTAAATTTACAAATTACTTTTTTATTTTTGGCTTTTTAAACTTTTATAAAAAATAAGACAGAAACACACACATTAGCCTTGGCCTGCATAGAGTCAGGATGAGTTCCACCATCACATCTTGTCCCACTGGAAGGTCTTCGGGGCAGTAACACGCATGGAGCTGTCATCTCTTATGATAATGATGCCGTCTTCTGGATACCTTCTGAAGGAACTGCTTGAGCCTGTTTTATAGTTAACTATTTTTTTGATAAATAGAAAGAGTACACTAAAAGTTTCAATAAAACTATAATACAGTAAATACATAAACCAGTAGCATAATCTTCCTTATCATCATTATTATTACGTAGCATACATCATAATCGTATGTACTAGACTCACACAGCTGTCAGCACAGCAGGTTTGTTTACACCAGCATGACCACAAACACATGAGTAATGCATTGCTCTATGACATTACAATGGCTATGACATTGCTAGGGGATAGGAATTCTTCAGCTCCCTTATAACCGTATAGGATCACTGTCGCATATGCAGTTCATCATTAACCCAAACGTCCTTATGCGGCACGTGACTGTATTTAAAATGCTATATCTGACATGTTGCATTGGGTTACTCTGTTTCATAAATTATTTGCTTCACTTTTTTTTTCTCATGTTAATATCTCTTAAATTGGAATACACGTAAATTTGTGAACACTTCAGTTGAAAACTTCTGGTAAGACCAAGAAACTGCCAGCATCAAAGTCGTTTTTTTGATACAATGAAATACAGTTGCACAAGTAAGGTAAATAATGTGTTGTTTTTTTAAGCAATATTATTGCTGTAGACAAATTAGACTCATTTTCTTTTTCATTTCTCATGGAGAAGAATATTTTGGTTTGCTTATAAAGTTCCTTAAAATTTACAAACGTGTTCACAAGCATTATTTGATTTCAACATCATAACAGTTATGTAAGGAAGGGAAGAGATAGTGTGTCACCCCTTTGTAGAGTAATAAACCAAGTCTTGTATGTTAAATGCTTTGGTGGTTATATTGTTAGTAAGAGATGAAGCCAGAAATCCTAACTTCTATTTTATGGACATGCTTCAGTGTAAAGACAGAAAAGTCATGTGTTGGGGCTTTGAAGCCCAGAGTTCTGGTATAATGTCTAATGAAGACTTGGTGAATTCGCAGAGTGTTATCTTTTTACCTGTGGCTTCTGCACCTTGCTCCAGTCAGGAATGGCCAGGTTAGCAATGTAAAGTGATGTGTGCCAGCCTGTGTAACTCCAGGTTTTCACCAGGACAGTGACCTGCTGGACCGACGGAAACACTGCTTCACCGTGCAGTCTGAGTCTGGGGAGGACCTGTACTTCTCAGTGGAGCTGGAAAGTGACCTCGCCCAGTGGGAAAGAGCCTTCCAGACAGCAACCTTTCTAGAAGTAGAACGGATACAGGTGAGAGTCCATATGACTACAGGATCTGTGGCTCCCTCAGAGGCATGACCACTTCCCTAGAGTTCTAATATCATTCCAAAGTAGTGTAAAAATATAGTTCTGGGACTCTTCACCTCAAATACATTCTATAATTAGCCATTTTTGTTTAGTGACTAGTAATACAGGTCTGAATAAAATTTTAATTTTTCCACAACTTGATCTTTCCAGGCTATTTCCTACTACTAATTAAAAATATATTTCTAATTTTAATTAGACATTACTCTGACTTAAATCTAATATAGAAAATACTCTGATTTAATTAATTGTTGACAAGGTCACTTCCTGTTCTCCAAATATGACCTCCTAATTTCCAGTCTGTTGGCGTCATTTACTCACAATGCTCTTTCTTCTAGAAAGCCTTTCCTTTGCCTCCATCCTTCAAGGCCACACAGAGTTTTTGAAACTTTTTATCAAAGGTCACATCATCCAGGAACACGTCCCTGATTTCCAGTCCACCCTGCCTAATGCTTGCCAATACTCCTCCGACATCTATCCTGTTCAAACAACTCTTCTTCTCACTTTTGAACGCAATGTAATGTACCTGACTGTTGTTTTTTTTTACAGGCAAGAAAACACAAACTAATCAATTTTATTCATACTACTCATAAAAAGCAATTACATTTTTACATGAAGTCATTAACACATACAACAATAAAAATCATAAAAGTAATACATCTGATTAGAAATACAATATAGGAAATAGGTTTTAAAATAGCGTAGTTTAGTGATAAAATTGATACTGTTTTCTACTTATTTATAGCAGCATCTATAAGATTCTTCTATTTATTTGTCTTTTTTTTTTTTAAGGATTGCTCACACTCAGTCTGTTTTGTATTGCAGTGACATGTGCTTGTTATTCCATGCACTGAATTATAGGTTGTTTGGAATTATCTTATCATGTGCCAACCAAAGTCCAGCGCATTTTGCACATCATGAGTATTCAACAGATATTTATTGAACTTTGTTTCTTAAGTGTGAAGTTATACACTAGATCAAACTTTATAAAGCCCTCAGCCTCTGTCTTCACAAGATCATTGAACAAAACAGCCTCCTAAAGTTGGTTCTGTGGCTGACCTCAAACAGACCTATGGACAAATTGAAAGGTTATCATGCGCTTGCCACATGCAAATGGATCCATAGAGCAAGGACCTAAATACACACATGGACACTTAGTTTTGAAAACAAATATGGTGAATAATCTAGCAATGACTATGCTGGAATGTTTGCTTAAAACAGGATTGTTGGATACATATATTTTGAACATGTTGAACTGATTTCTATTTTCTGACTACAAACCTCTGTAGTTAACACATCAAGTTGTACCAGTATGACATTACAATCAGGGGAAGAGGACAGAAAGAAAACTCCAATTATAGTTTCTTTAATTGTTCAGTTGACTCTTTTTTGTTTACCATATAAGAAATCAATGAACACCTTTGTAGTATTACTTTCAAAAGTCAAGTATGTGAATATATTTACATGAAGAACCTTAACATGTTTTTCTTCTATATTCTTAATTTATCTCTTCCATTAAGGTTGGTAGGGAATTAAATAAAGAAAGAATATAAGTTCTATTGTAAAACAAGCAGAAAAGAAAAAAAATTAATGAATTGACTTTCAAAGTGTTTTTCATTTAAACTTCCTTAAAAAGGATAATTTATTTATTGATTTTTCTCTGTATAATTTGTTTTTAAGGAAATAAATTAAATAACAAATTAAATATTTCAATATTAAACATATATTAACTATATGCATGATATGCTATTGATATTATAAATGATATAACTTGAGTCTGTATATAAATTGAGACTTCAATGAGTCTCAATTTATAGCACATCTATTTGTTTCAATTTAATGATTATTGAGAAAATCTAATTTAATTTGTAATGCTGAACTTAACAGAAAAATTTTAATACACTGCACCGAATTTATTTTCACCTGACATTTTCTTTTTTAAATGACAGCGCTTGAAATTAGTAAACCATTATGTCTAAATTAGGAGAAAATTTTATAGCCTTAAACATTCCTTAATGTTGGTAATAGTTTTAATAAAGTGGTAATGGGTGGATGTAAGCATGCACAATGCTCATGTATTAAACAAATATAATTACTCCTGAAAATGGACTTTTGAGGCCCATTAAGTATGTTCTTTAGTCTGCTTTTAAAAAAAATGTAACTCCAAAAGAATAATTTTGCATTATTATAATTTTTCTATGCTAATAAAGCTTAAACACATGAATGTAATTTTTGGTGAAGGCAACTTGATGTATTTAGTCATGTTTACATTCAGAATGGGATTCAATTAATGTATTTTATATACAGTATTATAAAAACAAATGCAATGTAAGGATAGGTGTTAAAAATTTGCTTCAGATAAACTTCTCTTCTTTTTTTACTTCTCTCTCTTTGCCTCTTTCTCTCTACTTCTCTCTCATCTTGTACATGAATCACAAATATTTTTCATGATTGGAATATCCCACTAAGATTTAAAATTAAATGCAAATAAAACTGGCTTATAGATGTAACAATACATCGTTTTGTATACAAACCTCTTTTTTATTTCATATTTGATTTATATCCTGTTTTCTTTTTATTTCAGTATCTATATTTACTATGAAAAATTAGGCTGGGCACAGTGGCTCATGCCTGTAATCCCAGCACTTTGGGAGACCGAGGTGGGTAGATCACAAGGTCAGGCATTCGAGACCAGCCTGGCCAAGTTGGTCAAACCCCGCCTCTATTAAAAATACAAAAACTAGCCAGGCATGGTGGCGGGCGATTGTAATGCCAGTTACTTGGGAGGCCGGGGCAAGAGAATTGATTGAACCCAAGAGACAGAGGTTGCAGTGAGCCGACATTGCGCCACTACACTCTAGCCTGGGCGACAGAGCAAGACTCTGTCTCAAAAAAAAAAAAAAAGAAAAATTATAATATTATCTGATCTCATTGCGAAAAGTAATTACTTGTTGATTTTTAAAGAATTATCTGCAGTTCTAAACAAATAAATTGGAAAGTGGTAAATATCTGTAAGAATATCTTGTGCAACATCGAAGAACAGAGAAAGACTGTTAAGATCAAGATCTATCCTTTTGGCTTGGTTACTAAATCTGTATTTGTGTGCATGAGAATGTGGTTTAATAATATCCATGAAATTGATATCCTGAGAATTCAAGACAGCGCTATTTAACAATAGTTCTCTTTTAGTTTAATGAAAATGGTTGGCTACAGTAAATAACAACTTAAAATAAACTTGCCTACACCTAAAACTTTTTATGTTATATACCACCTTTATTGTCAAGACAGCAAAGACAGACAGTGTAGCACAATGTAAAGAAAAAACTAGAGGGAGCAGGATTGGAAACTTGGCCAGGCATATACCTTGGCAAGTTAAATAAAACCCAACACTCTCAGCTTCTGTTTCATTAACATTAAAATGTTGATAATACTCCCCTCTTTATACAATTATTGTTAATATTAAATTAGATATTGTATGAAGTACTTATTGCAGAAGCTGTAACATAGTTCTTAATATTGATGTTGCATCAATAACACGAAAAGTAACAATACTTTCTGTTCTACCTAGTGCAAGACCTATGCATGTGTGCTAGAAAGTCATCTAATGGGACTCACAATTGACTTCAGCACAGGATTTATCTGCTTTGATGCTGCAACAAAGGTAATGTGTTCAGGTCAGCTCTGAGAAATATGCTGCAAACATTCTAATTCAAGAATTATTTAAATGCCTCATAACTCCTTTCAGCATTTTAATTGTAATCATGTGTCAAATTTAAGATCTTCGTTTGTGTTAATGGAAGATAAATTATGCTTCAATCTGAAAAAAGTTTGAATTTTTAATAAAACGTATGTAGTACCACAAAACTATAACTATGTGAAAGTAAATATTTATAAGTCTATCTATATATGTATCTATCTATCAATCATTTTCCTGTTTTTTAAAGATACGACTTTATAATTGAAGGGACACTCTCTTCCCCAAAAAGCAATTTTTAAAAAACATGTTTCTTTATACTTTCCCCGCATCAATTTCTGCAAGACAAAAAGAAGGGAAACGTGTTGTTTTTTAAAAAAAAATTATAGCTGACATGTTAGAATTATTGAATGGTGAAAATTTAAAGTTTAGTTTCTAGCCAGGGAGTAGGACTTTTATAAACACTTGACTTAATAAGGATTATGCACTATGAGATGCTCTTTCCCCAAAGTATACATCTCTGGGAGTGATGCGCATTGAATGACAGAGGGTGCCTACTCAGCCAGTCAGACCTAAACAAATCCAATTTTGATTATTATGGAATGACAACTGACAAAGCCAAAGCATTGCACATTATTATCATCATTTTTAATTGGAAGTGATCTTAACGCTCAACTCACCCCCATTCAACTGCTAATCTCCTTCTAGTCACCGCTACAGTTTGTGACTTGGGACTGTTGTCCCCAGGGAAGAGACATCTTCCCTCTCATTGAGGATCTCAGTTCCTTAGATCCATTCCATTTCCACCTTCATCAAAGTATGGCTTGGGTATAAATTGATTTGTTCCTTCTCACTAATTTTAAGGATTCATGAGTAATCCTTTACCAGAACACACATATTTTATCTAGAAATTAAGTCTTGTGTAGGATTTTCTAAAGCAAATGGCAACAAAATAAAACAGTGATACAAATGTGTAAGAAAGATGGAGTGTAGGAGGCAGTGGGGGTGCTTGAGCTGGGAAAGATGAACGTCTAATGGTGGGATCCAGGGAGGATGCCACCCTATGTTCATTCACCTTGTGAATCTTCATGACTCAGCAGATGGCATTGTCCTGAAAAATCTCACATTACTTAAAGATGGTTAATATTTATTTTTATTTTAACATGGTAAAATTAGACAGCACACATTTGCTGGTCAGATTTGGCCATCTAATGTGTTGCCTTTGCATCATGACAAAAGAATACTTTGTGAATAAGGAATTTTAAATGCCAATGACTCTTGAAAACTTTCAAATCAGGCTTCCATAAACTATTCCTATTACTAAAGTTTTTTTTATTAAAATGCTCATCAAATCAAGATAGGCTCCTGAGTATTAAATTAGTTTGACAAACTAATTGAATTATTAAATAATCAGTTAAATGAATAATAAGTTAGTTTTATAAATAAATGTAGAAACAAATTACACTAACTAGAAAAGTCAAAGTCTGATTTTAAAAAGAAAATGCTATTGCCAGAATCGTCACCAAACTCTATTACATGAATGTGCAAGAATCTTACACTAGCGAACGAGAAAAATAAAATACACATGAATATATTTCTGAGTATGTGAATCTATTCTGAGTTTATTTTAAGGCTAGCATAATGCAGACCTATGTCAGCGTCCTGTTGGCTCTGTATAATAAGGGAGAAAATCATGACACCAATGTCCTATCTGACATTCCTGTCTACTTCTGCTTGGATGTTCTGGGAACGAGTGAGTAGTCAGGAATGTCTAAGTGAATGATTATGATGCCATCCAGGGAAAACAGTTTAGTAGGAAATGAGAATTTAATCTGTCCAAGCTTGACACTCAGGGAAAGCACCAGAGGCCTTCAGGAATAGTAGTCACTGTTCTATTTTCTGATTCTTTCATTGGAAATATCTAACTTCAAGGCAATCTGAGAATTGGGAAAGGCTAAAAGGAATCTACACATTAATCAAGAAGGTTATATTATCCATCACAGATTATGATACTTGGAGAATGAAAGTAGGACCTATTAATAGTTATGTCAGACATAAGGAAGTGGACAAGCATAAATGGAGATTCCTGGGCAAACCACTGAGCTGGGCTGACTGCAAGAAACTTGCACCCCTTCATCAAATAAGGCTGGAAGTTATTCTTAAACATGACAAAAAGATAATTGTTACATACAAATCATACAAATCAAAACATGCTTTGTCTAATGTTTTATTAAACTAAATAATATCTAGTTATTTTCTATTTCCACTAAGTAATATGAATGTGAAAAATATCTTTAAGACTGTATGTCCAACAGTTTTTAAATGTTTGGATTCAGGAGAGTTCACCCTTTAGCTGAACATGCTTTGTCTTTCTGCACTTCATCCTGACCAAGTCCTCCAACTTTGAAGTTACTACAAAAGCAAACCAAAGGTCTTGAAATAAAGAAGAGATTCCAGGAAAGGGGTGGACTCTATTCTGGGTCATTAATTGAGCTCCATGTAAAGCACATAGTGTATTGTTAACACATCAGTGAAGGAAAGAATTGCTGCGTCTCTTATTGCAGGGAATGAGAGTCAGCATGATTTTAGATTACACTGGTATGCTAAACGTTTGGATATAGAGAGATGTCTGGGAATGTCAAGCTAATTCTCATTACTTAGCACCTGTGCTTGGAAGTTCCCAGAGTAAACGATTACCCTTGACTTGCCAGAGCACAAGACATATTAAATAGCATTCTGTTCCCTGTACTTACATCTATGTTAGTAGCATATCAGGAGGTGGTACATTCTTCAGTTCCCTTACTGTTGCTGAGTGATTCCCTCCCTAATTCATTACTGTACAGCTCAGCTTGTTCTTTGTAATTGTCTTCCTTATTAAAATGTAGCCTTTTCACTGTTAGAGAAGGGTACTATTATTATTATGTCAAAGTATAATGTTAACCATACTTAAATAATTTACATAGCTAAAAGCATCATCTTGTTGCCATTATATTCTTTTAAAAATGTATAGGTGCATTAATTAATTATATCTAGTGATAGAGTTCCTAGTTAAACAGAAACCTCATCAGTGGCATCTACAAAACACTCATTTAATTTGTGAATAAATCTTCATTGAATGCCTGCTGTCTCTTGAGAGACATGGGAGGGCATACTCATGAGTCTTCACAGACATTTCCTTAAAGTGGAGACAAGGAGGATGAAACTATCCAGATACCTGTAAGTGAGGAAGGACATGGAATTTCAGGGAAGAGGAGATGAGAGGTCATGTTTGTGGGTATCTAAGAGCCAGATTTGAAAAAAGGTCCAGTTAAGAAATTGGAAGTGATTCTAAGAACAGGGGAATACCTTTAGGGTTTGAGACAAAGGAAAGAAATGATCAGATGTGTGTTTGAGAATAGAAAACTAGTGGAATAATGTACGACTGAAATTAAGACAATTTGGGCAAAACCCAGATTCCAAACATGTTTTTCGATTCTTTTTCTTATTTTTTATTTTTTTATTACACTTTAAGTTCTGGGATACATGTGCAAAACATGCATGTTTGTTACATAGGTATACATGTGCCATGGTGGTTTGCTGTACCCATCAACCCGTCGTCTCGATTTTAACCCCCACCTGCATTAGGTATTTGACCTAATGTTATCCCTCCCCATGTCCCCACCCCCCCCAACAGGCCCCAGTGTGTGACATTCCCCTCCTTGTGTCCACGTGTTCTCACTGTTCAACTCCCACTTATGAGCAAGAACATGTGGTGTTTGGTTTTCTGTCCCTGTGTTAGTTTGCTGGGAATGATGGTTTCCAGCTTCATCCATGTCCCTGCAAAGGACATGAACTCATCCTTTTTATGGCTGTGTAGTACTCCATGGTATATATGTGTCACATTTTCTTTATCCAGTCTATCATTGATGGGCATCTGTGTTGGTTCCAAGTCTTTACTATTGTAAATAGTGCTGCAATAAACATACGTGTGCATGTGTCTTTATAGGAGAATTTATAATCCTTTGGGTATATACCCAATATATAATCCTTTGGGTATATACCCAGTAATGGGATTGCTGGGCCAAATGCTATTTCTGGTTCTAGGTCCTTGAGGAATCACCACACTGTCTTTCACAATGGTTGAACTAATTTACACTCCCCGCCAACCGTGTAAAAGTATTCCTATTTCTCCACATCCTCACCAGCATCTGTTGTTTCCTGACTTTTCAATGATCCCCTTTCTAACTAGGGTGAGGTGGTATTACATTGTGGTTTTGATTTGTATTTCTCTGATGACCAGTGATGGTGAGCTTTTTTTCATGTTTGTTGGCAACATAAATGTTGTCTTTTGAGAGGTGTCTGTTCATATCCTTCATCCACTTTTTGATAGGGTTGTTTGCTTTTTTCTCTTAAATTTGTTTAAGTTCCTTGTAGATTCTGGATATTAAATCTTTGTCAGATGGATAGATTACAAAAATTTTCTCCCATTCTGTAGGTTGCCTGTTCACTCTGATGATAGTTTCTTTTGCTGTGCAGAAGCTCTTTATTTTAATAAGATCCCATTTGTCAATCTTGGCTTTTGTTGTAGTTGCTTTTGGTATTTTAGTCATGAAGTCTTTGCCCATGCCTATGTCCTGAATGGAATTGCCTAAGTTTTCTTCTAGGGTTTTTATGGTTTTAAGTCTTATGTTTAAGTCTTTAATCCATCTTGAGTTAATTTTTGTATAAGGTATAAGGAAGGGGTCCAGTTTCAGTTTCATGCATATGGCTAGCCAGTTTTCCCAACACCATTTATTACATAGGGAATCCTGGCTGGGTGTGGTGGCTCACACCTGTAATTCCAACACTTTGGGAGGCCAGGGCAGGAGGAACATGAGGTCAAGAGTTTAAGACCAGCCTGGCCAACATAGTGAAACCTTGCCTCTACTAAAAATACAGAAAATTAGCTGGGTGTGGTGGCAGGCACCTGTAATCCCAGCTACTCAGGAGGCAGAGGCAGGAGAATTGCTTGAACCCAGGAGACAGAGGTTGCCATGAGTGGAGATCGCACCACTGCACTCCAGCCTGGGTGACAGTGTGAGACTCCATCTCAAAAAAAAAAAAAAAAAAAAAAAATACAAAGAAAAAAGAAAAAAGATGGTGGGAGGGAATCCTTTTCCTGTTGCTTGTTTTTGTCAGCTTTGTCGAAGATCAAATGGCTGTAGATGTGTGGTGTTATTTCTGATCACTCTGTTCTCTTCCATTGGTCTATATATCTGTTTTGGTACCAGTAACTATGCTATTTTGGTTACTGCAGCCTAGTAGTATAGTTTGAAGTCAGGTAGTACAATGCCTCCAGCTTTGTTCTTTTTGGTTAGGATTGTCTTTGTTATATGGGCTCTTTTTTGGTTCCATATGAAATTTGACCTCTTCAAGGAGAACTACAAACCACTGCTCAAGGAAATAAGAGAGGACACAAACAAATGAAAAAAAAATTCATGTTCATGGATAGGAAGAATCAGTATCATGAAAATGGCCATAAGGTCCAAAGTGATTTATAGATTCATTGCTATTCCCATCAAGCTACCCTTGGCTTTCTTCACAGAATCGGATTCCAGATGTTTGAAATCTGTCTTCCACTGGGCATTTACCATTCTATCACATTCCTGAGAAGAAAATACATGCATGGATGACAAAGTCAAAGAATAACACTGTGAATTGAGAGAGGAAAATGATCAGAGTGTAACCTGAGAACAAAGAGACATCAGTACAATTGAAAGTTAACATTCCAGGAGGTGGGTGGGGAGAGGAAAGCTGGAGAAATAGATTGGGCCACATGATCAAGGTCCAGCACTTGCTCGACCACAATCTAGTTTACACAGTGGAAAGACCATTCTAGCTGAGGTACAGCTTGCATCAAGCAGGTGGGGGCAATACTTAATAGGTGTTTGTATCTCCCCTCGATGACTCATTATAGAATAACTTTAAACTTTTTTAGAATCATGGCATTTTGTAAAAACCAAACCAAAAACAACAACAAAAACAAAAACCATAAAAGGTAGATACTTGTAATGGGCACCTCCCTTTTATGTTTTTGTTTTTGCTTTACAAAATTCAATGATTCTAAAAAAGTTTGAAAGTTATTCTTTATATAATAAGTATGGGCGTCCAACAAATAACACCTGAGTGTTAGTAGTTAAAATAAGAATGAAGGCATTGGAATCCCACACCTGAGACCTAGCATTTACTCCTCCTGCTGCAGCTTAGGAGTCACAGAGCTCCACGGGATGTCACTGTAGCACAAAGAATATTCATACTATGTAAATATCCATTGTGATTATTAGAACACCATAAATTTGACTCTTAAACGTGGGTAAGAGTAAAAGACAGCATTACTCATATCATTGCTGGTCTCTAGAATACTAGGTCCCCCAAATTGTTATAGTCTGATTGTTTTTATTATTATTTAATGTTTTAATAGTTGAAATTGAGAATGGCTATGATAGAATACTTATAAAGGCTTCTTTACTTCAATTTATCTAAGAGCCAGTACTGACACATGGCTTGTTAAAAACATTTTTTGAAAATCAAGATTGGTTAACAGATCTATGCAGATAATAAATATGAAGTAAAAGGAAACAGTCTTAAGAATGAGCTCTATCACAGGCTATAAGCTACTTTATACTATTATATAACGATTTTATGGTTTCTTTTCTCTTTATCTCCATTAATTGAATATACATTAAAAGCATTATTATGGAGGATGTTTGTTAAAACCCACTCACATGTATAGTGACCTTCATTTTGCAAACTTACATTCTGAGAATTAAGAGACAATCAATGTAATCTTAGCTGAAATCACTTTATTCTGGTTTTTCATATTTTTTCTACAAAATTAGAGGACTTAATTATTTTCCAAAATAATTATGATTTACAATTAAATTCACTGTTAACACATTAACATTTTAAGTTCATGAAATACCTTTATTTATCTAATCCACTTAGTCCTTTAAATCAACACTGATTTCTAGAATGTTTCAAGGTAAAATATGAGTTGAAGTTAATATGGCCCTTTTTATTTTTAAAAATCTTTGACATGGCTTTGATAAACTGAAGGAGCTCTGAGCTACTGTTTCTCCCAAAGGTGTATGACCCTCATGTACACACATGTGCACACATACACACACTTTGTTATACATCTTTAGGCTTTTTATATAAAGCATTTATGTGATCATAATATGAATTCCATAGCTTAAACTTCTCAACATAGAATTTACCTTTTATTTCTTAAATTTTATGTTATTATTCCATAATCTTTCAATTATTTCACATCAAAGACAGTTACTAAAAATATAAAAAAAATTTGAAAACATCAAAATGAATTCTTTCTTGAAATGTCTCCTGTGTAAGTAGAAATCTTCACTATTCAAGTTATAATATAGTTCTGACAATATTCACATAAATCTTAGCATTTTTAAATTATATATTTATTTTTTCTTTCTAATTGTGTTACACCTCAACAATACAAAGAGACTTAGCTGTTTGATGTGATTTTTATGTTCTTCTTCAGATAAATTATTTCTTCTTTGCTTTTAGGGTAATGAAGAACATTGTATTTATTGCAAAACGAACTCAGACACTTAGGGAAACTATCTATCAGGTAGTTGTTTCCTAATCTTCAAGTATTTCATAGATAGCCCTAAAGTAAATATTCAAAAAAATTTAAACAATCAGAAAAGTATTTGAATGACATTCAAAAAAACCCAGCTTTTCATGCAATATATTATTAAGGTGTAATATAAAAAATAAAACTTCCTGCCTTTCTTATTCATTTCTTTTTCTTTGTTTTTTTTTGAAACAGAGTCTCACACTGTTGCCCAGGCGGGAGTGCAGTGGCGCGATCTCAGCTCACTGCAAGCTCCACCTCCTGGGTTCACGCCATTCTTCTGCCTCAGCCTCCTGAGTAGTGGGGACTACAGGCACCCGCCACCATGCCTGGCTAATTTTTTTTTTTTTGAGACAGAGTCTCACTGTCACCCAGGCTGGAGTGCAGTGGCGTGATCTCGGCTCACTGCAGGCTCTGTCCCCCGGGGTTCACGCCATTCTCCTGCCTCAGCCTCCCGAGTAGCTGGGACTACAGGCACCCGCCACCACGCCTGGCTAATTTTTTGTATTTTTAGTAGAGATGGGTTTTCACCGTGTTAACCAGGATGGTCTCGATCTCCTGATCTCGTGATCTGCCCGCCTCGGCCTCCCAAAGTGCTGGGATTACAGGTGTGAGCCACCGCGACCAGCTCTTACTCATTTCTTGATATACAAGGACATTATGGAGCATTGTGAAAATCAACACATAATTCACTACTATGTTATAATTCAAATATAGAAAAAACAAAATCAAGAAAGAGTCAAAAGGTCTTTGGCTAATATATAACTATTCATACCCTTAAATTTTATGTCTTGTTTTCTTCTTCCTTAAATCTTTTAATTTTTTATTCTTTCGTTCTGTGGCTTCTGATATTTTTTTTTCTGGATTAATATTTTTATTATTAAGAGTAACTGACTTCAAACTTTTCTCATTGTATTTTAGTTTACCTTTGCTTAAATTATCAGTTTTGATTTCCATAAAAGTTTTGTAGCTCAAAATATTATCCTTCAAACCTGCATGAATTGAATGGGAATGATATAGCTTCGCTTTTCCTTACAGCGTTATTCTAAAATTAAATGAGATAGCATGTTAAAAATAATAAACTGTAAAACATAAGGTAGAGAGATGCTGAAACATTTGAGCATTATTTCCAGCTAGCCCGTATTTCAATAGATCTTGTCTCAACCACAACATATCCTTTCATCTATAACTAGAATTTTATCATGCTTTTTCTTTCTGTTTCAAATTCCTCAGAACATATCAGGGAGTTGCTTCTGCAAATCACACAGACACTATGAGCCTCATTTTCTTCATCTCTAAAATGGATATGTGAACAACACTTTTCTCACAGGCATTAGGGTAAAGTGTAAGCAAGAAAATATGTGTGAAGTGTTTTGCGCAGTGAGACTTGCGTGATGAACCCTTAGAAAGAGATGAACATTTCTGCCCCTCACACACTGTGGGATAGTCCCACCCACTGCAGTACATGAGTACCAGTGACCTTCTGCTACTGTGTTACCATCCTCAAGATGTCAAAGGGGCACTGTGTTTTCTAGAAGTCTTGATCAACCAGTCAGCAGAGTTAATGTCTGTTACATTCCATTCCTTAGGGTCTGTGCTTTTGGAGGTCTTTGACCTTTTAGCCCAATGAAGATTGATGTTGAACAAGTAGTCGTGAGTTTAAATGGTTCTTAGTAAAGGGAGTTCAGGATAACCTGGAAGCTACGAACTAGATTAAAGGGCTATTAGCAATAGTTGGAAAAAAATACATTTCACTTGAGAATTTGTAGGTCCTGGGTGTCTAAGTAGGCACACGGTAAAGGAAGATTGAAAGGCAAGTGTGAAATCCCTGAGACTTGACAGAACACTGACAGAGGAGGAGGAAAATTAGGGGTTGGGAAGGGCACACAAAAGTAAAATAGGCACCAAATCTGAGGAGCTTTGGACTTCATGTTAAAGAGTTGGCACTTACATCAGCAGTGGCCCAAGTTTGCCATGTAACACATAATGACTATGCATCACTGCCTCATGAAAGTAAACATTTGTTTCTCGTGCTTCTGTGGGATTCAGAAGATTGATCTGGACAGGCTAATTTATATGGCTGCAGTTTGGATGGTTCTCTCGAGCATCTTCTGATTGTTCCTTATCCTTCTCTTAGAATGAGGAGGTTAGCCCAAGTGTGTTCTTTTCTTGTAAACGGCAAAGGCAGAAGAGAGAAAGCCCTAATGCGCAATTCTATTTTAGTCTCTGTATTGGGAACAACTGCAAAATCCCATTGTCAGTCAAAGCATGTCGTGTGGTTGAGGCCACTATCAAGTGGGAGGGCAGATCAGCTCAGTCCGTAGAATTTGCATCAATAAAGTTCATAATTAAATTCTAGAAGTCATATTAGTAAATGTGAAGAATAGTGTTGCCTCAAAAATAAAACTATACAGGTATTTATTAATTTGGCAGTTATTTTATAAAGTGCTTAATCTCTGTCAGTGGGCCAGCCTGCAGACAACCTTGAGGAGAACAGAGATAGGGGTTGTTTCTTAGATTGCAGAATATATTTACTTAGATGTAGCTCTCTGAGGATACTCATTTGTTTTTCTCTTTAGAATGTTTACTATCCATTGAACTGGCAACTGTGTGTTCATATGTTAAAAAGAAATAAATACAAGAGTTGATTCCTACAGAGAATTGATAATACAAATTATTAGTGTGACTGAATTTTATCATGTTTACAGAAAACAGCAACAATAACAAGTTAAACAAAAACAAAAACAAAAACCCTTTGCCGTGATTTGAATGGATGTGTTCCTTCAAAATTCTTACATTAGAACCTAATACCTCATGTGATAGCATTAGGAGGAGAGCCTTTGGGAGGTGAATAAGTCATGAGGCTCCGTCCTCATGAATGGAATCAGTGCCCTTATAAAAGAAGTTGAAGTGGTGCCCTAGTCCCTTTTGCCCTTCCTCCTTCTGCCACGGGAGAAGGCAGCAACGAGGTACTATTTTCGAAGCAGAGGATGACCTTTCACCAGACACCAAATCTGCCAGCACCTTGATCTCAGACTTCCAGTCTCCAGAACTGTAAGAAACACATTTCTATTTTTTCTACGTTATTCAGTCCTGGGTATTTTGTTATAGCAGGAGGAATAGCCTAACATGCTCTTAGAATCCAAGAAATCTGTACCAACAAAACAAAGTTTGCCTGTTTTCATCACACAGATGGCATGTAAACTTTCTGAAAATAAAATATGTAGGTTAAGAATAACAAATAGCATACCATGAGCAGTAGTATGTGGAAATGTGCTGGTGCTTTCTTTACCACACGAATTTGGGGCATTCTTTTGAAAAATTTTACAGGGCTATGATTAAAATAAATATTGTAATGCATCAACTTACCAGATTGATATTGTTAAGCTATTATAAAATTAATCTATAAGGTTTGAGTTTTAGAAATATTTTAATAGAAAAAGATTAACTTTTCTCCTTAATAGATTTCAAATAAATTCTCAAAGTGAAAACCTGTATACTCCTCTGAATGGTTTAATATATTTGATGAAATATATATTTTTATATGTGGATTAATTTGAAGGGAATAAATTTAGATGAAATACGTTTGAGGGAGAAGTTCTGAGCTTGATTAGACAATTTAGTTCAATCTTTAATTTAGGCAACTGGCCTAATGATAATGCATTCCTGTTCTATTATGTCCAGTTCAAACATGCATGATATCCAAGACTCCATAATAATGGCATTTCAAAAGTGTGTTCAACACTGAGCTTGCTGTCCATTTTAGTCTCACACCTTTGTGTTCCCATCTCATCTATCTAAATAAATCCAAATTTAGTTCTATCCTCTTGCCTTATCCTTACTCTTGCCATTTAGCCTTTTAATAACTTTCTCTAGACAAATCTAGGTGTTCCCTCTTTTCCATTTTCAATATTACTAACTTAGCTAAACTCTTCTCATTTGTATTACCACGGTATCTTCCAAATAGGACTTGTCAATTTATTTATTGAACCCATTCTTACTATGCATCAATTATGCCACATGACTATTGCTAGATACTAGGAGTATAAAAACAGATGCAGTCCCTCCCCTCAAGAAGTCTACAGTCTAAGGAAAAGGACAGATCTAGAATTGGGTAGGTACTTTCATGCAGTATGGAGAAAAGTCTAAGCATTATGAGGGCCTAGTTACAGACTCAAGAGGGATAATGCCAAATGGAAATAGGACTTGGTGGGACAGTTTGATCAATTGCTTAAACAGAAGATTCATCAAGACAATTTGCAAAGGGTAAAAAGTATGTTTGCGGTTATCGCTGGACACTCATGAGTCAAATACCAAATACTAGGTGATTTGTGATGTGAGAAGAGTATAAATAGATACTGCCTTCAAAGCATTAGTGTTATAATTTTTAACATGTTCTGTATAATAAGTTATAAACTACCTACATTGTTCTTTCAACTGTTTTTGTTTTTGTTTTTTTACCTATGTGGTAAAAAGCTACTTTTATTGCACATAAAATAGTTAACATAGTGTTTAGTTTACCTTCATATGTGAAACGTTGATTCAGTTTCTTTAAAGAGAAATTTTTCTCTAGGGCATGAATAATTGGACCTGAAAACAGTGAGCTGGTAAGGAAATGAATAAAGAATGTGCTGGGGGATTTTTAACCATTTTGTTCAACATGTAAGCCTTTCATTAGCGTTAATACAACTTTACTTTCCATTTGTACATTATTAATGCATTACAGTTTTGAATGGTCTGCATCCAAGGAACACTTGATGTCATTTGAAAGTGAATTTATTCGTTAACCTGAGTCCCTTAGTTGCAGCCAGCTTTGTATCCCTGTTTTCTGATGGAGCTAGCAGCCAGCTTTGTATCTGTATTGTAAGTGTCAAAAATAAAAAGTTAGGGCAAGCTTTGTTTCCTCTTGCCTTCCCACTGACATTCTCTGGGTTACTGGCATCTTCAAACTTTGAACCAATTTTACAATGGGTCTTACTCAAATGAATAGCTTATGGGAAACTTTTCACATATGGAGGAGACAAATGCTTAAAATAGCAGCATTATTATAAGAAGAAGTGATGACTCAGAGCACGCTATGAATAAATTGCTTCTCTGGGTTTAGTGTCTTATTCTAAATGGTACTCTGAGTCTCTCCTCTATTTTAAGAAAGAAGTCAGGCATTAGCAATAAGAGTTTATTTATAATCATGTTCAATAAATGAGTCTGATGTTTGGTTAGGGAAATCATTAAAAAGGTAGGTCAGAATAAAAGAAGAAATATAAACTGTAGAAAATGACAGACTTAGGTTTGATTTCTACTTCTTAGCTTTGAACGTGTATGGTGCTTCCTTTATTGTATCATGGGAAATTGCAATAACTCTAGCTATTGCATAACCCTCACAAGGATCAGAGATAACGTAGGAAAGGGCCCAGCACAGTGAATGCCCATTTTAATAAATAACAAAGATGATGCTTCACTGAAAGAACAGCAGACTCTCAGAACGCATCACACACACTAAACGAAGTATTTTCAAATTACTTATAATCTGTGCTTGTGTTCAGCCATCAAATGATTCAGTGTCAGGAACAAATGATGGATTGCTTATTATATGCCTCATTCTCTTCACATGAAAAATTCTGCTCCATAAAATTTCAACATTTCATCTTCAATTGCCCATGGATTGATCATTATTTATGATCACATTGTATGTGTGTATATATGTGTATATATTGAGGTGGAGTCTTGCTCTGTCACCCAGGCTGGAGTGCAGTGGTGCGATCTCAGCTCACTGCAACCTCCATCTCCCAGGTTCAAGCAATTATCCTGCCTCAGCCTCCCGAGTAGCTGGGACTACAGGGGCGTGCCACCACTCCAAGCTAATTTTTGTATTTTTAGTAGAGACGGGGTTTTTACCATGTTGGCCAGGCTGGTTCTGAACTCCTGACCTCAAGTGATCCTCCCACCTCGGCCTCCCAGTGTGCTGGGATTACAGGCATGAGCCACCACACCTGGCCCACATTGTATAATTGAATGTGATTGCATTGAATCCAAGGTTCTGTAATGCTTACCTGTTTGCACGCATTCTTTCAAATAAGATTTATCTCTTATAGATAGTAGCTCATAGGCAAATTATTCTTCTGCAGAATGTATTTTTCGTTTATATTCTTTAACTAATTGTTCAATCAGCCCTTAGATTGAAACAGTTTTACCACATACATGGCTTTCGTCATTGACAGTCTTCAGTTATTCTGCTACAGTGAACTCCAGTAGTAATAGTGCTGGAATTTGTTGTGTTGTTCTTTCTTCATCTTTACTTGCAGGTTTTGTGTATGGGAAGTATTTAATTTTATTTTAAAATTCAAGAAAAATTATACGCTTATCATTTCATATAAATGTCCAAGGAATATTTTGAATTAAACACTGTTTTTGACTGTCAAAAACAAACAAGTTTTAATAAATCAATAGGTAACTTATGTCCATTAACACTATATGTAAATGTATTACATATTCTATTCTATAGTGCATATTTTATCACTTCTCAACTTGTATTTCATGGGAAAAAGAAAGTGCCTGCATAAACAATGTTAAATGATTTTCTTTATGAAAATATCCTCAAACTATCGTGCTAATGAAGCTCACCAAACGTACGTGACCACATTTGACTTCATTGTTCTGGAGGAGCAAGCAGGAGCTTCACAGGTCCATGGAAAGACATGGGAAAGTAAAAATCTTGTCCGTAATTACTTAATATAAAGGTTTTGGGTCAAATTCCAGGCTTTAAAAATATTCAAAAATTTCTTCATACATTGCTATTAGTTTCGTTCATTTGTTTATTTCTTTTGCTCTCTCCTTTCGACTTGATCTCTACCAAGTTCAGCAAATTAAGACTATTACTAATGGCAGGAATTATTCAAACCAAACTCAATGTCCTTTGACCAAAGATATCTAGAGAAAACAGAGACCACTGGGCCTGCACAGTCCAGAAAATATTACTGGCTGTTTTCACCATGCCTTCTCTAAAGTTGAGCGTTTCATAGGCTTTCATAATTCTCGTTTTAGTATGTTTCCCCCACTTCCCGATTACAGGCCTCCAATAACATGACAACCACATAACTAGAGGGAAATGAAGTGATTTTTCTTCATTAAAGTTGATTCTGTTTTAATATGTTTATTTTACAAAAGTTAGAATTATTGCATGTCCCCTGCATGCCAGTAACTCCATTAGGACCCAGAGCTTCAACAGTGGGTCAGTTAGACTGACTGGAAGCTCTCATTACAAGGAGAGGTGCACAGCAGGAGGAGTTCATGGCAATGAGGTCTATGGGAAAAAAAAAAGGAGAAAGGTATTGACAGAGAGAGGTCTCAGAAGGTCTTTTAGTAGTTTTGCAGGAAAAGACTCCCTAAGGCAGTGATATTTGTAGTGAGACCACAGCAAGAATGGAATAGCTATGAAATGAGTGGGGGAAAAAACGTTTCAAAGAGAGGAAATGAGAAGTGTTAAGTCAGAGGCATGAAAGGGCTTTGCTATTTGCTTTTTTCCAAGAACATAAAGAGGGCAGGGTGAGGAAGAGGGAGAGAGAGAATAAAAAAGATAATTCTGATTATAGTATAGAAAATAAATTCATGTTTACTTTATTGAAAGCTTTTATTCCATGGTATTATTTGTATTTAACATTTGCTTTGTATTTTAAACAATCTTAGTTACATATTTTATATTTGATATCAGAAACAGGAAGGGTCACTGGCTGTGGAAGATATCACAGATATAATATAGATAATCACAAACAAACCAACAGAGATGCCAAATGATTTTAAGTAAGGAATCTCTGTTTGGGAAAGGGGTGGGTGTCGGAGACATATTTAAATATTTTCCTCTTATCTGAGTTCCCTGTAGTTTTAGTTGAATATGTGGTCTTCTCGGGCTAATAATAAGTAATGTGGCCCTGCGATTTGCTGCCCAAGATGTGATAATAAATAATTATTAGCTAACAAATTGGTTTCCTGGTATTGGTTCACCTGTAAGATTATTTTGTCAAGCATTATTTTTAAAAGACTGTTGTCTCTAAAATATAAACATATACTAGGCACACTAAAGAGAAATTGAGAGATATTTCATTCTATTAATTATCTAAGTATTAATAAGTAGACTAATCATTTTTGGTAGATCATTTTTAGTAGAGGATTACAGTTTTTTGAGATGCAATTATGAATGGTTTGTTCATCAAAATCAGTTCAGGTGCACTTCAGGTACATATGTTTTTTAATTTAGAAGAATTTGATCTTACTACAACTCTGTGCTCTATTAATTGTATATATTCATATTATCAGTGTATAGTAAATAACATAACCAATGCTAAAGGTTTAGATGAATTTATGGTAGCATTCAAAATAATAGAGATAGTTTAATTTGATAGAAATAAATTTCTAAATCTTTTATTCTACAAATAGGATGAAAAAAGTTATTAGAGCTAACAGATTTTTTTAAATTTGAAGCATTAACAGAAAGAAGACATAATTTAATCATCCGTGAATTTATTCTACTAATGGAGACAAATAAATATCATCTGGCTCACTTTGATAAGAAAACTTCATATTAAAAATGATTATATTTCATTTATATGGAGAATCATTGGATCAAAATAAAAAGTTATGCATAAAGAATGATTTGTAAATATACCTTCTCCATCTAAATATATTAGATCAACTTATTTGGGCAATGTTTTGTTTTTAAAGTAACTACTAATCCTATATTTCAAGCATATGCTTATTTGTTCCATTTGGCTTTTATGCAATCAGTAATACTGTTATTCCCATGGTGAATGGGTGAACATTAGACAACATTTTGTGCAATTGCATACTTGTTATCAACTTTATGATATATTAGAATTCACTAGTTAATTTTTCATTTAATACTCACCTTACTTTTTTAACTTAACTAAAGTTGAGTCTAATGCATATTTTTAAAACATCAAACTGTAAAATAAATATATATAGTTCTATATTATAATCCAAAATGATATAAAAATAATAAATATAGTCTTAATAATACAATAAACAACAAAACTTCTTTTCAAGCATTCAGGTTACTGCCTACAAACCCTACAGAACGGCCATTTATCCTCTTTCCTGTCCATATTTTAAGTACATGACACCTCTAATTTCCTCTGTTTTTCACTGCCCTGTTGAAAGACTGCCTGATGCCAGAGGACAGGTAGCAGCAAGCAGGCTGTTACACCAACTGGCTCATGAGCAGAGGTGTTGAATACGTCCGCTGCAATAGACCTGAAGAAACAAGCTGCCTTTAGCACCTCGTATCCAGATGCACTTAGTTTTATCAGCAAGTACCATGTCTATTGCATTTTTGCTAACCAGGAGAATATTCTCATTTGATATAAATTTTGACCACCAAAAACAAAGCCTTGTGCCTGCTGCTGCTGAATTACAGAAGTGCATCTTCTCTACCCACGCTTTCTGAATGTGACTGTAGGATTGGCAGGGCTCTTTGGTATTCCACACTTGAAAAAGAAATGAACTTCTACCTACTCTGTCTTACCTCTCAGGGTATAACACAATAATACACATCTTCACATTTTATCCTTCTTCAGTGCCTAGTTGTGTACAGGTATGTGACGTGTGGTATGTGTGTGTACAAATTTAATTTCCATTTGGAGAGCTAACTTCCTAAACCCACATGAACATGTTATTAACCAGGAACTCCTCATTGCATTGAAATAGTGCACTGAAAGAGCTCTTAATAAAGTCATTCATAATCTTCTCATCAATATCACTAATTTCTAAAAATTAATAAATAAAAATGTTTTATTACTGTTTATTACACAAGGTGCTAAGGAGCAGTTAGTAAGGACACATATTTCAGCCAGTAGTGTGTTTTTTTTTTTTTTGTTTTTGTTTTTTTGCAGAGATTTTTTTTTTTCTTTTTTTTTTATTATACTTTAGGGTTTTAGGGTACATGTGCACAATGTGCAGTTTTGTTACATAGGTATCCATGTGCCATGTTGATTTCCTGCACCCATTAACTCGTCATTTAGCATTAGGTGTATCTCCTAATGCTGTCCCTCCCCCCTCCCCCCACCCCACAACAGTCCCCGGAGTGTGATGTTCCCCTTCCTGTGTCCATGAGTTCTCATTGTTCAATTCCCACCTATGAGTGAGAACATGTGGTGTTTGGCTTTTTGTCCTTGCGATAGTTTACTGAGAATGATGTTTTCCAGTTTCATCCATGTCCCTACAAAGGACACGAACTCATCATTTTTTATGGCTGCATAGTATTCCATGGTGTATATGTGCCACATTTTCTTAATCCAGTCTATCGTTGTTGGACATTTGGGTTGGTTCCAACTCTTTGCTATTGTGAATAGTGCCGCAATAAACATACGTGTGCATGTGTCTTTATAGCAGCATGATTTATAGTCCTTTGGGTATATACCCAGTAATGGGATGGCTGGGTCAAATGGTATTTCTAGTTCTAGATCCCTGAGGAATCGCCACACTGACTTCCACAATGGTTGAACTAGTTTACAGTCCCACCAACAGTGTCAAAGTGTTCCTATTTCTCCACATCCTCTCCAGCACCTGTTGTTTCCTGACTTTTTAATGATCACCATTCTAACTGGTGTGAGATGGTATCTCATTGTGGTTTTGATTTGCATGTCTCTGATGGCCAGTGATGAGGAGCATTTCTTCATGTGTTTTTTGGCTGCATAAATGTCTTCTTTTGAGAAGTGTCTGTTCATGTCCTCTGCCCACTTTTTGATGGGGTTGTTTGTTTTTTTCTTGTAAATTTGTTTGAGTTCATTGTAGATTCTGGATATTAGCCCTTTGTCAGATGACTAGGTTGCAAAAATTTTCTCCCATTGTGTAGGTTGCCTGTTCACTCTGATGATAGTTTCTTTTGCTGTGCAGAAGCTCTTTAGTTTAATGAGATCCCATTTGTCGATTTTGGCTTTTGTTGCCATTGCTTTTGGTGTTTTAGACATGAAGTCCTTGCCCACGCCTATGACCTGAATGGTATTGCCTAGGTTTTCTTGTAGGATTTTAATGGTTTTAGGTCTAACATATAAGTCTTTAATCCATCTTGAATTAATTTTTGTATAAGGTGTAAGGAAGGGATCCAGTTGCAGCTTTCTACATATGGCTAGCCAGTTTTCCCAGCACCATTTATTAATGTACAAAAATCACAAGCATTCTTGTACACCAATAACAGACAAACAGAGAGCCAAATCATGAGTGAACTCCCATTCACAATTGCTTCAAAGAGAATAAAATACCTAGGAATCCAACTTACAAGGGATGTGAAGGACCTCTTCAAGGAGAACTACAAACCACTGCTCAATGAAATAAAAGAGGATACAAACAAATGGAAGAACATTCCATGCTCATGGGTTGGAAGAATCAATATCGTGAAAATGGCCATACTGCCCAAGGTAATTTATAGATTCAATGCCATCCCCATCAAGCTACCAATGACTTTCTTCACAGAATTGGAAAAAACTACTTTAAAGTTCATATGGAACCAAAAAAGAGCCCGCATCGCCAAGTCAATCCTAAGCCAAAAGAACAAAGCTGGAGGCATCACGCTACCTGACTTTAAACTATACTACAAGGCTACAGTAACCAAAACAGCATGGTACTGGTACCACAACAGAGACATAGATCAATGGAACAGAACAGAGCCCTCAGAAATGATGCCGCATAGCTACAACTATCTGATCTTTGACAAACCTGACAAAAACAAGAAATGGGGAAAGGATTCCCTATTTAATAAATGGTGCTGGGAAAACTGGCTAGTAGTGTGTTTTTGAAAAAGCTTCCCTAAGGAGTTATGATTTTCCTGGAGGCGGAAACATAAAACGAGACATGAACTGGCCGAAGTTGGAGGAGCATTCAAGTGAGGCCCCTCAGGCAGAATGGGCAACAGGCAAGGTGGAAGGAATGAGCAAAAGCATCATGATTTGTGAATAATCAAGAGTGGCTTGGCTGGAACAGAGTACAGTTGAAAGTCAGTGGCAAAAATGAGATTAGAAATTTGAGGCCGGGCGCAGTGGCTCACTCCTGTAATCCCAGCTCTTTGGGAGGCCGAGGCAGGTGGATCACAAGGTCAGGAGATCGAGACCAGCCTGGCTAACACAGTGAAACCCCGTCTGTACTAAAAATACAAAAAATTAGCCGGGCGTGGTGGTGGGCACCTGTAGTCCCAGCTACTGAGGAGGCTGAAGCGGGAGAATGGCATGAACCCAGGAGGTGGAGCTTGCAGTGAGCCGAGATCGCGACACTGCACTCCAGCCTGGGCAACAGAGTGAGACTCCATCTCAAAAATAAATAAAAATAAATAAATAAATAAATAAATAAATAAATAAAATTGAGCAAGGGCTAAATCTTGAAGGATTTTTTGTGTCTTAACAAGGATTTAAATCCGATCATGATACTACCATTGAAAGGTGTTATGTAGCAGAAATATGATTTAAGTTTAAAAAAGGGAAGGGAGTGGGCTTATATTACACAATGTGGAATGTCAAGAGTAGAGAAAATAAATTAATTTTGAATTTATGTGAATACTCAAGAGAGAAAAGGTATCTAAACTATATTAGTGGTGTATAACGATAATGATGACATAGAGATTCATGAGGTGTGTGGGAATTAGAATTAACAGAATTAGAGGCAGTGAGTCTGAGGGTAAACTTGATTTTATTTTCAAATGTAATGCTAAGAAGATGGAGTAAAAGTGCTGACAATCCCTAAAATAAATTAAAGAAGAGAATGGTTGAGGGGAAGATGAAAATTCACTTCAAATATACCAATTTTAATCTCTATACAAGCTCTCTTAGATTGGGTTCCTTTAAGAGTTTTCTTTGAGTTTTCAACAGGTGAAATTTCTACATGCTGGGAGTCCAGCAGCCCTCCCAACAGATGTGAGCAGAGAACCACAATATCCACTGCAGTGCACATCTCCCATTCCACAGCCCCACTGGCTTTTTACACTAAAGTGGACCCATTCAGGTGCATTTTGGATTCTCACTGGCCCTGGATTCTCACTGGTCCTTCTGTAGAAAACAAGAGAAGGGTTAGTGAGATGATAAATAGCCCCTGTTGCTATGGCTGCTGTCAAGGCCATAACTGACAAGCATCATCCCCCCGCACTCCTCATTCTTGATTGGCCCTGTCATTACCATAACATCTGCTGCTCTGGGCAGTTTGCCTCCTGGGCTAACCCACACTGTCATCTCAAGAGCTGATCCTATGGCTATGGACACTGATATATTCCCATTGACTGTTAAAACTGGCAATGGCAGCATAAACATTTAGCAGAGTTATTGCATGCCGAATAAGTTCTTCTTCACCTTCTTCCTACCTCCTGATTGTGTTAAGGGACAATTATCCCTGCAGAAGGTGACTTTTTAAACTGTTTACTGATCTCTTGGTACAAAGTGTTTAGAAGCACCGTGGCTTATGACCTCCACCTGCACAGTACAGAATTGTCAGCACAAGATGCTCACATTCCCCATTTGAGTAGCTGGGAATGGTGATAGCTGCAACCTGTCCTAAATCCACCTCTTCATTCTCTGACCCATGTAGTCTACCTGCCAGGGACACAGAACTGTGTATTGGTCAGTGATTCCAGGTCGATTCCACCACACCTTGGGGGTAGTGTTCCCTTCTCATAGTATATCTCCTAGATGAAACACTAGCTGTATACGAAGAGGTCATTGAACCGCCCTCTTTTGCCCAAATCCTGAGGGTGATGCAGTGCTGAGGGTACCACTAGGTGCCTTGATGATGTTCCCACTCCAGCACCTCTTTTGTTGTACAATTGGTCTGTAGGTATGAGGAGTTACAAAGACTCCTGCAAAAATTCTGCAAGTCCTAAAATGTTGAGGCCTGGTGAACAGGAAAGGCAAACTCATACCAGAGTGTGTGTCTATTCATGTCTAAATAAATTAATGCCTCTTTGGGGTGAAAAGAGCCCAATATTATCAATCTGCCACCAAATGGTTGATTGATTTAGCCACATTGGTGGCACCTTGAGCACTCATTTTTGGCTTCTATTGATGACAGATTGAACATTCAGCTGTGGTAGAAGCTGGATCCTCCTGTGTGCATGAGAAGTCAGGTTGGGCTCATGTGTGGCCCCCATTTGTTCATTCACTCTTTATGCCAATGACAGAGCTGGGCTGTTGTAAAATCTCTGAAGTATTAGGAGTGCCCATTGCTTGGGGCTTTTTCCTTGGACCCCTTTGTCCCTAATGTTGTGATATTTTAGTACTCCTAGATCCCCGACTGGGTCAAATCTTTCACCTCTGTCCATGAGTCCCCCATATTCTTATCTCACTCTACTTGTATTTGCAGAAAATGGATACCCAGATGCACTGTCCAGAGTTCTGTGCAGTGGGGAGCATTTTCTCCTTACTTATGTTTTAGGAACAGCTAACAGAGGCACTGTTGAAGAGGAAACCTCAATATTTAGCTTGCATGCTGAGCCTATCTGTGAGCAAATCTTAGCCTTTTGTTCTACCTTAGGTCACCATAGGGATTGTCCCTTAGGTGGCATATTTGCTAGTTGTTGAGTGGTACAGGTCCTAGGCTGGTGATGACATGGAGACCTGGGCTGCCAGCTTGGGTAGCTTGCTGGTGTCCTGTGGCTTGGCTTATCTTTGATTCCAGGTGAATACATTACATGCTACAACTTTTTACATTGCCCTGCTGTACCTTATAGCTTATTAGGCAGACAGAGTCCAAATATAATGTGTAGCCCTGGATACATGTGAGCATCTCTCTCTACAAGGGCCTCTGACTGAGAAATGGTGCACAGATTTGCTGGAGATGGAATCACTTTTCTCCAGAGCCCAAAGAGGTCTGTATTGTGATTCTCCTATGAGGGCTTCACATAAATTCCACACGGGTTCTTTCTTCAGAATAAACACTTCTAATGTCATAGAGTTTGGCAAATTAAGTTAAGCCCATGTCTACCTCCCCTCCAGTGATGGGGGTCTCTCTTGTCAGCCAGCTAGCAGGCAATCCATGTCCAATATTTCACTTTTGTCTTTGTATTGAGAACTACACCTAGCATGAGCTATGTTAGACTGAACTTCATAGAGTAGTATTCATGGCACAGAAATAGGTTTGTGAGTTGGTACACTCAGGGCACACCTGTATGTAAAGAGGAAGGCAGGTTAGGCAAGAAGGATAAGCTGACCCACAGGTAATTGTACCTAAGGGCTAGTCATACCTAAGGGGAATTCTGAAGCTTTGATTGTCCTACAGAGTTATCCTAACAGCAACAGGGTCAGACATTTATATTTCTGTATCACCTAGGATTTCAACTGTGACCAAGGAATTCATTATGATGGGTAAAAAGGCAAATCATCAGCAGCAGGTACCCCCAGCAGCTGGGAGATTGGAGTGCTAGCCCTGACCTGGAGGGAGCACCCCTGTATTCACTACACGGACTGTGATGCTAAAAAGTAGTTGGATAAGAAAAAACGGGAGTGATAGGAAAGAGTTGATAGATCAGTTTCAGAGGAGACTGGAAGAAAAAAAATGCAATCCAGAATATTGTACAAATATACTTTGTAAATGATAAGATTTAATTATTTTTGAATGAGAGAAAGTGACTTGAATGTATGAAAGTAAAACTATATTTGGAAAAACAAAGAGAACCGTGGAAAGACATGCTTAGTTTTCTCTGCTGAGTCTGGTCTGTGGAGGGGGCTATGCTACATACTGAGTGGGGCAGAGGGGATGAAGGCATTAATTAGTGTGAAAAAGAACACTGCTATTTAAAAGGCTTTGAAATAATCAAATTAGTGAAAGCACATATCTCTTCAAAGGATTTAAACATTCACAGTAAAAAATTATTTCTGCTTTTATTATTTCACACTATTTTGGCACTACTCAGCACTCTGTTTGCTCTGACTTTAGGGGCATTACATGACAAAAGTTTTATGCATTAAAGAGGATGAACAAAAAGATCATAGGAGCAAATGGAACAAGAGGATGTGTTTTGCAGATGTGATATAACCTAGAACTAGGAGTCAGCGTATGTACCATTAATGGCATTGAAAAATCATTATAGACATTCATAAGGATATGTTTTCTCAAAATGCTACGAATGTTATGACATGTTTAAGATGAAATAAAAAGAATTTTTAATGAATACAGAAAGATCCATCATAAAATATGAAGGAGGCAATATTTGTCTTCAGAAAGTTCTTACTTCTGCTTCCATATCCTCCCAGAAGCATCACCATTAGTACTTGTGTTCAGGTGACTTCTGACATTAAAGTTTGCCATCAGCTTACTGTTCTATTGGAAAAATGCTACTAAACTAGTTTGAACTAATAGAGGTAAAACTCTTTGCAATCTACAAAGCGATTTTATGAACATTGTTATTTCATCCCTTTTTACTCTAACCTTTAAAGTAGAATAGTCAGACATTATTACTTCTAATTTACAGTAGAATATGATCAGGCGCTAATAAATTAAGAATCGTGCCTTATAAGTCACGTGGCTTATAAGTAGAATATAAAATTCAGATTACATTTTAGGGCTTGTGGCTCTGAGCTCAGTATTCATCTTTATTTCAGTACACTGCCAACAACGAAATACATGATCTTTCCTGGGATATATGCATTGTAATAGGGGAAAGCATCTTAATTTCCTGGTGATGGAATTCAGGCCAGTGCCTGGAGAAGAGGGCACAAAAGGAGATAAACAGGAGAGAGTGGTTTCTGGTCTTTATAATCCCTTTGATCTCATTCGATGTAGGCAACTACTGATTATCCTAGTGTGCATGAACTTTACCAGTATGAAAAAAATGGAGACAAATTGACATATTTTTTTCTGAGTTTTAGTATCATTATGCAAATTATTATTTCCAAAAAAATTTTACACATATTTTATGCAGATCTCATTGCTACATCTTGATTTACTTTCTACCCGATTGAAAAGCTTTTGATGACAGAAATTCTTGCTCCTGTGTTTCTTCACTAGCACCTGGTTTCTAAGCAAATCAAAGTGAATTAAATAACCATAAACCATCCCACTCTCCATGTACTTCTAACAGCTTACTCAACACTATCCTGTCTGGGACTACCTTAGAGCCAGCTATAAGGAATTTACAATGGCAGTCACAATTTATATTATAGAGCAATGTAAATTACATGCTATCAAAAATGGTGGTGTCTGCTCATCCTTTTCATCATTAATACTCTTAACATAATTGCCACAATGTTTATCAGAATCTTAGGAACAAAATATTGGTAAAAGAAATAAGACTGCCAATGACTTCTTGAGTTAAGCCATTTTTCAGAACTTTATAAATTTCGTTGACAATAATTTTGACTTAGGTTATTCCTAATTGGCCTTAGTAAATTTCTTTGAGTTTTACAAGCTTACAGAGTTTGCCTAGATTCTTGTCTCTTTTCTTAGTTTACTGCATTATCTTTTAGCTGACAAGTCCTTCAGTTAAGTATATTCATTAACTTCTTTATATCCATCTTTGGGGTATCCTACTGATAGCCAAGGATTCATGCTTCATATTCAAAAATGTATCAAACCTCTTTCATATGACTCTAATACACATTCTTACAGCCAGAGGAACTTTATTTTGAGCTTTTAAAGTCTGTTCATTCTTAAAAGTACATCTAGTTGAAATAGCAAATTCCTGTTTAATAGTGTAATTACTATATATAAAATATCATTTCAAATTTATAATTATAATTTGGGAATTTCAAAACCTTCATTTTATAGCTAAGCCAAGCTAAAAATAAAGTATCTTGTCCAAAACTACACAGTAGGTTAATGTCAAGGCGTGCTACAAACGGTGAGGTACTTTGGCAGACATTTTTTCTCTATTTGTTACAGGTGTCTTTGTTTGTTTTAACATAAAATAAATTTTATGTCCTTTTGTTCCTCCGAACATTATATTACTTGCATTTTTCCATATATTTACATAATACTCATGAGCATTATTTTAATGCAAAATGTTTAGAATTTTCATTTTTTGATATTCGTTAATAATAAGGTGTTTAACATATTCCTTTACATTTATATATTGTATTTCCGTACAATTAATTTTTATAAATGGAATTTCTGGATCAAATAATATTAACATTTTAAGGGATTAAAATATATATTTAAAATTACTGTCCTAAAATTTTACACTGTCATCAACAATGTTATGTAAATATTACTTTCCACATAACCTTACTAGCTTTAGTTAATATAATTTTCAATGATCTTTACTAATATTATGATAAAAAAACAGTCTCTGTAATATTAATGCAGTCTTCTTGATTTCTAGTGAGGTTGAACAGGTTCTCCTATGGTTGTTAACAAAAATAATTGTTTTTCCTTTGTTAAAAATAACATCTTTCTGCAATATTTTTTGTACTTTGTGCATTTTTTTCAACTTTTATTTTATATACAAGAGGCAAATGTGCAGGTTTGTTACATGGGAATTTTCACGATGCTGAGGTTCAAGGTATGGATCCTGCCACTCAGACTGTGAGCATAGTACCTGATAGACAGCTTTTCAACACACAACAACCTCCCTACCCCTCTAGTGTTCTTCAGTGTTTATTGTTCCCATATTTATGTTATTTTATGCTCAATGTTTAGCTCTCCTTACAAATGAGAACATGTGGAATTTGGTTTTCTGTTTTGCACTTAATTTGCTTAGGATTATGGCCTCCATATCTATCCATGCTGCTACAAAAGGCAAGATTTTATTCTTTTTTTATGACCATGTAGTATTCCATGATGTATAGGTACCACATTTTTTTGTCCAATCTACCATTGATAGGGACTTGGGTTGATTCCGTGTCTTTGCAATTGTGAATAATGCAGCAATGAACACATGAATGAATGTATCTTTTTGATAGAATGATTTATAGTCTTTTGGATATATACCCAGTAATGGGATTTCTGGGCTAAATGGTATCTCTGTTTTAACTTCTTTGATTAATCATCAGACTGATTTCCACAGTGGCTGTGCAAATTTACATTCCCACCAACAGTGTATAACACTCTCTTTTCTCTTCAGCCTTACCAGGATCTGTTGTTTTTGACATTGTAATAATAGCCATTTTGAGAAGTGTGAAATGGTATCTCATTGTGATTTTGATTTTCATTTATCTGATGATTAGTGATGCTGAGCATTTTTTCATGTGTTTGTTGGCTGCTTGTATGTCTTCTTTTAAGAAATGTGTGTTCATGTCCTTTGTCTATTTTTTTATTTTTTTTATTATACTTTAGGTTTTAGGGTACATGTGCACAATGTGCAGGTTTGTTACATATGTATCCATGTGCCACGTTGATTTTTTAATGGAGTTTTTTTTTTCTTTATCAGGTGCTTAGGGTTTTTCTTACGTTTTATCATATTTTCTACTATATAGCATTATGACTATTATTTTTCTTTTAATATTGGTTAATATGCATTAGTTTTACTAAATGAATTTGTAATTTCTTATTACTGTCATGTCTAGGACTTCATAGATTTCCAAAATTACTAAAAATTCACTTATATAATTCTATGTAATTTTTCTATAATTTAGATTGCTTAAATTACTTTACTTTTTAAAATATGAGAGATTTGTTTTAAAGGAAGTTATGTGATGAAAAACTTAACTTTAAAACTTTTTTCCAAAGAATTAATTGCCCCAAATAGTTTTATTGTGAAAGGGATACTATATAAAATATATTTAAAGGAAATATTTAAGATGAATTGAAATGACTGGATATTGCTTTTCAATAACTTGCATAGTTTAATGTAGTAAGAAACAAACTATAGACATTTATTTATACAGAGACTATCGCTTCTCGGCCTTTTGGCTAAGATCAAGTGTAGTATTTATACAGAGACTGACATCTTCAGGATAGTGACAGTATCTTTTTCATTCTAATTATCTAGCAAAATACTCAATATATATTAGCCACTTCATAAATATCTGTTGAATAAACTTTTTGAATGAAATTCTATATTAATTTATTCTGCCTCAATATCATTACATATTACTTGAAAATTCTCCCATCATTATTGACTTATCTATGATTTTAATGTTTCATTATATATTTTTAAAATATAAAAATTTTAATTAGTATTTGCTTTGAATGGATTTGGGAACTATGTTGTTTTCAGAATCTTTTCTTTTAAATGGTGGCGCTCTCTCTCTCTCTCTCTCATCTCTTTCTCTGTCTCTCTCTATATATATATATATGGATATATATATATATTAGAGATATATATGGATATATATATGAGAGAGATATATATGGATATATATATGCGAGATATATATATGGATATATATGAGATATATATATATATATCTCAACCATACAACTTGTAATGTTAAACAATTTTACAATTCAGTGGCTTTAATTAATTTACACCATTGTATAATCATTACTACTATCTGTTTATCATCCGAAACAGAAACTCTGTAACTATTAAGCAATAATTACTCATTCTTCCTGCCCTACATATTGGATTTTAAAAATGATCTTATTATATGCTGTACACAAGAGGCTGACATTAGATCTAAAGACACAGACGGTTTAAAAGAGAATTGTTGAGAAAATATATTCCATGCAAATGATAGCCAAAGAAAAGCTAAGTTTCTAAACTAATATTAGAAAAAAACTCCTCCGATCTAAAGGAGCATGTTCTAACCCAGTGAAAGGAAGCTAAGAACATTGAAAACAGGTTAGAGGAATTGCAAACTAGAATAGCCAGTTTAGGGAAGAACACAAATGACCTGATGGAGCTGAGAAACATAGCACGAGAACTTCGTGAAGCATACACAAGTATCAATAGCCAAATTGATCAAGCAGAAGAAAGGATATCAGAGATTAAAAATCAACTTAATGAAATAAAGTATGAAGACATGATTAGAGGAAAAAGAATGAAAAGGAACAATCAAAGCCTCCAAGAAATATGGAAATATATGAAAAGACCAAATCTACCATTGATTGGTGTACCAGAAAGTAATGGATAGAATGGAATCAAGTTGGAAACACTCATTAGGATAATATCCAGGAGAATGTCCCCAACCTAGCAAGATAGGCCAACATTCAAATTCAGGAAATACAGAGAACACCACAAAGATACTCCTCAAGAAGAACACCGCAAGACACATAATCATCAGATTCACCAAGGTTGAAATGAAGGAAAAAATGTTAAGGGCAGCTAGAGAGAAAGGTCGGGTTACCCACAAAGGGAAGCCCGTCAGACTAACAGTGGATCTCTGCAGAAACCCTACAAGCCAGGAGAGAGTGGGGGCCAATATTTAACATTCTTAAAGAAAAGGATTTCCAACACAGAATTTCACATCCAGCCAAACTAAGCTTCATACCCAAAGGAGAAGTAAAATTCTTTACAAACAAGCAAATGCTGAGAGATTTTGTCACCACCAGGCCTGCCTTACCAGAGCTCCTGAAAGAAGTACTAAATATGGAAAGGAAAAAACAGTTTCAGCCACTGCAAAAACATACCAAATTCACAAGGCCATCAACACTATGAAGAAACTGCATCAACTAATGTGCAAAATAACCAGCTAGCATCATAATGACAGGATCAAATTCACACATAACAGTATAAACCTTAATTGCAAATGGGCTAAATGCCCCAATTAAAAGATCAAAAAACACAAATGCATTACATAATGGTAAAGGGATCAATGCAACAAGAAGAGCTAACTATCCTAAATACGTGCACCCAATACAGGAGCACTCAGATTCATAAAGCAAGTTCTTGGAGATGTACAAAGAAACTTAGACTCCCACACAATAATAGTGGAATATTTTCACACACCCACTATTGACCCACACTGTCAATATAAGACAGATCAACAAGAGAGAAAATTAACAAGAATATTCAGAACTTGAATCAGCTCTGGACCAAGTGGACCTAATAGACATCAACAGAACTCTCCACCCCAAATCAACAGAAGATGCATTCTTTTCAGCACCACATCACACTTATTCTAAAATTGACCACATGATTGGAAGTAAAACACTCCCCAGCAAATGCAAAAGAACGGAAATCATAACAGTCTCTCAGACCACAGTGTAATCAAGTTAGAACTCAGGATTAAGAAACTCAGTCAAAACTGTACAACTACATGGAAACTGAACAACCTGCTCCTGAATGACTACTGGATAAATAAATGAAATAAATGAGTTATTTGAATCCACTGAGAACAAAGACACAACATTCCAGAATCTCTAGGAGGCAGCTAAAGCAGTGTTTAGAGGGAAATTTATAGCACTAAATTCCCACTGAAGAAAGTGGGAAAGATCTAAAATCAATATGCTATCAGCACAATTAAAAGAACTAGAGAAGTAAAAACAAACAAATTCAAAAGCTAGCAGAAGGCAGGAAAAAACTCAGATCAGAGCAGAAATGAAGGAGATAGAGACATGAAAAACCCTTCAAAAAATTAATGAATCCAGGAGCTGGTTTTTTGAAAAGAGTAACAAAATAGACCACTAGCCAGACTAATAAAGAAGAAAAAAGAAAAGAATGAAATAGAAACAATAAAAAATAATAAAGGGCATATCACCACTGATCCCACAGAAATACAAACTACCACCAGATAATACTATAAACAGCTCTATTCAAATAAACTAGAAAACCTAGAATAAATGTATAAATTCTTGGACACATACACCCTCCTAAGACTAAACCAGGAAGAAGTCAAATCCCTGAATAGACCAATAACAAGTTCTGAAATTGAGGTAGTAATTAATAACCTACCAACCAAAAAAAGCACAGGACCAGATGGATTCACAGCAGAATTCTACCAGAGGTACAAAGAGGATCTGGTACCACTCCTTCTGAAAGTATTCCAAAAAATAGCAAGAGAGGGACTCCTCCCTAATTCATTTTATGAGGCCAGCATCATCCTGATAGCAAAACCTAGTAGAGTCACAACAAAAAAAGAAAATTTCAGGCCAATATTTCTGATGAAGGTCAATGAGAAAATCCTCAATAAAATATGGGCAAACGAAATCCAGCAGCACATCAAAAAGTTTGTCCACCATGATCACGTCGGCTTCATCCCTGGGACATAAGGCTGTTTCAACATTCGCAAATCAATAAACGTAATCCATCATATAAACAGAACCAATTACAAAAAGCACATGATTATCTCAGTAGATGCAGAAAAGGCCTTCAATAAAATTCAACACCCTTCATGCTAAGACCCCTCAATAAAATAAGTATTGATGGAAAGTATCTCGAAATAATAAGAGCTTTTTATGACAAACCCACAGCCAATATCATATTGAATGGGCAAAAGCAGGAAGCAGTCCCTTTGAAAACCAGCACAAGACTAGGATGCCCTCTCTCACCACTCCAATTCAACATAGTATTGGAAGTTCTGGTCAGGGCAATCAGGCAAGAGAAAGAAAGAAAGGATATTCACATAGGAAGAGAGGAAGTCAAATTGCCTGTCTTTGCAGATGACATGATTATATATTTAGAAAACCCCATTGTCTCAGACCAAAATCTCCTTAAGCTGAGAAGCAACTTCAGCAAAGCCTCAAGATACAAAATCAATGTAAAAATATCACAAGCTTTCCTATACACCAATAACAGACAAACAGAGAGCCAAATAATGAGTGAAATTCTATTCACAATTGCTACAAAGAGAATACCTAGGGATACAACTTACAAAGGATGTGAAGGACCTCTTCAAAGAGAACTAGAAACCACGGCTTGAGGAAGTAAGAGAGGACACAAACAAATGGATAAACATCCCATGCTCATGAATAGGAAGAATCGATATTGTGAAAATGGCCATACTGCTGAAAGTAATTTATGGATTCAATGCTATCCTCATCCAGCTACCATTGACTTTCTTCACAGAATTAGAAAAAACTACTTTAAACTTCATAAGGAACTGAAAAAGAGCCCACATAGCCAGGACAATCCTAAGCAAAAAGAATAAAGCTGGAGGCATCACGCTACCTTACTTCAAACTATACTACAAGGCTACAGTAACCAAAACAGCATGGTACTAGTACCAAAAGATATGTATATATATATATATATATATATATATATATATATATATATACCAATGGAACAGAACAGAGGCCTCAGAAATAATACTACACATCTATAACCATCTGATCTTTCACAAACTTGACAAAAATAAGCAATGGGGAAAGGATTCCCTATTTAATAAATGGTGCTGAGAAAACTGGCTAGCCATATGCATAAAATTGAAACTGGACCCCCTTTTTACACCTTATACAAAAATTAACTCAAGATGGATTAAAGACTTAAACATAAGATGTAAAACCATAAAAACCCTAGAAGAAAACCTAGGCAATACCATTCAGGACATAGGCATGAGCAAAGACTTCATGACTAAGACACAAAAAGCAATGGCAACAAAAGCCAAAATTGACAAATGGGATCTTGTTAAACTAAAGAGCTTCTGCACAGCGAAAGAGACTATCATCAGAATGAACAGGCCATCTACAGAATGGGAGAAAAGTTTTACAATCTATCCATCTCAAAAGAGCTAATATCTAGAATCTACAAGGAACTTAAACAAATCTACAGGAAAAAAACAACCCCATCAAAAAGCAGGCCAAGTATATGAACAGACACTTCTCAAAAAAAGGCATTTATGTAGCCAACAAGCATATGAAAAAAAGCTCATCATCACTGGTCTTTAGAAAAATGCAGATCAAAACCACAATGAGATACCATCTCACACCAGTTAGAATGGTGATCATTAAAAAGTCTGGAAATAATAGACCCTGGAGAGGATGTGGAGAAATAGGAACACTTTTACACTGTTGGTGGGAGTGTAAATTAGTTGAGCCATTGTGGAAGACACTATGGCGATTCCTCAAAGATCTAGAACCAGAAATACCATTTGACCCAGCAATCCATTACTGAGTATATACTGGATGTGGGGCTAGGGGAGGGATAGCATTAGGAGAAAACTTAACATAAATAGCGGATTGTTGGGTACAGCAAACCACCATGGCATGTGCATCCCAGAACTTAAAATATAATAAAAAAATAAAATAAATACAAAGTGGGGGCATCATTCTACGTGATTTTAAATAGGGCTATAGTAACCAAAACAGCATGGCACTGGTACAAAACCAGACACATATGCCAGTGGAACGGAATGGGGAACCCAGAAATAAGGCCATACACCTACAACTATTTCATCTTTGACAAATCTGACAAAAATAATCAATGCAGTAAAGATTCCCTATTAAATTAATGATGCTGAGATAACTGGCTGGCCAGCTGCAGAAGAAATTGGACCCCCTTTTTTTGTACCATATACAAAAATTAACTCAAGATATATTAAAGACTTGAATATAAAACCCAAACTATAAAAACTCTGGAATACAGCCTAGGCAATACCATTCTGGACATAGGACTGGGCAAAGATTTCATGATGAAGATGCCAAAGCAATTACAACAAAAGCAAAGATTGGAAAATGGGATCTAATTAAACTAAAAAGTTCTGCACAGAAAAAGAAACTATCAACAGAGTGAACAGACAACCTACAGAATAGGAGAAAATTTTTGCAAACTATACATCTGACAAAGTTCTAATATCCAGCATCTACAAGGAACTTAAAACAAATTTACAAGAAAAAAAACAGCCTTATTAAAAAGTGGGCAAAGGATATGAACCACACTTTTCAAAAGAAGACATACATGTGGCCAAAAAACATATAAAAAAATCCTCAACATCACTGATTATTAGAGAAATGCAAATCAAAACCACAGTGAGATACCGTCTCACACCTGCCAGAATGGCTACCATTAGAAACAAAACAAAACAAAACAAAAATGATGCTGACAAGGTTGTAGAGAAAAAGGAAAGCTTTTACCTGGTTGGTGGGAGTATAAATTAGTTTAACCATTGTGGAAGACAGTATAGTAATTCCTCAAAGACCTAAAAATAGAAATATTATTTAACCCATCAATCCCATTACTGGGTATATACTCAAAGGAATATAGATTGTTCTATCATAAAGAGATGCACAAGTATGTTCACCGCAGCACTGTTCACAATAACAAAGACATGGAGTCAATCTAAATGCCCATCAGTGGTAAAGTAGATAAAGAAACTGTGGTGTATATACACCATGGAATACTAAGCAGCCATAAAAAAGAATGAGATCATTTACATTGCAGGGAGATGGATGGAGCTTGAGGCCATTATCTTTAGCAAACCAATACAAGAACAGAAAACCAAATACCACATGTTCTCACTTATAAAGAGGAGCTAAATGATGAGAACACATGGTCACATAGAGAACAACAACATACAATGAGGCCCATCAGAGGATGGAGGGAGAGGAGCAGGAAAAATAACTACTGGTACTAGGCTTAATACCTGGGTGACAAAATAATCTGTACAAAACTCCTCCATGATATAAGCTTACCCATATAACAAACCTTCACATGAGGTTTTTTGTTTGTTTGTTTGTTTGTTTGTTTGTTTTCTGAGGCAGAGTCTTGCTCCGTCATCTAAGCTGGAGTACAGTGGTTCAATCTCAGTTCATTGCAACACTCACCTCCTGGGTTCAAGCAATTCTTGTGCCTCAGCCTCCCGAGTAGCTGGCATTACAGGTGTGTGCCACCAGGCCTGGCTAATTTTTGTATTTTTAGTAGAGATGGGGTTTCGCAATGTTGGCCAGGCTGGTCTTAAAGTCCTGACCTCAGATGATCCTCCTGCATCTACTTCCCAAGTGTTGGGATTACAGGCACGAGCCACTGCACCTGGCCAAGTACCCCTGAACTTAAAATAAAAGTTAAATGCAAGAAAAAGATAATTTAACAGTTTCTCACGTAACAAAACATACTGTTACCATCCAAATCTTATTCCATGCTGTTTACTCAAAGTATCTAAAAAGCTATGTCCTCACAAAAGTCCGCACATGGATATTTAGAGCAGTTTTATTCATAATTGCCCAAACATGGAAACAACCACCATTCACTTTAGTATGTGAATGGATAACTAAACTATGGTATATCTAGAAAATGGAATATTATTGAGCACCAAAAGAAAAAAAGCCATGAAATGGCATGATGGAAACAAATGCACATTACTAAGTGAAAGAAGTCAATTCGAAAGAATTATATATTGTGTGATTCCAACTATATGAGATTCCGGAAAAGGCAAAACTGTGAAGATGGTAGAAGACCAGTGGTTCCCAGTGATTGTGGGAAAGAGAGGGATGAGTAGGTGGACCACAGAGGATTTCCAGGGCAATGAAACTACTCTGCAAGACACTGTAATGGTAGATAAATGTTATTATACACTTGTCAAAATCCATAGTACTTATAACACCAAAAGTGAACCCAAATGTAAACTTAGGACTTTGAAGGATAATAATGTCAATGTAGGTTCATAGATTGTAACAAATGCACCACTCTGATTCTTTTGCTTATTACTTCTGTGAACATGAAACTGCTCTAAAAATAAAATCTATTATTAATTTAAAAAAATCATACACACACAATTAACCAACTGGATCTAACAGACATATGCATGCTATGTATTCAACCACAGTTGAATACACATTTTTCTGAAGGGCACATGGGACATTCTTCAGATTAGACCATGTGTTAAGACACAAAATATGTCATGATAGATTTTAAATGATTGAAATTATACAAAATATCTTTTCTGCTCACAATGGAATGAAACTAAAAATCAATAACAGAAGAAACACTGGATAATCCAGAAAGAAATGGAAATCAACACATTCCTAACTGTCAACTGGATAAAGAAGAAAACAAATATTTAGAGGAAAATGAAAGTGAAACACAAACATACCAAAATATATGAAACAAAGTGAAAGCAGTACTGAAAGGGAAACTTATAGGAGTATAAATATATATATTAAAAAAGAGGATGAAAACAAAAACTCATCTAAAAATAAGAAACATCACAAATCAGTGACCTGACATTACATCTTAAAGAAGTAGAAAAAAAAGAGTAGACTGAAAGCTAGCTAGAAAGGTGAAAACACTAAAGATTAGAGTTGAAAAAAATTAAATAGATACTAGAAAGTAATAAAGAAAAACCAACAAAATTAAAGCTTGGTTCCTTGAAAAAATCAACAAAATTTATAAGTCTTTAGCCTGGTGGTCTCAACAAGGAGACCAAAATTACTAAAATCAGAAAAAAAGAGAAGAGACATTTTGATAATATTGTAAAAATAAATGGATTAAGAGACAATTTTATGAGCAATTGCATTTCAGAAATTTGATAACCTAGATGAAACAGATAAATTCCTGGAAATATACACATTGCCAAAAGTGAATGAATCTGTAGCTATTAAGGGAATTGAATCCATAATCATAAATCTGTCAACAGAGAAGAGGCCTGGACCACATAGCTTTATTGGTGAATTTTACCAAACATTAAGAAAACCAAAGTTATTCTCAAATTCTTACCAAAAAAAAAAAAAAATTGAAGGGGGGAATGCTTTGTAAGTCATTCTGTGAGGCCAACATTACCTTGACACCAAAGCCAGAAGAAGATGCTACAAGAAAAGAAAACAGTAGCTCAATATTCCCAATGAATATTAATGAAAAAAAACTCTCAAAAAATACTAGCAAACATAATTCAGCAACATATTAAAAGGATTATACACCATGGCCAAGTAGTACTTATTAATGAAGTTCAAGGAAATTTCAATATATGTAAATCAATCAATGTAATACAACACCTTAATAGAATGAAGTTTAAATAAAAATACAATAATCTTCTCAATTAATACAGAAAAATACATTTGTCAGAATGCATCAACGTTTAACAAAAAAACTTAATAAACTAGGAATAGAAGGAAATTTGAAATATGAAAAAAGACCCACAGATAATATTATATCCAATGGTGAAAGACTGAAGGTTTTCTCCTAAATCAGGAACAAGAATACAAGAATAGTTGCTTTGACTTCTTCTGTTTGACATGGTATTATTGACAATTTTAGCCAGAGCTATTAGGCAAGAAAAAAAAAAAGCCAAGGAAAATTGAAAATAAGTAGTAAAATTATCTGTGCTCACAGATGACATAATCTTGTATGTAGACAACTACACACACACACATACACACACACACACACACACACACACACCCGATGTATTAGGCCATTCTTGGATTGGTATAAAGAAATACCTGAGACTAGGTAATTCATAAAGGAAAGAGGTTTAACTGGCTTACTGTTCTTCAGGCTATACAGGAAGCACAGTGCTGGCATCTGATGGCTTCTGGGGAAGTCTCAGGGAGTTTTTAGTCATGGTGGAAGATGAAGTGGAAGCAAGCTTGTCACATGGCAAAAATAGGAGCAGAGAGAGAGAGAGGAGGCAACACACATTTTTAAATGATAGGATTTCCTATGAACCCAGAGTGGGAGCTCACTTATTGCCAAGGGGATGGCCCAAGCCATTCATGGGTGCAGAGCATTCAGGGATCGGCCCACGTGATCCATACACCTCCTATAAGGCCCCCTTCCAAACACTGGGGATTAGATTTCAACATGAGATTTAAGCAGGGACAAATATCCAAACTAAATAACCACACAAAACCTGTTTTGGCTAATACATAATAATAGCAAAGTCACACTATACAAAATCAGCACACACAAAAAAAGAGTTGTGTATCTATACACTAACAACGAATAATCTGGAAAAGCATTTGAGAAGACTATTTTATTTACAATAACATAAGAGAATAAAATAATTGGGGATATACTTAACCAAGTAGGTGAAAGTCTTGTATACTAAAATCTACAGAACATTGATGAAAGAAATATAAATGAAACAACATCCTGTGATTATGAATTGAAAGACATATTATTATTAAGAAGACAATATGATACAATGCAGTCCTCATCAAAATGTCACTTATATTTTTCGAAGAAATAGAAAAGTCCATCTTATAACTAACATAAAATTTTAAGGATCCCCGAATATCCAAAACAATCTTGAAAAAGAACAAAGTTGTAGGTCTTTGACTTCTGATTACAAAACTTGTTACAAAGCTATAGTAATTAAAATAGTGTTATCCCATCATAGAGACTGACATAAAAACATGGAATAGAATAGAGATCACAGAATGAACCTCACATGTATGGTAAAATGATTTTCATCAAGGGTGCCAAGACCATCCAATGAGGAAACAGCAGTCTTTTCAACTAATGGTGTTTGTTAGTAAAACAAAATACTCACCTGCAAAAGGATAAAGTTAGACCCTTGCCTTATACCATACTCAAAAATTAACTCAAAATGAGTCAAAGACCTAACTGTAAGTGTTAAAATGATAAAACCTGTAGAAGAAAGCATAGGGGAAAAGCTTCATTACTTTAAATTTGGCAATAATTTCTTTGCTATGACACTGAAATCTCAGGCAACAAAATAAAAGATTTATTGGACAACATTAAAGTGAATGACTTTTGTACATCAAAGGGTACTACAACAGAGTGCAAAGGCCGCCCACAGAATGGAAGAATGTATTTACAAATCGTATATGTGATAATGAGTTAATATCCAAAATGTATAAAATGCTTATACAACTCAGTAACAACAAGACAAGCAACCCAATTCAAAATGGAACATGAGTAGATATTGCAACAAAGAATATATACAAATGGCCAACAAGCACACAAAAAGATGACCAACGTCACCAGCCATTAGTGAAATGCAAATCAGGACCACAGGAGTTAACGTTTTACATTCATTGGGATGGCAAAAATCAGAAAGAAAACAAAGTTGTTGATGAGGATGTGGAGAACTAGTAACCCTTTATTTCACGTTGTTGGCATAATTATAAAATGATGTAGCCTCTGAAAAACATTTGGTGATTCCACAAAAAGTTGAACATAGGTTACCATTTGATTTAATAATGCAACTTCTCAGTATATACACCAAAGAATTGAAAGCAGGGACTTAAACAGATACTTGTACACCAATGTTCGTAGTAGTATGACTCATAGTTGACAAATGGTGAATGCAACTCAAATGTCCGTCATAAATGAATGGATAAACAAAATTGGGATTTTCAGACAATGGAATATTATTTAGCCATGGATGGGCCTCGAAAACCTTATGTTAAGTGAGACAAGCCAGGCACAAAAGGAGAGATGTTTTATGATTCCCCTTAAATGAAATACCTAGAATAGGCAAATTTGTAGAGACAGGAAGTAGAATAAAGAGTACCTGGGGCAGTGGGGAAAGATAAGTGAAGGCATATGATTAATGAGTACAGAGTTCCTGTTTAGGATGATAAAAATATTCTGGAAATGGCTAATGGTAATGACTGCACAACATTGTGAATGCATTTAATGTTCTTGAATCATACATGTAAAAATAGTTACAATGCTAAAGTTTATATTATGCATATTTTACATCAAAAGAAAACGTAAATGTTTTTATTTTTATAATTGTTAATGTTAAATAATAATTTGAAATTATAAAAGAAGGGATTATAGACTGTAAAAATACATGAGTATATTTTACTTAATTTTGACTGTTCTTATACAAATGTTTTAGTAATAAAGTATTCAAGATATGGAGTTTTAGTACTTTAAAAGTCATGCTTTTCTTCACATAGATCTATGTTGAAATAAACTATCAAATTGTGTTAAGACCAACTACCCCAGCTGAACGAACACAAGCAACACATCACACTCAAACCACATGCCTTAAATGAAAGCCTCTCAGGGATGTCCACTGGCATCATTGACAAAAAACTGTGAGTCCTTTTTGGTTTAAAGAAAATCTTCGGCCCATGTATTCATGAGAAAAACATTGAAAACACTACAATAGGGGCTAGTCTACAAAATACCTGACAGGACTTCTCAAAGTTGTCAAGTACAGTCTGATAAGGAACTGAGAACCTGTCACAGCCAAGTGGAGCCTAAGAAGTCACAATGAATAAATATAACATGGCACCATAACAGAAAAAGACATTAGGTTAAAACTAAAGAAATCTAAATAAGTGGTAGACCCTCCTTAATAATCTGCTGATATTAGTTCATTAACTGTGACAAGACACCATACTAATGTGAGATATCATTAATTGGGCAAACTGGGTGTCGGGTGGATATGAACTTTCGGATTGTCTTAATATTTTTGTAAGTCATATGCATGTATAATACATATATTTACATATACATATTGTAAATATATAATATATAATATATATTATATTATGTTATATATAATATAAAATTATTATATATTATACATAATTATATACTATATAGTAATATTATATATTATATATCAATAATATATAGATACATAATATATTATATTAATATATAATATATATTTACAATATGTATATGTAAAAATATACATATTATGTATGCACATATATACATATACTTTTTCTTTTCCCTGCAAAACATCTTTAGACTTGCAAGATGGGTTCAATGTCATTATGTGGTCAAACAATAAATGCAAGTTTACTTTTTTTTAGTGCTTTTGCTCTTCTGCAGATTGTATGCTATCTAAACATGCTATTGTGATATTGGATGAGGGGGTACAGTCAAAAAACCTTACAGACTTCTGGAAGGAATTTTGATCTAGTAAGAAATGAATTTCATTATAAAATGATTAGCTCCAGATTAACACCCCCTCAGGTATTCTTGGAGCTACAAATCTGGGAAAGTATTATAGTGCACTGTAGGCCTATATAAATTGAAAAAGTGTCTCTTGAAAGTGGGTAGCAGAAAATATTGACTTCAATCATGAAGGATTATGCTGCAGTAATTCCTTGTTGCATCTTTCTGAAATGATGCACTAAACTAGTAGAATTGTTCAGACCATGGACTTAAACTTTTTATTGAGCATGCTACTCATGTTCCTCCACATTTGTCAAACTAAGAGTGCCTCAGAAATCTAGCCTAAATACTACAAGTGTTTTGTGTGCATGTGTATTTTACTTTTAAAAAATTGGCATATAAAAATTAATATTTAAGAACACACATAAAGTAAACTGGGGACTAGGATTCTACCTTATCATATGCATATCTTATGTATTAGTTATACAATTAAGGTAACATTCTATTATTTTATATAATCTCCATGTCGAATTTTCCTTTTACCTCTGTTGTCACTTTAATTCATACATTGTGATCTTGTTTTAGTATTAATCTGTTGAAGAAAAATGCCAAAATTATAATTGTTCCAAATTGTTCAAAAATTTTCACCCTTCCTTCTTTCCTTCCTTCCTTCCTTCCTTTTTCTCTTTCTCTCTTTCTGACAGGACTCACTCTATAGTGCTGTGGCATGATCACGGCTCACTGTAGCATCAACCACTGGGCTCAGGTGATTCTCCCATCTCAATCTCCCAGGTAGCTGGGCCTACAGGTGCATGCCACCAAGCCCAGCTAACTTTTTGTCTTTTTTGTAGACAAGGTTTCATCACGTTGCCCAAGCTGCGTAAGACACAATTTTTTTTAAATGTAAGGTACATTTATTCCCCATTTACCAAGATAGAAAACACACACACACACACACACACACACACACACTTTATTGAGTCGAAGGTGAAAGTTGCAATTTTTTTGTCTGGCATTGTTACCTCTCACCATTAAAATACATATGTCCAAATGGAGACTGTGGGTAATGTCTCCTAATTATAAACCTGTAATATCTAAGCTGAAAATATTACCACTAAGAACAGTTATGCATATGAATATTTACTGTGGAACTGTTGGTTGGAGATAAATATTTTCTCACTCCATTTACCCTTAAATGTATTTCTTGGAACCTTTACCAATCTCATTTTCTCAGTGCCGGTGTGAGATAATCTTGGAGAACAGGCATTTTACCGGGAGTTATTTTATATTTTGCTGGGTGAGGGGGTAGTACTTTCTCATTAGAAACTCTGCTTAAAGAGGCTAAGACCTTAAGAAATCTGGGTTTTAAGGATCACTGGTGATATGTTAAAATTCGTATTCATAATATGTTTATAACTTGCTCTTTATATGACAGTGTGAATGTATTGACATAAGTGCTAATTTACAGGCATATCTCATTTTATCATACTTTGCTTTATCGTCCTTCACATATACTGTGTCTTTTACAAATTGCAGGTTTGTGGCAGCCCTGCATTGAGCCACTCTAACAGCTGTTTTTCCAACAGCATGTGCTCACTTTGTATCTCTGTGTCACATTTTGGTAATGCTTAAAAAAGTTTCAAAGCTTTTTTAATTACGTTTGTTATGGTGACCTGCAATTAATAATATTTCATGTTATTATTATAATTATTTTGGAGCACCATGAACTGTGCCCGTATAAGATGGTGAACAATTTTAACCAAAAATATGTGTGTTCTGACTGCTCCACTGACCAACTGTTCACACCTCTCTCCCTGTACTTGGTCCTCTCTATTCCCACAGACACAATAATTTGAAAATCAAGCTAATTAATAATCCTGCAATGGCCTTTCTAAGCATTCAAGTGAAAGACTCACATGCCTCTCACTTTAAATCAAAATCTAGAAATGATTACACTTGGTGAGAAAGGCATGTTGAAAACAGAGATAGGCTAAAAGCTGGGCCTCCTGTGACAAACAGTTAAGCAAGGTGTGAATGCAAAGGAAAAGTTCTCGAAGAAATGTAATAGTGCTATTCCAGCGAACACATACATGATATGAAAGTGAAACAGGCTTTTTGCTGATATGGAGAAAGTTTTCATGGTATGGATAGATCAAACCAGCCACAACCTTCCCTTAAGCCAAAGCCTAATCCAGGGGAAGGCTCTCTTTTCAGATCTATGAAAGCTGATAAAGATGAAGAAGCTGAAGAAGAAAAGGTTGAAGCTAGCATAAGTTGGTTCATGAGGTTTAAGGAGAGAAGCCATCTCTATACCATAAAAATACAAAGAGAAGCAGCAACTGCTGATGGAAAAGCTACAGCAAGTTATCCAGAAGATCTAGCTAAGATCATTGATAAAGGTGGCTACACTAAACAACAAATTTTTAGTGTAGATAAAACAGCCTTGTATTGGAAGAAGATGCCATCTAAAACTTTCATAGCTAGAGAGGAGAAGTCAATGTCTGGCTTCAAAACTTCAAAGGACAGGCTGCCTCTCTTGTTGGGACCAATGCAGCTGGTGAATGAAGTGTAGCCAATTCTCATTTACCATTCTAAACATCCTAGGACCATTAAGAATTATGCTAAATCTACTCTACCTGTGCTCTAAATGGAACATTAAATCCTGAAGAACATCTGTTTACAGAATGGTTTACTGAATATGTTAAGCCCACTATCGACACCCACTGCTTCGAAAAAACAATTCCTTTCAAAATAATACGGCTCACTAAAAATGTACCAAATCATCCAAGAACTCTGACGGAGATATGCAAGGATGCTAATGCCTTCTTGTCTGCTAACACAATATCCATTCTGCAGTCCATGAATCAAGGAGTATTTTCGACTTTCAAGTCTTATTATTTAAGAAATGCACTTTGTAAGGCTATAGATACCATAGATAAAGTGATTCCTCTGATGGATCTTGGCAGTCAATTAAAAACTTTCTAGAAAGGATTCATAATTTTAGATGCCATTACAATATCTATGATTCGTGGGAGGAGGTCAAAATATCAATATAAGCAGGGATTTGGAAGAAGTTGAATCAATTCTAACCCTCTTAGGAGACTAGGAGAGGTTCAGGACTTCAGTGAAGGAAGTAAATGTGAATGCGGTGGAAATAACAAGAAAACTAAAATTATAAGTGAAGCCTTCAAGATGCAACTGAGTTATTGCAATCTCATGATAAAACTTTGGTAAGTGAGGAGTTTCTTCTTATGGAGGAGCAAAGAAAGTTGTTTCTTCAGATGGAATCTACTCCTTTTGAAAATGCTGTGAATATTGTTGAAATGATATTTAGAATATTACATTAATTTAGTTGATAAACAGCAGCAGGATTTGAGTGAATTGACTCCAATTCAGAAATTCTGTGGGTAAAATGCTATTAGGCTATATTTCAGGCTACAGAAAAATCTTTCATGAAAGAGTCAATCAATGCAGCAGACTTCATTGCTGTCTTATTTTAAGAAATTGTCACAGCCACCCCAACCACCAGCAATCACCATCCTGATGAGCCAGCAGCTGTCAGGATCAAGGCAGCACCCTCCACCAGCAAAAGGACTATAGCTCACTGAAGACTTGAATGACCTCTAGCATTTTTTAGTAATAAAGTACATTTTAATTAAGATATATACTTTTTTTAGGCTTAATGTCATTGTACACTTAATAGACTACAGTATAGTAACAAACATCACTTTTATATGCATTGGAAAACCAAACAATTTCTGTGACTAACTTTCTTGCAATACTTGCTGGTTCATGGTGGTCTGGAACAAAATCCACAAAAGCCCTGAGGTATGCCTGTATATACCCTGAGGTATGCCTGTATATGCTTTTATCTGTCACATTTTATTCTGAGAAAGATGTGAGACATATACTCTGTTCTTTGTTTCTTTACTATTTTATCAGAGACAATAGCTAAAATAGGACTGCACTCAGAAAATATTTGACTATATCAGCTATGTTTTGTTGATATATTTAGAAACCACAAGAAATCATTTAAAAATATTTGAAACAATACTTTGTTAAAAGTATTTTCCATCACATATTTAATGAGATAAAGGTATGCTAAGATAAGGTAAAACAAACTACATGGTGTGTGATCATGTTTGAACATATATACACAATTTTCTTCTTTAATGATTTATATCTTTGGTATTTTACTTTGGACATGCATGTTTTTAGTTTCAGGACATACTAAAGAGTAAACTGCTGCACCTACTCCCAGGAGATATGAATTATGATATAGGATAGACAAAACTTGTTATAGACAATTCCCATTTATTGCCAATTTAACATTTTATATCTCCATTTTTGTTATTTGGAAAGGCAACAGATTTCTGTTACTTTCCAATTCAGAGAATTACATTTGTAGAATATGTTTCTGAAAGAGGCTCTACTTTCCAAGATATTACAGACTGATGCGGATGGCTCTCTAAAATGCTTATTTTGCATCTCATGCACCATGTCGGTTTTTGTCATAAGTGTTTATTCAAACTAATATGTCATCTTAATAAAGCTAAGGTTATTAGTTGAGCTTCAAGATAAAGCTCCAGAATGATCAATTCAAAATCACTTTGTCACTTCTATTGAAAAGGACTCAATGAAACATACAGTTCTTATTGACTGTGCACATAAGACAAGATACTAAAAGCAATTTATTTTTATGTATTTTTGCAATTATTTCATGGATAAAATATTTCTGAAAATTAAATGATAATATTGAATCACAAATGTTAACATTTGATAAATATTTTTAAAGTTCGTTTTAAAATATTGGGACATAGTACTAACTTTGTAGAATTAACTTTTACCATTTAAAAAAGAACTATTTCTTTTTATGCATTTTTGCAATTATTTCATGGATAAAATATTTCTGAAAATTAAATGATAATATTGAATCACAAATGTTAACATTTGATAAATATTTTTAAAGTTTATTTTAAAATATTGGGACATAGTACTAACTTCGTAGAATTAACTTTTACCATTTAAAAAAGAACGATTTCTTTATTTGAAAGCAGATATTAATTCCATTGACTTACATTGTTTCTTTTTTTCCCTTTAGGCTGTCCTTTGGAGGTATAAATTCTCTCAGCTTAAAGGTTCTTCAGATGATGGCAAGAGCAAAATCAAATTTTTGTTTCAGAATCCAGATACTAAACAGATTGAAGCAAAGGTAAACCCAAGAAATTCATCACATAACACCTCTAACTACATTAATGCCATTAAGGAACAAAGAGGGGAAACTTTTGGGGGATCACAAGAGCAAAAACACACATTCTCTGCTCATCTTGAAATATCCCTCATGGCCAGAGGAATAAACTTACTTTAAGATTTTTTTGGCAAATTTTCGCTTAAAGGCAGCACTTAAAATAAATGACAGAAAACGAATTGCATTTCTTAGTTTTAATTCCTTATGAACTGCATTTGTGTCACACTAAAATAACATCCTGGGAACTAAAGCAGTCCTTTTGTGGTTTCATTCTAAATAATAATTTAAAATACTTTTTAAAAATCTGACTATATTTACATAAATTTATATATTTATATTTTATTTATATATTTTTTTCACATATTCAAAATCTGCATTATTTTCATTACTATAATATAAAATTGACAATAACAATGTTTGCATTAGAATAAAATATAAATGCATTATCCCAGTATGGAAAAAAGGATAAATAACAAATACAAAGTTAAAAAATGATATCTATGGACATGAAAGCTCAATATAATTTTTCAACTATGAATTAAAATTACCATATTTCTATTATACCCCTTTACTTATTAAATTCAGAGATAAGGAGCCTTAGCCTGACGTTCAGAACCTTCCCAGGAATGTCCCTTGATGATATTCTAGGCAAAGTCTCCTGTAACACTGCTCTATATTTAGATTAGACACTCTCCTTGTTTTAACAAGGTGACTCCCTGTAGTCTTATGTATCTTCTGCTTCTCTCTCAACCGTTTTCCTTAGCTTGTTGTGTGAGTATCTCTCGAGATGTACCATTCTTGTCTCTTACTTGTCCTTGGACTCATCTTTTCTGCCTCTTCCTGGTTCACAGGTTGTGTAATGTGGGAACCCTGTCGTTCCTACAGCGGGTTCCTTTGCCACTGCATGACTCTGTAGCATTGATGTTTCCAGGGGGTCGCCTCATTTTGTGTCCCATCAGTTTAGACAAATGCCTTGCTAACTTTTTCCACCCCCTTTATTTTACATGCCTCATAAGTTTTTAACTCACATTTATAACACAGCCTCTTCCCTGAATATAGACCCATCTCTGCACCGGCCTTTTCTCCACCTCTTGCTACTGCTCCTCTTCTCCCACCTCAGCTACCACTGATCAATCATTTACTTTGTGCCAACCACTTATTCTGATAATATCAAAGAATGCATTACTCTTGTCAAAAATTTTTTACCTTCAGTTCTTGGTATATTTCTTAATCTTTCAAAGCACAGCACAAATTTTAATACTGTTGAAAGATGTTAATATTGTCAGTTCTGTATTATTCTGGCATTTATTCTGATGGGGAACCTCAACCACCAGTTGCTGACAGCAGTATAGTATTCAGTTACTTATCCCAACACTTTTTAATCAGCTAGCAAACCATTTGCAAAGGAACAAGAGTGATAAATGCAATCTAATGGCTACTAACTATGGTATTTAGATATTAATTTGGTGTAGCATGTATTATACACGCAATTAATTATACTGACAAGTATACTAGAAATTACCTGTCAGCTACTAAGTATTATTCATTCTTGTAATTTTTGTGTTTTAAAGCTTTCTCTCATATGTAATTCATTAAGAGCTAGTGTAAGAAAAGATATTTGGTTGAGTGTAATTCTCGAATTGATAGGAAGTAATTACGGAATAGAGAAAAAAAGTAGTCTTAAAAACAATGAGACTATGACATTTGGTGAGTTGTTAAAATTCTTTGAAGTCAGCATCTCCCTTTATAAAATAAAAGAAAATAATACCTCCATGGGTAATACTGAAAATACCCAGTAAAATATGATGACCATTTAAACAACAAATAATGCTAGACAATCAGAATGTTGGCCAGCCCTACAGAATTGTTTAGCCATACTTCTGTGTATCACCTGAACATTACCTCTGTTGACATAAAAATTGTGTAAGAACTGAAAGCAGGACATTCGCTAACTATTGTATAACCTCTATAACCACAACTTGTGAGCAGTAAGCTAACATACCATCACAGGAGCAAAACAATCGTAGTGTAGATGTTCTTGTGTGGACATAAGTTTTTATTTCTCTGGGATAAATGCCCGGAAGTGCAAATTGCACCATAGAATAGAAAATGTTTGTTTAGTTTTAAATAAAATGCCAAATTATATTCCATAGTGGCTACAGAATATAAATAACATTTTATATCCTACCAATAATGTATGAAAGATCCAGTTTCTCTACATCCCTGCAAGGTTTGGATATTGTCACTTAAAATTTTGGTTCTGCTCATCATAGTCTTCATTTACATTTCCCTCAAGTCCGATAATGACGAAAAACTTTTTATATGTATGTTATATCCCCTTTGTTATATGCCATGTATGTTATATCCTCTTTGTTGAGGAGATTTCTCTTCCTGTTTCTTGCCCATGTTCTGACAATATTGTTAGATATTATTTTTTGGTGCCTTCTCTCTATTTTTCTGTTAACTGTGCTAGAGGCTTTTCAAAGAACGACATTAATTTTTACTGATTTTCTTCAGTTTCATTTAAAGAGAAGAGATTCTCTCTTACCTTTTTTTTATTTTATTATTATTATACTTTAAGTTTTAGGGTACATGTGCACAATGTGCAGGTTTGTTACATATGTATACATGTGCCATGTTGGTGTGCTGCACCCATTAATTCATCATTTAGCATTAAGTATATCTCCTAATGCTATCCTTCCCCCTTCCCCCCGCCCCACAACAGTCCCAGGAGTGTGATGTTCCCCTTCCTGTGTCCATGTGTTCTCACTGTTTAATTCCCATCTATGAGTGAGAACATGCGGTATTTGGTTTTTTGTCCTTGCGATAGTTTACTGAGAATGATGATTTCCAGTTTCATCCATGTCCCTACAAAGGACATGAACTCATCATTTTTTATGGCTGCATAGTATTCCATGGTGTATATGTGCCACATTTTCTTAATCCAGTCTATCATTGTTGGACATTTGGGTTGGTTCCAAGTCTTTGCTACTGTGAATAGTGCCGCAATAAACATACGTGTGCATGTGTCTTTATAGCAGCATGATTTATAGTCCTTTGGGTATATACTCAGTAATGGGATGGCTGGGTCAAATGGTATTTCTAGTTCTAGATCCCGGAGGAATCGCCACACTGACTTCCACAATGGTTGAACAAGTTTATAGTCCCACCAACAGTGTAAAAGTGTTCCTATTTCTCCACATCCTCTCCAGCACCTGTTGTTTCCTGACTTTTTAATGATCGCCATTCTAACTGGTATGAGATGATATCTCATCGTGGTTTTGATTTGCATTTCTCTGATGGCCAGTGATATTGAGCATTTTTTCATGTGTTTTTTGGCTGTATAAATGTCTTCTTTGGAGAAGTGTCTGTTTATGTCCTTTGCCCACTTTTTGATGGGGTTGTTTGTTTTTTTCTTGTAAATTTGTTTGAGTTCATTGTAGATTCTGGATATTAGCCATTTGTCAGATGAGTAGGTTGCAAAAATTTTCTCCTGTTTTGTAGGTTGCCTGTTCACTCTGATGGTAGTTTCTCTTGCTGTGCAGAAGCACTTTAGTTTAATTACATCCCATTTGTCAATTTTGGCTTTTGTTACTATTGCTTTTGGTGTTTTAGGCATAAAGTCCTTGCCCATGCCTATGTCCTGAATGGTAATGCCTAGGTTTTCTTCTAGGGTTTTTTTGGTTTTAGGTCTAACATGTAAATCTTTAATCCATCTTGAACTGATTTTTGTATAAGGTGTAAGGAAGGGATCCAGTTTCAGCTTTCTACATATGGCTAGCCAGTTTTCCCAGCACCATTTATTAAATAGGGAATCCTTTCCCCATTGCTTGTTTTTGTCAGGTTTGTCAAAGATCAGATAGTTGTAGATGTGCGGCGTTATTTCTGAGGGCTCTGTTCTGTTCCATTGATCTATATCTCTGTTTTGGATGCCCTCTCTCACCACTCCTATTCAACATAGTGTTGGAAGTTCTGGCCAGGGCAATTAGGCAGGAGAAGGAAATAAAGGGTATTCAATTAGGAAAAGAAGAAGTCAAATTGTCCCTGTTTGCAGATGACATGATTGTATATCTAGAAAACGCCATTGTCTCAGCCCGAAATCTCCTTAAGCTGATAAGCAACTTCAGCAAAGTCTCATGATAAAAAATCCATGTACAAAAGTCATAAGCATTCTTATACACCAATAAAAGACAAACAGAGAGCCAAATCATGAGTGAACTCCCATTCACAATTGCTTCAAAGAGAATAAAATACCTAGGAATCCAACTTACAAGGGACGTGAAGGACCTTTTCAAGGAGAACTACAAACCACTGCTCAATGAAATAAAAGAGGATACAAACAAATGGAAGAACATTCCATGCTCATGGGTTGGAAGAATCAATATTGTGAAAATGGCCAAGGTAATTTATAGATTCAATGCCATCCCCATCAAGCTACCAGTGACTTTCTTCACGGAATTGGAAAAAATAACTTTAAAGTTCATATGGAACCAAAAAGAGCCCACATCGCCAAATCAATCCTAAGCCAAAAGAACAAAGCTGGAGGCATCACGCTACCTGACTTTACTGATTTTTATATTGTGGTCTGTAATCCATTCAATGAATTCTGCTCTTTTAATATTTGCCTATTTTTCAGTTGCTTTGGCTTTTATTTTGCTCTCATTTTTAATTTTTTGAGATAATATTTTAGATTTATGATTTGAAATGTCCTTTCTAATATAGGATTTAGTTCTATAATTTCCTTGTTAGCACTGCATTTGCTGCATCCCCAAAATTCTGACATCTTGTGTTTCTATTTTCATCAGTTCAATATGTTTTTATTTCCTTTAAGTCTTTCTCTTTGACAAATGGACTTTTTTCCTTTCCTTTTTTAAATAGACTTTAGTTTTTCAGAGCAGTTTTAAGTTCACAGCAAAGTTGAGTGTAAGGTACAAAAATTTCCTGTATACCACCTGTCCCTACACAGGCACAGCCCCTTCTGTAGTCAACATCCCCCACCAGAGAGGGGGATGAAGTTATAGCTGACGTGTCACTGAAGTTACAGTGACACATCATTACCACCCAGATTCCACAGTTTACATTAGAGTTGACTCTTGGTGTTGCATATGTTATGGGTTTTGATACGTATAGTAGCAGTTATCTGCTGTTATATTATTATAGTCGTTTCACTACCCTAAACATCTTTTGAGCTCTTCCTATTCACCCCTATCTTCCCCCCACCCCAAGAAACCACTCATTTTTAAAACTTATCTCCATAGTTTTTCCTTTTTTAAAATGTCATATAGTTGGATCATACAATAGTTACCCTTTTCATATTGGCTTATTTTACTTAGTGATATGACTTTAAGTTTCTTCCATGTCTTTTCATGACTTAATAACTCATTTTTTTAGTACTGAATAATATCCAATTTTCTGGATGGACAACAGTTTATTTATCCATTCACCTACAGAAAGACTTCTTTGTTACTTCCATATTTTAGAAATTATAAACAAAACTGTTCTAAATATCCATATTCAGGTTTTGAGTGGACATGTTTTCAACTTCTTTGGGTAATATCATGGAGTGTGATTGCTAGATCCTATGGTAAAAGAGTGTTTAGTTTTTTTAAAACTGCCAAACTGTCTTCCAAAGTAATTGTAGAACTTTCCATTTCCATCACCAATGAATGAAAGTTGCTTTTGCTCCACAATCTCACCGGTATCTGTTGATGTCCGTGTTCTGGATTTGGACCATTCTAATAAGTGTATAGTGATATCTTATTGTTGTTTTAATTTGTATTTATCTGATGAAATACAACGTGGCACATATTTCCATATGCTTATTTTCATCTGTATATATTCTTTGGTAAGGTATCTTTTAAGGTTTCTGGACCATTTTTAATTGGAATTTTTGTTTTGATATCATTGAGTTTTAACAGTTCTTTGCATACTTTCATTAGCATCTTTTATCTGATATGTTGTCTGCAATTATTTTTGTCCAATCTGCAGTTTGTCTTTTTGCTGTCTTGAGAATGTCTTTCATAGAGCAGAAAATTTTAATTTTAATGAGGTCCAGTGTATCAATCATTTCTTTTGTGGATCATGCCTTTGGCATAGAATCTAAAAAGTCATTGCAAAAGTGAAGGTCATCTAGACTTTGTACTATGTTTTCTTCTAGGAGTTTTTAAATTATTGTGTTTTATAACTGGAGCTGCGTTCCATTTGGAATTAATTTTTGTGAAGGGTGTAATATTTATGTCTAAGTTCTTTCTGTTTTTTTTTTGCATTGCGTGTGTATGTCCATTTTTTCCAGCATCATTTGTTGAACAGCCTATATTTACTCCATTGTATTTTTTTGCTCCTTAGTCAAAGATTAGTTGACTTTATTTATGTGGGCCTATTTCTAGGCTTTCTCTTCTGTTCCATTGATCTATTTGTCTATTCCTTTCCCAACATCATGCTGTCTTGATGACTGTAGCTTTAGAGTATGTCTTGAAGTTTTATAGTGTTAATCCTTCAACTTTGATCTTATTTTTCAATAGTGTGTTGGCTATTCTGCATCTTTTGCCTCTCTATATATATTTTAGAATCAATTTGTCAATATCCAAAATTACTTGCTGGAATTTTGATAAGAATTTTATTAAATCTGTAGTTCAAGTTTGGAAGAACTGACATCCAGACAATATTCAGTATTCCTGTCCATGAACATGAAATATATTCCATTTATTTAGTACTTCTTTGATTTATCAGAGACTGATAGTTTTCCTCTTATAGAATTTTTATGTATTTAATTAGTTTTATATTAACTTACCTGACATGTGACCAAGAATATCTTTCCCTTTTTTATAATTGTAGTAGAAAATCTTTGGATTTCCCACCATTAAGTATGATATCAGCTGTTGGTTTGGTAGGTAATTTTTATCAAATTGAGGATGTCCCCCATCTATTCCTAGTTTACTGAAAGTTTTTATCATTCATGAGTTTTGGATGAGTTTTCTGGATCTATTGATATGAACATGTGATTTCTCTTCTTTAGCCTGTTGATTTGATGTAATACATTAATTGAATTTCAAATTTTGAATAAGCCTTGTATATCAACTATAATAGTGGAGTCTTCCATTTCTCCTTGAGGTTCTGCCAGTTTTGCCTTACGTATTTGTATGCTCTTTTATCAGGTGTAGGTGTATACATGCTAAGGATTGTTATGTCTTTTTTGGATAATTTATTTAAGATTTTCTAATGTCCCTCTTTTTCCCTAAACCTTTCCTTGTTGAAGTCTGCTCCATCTGGAATCAATAAAAACTACTATTGCTTTCTTTAGGTTAGTGTTAGCATGGCACATCTTTCTCTATTCATTGACTTTTAATCCATATATGCCTTTGACATTGAAAGTGGGTTTCTTGCAGATAACATATCATTTGGTCTTATTTCTTCATCCATTTTGACAATCTTTATCTTTTAATAAGCACATTTAAGACCACTGATGTTAAAAATAGTTTTTGATACAGTTGGATGAATATCCACAATATTTCTTATCCTTCTGAATTTATTGCCCTTGTTCTTTATTCTTATTTTAGTCTTCCATGTTTTACAGCTTTTGTAGTTTTAATTTAACACTTAACATAATTCCATTCTCTCTCCTTATTAGCACAACAGTTATATATTGTTTTACTTTTATTAGTGGTAGCACTAGACCTTGTAAAATATGTTTACAACTAAACCAAGTCCACCTTCAAAACAACACTACACCGATTCACAGGTGGTGTATCTTATAATAACAAAATCCTCCTAACTCCTGCCTCTCCTTCCTTCTGTTATTGTTGTCACTCATTTTGCTTATACACAATCCTATACAATCTAATACACTGTTATTATTTGGAATAAACTGTTATGTGTTAGATAAATAACATTTCATTTGTTTCTCTTTTGTTAGAATTTGCATTTTCTGCATACATTGCTTATTTGTTCTTGCATGTGGTCTATTTTATCTATTAAAACTTGTGGTATATTAATCATAGTTGTTTCAAGTGCCTGTTCTAATAATGTCCCTGCCATATCTGCACCTGGTTGTCAGGCTTGCCCTATCTCTGTAAAGTGTGATGTCTTTTTCCTTGTATTATGATTTGCAATATTTTCTTTTTTTAATTGTTTTTAATATAATTTAAGTTCTGGGATAAATGTGCAGAATGTGCAGATTTGTTACATAGGTATACCTGTGCCATGGTGGTTTGCTGCATTCAACAACCTGTCATCTAAATTAGGTATTCCTGCTAATGCTATCCCTCCCCTGCCCCACCCCTCACCTCTTGACAAGCTCCAGTGTGTGTTGTCTCCTTCCCTGTGTCCATGTGTTCTCATTGTTCAGCTCCCACTTATGAGTGAGAACATGTGGTGTTTGGTTTTCTATTCTTGTGTTACTTTGCTGATAATGATGGTTTCCAGCTTCATCCATGTCCCTGCAAAGGACGTGAACTCATCCTTTTTTATGGCTGCATAGTATTCCATGATGTATATGTGCCACATTTTCTTTATCCAGTCTATCATTGATGGACATGTGGGTTGGTTCCGGGTCTTTGCTATTGTGAACATTGCCGCAATAAACATATGTGTGCATGTGTCTTTATAGCAGAATGGTTTATAACCCTGTTATTTATAAACCTGTTATATCTGTTTTGGTACTAGTACCATGCTGTTTTGGTTACTGTAGCCTTGTAGTGTAGTTTGAAGTAAGGTAGCATGATGCCTCCAGCTTTGTTCTTTTTGCTTAGGATTGTCCTGGCTATGTGGGCGCTTTTTTGGTTCCATATGAAGTTTAAAATAGTTTTTTCCAATTCTGTGAAGAAAGTCAGTGGTAGCTAGATGGGGATAGCATTGAATCTATAAATTACTTTGGGCATTATGGCCATTTTCATGATATTGATTTTTTCTATCCATGAGCATGGAATGTTTTTCCATTTGTTTGTGTCCTCTCTTATTCCTTAGAGCAGTGGTTTGTAGTTCTCCTTGAAGAGGTCCTTCACATCCCGTGTAAGTTTTATTCCTAGGTGTTTTATTCTCTTTGTAGCAATTATGAATGGGATTTCACTCATGATTTGGCTCTCTGTTTGTCTATCATTGCTTATAGGAATGCTTGTAATATTTTCACATTGATTTTATATCCTGAGACTTTGCTGAAGTAGCTTCTCAGCTTAAGGAGATTTTGGGCTGAGACAATGGTGTTTTCTAAATATACAATCATGTCATCTGCAAACAGATAATTTGACTTATTCTATTCCTATTGGAATACCCTTTATTTCTTTTGACTGATTGCCTGGTCAGAACTTCCAATACTGTGTTGAATAAGAGTGGTGAGAGAGGGCATCCTTGTCTTGTGCCGGGTTTTAAAGGAAATGCTTCTAGTTTTTTGCCCGTTCAGTATGATATTGGTTGTGGGTTTGTCATAAATAGCTCTTATTATTTTGAGATATGTTCCATCAATACCTAGTTTATTGAGAGTTTTTAGTATGAAGGGTGTTGAATTTTGTCAAAGGCCTTTTCTGCATCTATTGAGATAATCATGATCAACAAAATGGATAGACCTCTAGTCAGACTAATAAAGAAGTAAAGAGAGAAGAATCAAATAGACACAAAAAACGATAAAAGGAATATCACCACTGATCACACAGAAATACAAGCTACCCTCAGAGAATACTATAAACACCTCTAGGCAAATAAATTAGAAAATCGAGAAGAGATGGATAAATTCCTGGACACATACACCTTCCCAAGTCTAAACCAGGAAGAAGTCGAATCCTTGAATAGACCAACAACAAGTTCTGAAATTGAGGCAGCAATTAATAGCCTACCAACCAAAAAAAGTCCAGGACCAGATGGATTCACAGCCGAATGCTACCAGAGGTACAAAGAAGAGCTGGTACCATGCCTTCTGAAACTATTCCAAGCAATAGAAAAAGAAGGAATCCTCCTTAACTCATTTTATGAGGCCAGCATCATCCTGATACCAAAACCTGACAGAAAAACAACAAAAAAGAAATTTTCAGGCCAATATCCCTGATGAATATTGGTGCAAAAATCCTCAGTAAGATACTGGCAAACCGAATCCAGAAACACATCAAAAAGCTTATCCACCATGATCAAGTCGGCTTTATCTCTGTGATGCAAGACTGTTTCAACATATGCAAATCAATAAACATAATCCATCACACAAACAGAACCAATGCAATGTTTTCCTGATAGGCATGATGTACTGAGTAAAAGGTGCTGTTACAAACATGCTTTCAGTAATATTGTGTTAAGGTGGGGGAGGAGAGTGTTCTACAGCTTGTGAGTAGGACTCAGTCTTTTAGCTGGCCTGTGCCTCTGAACTGTGGCTTCACATGTGCTGCTCAGCCACCACCGCTTAGGTGGGACAGGATGGCTGAAGGGGGTTGGGGTGGGGTATTTCCCTTCTCCAAGGTGGGTTAGGCTCTGATAAAATACCAGCAAGTTAGGCTCAGGTTACCTAGTTTCTCTTGAGGGCAGGCCTTGCTAAGAAGAACATAGTGCCTGAGCTATTTTTTTTTTTTCATGATCTGTGGTTTTCTTTTTAATTATCTTAAGTCTTATGATCACACATAATTTTAAAACTTGTGTATATCTCTTCTACTTTAATCCTTTTATGTTGGCAAAAGCACCATTCTAATCACAAATACACAGCAGTTCTACAGTTTTATGTTTCCGAATGGCTGTTTAAAGACAATCCTAAATTATAACTTAGTTTGACTTAGATTGTAAAGAATTCAAGAAAGAAGTTTAACTTGCTACTATTTTAAAAGCATGTGACCTTACAGATCAATAAAATGTAAGAAATGTTAAATAATCTTTGATATTACACATAAACCACACTAAAATGCCTTTCAATAAGTAAAAGGAACCATTTTAAATATAGGGAATTCTAATTACATTGGCATAGTTAAGGCCAAAAATATAAAGTAGACATTGCTACCTTATTTATCTTCAACCTTGCCTTTAAGAGGCAAATTAACACAAAACACAGGTGAATCTTGCTTGGTTCTGAGACAGTGAAGAAATTTCCCCCGTATTTAAATATACTCACATAACCAGTAATATAAATCTAAATATAAAAGCAATCTCCAGTAAGTTTTAAGATGGTACTCACCGTCTTTGTGAAAAGTTGAACATTACTAATGAAGTCTAACATATCTTTAAAAGGAGTGAACAACAGTAGCATTTACTGAATTGGAATTACTATTAAAATTTAAAAACTGAACATATTCATTTAACCACAAGCCAGTCTTAGTTTTAAATCAGGACTGCCCAACACAATATTCTGTCAGTCACTCATGATCTGAATTCTGGTGTATGAAATCTCTTAAAGTATGGTGGACATAAAACGCTCACGGGACATTCTGTTTTGTAATAAATAAGGCAGTTTCCAACTCATTTGTAGCTTTTTTGAGATAAGCTATCAAGTCTGCCCTTTCTACCTTCTTCTTAATGCAGGCAAAGATCATTTTTGTTCCAGGGATGTATTTCTTGGGAGTCTCCAAATACTCCATCAGTGTATCCTTCTCCCCAGGTGATGCCTTTGTTCTTATTGGCATCTGTGTAAGAGAATCCAACAGCTTGATCTGTCTTCTACCCAAAGAGACCATAGAGATTAGGCCCCGTCTTGTGCTTGCCTCCCTTCTCCATGGTGTGGCACTGGGCACACTTCTGAACAAAAATCTTCTTGCCTTTCTCAGCGTCACCCATATTTAATTCTCTTTTTAGTCTCTTGAGCAATGAAGGTTCCTGCTCTGAAGCCAGACATCACACTCTATTGCCTTAGCTATTTTTAAATGTTTTCCCCTCCCCCTACCAGCAGCATAGGGGATTTTTCTCCAAAATCCACTATGAGGATCTGGTCAAGGTCCTGGAAGTAAAAATTACAAAAGTGTGGAGACACTGATAACTGTGCTCCCCTAGAGTTCTTATCTCTCAGCCTTGTCCACATTGAGCCTCCAGCAAGTCATCAATCATACTTCAGGTTTCCCCACCTCAGCACCGGTTTCTGCAGAGGTTTTTACTCAGTGATTTCTTTCCAACAGTCCATGATTCTTGGAATATGACTATCTGTCCTTCCAATTTGGGGGACAGTGGTTTTCCTCAATGGAGATAAGGAGAGTTGTCGATTTTTCAGTTCGTTTGGCCTTTTCCTTGTTGCTAGGATGGGGTAGCAACTTCTAGGTTCTTACACGTTGAACTGGAAACCTAAAGCCCCTGATACTCAGAGTTTTAGAAAGGGGGTGTTTAGTTTCTAAGTATTTGGGGATTTGTCTTTCTAGAGTTGATTTTTAGACTGATTCCAGAGAACATACTCTATATGATTTCATTTTTTTATCCTCTATATCATATATCATATAATTTTGATTGAGGAAGACATAAATATATGGAAAGAACTCAGAATGGCATAGATTCTCTTCTGGCCTCTCTTTTGTTTTATTGGTTGATGTGTCTGTTTTTATTAGTATTATACGGTTTTAATTCCTAGCTTTGAAATACAGTTTGAAGTCAGGTAGTGTGGTGTCTCCAGCTTCACTCGTTTGGCTCAAGATTGCCTTTATTTTGTGTGTGTGTGTGCGTGTGTGTGTGTGTGTGTGTGTGGTTTTAAGAGAAAAGTATGAAAGATAATTCCGTGTTCAGGGATTGGAAAAATTAATGCGGTTAAAATGTCTATATTACCCCCAAAAGATTAATAGATTCATTAAATTTTTAACCAAAATTTCAATTTTACTTTTTTAGAGATAAGCTCTAAAATTAATACAGAAACGCACACACATACACACACACACACACACACACACAAATAACCAAGGCATTTCCTATATATAGGCATAGGAATTAAAATAGCAGAATACTGATAAAAAAATAGACACACTGACCAATGAAACAAAATAGAGAGGCCAGAAAAGAACCTGTGTGATTATGATCAATTGATTTTTACAACAGCCCCAAGAATACAAAATGGGAAAAGAACAGTCTGCAATAACAGGGTGACAAGAAAATGGAATTTTCATGTTCAGGAGAATGAAATTGGGTTCTTATCTAACACCGTATATAAAAACAACTCTAAACGTTATATGACTTTAGTCTGGGCAACGATTTTTTGGATTTGCCTCCACAAGCTCAGGCAACAACGGCAACAACAACAAAAATAAACAAACAGGGTTGTATCAAACTCTAAAGCTTCCTCACAGCAAAGGAAATGAACAGAGTGATGAGGCAACCTATATCATGGGAGAAATATTTATAAGCCGTACATGTGATAAGGCGTTAGTAATCAAAATATATAAGGAACTAAAACAACTTCAAAGTACAAAACAAATAACCCGTTAAAATGGGCAAAGGACTCATTTTGAGACATTTCTCAAAAGAAGACATAATAATGGCCAACATTTATGTACATGAGAACCTGTGAAGCAATGCTTAACATCACTAATCATTAGGAAAATTAGAAACTCAATGGGATATCACCTCATATCTATCAAATTTGTTATTACCAAAATGGTGAAAGATAAGTGTTGGCAAAAATGTAGAAAAAAAGGGAACCCCTCTATGCTGTTGGTGGCAATGTAAATTTATACAAGCCATGTTGAAAACCATGAAGAGCTTTCTCTAAAAACTGAAATAGAACCACCACTCTGTGTAGAGCCAGCAATCCCATTTCTGAGTATATATGCAAATGATTTGAAATAAGCATATTGAAGAGATACCTGCAATTCCATGTTAATTGCTACTCCACTCACAATAGCCAACACCTGGAATCAACATAAATGTCCAACAACCGGTAAATAGATAAATAAAATATGGTATATTTATACATAATGGAATAGTATTCAACCTTAAAAAAGAAGGACATTATGTCATAGAAGAATCTGGGGGTCATTATGCTAAGTAAAGTCAGCCAGACACAGAAAGACAAATACTATATGTTCCCACTTATATGTAGAATCTAAACCATGGAACTCAGAAGAGAAGTGGTATTTACAGAGACTGGAGAATAGGGGGAATGGAGAGATTTTGGTCAAAAGGTACAATGTTTTGCTAGACTAGAGTAAGAGATGATAAGTATCTGAGAGGAAAAAATGCCCAAGCTTATTACTGGGCCTTTGCAGGCATGAGTGGGTATGGGGCCATGGCTTTTCTGTAGCATTTGGCTAAAGAATATCAATTATTGTATAACAGTTTCTGTCTTGCTAGACTGCCCCTCTCAGGTCACATGGCTAGAAGGAGTAGGCTTCTCTTAGGTTTACCGGTCTGCATCCATTGGTATTTCTGGGTTCCCAGCCTCTCCACCATCTTGTTTGGGGAATATGACACAGAGAGGCAAACCCAGAGAACTCACCGTTATGTGCTGGGAGGGTCCTGAGGTCTCTGGGTTCTTAGTCTGCCTGCCTCTTCTCTCTCTTTCAGGGGGTCCTTGCATTTATTTTATGTATGTTGTCCAGGGTTTGTGATGATACTTAGGAAGAGGAATAAGGAAAAGTACATCTATTCTATCTCCAACATAGTACTATGTTTATTTTTAAACTGTTAATGACATTTTTTAAAAGAAAAATTATTTGACTTATTTTGATCACTCTGATTGTTAGTTTCTCGCTCTTGATAACCCCAAGGAATAGTGACAAAAAATATTTTAAAAGTTGACAGTGGAAGTATAATTATGACGTGGCTCTTGTTGTAACTGCTGAGTAGTCTGGAGACAGAATTCTTAACATGTAGAGACATTGTTATGTAGGCTTATTTTGTAAAATAATGTTTTCTACAATGCAATGCCTAGATTTCACCTTATTTTTACACAAATATGACTCAAATAAGAGTAGATTTTATATGAGTAAACAATACTGAGGAATTTACGTGGCTTAAGATAATTTAACCCAATTTAATTTTTAAACAGTTATTTTAAACCTCAAATGTTAAATTTTAAATACCTGTAAACTGCTGCTAAATTATGAGTTGCAGTGGATTCTATTGAAGGGGAGATTGGAAACCCAGGACAGTTTGTTCTGGTGGAGGTCACCGTCTGCATAACAAGAAGCTGGTTGTCCCCATACCTCCCTTACCCCATTAGTTACCATTCAATAGAACATTTTTCATCCTGAAAATATTAAACAACATTCATTCATCAAAGTCAAATTTTCTATTTCTTGCTCTGATCTCTCTTTACCAGACTTTAGATAGGTAAGCTAATAGGTAACTGTGAGTGATGTCTAAAAGTACTGTTACTAAGATGGTTTCTTATAGTATTTCAAAATTGTATGTGGCTTATGATGCAAATTATTTTTTGCCTTGCTTACTGCTGATTTGGAAATAATAATTGAAGGCTATCATTTTCACTTAATTTTATATAGCTTAATAGCCATTTGCATGGAAAGCTTTCATCAGAACATATTACAAATGAAATGTTTGAGTATTTAAGACTTCATTATGAGACCAGGCTTGTTTTAGAGGGATTTAAGATTATACTTCACACATATTTCTACAGAAAACAAAACATTATTTTGGGGGTAGAAGCAAATAATATTTACCACTTTGTTTTCATGTGTCCCCATCTCAAATATATTGAAGGCAAGAGAATATACCTATTTATTAACAATTAATGCCAAAAATTGTTGAAGTTGTTTATAGAAACTTAGTGGGAGATTTTACTTATCTGCTGCCCATATGTCCTCCCATGCATCCAAGAATTCCAACAGTATGATAAGTAATTTGCAAATCTTTGAAAAATTCTAGGATATGATATACTTAATAAAGTGCTACATTTTAAAATCACCATCTTGATATGATATATTTTTGAAGTTATGATTGTCAATTAAAGATCATAACCCAAAAGAAATAAATTATTAATAAATGAAGAGATTTTATTTCATCAAAGTTAAAAAGAAAAGGTGAGCCAGGGTGTGGAAATATGGGTCTGAAAATGTGGTTAAATGTGGAGGCTGTTACAACGTTTCTTTCCTTTTGAAAATAATCTAAGCAGTGGTGAAAATGGTTCAGAATAGACTTAGAACTTACCATATGTGATAATAGGGAAATACTTTCAACAAAACATGCATTAATTTAACAATTCATATACACATTCCCAGGGCAAAGACATCATAACCAGAGCCTATTTAACAAGAAATATGGTTTCTTTGGGGAATATTATTGCTTGAGCTGCCATATATATTACAACCTTAAACATTCTAAATAGTGCTTAATTCATTGGTTGTGAGGAAGCATCAGAAATACTGAAGAAAGTTGTGTGGATTTACATAGGAATTGGGAGAACTTTGTTTTATCTTTTTGCTGTTGTTGTTGTTGATCTATATAAGACTAATGTCATGATAAAAAAAAAAAGCCTTTTATACTTTCTTCCTCTGATAGCAAAAATTCATAAATTCTTACTTCATTACATAGAAAGCTTAATAAATTCCCCATCTGTTTTCCAAAGCCTAATTAAACTTCTCGGAACTTCCCTAGTGGAACAGGAGAGTGGTTCCCAATTGAAGCCTTGAGCAGTATTATAGTTTTTTTTGACAAGTTACGAAAGCTTATTTTATTGCCACTGATAACTTAAAAGTTGTTTCTATATATGATATTCATATAGACATTAATACATCTAGGATTACTGATATATTATTGTAGTCATTTATAACTAAATATTCTGAGTCACAATACTTTTCTTTACTGCCTCTAATATTATATGTTTATGTACATGTATTTTTTCTTAAATTATAATTGGACTTAACATGGCGAGAAAATCCCCTGATTTCAAAACGTGCTGTATTCTACACACATTGGTGTAGCTTTATTCATTGAATCTCATGATAATTCCCCTTATGGAAATAATGTTAAAATATTTCCTAAACTAGTGTACACAGCATATTCATCTAAACTACTGAGTTTGAGATCTGAAAGTCATGGTTGCGTTTTGTACAGTACATAAGAGAAGGGAAAAGAAATTTGCTTCTTTATTTAGTGGAACAGTGCAGAACTTGGGAAGATTTTCACATGGAGCTGATCATCGGAGGCTCCTTTTCCCCAAACACCTCCTTGCCCCAAGTCACCACCATCTCAGGTACTACAGCATCATAAAAGAAATTTTCAAATATATTAAGTATTAGTGAAATTCAAGTCAGAAATTGAGGATTGACTCCCATTAATACTACTTTCTGGCTAGTCTCTATAAATCTTCATTTTCTCATTGTAAATTGTGCATTAAAGCACCTACCTTAAAGGGTCGCTCTAGAGAAAAAAAAATGTTTCTGATTTGAACATAAGGATTGAATACATAACACAATTAATGGAACACTTTGGATGCTGTTTTTCAAATCTCCTGCCTGAAGAATTCATGATGTGTTGATGTTTGCATTTCAGAAGAAGATGGCCAGTAATCTAAATGAATCCCTGTTTGGCACTTGAGTCTTATAAATAAGGTCTTTTAATATTCACAAGGCTGGGTAGGTATTTGGGATCAAGGCTCTCTTTCTGTCTTGTAAATAAAGGATCAGCTTTCAGTCTATCTGGCTTTTCACAATTTCTGACTCTATCTGGTATCTGAAACCAAAGGTTTTCTAAAATTCCAAGATCGCTTTCCCTCTCATTTCCAACTGTACAAAGCACTGGCTGTTTAGACTACAGAGAAGACAAACGAGGATGAGGCAGAGCATCTGCTTAATAGCACAGGTCCTGCATAAATTCATGTTTGGAGTGCTTCATACTGTAAAATAGACTTAAGTAGATAGAAATAAGTTAGGGCAAAAATTGAACTCACATTTGTGCAGGTGTGTGTTTGTGTGTAACTTCCATAATAGCTTATTTTATGTGAAATTTTATTTCAAACTAATGATTGAATTGAGAACAGTAGTGTGTGGTGAAGAAGATATCTGGACAAGACAGTGCTTCTCTTCCCCTTAGAAGAGATTTTAAACTCCTGGGAATCAATGAGGATTCTGAATTATTTTTATTTTTCATTGATGTATTTTTTCTCCTTGCATATAATTTATTTTCAAATCTCCTATTCTCCATCGGAATAGTGAATTTCTCTACCCATTTGTGTTAAGAGTACTCTTAAGAAAATGTAACACTCTGTACATTTTCTCTCTCAGTAGACTATAAAATTTACATTAACATCTTATACATAAAACAAATATATTAACTGCCTCCAAAATAGTAGCTGTCAAAGGGAACATGCCTATAGTATGCAGCATTTTGTTTTATCCTTTGTGTCAAAAGTAATCATTTATGAAGAGAAGTATTGTAAATAAATTTTTAGTTAAGTGACCCAAGTAAGAACATTTTGAAAATCAAAATTTTGAAGTTGAAGACCTTCTGGAAGCAATTTCTTGGGAGGTAAAATAACAAAACACAGAGTGTAGTAACCAAGTACTGTATTATGTTCTCATAGTAAGGTAATTGTAGCAAAAAGACACAATCATCATGAAAGCATTTAAGGGTAGAAATAATAAACTGCATTTCAACTGGAAAAACAATTATCCTGAAGCTATACATATGTCTATTTATAACTATGTGCACAATGAAGTAAGACTAACTGTATAAATTTAGGTCTCTCCATGCCCCAAGTAAGTTTCTTAACCGCAGTCATCATGCCACCTTAACATTTATGGCCACAGGTGTCAAGATATTGGCTGACATATTGATATTCACCAAATAATTTAATATGAGAAGAACAGTGTAAACCTGGTATTAAGAGACACAAATCTCTTATTTTATTTACATTAATTTAAAAGAGATAAAGCAAAATTTTATTAAACATTGTTCTATTACATCAAAATCCTAAAAGAACCTAAAAGATTTTGAAGCAAGCAGTTTAGCAGAGATAGGCAATGTAATAAGTTTCTATTTTTATTTGCCAAACTCAGTAATGAGGATCAGGAGATTGAGATACAAAATAAACCAATAATCCGAACCACAAAGAGTACAGGTTATAGTCCTTAGAAACCCATAAAATAGATGAAGAGAGTAAATGATCAAAACAATAGGTTGGATTCTGATCTGTGCCTATGAACGCTGGAATGCAAATTAATTGATACTTACGAACCATAAACATTTTGCAAATTACTGTGCCTTAGGCATTTTAAGAAATCAAAAGTGAATGTGGGCTGGATTTTCAGAATGGCACGGTAATGACTTCTGAAATTCCACTCTTCTGGAAAGGCAATGAGAAAATATTCATAATTATCAGAATCAATGTTATTCAGAATTGTGGAAATTAAATGCTTGGAATAACCATACAGCATTTATTAAAAACAAAACAAACTTCAAGTTTTGGTAAGAATGGAGAGCTTTGCAATATTGTAGCTTGTTATATTCCTACTACTCTGTCCAGACCACCACTGTGACCTCGAAAATATGCATCCTAGAAAACATGGTAGCTAGCTATAAGAACCAGCACCTCAGAACACACTGAAGGGTGTGGACTGGGCTTGGAGATTCTAAAAAAGCACAATCTCAAGAAGATCATAATCATGTGACCTATCTGGAAGCTTCCTAGAGAAGTCAATTTGCAGGCTGCTATGGTTTTAATATGGCTTGTCCCCTCTGAAACTCATGTTGAAATTTGATTCTCAATGTGACAGTGTGATGAGGTGGGGCCTATTGGGAGGTGTCTGGGTCATAGTGGTGAATAATGCCCTCTTGTGGGAATGGGTGAGTTCTCATCCTAGGGGGAAATTGATTAATTCCCATGCGAATTGGTTGTTAAAACAAGTCTGGCTTCATAGGTTTGTCTCTCTTACTTCCTCTCTCATGAGAGAGAGGAAGTCACCAGACTTCCTGGTCTCTTTGCATATTCCCACTTCACTTCCGCTTTCTGCCATGAGTTCAAGCAACCTAAGGCAGTCACCAGATGTGGCTGCCCCACTTTGAACTTTCCAGCCACCATAATCAGAGCCAAATAAATTGCTTTTTTAAAAGATAAATTATCCAGTCTCAAGTATGCTGTTATAGCAACACAAATGGACTAAGAAAATTGGCATGCAGAGTGGGATGTTGCTCTACAGATATCTGAAAATGTGGAAGTGGCACTGGAATTGGGTAATGGCTGGTGGCTGGAAAAATTTGGAGGAGACTAGCAAAAGCCTGTATTGCTATGAATGGGATCCTTAGGGTGATTCTGGTGAGGACTTAGAAGAAGACAAAAAGATGAGGGAAAGTTTGGAACTTCTTAGAGATTCATTATGTGGTCAGGACCAAAATGCCAGTAGAAATAAAAACAGTAGAAAATATGCCTATTACACCCTTGCAAAGAACCTGACTGTATTATGTCGATGCCCTCGTATTTTGTGGAAGGTCAAACTTAAGAGTGATTAATATTTGACAGAAGAAAACTTCAGGTAGTAAAGCATTCAGGCAACTGCATGGTTGCATTTAACTGCATGCAGTAAGATTTAAGAGCAAAGACATGACCTAAATGCACAATTTTTAGTTAAGAGGAAAGCAGAATGTAAAGATTTAAAAAATTTGCAGACCAATTATATAAAGAGAAAAGGCATGTTTGGAAAGGGTGCAGAGGGTTGAGTCCAGTGAGTAGTTGCTAAAGAGATTAGCATGGCTGAAAGGAAACCCAGTGCTAATAATCAAAATAATGGGGAAAATCCCTACAGGCATTTCAAAGATCTTGAGGCCAGTCTCATCACAGGCTGAGAGGCCTGGGAGTACAGAATGGTTTTGGGGGACAGGCCTAGGCTGCTGAAGTCCTGTGCTGCCTCAGGATGCTGCTTTCCACATCAAGAGCAGCTGTGGCTCAAGTGGCCCCAAGTAAGGCTCAAGACTCTGCTTTGAAAGGCACAAGCAGTAAGCCTTGGCATCCACATGGTGTTGATCCTGCAGGCCTGCAAAATATGAGAGCTATGGAAACAAGGCTTTATTGACTGAGATTTCAAAGGGTGTATAGGAAAACCTGCAGGCCCAGGCAGAGACTTGTCACAGGACAGAGCCACCACAGAGAACCTCTAATAGGGCAAAGCTGAGTGGAAATGTGGAGTTAGAGCTCTACCAAGTCCTCACCAGCACAATGCCTAGGTGAGCTACTGGGGCCACCATTGAGACCTCTGAATTATAGAGCCACCAACACGATGTAATGCCCACATAGGAAAACTACAGGCACCAAACTTCAATCTATGAGGGCAGACACGTGCAACACTCAACAAAGCCATGGGAGTTGAACTGCCCAAGACCTTAGAACACACCCTTCACACCAATGTACACAGGGTGTGAGATATGGAGTCAAATAAAATTATCCTGGAGCCTTAAGATTTACTGTCTGCCCTGCTGTGTTTTGGACTTATGTAGGGCCTGTCATTTATTTCTTTTTGCCTAGTTTTCCCTTTTAGAATAGGAATATCGAATAAATGTCTGTTATACTATTTTATCTTGGAAATAAATAACTTGCTCTTGATTTCACAGATTCATAACTACAAGGAACTTGCCCTGAGTCTCAAAAGAGAATTTGGACTTCGGGCTTTCAAGTTGATGCTGGAAAAGTTAAGACCTTTGGGACTATTTGGAGGGAATGATTGTATTTAGCATTGTAAGAAGAACATGAGTTTTATGGGGGCAGAGGTGAAATGCTTCACCTTGAATATGGTTTGTTCCTCTGAAACTCATGTCAAAATTTGATTCCCAATATGGCAGTGTTGGAATGTGGGGCCTAGAGGGAACTGTGCAGGTCGTGGGGGTAGATTCCCCCATAAATAAATTAATTCCCTGCTGCAAAGGTGGGTGAGATCTTACTCTTGTGGAAATGCATTATTTCCCACTGGAGTAGTTTGTTAAAAAAGAGTCTGGCTTCCTCAGTTTCTCTTATCTTGCTTCCTTTCTCACCATGTGATCTCTTTGCACATGCCCACTGCACTTTCATTTTCTGCCATGAGGTGAAACAGCCTGAAACCTTCACCAGATGCAGCTTTCCCACCTTGGACCTTTCAGTCACCAGAGTAATGAACCAAATAAACCTCTTCTTTCTATAAGTTACCCAGCCCCAGATATTCTATTATAGCAACACAGATGGACTAAGACACAGGCCTTGTCATTACTTGACCTTACTCAGACCTTTCTCATTGGAAAAATTGCTAACCTAAGTATTTAACAATCAACAGTTTAAGATCACACCTACTTGAATTGGCAATACCAGTTGTGGCAAGAAAGATGCTGGAGAAAAACTTAAGATCTGAGGAATGAGGTTCCAATGAGGGTCTTTTAGAAGCTCCAATACATTCCTGAGCACCTAGAAGGGCACATGAATGTGCTGGGCTATGCACATGATGAGAAAAGATGCCCTAAACTCTCCGTTCTGGCTGACCTTAAAGATCTGTGCAAGAAGAAAGTAAAGACTTAGAAAAAGTTGTAAATTTCCAGAGCATTGAAGAAGTGCCACAAAACACACACAGAGCCCCACGGAAAAGTTGTAAGACTTTGCTTCTAGTAATTTACAGAAATATTGGTCAAAAACAATAGATGACCAAGAAGCTAAATAGACAGAAATAGTCTGTTTCCTATCAGTGAAACAGATAGGAAAACAACAACAACAAATTGCAACAGCATCAGAATCTTGGGAAGAATGAGCATCTGATTTCCAATAATATTCTTTGAAATGCCAGTTTTAAACAAAAATTATGTGACATTGAAAAAAATCTCAAAATTTTGGCCTTTCTGTAAGAAAATAGACTCAACGGAAGCTTTCTTTGAGGAAAACCATCTGGTGCACTTACTAGTAAAATAATTTAAATTGTATATTACAAATATATTAACTGGTCTAAATGAAGCTATGCCCAAAGAACTAACATGTTTGACCAAATAGAGAATGTTAATGAAAGGATAGAAGTAATGAAAAGAATCAAATAAAATTCTTCAATTGAAAAGTACAATTACTGAAATTTTAAAAATTCTGAGATGAACTGAACAAAACATTTGAGTTTATCAAGGAAGATTAAGAGAATATGAAGAGTTAACTATATCTCAATGTCAATAGGGCAACTGAGATTATCCAGTCTAAGGAATAACAAAAATATAAATGAAGAAAAATAGCAGAGTCTCAGAAGTCTCTATGACAGCATAAGTTATACTGTCATATATATATAAAGGGAATATCAAGAAAACAAGGAGAGACACGGATAGAAATGATAGAAACAATATTTTAAGAAATAACAGCTGAAAACTTCTCAAATTTAATATTAATATACATACTTGAAGAGCTCAATGAACTCCATGTAGAATAAAAATAAAGACATACAATTATCATGGTTGACCAGCAAAAGGCCAAACAGAGAATCTTGAAGACAGCAAAATAAAAATGACTCACAACATGCAGAGTCATTAATAAGAAAAACAGCTCATTTTTTTATAGTAAACTGTGGAAGTTAGAAGGTAATAGAATGACACATTTAAGTGACAAAACAAAAAGGCTGTCATATAAGAGGTTCTTATTTAGTGAAACTCTCCTTCCAAAGTGGAAGAGAATTAAGTCATTATTACATATATAAAAACAAGAACATTTGCCACTAGTAAATATACACTACAGAAAATAATTTTTAGATAATAACTTGAATACACACTTAGAAATAATAAAAACACTGTTAAAGGTAAATACATAATTCAATATAAGTGATAGTATAAATGCATTTTTATTGGTGTTTTACTTCTAACTGATTTAAAAGAAAAATTGATAAAACGATAATTATATCACTGTGTCTTTGGGCTTGTAATATATAAAGATGTAAAGTGTATGACATAATAACACAAAGAAGTGGGGGGAACAGAGATATATAGAAGCAAATTTTTGAACACTATTGACGTTGTCATTGTTCTGAATTAGAATGTTTTAAAATATTATTATATCCCTCCAAATAACTAATAAAATAACTAATGATAAAAATAGGAAAATTAAAATTATATGTATATAGTATGTACATAGTATATATTTATATATAATTTATATAAAAGTGTATACATATATATACATGTACATATATAGTGTTATAACCCCCCAAATAAAAACAGTAATGGAAAAATAAACGAACAAAGACAAAAACTTATGATATAAAGTGAACATAAATTTTACCATATCTATAATTGCATTAAAAGCAAATATATTAAATATTCCAACCAAAGGCAGAGATTAACATAATGAATTTCCTTAAATGATTTAACTATATGATGTTCTCATGAGAACTTGTTTAAATTTTTAAATTGAAAGGTACTCTAGTATATATATGACTACAATAAAGAGATTGACAAACAGTCAAAGCAGAACACCTGCATCCTGACCCTGTTTTATTTTTATTGTTATTCAGTTCAATGTATTTTTTTATTCCTTTTGAGACTTTCTTGTATATAATGGATTATTTATAATCCTGTGGCTTCATTTTCAAGTGTCAGAAATTATTTTTGTTTTCTTTCTGTTACTCATTCTTCTGTGGTCAGAAAACACACCTTCTATGACTTTAATTATTTTAAATGTATTGAGATTTGTTTTATGCCCCTAGTATGGTCAAGTTTCTACAGAAACTTGCAAATAATGTATATTCTATTTGTGTTGTCCAAAAGTTCTAAAAATGTTAGTTGGAGCTTGTCAGTTGATGGTGTTTTCTAATTCTTCTATATTCCTGCTGATGTTCTGTTTAACTCTTTTACCAATTGTTAAGAGAGATGTTGAAGTCTTCAACGTAATTGTGTATTTATCCATTTCACCTTTCAATTCTATCAGTTTCTGCTTTACATACTTTGTATCTAAGTTATTTGATGCATACATATTTAGAGTTGAAATGTTTTTCTTATAGATTTATACTTTTATTATTAATTAATTTGTCTCATTTTGTCCAATAATTTTCTTTTTTTTTTTTTTTGAGACAGAGTCTCACTCTGTTGCCCAGGCTGGAGTGCAGTGGTGCGATCTTGGCTCACTGCAAGCTCCGCCTCCCAGGTTCACGCCATTCTCCTGCCTCAGCCTCCCAAGTAGCTGGGACTAGAGGCGCCCGCCACCACGCCTAGCTAATTTTTTGTATTTTTTAGTAGAGACAGGGTTTCACCATGTTAGCCAGGATGATCTTGATCTCCTGACCTTGTAATCCACCCCCCTCAGCCTCCCAGAGTGCTGGGATTACAGGCATGAGCCACTGCGCCCGGCCTCAATAATTTTCTTTACTTTGAAGTTTAGCTCATCTAATGCTAATATAGCCACTAGTCACTTTTCTTCATAAAAAAACATTCTTTTACTTTAAATATAACTATATCATTATATTTAAAGTGAGCTTGTAGATAGCATATATTTGGGTCATGTTTTTTAATCTATTCTGCCAATCTCTGTGTATTGATTGGTGTATTTAGACAACTTACTTTTATTTTAGTTATTGATGTGTTGACTTACATTTATAATTATATATTGGAATTTTGTTCTCTCTCTTTCCCATTTTTCTGTTTTAATTTTTCTGCCTTCATGTGCCTTTTTTGAACATATTCTTTTAGAAATCAATTTTATCCATAGCGTTTTTGAGTATACTTCAATATATACTGTTCTTAGTGGCTGCTGTCAGCGTTAAATTTTGTATATATCTTCACATTCTAGTGAAATCAACATCTTATCAGTTAGGTGTAGAAACCTTAACATATTTTAAGTCTCTTTACCTATTTTGTTATATTTTACATTTTATAATATACAATATATTATAGCTTATAATATTTATATATTATATTTAGCATATATTAACATACTTATGTATTATAAATATTGTTTATTTTTATAATATAGATTAATATATTATGTCTTATATTTCATATTTTATACTATCTTTATATAATATTTTAAAATATTTTATTTATATGTAGTAGGAACCAAACCAGACAATATTACAATTTTTGTTTCAATACCCAAGTATAAGTTAGAAAACTCAAAAGCAGAAATAAAATCTTTATGCATCACTTTTCTTACCACATTCTTTCTTTCCTCCTAAGTTCCAAGATAGCTTCTATAATTATTTTCTCTTTTTGTCCTTTTTAAGCCATGCTTTTAGGATAGGTCTTCTTATTGTAAGTTTACTTTGTTTTTCTTTAGCTGAGAATGTCTTGATTTTCCCTTAATTTCTGAAGCACTGTTTTGCTGGATATAGGATTCAGGATTGACAGTTTTCTTTCAGCAGTTGAAAAATCTTGTGCCACTTCCTTCTGGCTGTATGATTTCTGATGAGAAATTCTCTGTCATTTGACTTATGTTCTCCTATAGGTAAGGTTTTATTTCTCTTGCTGCTCTCAAGACTTTTTGCTGTCAAGTTTTCAGAAGTTGACTATGATGTGTCTTGGCAAGGATTTCTTTGAGTTTATCCTCTTTGTATTTCACTTAGTCTCTTAAATCTATAGGATTTATTCTTTTACCAATTTCAATGAATTTTCCGCTACTATTTCTTTCAATATTTTTCAGTTCCCTAATTTTTGTCCTCATTTTTTGGACTCTGAAGACTTGAATATTATATATATATGTATGTGTGTATATATATATATATATATATATATATATATATATATATTTGTTTTAGTCTCACAGTTCACTGAATAGTCTTTCCTTTTTTTGATCTTTCTTATAACTTTTATTCTAACTGGTTAATTTTCACAATTCTTTTATCCAGTTCACTGACTCTTCCGTTCTCTTCTTTCTGATGCTGTGCCATCTATTCAGTTTTTTATTTCTGTTATTACGTTTATCAGTTCTAAAATGTTTATTATATTCTTTTTTATGTCTTTTATTTCTTCCTAGAGTTTCTGTTTCTTTTCTGAGACTTTCTACACTTTCATTTGTTCTAAGCATGGCGATAATTGCTTATTGGAACAATTTTGTTGTGACTACTTTAAAATATTTGTCAACTGATTCTAAAATCTATGTCATCTCACTGTTGGCATCTTTTGAATTTTTTCCCATTCAGTTTCAATTTTCACTGGTTCTTGGTATGATGAGTGATCTTCTATTGGAATTAGACATTTTTGTTATTTAGTTATGAGATTCCAAATCCTACTTAAACATTAGGTTTTATCTAATTTCCATTGATATAGCTTTATCAAAGTAAGGGAGAATGCCATGTTGTTCTTGCCAGATAGGCATAGAATTTCAGGTTTACTACTTTACCTCCATTGGAAGTTAAACAGTGGGCTCTTCATAACTACTGTAAAAGAGTAGGAGATCCAGTTCGCCATTAGGCTTTCACTGATCCCGCCCTGAGTAGGGTGGGTGGAGTTATCTCACTAACATTTACCTTTAAAGTTTCCTTATGTTTGTTTTACATATAATATGCAAAGAATTCAGTCCTACTTAGTGGGAGTAAAAGGGACAGATATGTGTACTCCATCTTCCTTGAGAAGTAGAGTTATCCAAGCTTTACAGCTAAACACACATGTAGGTTGCAAATAAAAGGATACAAATATATATATCTTGTATACAATAATGAAAAAAGAACTCGAATAACTATAGTAATTTTACAAAAAAGGCTTTAAGTCAAAAATTGTTTCAAGATACTAAAAAGGGCATTTTTTAATGAAAAATGAATCAATTTTCCAAGGAGATATAACAATTATAAGCATACTTGATGATAACAACAGAGCTTCAAAACGTATAGAACAAATGAGGTGAAATCAAAAAGAAAATGGAAAGTACCACCAATTAGTTGCAGACATCAGTACCCCACTTTAACTAATGGGTAGAACAATTAGAAGGGTAACAAGGATGTTGACTTGGTCAGCATGATAAACATCCAGACATGCTGACCTGTTTAGACTCTCCACCCAATTACAGAAGAACATACATTTTTAACTAAATACACTTATATCTAAGATCTAACTACAATACACTAATATCTAAGATCACTTGTATGTCAGGTTATAAATCAAGCCTCACTACATTTAAAATAGTTAAAATAATACAAATTATGTTCTATGAACACAATGGAATAAAATTAGAAATGGATAACAAAAGAACAATTGAAACATATACAAACATGAGGATATTAAAAGCAAATTAATAAATAACCAATGGGTCAAAAGAAAAATCAGGGTGAAATTATAAATTATTGGGAGATAAATAACAATGGAATCTAATCATGCTAAAACTTATGCTATGCAGCTATAGTTTGTTTAGAGAAAATTTTTAACTTCGAATGCTGTATTAAGTGATAAAAAAATCTTAAATACCTAATCTTTCTCAATAAGAAACTAGAGAAAAGAGCAAAATAAACACAAAGCAAGCAAGGAGGACAATTATAAATTTAGACCAGAAATAAATAAAAAAAGAATACATAAACAATTGAGGAAATTAGAAAACCTCAAATTTAGTTTTTTAAAAAGGTTAACAAGAGTGACACAACTTTAACTAGATAACCAAACAGAGAGAGAAGATTCAAATTTTTTAAAATAAGAAATAAAAGAAGGTATATTTTAGAGATTAAAAAGAAAAACATAACTATAAATAATTGCTAAACATTTACATAATTTAATGAAGTGTGTAAACTCCGAGAACAACACCAACCAATGAAACTGACTCAAACAGAAATAAATAATTGGAATATACCTAAAAGAAGGAAAGATCTTGAAATGGTATTTTTAAAACACTTCCCACAAGAAAAAGCCCCAAATCAAGAGGTTTGTCTGATGAACTCCACTAAACAATGAAAAAACAATTATTAGCAATCTTTCACAATCTTTTCAAAATACAGAAAAGGGGGAAACACTCCCCTACTTATTTGAGGTTCGAATTAGCTTCATAGCAAAACCAAAACCATGAGATAAAAAGAAAGCCATAGACCAGTATCCCTAATGGGGGTAGATGAAACAGTCTTTAACAGAATGCTTGCAAACCAAATCCAGCAACGTGCAAAAATTATTATACACCATTATCACTTGGTATATATCCCTGGAATGTATGGTAGATATATATCTTAAAATCAATCAGAGCAATACACCGTATTAATTGAATAAGGACAAAAATACATAATCATTGTAATAGATTCAAAAATAAGAAAAAAAAATACCATTTCATAATAAGTATACTGAAAAAAACTAAGTATAGAAGGAATGTATGTGTTCCTCCTACAATTAAGAATAAGAAAAGGATGTATGCTCTCCCCACTTTCATCAACCTTGTGTTGGAATTTCTAGCCAAGGATAGATGATACAAACTGAAATATAGAAAATGTTCATGAATTCACTAAGAAAACTATTGGTACTAACTAGTAAATGACTTCTGCAAGGTTGCAGCATACAATCCCAATGCACAAAAATCAGTTGTATTTTTATATGTTAGCAATGGATTAGAGTAGGTAAAATTAAGAAAAAAAAATCCATTTATAATAGCATCAAAAAATTCTAAGGAATACGTTTAACAAAAGAAGTGCAAATATTGTGTACTGAAAACTACAAAATATGGAAAGAAATTCAAGAAGATTTAAATAAGGGGAGCTACATCCCATGTGCATAAATTAGAAGACTTGATACTTTTAATATGACAATACTCCAAAATTAATATGCAGATTTAAGAAATCTCCATCAAAATGCCAACTACCTTTTTTTCAGAAATGGACAAGTTGATCCTGAATGTATATGAAATCCAGTATAGCCAAAATAATCTTGGCAAATAATTTGGAGAGAACCCACAGTTCCATATTTCAAACACTACAAAGCTATGGTCACCATGGCTTTGTGGTATTGTCATAAGAATGGACGTATAGAACACTGGAATACAATTGAGAGTCTAGAAATGAAATTTATTTATTATTAACTGTCTTTTACCATGCTTTTCAACACAACAGAATGTGGAAAGGAACAGGTTTTCAACAAATAGTGCTGGGAAAACTGGTTATTGAATCCAAAAAAATAAGTTGATTCCTTTCCTCACACCAAAAAAAAAATTACTTAAAAATGAATCATGGAAATATATCTAAGAGCTAAAACTGTAAACCTATTTGAAGAAAACATGGGACTAAATTTTTGTAACCTTGGGTTTGACAATTGTGCTTAGATTCCACACCAAAAGCACAAGAATCAAAGGGGAAAAAAATAGACAAATTGGACTTTTTCAAAATTTAAAGCAGTTGTGCTGAGTAATATTATTAAAAAGGTGAAATACAACTTACAGATTGGCAGAAGCATTTTCAAATCATTTATCTGTTAAGGAGACTGTATGCAAATATATAAAGGGTTTTCAGAAAAAAAAAGGAAAAGAAACATAAATACCCCAAATAAAAGTTGACAAAGGATTCGAATTGACATTTCTCCAGAGAAGATATTCAAATTGTCAATAAGCACAAGAAATGAAGTTCAAATCATTAGTCATCAAAATGCAAATCAAAACCAAAGTAAAATACAGCTTCCCACTCTGTAGGATGGTTATAATTTTAAAAAAAGAAACTAGACAATAATAATGATTAGTGAGGATGTAGAGAAATTGGAGCACTCATATTTTGCTAGTGAGAATGTAAAATGTGGTAACTCATTTAAACAAAAGTTCAACATTTTCTGAAAAAGTACAAGCTGAAGTTGTCATATAACCCAGCAATTCCACTTCTAGATATATTCAAGAGCAATTAGAAGATATTCCCAAACACACAAAAAAGAAACTGTACACAGATGTTCACTGCAGCATTATTCACAAAAAATCAAAAGTAGGAACAACTCAAAAGTTCAACAGGTGATGAATGGGGAGGAAGAGAGATGTCCATATCAGGAAATATTCATCAATAAAGAGAAAAGAAGTACTATCTATGCCACAACATAGGTGCACCTTGAAAATAGTGTATTAACTGAATGCAGATAATCACAAAATATCTTATGTGTATGACAATATTTATATGAAATGTCCACAAACAGCAAACCCATAGAAAGACAAAAAAATAATGCTTATCAGGAGCTGAAGAGAGAGGAAATGAGGAGTGACTTGTACTGGGTGTAGGATATATTTTTGGAGTGATAAAAATGTTCTAAAATTTGATGATGATAGTTGTACAACTGTGAATATTCTAAAATCCGTTGAATTGCATGCTTTAAACAGGTGAGTATTACAGTATGTGAACTATCTTTCCCTAACACTGCTGCAGAAAAAAGGTGAGTGACACACAAAGGGGATGTCAAGCCAGGGAACACATTCGCTTACACAATAATGGCATAAGTAAATCTGACCATAATGGCATTAGCAAGAAATAAACCTATGAATAATGATGGAGAGATTTGTTTTTCTCTAATGACTGCAAGGCCATGAAGAATATTAGAGTTAAATCTGGCCTGGAAGAAGAGATGACAATCACAGTAGAAATGAAAGAGAAGCCTATCTTGAAATCAAGAGCCATAATGGAAACATAATAATGCTATTAAGCACGTGATTTACACAATGTAATTTTCTCCGGCAGTTTCAATAGTTTTTTTGTCCTCACATTCTAGGAGACTTACTTGAGTTATGGTTTAATGATCTATTGAATGTTGCATGACCATGTTACTGTGGGAAACAGGTATGCAAATGTAGATAGTGACTTAGTTGGCTCTCAATTGTGTTCGGAGGACTCGAGAGTTATTGACCCACTTATGCCTAGCGTTCCATTATTGGAACACTAAGCGTGTGGGAGTTATTTATATTCTACTTCTCAAGGTCATCACCAAGGTCTGATTGCAAAAATTCAAAAAATTGCAGTCTCAGGCATAAATGGGTTAAAAGCTTTTAAGGAGCAATCAGAATGAGGAAGATAAATTCCAGATTTTATGCCTAAAATAATACCTATAAGTTAGTAGTTTGTCCAAATTCTCAACACTTCCTGCTTTATCCTATCAGGCTATGACTTTGCTTTGTATCCCACTTAAAACACAGAATGAAGCAATGCTACACACGACCAAATCTACCCACTTTCCTTGAGTTGTACCCATATACTGTGCCTCACCTCCTGCGGCTTCAGATCAGTTGTCCAGGTTTCCACCCATGTCGAGCCTCTCCATTTTTGCACCAGATCTCACCCTGCTCAAGAATACAGTTTCTACAATTGTCTTCAGATTTGATATCTCAACCATTTCATGCCAGCAATTCTACAAACATATACTAATTTCATAAACCTTGGAAAAACATTCTTGATTTCCTATTGATATATTCCTATGCCCCCTTTAAAAAGGAAAAGAAGGATTTCTTCTCCAAAGAGAAGCTGCATGTAGTAGACTTGCCTGTAGTAACTCTAATACCTACACATGCAAGCTCTCATGAAGCCATTCCTGTGAAGTTTTTGTTTCCACTTCTCCACAAAGGGACTCTTGTAAAGGATTAAAAGGGCCTCTGTGTTGCTAAATTCAACGGTCAGTTTCCAGCTGTCATTTTACAAGACTCCCGGATTTTGCTCTCACTTTCTTGGCAACTACAGCTATTTCTTCTTTGCTGGTTCTTCCCCATCTTTCTTACATTTTTATACTGTGGAGTCGCAGGGATGAGTGCCCAGTCATTTTCTCTACCTATCCTGCACACCTTGATCTTCTCATCCAGACCATAGTGCTTTACCTACCATCTATTTGCTGACAGAAGCTGAACTTCTATTCTGAACTCTAATTTTTCCCTAAAATCCACACTAATATATGCAGTTCTCCACTTATCACCTATATGACTAATATGCGTTCAGATGTAACATGCCCCAAACCAAAATCTTGATCTTTACTTCCAAACCTGCTTTTCCCATAATTCCTCCATTTGCAGAGCAACACTTTTTTTTTTTCCAGTTATTGAAATCTACTTTCAAATTCAACCCCTTTCTGTATAGAAAACTTTATAACTTCTCCTTCTTTCAATCCAATTTTCATAAAGCTCATTCTCAATAGTCTAACCAGAATCATCATTTTCTGACTTACGTCAATGACTGTCACTCCTCTGCTCAAAAATTTCCCATGGTTTCCCATGTCGCTCATAGTAAAACTCATAAAGGCTCATGCAGCATGCAAAGTGTTTTCTTTGATCTCATTGTCTGCTAAGTACTTCTTAACTCATTCCATTCCAGACAATATAACCCTTGCTTTTCTTCACACTCTCCTGGAATGTCCCTATCTCTGGGCCTTTAAAATTATAATTCTTGTGTCTGGAATATTTCCCCACAATTATGGAAAAGGCTCACTCCTTCGTCCCTTTCAAGTTCCATATACAAGGCAACATGAATATTCCTTCCCACGGCCCTTTGAGTAGTCTTTGCTGTCTCCTCTGCTTTATTTCTCGACTGTAACTGTCATATTCTGACATATTATCCTTAATTTATTTTTGCCCTTAGTCACATTTTGTCTCCTGTCACTGGAATGTAAGTCCCATCAGGACTGTTTTATTCCTTTGTTTGTTTTTGTCTGTTTTATTCACTGCTATCTTTTAACAACAACAAAAAAGAGTAGATGCATAGGAAGCATTTAGTATTTTATTGAACGGATGACTCTACATTTTTGAAGATAGCTTATATTTGGTGATGTCTGAGGGATCATGATGATCATAAGACTTTTTTTTACAAGGGAAACTTGTAAGTCTGTGACTTGGTGGAAGCTGTTGGTGGATGGATAGCTAGATGTTCATCATCAGTGGATGTTTGATAGGTGGTAAGAATGCAGGTCTAGTACTCACATAAGAAATTAGTAAATGAGTAGTGTGAGTTTACATAAAAGGAATCGTTGACACCCTAGGAGTGGAAATGGTTGCCAAGGCTGATCACTGAGGCAGAGGAAAGATGTGTGGGCATTGGAATGAAGAGCCAAACTTGGATCCATCTTGGTCTCCTGCTTTCTCTTCTAATCACTTGCTATTATTTCCTGTCTACCACTCCTTCAAAATGGGCATAAAAAGTTTAAAGTGTCAATCTATATCAAATTATTGATAAATAATTGACAAGGTGGGAATAACTGAAAATTTTTATTTTTCTAAAGATGCCTGGATACTTAGATATTTAAGGGTTATTTTTGGTAACCAAAATATAACCTCTATTTTGATAAAGAGATGGTAGAATTACCTTTGAGAAAAAGTTATTTGCCATACTATTTTTAACCAATTTTAACACTCAATAATATTCTCCTCCTTACCAAGAATGAATTGCTTATTTTTGTTGTTGTTTTACTTTTTAATGACATGCAAGAACATTTTACATTTTCCCAAAATTTCCAAACCTTTCGCATCAGGTGGATTTAATTTGGGAAGATAGAGAAAGTATTCAAAATGTGTTTGGGAAATAACCTGGCTACACCAAGCATGATGGGGTGAATGGAGGATTTCCAGGGTGAGTTAAGGCAAAGGGAAACTTGCTTATTTACAAACAACATATGACTAGTGCCACTGAAGTAGATTATTATAAATAAAGCTTCTAAGATCATTATGATGGAGTTACTAAAAACTTTTTTGGTGGAAGCATCTAAGGGAATTAGAATAGTTAAATGAATAACCTCTTCTATTCTCTAGGACAAGTTGCTGTTTCACAAAGGAAACTATCAAATATTGAAGGTTTCAAGGGAGCTACTGAGAAAGCATAGCTATTTCTTCTATATTATAGAGACACCTGAATATATGTTACGGGGTATTGTACTCCTATTGCATGACCTGAGAAAATACTCCTCGGATGAATTATTTTATTTAAATAGCTTAGATGTTACAATGTGTCATAAAGTATTGAATACTTTGTAATATTTTCCACTGCCACATATAAGTTGTAACACAGTCGTGTACATATCAATTATAATTCTAAATTCTAAATTCTTTATTACATATATGTAATGAAATATATAATAAAATAGCAATGATTTTGTCAGAAATTTCATATGCTTTATTACCCTCTAGTTATCCTCGTTGTGATAAGTTCATTGTATTGATTTCATTAAGAACATAAATGTATTAATCTTTCAATCATCTTGGAATTAAAACATGTTTATGTGATTATTGATGGTCTTTAATAAAAATACTAGCAACATCATCTTTCTAAATGTATTCTGAGCATAGCTTTAAGATTTTATAGCTATTTTGACATAATTATGGTTTGAAATAACTTTTTCTGTTTTCACTGAAATATATATACTTTGGTTGCCACTGGTAAATGGGTTACAAATTTCCTTTGGTATTTTAATGGGAAACCTATTTCAAAAAATCCAAAATGAATGAGTGAGTTCTAGTTTATTTTTTTTTTAGTAAATATGCCACATAAACTATTAAACAGCCAGCCACAATTAAAATTAATGCAGGAATTATTTTTTGAAAGTGAACCATTTGGCTCCTCTGGTTATAAGAGTTCATATCCCCTTACTTCTAGCATTTCTTATTCAGTTTCTTATGGCAAATATTAACTCATTCTAGAGAATACTCAAGAATAGTTTTAAATTGTTCTAATCTATATTTATCATCTGATGTGTGCATAAAGAGATAAAAATACTTTTAAAAGTAATTCCAAGTTTATCTTTAATTGTACATTATCAAGAGTAAAATTTTGGCAAAATATATTTATCAGTGCTAAAACAACATTCATAGATGATAAGAGTGATTAGTCCTCCTACCTCTTATCCAGCATGTATTGAAATAAATTTTCAATACTTACAATGTTTACATGTTGACCAAAAATGTCTACATTTGAAATTAGTTTCCATATGTTACATATCATAGATTCTAGATAAGTGTATTGAAATTGAAAAAAAATCTAGCTACTATAAATTTTTAAAGACATTAATTTTTATGTTATCTGAACTGTTTCTCTTTCCCTTTCAGGAGTTGGAATTTTCTAATTTATTTGCTGTTCTTCACTGCATTCATTCCTTCTTTGCTGCCAAGGTAGCTTGTTTGGACCCTCTATTTTTAGGCAATCAAGCTACTGCTTCTGCTGCTGCCAGCTCTGCTACTACGAGCAAAGCAAAGTATACAACTTGATGTACTGAACTCTGCATTGACACACACCATGACTGTATAAGCAGAACACATTTACTCATCATTTTAGACCCTAGAGAAACCATAACATCACCAAGTCGACAGTGGAGGCAAATCAAAATTTCGGCAGAAAAAAGAGGGTCATGTGGAACCTCAGAAACACTTCTATTCTGGATGACATCTGTGAAACATACTACATGAACAGAACAGCTTGTTCTCACTCAGTTGCTTTGTACCAGTAAGTAGATTGCTTTCAACAAAAGTGGAGACAAAAGAATGAATTATTTGAAGAAGTATGTAAATAATATAAAAATAGTACGCTACCTATAAATAAAAATACTTATTAAATGATTACTTCTGTATTTTAGATTATTTTGTATGACTAGTACATGTTGGGCAGAGTCATAGGAAAACGAATGCCCTATCATTGTATTATGAGGGACATAAAAGATATAAACCATAAATCAGCAAGGAGCATGCCAAAAAATCTCATCAAAGAAGGATGCACTTTAATTTGCTGATGTAAATTTGCCCTTGTGTTTTCATCCCATGATTTGACACTGGCACTCCAATTGTTTTTATCTTATTGTAAATATTCCAAAGAACTTCCAAAGGATAATTACATTGACCCATGATAGATACAATGTGAAATGGACTATTCTCCCTTGGATTACTGTTATTGAAATGTCTTATTAGCTACCAAAGTCAATCAAGTATGCCAACAATGTATTAATTTAATTGTGAGTGATGGAAAATTTCATGAATCTCTCATTTCTTCCTTAGTTTTAAAGAGATTTATATTTTACCTAATAAGATTTATTATCAAATTAAAGTTTCATAAATTTTCAGTGAACCCAAAACCTTTTGTAGACAAAATAATATAAACAAATATGATATGAGAAACAATTCTTTGTAATCCGAAGTCTACTAGTTAATCATGAACTAAAATGTCCCTCGAAAACAGACCCTAAGCTATTATATATGTTAATTAAATGAAATTTTTCCATTTTAGTACTATTTTATGAGAAACAAAGGTGATATTTAAAGAGAAAATTAAAAATCTTTATCCTCCCTTGTCACGGAAAGTGATTAAGTAATGCCAACTATGCAGGTTATTTTAGATATTTTGTCATAAGAATGTAAATGTGAAAGGCTGGGAAATTTGAAAGCCTTAGAGGTGTGCAATTTACTCAGATTCCAGGTATTATACAACTAGTTGTATAACATGGAACACATTCTCTATCCTTTAGTACAGCTTTTTTGAGATATAAAAGTCAGCTGTGTATGTAAAAAACAAAAAAAGCTTTTTTATTGATACACATGCTCCCAGGTAAACCAAGTATTATGTGTGTCCTTGTGGAGATAACCAAGTATCTAATAAATTGATTCAATTTTCTTTTTTTTCAAATATGTTTTTAAAAATCACTCAAGAAGGAAACAAAATGATTTCTACAAAGGACAGATCTATTAATTTAAAAAATTAATATCAACTTGTTTTTATACTCATGATTCATTAATTTATTTTGCATCAGATTAATTTGTAAATACCTCAAATTGAAAAGAAAAAGTGTGGGTTTATAATTGTCCCTAGGAAAATGTTAAACTGAATCTAACGTACCTTACCCAAAGAACTGTGGCAAATTACAATAAACAGTTTCAGTGTAATGTATTTTGACCATGAAACTAAGTACACATTTGTAATTAGGACAGAACTTTAGAATTATTGCACACTATGTTGATCAAACACAACAGTCATTGTAAAATTGAAACCCAACAAAAGCAGCCTTCAGTAGTAGGCCACTTCTGAACTTATGGAGAAAAAGCAGTGGGATATATCGAACTTAGAATTTTCAGCTGTGGCAGGTGGTTCATTACAGAACTTCTGCTTCCAAACAGAGCTGAATCTCAGTGTGCCCCATATTGGGGTTACATGAATGTGTCCACAATCTGGAAGGCAATATGACATGGGCTAATTATCCATAAGCAAAAGAAAAGAGTTTCAATAGTTTACCTACCTGTAATAGAATGATTTAAAAATCGTGAAATTTTGTAAATGTTCCATTTTAAAATTTAAAAAACCTATTAACTATTGGCTATCTTTTTTGTGATATTATGAAAATTTAGCCTATGCTCATGTGTGTTATGAGGGAAAAGGTGCACAGTGAGATATGTATAAATATATATCACCTCAGAGAATACACACACCTACATATGTATATATATGTGTATATATATAAAAATATAATGAAATGCTGACCATTAATTATATTAAAATAATATGTTTGTGTACATACATTTAATATACTTTAAATTACGTTGTAAAATGTAACTTGATTAAAAACTTATGACAATACCATTATGATTATTTTTGATACTATTGATAAAAAACATAAGCCGTGAACTTTAACATGATTAGTACAACGGCCAAAAAGTAACAAAATACTATTCTCATTTTCATCAGTTTAACAATTAGTATTTAATGTTTTCTTTACAATGTGATGATTAGTCATTGGCATTCGTTATAACTTGGACTACTTGAATGAGAAAGCTTAGAAATGAACAAAAACACTTAATAAATTTCTATCTCTCATATAATTTAGGTTTACATGTAAGAGATTTATTCATAAAATCCTAGTTTGTACATTGAGCACATTTTAACAGCAAAACGCTAATGTGTTAACCCCTCCAGTGCCTTGGTATGTGTGAGCGTGTATGTGTGTTTGAGTGTGTGTCCGTGTGTGTGTGTGTGTGTGTGTATGTGTTATCATTAAAGGGTTCATTACAGTGTACATAACACAAGCTTGATGGGGAATATTGTAGGTATTTAGGTCAGAGAATGAAGTTCAAAGTCATTTGAAAACTGCTAACTACTATAATAATGTCTTTTGCCTGATAAAGAATAACAATTCATCTAAGCCGAAGTATATTACAGAAAGGGCATTTATAATTTCTTATCTTGCAACAAGTATTTATTTAAAAAATAGTTTAATAGATAGTGTAAGTGTAATGTATATCCGAACACTTATCCAGCTTTTTTAAAATGGGAGGATAATCAGGTAATTATTTCTTGCCCATATTTCAGGCATGTACCAACTTATAATTTTGAAATCTTTGCTCATAAAGCTGTCATTCAGCAAGAGAAACAAAGCAATTACTTGAAAATAAATGTCAAGTCCTTATTAGCCATGCAAGTAGAGAAATTTTCCTTTGGGTGCATTAGTTTATAGATCAACATTTCCCTCATTTACAGTGCTGAAGCTTGATCATGAACTTTGTCTATGTTGAATGCTGGATTTAAGAAAAGCTTGATTTATTACTGAGAAAAATTAATAATCCTAACAATAATTTAGAATTACTGCTAGAAACCAGCAGTGTGGAGAAGCTTTAAAAGCACAAGGATGATCTTGTGCTTAACTTTTTAAGGTAAGTGTAGATGTTCGGATACTAATAACAAAGATTTTGCTACTATTAATACTGCTGTGCTCATAATTTCTCCTTAAGAAATTGCTTTATTCATACCTCTAAAGTTGTTCTTTATTGTTTATTCTTACTACCGAATACTTTAAAATCATAATGCCACTTATTTGCACATTTGAATTTGCTTTTGAAAATAAAATATTATAAATGTTATATATTTTATACATATTAAAATGCAATGAAAAGACCAGAAATATAAAATGTAAATATATTTATTTCATTTTTAATTGTTTTGGTGGATGTTTGTAAAATGTAAATTAATATCTGTGACAAAAATTTGTCACTTCGTTCTTTCAGTTCATTAATGTACTACTAATGAAACCTTAGTTTTTTAAATGAAGCATACTGGAAAATAAAAACAAATACTTTTTACTAGATTTGGGTTTTCATTTCTTTGGGTTTGATTTGTAAGTTTTACAAATATTTAAAACATGATCCTGAGAGATTTAACTTCAATGAAATGGTTTAAGATATGAACTGTGTATATGTAAGTGCAGACTATGTGGTACATAATCTGTTCTGGTTGACAAATATTTATGAAGAATAGACATCTAACTCCTAAATGTTCCCAAAGTTTGAAGAAAGATGGTATTTGTCAAATTACTTACCCAACTGAGTTACAACTTCTGAAAAATATGACGTTTGATATCACTGTGATTTGTTTATCAATTCTAGTGCCCTTTCTATAGATTAAGATTTTCTGTGTTGACATCCATGCCATCTACAAGATAGTCTGTTTTATTTATTCCTTTTTATTAAGTAAGTTTTAATTTTGGCTTCCTACCATATTACACTGGTTGAAACCTCCAATTTAACACTAAATTGTTGTTTAACACTAAGTGTTGAAAGTAGACATCCTTGCCTTGTAAATGATTTTAGGGGGAAAGCATTCAATCTATCACCGTTAAATACTTTGTTGGCATGGGTTTTCAGTAAATGTCTTTATCAGACTAAGCAAGTTCTATTTCTTCCTAGTTTGCTGAGAAATTAAAAGTTCATAATAAATTATGAATAAATACTAAATATTGTCATAGGCTTTTCCAGCATCATCAAAAGGATTACATGATTTTCATACCGAGTAACACTGATTCATTTTCAAATGTTGAACTATCCTTGCATTGCTGGGATCAATTCACTTGGTCATAACATAGTATCCTCTTTATAAATTGTTGGTTTTAATACGAATTATTCTCTCTCTCTTTTTCTGTGATCACTTCTCCCCAGAAAGTCTTCTTGGTTGTATTCTCTTTCAAGAAAACACCAATCCTGATCTCTTTTATTGTTTCCACAAATATTCTATAACCATCTTGGCCCTGAGTGTACTGGAGCCACCAGTCTTCTTTGGCAGCTCCAACCATCTTTAGAGTTTTCTAGGCACGAGTCAGATACTACCATTCCTTCAGTCTCACACACTCTAGGGACCACAGATCAAGCATTTTTGTTGATTTTCTGCAGATATTTCCCACCCCTTTTGTAGGTGCAAGAAGCACCCAATTGCCATGTTAGGCAAGAAAACAGAAATGTCATAAAAGTCTTACAACTCAAAAGTTTCCACTAGATTAGGAATTTAACACAGGCAAGTAAGGAGAGAAGGAAGGAAACATACACCTGAAATGACAACTCCATTTAAGAAAAATCCCACAATAATATGTATTTTTTAGCCTGGTGAGGCTGGTCTCCAATTTTTGGGCTCACGCATTTCACCTGCCTCAGCCTTTCAAAGTGCTGGGATTACAGGCGTGAGCCACTGCGCCCAGCCCACAATAATTATTTTTTTTTTTGCATTGAAGGAAATGCACGAGTCCACTTTTGTGTGAATAGAGTTATTAAATCATTTGGATAAATATCAATTAATTCAATTGTCAGATCATTGGGTAGGAATATATTTAGTTTTGTAAGAAACTGCCAAATTGCCTCCCAAAGTGGCTGTGCCATTTTGTATTCTCACAAGCAGTAAATGAAAGTTTCTATTGTTCTTTGTCCTTGCCATAAATTTATGTTGTCAGAGTTCTTAATTTTAGCCACTCTAATAGGTGTATAGTGACTTCTCGTTGTTGTTTTAATTTACAATTCCCTAACTCTCTTGTTTTTAAGAATTTCTGATATCTACTTATGCTAAAGAGAAGGCAAAGATGGAAAAATGTAATGTGATGAGTGTTTGCAAATAATCGTAGGAGGACAATAGAGACAGGTGGCAACTCTTCATAATGACATTGGACAGAAGTTTGCAGTACAGTAAACATGTAGCTTAAAGATACGTAAGGACACAAAAGAATGTAACTGTGCCTCGGACTGTTGTGATAAAGGCCAAAGCTGAAAGAGAATATTAGGTATACCTGTGAAAATAATTTATGCCATGATAAGGAATTTGAGGTTTAGTTTATTGACAATTGGAAGATTTTAGAATATTTTAACCCAGAAAATTACATCAATAACTTTTTAAACAATTATATTTATTGGCAATATGGAGAATAAAATTAGAAGCAAGAAAAGAGAGATTAAATGTTTGAGAATAGCCAGAAATAAGTAAATTCTTTCTAGTTGATTAAATTCTCAGGATGATTAAAATCTCTGATAAGCTAGAGAAATAGAAATAATAAAAAGGTGTAATAGTGTGTAGTCCAAGTATAAATAGATTTCAAATGAGAATATGGAAAATTGTAAATATTTTCTTAAATGTGCTTATCTTTGTGAAAAATCTAAATTAATAAACTTGGAATCTAAACTATCAGCAGGTTTTTATAATACTCCCAAGAGAGTGTGTGTGATCACAATTTGCATGCTTGATATTCATGTTGAATATTATAGAATAAGCTTTGCACAAGAGTATCTTGAAAATTTCCAAAAGGTAATAAGAAACAACAGGGACAAACCTGGAAGAAATGAAACACTTGAGTGAGAGACAGCTGTTGTGTTAGGCTAATTGTATATAAAACAATAAGAAACTATATAGGAAACATAGCAAAACTATTCTCAGTAAAGAAAATCAGCCAGGCGCGGTGGCTCACGCTTGTAATCCCAGCACTTTGGGAGGCCGAGGCCGGCGGATCACGAAGTCAGGAGATCAAGACCACAGTGAAACCCCATCTCTACTAAAAATACAAAAAATTAGCCAGGCGTGGTGGTGGGCACCTGTAGTCCCAGCTACTTGGAGAGGCTGAGGCAGGAGAATGGCGTGAACCCGGGAGGCGGAGCTTGCAGTGAGCCGAGATTGCGCCACTGCACTCCAGCCTGGGCGACAGAGCGAGACTCCGTCTCAAAAAAAAAAACCAGAAAACCATTCCACCAAGAACATGTAGATTATTTAACAGTGTTTAAGAACAAAATTGGTATTGACAGAACTTAACTTGAACCAGACTGTTATAAAGATGCATCCCTAAGTTAATTATAACATGCTGCAGGATAGGGCTCTCTCTTTAAAGTACATCTTGTTTGCGAGATGTGACTTACTAACAAATAGATTGCATGGGAAGATGAGTGTTATCACAGCAGAAAATTATCTCCAATGGTTCATATCATGGTAGAGAAGGATGAAAATATTGCTGAAAAATGAAAATGCTTTTTTACTATTTGTACCATACTTCTTATGTTTTCAGATTTGCATTGCATTGATTCTTTATATTAGCATAATCAAATTAATCTCTTGAGATTTCAAGATCCATCCAAGTAATTAACATCCCGGAAATACTAAGACAGATATAATAGATGTCTTTTTGTTTGTTCGTTTGTTTTTGTTTTTGCGACAGAGTCTTGCTCTGTTGCCCAGGCTGGAGTACAGTGGCGTGATCTTGGCTCACTGCAAGCTCCACCCCTCCAGGTTTTAAGCAATTCTCTGCCTCAGCCTCTGGATTAGTTGGGATTACAGGCGCCTGCCACCACACCAAGCTAATTTTTTGTATTTTTAGTGGAGACGGGGTTTCGCCATCTTGCCAGGCTCGTCTTGAACTCCTGACCTCGTGATCCACACGCCTCAGCCTCCCAAAGTGCTAGGATGACAGGCATGAGCCACTGCGCCCGGCCAATAGATGTCTTAATAAGCAAAAATAAATACTCATTTCCATTGTTAAATAAAATTTTTATATATAAGTACTTATTAAAAGTATTACAAATTAATTATTATTGGGGGAATCCTGTCTGTCCTTCTATACTTTAATAGTTGATTTCTCAGGTGGCTTTGTAATGGGTCAATCTGTCATACTGAACTACATTTTCCAGAAATTCCTTTCTTGTAGACTTTCATTGAGGGTAGCCACAGGAGACATTTTGCATGATATTTGAAAAGCAATTGTCAAGCAACGTACTGCTTTTATGCTTGGTAGGTACTGCTGCAACTCACTTAGGTTATGGCTGAGTCCAGGCACTGCTGCAACTCACTCAGGTTGTTGCTCAGCTACTGTTTCACCTCACCGATATAGAACAGCAGCCAGGCTGCAACCAGGCCAGTTCTCCAGTGAGCTTTCCTTCACTTTCTACCACACGTCGGCAGGTACATGTTTAAGTCCTCTCTCCTGAAAGATAATCTCATCTTTAAACGGAAAGTGGGAGATGATGTAGTTTTCAGTCCATCTGCATGCCCTGCAGCTCATTAGTTCATAATTATGTGTTCTAGTTTGGATAACTCCCTCTCTTCCCCACTTGACATCCAACTTCCCTTCCTCATTGCCTGCACAGGTGCAAAGACAATAGACTTGCAGAGACTGTTTAACCAGCGCTCAAAGCTGGGGAAGGTCAAGTCCCCGAAATACATTTATATATTTACATACATATAAATATACCAGATAAGATCAATATCTCTATCTCCTGGTTGTGCTGCATTGTATTTGAATCTTTTATGATACTGTTGCAAAATGTTTATGAAAATATGAATTATCAAAGAGTATTAATAAATATTTTCAAGTTCAGATGGCGAATTTTAGTTTAAAAGAAGTCCAACTCATTTAGTTTGATGCTTCTCACACCTGTGGAAGTCATTCAATTAATGTTATTGATTATGGAATTTTCAGAGTACTCAATTTTCGATAGTTGAAAAGAAATATCTATTGGTGCAAGAGGTATCAGAACCTCAGTCAGAGGAAAATCAATTAGAGTTTAGAGTCAATCAGAAGCAATGGTGTGGAGATTTAAGGATCATTCCACTCTTACTTGTCGAAAAAGAAAATGGAAACAAAAAATCACTGTTATCATACAAACTCACACAATTGGTAGACATAATCTTGAATATGATAACAAAATTACAGAGCTAAAAAAGAGGCCCAATGGAGTACCTGAGAGCAAGTCTGCACATAGGATATGGAGTAAGATCCAGAGACCTCGAAACTCTTGTTACTTCACCATCACCAACACCACCAAAAAATGATATATGGTGGCTTACGTGAGTGAAAAGAATTTGAGGCATTTTAGTTACTTTAACCATGTTACTATCTGCTCTATACAACCTACGTTTTTAAAAAATAATTTATTCAATAGTTAACATGACTATTTTTATAAAACCAGCTTTCAATTTTGAATTTTTAGGGCAAACTTTGTGAATGAAACATTCACAATAGCTAGATCATCTATAATCCTTTCAAATCAATTATTTGGAAAGAAATGGATTCAATTACACATAAGCACTTACAAATATATAGGCAAAACATTTGAATATATTCTCCTTCTAGATTGTCCAAACCAAATAAAATTTTAGAATGCTATCAAATTATACAAAGAAAATAAGTGTTAGGATATACATCAGAATCTGTCTTCTAACCCACAGATTATTTTTAAATCATTGTATTATTGTATTATAGTTACATTATCTAATTTTCACTCATTTTCTTTTTCTTCTGATTTATAAAACTAATTGTTCTATTAATATTTATTACTCTTGCAAAGTATTGATTTTTAAGCACAGGGCTTCAAAAATGTGTAAGTAGAGCATTGAAAATTAAACAAAAATAAATTCTGAAATAATACATAAGGATTTGCAAAAAATAATGCAAAGAATATCCATGTACGCTTATACCAATTTATCCAAATAATAATATCCTGCAGAAGTATAATGTATTATCAAGACCAGGAAATTGGTATTATTATAGTATAAGTAACTAAACCACAAACCTTATTCAGATTTCATCTGTACATGCACTCATATTTAGGGTGTAGAGTTTTTCTATGAAATGTTGTGACATGTAGAGCCTTCATGTGGCCACCACTAGCAGGATGCAGAAAAGTTTTATCACCAGAGAGTAACTCCCTTGTTCCACCCCTTTAGTCTCTTACTCGCCTAATTGTAGCCCCTGGCAACCACTGACTTATCCCCTGCCACTAAAATTTTTTCATTTAGAGAATATCATATGCATGGAACCATACAACGTTACATTTTTAAATGACTCTTTTCACCCAATAGAATACCCTTGAGATATTTTCAAGTTCTTGCACTCATCAGTTCTTTCTCACTTTTTACTGCAAATTCATTTCCTATTATATGGTTATCATGATAGCGGAAAAAGGTGTCCTGATCCAGACACTAAGAGAGGGTTCTTGGATCTCATGCAAGAAAAAATTCAAGGTGAGTCACAGAGTGCAGTGAAAGAAAGGAAGTTTATTGAAAGCTACTCCATTACAGAGTAGGACATCCTCAGAAAGCCTGAGAGGGAACCCACCATCTTTGGTTTTAGTTTTTCTCATATAGGGATCTAGTTTACGTAAAAACTATCCTTGACATTTTAGTTTGTGAGTTCATCAAAGCAGAACTATAATTATATTAAAAGCATATATTTTTATAAATATTGGGACACCTGGAATTTCCACTATTGTAGGAATGTGTCCTTATAGATGTCTTTAGGCTATTTCCTCGACTATGAACATCTTAGAACCATGGATTGTGATTGGCAAGGAATGTTCTTTGCCAGTTTTAAGATGGGGTTTACTTTAAAATGTTATCAGCCTGGCTTTCCTAGGTTCTTGCTTTCATAACAAAATACCAGTTTATTCATCATCCACTAAAGACATTTGAGTTGTTTCCAGTTTCTGCATATTAGAAATAAAGATGAAACAAATATTTATGTGCCCATGTTTGGTGAACATGTGTTTTCATTTACCTGGGATGAATGACTAGCAGTCAAACAGCCCCAAAGAATCTCTGAGACAACAGCTGCTAGATTTTCTTGTCACACTTCAGTAGATATATGTGGTAAGGAGATAAGGAGCCCGAATGTATTTTTACAGTTCATTTTTCATGGCATAGCAGGCAGTGCAAGCTTCATATTGTCCTTTGTGCCCCAAGATCCATGGGGGCAAAACAAGCTTGGACCCAGGTAGGTACAGGTCATTCAGTGGGTCTCTGTCTGGCTGAGAAGCTTAAAAATCCTCCATCTGTATAAAAGAATTGCTCCCAAGCCACCTATTTGTCTTCTCTGGAGAGATAGACATCTTTATTACTGTGGTGTATAAACAGATCTTCACAGGGAAGGGGAGAAAATTGTCATTACTATTATAAAATATATCTGGGAAGGGAAAAGTTCTCTATCTCCACTACCTTGGTGATAAGATAAATCTATCTGTAGCTTCAAAGGATGCTTGCTGTGTGAGAATGCTTGCACGTGGGTGTGTAAAAATATTCAAAAAGATAACTCATGCTGCAAGATGTGTAGAAATATTACTGAGATATGGTTGTCAACAACCAATAGACAAATGTCCAAATGCTCTGTTATCTAATGTGTTTAACTTCATAAGAAACTCCTAAGTATTGTCCAGAGAGCTGTGATATTTTACATCCCCTCTAGCAATGCCTGAGGTATCCAGTTGCTCTTCATCCTACTCAGCTCTCAGTATTATTGGTATTTGTTTCAATCATTCTATTAGGTAGGTAGTGTATTTTTCATCATGACATTAATTTGCATGTTCTGAATGGATAATGATGTTGAACAAATTTACAACTGCTTATTGGCTATGAATATATCTTCTTTGCAAAAGCAGCTCTTTAATTCTTTCAGCCATTTTCTAATTGAGTTTTTAATATCTGTTGAATTTAGAGACTTACATATTCTTGATTTTGTCAGATATGTGATTTCTGTACATTTTCTTCCAGTATAAGGCTTGACTTCTTATTCTCTTAACAGGGTCTCACACTTACCTTATATTTTTAAATTTGAAGTCCAATTCACAGATTTTTGAAACAAATTTTACTTTTGGTGCTTTATTTATATTTATGTTCTTCCATATATATGTATCTATGTATTTTAAAGTATATTATTTTGAAATATAAATTCACAGGAAATTACAAAGATAGTACAATATGGTTGTCTTAATTTCTTCTTTTTTCCCTTATTAGAGTGACTACAACTTCCAAGATAACATTAAGTAGCACTGATGAGAACATACATGCCTGTATGCTGTATCATGGGTAAAAGCATACAGTTTTTAACCACTAACTATAATCTTAGCTGTAGGTTTATTGCAGATGAGTAAGTTGAGAATCTTCACCTCCATTTCCCTTTTACTAAGAGTCTATTTTATATGTGGATGTTGAACTTTTCAAGCTTTTTCTGAATAAGCTTGAGGCAGCCAGGTGGGAAGGGCTCCCTGGCAAAACTCCAACTGGCCTCTGAACTGGGAGGAATGTGCATTGGGGTTGAACCATGGAAGTTCATGCTGTGCGCAGCAGGGAAGAACTTCGCTCCTCCTCTTCCTGAGTGGAATCTAGAATTCAAACTACAAGGTGGGAAGCACACCAGCATGGACTCTGGCTTTGCGGATGGTCCCTATTTCCCTTTTTTCCCCCTTTTCAGCCAATAAAACCCTGCCTTATTCACCTTTCAAATCATCCACAAGCCCAAATTTTTATGGCTGTGTGACAAGGACCTTGCCTTTAGCTGAACTAAGGAAAAGTCCTGCAATATTTTTGGCACCCAACATGAGGCCTCAAGAAGAAGTGAGTGAGATGCAAAACGAGAAATCTTTTGCCTCTCCTTTCAAACACGTTTCATCCTCGGACTTCTGAGGGTAGGGATAACTGTGCCCCCACTCTCATCACTCCCAGGCCTTGGGACCTTTTCATGGCCTTTTCCTTCCTTTTTCAGTTCAGATGGGTGAGCAGCAGCTCCTTGCTCCCCCTCCCCTCCATGCCCAGGCTGGGACACATGGCCCAAGGTTCCTACACAGCTGGGTGGCTGATTCTCAGCCATGTGTTGCCCCATCCTTCCCCTTCCACAGCCAAGGGGTTCAGCTCCATGGACAGTAATTAGGCTTTTCTCCTGGTGGAGGAACAAGTTGTGTAAGAGTAAAATAAGAGACTCTTCCCCACGCATTTTAAAACGATTTCCTTTCTTATTTTTCTCCACCCCATCAGCAGTTAACTTTTAAACGAGGTTTTTACTTTTGGAAGATGTTTTACTAGGTCAGGAATGATAAGAACAGCTGTTTATATTCTCTGTAAAGTTTTAATTGTGAAAAAGGATTTGTGAGGCTGATATTAAGCTGTAGCCAATCTAGTGTGCTTTGCATCTCTGTATGGTTCGTAGTAAACTTCCCTGCAAGCCTCCATCTTGTTTTACATCCCGGGGCATGGCTTATAACTCCAGTGGCAGGGCTTTGTTTAGCAATCCTGCCTTAGCCAGTAAGTTCCTTTCTGGTTTGATATCTACATGTTTTCCTAGCCCTGTCTCTTAAAGAACCCCACCTGGGGACTGGGTTTTCTCCTGCCTGTCTGTGTGGTTACATGTATGTATGTGTGTGTGATGTCTGTAAAAGGAGCTCTAATTAATTTGGCTTAAAGAAAGACAGGTGCTTGTATCGAATATTTTTTAAAGGGAAAATAAAAGCTGTGGTACCTTGCGTTTCACATGGCTTTAATCTTTGAGATATAAAAACAGTCTTATAGATTATTGGTAGGTAAAATGCAGGTGTCATTAAAATTTAAATAGGTGAAATAAATTATGCAGGTCAGATGCAAGGTTTGCTAAATGTTTCAAGGTTATAAACTGCTTTTTGGGTTTTGAAGAACTATCTGTCTTGCCTGCTTCACAATTGGTAAGGCCTGGGGACATATGGAACAAACCATGCCCTAAATTATGCCGGGAGACAAACTTTGGTGGTACTTAGCACACAATTAAAGCAGCTTACAGCTTTTTCATTAAAAAGTTGCTAGGAGTTAACATTATAACAAGTAATTGAAACAACTGAAAATAGATTTACATGTGAGGTGTAAAAACAGTAAAATGTGCTTTATGGAAAAGGTTCTTAAAAGGCATGGAAATGTATATTTTTTGCTTAGGGTTAAATAATTATTTTAAATTAGATAAGAAAAAGCTGAAGGTTTAAACATGTCATAGAAAGATTGTGGAAATTAATGTATCAGAAGAAATTCTCTGTGTGAACCTATTGACTTAATTCAAAAAAGCTATTTTATGGTTTTTATGTAAATTGAGCATCAAAATAAAAGAACAAGGTATTCTTAAGGCACTAATCTGCTTTTTAGGAAAATTTGTAAAGGGTTACAACAGGTTTTCACTTCTTTAAAATTTCTGAGTCATCATTTTGGCAAAATAAATAACGTGGTAATCTGGAATTCTATTTCATAATATCAAGTGTTTTAAACTTCAGACATATTTAACAGCCCTCTCAAAATCAAACTTCAGCTTTAAATTTGTCTTTCCTAATGTCTGGCTTTTTGGATGGTTCAGAGGTCCCTGAAACATCCAGAAAATAGGATTATTTAACATGTCTACATGCGTGGGATTGCCAAAATGGTGTTCAATTTTCTTTAGGTTATATTTTGGTGAATGTTAACATATGTTTCCAAATTGTATGGGATTTCTAAAATTCTAATGTCTGAGTATGTGCTACCGATCATAATTAAGGTTTTTATGTTAAGCTATTGTAAACCATGGAGATAAACAAGCTTCTTTGTCAATTGTGTTTCCAACTGTATCTATCCTGGACATTTTGCTATTCACAAATAATTGTTGTCTTGTCTTAATCCTTTTCAAAGATGGTTTATAATAAGCTATAAGACTCTGATAGGTACTCCCAAATAGTTATCAAAGTTTCTGATAACCTTGTAGAGTGTGACAATGGAATAAAGGCAAATTACAAGACTCATGAAGAGCTAAAATGCTCACGGATATTAAGCAACCGAATGGATTGAACTCAGAAAGCTGAAGCAACCCTTTTACCTTTGCTTGAAGTATTGCTGATCCTTGTTTTGTTTTAGAGAGTCAAAGAAACTTATTTTAAACTATTTAGGCCTTTAATAATTAAGCAAGGTATACTCTTGTGATCAAATTTTGGAGCATGTTTGTTTCTCTCTGCCTGGTTCCTCTAGAATTTGGAAACTCATATCTATGAGTATTCTTAACTTATGTCAATATAGTTGTTTGCATCAGTGCAATAAGAATCCATTTTCTTTTGCCAAAGGACTCAATTGGTAAAACTGGTTATTTTATCAAGGCTTTGACTGGAAAGGTATGCTTCTCTTTAAGGAATCGACCTCAAATTGCAAAGTCAATAAAGGCCATGTGGGAGAAACTGGCCTCATGCCCCTGCCTACACAGTCCATTTACAGGCTTCCTGACCTGTAGTCAGTGAAGAATGTCACTTTCTAACAGCTCCAGGCACTCCAAGTTTATCTCGGGACCTTAAGAGGAGAGGATCACCCAACTCACAGGAATTTGAGGATACAAACGTATGGCTGCGCTTGGCTTTAAAAGGTCTTATCTGAGATTCCTTAGAGAACAGAGTTCCATCAAATCCAATCCAAAAGGCCTAGGTAGAAAGAATTATTCCTGCTTCATTTCAGGCAAACAATCAGGCCAAGTATAAGATTAAAGTCTATTTTGCAAACCACTCAGTTCTTTGTTTGTTTGTTTGTTTGTTTGTTTTTTAACAAAAATGAGGACTGGGGAGACATAAATTATGTTTCAAATTTTGGCATACATTTGTCATTACATTCTAAACTCATTAGTTGTTTTTAAATTTCTGCATACATTTTTAAACTAATCCTGCTTGTTCCTGTGAACCAATCAGCAATCTCTGGCTGCAGCTCAAAAAGAACAAGAGGAATGGCTAACGTAAAAAACTGGATCAATAATCTAGTTCTGAGCAATTATTCTGCAGATCCTGCCAGGTGATTGGAATAAATAGAATGCCCATCACTTAGAGTTTTCCTTTGAGAAAGTAAGACCAAGGGACGTAACCAAAGCCAAGCACCGGGCATCCAAATCCTAGCAAGCATAACTATAGTCACAAGTTTTCTGGGTGTGTAACAGGACATCCTTTTCTCTCCCTTGTTGGAGGAGGACTCAGTTCCACAGTTTCACTTCAACATTCAGCTTATGATAAGGAGTTCATGCTACCCCACTGAGGCACATTTTTGTCCTAAACTCAATTTCAGGCTTCAGGTCAAAGCCCTTGGAAGGAATACTGGATCTGAGGGATCAAGACGAAGAGAATAATGGAAGTTAAAAGGCACAGCACAGGTGAGCGTGGCTGATTCCTACCACTTAAGCCAAGCCTCCCATTTCATGGATAAAGGCCATGTTAGTATCCACAACACAAATGAGGTCTAGGAAATTCAAGGCTACTGACAGGAGGTGGGAAAGAGACATAGGTGACAGTGGGTAATTCCTATTCTCTAGGACCTCCCTGCTTCATGGGTGCAAGCTGCTTTGGCACTCATGGCAGCACCTGCCAAGGTTGCCAGGACTCAGGAATACAAGCATGGAAGAAGGAAAGAGGATGCTCTTCCTTCTGTTCTTCATGTACCCTGGGTATCTGCTAGGAACAGAAGGGATCCAGGGATGCCTGCATCTTTCTAGATGGGTAGCCATTCATCTTCAGTCTGTATCCCTTTCAAATGCATACTGAACCCCTGGGACTCCATCGGAAAAAACAAAAAAAACCTTCCTTTTCCCCCTCTCCTTCTCTGTCCTCTCTTCGCAGATAAGTAATTGTGTCTCTGTACTATGGAACACTCCCCTCAGATGCATCCTCCAAACTGAGAAAAGTTAATTTTCCAAATCTTAAACTGGTTGGCTTTGTATTGGGCTTAGGGAAGGGAACACTGAAATATGACATTCCAGCAAAAGGATGAAGTTTTTTACCAGTTGAGCTTTTTGCTTCCCTCTCCCTGTGCAAATTGATAAAAGGCCTTGGGATTTTTGAGCTCCCCTTACTCCTCCCCTTGTTTCATTTTGATATATATCTTCTAACAACCAGGTTTGTCTCTTCTTGCCTTCAGGCCATCAAACTCAAAATTGTCTTGCAACCAGAGCCTTGGAGGATGGCCCCTTTTTTCTGGGAATGCTTAGCCCTCTGAGGGAGCTCTGACTGCCATTTTCCCCCTGCAAACAGCGCCCCCTGTCAGCAGGAAGCAGTAAAGATTGGTCTTCACCCTTATCCTTATCCTTATTCTAACAGCAGTTACATGTACTTTTTAGAAGGGAGAATGAGACAACCTGGAGGGAAGGGGTCCCAAGAGAAATTCAGGCTGGCCTGGGCACACAGGGAGGAGTGTGCACTAGGGTGGATCCACAGAAGTTCGCATTGTTTGCAGAGGGGAGGAGCCCGGCCCCTCTTTTTCCTGGGTGGAACCTGGAATTCAAACTTCGAGGTGGGTAGCGCACCAGCAGGGACTCTGGCTTTGAGGAGGGTCCTTGTTTCCCTTTTTTTCCCCCCTTTTCAGCCAACAAAACCTTGCCTTACTCATCCTTCAAATCGTCTATGAGCCTAAATTTTTATGGCATGTGACAAAGTCCTCGTATTTAGTTGAACTAAGGAAAAGTCCTGCAACAAATTGATATAGTCATATAATTTTTCTTCTTTAGTCAGCTTATATGGTGGATTGCATTGATCAATTTCAAATATTAAACCAGTCTTGTATATCTGAAATAAAGCCCAATTAATCATGGTGTATAGTTATTTTTATAGATTGCTGAATTTTGTTTGATAATATTCTGTTGAATAATTTTGTGTCTGTACTCATGAGAGTTTTGCCTATTGCTTTCCTTTTCTGTACTATCATTTTGGGAGAGTGGGTTATATTAGAAGATAACTAAGCTTACATAATAATTTGGTCAACGCTTCCCTCTTTTTTGCTAGTAAGAGATTGTGTAAAATTTTTGTTAATTCTTTTTAAAAAATTTGTTTTCATTCTTTAATGAAATCATCTGAACCTGAAAATTTCTTTTCAAAGAGTTTAAATTATGATTTTTTTCTTAATATAGAGCTATCCAAATGATCCATTTAATATTAGACATATTGGAGTAATTTGTTACTTTTTAGGAAATTTAGTTTATCTAAATTATCAAATATGTGTGTTTAGATTATGTGTTTACAGTTGTTTATATCATATTTTCCTTTTCCAACTTTTTTTAGAATGGGGGGTACATGTGCAGGTTTGTTATAAAGGCATATTGTGTGATACTAAGGTTTGGAATATGATTGAAACCATCACCTGGGTAGTGAGCATGGTACTCAATACATCATATTTCAGACGTTCCCCCTTCCCTCTCCCTCTTTCTATTAGTCACCAATGTCTATCGTTCCTATCTTTATGTCCTTGGGTATCCTGATCTTCCACAAACTTGACAAAAATACAATTGGGAAAGACTCCTTATTCATATTATCCTTTCAATATCTGTGGGGTCTGTAGTTGTGCCCACATTGGAGTGCAATGGTACAATCAAAGTTCACTATAGCCTCAACCTCCCAAGCTCAAGGATTGTCTCACCTCAGCCTTTCAAGTAGCTGGCACTACAGGCACACATCACCATTCCCAGCAATTTTTTTTGTTTATTTTAAAAGTTTATTTTTGTAGAGATGAGGTCTCACTATTTTGCCCAGCTTCGTCTCAAACACCTAGCAAGCGATTCTCCCACCTCAGCCTCCCAAAATATTGGGATTACAGGTGTGAGACCCAATGCCCGGCCTTTATCAGTTTTTTCTGATACCCTTGAGACATCACCTCATGGATTATGTAGAAGTGTGTTGTTTTGTTTCAAAGTGTTTAGAAACTTTCCTGACATCTTTTTTCATTGCTGATGTCTAGTTTGATTCCACTGTGGTCAGAGAACACACTCTGTATTATTCAATTTATTGAAGTTTTTTATGGCCCAGAATATGATATATTTTATATGTATTCTGTTAGTTCAATACATTTGATATGTATTCTGTTTGCCCATGCAAATTACAGTGCTATCATGTATTGCTTTACAAATAGTCCAGCTTTATTAATTAATTTATTTACTTTGGTGTCTAAACATTGATTGTGGATATATCTTTTTGGTGGGTTGATGCTCTTACGTTTATATGATACTTATGTCTATCCTTAATGAATTCTTAACCTGAATCCTACATTATTTGATATTATTATATTCAATCCTACTTTGTTTTACTTAATACTTCTGTGGCATATTTTTCCCATAGTTTTACTTTCAATTTGTCTATATTAATTTATTTGGAATAAGTTTCTTCCAGATGGTTGAGGGTTGAGTCACCTTTTCTATAAATTCTAATATATCAATATCTGTTTTTTAATTGGTGTGTTCAGATGATTTATTTACAATGTAGCTTGTCATATGTTGGAGCTTCAGTCTGTCAGTCTTTTGTTGCTTTTTGTTTCCTCTTTGTCACTTCTTTGTGTTTTTTTTTTTATTTTTTTAATCTTTCTTACCTTCCTGTAAGTAACATTATCATTTATTTTAGAATTCCATTTTGATTTACCAATAATGTTTTTGGATGTATATATTTGCAATACTTTTTTGTTGTTGAGTTCAAGTAAAATGTAGATATTTTATTTTCCTTTATATTCCTCTACCCACCTCCCTTTCTAGTATAATTGTATTGAGAACATCATCAGAGAGTGTTTTAATTTTTGCTTCTACCACATACATAATCTATGAAACTCAGACAAGAAGCTTAAGGCTACTGGATGTGATCATTCCTTTCCTCTTTCTGTTGTTGTTTCTTAAATCCTAATGTTCTAAGTTTACTCTTCTAGGTTTTTTTTCCCGTGTAAAGAACTACTTTAGCCACTTTTTTCCAGGTGAGTATGCTGCCCATAAATTTTCTCAGATTTCCATCATTTGAGAATGCATTGATTTCTATATTATACTTGAATGATATTTTCATTGGATGTGGTTTCGTGAGTGGACAGTTCTTTTCTTTCTTGAAAAATGTGCTGCTTCCTTCTGGCGACTATAGTTTCTAAAGCGAAATGTGTCATTTTTTTTTTCTCACTCTGTGTAAGTGTCTTTTTCTAAATGTCCTTTCTTTCTCACTGCATTCAAGCTTTCTTTGTCTTCTATTTGACAATAGAAGTGTTTTGATTTTGACAGTATGACTGTGATATGTTTCTTCATGGATTTCATTGGCTTCACCCTGTTTGGAGTTCACTCAGACTATTTAAATCTCTTGGCAGATATGTTCTACAAATCTAGAGAGTTTTCAGCCATTACTTTTCTAAATACCTTTAAAAGTCCACCCGAGTTTTCCTTTCCTTCTTGGATTCCTGCAACACAAATGTTATATATTTTTTCTTGTACACCCACAGCTCCCCTAAGCTGTGTGAACTTTTGTTTCCAGTCTATTTTCCCTCTCTTGTTTAGTCTTGCTAATTGCTATAGTCCTTTTTTTCACATTCGTCAGTTCCTTTTATGGTGTTTAAATGTTTTCTATCTTGTTTGTTTTTTCATTTACTTGTCACACAACTAAATGAACATGCTGTTTTTGAGATCTTTGTTTGGGGCCGAGTGTGGTGTCTCATGCCTGTAATCACAGCGCTTTGGGAGGCCAAGGCAGGTGAATTGCTTGAGCCCAGGAGTTCAAGAGCAGCCTGGACAACATGGTAAAATCTTGCCTCTACAAAAAATACAGAGGTTAGCCAGACAGGGTGGCATGGGTTTGTGGTCCCAGTTACTTGAAAGGCTGAAGTGGGAGGATCTCTTGAGTCTGGGATGTTGAGGCTGCAGTGAGCCGACATCATGCCACTGCACTCCAACCTGGGTGACAGAGAGATCTTTGTTTGGTTTGCTTGCGTTCATTGATGTTCTGATTTCCTGATTTCTTTACACAGTACCTCGTCTGAGGTGTGTGAAGCAACAGGAAAACCCAGGGAACTTGCTACTCTCTTTCTCAGGCCCTAGTTTTCCCTGCCGGTCTGCATTGTTCTCTCTCTGCTTCATGTAGCCAAGAAACTTGCATTCACACCTGAACTATTTCACTTATTCTTTGGTCAACCTTGTGGAAATAGATAGGCCATCTCGCTTTTCTTACATAGATTGGCTACGGTGTAGTTATCTGGATCAAACAATGAGATGTAACTCACAGGTCATGGTGAGGGTGTTAAGAAAGAGAGGCATAAGGGAAAGTTCCTTGAAACCATGACATGTAAAAGAAAACCTGAAGACTGAGCAGGGGGTATCCATGCAGGTTGGTCAGTGTGTTTCCAGGTAGAGGCCAACCCCATTCCAAAGGTTCTAAGCAGGCAGGAGCATGAGGCAGCTGAGAGCTAAAAGTGTGGAGAGGTTGGAACCAAGTGGACAAAGGGGCACGGCACAAAGGAACCAGGAGGGCTCAAATGAGCCATAGAAACTAAGGTCCATGTCAGCAGAGATGCCTGTGATGCTGGTGCTTCCCTGTGGCTGAACTTTCCTGAGTCATTATTAAACATATTTGCAGCAGGAGCCTCTGGGTATTATGTTTCCAACTTATAAAGAGCATCTGCCCCCCAAAAGATAACCTTGCTTCCCACTGACATTGACATAATTGTCACTGTGAGTGCCCGGGCATTAATCCATGAATCTGAGACATCAGCCATGACAAGCCATGGTGTGAAGGAAGACAACAGGAGAATCCACAAGGCCACACTCAGCAATATGGCACCACAGCCCCTTGGACTCGAATGCAGAGGAGTGGCATTATTACCTGCCTTTTGTGTATTATCAGTTGTACTTGAATAACACTCAGCCATAAAAAGGAATGAAGCACTGATCCACACTACAACATGCGTTACCCTGAGAACATTTTCCTAAGTGAAAGAAGCTAGGCACAAAGTTTCATTCTGTTTAAATGAAATCTCTGAAATATTAGGTTGGTGCAAAGTAATTGTGGCTTTTGCCATTACTTTCACCATTACTTTTGCACCAACCTATAGATAAATCCACAGAAAGAACAGACACTGATGTTTGTCAGGAGCTAGCAGAGGAGGAGGAACAGGGAAATTCTGCCTAATGGGTGAGAGGTTTTACATTGGAATGATGAAAATCTTTTGGAACTAGATAGATGTGGTAATTGCACAAGACTGTGGGCATGCTAAATGCTACTGAGTTGTTCACTTTACAATAGCAAGTTTTATGTTGTGTGAATTTCATCTCAATAAATTGTTTTTAAATGAAGTAATTGGTTATCATTTACAACACTTTCTGTACACAATTATATAATAGTAAGTTCTAAAGAATTAGCATACAGTGGAGTAGAACAGGACTCAACCATGAAGATGCTATAATTAAGACTAATATTTACCCAGGGGAATACAAGACAGCAAAGATGTCTGGAGATGATGCAAAAAGTGAGCATGGCTGGGACTATTCACTGTGCAAGTTACCAACTGTCCAAAGATATAGGTCAGCTGAGCGCATCTGGGGATGCACACAATGAGCTCCAGTGGTTCTGCATGAGCCCTGTGCAGAAGAAAGAAGAAACACATAGAACAGTAGGTATAAAAATACATCATGATATATGTATTATAAGATTAAAGAGGCCGGATATGGTTGCTCACACCTGTAATCCTAGCACTTTGGGAAGCTGAGGCAGATGGATCACCCCGAGGTCAGGAGTTTGAGACCAGCCTGACCAACATGGTGAAACCCTGTCTCTACTAAAAATACAATAATTAGCCGGGCATGATGGTGTGTGCCTGTAATCCCAGCTACTCAGGAGGCTGAGGCAGGAGAATCACTTGAACCCAGGAGACGGAGGTTGCAATGAGCCAAGATCACACCATTGCACTACAGCCTGGGCCTTGCAGTGAGACTCTGTCTCAAAAAACAAAAAACAAAACAACAACAACAAAAAAGATTAAAGAAATAATTCTGTATTATAATACTTGAAAGCTTAGAGAATGTAGATGGTCTATTAAAATATAGACATGATTAAAGTGACCTCAAGCATAACTGGAAAATATTTAACCTTTAAAGAACAGATAATTTTTAAATGACAAATCATTCCAGGCCATTTTAAAAAATAAATACTCAATATAATTAGGGAGGCCATCATAATTAAATACCATGACCACATCACATAAAGGTGCAAAAACTAACAAATCACATAGGAAAGGTTGTTGTATTAAGCAGGCTCATTGAGAAAAACAGAAATGCTAAGAAATCTATCTATCCACCTCTCTCTCTCTATGTCTCAAAAATTTTATCGTAAGGCTTTGGTTTATGCTATTATGGAGGCTGAGAAGTTTTAAGATCAGCCATCTGCAAGCTGGAGACACAGGAAAGCTGGTGGTATAAATTCCAGCGTGAGTTTGAAGGCCTGAGAACCAGGAACACCAATGGTGTTAGTCCTAGTCCAAGGGCAGAATAAGACTGACGTCTTAGCTGAAGGAGATAGAGAGAATTCAACCTTCCTCCACATTTTCATTCTTTTAGGGTCTTCAGTGGGTTGAATGATGCCCACTTACACTGGGAAGGGCAATTGCTTCACTCAGCCCACCAATTCAAATACCAATCTCTTCCACAAATTCATCACAGACACAGAAACCATTTTTAACCATATATCTGGGCATCACAGGGCTCATTCAAGTTTACACATAAAATTAACCATCACAGGCACAAATAAAAAAGATGATGGCAGTTAAAATACAGAAATAATGGAAAAATTATGGTGTGTTAATATCATAAAATATTATTAAGTATTAAAAAATGAATTAGATTTGCACCAGCTGATTGAAGGGCTTTCTAAAGAGTGTTTTTTAACAAGTGCAATATGTAGCAACATTTACATAATCGGATCCCATTTTTATCAAATAATTTTATGTGGTGTGTGTGTCAGGACATGCATGCAAACACACGTATGTTTTCTTCTGTTTATTTGAGAGTGCAGAAAGCTATGCAAGCTAATATGGTTTATGTGGGATTCGATTAATAAGGATCGGGAAGATGTCTGTAGCATGAGTACATATGTTTTTAGCACACATTTATCTCCTATGATTATTGCTGGGTTTATAGATGTTTTAGATTAGAAAGAGCAAAGGATTATGAGTTTGGCAGCTCTGAGTTCAAATATAAATTCCTCCATATATTAAAACTTTGACTTTGTGTAACTTACCTGGTTCTAGCTCCTCCAAAATTTGTTGCCATTGTTTATGTGTCAGGAATAATATTTTCCTATTAGTATTGTTTGGAGATTAAGAAAATTAATTAAATCAAACTCTATGATGCGAATTATTTATTTAGTATCAGCTCTTTTCCCAATCTCTGGGACCAAAGTTTTATACATAAAATTGAGAAAAGCAAGCAAACATATGTGTCACATATTATAAAAGATTCAGTGTAATTGTGGTAAATGACAAATTTAATTCTTGTTTGAATAAGAATGTATGTAGTGTGTAAATATGATTTGTGTTTCAAAAGAAGAGCATAGTTACATCTTTAGGTCATAAAAGTAAATGTCTTTACAAATGACAAGAGGAAATGGAGTTGAATGCACATTCATCATTCAAGTCAGCGATTAATGCGACAGGGTAGCGGGACACGGCATTGAGTCAGTCCAGCTTGTCACTACAGCTGTAAGGGAAACACAGCTTCTATTTTTGGCAAAAAGATAAGACTCTTACACAAAATTGAAATGTTTGTATGCCTATGTGACATATCTACAAATGTCCATAGACATCTTAAAAAAAAAAACCTAATTAGCAGTTTTCTGTTTTATTTTCATTACATTCTTCTATGTAATTATAAGCTGTAATGACAATAATCCTAACCTCAAAACCCAATGTATGTTGGGTCTATTTCATAATAAAATGTGTCACATAAGAATAATGTATTAATTTTATGTATATTATATTATTTTTATTATATGTTACAATAAATGCAGGCAGGCCTCAGAAAAAAACCAACCCTGCTGACACCCTGGTCTCATAGTTGTAGCCTCCATAATTGTAAGAAAGTACATTTCTGTTGCTTAAGCCACCCAGCCTGTGGTACTTTGTTATTGGAGCCCTACCAAATGAATATACCAAGCCACATAACAATGGTCAATCTGGCTGGGCTCGGTGGTTCAAGCCTGTGATCCCAGCAATTTGGGAGGCAGAGGCAGGTGGATCGCCTGAGGTCAGGAGTTCGAGACTGGCCTGACCAATATGGTGAAACCCCATCTCTACTAGAAACACAAAAATTAACTGAGTGTGGTGGTGCATGCCTATGATCACAGCTACTTGGGAGGCTGAGACAGGAGAATTGCTGGAACCCAAGAGGCAGAGGTTGCAGCGAGCTGAGACCGCACCACTGCACTCCAGCCTGGGCAACAGAGCAAGATTTTGCCTCAAAAAAAAAAAAAAAAGATGGTCAATCTCATATAGACATAATTTGCCTATGTATTTCAATTAGGAAAGGGTGGATTTTTTTAAAACCAATGGTGCTAGAAGAACTAGACATGCATTTAGAAAAAAATGAAGCTTAATAAGCAAGTCGTGACATACATAAACATTGTCTAAATTGATAATGAACTTAAATGTAAACACTAAAACAATAGCAATTATAGAATAAAACACAGGAGAAACATTTCACAGCCTTTCTGTAAGCAATAATTTATTAGTACACAAAATCTTGAACCATAAAAAATCCATTAATAACTTGTTTGTATTTCTTTTTTCTATCATTGTATGCAAATCCCAATTATATGAGGCAGTGAAACTGTTTTGTGGCTCATTTTTATAAGGCCCAAGAGTACAAATGATTTTTACATGTTTAAATGTTTATAAGAAAAACATAAAAAGGATATGCAATAGAAACCATATGTGGCCCTCAGAAGCTAAAATATTTTGTCTCTTTACGGAAACAAAATAGCTAAACCATGCCTTAGAAAAGAAAATTAAAATACTACTTTAACATAAACTTTTAATGCCAAAAGTTTCATTTTTAATACTACTTTACAGCACCTCACCAGTTTTGATATGTAAGGTTTTTACTTTCAATTCAATTAAAAGAAAAGAGGTCCTCTGTGATTCCTGCTTCCACCTATGGGTAACAGAGAGGTATGTTGTTTAACTTCTTAATATTGGTGAATTTTCTACCTATCTTTCCTTTATTGATTTCCAAAGTGATTCTGTTGTGGCCATACATACGTATCACATAATCTTGAATATAACAAATGTGTTCAGAGTTAAATTATGGCCTACCGCAGGAAAACGGTTGAGTAAATGTTTTCTGTTTTACCAGGAAGACCAAAATATTTTAGAGTTTGAGGGCCAGACATAGCTTCTACGTAATAATCTTTTTCTGTTTGTTGTTGTGTTGGTTCATTCATTTGTATAACCATTTTAGCATGTAATAAAAGCATATTGTTAGCTCTCAGTTTGTAGAATAGGCAGTGTGCAAAATCTGGTCATGATTTTTCAATCAATCTTGAAAAAATGTATATTCTGCTACTATTGAGTGGAAAGCTCTTTTATCTGTAAATTAGGCAAGGCTGGTAAATAGTGTTATTCACGTCTTCTTTATACATATTGATTTTCTGTGTACTTGTTTGAATCAATTACTAAGAAAATTATTGAAGTCTCCAACTATAGTCATAAGTTTGTCCAATTTTCCTTTTTTTAGTCTTTGTTTTACATACTTTGAAGTTCTAATAGTTCATATGCATTTAGGATTTTTCAGACTTTTGATAAATTGATGTCTGTAATTATGAAAGCTGCTCTTTATCTATGGTACAATTTCTTTTTTAATAATTTTTTTTCACTGTATATGTAAATTACTTAAAATCGACTTAGTCATTTTTTTCTTCATATTATTGGTACTTTTTTCATTCTTAAGGCATTTTTTTTGGCTTTTTTGAGGTATAATTGAAAAAATCAAACTATATTAATATAAAGTATACAAGATGATTTGACATATGTATATATTTTGAAATGACTACCACAATCAGGTTAATAAACACATCTATCACCTAACATGGGTACCTTTTTTACTTTTACATTTATGTTTTTGATAAGAATGCTTAAGACTAACTGATTTTACTGTCATTTTAGCTCTCTTTTGATTCATAAATTCATGGCACTTGTTTTTCTTTTTTTTTTTTACCAATATCTTCTAATTAATTTTTTTTTTCTTTTTTGAGATGGAGTCTCACTCTATAGTCCAGGATGGAGTGCAGTTGTGCAATCTCAGCTTATTGCAACTTTCACCTCCCAAGTTCAAGCAATTCTCCTGCCTTAGCCTCCTGAGTAGCTGGGATCACAGGCATATGCCACCACCTCCAGCTAATTTTTGTATTTTTAATAGAGACAAGGTTTCACCATGTTGGCCAGGCTGATCTTGAACTCCTGACCTCAAATGGTCTGACTGCCTCGGCCTCCCAAAGTGCTAGGATTACAGGGCTGAGCCACTGTGCAGGTGCTAATTTAAATTTTTTGGGTTGACTGAATGTACTTAGTTCTGAGATATATACCCAAGTAAATAATTTTTGCTTTTAAATGGCTGCTAGACTACTTATATTTCAGAAAATAATTAATTATATTAACATACATCCTATTGGCAGTGTTTCCTGAAGATCCTCAATATATTATCACATATTAATGTCTCCAGATATATTATAAATCCCTCAATAAGTGTTACTATTGTCACTGTAGGTAAATTATATTTTAAAGCATTTTAAAATAAAAATATATGTTTTATATTTATCATCTTTTTACCATTTTTAGCTTCTTTTATTTTTGTAGTACACAACTCTTGACAATGAGTTCTTTTAACCTTTGCTTATTTGAAAATTTTAAATTTCACCTTAATACTGCTAGCAAGACTAATAAGAAAAGAAAGAAGAATCAAATAGACGCAATAAAAAATGATAAAGGGGATATCACCACCGATCCCACAGAAATACAATCTACCATCAGAGAATACTACAAACACCTCTATGCAAATAAATTAGAAAATCTAGAAGAAATGGATAAATTCCTCGACAAATACACCCTCCCCAGACTAAATCAGGAAGAAGTTGAATCTCTGAATAGACCAAAAACAGGCTCTGAAATTGTGGCAATAATCAATAGCTTACCAACCAAAAAGAGTCCAGAACCAGATGAATTCACAGCCGAATTCTACCAGAGGTACAAGGAGGAACTGGTACCATTCCTTCTGAAACTATTCCAATCGATAGAAAAAGAGGGAATCCTCCCTAACACATTTTATGAGGCCAGCATTATCCTGATACCAAAGCCTGGCAGAGACAAAACCAAAAAAGGGAATTTCAGACCAATATCCTTGATGAACATTGATGCAAAAATCCTTGATAAAATACTGGCAAACCAAATCCATCAGCACATCAAAAAGCTTATCCACCGTGATCAAGTGGGCTTCATCCCTGGGATTCAAGGCTGGTTCAACATACGCAAATCAATAAATGTAATCCAGCATATAAACAGAACCAAAGACAAAAACCACATGATTATCTCAATAGATGCAGAAAAGGCCTTTGACAAAATTCAACAACCCTTCATGCTAAAAACTCTCAATAAATTAGGTATTGATGGGACGTATCTCAAAATAGTAAGAGCTATCTATGACAAACGCACAGCCAATATCATACTGAATGGGCAAAAACTGGAAGCATTCCCTTTGAAAACTGGCACAAGATAGGGATGCCCTCTCTCACCACTCCTAATATTTGAAAAATACATTTACTAGGAAGAGAATTCTAAGTTAACACCTTTGTTTTTTCATTTAATATTGATGAGAAGATTAAGGTAGTTCCTAAATTTGTTCCTTGGTATATTTCAGTTGTCTTCAAGTTTTTATTTTTTATTTTTGTTTTCTGAAGATTGACTAGAATGTGCCTAGGTGTGTGTGCATGCATGCGTGTTTGTGTGTGTGTGTGTCCTTAGAATTTCTCCTGTATTAGGTCCTGTCATCTAATCTGTAAACAGAGATTATTTTATATCTTCCCTTCTTACATGGATGCTTTTATTTCTCTGTATGGAGTAATTTCTGGACTAGAGTCTAACGTGCAACATTGAATAGACATGGTAAAAGTGAGCAACCCCATCTTATTTCTGATCTTAGGTAGGAAGTATTCACTATTTCCGCCATTCAGTATAATAATATTTTTGCATTTTTCAAAGATGCTTTTTATCAAGTTGAGAATGTTCCCTTTTATTCCCATTTTGTTGAGCATGATTATTACAAAAGGGTGGTGGATTTTGTCAGATACTTCTGTATCTATTGTGATGATGTAAATTTTGTCCTTTATTCGGTAATTTGCAATATTACCTAGATTTTAATACATTAAATAATTCTTGCATCAGTGGGATAAATCCAGCTTAGTCACAGTTAATAATCCTTCTAATCTGCTGCTAATTGAATTTGCTAGTATTTTGTTGAGGTTTTTACATAAATATTTATAAGGGAAGGAGAATTTGAGGTTTTCTTTTTATGTCTTCATGATTTTGGTATCAAGTTATAATGGCTTCTTAGAAGATGTGAAACATCTTCCTTATATTGTTTATATATTTAAACTTTTGGTATATTTTGCTGTTTTGACCTTAATAAATAAAATTTCTCTGGCTGAGGAGAGACTGCCTCACCCAGAGCTGGCAAATTCTTAGATATAGCAAAAGGTTCAGCTGGGAACATACCTCTGACAAGCAAACTAACAATAAACTTTCTCTGTTTGGCCCCTGTATTCCAAAAGACAATAGAGTCATTCATCATTTAATAATAGGGATACTTTCTGAGCAATGCATGGTCAGGCAATTTTGTAACTGTGTAACATCATAAAGTGTACTTACACAAATGTAGATGCCATAGCCTACTGCACACCTAGGCTATATGTTACAGCTCATTGCCCCTAGGCTACAAACCTATACAGCATGGTGCCACACTGAATACTATAGGCAATTGTAATGCAACAGTAAGTATGCTATGCGGTATCTAAACATAGCTAAGCACAGGAAAGGCACAGTAAAAATACCGTATAAAACATAAAATAGGCCAAGCATGGTGGCTCATGCCTGTAATCCCAGCATTTTGGGAGGCCGAGGTGGGTGGATCACTTGAGGTCAGGCATTTGAGACCAACCTAGCCAACATGGTGAAACCCCGCCTCTACTAAAAATACAAAAATTAGCCAGGCATGGTGGTGGGTGCCTGTAGTCTCAGCTCCTCGGGAGGCTGAGGCAGGAGTACAATGGCACAATCTTGGCTCACTGCAACCTCTGCCTCTCAGGTTCAAACAATTCTCCTGCCTCAGCCTCCTGAGTAGCTGGGATTATGGGTGCACACCACCCCGCCCAGCTAATTTTTGTATTTTTAGTATAGATGGGGTTTCACCATGTTGGCCAGGCTGGTCTCTATCTTCTGACCTTATGATCCACCCACTTCGGCCTCCCAGAGTGCTGGGATTACAGGTGTGAGCCACCATGCCTGGCCCTGATAAGGTGTATCTTCATGCTGCTTCCAAGTGGAGTACTATGGATTGCTTTAAAAATTGGCAGAGAAAAAAATTATTAGGTGATATCTGCAATGTACATATGTAGATTCAAGCAATTTTCCAGTCATCTCTTTATCTAAGGAAAAGGGCATCCACCATAGAGAATATTTATATAAATAAAGCACTCTTGTTTTTATTATAAAAATTTATTCTAAAATTCTTAGGGAAACATTTATGTGAAAGGATATGAGAATGATCATTTAATATTGTAGATGTGAGTTATTTTGTGTACATGTAAAACTATTACCTATTTAGCTTCATTTCCATGATTTACATATAGCTCATATTTATTCTAGTGAAGATAATCAATTTGTTCTAATTGTCTATGAATCTAAACTATTAATACCTGAGACGTCCATATTCTAAAATTCACTTCTTCCACCTGACCTAGTCCAACCTATTTTGATTACTAAATTCTTGCCCAATTCAAAGTGGAAAATCACTTTTGCCCATCAATGATAGACTGGATAAAGAAAATGTGCCACATATACACCATGGAATACTATGCAGCCATAAAAAAGAATGAGTTCATGTCCTTTGCAGGGACATGGGTGAAGCTGGAAACCATCATTCTCAGCAAACTAACCCAGGAACAGAAAACCAAACACCGCATGTTCTCACTTATAAATGGGAGTTGAACAATGAGAACACGTTGACACAGAGAGGGAAACATCACACACTGGGGCCTGCCAGGGGGCAGTGGGCAAGGGAAGGGATAACATCAGGGGAAAGACCTAATGTAAATGATGGGTTGATGGGTGCAGCAAACCACCATGGCACATGTATACCTGTGTAACAAACCTGCACGTTCTGCACAAGTATCCCAGAACTTACAAGTATAATTTAAATATGTATTTATATATCGATGGCATGAAGTCTTCTCCTTAGGCAATTGGTATAGCTACTCAAATTGAGATGATGTTTCTAGTGTCATTATGAGAATATGTGTATCAATCATATGTAAAGAAAAAGCTTAATTCTCTGTTGCCTCTCCCTCAGTAATAAATTTTTAATTTTTTTTCTAGAAATTGTGTTTCTTTGTTCTATTCATCTTTCTATTGTTGGATTAAGCATTTGGAATCACACACATACTCAGCTTTGTTACACTGTTGACATTACTAAGAAAAAATGACCACTAAAGTGTTATTTTGCTTTGTTTTTATGTAAGTGTATGTTTTTGTATTGCCAGTCCACCAGTTTGGCCATGAGCTTTGTAGTTACTAATGTGAAGAGCCATAATTGATGGGTAGTGTCCCGAAGATTATTTTTAATTGCTTGGAAAATTTTCTACTGTTTTTAGTAATTAGGTCTGAGAAAAATATCCCATGATGCTCGTCCTAGAAAAGATACTGGTGAACAAACAAAAATAAAATTGCTGGAAACAATCCTGCCATTAAATACAGAGGTGAATTCTTTCAGAGTGGATAACTCAGTGGAGAGGAGGCCAAGGGGAGTAGGAGGGAGATAGCAATTTAACACCAGGTGTCGGTAGATCTTTTTAGAGGTCTGGCTTAATTCCATGGTACATTGTAGAGTATCATTATTTTCACTGTACATCATTTAGGCATGCAAAACTTTTTATAAGTCAAAAGTGGCACCGCCTATAAGATTTTATTTTGCTGTCTAGCGACTGGACAGCACATGTGGCATGACGCTTAATAAGTATAGGGCACAGAAATATTCATCCAAGTCAGGCACATGACTGATTGCTCCTTCCATCAGTTTTTTTTTGAAGTATAGCCTACAAAGTCCTAGTCTTCAATACAGAGCACCAACTCTGTCCTTTAGTAGATAAGAAAAAAGCCATATGTAAAACAAATTATCATCAAGGAATAATTTCAAATAATCTTCAATATTTGGATAGACAGGTAATAGTATCTATCAATCCCAACATTAATTATCTATAATTATTATAAATTATTTCAGAGTAAAAGGTATAGTGATGAAAAGTTATACCAGACACTTACATACTCATTATTCTAATAAAATATAAATAATTCCCAAAATAGTTAAAGCCCAATGCCCTGTCCAATAGCAAGCATTTCCCCTTATCAAAGACAGCAACAAACCTGAGTTTGGTGTTTATTATTATAATGCCTTTACTTATCTTTTTCTTACAAATAATACACCCTTACTCAAAATATTTTATAGGTGTAAATGCTTTAAATGCTTATGTAAGTGGCATCATACTGGATATAGAATTTTGAAACTTACATTTATTTTATTTATTTATTTATTTATTTTTTTTTTTGAGACAGAGTCTTGCTCTGTTACCCAGGCAAGATATTTGAGATTTTCGAAGTTGATTCTTGTAGGTCTAGTTTATTTATATTCACAGATGAATAAGTGAAAATTTACATGTGTATGAATGTATACACACATAATCAAATGACACAGTGCAAATTACCTATAATTTGGAACACTTCACATGTTTTAATTCATTTAATTTCCTCACTTCTAAGATAGTAACATAAGAGTACCCATATTATGTCTAATTTATAATTGAAGAAAAGTTGTCAAGAAGTTTATAGTATTTTAATCCACTTTACCTATTTTCCACAAATCATTGTTTTATCTCTACTGGGGAACATTTTTCTTACTATTTGCTATTTTTAAAATGCTGCTAGTGACATTTCTGCACACTTATTTTTGTGCATTTCTGTGAGGGGTGGAGCAGGCAAAGCAGCTGTAAAGGCTACCCAAGTAGATAGACGGTAGTGGTGACAATTTTGGTTTTAACTGGAATTTTCCTGATTTAATTTGTATAGATGCTACTGACTGTTTAATTTTCCTCTTCTTTAAAACAACTTTTCATAACCTTCATGTCTTTTGCAAATTTGTTTTAGCAGCAATCTGTATTTTCATTGAAGTGCTTTTTATATCTCAAAGACTTATTTCTTGTTGGAAATATGTGAGACAAATGCTTTTTCTGTTGTTGGCTTATTTGTAAACCTATTTTTGTTTGTTTAATTGTCAATATTTTTAATCTTATATGGCAATATTTAATAACAATCACTTTTATGGTTCACAGTTTTTAGTTTTAAGAAATTCTACTTTATAAGATAGAAGATATAAAGATATCATTGCATACTTTCCTCTAAAACTTTATATATTTTGGGGTTTTATTTAAGGTCTTGGAACTAATTTTTATGAAATGCATTACATTGATATGATTTGTTTTCCTATGGAAGCAGCCAGTTGCCGCTCTATCATTTTTGAGTAGGCTATCCTTTCCCTAGGGATTATTTTTGCCATCTCTATTATATTAACTTCCATAGCAATGTAAATTTTTGTGTAGCTCTATTGTTTTACTGGTCTATTATTCTACCACTTTGAAAGGAGTCTAATGAATATAGTTTTAAAATAGGTCTTGCTATCTCATAGGTTGAGTTGCCTATTTAATTTGCATTATTTATGAGTATCTATACGTCTTTCTTTACTCTTTTACGTATATATATTTTTGGATTAGTTTATTACTCACAGTGATAATAATAGCTGTAATGACTCTTCTATTGGTTTCTTAGGCCCCATTTCCCACAGGTGAGGTGATGAAGGTGAGCAGCTGCCTGCACAGACTGTGTGTGTATTTTTGCGCATGTGTGTGTGTGTGCACGCGTGCATAGGGGGTGTTACAAAAGGGGTATCTCAAGAACAGGAGACCCTGATCTTATATAAGGGCAGCTGTCAAGCCTGCCCATTCTCTCCTCCAGAGAGAAAGACATTGTCTGTGTATCTCTGAAAGAAACTGATCTAGGGAGAGGAAGAAAGAATCTCTCTATTTCTGTTCTTTGAATTTTTCTGTGGCCTGAATGTGAACATAAGGTTTAAAACAAAGCAAATCTAGGCTTTGATTACTACTACCTCACAGCTATTTGACCGTAGGCAACTAATATTGTAAATATTAGAAGCCAGGATGAGTAAACAATATAACCTGTGTTCAAAATATGGTTCTGCTACACACAGGGCATAGGGTAATGTCTAGTTTAATGTCTTCGGCCTCAGCTTCTTCACCTATAAAATTAGAATGGTAAGATCTACCTGATGAGAGAATTCTGATGATTAAATGGTAGAATGTAGGACAATGCCTGAAACATAGTGTTTAGTCTGTTCTCAAGCTGCTGATAAAGACGTACTCAAGACTGGGTAATTTATAAAGAAAAAAGGTTTAATGGATTCACAGTTCCACGTGTTTGGAGAGGTCTCACAATCATGGCAGAAGGTGAAAGGCATGTCTTACATGGTGGGAGACAAGAGAGAAAATGAGAGCCAAGCAAAAGGGGAAGCTTCTTATGAAACCATCAGATCTTGTGAAACTTATTCATTAGGAGCATTTAGCCCATTTACATTTAACGTTAATATTGTTATGTGTGAATCTGATCCTGTCATTATGATGTTAGTTGGTTATTTTGCTCGTTAGTTGATGCAGTTTCTTCCTAGCCTCGATGGTCTTTACAATTTGGCATGTTTTTGCAGTGGCTGGTACCAGTTGTTCCTTTCCATGTTTAGTGCTTCCTTCAGGAGCTCTTTTAGGGCAGGCCTGGTGGTGACAAAATCACTCAGCGTTAGCTTGTCTGTAAAGTATTTTATTTCTCCTTCACTTATGAAGCTTAGTTTGGCTGGATATGAAATTCTGGGTTGAAAATTCTTTTCTTTAAGAATGTTGAATATCGGCCCCCACTCTCTTCTGGCTTGTAGAGTTTCTGCCGAGAGATCAGCTGTTAGTCTGATGGGCTTCCCTTTGTGGGTAACCCGACCTTTCTCTCTGGCTGCCCTTAACATTTTTTCCTTCATTTCAACTTTGGTGAATCTGACAATTATGTGTCTTGGAGTTGCTCTTCTCGAGGAGTATCTTTGTGGCGTTCTCTGTATTTCCTGAATCTGAATGTTGGCCTGCCTTGCTAGATTGGGGAAGTTTTCCTGGGTAATATCTTGCAGAGTGTTTTCCAACTTGGTTCCATTCTCCCCGTCATTTTCAGGTACACCAATCAGACGTAGGTTTGGTCTTTTCACATAATCCCAAATTTCTTGGAGGCTTTGTTCATTTCTTTTTATTCTTTTTTCTCTAAACTTCCCTTCTCGCTTCATTTCATTCATTTCATCTTCCATCAGCGATACCCTTTCTTCCAGTTGATCGCATCTGCTACTGAGGCTTCTGCAATCTTCGCGTAGTTCTCGAAACTTGGCTTTCAGCTCCATCAGCTCCTTTAAGCCCTTCTCTCCATTGGTTATTCTAGTTATCCATTCTTCTAATATTTTTTCAAAGTTTTTAACTTCTTTGCTATTGTTTTGAATTTCCTCCCATAGCTCAGAGTAGTTTGATCATCTGAAGCCTTCTTCTCTCAACTCATCAAAGTCATCCTCCATCCAGCTTTGTTCCGTTGCTGGTGAGGAACTGCGTTCCTTTGGAGGAGGAGAGGTGCTCTGCTTTTTAGAGTTTCCAGCTTTTCTGCTCTGTTTTTTCCCCATCTTTGTGGTTTTATCTACTTTTGGTCTTTGATGATGGTGATGCACAGATGGGTTTTTGGTGTGGATGTCCTTTCTGTTTGTTAGTTTTCCTTCTACCAGACAGGACCCTCAGCTGCAGGTCTGTTGGAGTTTACTAGAGGTCCACTCCAGACCCTGTTTGGCTGGGTGTCAGCAGCAGTGGCTGCAGAACAGAGGATTTTCGTGAGACCACAAATTCAGCTGTCGGACAGTTCCTCTGGAAGTTTTGTCTCAGAGGAGTACCCGGCCGAGTGAGGTGTCAGTCTGTCCCTACTGGTGGGGTGCCTCCCAGTTAGGCTGCTCAGGGGTGAGGGACCCACTTTAGGAGGCAGTCTGTCCGTTCTCAGATCTCCAGCTGCGTGCTAGGAGAACCACTACTCTCTTCAAAGCTGTCAGTCAGACAGGGAAATTTAATTCTGAGGAGGTTCCTGCTGAATTTTTGTTTGTCTGTGCCCTGCCCCCAGAGGTGGAGCCTACAGAGGCAGGCAGGCCTTCTTGAGCTGTGGTGGGCTCCACCCAGTTGGAGCTTCCTGGCTGCTTTGTTTACCTAAGCAAGCCTGGGCAATGGCGGGCGCCCCTCCCCCAACCTCGCTGCCGCCTTGCAGCTTGATCTCAGACTGCTGTGCTAGCAATCAGCGAGACTCCGTGGGCATAGGACCCTCCCAGCCAGGTGCAGGACACAGTCTCCTAGTGTGCCGTTTTCCAGGCCCGTTAGAAAAGCGCAGTATTGGGGTGGGACTGACCCTATATTCCAGGTGCCGTCTGTTACCCCTTTCTTTGACTAGGAAAGGGAACTCCCTGACCCCTTGTGCTTCCCGAGTGAGGCAATGCCTCGCCCTGCTTCGGCTCACGCACAGTGCACTTCACCGACTGTCCTGCACCCACTGTTTGGCACTCCCTAGTGAGATGAAACCGGTACCTCAAGCAGAAATGTAGAAATCACCCATCTTCTGTGTCGCTCAGGCTGGGAGCTGGAGACCGGAGCTGTTCCTATTCGGCCATCTTGGCTCCACCTCCTCACTTCTTTCAATCAGAGTAATGTTTCCAAGGTTCACCCATGTTGTGTCACGCATCAATACCTCATTCTTTTTTATGGTTAAGTAATATCCCATTATACAGATATAACATAAATGAATTTATCCATTCAGCAATTGACAGATATTTGGGTTGTATCCATCTTTTGGCTATTTGGAAAAACTTTTCCAATGAACATTGATTTACAAATGTTTGCATGGACATATATTTCTAATTTCCTTGAGTGAATAGCTAGGAGAGATATTGCTGGGTCACTAACTCTACATTTAGTTTTTGAGAAACTACAAGGTTGCTTTGCACAGTGTCTCAGTCATTTTATGTTTCCAACAACAGTATGTGGAACTTCCACTGTCTCCAGCTCCTTGTCCGTAATTTTATTATGTCTTTTCGGTGTGTCTAGTTGGTATCATTTGTCATCTGTGCTTTTGATGTTGCATCTCCTACAATAAGATAAATTATATATTTGGAATTAATTTTAAGGTATAATCTGAGAAAAGCCTCCAAACTCATTATTTTGCTACAGACATCCATTTGTCCTAGCACTATATTTTGAAAAACTTATTCTTTTTCCTTGAATTGTCTTCATACATCTATCAAAAATCAGTATGCTGTAAATGTTAAGACATGTTTCTGGACTCTCAGCACTTTTCCATTAATCTATGTATTGGACCTCAAGCTAATACCACACTGTTTTAGTGTATAGTGTAGGAAGTTTTGAAATTGGGAAGTTTGAGTTCTCTAACATTGTTCTTCTTTTCAAGAAAGTTTTGATGGTTCTGAGTTCCTTGCACACATATGTGAATTTCTTGTTAATCTCTGAGAGAAAAAAAGCCAGCTGACATTTTGTTAGTGTTTGCATTGAATCTGTAGATCAGCTGTGAATCATTGCAATTTTAGCAATATTAAATCTTATGATTCAAAAACATGGGTTTTTTTCATATTTAGGTATTACATAATTTCTTGAAATAATCTTTTGGGGTTTTCTGCATACAAATCTTACACATTTTTGTTAAAATTTTTCCTTAATATTTTATTACTCTGTTGATGTACTATAAATGGAATTGTTATTTTTATTTCATTTTTATGTATTTTCTTGATGACAGATACCAATAAAAGGTATTGACCATGTATCCTACAACTTCCTTAACTTGTTTATTAACTCTAACCATTTTTTGTTAAAATAGGGTCCTTGGAAATTTTTATATATGCACTCATGATATTTGTGAGTAAGGATAGCTTTGCTACTTTCTTCTGAATATGGATGACTTTTTTTTCCCCTTGCCTGTTAAACCTGACTAAAACCTCCACTGAAATGTTAAGTAGGAGTAGAAAGAGCAGACATTTCTGTCTTGTTTCTGATCTTAGAATTTAGTCTTTCAGCACCTTTATTTTAGGAATAGAAACTCCCTTCTATTCCTAGTTTGTTCAGTATATTTTATCATGAAAAAATTTTATTTAGTCAAGGGCTTTTTTACATCTATTGAGATGATCATTTTTTTTTGTTTTTTATTCTACTGATAAAGTATATGACATCAATTGATTTTCCTATGCTAAACCAACCTTAACTTCCAGGGATAAATTCCAGTTGATCATATCATGTATTGCTATTTTATATATTGCTGGAATCTTCTTGCTTGTATTTTATTTAGGATTTTTGTATCTAAACTTATGAAAAATATTAGTTTATAGTTTCATTTTGTTATGATATATTTATCTGAATTACTAATTCATTTCAATCTCCTTACTTTTATAGCTGTAATCAGATTTTCATTTCTTATTGTCTGTTTTGATAGCTTATATCTTTCTATAAATTTGTACAATTCATCTAGGTTATCTATTTTGTTATCAGCATACCACTGTTTATACTATTCCCTTAAATCCTTAGTTTCTGTTCATTTTACTTTAGTTTTTTTTTTCTTTCTGTTTTTCAGACTGGAAAATCACAATTGTCCTGTTTGCAACTTTGCCATTCTTCCTTTTATGTATTGTCCATATTTTCCTAATTTTTTGCCTGTTTTAGTTTTTTTCTTGATAAATCCATATTTTAAATATTATAATGTGATAACTCTGGAAATCAGATATTCCCTCTCTCCCCAGCATGTATTTTTCTTCTGTTTGTTGTTGTTTTTGTTGTTGTTGTCATTTGTTTGTTTAGTGAATTCTCCGCACAATATGATAAAGTCTCCATTCTTTGTTGTAAGCAGCCACTGAGGTCTGAGCTTGTTTAGCATAATGGTCAGGTAACGACTGGGCAGCTATTTCCTTAAGGCACTATTTTGAAGTTTTCCAAGCCCCTTATGGATATCTCATTCCCTAGATTTTCCTCTTACGTTTTTGGGTCAGCCTTTGGTTAGCCCCATTTGGGACCAACATCATCTCAGACAGCTGCAACGTTAAAAAGTGTTGTTGATTGTATTTGGCAAATATCAGAAGGACAGGGCTATTACAAAACAGCTCTGACCAGATGAAGAAAAGGAATACCTGAGAATGGAGCCTATGGTAGCTGCTAGGAAGGTCAAATGGTTACAGTTCTCCAGGGACTGGATTGCTTATTGTTGGAGCTCTAAGCCCACTTGGTTTTCAGAGCTACCTTAGTTAAACAGCTGCTGGTTTTCATGAGTATACGGTGAATTCAAATACCACAAATCTTACTGTCTTTATCATGATGCATCCATTTTTCTTGATAAACACTTTTGGATGATTGAAAGCTTTGGTTAATTTCCATTTATTTTGACAATATTTTACAGTGCTCTCTTTGTTTTTATGGGGAACTAGATAATCAGATGTTATTACCCTGATATTCCAGAAGTTTTTTCTTCTATCATTAAGTTTCATTGTTCTAGAGAAAGGAAAGATAGGAGGAATGAATGGTAGGCATGGAATTTTGGAAAAGAAAATGTCACTACAAGAGCAAGAAAAAAAGAATCTCTTTCTTCCACTTCAATTTCATGGTTGACATGGTAAAATGACCCCTTGACTATACTCCAGGCTGTGAGAAGAGATTTAAACATACAAAATTAGAAATAGCAATTCACATAAAGCTGTTGAGAAGGATTATTTTCAAAACAATAAATGCATCTCTTTTCAAAAACTAAAACAAAAACAAGAAATTTGTTTATTTTTTCCCAAGTTTGTTTTTTTAATGATACTTTGTATTATTTTATTGATTCCATATTATGACCATACTTGCAATCTTAGCTTGAGTTACACTGATTTGTTTTTGGTAAAAAAAGATTGTCACCTCCTGAATTAAAGGAGGAGTTATAGTTAGCCTCAATGTTCCCACGTTCTCTTCTCTAATTTGTTGATGTGTCCTCTATTCTCTTCCACATAAGCTCTAGCTGCCTCCTCTCTGCATAACATCTAGATTTTCCTTCTCCAGTGCTTTACACTTTGACTCCTTTTGCATATTTTTTTCTACATAGGTAAATGTGCTTACCCTAAATGTTGTTTCAGAAAATGAACTAATTCCGTTTTACATAATTTTCAGATTACCCATTGTTTTAGTTAGTGAACATATTAAGATGACTTATTATGTGCTTGCTAGGCACTAGAGAATTTCCACAATAGATTTTTGCCATGGCACAACTAGGTATGGAGAACAGCAGACACACCTCCACCCTGAGTGGCCACTGACACCATGTGAACATACAGAGGACACACACAGTCCTGCACCCACCAGCAGCCCTCCCGCAGGCTAACATCACCCCTGGTGGAAATGCCCTCATAGACACCAGCGGGGACCCCCTGTCAGCCACCCTCCTGTGCTTTGCTGCCACTGCTGCTGCTGCAAATGCCCACACGGAGTTGGGCACCTCACTGCAGCCATAAAGCCTGCGCCCCACTGTGTTGCTGTTGTCCCTGCTGCAAGCACACATGAATGAGGATGGATCCTGCTGCTAGCACCCTATGAGGAACTTTGGCTGGCACCACCCATCCGAGTGTTGTGACCAGCAGTTTGGGAGCACCTCAGCTCCTCCAGTGCAGCAGGTTTCTAAAGTCAAGGAGCCAGAGAATAAAGCTGGGGCCGGATAACAGTCCCTGAGTCCAGAAGCCCTGAGCTGAGTCTTGGCCCCCTAAAGTCTTCCAGAAATGAAGCCAGTTGGCAAAACACACCTTATACTACAATCAAACACTACATCAAATAGGATAAAAGAAATAAAAAACATTCAAAGGACAGTAACCTCAAAGGTTGAAGGACCATCAGGCCACAAAGATGAGAAAAAAACCAGTGCAAGAACTCTGGCACCTCAAAAAGCCAGAGTGCCTTCTTTACTCCAAACAACAGCAATATTTCTTCAGCAAGAGTTTTTAACCAGGCTGGTATGGCTGAAATGACAGAAGTATCATTCAAAATATAGACAGAAATTAATGACGATCATTGAGATTCAAGAGAACACTGAAACCCAACCCAAAGAAGCTGAGAGTCACAATAAGCAGATACAGGAGCTGATAGAAAAAAGAGTCAGGATAGAAAAGAACATAACTGACCCCACAGAGCTGAAAAACACACTACAAGAATTTAATAATACATTCACAAGTATTATTAGCAGAATAGATGAAGATGAGGAAAGAATCTCATGGCTTAGACATTTGCTTTCTGAAATAAGACAGGGAGACAAGAATAGAGAGAAAAAAATGGGAAGGAACAAAGGTTAGTCTGATAGGTTTCCCTTTGTGGGTGACAAAAGTTCTCCTTTGTGGTTGAAAAATGTTCTCCTTGGTCAAAATTAAAGAAAAAAAATGTTAAAGGCAGCTAGAGAGAAAGGACATATCAGCCACAAAGGGAAGCCCATCAGATTAACAGCGAACCTCTCAGCAGAAACCCTACAAGCCAAAAGAGATTGCAAGATAATATTCAAAATTCTTAAAGAAAAGAAATTCTAACCAAGAATTTCATATCTGGCCTAACTAAGCTTCGTAAGTGACGTCCAATAACATCTTTTTTGGACAAGCAAATGCTGAGGGAATTTGTTACCATCACACTTGCCTTACAAGAGCTCCTGAAAGAAGCACTAAATATGGAAAAGAAAGACCATTACCAGCCATTACAAAAACATGCAAGTACACAGAACAGCGACACTATAAAGCAACCACACAAAGAAGTCTGCATAAAAATCAGCTAAGAAGATGATGGCAGGATCAAATTCACACATATCAATACTAATCTTGAATATAAGCATTAATTCAAGCCAAGTAAAAGGCACAAAGTGACAAGCTGGATAAAGAAGCAAGACTTAATGGCATACTGTCTTTGAGAAACTTATCTTACATGCAATAACACATATAGGCTCAAAATAAAAGGATGGAGAAAAATCTACCAAGCAAATCGGAAACAGAAAAAAGCAGGGGCTGCAATTCTAATTTCGGGAAAAAACAGACTAAGCCAACAAAGATAAAAAAAGACAAAGAAGGGCATTGCATAATGGTAAAGGGTTCAATTCAACAAGAAGAACTGGCTATCCTAAATACATATTCACCCAGATATAAAAAGCAATTTCTTAGAGACCTTCAAAGAGACTTAGACTCCCACACAATCTAAGTGGGAAATTTCAACATGCACACTGACAGTATTAGACAGATCATCAAGGCAGAAAATTAACAAAGATATTCAGGACCTGAACTCAACACTAGATCGAATCGATCTGATAGACATCTACAGAACTCTCTACCCAAAAACAGAATATACATTCTTCTCATCACCACATGTCACATAATGTACAATCAACCACACAATTGGACATGAAACAATCCTCAGCAAATGTAAAAGAACAGGAATCATACCAACCACGATCTTGGACCACAGCCCAAGAAAAATAGAAATCAAGACTAAGAAAATTACTCAAAACCATACAATTATATGGAAATTAAACAACTTGTTCCTGGAAGACTTTTGAATAAATAATAAAACTAAGGCAGAAATCAAGAAGTTCTTTGAAACTAATAAGAACAAAGATACAACATAGTAAAATCTCTAGGACATAACTAAGTATTAAGATGGAAAATTATGACACTAAATGCTGATATCAAAAAGTTAGTAAGATCTCAAATTAGCAACCTAACACCACAACAAAAAGAACTGGAGAAGCAAGGGCAAACTAAAGCTAGCAGAAGACAAGAAATAACAAAAATCAGAACTGAACTGAAGGAGATTGAGATATGAAAACCACTCAAAAGATAAATAAATCCATGAGTTGGCATTTTGAAATAATTAATAAGATACATAAAATGCTAGCTAGACTAATAAAGAGGAAAAGAGAGAAGTTCCAAATAAACACAATTAGAAATGACAAAGGAGATTTTACCAGTGACCCCACAGAAATACAAATAACCATGAGAGACTACTATGAATACCTCTATGCACACAAACTAAAAAGACTAGAAGAAATTGATACATTCCTGAACACATACATACTTCCAAGACTGAGCCAGGAAGAAATCGAATCCCTGAGCAGACCAATAATGAGCTCCAAAATTGAATAAGTAATAAATAGCCTACCAACCAAAAAAAGCTAGGGGCCAGACAGATTCACAGCTGAATTCTACCATATGTGCAAAGAAGAGCTGGTACTGTTTCTACTGAAACTATTTCAAAAACTTAAAGAGGAGGGACTCATCTCCAGCTCATTCTATGAGGCCAGCATCATCCTGATACCCAAACCTGGCAGACACATAACAAAAAAGAAAACATCAGGCCAATATCTTTGATGAACACCGATGCAAAAATCCTCCACAAAATAGTAGCAAACCAAATCCAGCAGCAAATCAAAAAGCTAATTCCCCACAATCAGGTAGGCTTTATTACTGGGATGCAAGGTTGGTTCAACATATGCAAATTAATAAATGTGAATGATCACATATACAGAACTAAAGATAAAAACCATATTATCATCTCAATAGATGCATAAAAGGCTTTTGATAAAATTTAACATACTTTCATGTTAAAAACTCTCAACAAACTAGGTACTGAAGAAGCATATCTCAAAATAATAAGAGCCATCCATGACAAATCCACAGCCAACATTATACTGAATTGGAAAGAGCTGGAAGCATTCACCTTGAAAACTGGCACAAGACAAGGATGCTCTCTGTCACCACTCCTATTTAACACAGTATTGGAAGTCCTGGCCAGAAAATTCAGGCAAGATAAATAAATAAAGGGCAACCAAATGCAAAGAGAAGACATGAAATGATCCCTGTTTGCAGATGACATGATTTTATATCTAGAAAACCCTGCAGCCTCTGCCCAAAAGCTCCTTCAGCTGATAAACAACTTCAGCAAAGTTTCAGGATAAAAAAAAAAACTATGTATAAAAATCACTAGCACTCCTATACACCAACAACAGCCAAGCCAAAAGTCAAACCAGGAATGCTGCAATCAAATCCACCCAGATAGCGCAGTCCCTAACAGCTAGTTGTTCAACCTCTGCCAGCTTCTTCCCTCCTCTAGTAGTTCCCAGTATCTATTATTGCCATCTTTGTGTCGATGAGTACCTAATGTTTAGCTCCCACTTATAAGTGAAAACACGGAGTATTCAATTTTCTCTTCCTGCATTACTTTGCTTAACTATCCAGGCTTGGTACCAAGGTAACAAAATAGGTACCAGCAAACCTAACAAAACTAACAAACAAAACTAACTAACTAACAAACATAACAAAACAAACCCCCATAACCCAACTTTATCTATATAATAAACCTGAACATATACCCCTAAACATAAAATAAAAATGTAAATAAAAATGCTAGAATTTTAATAGAAATCACATTAAACCTACAGATAAATTTGGGGGAATTGACATCTTTCTTATATCGAGTCTGTGAGTGTGAACAGTCTCTCTATTTATTTATGTTCTTAGCATTTTGTAGTTTTTAGCAGGTATGTCTTGTGCATTTCTTTTCAGTTACAAATAAGCATTTCATTTTATAGACAGTTTTAAAATGATAATTTATTTTTAATTTCAGTTCTTATCCATTTATTGGTTATATATATATATATATATATATTATATATAATTGCTTTTTGTAAGTTGATCTGTCCTCTCACTTTGTTTAACTCACTTAATATTTCCAGAATTTTTTTGTAGATTCTTTGGAATTATCTACATAGGCTATCATGTCATCTGAAAACAAGAACAGTTTTCTTGCTTTACTTCTAATTTTTATGTATTTATTTTTTTCTTGCCTTCTTGTGATGGCTGAAACTCTCAGTATTACATTCAATAATGTTGATGCTGTTTGATTTCTGGGGCTAGATCAAGATGTGTAATGTAGCTATCAACTTATGGGCCATGATACTCATGCTGGAAGCCTTCCATGGCCATATGAGTCTTGAAACTGCCATTCTGTGAGGAAGCTACACTAGTGCATCCGAGATCATGTAGAGAGCCCTGAAATGGGGTGTAAAGGAGATGGCCCATAGCTGCTGGCTGCTCCAGTGACCCATTGTCTCAGCACCGCCACTGTCTGACTGAAACTGTATGAAGATCTCTGATGAAAGCTGCTCAGCTGAGCTCTTTCTGAGTTCCTAACCCACAGAAACTGTGAGATATAATAAAATCATTGATTTTTATTGGAAGTACTAAATTTTGCAGAGTTTGAAACAAAAATAGCTACAATGCTATTTTTCAAGTAACTTTATGGGTGTTAGATGTAGTTTTACAACAGATTTTACACAGAGGTGTATATTACCTGTGATTTATTTCTGAACAAATGATAAACGTGCTAATGAGCACACACTTGCTGGTTGAACTCTACTTATTCATTGAGCGTGCCATGCATGACACAATTATTGTAAACAGAATTTTTTCCCCAATAATTTATAATTAAAGTCATAAAGTCACACATATATATGTGTGTGTGTGTGTGTGTGTGTGTGTGTGTGTGTGTGTGTGTGTGCAGAGAGAGAGAGGGAAGCTCACAGAAAAAAAATAATTTTGAGTGTTTTAGATAGAAAAATCTCCAAGAATGTTGAATTGTAAGGAAATTTAGAGCATACATAAGTGGACAGAAAGTAAAAGGACTTTCTATTCTAGAGGAAATCAGAAGCATGAGCCACAAGATTTCATATATACTGATATGGTTTGGCTCTGTGTCCCCAGCAAAATCTCATCTTGAATTGTAATTCCCAGATGTTGAGGGAGAGACCTAATGGGAGGTAATTGGATCATGGGGGTGGTTTCCCCCATGCTCTTCTCATGCTAGTGAGTGAGTTCTCACAAGATCTTATGGTTTTATAAGTGTTTGACATTTCCTCCTACATACGCTTTCTCCTGCCATCTCTTCTGAGAAGCAGTACCCACTTCCTCTTCTGTCATGGTTGTAAGTTTCCTGAGCCCTCCCCATTCATGAGGAACTCTGAATCAATTAAAACTATTGTCTTCATAAATTACCCAGTCTTACGTATTTTTTTATAGCAGTGTGACAACAGAGTAATAGATACTTTGTAGAATGACGATGATTCCACTGCAGCATTATTAATTAGAATATCACCAGGTGGTAAAGTCAATAAGTGATTAGGGTCACAATTTCTAAGAAAATTATTATGGTCATATTATGTAAGAAATAGGATTACTTAGAAGGTGCATAAAATAATAATAATAATAATAATAAATTAAAATAAAATAAAATTAAAAAAAGAGATGACTGAGGGTGACAGAATGGTGCTTGAGAAAACCTGAAGTTAATCCTTGTGGTGGAATGAAGACCAAATCTCAAAAGAATGGTGCTTGTATGAGTGCTGAAATCCTAAATTTAGATAGTAGAAACAGGAAAGGGAAAAAAAAAGAAGAAAATACATTTAAAATATGTTCCCCATTACCAAAATAAAGTGTATTTATTGTACAAAGAAGAAGGGGAGGAAGAAAAACAAAGAAAAATCCCATGATCATAGTAATTGAGGTACAGAAATCATTTGACATTAATTATAATGTCATTCATCAATAGCAAAACTACCAGAAAAGTGGTAAGAATAGAGAGAAAGTTCTTCAACTTGATAAAGAGCATTTACACAAAATATCATTAGAGTGTAAGACTGAGTGCTTTCCCCCTAAGATCAGGAACAAGGCACAGAAGACAGCTACCCCTGCTGTTATTCAAAATAGTACTGGAAGTTCTAGCCAGCACAATAAAGCCAGAAAAAGAAATACGAGGCAAATAATTCTGAATAGAAGGAATATTACTTCCTCTTATTTATTAAATACATGATTCTCTACACAGGCAATAAAAATCAGCAAAAATAACCCTCTTTAGATTAATAATTTAATTCAGCAATGTAACATAATACAATGAAGGAATAATAGTTTTTTCAACAAATGTTGCTGGAGTTATTAAATATGAATGAGCAAAAAAAAAAAAAAACTACTTAAACCACATACCATATCCAAAAAAACTTTAAATGTATCATAGATTTCAATGTAAAATATAAATCTATAAAACTTTTGAAGGAAACACTGGTGAAAAATCTTCATAACTTAGGGCTCAGTGAAGAGTTTTCAAACATAACCCCAAAAACTCAATCCACAAAATAAATATCCAGAAATGCAATTTCTTCAAAACAACAAAAATATTCTGCACCTTGAAAGACACTGTTACAAAGATAAAGACAAATTATAGACTCTGAGAAAATATTTGCAAACCACATATCTGACAAATGATGCATATGGAGAATGTATACAGAACTTAAAACTCAATATGTTTAATAAAGAAAACACTCCAATGAGAAAAATGGGCAAAGAATATTTCAGCGGGAAAAAATACACACATGACAAAAAGCACGTGAAGACATGTTCAATATCACTAGCTAATAGAAAATGCAAATTAAGTTCACAATGAGATTTAATATATTAAATCCATATATTAGCTATTGTGAATAGCAATGTAATAAATACAAGAGTGTAGCCATGTCTCTGAAATACTGATTTCATGGCCTTTGGATGTATACCCACCTAGTAACAGAATTGCTGGATTGTATGATAGATCTAATTTAATTTGATTTTTTAAATTTTCACAAATTTTGTTAACTTTAGGCAAAAAAATTGTTCATGGAATATAATGAAAACTTCAACCAATGTATTTGTTTAGAGACTATTTTTATTCCAATAGAAGGAACACCATTGATTATTAGGAATTTTACTGCTTTTTTTCATTTAAGAAACTTCCAAGATGAGGAATTCTAGTTATATCCAAAGTTCCAAGTAGCACTGTAATTCTCAATTATTTCTGGTGAAATTGTACCATTTTGTAAGACAGGAAAAGAATTTGGATGTTAATGAAAATACATAAAAGTCAAGGAACTTCCATGCCACTTTTCATAATGACCGTAATAATTTACATTCCTGCCAACAGTGCATAAGGTTTTCCCTTTCTCCACATCCTCACCTGCATTTGTTATTTTTTTGTCTTTTGGATCATCTGTAAGTGGGGCAAAGTGATACTCATTGTGGTTTTAATTTGCATTACCCTGATTATTAGTTATGTTGAGCATTGTTTCATATGTCTTTTGGCCATTTGTATGTCTTCTTTTGAAAATGTCTATTGAGGTCTTTTACCAATTTCTAAATATATATATTTTTTGCTATTGGGTTGTTTGTGTTTCTTATAAATTTTAGAAATCAACTCCTTTTCAGATGCATAATTTGCAAATACTTTCCCCCAGTCTATAGGTTGTCTCTTTATTGATTGCTTTCTTGCTGTGCAGAAGCTTTTTAATTTGATATAATTCCATTTATCTACTTTTGCTTTTGTTGCCTGTGCTTTTGAGGCCTCTACTCAAAGAATCCTTGCCCAGTCAAATTTTGTGAACCATTTCTTCCATGTTTTCAATTACAGAGGTGTGCCACCATGCCCAGCTCATTTTATATTTTTAGTAGAGACGAGGTTTCACCATGATGGCCAGGCTGGTCTCAAACTCCTGACCTCACGTAGTGCACCCGCCTCGGCTTCCCAAAGTACTGGGATTACAGGCATGAGCGGCCGCTCCCAGCCAAAAAATACCAGTTTTCTAGTGACGTTGTGGTTGTCATAACATTGTTACCGTCATAGCATCATAGTACAATGCATTAACATATTACTTACTATTGTGTTACAGTTGCAGATAGTATTCAGTATATAACATGCAGTATAGGCTTGTAACCTGGCAACACTGGACTAAACCATGTAGCCTAGGTGTGTAGTAGTCTTCAACCTTAACATTTAGTGTTATGTGAGTGCACGCTATGATGCTTGTTCAACGATGAAATCACCTAAGCATACATTTCTCAGAATATATCCCTATTGTTAAGTGACACATGACTTTATTTTGAAGTGAGATAGTGTGATGCTTTGTTTTGTTTTGTTTTTGCTCAAGACTGCTTTAGCTATTGGAGGTCTTTTTCATTTCCATATGAATTTTAAGATTGGTTTTTCTATTGTTGTGAAGAATGTCATTAGTATTTTGATAGGTGTTACACTGAGTATGTAGATGACCCTGGGTAATAAGGACATTTCAGCAACAGTAATGCTTCTAATCCATAAATATGGGCTATTTTTCCATTTACTTGAGTCCTCATTTATTTCTTTTATCAACGTTTTGTATTTTTTATTAGTTGTGTATCTTGATTTTGGTGTGTTTACACACATCTACATCTGTGATACACATAAAAATGCTGTTTTTGACATTATGCTCTGATTATGTGAGCTGTAACTGTCAGGCCTCTGAGCCCAAGCTAAGCCATCATATCCCCTGTGACCTGCACATATACATCCAGATGGCCTGAAGTAACTGAAGAATCGCAAAAGAAGTGAAAATGGCCTGTTCCTGCCTTAACTGATGACATTACCTTGTGAAATTCCTTCTCCTGGCTCAAAAGCTCCCCACTAAGCACCTTGTGGCCCCCTACCCCTGACCACCAAAGAACAACCCCTTTGACTAATTTTCCTTTACCTACCCAAATCCTATAAAACAGCCCCACCACTATCTCCCTTCGCTGACTCTCTTTTCAGACTCAGCCCACCTGCACCCAGATGAAATAAGCAGCCTTGTTGCTCACACAAAGCCTGTTTGGTGGTCTCTTCTCACGGATGTGAGTGAAATTTGGTGCCGTGACTCAGATGGGGGGACCTCCCTTGGGAGATCAATCCCCTGTCCTCCTGCTCTTTGCTCTGTGAGAGAGATCCACCTACTACCTCTGGTCCTCAGACCAACCAGCCCAAGGAACATCTCACCAATTTTAAATCCAGTAAGCGGCCTCTCTTTACTCTCTTCCTCCAACCTCTCTCACTATCCCTCAACCACTTTCTCCTTTCAATCTTGGCACCACACTTCATTCTCTCCCTTCTCTTAATTTCAGTTCCTTTTCTTTTCTGGTAGAGACACATGAGAGGTGTTTTATCTGTGGACCCAAAACCCCGGCGCTGGTGGCAGACTCGGGAAGACAGTCTTCCCAATCATGTGGGGACGCCTGCCTGATTATTCACCCACATTTCATTGCTGTCTGATCACCATGTGGACGCCTGCATTGGTCATTCACCCACATTCCGTTGGTGGCAAGTCAATTGTGGGGACACCTGCTTTGGTTGCTCACCCACAATGCAGCCCAGGGCTGCTCACCCACCCCTCTTCTCTGTGTCTCTACCCACCCCTTTTCCACTATCCTGGGGGGCAAGCACCTCCCACCCCTTCTCCACTTTCCTGGGGGGCAAGCACAACCCACCCCTTCTCTCCGTGTCTCTACCCTTCTCTTTAAACATGCCTCCTTCACTAAGGGCAAACTTCCACCCTCCATTCCTCCTTCTTCTCCCTTAGCCTGTGTTCTAAAGAATTCAAAACCTCTTCAACTCTCAACTGACCTAAAACCTAAGCATCATTTTTTCTTCTGCAACACCACTTGACCCCAATATAAATTTGACAGTGGTTCCAAATAGCCAGAAAATGGCACTTTTGATTTCTCCATCCTACAAGACCTAAATAATTATTGTCGTAAAATGGGCAAATGGTCTGAGGTGCCTGATGTCCAAGCATTCTTTTATGCATCAGTTCCTCCCTAGTCTCTTTTCCCAATGCAATTCATCCCAAATCTTCCTTCTTTCCCTCCCACCTGTCCCTTCAGTCCCAACCCCAAGCATCTCTGAGTCTTTTGAATCTTCCTTTTCAATGGACCAATCTGACCTTTCCCCTCTTCCCCAGGCTGCTCCTCGCTGGACGCAGCTAGCTCCCAATTTTTCCTCAGCCTCTGCTCCCCTACCCTATAATCCTTTTATCACCTCCCCTCCTCACACTTGGTCTGACTTACAGTTTCATTCCACGACTAGCCTTCCCCCACCTCCCAGCAATTCCTTTTTAAAAAAGGTGGCTGGAGCTAAAGGCATAGTCAAAGTTAATGCTCCTTTTTCTTTATCCTCTCTCCCAAATCAGATAGCATTTAGGCTCTTTTTCATCAAATATAAAAACCCAGCCCAGTTCATGGCTCATCTGGCAGCAACTCTGAGACACTTTACAGCCCCAGACCCTAAAAGGTCAAAAGGCTGAAAGGCCGTCTTACTCTCAATATGCATTTTATTACCCAACCTGCTCCCGACATTAAATAAACCTCCAAAAATTAAATTCCGGCCCTCAAACCCCACGACAGGACTTAATTAACCTCGCCTTCAAGGTGTACAATAATAGAGTAGAGGCAGCCAAGTAGCAATGTGTTTCTGAGTTGCAATTCCTTGCCTCCACTGTGAGACAAACCCCAGCCACATCTCCAGCACACAAGAACTTCCAAATGCCTGAACCGCAGCAGCCAGGCATTCCGCCAGGACTGCCTACCCCAGGATCTTGCTTCAAGTGCTGGAAATCTGGCCACTGGACCAAGTAATGCCCACAGCCCAGGATTCCTCCTAAGCAGTGTCCCATCTGTGCAGGACCCCACTGAAAATCGGACTGTTCAACTCACCTGGCAGCCACTCCTAGAGCCCCTGGAACTCTGGCCCAAGGCTCTATGACTGACTCCTTCCTTGATCTGCTCGGCTTAACAGCCAAAGACTGATGCTGCCCGACCGCCTCGGAAGCCCCCAGACCATCACAGACGCTGAGCTTCGGGTAACTCTCACACTGGAAGGTAGGTCCGTCCCCTTCTTAATCAAGATGGAGGCTACCCACTCCTTGTTTTCAAGCGTCTGTTTCCCTTGCCTCCATAACTGTTGTGAGTATTGACGGCCAGGCTTCTACACCTCTTAAAACTCCCCAATTCTGGTGCCAACTTGGACAACACTCTTTTATGCACTCTTTTTTAGTTATCCCCACCTGCCCAGTTCCCTTATTAGGCAGAGGCATTTTAACTAAATTATCTGCTTCCCTGACTATTCCTAAACTACATCCACACTTCATCGCTGCCCTTTTCAAAGCCTCCTTTGCATCCTCCTCTCATATCCCCCCACCTTGAACCACAAATATAGGACACCTCCACTCCCTCTTTGGCAACTGATCATGTACCCCTTACCATCCTATTAAAACCTAATCACCCTTATCTGGCTCAATGCCACTTTAAAAGGATTAAAGCCTGTTATCACTTGCCTGCTACAGAATGGCCTTTTAAAGCCTATAAACTCCCCTTACAATTCCCCCATTTTACCTGTCCAAAAACTGGACAAATCTTACAGGTTAGTTCAGGATCTGCACCTTATCAACCAAATTGTTTTGCCTATCCACCCCATGGTGCCAAATCCATATACTCTCCTATCCTCAATACCTCCCTCCACAACACATTATTCTGTTCTGGATCTCAAACATGCTTTCTTTACTATTCCTTTGCACCCTTCATCCCAGCCTCTTTTCGCTTTCACTTGGACCGACCCTAACACCCATCAGGCTCAGCAAATTACCTGGGTTGTACTGCCACAAGTCTTCACAGATAGCCCTCATTACTTCAGTCAAGCCCAAATTTCTTCCTCATCCATCTGTCCCGGCATAGTTCTTCATGAAAACACACATGCTCTCCCTGCTGATCAAGTCTGGCTAAACTCCCAAACCCCAATGCCTTCTATAAAACAACAACTCCTTTCCTTCCTAGGCATGGTTAGGTACTTCTGCCTTTGCATACCTAGTTTTACCATCCTGACTAAACCATTATATAAACTCACAAAAGCAAATCTAGTTGACCCCACAGATCCTAAATCCTTTCCCCACTCCTCTTTCTGTTCCTTGAAGACAGCTTTAGAGAACACCCCCACCCTAGCTCTCCCGGACTCATCCCAACCCTTTCCATTACACACAGCCGAAGTGAGGGCTGTGCAGTCGAAATTCTTACACAAGAACTGGGGCCGTGTTCTGTAGCCTTTTTGTCCAAACAACTTGACCTTACTGTTTTAAGGTGGCCATCATGTCTGCATGCAATGGCTGCCACTGCCCTAATACTTTTAGAGGCCCTCAAAATCACAAACTATGCTTACCTCACTCTCTACAGATCTCATAACTTCCAAAATCTATTTTCTTCCTCGCACCTGATGCATATAGTTTCTGCTCCCCGGCTCCTTCAGCTGTACTCACTCTTTGTTGAGTCTCCCACAATTACCATTGTTCCTGGCCCGGACTTCAATCCGGCCTCCCACATTATTCTGGATTCCACACACCTGACCCCCACAACTGTATTTCTCTTATCCACCTGACATTCACCCCATTTCCCCATATTTCCTTCTTTCCTGTTCCTCACCCTGATCACATTCGGTTTATTGATGACAGTTCCACCAGGCCTAATTACCACTCACCAGCAAAAGCAGGCTATGCTGTGGTATCTTCCACATCTATCATTGAGGCTACTGCTCTGCCCCCTTCCACTACCTCTCAGCAAGCCGAACTCATTGCCTTAACTCGGGCCGTCACTCTTGCAAAGAGACTGCACATCAATATTTATACTGACTCTAAATATGCTTTCCATATCCTTCACCACCATGCTGTTATATGGGCAGAAAGAAATTTCCTCACTAAGCAAGGGTCCTCCATCATTAATGCCTCTTTAATAAAAACTCTTCTCAAAGCCGCTTTACCTCCAAAGGAAGCTGGAGTCATTCACTGCAAGGACCACCAAAAGGCATCAGATCCCATCACTCAGGGCAACCCTTATGCTGATAAGGTAGCTAAAAAAGCAGCCACCAAAAGGCATCAGATCCCATCACCCAGGGCAACCCTTATGCTGATAAGGTAGCTAAAAAAGCAGCCATCAGAAGGCATCAGATCCCATGGCTCAGGACAATGCTTATGCTGATAAGGTAGCTAAAAAAGCAGCTAGCATTCCAACTTCTATCGCTCACGGCAGTTTTTCTCCTCATCTGGCCACTCCCACCTATTCCACCACTGAAACTTCCACCTAGGCAAATGGTTCTTGGACCAAAGAAAATATCTCCTTCCAGCCTCACAGGCCCATTCTATTCTGTCATCATTTCGTAATCTCTTCCATGTAGGTTAGAAGCTGCTAGCCTTCCTCTTAGAATCTCTCATTTCCTTTCCATCATGGAACTATATCCTCAAGGAAATCACTTCTCCCTGCTATTCTAATATCCCTCAGGGATTGTTCAGGCCCCCTTCCTTCCCTACACATCAAGCTCCAGGATTTGCCCCTGCCCAGGACTGGCAAATTGACTTTACTCCCATGTCTCGAGTCAGAAAACTAAAATACCTCTTGGTGTGGGTAGACACATTCACTGGATGGGTAGAGGCCTTTCCCACAGGGTCTGAGAAGGCCACCATGGTTATTTCTTCCTTCTGTCAGACATAATTCCTTGGTTTGGCCTTCCCACCTCTATACAGTCTAGTAATGAACCTGCTTTTATTAGTCAAATTACCCAAGCAGTTTCTCAGGCTCTTGGTATTCAGTGGTTCCTGGTTTTACCTCAAAGTGCCACACTTAAGTCTCTCTTGAAGTGGATAGAAGATCTTCAGTGAGAAAGTACACTCCAATACTTTCACCCTAATGAAGTCCTATTCTTTACTTTTATACTCAATCTTATCCTGGCTGCTGTTCTTATGCTACCCTCTACCTCTCCCCAGCTGTCTCCACCACACTATCAATCTCAGTCACTCTCTCCTAGCCGTTTCTAATCCTTCTTTAACAAACAATTGCTGGCTTTGCATTTCTCTTTCCTCGACTTACTCACTGCTTAAAAAAAAAAAAAAAAAAGGGACTCTGTATAAATGAAGAATGCTGTTTTTACCTAAATCAATCTGGCCTGGTATATGACAACATTAAAAAAAAAAAAAAACTCAAAGATAGAGCCTAAAAACTTGCCAACCAAGCAAGTAATTACACTGAACCCTCTTGGACACTCTCTAATTAAATGTCCTGGGTCCTCCCAATTCTTAGTCCTTTAATATCTGTTTTTCTCCTTCTCTTATTCGGACCTTGTGTCTTCCGTTTAGTTTCTCAATTCATCCAAAACCGTATCCAGGCCATCATCAATTATTCTATACAACAAATGCTCCTCCTAACAACCCTACAATATCACCCCTTACCACAAAATCTTCCTTCAACTCTAGGTTCCCATGCTGCCCCTAATCCCGCTCAAAGCAGCCCTGAGAAGCATCGCCCATTATCTCTCCATACCACCCCCCAAAATTTTCGCTGCCCCTACACTTCAACACTATTTTGTTTTATTTTTCTTATTAATGTAAGAAGACAGGAATGTCAGGCTGCTGAGCCCAAGCTAAGCCATCATATCCCCTGTGACCTGCACATATACATCCAGATGGCCTGAAGTAACTGAAGAATCACAAAAGAAGTGAAAATGGTCTGTTTCTGCCTTAGCTGATGACATTACCTTGTGAAATTCCTTCTCCTGGCTCAAAAGCTCCCCACTAAGGACCTTGTGACCCCCCACCCCTGCCCGCCAAAGAACAACCCCTTTGACTAATTTTCCTTTACCTACCCAAATCCTATAAAACAGCCCCACCACTATCTCCCTTCGCTGACTCTCTTTTCAGACTCAGCCCACCTGCACCCAAATGAAATAAGCAGCCTTGTTGCTCACACAAAGCCTGTTTCGTGGTCTCTTCTCAGGGATGTGAGTGAAAGTAACTATTGAAGCAAATTGAATGAGGATATACAAATTTCTTTGTGCTATCTCTGTGACTTCCTATGGTCCTATATATCAAATTTCAAAAGTCATATACTAAAAAATTGGCAAATAAAAATATTTGGAAATCACACATAATATCAGAATAAACCTATATTTAACTTTATAATTTTCTTCAACGCACATGTGTGTATATACATATAGTGGTCTGTTTTAAGAGAAATTCAAAATGTACTGCTTTTTAACCTATTTTATTACTTGAAAATATAGTGCAGATATTTTTCCTTCTCATTAACTATTTCCAGAATCAAACTTTTGTAATGGCTGAGGGTTTTTTTACGTGTATTTGCCCATTAAATTAACAATTATATTGTTACACATCTGTATTGATACCAATATTGACCTCTTTAAATACAGATGTTATGGAAACACGTATACATGAATTTTATATAAAAGAGCTGTACAAAATTCCTGAAAGTAGAATTATAAGGTTGAAGATATAAATAACTTAAAGTTATTAATAAACATTTAAAGATTTCCCTATGAAAATATTCTATCAATTTACATGACTTTTAGCAGTATGTGAAATAATGTGATGTATCAGTTCCAGTGGCTAAGAACTGATACATAGCATTATTGACTTATTTGTTTAGTAAGTAATAACGTTGACATTTCTTTTCAAGTACTTACTAATCATTTGCAAAAATTATTCAGGTATGCTTCTAACATTTTCTTTTCCAGTTTTTTCATTGGTTTGTTGCATATTGTCTTTTATGTTTTCTACATGTTAATGTGCACTATTTGCATTTCATCATATATGATACATTTTTTCAATTTAATATTTACCTGTTATTTGACTTGCCATTTGCCTATTGTTTGTTATGCAGATATCTCAAATTACCTAATGAAATGTACAAAATTTTCTGGATGACTTCCTTTCCTTTTAGATATGAAATACTTTCTCCATGCTCAGGTTTTTTATAGAGAAAATTTTCTGTAAGTCTCTCATGATTCTGTACATCTTGCCAATAAGTCACTAACTGTTCTTTCTTCTAGACTCTACTAATGTCTTAGTCTATTCAGGCTGCTATAGTAATATACCACAAACTGGGTAGCTTATAAACAACACAATTGATTTCTCACAGTTCTGGAGACTGGGAAGTTCAGGATCAAGGTTCTGTACTATTCAATGCCTGGTGAAGGCCCATTTTCTCTTTCATAGATGGTGTCTTTGCACATTATCCTTATGCGTTAGTGTTGAGAGGGGCAGGAGAGCTCTCTTTAGCCTCTTACACAAGAGCATCAATTTCATTCATGGTGCCTCTGCCCTGATAACCTAATCATCCCCCATAGGCCCTACTTTCTAATACAAATACATTGGAAATTAGGATTTCAACTTTCATCTTTTGGGAAGACACAAACATTCAGAAAATAGCAGTTAACAGGGATGTTTTTTATAGCTAAGTACCTTCCTTGGAAGACAGAGCTAGTGTCTCCTTTCATAAAATATAGCATGCTTGCTTACAGCCTTAGAAAAAAGAGATATTGTCTTCTATGAATCAAAGGGCAGGAATGTTTACTGCTCAGAGTAATAAAGATAATATCATCCTCTGAAGCCCTATTTAAGCATAATTACTTTTTGTTATAAAGCTCTGGGTTTATCATAATATACCCAGTCCTTCTGTCACCTGGCTCTCTTTTTATTGCCCTACCAGAATTGAATGTCAGGGAACCAATACAAAAATAATGAAGCTCTAGCTATCGCAATTGCTGTGACTAAAGAAGGAAACTTAATCACTTACTTAGGAGTCTCATGTCTTCTATAACATTCTGAAATTGGTAGCTTGCAGCATGGCAGCTTTTGAATTGGGAAATCTCAGAGCCTTCAAAATTCTTAACAATCATATATGATACTTATAATATTCCTCTATTTCATTTAGGTTTTTAATAATTTTTATTTAACACAAAGCAGTTTAGGCATTTCTGGGTTGCATATCAGAGGCAGCAAAATAAAAGCAAAGTAGAGCTAGACTACCTAGGTTCAAATTCCCTCTTCGTCTTCAGCGGTCAACGAGCTGGAGTGTGTTACCTAGTCTTTATTGGCTTCAATGTAATCTTCACAAAATAGCAAGAAAGATACTTCTTCATATAAGTTTCATGAGGATTGAATGAGCCTAAAGTACTTGGAACAATGCCTAGCACATATTAAGCACTATATAAATTTCATTAAGTTTAGGAGTTTAATTTCATTTTACTTAAAGTGTTAGCCTATTTGTCAATAATTATACTGTGCATCAAGAAAGACTATGCTTCTTTTTAAAATTAAAAAAGATGACTAACCTATATAATGCACATACTGAATCTATCCCTACATCTTAGAACTTTTGTAAAGTAGACTGTCTTTTATTCATTTTAAACTCTTAAGCTTAATATTTTAAATTAATGTTATAAATCATTTTAAGAGCTCCATAGAAGAAAATAGATAACAACTTTGTGACCTTGGTTTTGGCAGAGTTTTTAAGTAGGGCATAACATCAGTAAACATTATGGGAAATTTTGATTAATTCGACTATGTTTAAACTAAGACTTTATGTTCATCAAAATTCACCTTGAGAATAGGTATAGGTAAGTCAATGACAAGGAGAAGACAGGAAAAATCCGTTTATTGGACAAAGAACTTTCATTTAAAAATATGCATACATAAATATATATGTGCATACATTCATAATATATGCACATAAATACATAATTCACATGTTAGATAGAGTTGACCATAATTACCCATGGATTCCATACTTGCAAATTTACACACTTCCCAAAATGTGTTTCTAACCCCTAAATTAATAATCAATGCATTTTGTAGTCTTTTGTGGGTACATACACCGGGGTGAAAAATTTTTTAAAAAATTGAATAACCCCAGCTGAGGTCAAACAGGGTGACCTTCTGCCTGCTTGTTTCAGCTTTTATATGTAAACAAGTGTTTTTTTATGATCTATTTAGTTCTAAGTTTCTCTCATTTTTGTGCTTTTTGTTGGGATTTGGTCTTTAAAATGTTCCCCAAGTGCTGTTTATTGTTTCCAAGTGCAAGAAGGCTGTTACTTGCCTTATGAAGAAAATGCACATGTTAAATAAGCTTCATTCGGTCATGAATTACAGTGCTATTGGCCATGAGTTCAATGTAAATGAATCAACAATATACACATATTAAGTAGGGAGTTTTTAAATAGAAAAACATATAAAATAGGTCGTGTATTGATCTGTTGACAAAAATGTTATGACCAGAGGCTTGCAGGAACTTATACTTGTATTTCCCCCAGGAGCATCTGTACATTATTCACTAATTCAGTGTTTGTGATGACTTTATAAAACATAATTACCATGAATAATGATATTTGGCTGTGTGTGTGTATTTGTATTCTATAAGTCAATTATAAAAACTTAGCCCAATTTTTAAGTGGGTGAAAGTACTTCTGAAATGAGAAGATACAATAGCTCATTAATGTTTTTAGGAAGCTAAATTTAAGAATGACTTCTGACTTCATCCTACCTTTCGGTCAAGCCAGTGCCTTCTATCAGTGGACCCTAATGGAAAGACAGTTGGTAAGGGAGTTTTCAGGCTTCCTTCCCTGACAATAGAGTAATAGCTATAAGAACCTGAGAAATAGGTGTACTATCCTGCACACATATTAAATGGAAAAAACTGGCCTGGGGGTGAGCTTCTCCTCAATAAATGACAGTTGCCAGTCTGTGTAATTCCCAAGCTTCTTTTATTATCTCAAAAATATATAAGTGATCTCAAATACTAAGAGTGACTGAATATTTCTGCAATCTCTGTGTCAGGACTAAGTTTAATTGCTTTAGAAAAAATCAAGGTTTTTTCCTCTGAAGACTGTTTTGCTATATTCAAGAGGTGGTTGGAGAACTATTGATCTCATTTTGCTGCAGAATAAATTATATAGTGTGGAAATTGTCTGTTTCTAGATTTGTAAATATTTGTATTCATCCATTCACATTTGCCTGGGGAAATTTAAAAATCTATTACTTTGTAATGATTTCAAATATATTAGGAAAGTGTTGTAAATTTATAATTAATTATATGCATTGCCTAAATTTCCTTCCTTTTACCTAGTTAGCATATTTATATCTTTTCTTTTTTATAGTAGCTTAAGGTACTAATTTACTTTTACAGGCTAAGCATTTAGAGGTATCAGATACATTTTTATCTGTTCTTATTTTGTCTGTTTTTCACTTTATGCCCTCTTTTGCATTAATTTTATATTTCTATTTTTTGAATTATTTTGAATATATTTTTATATATTTAATAACCAAAACAGTTAATCTTATAACTGTTCCTAAGAATAACATTTTGCATTCTTTAAAATTTAATGCCTTGTATTTTAATTAAGAATATTTTCAGGTACTCTAAGTTTAATAATTTTTCTAATTGGTGCAATCAATGTTTAGAACAATATTTTAATTATTTCAAAATTAGTTATTTTAAATTTTGATTTTTTATTATTTTAAAATTTGTGATAGTTTATTATTTATCTCCAATTTATTGTAATGATGTTTGAAAATGTAGCCAGTTTAATTTCTGCTTTTGTTATTTTATTTAAACAGTCCTGTAGCCTCAATAATATGTGAATCTATTTGAAAATATATAGAAATATGGCATTTTTAAGTAGGTGCTTTTTAAAATGTTAATTCCCTTTTCGGAATCATGTTCAGATAAAAAGCTATTATGTTAAAATTTGTTTCTACATATTTCACTAACTATAACAAAAATAATATAGTAAAATATTACTATAATTTTAGGCTCTATAAATAGACTTTCAGTAAATGGATTTTCTTTGATTTTTAAGAAAGCTTTATTTATATATTAAACTGCTTGATTAATTGGTCTATATACTTGTGTGGCCTTCTATTTTCTATTTAAATATAATTTTTGTTCTGCTCAAACATTTTTCCTAAAATGTATTACCCAATATAAATTTTTCTTTGATTCTAAAATGCAATTTAAAAAATGTTTCTCTCATTTTTATAATGTCAAATTATAAAGATTTGTCTTATGAAAGGTATTTAAATAAACATGGCAGCCAACACACAGTAAAAATGTGCATTTCTTGGGTAGTTTATAATCTAGTTTTGAAAATACAGTTGTGATAAAAGACTGCATTATTTGAACTGGTAGTGTAAGTGATTTACCTGAGGGACACAGGTGAGAGACACAGACAAGGTATCCTTTCTCTTTCAGCGCACAGTCCTCTGAAGCTGAGGGGGACAGGCAGAAAATACTAAATATGTTAATGGAGCAAGAATTATGAGCACAGGATATACAAGCTAGTATGCTACCATTATGCCATGCTTAATTACAGATGGCCCAAAGAATATGATCAACATCAAATCTCAAATGATATTGGCTTTCTAAAATAGAAACTAGTATGCATTTAAGTTTTACCAGTAACATAAATACATTTTAATGTTATCTATTTTCTTCTAAGAAGAAATGTTATTTTTTAATTGTAACATCCCAAAATCAGAGGAATCTTATTAATACGTCGAGAAACATATAATGCTATGATCCCTCCTGTTTGCTTTGTCTGATAAATCTTTGTGGGTATACTTATTCATATAAATATATATTAGCATCAAGGTGTCTGAGGTTTGTCTCATAAAAAGAATTTTAGACTTTTTAAAAATCCATTGTGAGTCTTTTTCTTTTACTGGGTATACAGTATTCAGCTAATTTTGGTGGTTTAACTTTCTGGTCTTATTTTTTTAATTTCATACTTTTCATTTTTCTAACTTCTTTTAACTTTTTATTTGATTATAGTGTTTTTGCTGAGTCATACCTTTTCTGATCTTTCATACACGTTATTATATTGTCCTCTTGCCTGACAAAATGTCTTGAGAGCAGAATCTCCCAGTGTTGCCTCTTTAATTTTAACTCTCTTGTCCTCAAGTGATTGATTTTATGGAGACAGTTGAGAACAATAGGACTTTTCTTTGTTTGAACAAAACTATTCCCAGCAAATATATAGATTTTACCTTTGTTCACTATTGTTCTCTGCAGGGAAAATGTACATTTGCTTAGCCTCATTGTCTGAACCATCCATCTTCTGTGTTTTGAATTGTTTTCCTGTACACATACATCATACTACATCCAACCTTTCTTTCTTTCTTCTGTATTTTGAAGTTTTACTGAAAGGCTCATGTTTAGTATCAAAGCATTTCATATACTACAGGGACATTTTTTCAATATACACTTTACAGCGAATTTTAAATTTTTTCGTCTTCACACTTTTGACCAATTTCATCTACTCAAAAAAATTAACTCAAGTTGTTGTCTGATTTCTTACTTTTCATCTTACTTCTCAGTGTCCATATTCTCAGAAATGTTGAGAGTTTAAAGCAGACACTATTCAAATTTCCCCTTCATATCTTAAGGAAATATTTTGTAAAATTTAACCTTTATCACTGAAGGCTGTAATTATTCTTCCTTCATATCTTAGATATTTTTTTCCTCATGGAATTCATATTTTGCTTGCTACTTAGTTGCTGTTGTTTGGACCATCAGTGATTAATATTTTAGCTGTCTTTGCATTTAAGTAATTTTTTTGTTTATTTCTCCCTTTGGATGCTATAAGAATCTGCTCTTGGTCGGGTGCAGTGGCTCATGCCTGTAATCCCAGCACTTTGGGAGGCTGAGGCGGGCAGATTATATGAGGTCAGGAGTTCAAGATCAGCCTGGATATCATGGTAAAACCCCATTTTAACTAAAAATACAAAAAATTAACTGGGCGTGGTGGTGCATGATGGTGTAATCCCAGCTAATCCAGAAGCTGAGGCCGGAGAATCACTTGAATTGGGGAGGCGGAGGCTGCAGTGAGCAAAGATGGCGCCATCGTACTCCAGCTTGAGCAACAAGAGTGAAACTAGTCTATTAAAAAAAAAAAAAAAAGAATCTGCTTTCAGAACTTCAGCTAATAATGTAGCATTCAGTACCATGTAAAGAGATTGGAAGAGTCTTAAAAGATGGAAGTTGATGGAGAATGAAGTTGCATGTACAAGTCTGATCTGTGTGCCCCCCGGCACTACTGCTCCTCAGTCTTTAAAGAAGACTTGCCTTGTCCTTGAGTACAAGCTGCCCCGGCTTAGCCAGGTTATCCCGTGGACCTGGGCCCTTCAGGCAAGTCTGGTTTTAAGCCCTAGACCTGAAGTGCTGTAGGGCTCCTCCGCTGTGGTGTCCCACAGCCTGCCCTCGCCTCCAGCTCTCTTCCACCTATGGGAGCATTCACATGGCCCCAGAATGAAGCCTCCTCACTCTCAGGATGACACACTGCTTTCCCAGGGCAATGAATTGTAATTCAGCCAGAAAGGTTATTTTATTAACTCCCTTCCATCAGCGTGAATTGAAGTGTCTGCCATGGTGATTACTGAGTTTCTTAATTTTACTATTGCCGCTGTCATTCTTTCTTTCTTTTTTTTTTTTTTTTGAGATAGAGTCTTGCTGGAGTGCAGTAGTGTGATCTTGGCTTACTGCAACCTCTGCCTCCCGGGTTCCAGTGATTCTCCTGCCTCAGCCTCCCAATTAGCTGGGACTACAGGTGCGCACTACCACACCCGGCTAATTTTTTGCATTTTTAGTTGAAATGGGGTTTCACCATATTGGTCAGGCTGGTCTCAAACTCCTGACCTCAGGTGATCCTCCCGCCTTGGCCTCCCAAAGTGCTGGGATTACAGGCATGAGCCACCACGGCTGACCTATTTTCTTTTTTAAAAAATATCATCTTAATTAATGTGGTTAGAATTTTCTTAGTTACCCCCAATTTTTTTTCCTTTCTAAAAAAAGCTCAATGACCATATTCACTTTGCTACCACAGATCATCAACTATTTTATTGTATTATGACCTCAGGTGACCCCAGAAGCTATTGAGGTATCTAAATTCTTTTGTTAAAATCTTAGTGGACCCAGGTGCTACTGTTGACAACTTTTTACACTGCCTTCTGTCAATTCTTTGTTTTGGTCTTGAGACAGAATTCCTCTCTGTGGCTCAGGCTGGAGTGCCGAACTCCTAGGTCCAAGTGATCCACCTGCCACAGGCTCCCGAATAGCTGGGACTATAGATGCACATCATCTTCTGTCATTTCTAATAAATACTCCACCTTCTTTTTAAAATTAATTTTTAATTGATATGTCATAGTTCAACATATGTTTGGAGTACATGAGATGTTTGGATACATGTATACAAGGCACTATGATCAAATCAGGGACACTGGGGTCTGCATCACCTCAAACATCATGTTTTCTTGGTGTTGAGAATATTGCAATTGTTCTTTTCTAGCTATTCATGACTTAATAGGTATTAAGGTACAAACAAAAATAAACAGATTAAAAAACAGATGATAAAACATTATGAATTTTAAGTAGAATAATTATAAATTTTATTAGAGGCCTAATAGTATTTTCTACAAATAAGCTTCCCAACTCATTCATTGTTTTCGTGACTTCTGCTTTGAATATTGAAGGAATTTCTACTTCTTTCTTGGTTCTTGACAATACTGAAGACAGTTGAGCTGTCAGGTAATTTCTGGAGAGCAGAAGTTTTCCGTAAATTTTTTTTTTTTTTTTTTTTTTTTGAGACAGAGTCTCGCTCTGTCGCCCGGGCTGGAGTGCAGTGGCGCAATCTCGGCTCACTGCAAGCTCCGCCTCCCGGGTTCACGCCATTCTCCTGCCTCAGCCTCCGAGTAGCTGGGACTACAGGCGCCCGCCACCGCGCCCGGCTAATTTTTTTTTTGTATTTTTTAGTAGAGACGGGGTTTCACCGTGGTCTCGATCTCCTGACCTCGTGATCCGCCCGCCTCGGCCTCCCAAAGTGCTGGGATTACAAGCGTGAGCCACCGCGCCCGGCCCCGTAAATTTATCTATGTTTAAATACAGTGGTATCAGATATTAAAACTATGGTGAACTGTCCCTTATGTTAGTTGATGCCCAATTTCTAGATACTATATAAAATGTACATTTATATTAGGACAATAGTCTCTCTAATCTGTCATCTCCAATAAGTGACAAAAAAATAATGTGATGATTCAATGCATGAGTGCTTGAAGTGTTTCGTGCATTTGCTCTCTCTTATTCAAACCAGCCCATTTTAATTGGTCAAAGAATATCCAGCATCTCAGCTTCAACAGCCCATTGAAGACCTGATATATTTAATATATTTTTTCCTTAAAGAAAGCCTATAGCCTCTCAGAAGGTAAACACCTAAATTAAAAAACAAAACAAAACAGTCCATCTTTTTTAGAGAAAACATGTTTTTCCCCTTTAAAAATACGTGTTTTAAGATGAACTACCTTATGCAGCAGCCACATGCTTCTTCTGCCTTGCTAATCATATTCATTATATTCTGTGGTTCTACAGATGTTTTCTGGAGTGACACAAAGGAATAGATAATCATCAAAGAGAACCGAGAAATGGCTTTTTCTTTAAAGTCATCATAACATAAGAAAGGGTGCCCTGAAGATCTGTCCCTAAGAAGCACTAAAATCTGGTTTCATGTATTATAGATTTGTTATGTAATGACTGATTTTTAGTTTAATAAATAAGTAAATAGAAATGAAAACTTGAAAGCAGGAATCTCATACTTCAAACTCTGGCAGTAAATAACTAAAAATGATATTATGAACTACTTACTTACAGCTGGGCAGCTTTTATTTTTCTCCCCAAATTGTAAAAACAAAACAGGTACAGAAAGGAAAAACAAATGATTTTATATATACTCAGCACTTAAAAACAAACAAGATAATTTGCTCATAAATCACTGATCATCTCATAAGCATGTCAGAAATGTTCCTCAGTCTACCTGCATATATGCCAGGATTCTCTTTTTAACTCTTAGAAGCACCTTTGTGATCTCATCTTGCCTGTTCTGCTTGCCCATAGTGAACCTATCACACCCCAGTGTGTCACACCTGATAGTTATTTGATTTCTTGGCCACTGCTAACCACACTGATACTGGTATATGGGTAATCATGTTTGCCTTTGTTGGTTTTGAGATTTCACTGTTGAGGGCCTCTGCCTTATTAAATGTCTAAATGACACAAAATTTCCCATAGAATCATTGTGCCATATTATTTTTGTAAGAACAAAATCTAATATATACCATATATATGTATATATATTCCTTTATATGATAAAACTCATTTCATCATATGATGAAATATGTTTACATGATAAAACTCATTTCATCCTCATGAAACCTATGAGATAGGTGCTGGTATTATCAATCCCCATTTTTGCAGTTATGAAAACTGATCTGTAGAGTAATTTGCCTGTGGCCATTCAGCCAGCAAGTGACAGAGCTGGGCAGTGTGGCTCTGGCAGGCTAAAGCATCTGCTTCTCAGTCACCCAGGAGACAGTGAGAAGTCGAGATGTAAAGGGGAAAAGGAGTTTTTCCAGTGTTGGTATGCATATATAGTAATGATTATCTCAAATTTATTAGAAACAAATTGTAGTTTTTAAAACTATGTATTTCACCATTTCACTTTGACACAAACTAAAACTGAAAGTGGCCACCATAGCATCTGACTGTAGAATGAATAAAGATTCTTAATATTCTCATTCTGCCATGGTAGAATAAACCATCTTGGAGTAGAATTGTTGTTATCCATGATAATTCTTAACACTCTTCATCATAACACCTGTTCAGTGTGCCTACCCTGTAGAAAGCACTATTTGGGTGGGGGCTAGAGTCTCTGTAGTGCACCAGGCAGACGCACTGGGAGAACTAATGGTTCAGCACTCTCCAAGTAGCTTCAGCTGTTGACTCACCCTGTTCAGCCCCAACACTGGGTATTGTCTTTTGTTTTTGCTGAGATCTTTGTTATCATTTGCTAGAACCTCGCTGCTCATTAGGGTGGCAGGCACAATCATGTGCTACTTACGGTTTTCTGGTTTCCTCTGCTTTTGAGGACCTCAGGTTCAGGACAACTGTGCAGATCTGAGGCAACTATATCCCTCTTACAGTCCAGCAAGACTAGCCACATTAGCCACATCCTCATTTTCTGTCCGTTCCATCAGTGACAGTGGCTAGAAGGCACCCCTCCTTAGATTAGTCACTTGGTGATCATCTTATTCCATCACAATAACAATTTGGATGAATCTCATAGTACTTATGCTGAATGAAAAAGTCAGTTTCCAAGGTTACATATTGCATAATTCCTTTTATACGACATTCTTGAATCAGCTGAATTTTAAATAGAGAATAGATCAGTGGTTGCTAGTAAGAGAGAAGTAAGAGTGGTTCTCAAGTTAAGTCTCGTAATGACTAAATAGCACTTTTCTGAGTGATGGTTACATAAAAGTATACGTGATAAAATTGCCCAGAACTGTGTGAGTACACATGTATACACACACATTAGCACCTTTGAGTAACTATAAAACTGCTGAAATCTGAATAAACCCTTTGATTGTACCAATGTCAATTTCTAGTTTGTTGTTATGCTATTCTTATGCAAGATGTTACAATATGGGGAAACTGGTAAAAAGCTCATGTGAGTTAGCTGAAGATATTTTCATGTTCTGGTGAATCTATAATTGTTCTAAAAAAAGATCAAAAAGCAAAGAATGGGACTTATTTTTTATCATGCAACATTAATAATAAGAAAACAAGAATGGATACATGAGATGCTAACAAAGAAGACTGACAAGAAAGGGATCACCAGTAATAGATAATTATTCCATAATGTAAAAGAGCCAATTTATCAAAGAGACATACAATCTCAATTGTAAATATGCAACTAATAAAAAAATATTGACCTTCATGAAGCAAAACCATGGGAAAGGAAAGCAGATATAGAGAAGTTTAGGAGTATTGCTGTGGATTTTAACAATCTTCTCCCAAAAATTAAAACAATAAATAAAACAAATCGAAAAGGTTAGTAAAAGTAAATAATATTTGGACAATACTGTCATCTAAATAGACCTAATTAATATTTGTAAGAAACTACAACATTGTACTCAAATATAGAATTCATATACTTTTCAAACTTACAACTTATTAACTATATATACCATATAGTGAGCTATAAAACACATCTATTTCAATAAAGTAAACAAAATTATAAAGAATATGTTTCTTATCCACCATAGAATTAAGTTATAAAGAAAAGGGAACTATCTAGAAAAATATAAAATATGTAGAAAACATTCCACGCATTTTTATATAACTCATGAGTTAAGGAAGAACTTACTTTAAAAATAATAGAAATATTCAAACTGAATAATAGTGAAACAAAACTTCAAAAAATTATGGAATGAAACAATAGATCAATGGAACAGAATAAAGAGCCAGAAACAGAAACACACACAAAAAAAGGAGCAAAAAAATTCAATAGAAAAGTTTTTTCAACAAATCATGCTGTAACAAGTGCTCGTTCATTTGCAAAACAAATAAGTCTAGACGAATACTTTACATCTTTCACGAAAATTAACTCAAAATTGATCATAGGCTTAAACACAAAGTGTCAAATTATGAAACTCCTAGAACATAACATAAAAGAAAATCTAGGTGACCTTAAGTTTGATGATAATTTTTTAGACACAAAAACAAAAGCATGATCCATGAAAGAAAAAATTGTTAATTTGGTCCTCATCTGAATTTTTTAAACTCAGTTCATGAAAGACACTATGGCGAGAATGAAAAGACAAGTCATATACTGGGAGAAAATATCTGGAAAAAAAATTATACCTGGTAAAGTACTAGTACTGAAAATTAAAAAAAAAACACTTAAAACGTAAGGATATGAAAACAAAAAACCCAATTGAAAATTGAGTGAAATATCTAAACAAACACCTCATTAAGGAAGATGTACAGATGGCAAATAACCATATGAAAAAATGTTCACCATCAGATGTCATTAGGGAAATGCAAATTAAAACAGTGATGAGACATCGGTACTCACCTATTAGAATGTCTAAAACCCAAGACACTGACAACAACATATGATAGCAAGGATGTGAAGTAATAGGAACTGTAATTTATTGCTGGTGGGAATGCAAATTGGTGCTGTCACTTCGGAAGACAGTTTGGCTGTTTCTTACAAAAAATAAGCATACTTTTTTTGTTTGTTTTAGAAGGAGTTTCACTCTTGTTGCCCAGTCTGGAGTCCAATGGCGCAATCTCGGCTCACCACAACCTCCAACTCCTGGGTTCAAGAAATGCTCCTGCCTCAGCCTCCTGAGTAGCTGTCATTACAGGCATTTTTAGTACTTTTAGTAGAGATGGGGCTTCTCCATGTTGGTCAGGCTGGTCTCGAACTCCTGACTTCAGGTGATCCACCCACCTCGGCCTCCCAATGTATTGAGATTTCAGGAGTGAGCCACCCTGCCCAGACATAAACATACTTTTATTATACGATCCAGCAAGAGTTTCTTGCTCTCTTTCCAAAGGAACTGAAAACACGTCCACAGCGAAACCTGCACACAAGAGTTTACAGCAGCCTTATTCATAATTGCTAAAATATAGAAGTAGCCAAAATGCTCTTCACTAGGTAAATGAATAAACCAACCGTGGCACATGTAGAAAATGAGATATCATTCAGTGATAAAATGAAATGATTTATGAAGCCACAGAGGGACATACCAGAAACTTAAATGTATATTACTAAGTGAAAGAAGCCAATTTGAAAAGACTACATACTGTATTATTTCAACTATATGACACCTGGAAGAGGCAAAACCAGGGAGACAGTAAAAACATCAGTGATTGCCAGGGAATTAGGGAGAGGGAAAAAATTAGGTGGGACAAAGAGGATGTTAAGGGCAGTTAAATGGCTTTGTGTGATATAGTAATGATGGATCCATGCCATTTTACATTTCAAAATTCAGAGAATATGCCACACAGAGTGAAACCTAATACAGACTGTAGACTTGTCAATAATATTGTATCAATATTGGTTCATCAATTGTAGCAAGAATACCACACTCAATTGAGATGTAAATAATGGTGGAAACCAAGTATATGTGGTTGAAGAGGGGATATGTAGGAACTCTTTATACTGTCTGATCAATTTTTCTGTAAATCTAAAATTTCTCTAAATATTAAAGTATGCTAATTCAAAAACAATTATGAAATGCAAGTAAAGCAATATTAAAGGGAAACAAGAATTTCACTGTTTTTGTAAGTAAAAAGAAGAAAGATATTAAATCAGGTGACTATGCTAACATCAAGCTAGTTTAAAAGAAAATGCAAATTAAACCTAAAGTAAGTGGAAGAAAGTAAATAATAACGATAATAGCAAAAGTTGGTGAAATTTTTAAAAAGTCAAACAATAAAAGAAAATTAAAGAACTAAAAGTGGATTTTTCAAAAGATTTATTAATTTTAAAAGCTCATAAATAAGACAATCAATGAAAGAAGAAACACAGATATGCAATATCAGAAATGAAAAAAGAACTTCATTAAAAGTCATAGACATTAAAAGGATTATAAGGAAATTAGATGAAAACTTAATGTCAATATATGCAACTATGTCAATGAAATAGACACATTCCTTGAAAGACAAAAATTGCTAAAAGTGACAGGTTGTAACATTTAAAAAATTCATAAAATGAACTAAATTTAATGAATGTAAATGAATGTAAATAAATATAATAAATATTAATGGCAAATGTCTTCATTGGTAAATGTTACCAAGCATTTAAATAAAGAAATAGTAAAAAATTTACACAAGCTCTGAAAATAGAAGAAAATAATTTGTGTTATTTTATAAGTCCAGTGAAAAACTTTCTCAATAATAAATATGGACATGCAAAACATGGCAAGTCAATAATAAATAACCCAATAAAACAGGGGCAGTAGATTGAACATGTCTTCACAAAAGAAGATAGGATAATAACCAATAAGTAAATGAAATTAAGCTCAGTATCATTAGTCATATGAATAATATCAATTAATTCCACAAGGAGATATCAAGTCACACACATTAGAATGCCTGAAATTAAAAAAGACCTACAAAACTAAACATTAGAAAAGGCATGGAATGGACACACTTATGCATTACTGAAAGCATTGTAAAATGTTACAACTGCTTTGGGAAATTGTTTGGCAGATTGTGATAGATCTGAATAGACATGTACATATGACCCACAGTTCTGCTATTCGTTAGAGAACTTTAAGAAAAAAACAGCTCAAGAATATTTATAGTAGCTTTATTCACAATAGTCAAAGATTAAAAACCTCTCAAAAGTTTATGGACAGGTGACTAGATAAGCATATTTTGGCATATTCATCCAATATGTTACTTAAAACTAATTAGCTATTGATATGTGCTACAACATGGATCAATATTAGATGTGATAGAAGGCAAGATAATACAAAGAAAGAGTCAATACTGTATAATTCTATTCATATTAAATTAAAAACTGGGCAAGATTTTACTAAAGTAGTTGAAATCAGAACAGCTGTTTCTTAGAGAAGATGACATCATTTGGGAAGGGACAAGAAATTACTGTAGATAAAGAAATGTTCTATATTTTTATTGGCATGTGGGAACTTGCATATTCATTTGCTAAATTTCATTGTAGAGTACAGTTAAAATCTATGAATTTTACTGTATATATGTGTATGTTTATGTATGTATATATGTATAATATATACACTATTTATGTGTATATATGTATAATATATATAAATCATTGATGATATGTATTTGAGTCCTTTTCTAGAATCGCTGTTGTCATTTCATGTATTTATCTGTCTATCCTTTCATCAATACCAAGCTGCCTTAATTATTGCTGCCTTAAGATAAGTCTTGAAATCCAGTAACCTTTGTCCTCTGTTCTGTGCAGGAAATGCGCGAGGGGAAAAGAAAAGACACACACACAATACCTTTAATGGTAAACAACCTTTTTCCCATGTAAATGGCAATGCAGATATAATAAGCAAATGATATCATAAGCAAATTGCAATGAGAAGGGGAAAAGGGAAAAGATACATGTATATTTACACTCACCCAACTCTGGAGGATTCATCACCAGACCGAGAAGCAACAGCCTGGGCTCCAGAGTCAGCCACCCATCCGTCCACAGAGAAAGAGAGGTCTCATGAAGCTTCAGCACAGTCTGGGACCCTAGCTCTTTTTGTAAGGACCCTAGCTCTTTTTGTAATGAGTTGTTGGGCATGAGGCTCAGTCACGAGGGCCCTGCGCAACTGGGCTCAAGGAACACAAAAAGGTCAACTTGTTTTTGCAATTGTCTGTTGTTTTTCAATAATTAACGTATAGGAATAGATTGAAATAGATATTTCTCCTAAACAGTGCTGGATGAATGCCTCAAGGGGCCCACACAACCTATTCCTGCATTTGGTGACTACTGTTTGTGTCCACGTTCAGTTGTGTTCAAATTTAGTATTTAACTTTTGCTCCACATCCTCCAACTTTATTCTTTCACAAAATTGTTTGACTATTCTAATTCCTTGTGCTTTTCTATGTAAATTTTATCATTTGCTGCACAGAAGCCTGTTGTAATTTTTATTAGGATTGCAATGAATCTATATATTAATTTGAGGATAATTGGCAACCAAAATTATTTGCTTTTCTAATTCATAAACAAATACAACTCTCCATTTATCTAAGTTGTCATTGGTTTGCTTTTAAGAGTGATGTATAGCTTTAAACAATAGAGATCCTGCTTGTATCTTATAATATGTATAAGTAAGTATTTGGTGCTATTATAATTACTTTAAAAAGTAGATTTTGAATTCATTGTTTTTGCAATAATTTTTATATATTTACCTTATATCCTGCAATCTTGTTAAACTCACTTATAAGTTCTCGAAGGTTTTTCTGGTAGATTACATGGGAGATTCTATGTATATAATCATTAATAGAAACAGTTTTATTTCTGTTGTTTAAATCTGTTTGCCTTTTATTTCTTTTTTTGTCTTATAATACTGGCTTGAAATTCAGATATGATGTGGAAAGAAGCATTGAGAATAGCATTAGGAGACAACCATTCAGCATTTCACAGTTAAGCATTATTTTAACTATATTTTTAAAATAGATTGCCTATTCAGTTTAAGGAAGCTTACTTCTATCCTTAGTGCACTAAAAGATTTAATTTAAATGAATGTTAATTTTTCTTTTTTTCTGTAGCTATTGAGACAAACATGTAAGTTTCCTTGTTTGGTCTGTTAATATGTGCCACAATACACGGCTTGATTGTCAAATATCAAACCAGCTTTGCATTCCTTGGCTAATCTCCACTTAATTGAAACACATACTTTTAAGACCATCACTTTCTTCTCAGTGCAATTTTAGTTGAATCTCCAAAGGTTTTCTTTTTTTTTTTTTTTATTCTAGATAAAGACAAATGAAGGTTCTGGGTGGTGACACAGAAGTACTGAGAGAGTGGTGCATCCAAAGAGGACATGGAAGCTCTGCCTCACCCCAGCGCCATACTTTGCCCTATACATGTCTTCCTCTTGGCTGTTACTGAGTTGTAGTTGTGTCCTTTATAATGAAATCAGTAAACCTAAAACTAGTAAATCTGTCTGCAGCTCAGATACTGAGAGTGGCTTTCATTAAGGCCAATAAAGAAAACCCTGGTCTCACACAATACATTGTTTTGGCAACTTTAGAGAAAAATAATATAAACATTAAGATCACAGGATTTCTTCTTCTTAAGGTAGCTGTTAATGTATAATAGTAGATAATTGAATGACTAGAGCCAGAATTACAGGATGTAAATGAAAGGCACAAGCACTTATACAAATTCTCAGTAAGTTTCCAGTGAGCTCAATGACAGAGTGAGGATTCTGCAGGCAATTAAGGATATAAAGACTGCAATAAAAGAGCTCGATATAGTGAATAATGTCTTCAAGAAATATCAATACCAGAACCACAGGCACTTGAACACCAAAAGAAAGTATTTTTAAAGTATTCTAAAAGTTTCAATGGTATTCTGAAAACTTATTTCAAAGATGACAAAGCAACAAGTGTTCTCAAGTGTTTATTGATTAACTCATCAAACAAACTTGATTTTTCAGGCACTAAAAATTGCGGCCTAAAAGTTCTATGTTGGATGTGCTTCCAGCAGCGTGTCAAATGTCTTTATCTGTAAATTTTCATGTTTGACTGTACAAATTATGTCTTCCTTAAAGAGGTATAATGAAGGATTTTAAATGAGATTGTGGCTTTTTTTACCATATTTTTGTAAAAAGTTGTATAATCATAGTTTCACACCAAAGATTTTGCGTCACTTTTGCTCTGATCATTTTTTAAGAATTATAGATCAAAAAAGTATGCCTTAAGATGTCATTATATTCCATTTTGAAAAAGAATTATAAATATTCTTGTTTGTTTCTGACATTTTAAGATCAAAGTCATATGCTGCAAGTGAATGTATTTAACAGTATTTGGTGGAAAATAGTTTATGTATGTTTAAAAAGATAATCATAATTGGAAAATAATAAGAACATCTATTTATTATTCCATTTGTTTAACAATTGTCTTCTTAAATTTTATAATAAGGAGTACATAAGAAGTACACTAACATGAAGTACATAAAAGTTCACCAAATACACCAGTATTACAGGAGTCAGTAAAGAATTCCTGAAGAAGTTATTCATAACCTGAAACCTGAAAGATAAGTAAGACAATCTATTGAAGTACGTCTAAAATTAGACAGGAAGAATATTTCTACTAACAAAGAAGTTTATTGGCAAGCTCATAGTCTACGTTGCTAAGATAAAGAGATCCCACCAATCTCTAAAGGAATTATTGTTTATTTTTCTCTCTAATGTGAGTTTGGAGATAGGATATGTCATGGAGCAGACAAGCTACTTCAATACATGGGATTATGAATGGCTGAAACCTTTTCATCTTTTCCTTCGTCATTTTTTGAGTGTTTTCCTCACTGAAGGATTCAAGTTAACTCAAGTTTATATACACATTTTATCCATGGAGAATGGCAGAAAAGAGAGGAAATGTTCAGGATAACTGGCTCACGTTTAAGTTGTAGATAACTTAGAAGCTGTATACAATGCTTCCGTTCATACTTCATATGTTATTTATTTAAGATAAATTATATGGGAAAAACTTTGAAAGCATGGAACTTAAAAAAAAACTGGAATGATTTCTCAATGCAGTCTATAAGATGACTGTCCCTGTTTTGTTCATCGTTTTTCTTTTTTTGCTGTTGTTTGTTGTGATTGTTGTTTTGTGACCATTTCTCCCCAAGAGAAGGTTAAAAAGTTAGAAATCCACCAAAACAATGTGTACCCTTCTTTGATGTCCTCCTTTTCTTCTAGTCATAGTTTCTGATGAATACATGCTTGGTCTGAATAACTGTGTATAAACAAAGAGGATGTATTGCTATGCAAGACATTGTCATTTAATTTCTATTTTTAGACTTAGAGTGAAAAAGAAGTTTGCTCAAATTTAGGTCCCAGAAGCAATTAAATGAAAAAAAATGTGTATACGAAAGCGTAATATTGCTTAGATGTGCTAGTAGAGTCATAAATTAAATCTCAGCATATGCATTATAAATTGTATACAGAACTTGATTTTGTTGATATTTAAATAAGTATAAAGAGCATTTAGTGCAAAGTGCCTTATCAAGCAGTATTCAACTTTAATAATTATGAGCAAAACCATAGGTATTTTGTAGAAATATCAACACTTTAATTAATTACTTGTGTTTGCTAATAAACTTTGCATTTATCCTTGTGAAATTAACCATTTGAAGTAATCTGTGACTTGGGTAACATGGAAGGATATCTTGCTTATTTAGTTCTGTGAAGTGAAGCACAGCTTCCCTCCCCAGCACTCACTCACCACTGTGCTCATCTATCATAGCTTTCCTTTCCCATTAGAGCCTTCACTCAAACTCTTCTAATCATTTTGCATTGTATTTGTTCAGTTCCTCTAATAAGCTCCTTGGAGGCCATAATATTGTTCTATTAATTTCTGTCTCCCACAGCCACAAATTAAGCAATCAAATTTTTTTGAAAGGCATTGTGAGGTTTGCTTATTTTTCTTAATTTTTCCGTTCCAAAGTGCCCTTGTGTTCACCATAATTCATGCTACTGAAAACAAATTTTTCTTGAATCGCCTGGTGTTAGCAATTGAAACTAAAATTATATGGTATAGAATGAGCTAAATGGCCACTTCATTATTTGTCCATTCTAAACATCTTAATAGTTGTGGACTGCCCCATCCATACTCAGCTGTATTCCTTCCTAGTTTTGTCAGTCCTAGAAACAAGTCAGATGATGTTCAGGCAAGGGCATTAATGAATATAGTGAAATGACAGAGATAATGACCTTGTCTATTTGCATTCTCTAACTATCCTTGTTCAACTAAGAGCATATAATAACTTCAAAAGTGAAGAATTTGATATCAGAAAATAAATACTCATGGAAAGTGATTGTTTAATTTGAATTTTTAAATATTTATTAAATTCCTATTACTACAGTCTACTTATTAAATTATCTCTTTTGTACCAATATAAGAGAACACCAGCAATATAACCACTCTAACGTAAGTTATTATTCTAAACGCATACTTTACTGACATTTGTTTGCCCTCAGAGCAGGTCTATTAATTTTTTTTTTAATTTATAGTGCTACAGTATTTTCCTACTTCAGGTTAGGTCACCTTGCAAAGTAGGCACTTACGAAATTATAGATAAAATAGGAACAAATGAAAGGTTACTAGTGAAAAGAAGCAATTGTTCTCTTAGTCTTTTCTCCCACAACGTTAGACTTTGTTTTCCAATATACTAAAATCTAAATTTCAAGAGGCTATTTCAACTGCTATTAAATAAGCTTTAAAGCATGCTTATCCCAGAATAAAGTTTTCACACACTTAGAAGTTTTAGTAAAACCATATAAGATCAACTAAGTACTTATAATTGTTTTCTAAAAAATATTCTTGGGCTCGATAGAAATTTTAAGGCAAACCTAGGTAGCTTTAAGCAGCTAATTAACATCCAGAGAGCTCGGCATATTAGACTATAATCAAATGCTGTTGATTTTGGTTACCTGCCATATAAAATGCATAGGCCCTGACTTATTCAAGGGAATAATGGAGCACGTTTTGGAGAATATGAGATTGTGATTAATGCATCAAAGTACCACAGCAGAATGAGAAGGCCAGTCCCAGCTTTAATTACTTCACAGAAGCAGCTGTTCACCCATTATAGGGCATGAGTGTCATTGGCATCCTCTCTGTCTTCACCCCACAGATGCGGATGTAATGTCTCCAGGTGATGGAGCACAGCTGCTCAGTGGCGGTGCATCCCCAACGGAGCCAGTGGCTGGCTGCGGCTGTGGAACGGCAGTGTCTGTCAGGCTGCCCTCCAGCATCGTCACAGAAGTACAGTCAGATTCATTTTATGGCAAGGATATGTGCATATCTCTCTCAGGAGTCCTGCCACTGAAGAAAGACTTTCAGAAGTCACTTACTCCTGGGCTCAGGTTTCCCAGCAGGCAGTGTGAGGAACATCTGGGTGGTCAGTTCCTAAAGGATCCTACTTTCTGCAGCCAGGAAATCTTTGTCTTCCCAGAGATTATCAATGATAAAGCATAGCCCAAAATAACTGCTTCAAAACAATACAATTATTAGAAAAAAATGCTCTTTAATGCTATTTGAATAGGCATGATCTTTCCTAGGAACTGTGTGTAACCATAAAGGAAAAGTGAGACAGATACAGTGGATAGGAGTTATAAATTCTTGCAAAACAGGAGTTACCATAAATAAAGTTGAAAACAGAAACAAGAGAAAATGTTTGCTGGGTAAATAATAGATGAAGAATTTAGCTTTGCTTATATACAAAGACTGACTGTTAATAAGAATGTGACAAACAATCTAATTGACATGTGGACAAACAGCATGTGATAGATTGTACACACGGCCACGGAATTTTACAAGTCCTGTCGTATAAGTGGAGAGCATTTTCCTAATTTTCACATCTTTTCTGGCTTTGTGATTTGCTTTGACCAATAGAATATAGTCAGGGTCAAACAATGCTAATTCTTCTTCTTTTTAATTTAAACTTTTAGATACGGGGTGACATTTGCAAATTTGTTATATGGGTATATTGCATGATGCTGAGGTTTGAGGTATGGCTCCCATCACCCAGGTAGTAAGCATATTATGGGATAGGTAGTTTTTCAACCCATGTTCACCTCCCTCCCCCGCCCTTTTAGCCTTGGCAAAGGAGGTTTGGCTGAGTCCCTAAAAGCAATTGCAACAAAAACAAAAATTGACAAGTGGGACTTAATTAAACAGCTTCTGCCCAGCAAAAGAAACTATCCACAGAGTAAACAGAAAACCCACAGAACAAGAGAAAATATTTGCAAACTGTACATTCAAAGACGATCTAATATCCAGAGTCTATAACAAACTTAAACAAACCAACAGGCAGAAAACCACCCCATTGAAAAGTGGGCAAAGGACATGAACAGACACCTCTCAAAAAAAGACATAGAGGCAATGCAAATTCTACGCAAAAGCCTCAAGAATCCTTGCAGTGGCTTTTAGACTTCTCTGGTGAGTTCTTCTGCTTTTGGAACAGAGACAATTTATTTCAAAAGTGCCAGGGAAATCTGCTTGAAAATGAAGGCTATTTGGACTGAGCCACTGCTATCATGCCCGCTGACATCATGCCAACCTTTGGACATGTGCTGTAAGGGCATAATAGACCACCTAATTCCCAGCAAGCCTCCACAGTACCACACACTCAGAAAAATGATAAACATTGCTTTGCACAAAAGCTAACTGATAGGGAATATGACCATGTGATTTACAAAGAAATGTAAATCAACAGTAAACCAGGATATTATGCTAAGATTTACTAACTACTAAGGAAATCCAAACATACACATTATAAGATTCATTATAAATTTTTTTTATTTAATTGGGAACAAAATCATTGAAGACTAGAAAATATCCACAGCCAGCAAGTATGAGTAAATTAGGTACACATGCAATTTATCTGGAATATAAATCAGTGCAAACTTTGTTGAAAGTAATTTAGTAGTTCCACTTCTATCATTCTCTCTCATAGAAAGAATGGCACGAATGTGCAGAGGTCTTTGTAAAGATACTCATTGCAACATGGTAGTGAAATAAAAAGAATCAACATATTTCAAAAATTGGATTTCACTGTAATTGATAAAACAAGAATGTAATGGGAGCTTAAATGGCATATTGTTTTTCTCTATCACATACAAGAGGCTGATAGGCAGCAGTAAGATCATGAAAGGAGCTTGGTCCTACAATCTTGTCATCACACAGTCTTCAATGTGAGACTTCAGTGGTTTAAAGTATACAGCATGTTCATACATTAAAATAGTATTTTCTATGAATAATATTATTAATCAATATAGCTGATCCATCTACATAGACTGTCCTGGAAAGACATTCAAGAGATATTTTTAGATAATAAAAGCAAATTGGCAGAACATTGTGTATATACAGATATGGGTAGATGTGAATCAATCTTTATAAACTTCATAACATTTTAACAATATAAAGCAATATAAAGTATAAGATATTTTCATATTAATTTACTTGCATTTTTATTTTGATAAATATACATATCATCAAATTTACTATTTTATTTATCTTACAATTCAGTGGCATTTAGTACAATCACATGTTGTGTGACCATCACCATTATCTATTTCCAAAATATTTTCATCATCTCAAAAACAAATCCTACACTCATTAAGTCATCACACTCCATTCTCTTCTCTCACATCTGGAAACCACTAATCTGTTTTTTTTTTCTCTGTAAGTGAACCTATTTTGGATATTTCACATAAATGGAGTCATATAATATGTTGCTTATTGTGTCTGGCTTCTTTCACACAGCATAATGTTTCCAAGGTTTATTTATGTCATAGTATGCATCAGAACGTCACATCTTTTTATGTCTGAATAATATTCCATTATATGGATATTTTGTTTACCCATTAGTCAGTTGTGAATATTTGAGTTGTTTCTGCCTTTGGGTATTATGAATAAAGTGCTATGGACATTTTTGTACAAATTTTGTTTGAACACCTGCTTTTAATTCTTTGTAGTATGTAACTAAGTTTGAAATTGCTGGGCTATATATAAATTCCATGTATAATGTAATTAGGAACTACCAAACTGCTTTTCACTTTGCATTCCAGCAACCTATGAGAGTTCAAATTTCTGCACATCCTTGCCAACACTTGATATTAAAAATAATAGTAATCATAGCCACCTAGTGAAGTGGTATATCATTGTGGTTTTGATTAACATTTCCCAAATTACTAATGATGTTGAACATCTTTTCACGTGCTTGTTAATTATTTGCATGTCTTCTCCGTAGAAGTATATACTCAAGTCCTTTCTTAATCTTTTATAATTTTTGATTTTTTTGTCTTTCTGTTGTTGATCTGTAAGACTTTATATATATAAACTCAAATATATGTGTGTATATATATATTATATATATATGTATTTTGGATGCTATATCTTTATAAGAAAATTTACAATCGTTTTTCACATTCTGAGGGTCATCTTTTTACATTCTTGATAGTGTTACTTGATGCATATAGATTTTTAATTTTGATAAAGTCCAAGCTATCTATTTTTTTAATTGTTGCTTTTGCTTTTCATGTGATATTAAAAATACATTGTCAATCTAATTTCATAAAGATGTAAACTATGTATTCATCAAGAGTTTCATAGTTTTCATTTTTATGCTATGTCTTTGATATACTTTCTATATAGTGTGAGGTAAGAGTACAATTTAATTCTTTCACATGTGACTCTTCAGTTGTTTCAGAACCATTAGCTGATAAGACTATATTTTTTCTATTGAATGGCCTTGGCACCCTATCAAAATCAATCAATCTCAGACATACAGGTTTATTTCTGCACTCTAATATTCTATTGCATTGATCTGCACTCCTCTGCTTGTGACATTACCACACTGTTTTCAGTATTGTAGCTTTGTAGAAAGGTGTAAAACCAGGAAGTGTGTTTCCTCCTGATATGGTTTGGCTCTGTGTCTCCACTCAAGTATCATTTTGAATTGTAGCTCCCATAATTCCCACGTGTTGTGGAAGGGACCCGGTGGGAGGTAATTGAATCATGGGGGCTTGTCTTTCCTGTGCTGTTCTCATGATAGTAAATAAGTATCGGAATATCTGATGGTTTTACAAAGGTGACTTCCCCTGGACATGCTCTCTTGCCTGCCACCATGTAAGACGTGACTGCTCCTTTTTTGCCTTCCACCATGATCTTGAGGCCTCCCCAGCCACGTGGAACTGTGAATCCATTAAACTTCTTTCCTTTATAAATTACCCAGTCTTGGGTATGTCTTTATTAGCAGCATGACAGCAGACAATACACCTCCAAAGTCGTTCTTCTTGTTCAAGTTATTTTTGGCTACCCAGAGTTCCTTGAAATTTCATATAAATTGTAGGAATGATGTTTCCATTTCTGCAAAGATGGATGTTAAGCATTTGATAGGGATTATATTGAATCTGTAAATGGCTTCGGCTAATATTGCCATCTTCATAATATTAAATCTTAGAAACCATGACCATAAGATGTCTTCCATTTATTCAGCTTTTTCTTAATTTTTTTCACTAATATTATGGAGTTTTCTGTGTGCATGTCTTGTTCCACCTTGGATGAATTTATTCCTCAGTATTTTATTCTTGAGATGTGATTATACACTGTATTATTTTCTAATTTTCCTTTTGCATCTTTCACAAATAGAAAACTTTTAAACATAATTAAAAATCGGATGTGTTAATGAAAGGAAGCTCAGAAGTGGTAACAGCTTTACTTTGTTTTTACATAAGAAAATAATGGGATTTTTTAAACTTTGCTTTCTGTGATTTTCTGCATTTTTCATACAAAAATTTAAGAAGCAAAACATTGCACACATATAAACTCCACTGACATAAAGATGCCTCAAGGTGACTGTAAGGATTCCTGTATCCTTTTGCCATAATTAAGCCCTGGGACTATTTTTAAGCCCGCGTCTGCTTTGCTGCTGCTTTTTCCTTTTCGCCAAACCCCAGAGACCCAGCCAGCTCTCCTTTTCCCTTGGTAGTTCCAACCACAGACTCAATATATTGGTGTCCATCTTCTCTCTTATACTCTCCACCAAATTAGCCTTTGAGTGTAATGCCTCATACAGGCAGTTAGAATTTCTTAAGCTCTTATTACATGAGAGAGAAGTTTATTTTCAGATCATTCTAATAGCTTGGATGGGGGCAGGGGGTAGTTAGAGTCAGAACCTGATTACTAGAATAGACAATCTTAAAATAAATGAAAGGATTCTTTTAATGAGAAAACAGTGAATTGAAAGCCTTTGACCTTATATTGCTACTTATAACTAAATGAAATCAAATCAGGAAATAAACATAAAACTGTATTTCATGGTGTTGCTTTTCCTCCTCTCCCCTTTTCATAAATTTTCTTTGTTCTTCTGGTGATTTGTGATTTTTCAGGATTAATCCTTTTGAGAATTCTTTCATCACCTAAGAGAAACTAAATCTTATCTTAGGTAAGGTTTTGTTTAGGAAGCTTCTTTGTTTTAACCTGATTGTATTTTCTTTTATCTTAGCCTCTCTTTCTTTGAAAAAGTCACCTTTATCTTTTGAAATTCATCCACCTTTAAGCTTAATATTACAAAAATATGTATCTATATAAACATATATATTTAATCATTTAAAGGCTTTTATTTTTCTATTTTCCTTTTAAAAACTCCTTTGAAGTTTCCCCTGCTGTCTGCTATGTAGAGGGAAAATAGCCAGCAATAATTGAATAGATTTGAACATAGGTATGAGAGAGAGGCTGAAGGTAGGGATAAATGACAGGTAGCTATTCCAGTAGTGAGGTAAGGAATGCAAAACTTCTCTAGCTAAGCAGGGCAATCATTATTCTCTTAGAGCAAAAATCCTTTTAGTTGCTAAATTCAGTAACTTTTTAATTACTGTGGTTAGTAGTATATGTGTGTGTGCATGTGTAGAACGAGTAAAAGAGTAAATATGGTTTTCAAAAATATAAAATATATCATTAGTAATCAACTTAAAATGTGTAATTTAAGTATACTTGTATAAAGTACTGCATTCTCAATGAATTTTCTAAAGAAATAACTTATTATAAGCTCTGGTATCTACCCACCTCTCTGGAAATGGTCTAACTTGAATCATCTGTTCCCTTCCTCTCCATTTCATGTCTTAGAAGTTTCTTTCCAGTTTTATTTTGATTCAGAGATTTTTAAATTATTCTTTTTTTGTGTAGTTGAGGTTGATTTAAATACAGGATTTCTGAAGTATGGAAAAAGATTGGCCTGTGATAGAAAGTTCAAAGGAAATTTTGTTCCATTATGAATACCAAGTACAAAACAGGCAAATTGTTCCTTAGAATTTTGTGGGTTGATAAGCGACACACAGAATGAAACCTGAAGTATTCTAATCATGTCGTCAGATTCACCTCTGCCCCTTTCCATGATATTTGATGTATTCAGCAAATTGGAGAAACATTCAATTTTTCCTTTCTTATTCATTAAATGCTGACTTGCTGGCTCCCGTCAATCTGCAGCTCTCAAATCATGCTACTGTCACCAGAAAATAGAAAATGGCACGGCAACAAATTCAAAACTGACTCTGAGCTTCAAATGACTATATTTTATTTTAAAAAACTAATCAAAGAAATATCAGTTGAAATGTATTAGCTGAGTGTCTTCACAGTTTCAGTTCATTTGCTCCCTCTTAACTAGTAGGTCTTGCCTATTCTCTGCTGCTGTTGCTTTCTGGTTTTTTTGTTTGTTTGTTTGTTTTTTGACACAGTCTGACTCTGTCACCCAGGCTGGAGTGCAGTGGTGTGATCTCAGCTCACTGCAACCTCTGCCTCCCGGGTTCAAGCGATTCTCCTGCCTCAGTCTCATGAGTAGCTGGGACTACAGGCACCTGCCACCATGCCTGGCTAATTTTTGTATTTTTAGTAGAGACGGGGTTTCACCATATTGACCAGGCTAGTCTCGATCTCCTGATCTTGTGATGCACCTGCCTCGGACTTCTAAAGTGCTGGGACTACAGGTGTGAGCCGCTGTGCCCAGGTGCTTTCTGGGTCCTTTCTAAGAACATCAAGGTAATCAACCAGGGAAGAAAATGAAAGATATAAAAAGAGAAATGCAGCCAAAAATATAAATTTTTCCTAGTAAGAGGATCTCCAGTGCAGCAAAATTCATGTATTCTCTGTTAGGGATATTGCAATGGGGAATTTTGGAAAAAGAGGGAAGAAAGTTTTTAGAACTACTTTTGGGTGAATAAAATAAAAAGCAAGTAAAACAAAGGAAATATTAAAATTTGCATGACCTCTCCTGTCTTTCTAGCCATCTCTAGAGAGACATTGTCAGAATGTATGCACTTTAAACAAAATTTTCCAGAAAATTCTGATTTTCATTTCTTGTCTTCCACACCCTCAACCTTGGCCAACTGTTCTACCAGGTAAGGGAATACATGGAGACAATATTTGAATGGCCCATCTTGAATGGTAATTTAGTTTAATGCTTTTTCCTCCACAATGTTTCATTTATCTTATGAAGTGTTCCCCTATGTTAAAAGGGTAATACATAGCGAGAAGGAGATACATGAAAAATCTTCATCTACAATCTTGGCCATCTTTTGCTGTGTATCTCAACAAAATTATGTCTTTTGATAAATTTGAGATGACAGGTGCTAACAAATCATTGCTAACAATGAAATTAGAACAAAAACACTAACAACTAAAAATTATTAAAATTATAGGGGAAAAAACCCAGCACTGAATAAGTAATTCTAAAGGAAATGAAGGTTTTCATCCCACTTTATTTTTCACAGTAGAGGTTGAAAGAAAAAAGGAAAAAAATAGTAATATAATAACCTTTGTAGTAGTAGGAAGTCCCAGTGGCTCTTCTCTTCATGAGAGCTTTGTTTCTGTTTCTTTCATTAATAAAAGCTGTCAGCAGATAAAATGAAACGAACAAACAAAAAATCCAAAAATCAGTTTTTGAATCTTTTCTAGGTAATGAGGTTTACTGTGAGAAAACACATGATGTAGTCATTTTATGACCCGTTATGTTATTAGACAGTGGAAGCATTCTATTGTGTTAGATTCCCTTATTGCATTTCTAATAAAACCATAGGCAACAGTTCTAAATGGCATGTGTTGTTTACTTCAAGGCTTTTGTTAGTGACAAAAATAAATTATAGTAGCATATAATAATACATGGTTTTGGTCATTTCACTTGCTTTGAACATATTTTGGGATTTGTGCTAAGTTTTAACCAATAAGCTAAAGAAAACCTTAATAGAAACAGTTATGGGATACAGCATCATTTTTTATGCCTTTGTAGGTGTACTAAGTGATAGAATCAAACATTTTTATAATTTTCTATAGGTAAGAAAAGTCATGTGACATTATCAAACAAATGCTTGTAATTCTCTAATGCAATTTTACATATTATAGAACAGACCTAAATAGGTAAACAGCTTGTTTACTTGTTTAAAATAATATACCTTTCCTCTAGTATACCAGAAAATAAATGGAATTTTTTTGAGTCTTACTTTAGTAACTCTCAAATAATCTCTTATTTCTAATAGGATTATCCTTGGATTTGAATTCTTACCAGCTTTGCCAGTTCTAGTGATCAGCTGGTTCTCTTGAGTGAACTGAACTGTGTGTGTGTTATGGCTCCCTTATGATCTCTTAGAATGAATCTGTTCTCAATCAAGACTTTAAGTCAAATCCTTGACCTACATGTAAAATTTAGTATTTTTAAATTAACCCATACAAATATTTATTTTATCTGTAAAATTAGAGGGTTGGACAAAATCATTTATAAAATCCTTTATAGCTCCATTTATTCAGAGAGAGGTTTTCTTTCTCTTTCCTAATTTGGTAATCAGATTTTGTGACTCAAGTGAAATGATTCAAAACTAGCAGTAGTGAACCCATTATACATATAGAAGGCAATACTTTTTTTGAAGCCAGGAAATCATTGAGCTATATTTTAAGATAACAGTAAACATATTTATATGCTGATGTAATCATTTATTCATCCAACAATTATTAATTACTGAGCTCCTTCATGCCATTGACTTTTTTGGTGTTGAGATTCCCAAATGAACATGAATTTTGACCTTGAGCTGGAACCAAAAGACTCCAACTCAACATTATAAATTATTTAATGAAATATTTATAGTAGTAACTTAAAAATGATTATAATATGTGCTCATATAAAAAGTAAAATCTTCAGTAAAACTTAGTGCTTACCCAGTAAAAGAAACTATCATCAGAGTTAATAGACAACCTATACAGAATGGGAGAAAATTTTTGCAATCTGTTTATCTGACAAAGATCTAATACCCAGAGTCTACAAGGAAATTAAAAAAATTTACAAGAGAAAAACAACAAAAAAAATTTAAAAATGTGCAAAATACATGAACAGACACTTCTCAAAAAAAGACACTCATGTGGCCAATAAACATAAGAAAAACAGCTCAGCAGCACTAATTTCTCATTAGAGAAATGCAAATCCAAACCACAATGAGATACCACCTCATGCCAGTCAGAATGGTGATTATTAAAAAGTCAAGAAACAACAGATGCTGGTGAGGCTGTGTAGAAAAAGGAATGCTTTTACACTATTGGCAGGAGTGTTAATTACTTCAACCATTGTGGAGAACAGTGTGGTGATTCCTCAAAGATCTAGAAGCAGAAATGCGATTTGACCCATCAATACCATTACTGAGTATATACCCAATGGAATATAAATCATGCTATTATAAAGATACATGCACAAGTATATTTACTGCAGCACTATTCACAACAGCAAAGACATGGAATCAAGTTGAAAAGTCACGTGGTAGAAACCTTCACAGCTGAATCTTTCTGGGCCTCAGTGATAACACTTATCTCTAAAATTCCATATTTTTTTGGCTTACACTTTAATTAGGTAGGAGCCCTTTCATGGCATGCTCTTACATTTACTATCAAAATAGCCCTTGTTCCACATGTCTGGGATCCAGTGTGTGTTTCTGCTGCTTGCTGAATATATCGTTTCAACCATGTAATTGAGAACTTAGGAAGAAACTATGGGATGTGTTTAAGTATATTATACCCACTTTGAGATCAACTGGGGACAAAAATTCCATTAATCACCTGATCTCTATGAGTCACTATGCTGACTACTGTACTACGGTATTGTTTTGGAGCTCAAGGAATTAACGATAATTTAGCATCTTTGTCCATTAATATTTAAAAGTTTGGCTATTTCCTCTTCTTCAGTGTATAGTTGCCATAGTGAGGCTTCAAGTTCCTCTGGTGCAGGCCAAATTTGGCTTAGTAACTTTTCTTTTTATTAATTAAGAAAATTTTGGGGCCAAGATGGCCACCTAGAAGAAGTGGTGATCAGAGGCTCCCATAAAAAGAATCATAACAGCATTTGAAACCTGAACCAGCAACTGATGTGTCCAGGTTCTGTCATCAGAACTGACTATGAGGCTGGCGTGACCCTCAGAGAGGAAGGAAGAGCAGTGCGGTGCTGGAGGCCACCTGTGAGTTTCAAGCCCCCTAAGGTTTCAGGCCCATAGAGATCAGAGTTCTGTCCTGAGTCTCTGGCTGAAGTTCTCAGAGTTCCTGTAGGGCGGCCCCACCCAGTGAGGAGGGATGGGTCAAGGTCAGGCCTGAAGAGGCATTCTGTCTATAGTCTGACACAGCCAGTGTGTTGGGCTGTGGGGGATACCTCTTGGGGACCAAGCCATGCAGCCTGAGAGCCACATGGGGCAGGGGAACTTCCACCCCCAAACCAAGTGAGGTGGTTAGTGAGTGTGCTACCCAGCCTGGGAAACGTGCATGGAACTGTGCAACCCATGGATTGGAAGATCCCACTCATGAGCCCATGCCTCCAGGGCCTAAGGTCCCAACCACAGAGCCAAGCAGATTCTCAACAGCCACTAAGCTAGAATCTGCTTAAGCCTGCTAAACATCTCGGGGGAAGGGTGACCAGCACCACAGCTGTGGCTGTCTGTTGTCTAAGGCATTTGAGCTCCTTGAGGAAGGGGCAGTAGCCAACACTGGGACTGATAGTCACCTAACACAGTGAACTCCCAGGGCAGGGGAAGGCTGGCAGCCATCTCTATAGCTCCAGGCCACATTTTTCCCCTACTGGAGCTGGGGAGGCTGCATGGCTTGGTCCCAAAGAGGTATCCCGCACAGCCTAACTTACTGGCTGTGTCAGACTGTAGACAGAATGCCTCTTCAGGCCTGACCTTGATCCATCCCTCCTCACTGGGTGGGGCCTCCCTACAGGAACTCTGAGAACTTCAGCCAGAGGCTCAGGGGCAGAACTCTGATCTCTATGGGCCTGAAACCCAAGGGGGAGGGGTGGCCACAGTCTCCACGAGCCAGCCGACTTAGTCTTTCCTCCTGCTAGTTCTGAGGAATCCGGAAAGCGAGTGGGTTTCCCCCCAGCGAAACACACCCCCTCCACCGAGGGACAGTCAAAGTGCTTTGTTAAATATGTCCTGCTCCCCCATGCCACGAAACTGGGTGAGACCCTCCAACAGGGGTTATCAGACACCCTGTACTGGAGCATTCCTACCGGCATCAGGTCAATGCCTCTAGAGGTCAGAGATCCCAGAGGAAGAAGCAGGCACCCATCTTTGCTGTTCTCCAGTCTTCTTGAGTGATATCTCTGGATGTGAGAGTAAACCAAATGAATAGCACCTGAAGCAAACACCCAGCAAACCACAGCAGCCCTACAGAGGAGGGACCTGACCATTGCAAGAAAAAGAAACAAACAGAAAGCAACAACAACAGCATCAACAAAAAAAGTCCCCACCAAAACCCCATCCAAGGGTCAAAGGTGGGTAGTAACAAAATCTGCTGAGCTAAAGGAGTATGTTAGTAGCCTCAAAGATTGAAACTAGACAAACTCATGAAGAAGAGAATGAATCAACAAAAAAACACTGGAAACCCAAAAGACCAGAGTGCTTCTTCTCCTCCAAATGATAGCAGTGCCTCTCCAGCAAGGGATCAGAACTGGACAGGGGATGAGATGGACGAATTGACAGAAGTAGGCTTCAGAAGGTGGGTAGTAACAAACTTTGCTGAGTTAAAGGAGTATGTTATAACCCAACGCAAAAAGGCTAAGAACCTTGATAAAATGTTACAGGAGCGGCTAACCAGAATAACCAGTTTAGAGAGGCAAATAAACCACCTAATCAAGCTAAAAACGCAGCATGAAAACTTTGTGAAGGATACAAAAGTATCAATAGCCAACTCAACGAAGCAGAATAAAGGATATCAGAGTTTAAAGACTATCTTGCTGAAAAGAGGCATGCAGATAAGATTAGAGAAAAAAAAATGAAAAGGAATGAACAAAGCTTCTGAGAAATACAGGACTATTTTAAAAGACTGAAACTACAAGTGATGGGAGTACCTGAAAGAGATGGGGAGAATGGAACCAAATTGGAAAACACGCTTCAGGATATTACCTGGGAGAACTTCCCCAACCTAGCAAGATAGGCCAACATGCAAATTCAGAAAATAGAGAGAAAACCAGTAAGATGCTCCATAAGAAGATCATCCCCAAGACACATAATCATCAGATCCTCCTAGGTCGAAATGAAAAACAAACAAACAAACAAAAAAACAAAACATGTTAAGAGCAGCCAGAAAGAAAGGCAAGGTCACCTACAAAGGAAAGCCCATCAGAATAACAGCAGACATATCAACAGAAACCCAACAAACCAGAAGAGAGTGAGAGCCAATATTCAACATTCTTAAAGAAAAGAATTTTCAACCCTGAATTTCATATCCAGCCAAACTAAGTTTCATAAACAAGGAGAAATAAAATCTTTTCTAGACAAGCAAATGCTGAGGGATTTCATCACCACCAGGCCTGCCTTGCAAAAGCTCCTAAAGGAAGCACTAAATATGGAAAGGAAAAACAAATATGATTCTACATATAGAAAACCCCATTATCTCAGCCCCAAAATGTCTTAAGCTGATAAGCAACTTAGGCAAAGCCTCAGGATACAAAATCAATGTGCAAAAACCCAAGCATTTCTATACCCCAACAATAAACAAGCAGAGAGCCAAATCATGAATGAACTCCCATTCACAATTGCTGCAAAGAGAATAAAATACCTAGGAATACAACTTACAAGGAATGTGAAAGACCTCTTCAAGGAGAACTACAAACCACTGCTCAATGAAATGAGAGGACACAAACAAATGGAAAAAAAATTCCATGCTCATGGATAGGAAGAATCAACACCCTGAAAATGGTCATACTGCCCAAAGTTCTATTCCCATCAAACTACCATTGACATTTTTCACAAAATTAGGAAAAACTACTTTAAATTTCATATGAAACCAAAACAGGGCTCATACAGCCAAACAATCCTAAGCCAAAAGAACAAAGCTGCAGCATTACACTACCTGACTTCAAATTATACTACAGGGCTACAGTAACCAAAACAGCATGATATTGGTACCAAAACTGACATATAGACAAATGAAACAGAATAGAGACCTCAGAAATAACACCACATATCTATAACTATCTGATCCCCGACAAACCAGACAAAAACTAGCAACAGGGAAAGGATTTTCTATTTAATAAGTGGTGCTGGGAAAACTGGCTAACCATACGCAGACAACTGAAACTGGAGTCCTTCCTTACACCTTATACAAAAATTACCTCAAGATGGATTAAAGACTTAAATGTGAAACCCCAAAACCTAAAAACCCTGGAATAAAACCTAGGCTATATCATTCAGGACATAGGCATGGGCAAAGACTTCATGATGAAAATACCAAAAGCAATTGCAACAAAAGCCAAAATTGACAAATGGGATCTTATTAAACTAAGGAGCTACTGCACAGCAAAAGAAACTATCATCAGAGTGTACAGGCAACCTACAGAGTGGGAGAAGATCTTTCCAAGATTGTAGATTCTATTATCCAGAATCTACAAGGATCTTAAACACATTTACCAGGAAAAAACAAAAAACATCAAAAAGCAGTCTAAGGACATCAACAGACACTTTTTCAAAACAATACATTTATGCAGCCAACAAACATGAAAAAAAGCTCAACATCACTGGTCGTTAGATAAATGCAAATCAAAACCGCAATGAGATATCATCTCATGCCAGTCAGAATGGTGATTATTAAAATGTCAAGAAACAATAGATGCTGGTGAGGATGTGGAGAAATAGGAACGCTTTTACACTTTTGGTGGGAATATAATTTAGTTCAACAATTGTAGAAGACAGTGTGGCAATTCCTCTAGGATCTAGAACGAGAAATACCATTTGACCCAGCAGTCCCATTACTGGGTATATACCCAAAGGAATATAAATCATTCTACTATAAAGACACATGCACATTTATGTTTATTGCAGCACTGTTTACAATAGCAAAGACATGGAACCAACCCAAATGCCCATCAAGGATAGACTGGATAAAGAAAATGTAGCACATATACACCATGGAATACTATGCAGCCATAAAAAGGAACAAGATCATGTCCTTTGCAGGGACATGAATGGAGCTGGAAGCTGTCATTTTCCACAAACTAATGCAGGAATAAAAGGCCAAACACCGCATGTTCTCACTTTTAAGTGGGAGCTGAATGATGAGAACACATGGACACATCAGGCAGAACAACACACACTGGGTCCTGGAGGGGAAGGGGAGCATCAGGAAGAATAGGTAATGGATGTCCAGCTTAATACCAAGGTGATGGGTTGATCTGTGCAGCAAATCTCCATGGCACATGTTTACCTATGTAACAAACTTGTGAATCCTGCACATGTACCCCAGGACTTAAAATAAAAGTCAAAAGGAAAAAAAAAGATGTAGTGCTTACCTTGCTTAGGAAGCAAAACAAATTACCTAAAATATTTTCTTTTGTTTTAATTGGATGTTAAATGATATATGTAGATATTAGATAGATAGATAGCTGGATAGTTAGATAGATAGATGATAGATAGATAGATAGATAGATAGATAGATAGATAGATAATAGATAGATAGAAAGATAGATAGATAGATAGATAGATAGACAACCAGATAGACAAATAGAGATTTATTTTAAGGAATTCACTCATGTGATTGTGGAGACTGACAAATGTGAAATTTACAGGGCACGCCAGCAGGTTGGAGGCTCAGGGAAAAGTCAATGCTGGGTGCTGAGTCTGAAGGTAGTCTGGAAGCAGAATTCCTTGCTTCTCAGAAGACCTCAGGGGACCTCAGTATTTTTGTGTTAAGTCTTTAACTGATTGCATGGGGGTACACCCACATTGTGGAGGGTAATCTGCTTTAATCAAGGTCTACTGACTTCAGTTTTAATCAGATATTAAAAATACCCTCACAGCAGCATCCAGTCTGGTGTTTTATCAAACATCTGCACATCATAGCCTAGCCACATTAACACATATAATTAATCATCACTTAAGAAGATGTTTACAATGTTTACAATGACTTCATGAGTGACGATTCCTCAGGTTCAAAAAAATGAGATTGTTTCAAAGGCAACTTCTGAAGGCATGGCTTCATGATAGTGTGATCGGCCAAATATATTGTATATTAGATTCTACTGCTTATAGTTTTGGAGTATTTTGGCTTCTATGTTCACGAGAGATTTATTTTCTACCTAGTAATTTTAAAAAATAGTTTTGGTATTAGGCCAACAATGGCCCCAGAATTTCAGAATATGTTCTCTCTGCTTTTGTAACAGTGAATATGTTTGTTATCCCTGTAGTTCTATCAATTTTGCTGTGTGTACTTTGATGCTCTGTTGTTAGGTCCATACACACATAGTACTATATCATCTTGGAGAATTGATCCCTTTATCACTATGTAATACCCTCTTTGTTGCTCATAACTTTCTTTGCTCTGAAGTCTTGGTCTCAAATTATTATAGCTATTCCAGTTTTCTTTTCATTAGTATTAGCATATAGTTTATCTTCATCCATCCTGCAATTTTAACTTGAGTCTTTACATTTAAAATGGGTTTCCATAGATGACAAAGTTGTCTTTCTTTAAAATAGACTATGACATTCTCTGTCACTTAATTTGCATACATAGATCATTCCCACTTAATGTCATTATTGATATAGTTGTATTTGTTCCCTGTTCATTGTATTTGTTGCTTCTTTTTCCCCTATTTTTCTGACTTCTTTGTTTTATGGAGTATTTCATATAATTCTATTTTTATCTCCTATTTTACTTTAGTCATTATAGTTATCTTTTTAAAATTAATGCAGTCATTGCACTGAAGTTAGCAATATATATTTTAACTAATCTTAGTCCACCTTCAACACACACTATGCCACTTTACCTTTGGGGCATGTATCTTATAACAGAATGTTCCCAATCTCTCCCTCTCCTTTCTTATGGTACTGCTGTCACTCATTTCACTTACCCATATTCTATCATCACCCCAAAAAATGTTACTATTATTACTTTAAACAAACAACTATTTTAGATCTTGATATGGTTTGGCTGTGTCTCCACCCAAATCTCATCTTGAATTCCCATGTATTGTGGGAGGGACCCAGTGGGAGGCAGTTGAATCATGGGGGCAGGCCTTACCCATGCTGTTCTTGTAATAGTGAATAATTCTCACAAGATCTGATGATTTTAAAAAGGGGGGGTTCCCTGAACAAGCTCTCTTCTCTTGTCAGCCACCATGCAAGACATGCCTTTCACTTTCCACCATGATTGTGTGGCCTCCCACCCATATAGAACTGTAAGTCCAATAAAACTCTTTCTTGTGTAAATTGTGCAATCTTGGGTATGTATTCATCAGTAGTGTGAAAATTGATGAATACAGTAAATTAGTACCAGTCAACTGTGGCACTGCTGAAAAGATACCCAAAAATGTGGAAGCAATTTTGGAACTGGATAACAGGCAGAAGTTGGAACAGTTTGGAGGGCTCAGAAGAAGACAAGAAAATGTGGGAAAGTTTGGAACTCCCTAGAGACTTATTGAATGGCTTTGACCAAAATACTGATAATGATATGGACAGTGAAATGCAGGCTGTGGTGGTCTCAGATGGAGATGAGGAACTTGGGAACTGAAGCAAAGGTGATTTTTGTTATGTTTTAGCAAAGAGACTGGTGGCATTTTGCCCCTGTTAGAGATTTGTGGAACTTTGAAATTGAGAGAGATGATTTAGAGTACCTGGCAGAAGAAACTTCTAAGCAGCAAAGCATTCAAGATGTGATTTGGGTACTGTTAAAGGAATTCAGTATTAAAAGAGAAACAGAGCATAAAATTTTGGAAAATTCACAACCTGTGAATGTGATGGAAATGAAAATTCCATTTCTGAGGAGAAATTCAAGTCAGTTACAGAAATTTGCATAAGTAATGAGAAGTAAAATGTGAATCCCCAAGATAGTGAGGAAAATTCTCCATGGCATGTCAGAAGACCCTCCCATCACAGGCCCAGAGGCCTTGGAGAAAAACATGGTTTTGTGGGCCAGGCCTAGGGCCCTCCCCCCTGCTCTGTGCAGCCTAGGGACTTGGTACCCTGTGTTCCAGCCACTCCAGCCATGGATAAAAGGAGCCAAGGTACAGCTTAGCCTGTTGCTTCAGAAAGTGGACACTCCAAGCCTTGGCAGCTTCCATGTGGTGTTGAGCCTGCCGGTGCACAGAAGTCAAGAATTGAGGTTTGGGAACCTAGATTTCTGCCTAGGTTTCATAGGATATATGAAAACCCCTGGATGCCCAGGCAGAAGTTTGCTGCAGCGATGGGGCCCTCATGGAGAACCTCTGCTAGGGCAGTGCAGAAGGGAAATATGGAGTCAGAGCCCTCACACAGAGTCCCTATTGGGGCACCACCTAGTGGAGCTCTGAGAAGAGGGCCACCGTACTCTAAACCCCAGAATGGTAGATCCACTGACAGTTTGCACCGTGTGACTAGAAAAGCTGCAGACACTCAACACTAGCTGGCAAAAGCAGTTGAGAAGGAGGTTGTACCCTGCAAAGCCACAGAGGGGAAGCTTCCCAAGGCCATGGGAGCCCACCTCTTGCATCAGTGTGACCTGGATGTGAGATACAGAATTAAAGGAGATAATTTTGGAGCTTTAAGATTTAATTGCCACCTTGATTTTGGAATTGCTTAGGGCCTGTAGCCCCTGTGTTTTAGCCATTTTTTCCATTTGGAATGGCTGTATTTACCCCATGCCTGTATCCCTATTGTAACTAACTTGCTTTTGATTTTACAGGCTCATAGGCAGAAGGGACTTGCTTTGTCTTGGATGAGACTTTGGACTACGGACTTTTGAGTTAATGCAGAAATGAGTTAAGATTCTGGGGGACTGTTGGGAAGGTGTGATTGGTTTTGAAATGTGAGGACATGAGATTTAGGAGGGGCCAGGGTAGAATAATATGGTTTGGCTGTGCCCCCACCCAAATCTCATCTTGAATTCCTACATGATGTGGGAGGGACCCGGTGGGAGGTAATTGAATTATGGAGGTAAGTCTTTCCTGTGCTGTTCTTGTGATAGTGAATAAGTCTCACAAGATCTGATGGTTCTAAAAATGGGAGTTTCCCTTCACAACCTCTCTTGTCTTGTCTGCTGCCATGTGATATATGCCTTTCACCTTCTGCCATGATTGTGAGGCCTCCCCAGCCACATGGAACTCTAAGTCCAATAAACCTCTTTCTTTTGTAAATTGCCCAGTTACAGCTATGTATTTATCAGCAGCATGAAAACAGACTAACACAGACCTATTATAAATAATAAAAATAAAATATTTTATTTTATCTTTATTTATTCCATCTCCAAAACTCTTCCTTTTGTTATGTAGATTGAAGTTTCTGACTTATATTCTTTTTTCTAGAGAACTTTATTTTAGCTTTTTTTTTGCAGGGCACATCTGTTGGCAAAGAAATCTCTAGATTTTGTTTGTCTGACAAAGTTTTATTTCTCTTTCCCATTTAAACCATAATTTTTCTGGATATCAAATTATAGATTGATGGGATTTTTTTTCTTCACTCCACTATTTAATAATTTCTGATGAGCCCACTATAATTCTTATCCTTGTTCCTGTTGAGTAAGGTGCTTTCTTACTACTTTTTAGCTACTTTCAAGAGTTTCTCCTTTTACTGTTTTTTTTTGTAGTTTGAATACGATGTGCTTAGTTGTAGATTTATAAAAATTGATCTAGTTGGTGTTCTCTAAGCTTCTTGAATCTATGGCTTGGTGTTTGTCATTAATTTTATAATGCTTTTGGCTATTATAATGTTAAATATTTCTTTTGCTCAGTTCTTTCTTTATCTTCATTCAGCTTTTCCAATTATGTGTATGTAACACTTTATAGGAGTCCCAAAGTTCATGGGCATTCTATTCTGAACTTTCAAATTACTTTTTTTTTTTTTTTTTTTTTTTTTGCATTTCAGTTTGGGAAGTCAGTTGAACTACTATCTAATTTCACTGCATCTCTCCTTGACTGTATCCATCCTACTGATGAGCTCATCAAAATCATATCTTATTTCCGTTCCCATTTCTTTTTCATTTCTAGCATTTTCTTTTGATTCTTTCTTAGAGTTTCCACTTCTCTGCATACATTATTCATCTGTTCCTGCATGTCATCTTAGTTTTTCCCTACTAACATATTAACTTACACAATAATTAAATTTTATAACACAATGTATAATTAATATGAATTAATATGTTAAATATGAGTTCCTGGTGTAATCATTGAAAACCGGCATTATCCCTGAGTCTAGTTCTGATGTTTGCCTTTTCCCTTCAAACTACGATTTTTCTTGCCTTTTAGTGTGCCTTGTATTTTTTGTTTAAACCAGAGAATGAATTTTTGGCAAAAGCAACTGGGGTAAATTGGCCTTTAGTGAGAGGACTTATGTAAATCTGTCTAGGACTTGGGCTGTATTTACCTGTATACCTGTAGGTGCCAGAAGCTTCAAGTCTCCTGTGTCCTTAGTTTTCTCTCCCTTGTTGTCTGTGGGCTTCTCTAAGAAATCCTTAAACAGAGTCTATATCAGGTATAATGGGTATAATGTAGCTTTTTCAGTGGTAATTTCAGCTGTAATATCAGCTGTATTGTGGTGTTAAGGAATGGAGGGCATCCTATAATTTTACTATTAAATCTGTCTTTTCCCAGTGTGTGTCCCTGCTCTGTGGCATTCTCAAGTTCTTCTTGCCTTATCTGACTCTTAAATGAGACAGGAAGCCTGGTGGGATTGCTCAGGAAAATTCGCTCTCCCAGATGGGATATGGCTCTGGTAAAAGCTTTGTCCTGGAGATTAAGTTTTTGGTGTGGAGAATGCTCTGGATGTATAGCATAAAGTTTATTCTTCCCACTTCCTGCCAGAGCCATAGGAGGATCTTTCCTGGATCTTCACCATGAGAACCTACTGGGTTTCCAAAAGGCAAAATGCTCAACTGTGGGAGAACATTAAGACTACTACCCACAGCTGGGCGTGGAGGCTCATGCCTGTAATCTCAGCACTTTGGGAGGCTGAGGCGGGTGGATCACCACATCAGGATTTCGATGTGGTGAAAGCCTGGGCAACATGGTGAAAATCCACGTCTACTAAAAATTACAAAAATTAGCCGAGCGTGGCGGCGTGTGCCTGTAATCCCAGATACTTGGGAGGCTGAGGCAGGAGAATTGCTTGAACCCGGGAGGTGGAGGTTGCAGTGAGCTGAGATCATGCCATTGAGCTCCAGCCTGGGTGAAAGAGTGAGACTTTTGCTCAAAAATAAATAATTAAATAAATTAAATAAAGACTACTGCCCCTAATGTTCCCTCCCTCTCCAGCTAGTTTGCAACCAGCATCCAGCAACTCATTAAAATTACAATTTAAGTGATCCCACCAGCTTATGGCTGTAGTGACTTGCCCTCCAGATAAGGTTTTGCCCTTGAGCCTCTGGATTTCCCTGTTTCACTAGTTTTCAAGGGGGTGGTTTACCTTTGGGCTTCAATACTCTGGCTCTAAAGAAGTCATTGATTATCAATTTCATTTAATGTTTTGCTCTTTTAGTCTGGTAGTAATGACTTTAAAGTCTTCACAGTTGAAGCTGAAACTGGAAGCCCCATGATAGTGTATATTATGGATACCACACTCAAAGAACTCTCCAGGTTACAGATTAAAAGTAATGAATAATTGATAATTACTATTGGTCTGTTGGCTTAATTTGTTTTCCTTAATCCAATTTTATTTTACATTGGCTTTATCAAAGTAAAAAATACGTATTGTAATAATGATTTTTGAAATCAATTACATTATAAACAAAATAGATGTGCACTAAATTAAATTAGAGAAACTGCACATGTTCCAGCAGGTAGGGCAGGAAAATAAACAAGGTCAGACTAATCAGGCAAAGGTTTCAAGGGGATGAGGAGAAGAATTAAACTACACTAATGATATGGGTGAAATTTAGTTAAAAGAATATATGTTTTGGCAAGTAAAGAGAATAAGAAAGTTTAAAAACTATAGTGTAGAAATCATATGACATTTTCATGAGATGGAAGGTGGCTGTCCTGACCAATGTTTTGCATGTGAATGTACAGGGTTAGATCAAAGACCAAGGGAAATGCTGTCTTAAGGTAATTAAAATTATGGTGTCATTTTAGTTCGTGTTTTGATTAGAGAATTAGCAATTTAAACACTATGCTGAGGGCAACAAGCATAAAATAATAGCAGGTAAGTCCAGGGAAGCATTTAAAAATTAACCTAAAGTCAGTTTTGCCAGGTCAAGGTCTATTGAGAAATTGATACTTTAAAAAAGTATAGATTAGACTATACACAAACTAGACTATAATCACATAGCCTAATGTGATTATCTAGCAAGAGTACAGTGAAATATTATATATGAGAAAAATGTGAGTGAAAAAATCCAAATTAGTTGATTGCTTTAATGGGAGAAAAGTTTATAAAAATTTACAATTATTTGGAAAGCAGTGGGCAAAATATGCTGCTTTGAAGGTAAAGATCTGTTAATGAAGGCATTTAGCAATGAAACCTAAATATGAGATGTTTGTCCCACAGATTCTAATCTTGGATTTGTTAAGAGTGTAAATAGAAATATTTACCATAATAATCAAGAATATGGTCAAAATATATATGTATATAAATACATATGTATACTTATATGTATATATATATGTGTGCATGTGCATATGCATAATGTGTAGTCAACTGTTAATGTCCACGATAGCAAAGGCTAATTAAAGTAATTATTAAATTTCTATTATTATTGTGATGTCACAAGTAATTATTTAAAATGCAAATTTATAATTACTGTTCTTGGTAGATGAAGCTGGAAGAAAGTCTAGTATGTCTTAGTGATTAGGTTTCCCAGTTTAGACAGCCAAGTCCATCACAATGTCTCTTATTTGTCGTCTTCCCTAGAGGCACAACCTGGGCATCTAGGTCACAGGGACTTGTTTTTGGTTCCTAAAATCCCATCTCATCTTTTGTGAGCCAGCTTAGTGGGTTTCAACCTCCCCTTCTTCAGCAGCTTAATATGGCCAGACAAACCAAACTCTTAATGCCTAAAATTTTTCAGCATAAATGGAAAAAATATGAGGTACATTGACAGTAATCCAATATATACTTCATTTTGTCTGTTTTGATCTTCTTGTATGATAGCCAGGGATATAAAAAAATCAGCTCATAATCTAGTAACAAAATACTTTGTTTTCTCCGTTTAAATTACAACTGTTCTGAAGCGCTTACTTAAAATACATTCTATGTTCAGGTTGTTTTAAACATTTTAAAAGTGAAATATTAACTCTTAAATCATTGTTTAAAATTATTCTTTAACATACAATGATCTAGGCCTTAGCTAAATTATGTTAAATATGTTAAAATAAATAAATTTATTTACAAAATTTAGAGGTTTTTTCCCAAGTTCTGAGTTCTCACTTAAAAGCATGAGATTCAATACAGTTGCTGCAATTTTTAAACATACATAGAATCCTAATTACTAATAATCTTAAAGCAAATAATCTAACTTCAAGCAAATTACTAATCCTGATTCCAAAAAGAAAGTCAAATACAATTTACTAAAATGTTTCACTGCTATGAACATTATTTATTATTCATTTCTGGTATATATGCAGTCCACTCTAGATTTTATGGTAATGAATGATGAGAAATACACTGACATATTGAAATTCCCCTAATCATCTTTGCTATCTGACTTTGGCTCACTAGAAGTATTATAAAACTTCTTCCAATCTCCAACAATTAGTTTTCACACCCAGGATAACATTTTCCCTCTTGCTTTCAATGATGTCCCAGTTGGAGTCCCTGGATGTTTTGCTTTCACTGGTTGCTCTAGCACAATGAGTATATATATTCAGGCTTTTGGGAAGAAAAATTATAACATTTATTATATTCAATTTCAGATTAAAGTTAGCAACCATTTTCATGTTTATATTTATAGTTCCAGATAAAGTGTAGGATCTTACTGAAAACTTTTTACATTAGCTATGTATAATGACTTATTTCTCAACTATATATATATGAAAGCTTAAATGAAAGAGTCTTCTTACATGAATGAATATGCATATTAGAAGTAATATAATATTAGGAATAATAACCTACATAAATAATTGTTTTTGTTTATCCAAAATTTTACGTCTTTCATATTCTTTACGCTTCACACAACATACTTGAAAGTTAAGAAAAATAGAAATGTGGATTTTACTTTTACCCCCCCATATGCTATGCTTCTTTTATCCATTTTGGCTGCCTCCTTTTAAGTTCCCTATTGATAAAAACTTAGTACCTTCTACAAGAAATTTATCCACACAAGCTTAACTACTTTTTTTTTTTTTGAGACAGAGTCTCACCCTGTTCCTTAGGCTGGAGTACAGTGCCCTGATCTCCGCTCGCTGCAGCCTCTACCTCCCCAGTTCAAGCAATTATCCTGCCTCAGCCTCCCAAGTACCTGGGATTGCAGGCATGCACCAGCACACTTGGCTAATTTTTTTGTTTTTTTCAGTAGATAGTCTGTTGGCCAGACTGGTCTCAAACTCCTGACTCAAATGATCCACCTGCCTGGCCTACCAAAGTGCTGGGATTACAGGCCTGAGCCACCGCTCCCTGCCAAGATTAACATTTTATTTCGTGAGAATAAAAGGGTTGGGGTTATGAGGAATTATTACCCTTGCAAAGTTCATGGATGTTTTATTTGAAAAATCTATGATTTCTACTCCTTTCTTTGGGTCTGACGAAGTATTGCCAACCTCAGTTGTGTCACCCCTTATTTTTGCCATTCAGAGGCAAAAGTCAACCAAGGAAAAAAGACAACAACACTCTTCAGTCTCATTTCTTTCCTTTGAATTCAGACATGTACCCACAAATCAATTGCTCCCTGAATAAAAATTCTTCACAGGTCCATATATTCTATGCCCAAACTTTTTATATTCCCAGATACTATGATATTCAGTGTGCAAAACTCTCTTTCTTAGACAATAACAGCATTTAATGGGACAAGAAAAACCATCTAAGCCATATGTCATATAACATTAAAGAAGCAGGCATGACTTCAGTTATGTCCTGCAGATTTGTGCAGAAAGCAACTTCCAGAATTGGGGTTAGCAAGTAAGATGTTCACTGCAATGACAGTATGTGGTGTCATGCTGAGGTAAAAGATCGGAAGGATATTAGGCAAGTGTGATTCCTCCATTTTCAATCATTTCCCCAAATTCTATTTTTTAAAGATGTAACAATGTAGCCAATAAAACTGTTGAAGAATGATAGTCAGAATTGGAAAGGATAGGCTGAAAGATGGACGAATCTGGGACACCAAAAGCTAAGCCTTGTTGAATAATCTCCCTGCCATCAAGTTCTTCATTAGTCTGGTGTCCAATTATTCTTTTTTAAATGCATGAGAGGGAGGGATGCATGTCAGAAAACATTCAAAGTGGGAAGATAAATAAAGGTCATACTCATTAAACTGCACAACCATCTTAAGCTCATTCAGTTACAGTAAATAAAGTGAAATTATTATAGAAATGTATACACTCTAAATTTTCCACTTATATTTTTTACCAAGGAAAAGTATAATTGCATAACCTTTACAGCTGCATCTAGCAGAAACATTCAGCTATATTGTTTCCAGGTTGTAATATCTTTCATTATAGCACTTAGCTTAAAACACAAACACATCGTACAGTTGTATAAAAATAGTTTCTTTTTTTTAATTTCTTATTCTGTAAGCTTAATTTTACTTTTATTTTTTATATTTGTTTTTACTTTTTCAACTTTTTGTTAAAAACTAACACGCAAACACACATTAGCTTACGCCTGCACAGGGTCAGGATAATTAATGTCACTGTCTTCCACCTCTACATTTTAACCCACTTAAAGGTCTGCAGGGGCAATAACATGCATGGAGCTGTTATCTCCTATGCCAATAATGCCTTCTAGAATACTTCCTCGAGGACCTTCCTGAGGCTGATTAACACTTAATGTTTTTGTTGTTGTTATGTAGAAGGAGTGTACTCCAAAATAATGATAAAACTATAGTGTAGTATTTTTAAATACAGCAACCACTAACATATTAGTTTAGTATCCTTATCAAGTATCATGGACTTTACTTTGTGCTTTGACTTTTATACGACTGGCAGCATAGTAGGTTTGCTTCCACCAGCAGAACCACAAACAAGCTAAGTCACCCCTCACTGCTGTGTATGAGGTTTGCTGTTGAAAGAAATGTCTTTGTGTGGTATGTGTCAGTAATACCACATTTATAAACAATATGTATCTTAAAAATCACTTTCATAACATCATTCCCAATTTCATCACAAAGTCTTTGCAAATCAGAAAGCTGCATAGCTTATGGTGGCAGACAGCTTTCTAAAAGTTTACTCACACTAGATGCTGAATTTGGCAACACAAACAAACAAACAAAGCTGTTAGTGACTTTCCTTGAAGGAACAAGCTCACTTTTTCCAATTTTTGTGAAAATGTCTGCCAATTAACCAAACTCATATAATGCTAGTTTGCCACTCAGTCGTTCTTTCCAGGGAAAAATGCTGTTTCATGAAAAAAGCGATTAATTCAACTCACAACTCAAACCATCCCCAGATGGCTTTTTCTGGCAATGGTCCATCATCCTGCAAGTTGCAGCAGAAGTGCTTGTGTGAACTTCCTGCCTCGTCTCACTGAATATTAAAAATGTGTGCATGCAAAGTTGCAATTTAATAAAAATAACCATTTTTACTGAATCATCAAGGGTATTTTAAAGTGGATCTGGCTTTATTTTTCATTCTACCATCATATGGCCATGAGGGGTGGCTTTGAGTACAGTGCAATTCCCGTAACTCATGATCTTGAGCAAGCAGCCTCAGCACCGTGGCTTATGTTCCATCAGAGTGCATGTGCACACAAGGAAAAGGCACTAACACTCCATTACCATGAAATAGGCTTTTCATTTAAAGATCCTCTGGAAGTGTCTCGAAGACCCTAGGGGACTATAAACTACACTTTGATAGCTATTTCCTTGAAGGAATGAAATAAAGAGAATTTGGAAATACAGAGGAAAATAAACTGGAGAGGAGAAGATAAATGGCCAGTTTCCAAACATATCAGAAGGAGCAATTTATTAACAAGGCTCTCAAAGCCAGCATGGAAGATGCAGAAGGGGATTGGTCTTCCTGGTCTATATTTGCTGGACTCTGACTGTTCCTGTGCCAAGCACACACCATGCCATACAAGAGCTAAGAATATCACTTAATTATTCTTTTTCAAATATGTTGAAAATCTAAAAAAAGATTTTAAAATATTTTGAAAAAGAATAAATTATTACACTTATATATTATAAAGCCTTTTTATAGAATTATTATGCATTTCTAGAATTTTTGAGCAAGAGTGGACTTTAGACGTCAGATACCTTGTACTTCAGCACAACTCACTTTATAACTGGCAAAATTTAAGTTCAATAAATTTGTCACTTCAACATCTTATAACTTGTCAGAGGCAGAACCAGGTCGAATACTCCAATTTTTGGATTTCACACTTCTTTCTATGTTTGCTGGAGTGAAAATTGTTGCTTTCCCACCATATCATTTAGTTATACTTTCACCTGATAGTAATAGAAAACCCCATCACACTGACTTAAACAGAGTTTTATTTTTCTTACATAATAAGGAATCCAAATGTATGCATCCATAGAAGTTGTTTCAGGGGCTCAATGATACCAGTTTGACTTGATCTTGTTGACTTTCACTCTTGGTCAGAGGATGATTGCTACAAGAAGACCCTCAAGGAAAATTTGTAGATAGTATAAATGAGGACAACAGGTGTGAAAGCACCAAAGACCTTTGCTTATAGTTCATCAAATAAGTTTGCCTGGGAGGAAGCATATTGTAAATTCTAGCTCCTGTGGTAGAACCAGGCAAAGAAAGTGAGCTGGGTTTGATGTGGTGTGGATCTACCTACAGTGTCTGTCTCTCCTACTCAGCAGCTAGTTTTATTTTGTAAGTTTTCCTCTATAAACCCATTGTCTCAAGAGAAGTTGACCACTTTCTTAAATCTGTAGGTGTCCCTGATGGTCTGACAGTATTTTGTTCTCTTGTCTGCAGCAGGTTTAGTGACTCTGGCCTAAGCAAACCATCACATGACAATCCACTTTCACAAAGATTAAAATTCACATCAGCATTAAATTGTTTTTTGTTTTAACTTTTAGTTCAGGGGTACATGTGCAGGAAATGAAGGCTTGTTACATAGGTAAACGTGTGCCATAGTGGTTTACTGCACCTATCAACCCATCACCTATGTATTAAGCCCAGCATGCGTTAACCAGCCTTTCTAATACTTTCCCTCCCATCACCCTACCCTGCAACAGGCCCCAGTATGTGTTGTTCCCCTCCCTATATCCATGTGATCCCATCATTCAGCTCACACATATAAGTGAGAAAATGTGGTGTTTGGTTTTCTGTTCCTGCATTAGTTTGTTAAGGGTAAAGGCTTCCAGTTTCATCTATGTCCCCGCAAAGGACATGATCTCCTTCCTTTTTATGCCTGCATAATATTCCGTGGTATATATGTACCACATTTTCTTTAACCAGTCTATCATTGATGGGCATTTAGATTGATTCCATCCCCTTGCTCTTGTGAATAGTGCTGCAATGAACATAAGTGTTCATATATTTTTGTAATATAATAATATATATTCTTTTGGTACATACCCAGTAATGAGATTGCTGGGTCAAACGGTATTTCTGGTTCTAGCTCTTTGAGGAATCACCACATCGTCTTCCAAAATGTTTGAACTAATTTACATTCCCACTAACAATGTAAAAGCATTCCTATTTCTCCACTACCTCACCACCATCTGTTGTTTCTTGACTTTTTAATAAAGGCCATTCTGACTGGCATGAGATGGCATCTCATTGTGGTTTTGATTTGCATTTCTCTAATGATCAGTGATGTTGAGCTTTTTTTCATGTTTGTCAACTGCATGAAAGTCTTCTTTTGAAAAGTGTCTGTTCATGTTCTTTGCCCACTTTTTAATGGGAATGTTTGTTTTTTTCTTGCAAATTTTTTTGAGTTCCTTGCAGATACTGGGTATTAGACCTTTGTTGGATGGATAGATTGTGAAGATTATATCCCACTCTGTAGGTTGTGTTTTCACTCTGATGATCATTTCTTTTGCTGTGCAGAAGCTCTTCAGTTTAATTAGATCCCATTTGTCAATTTTTGCTTTTGTTGAAATTGCTTTTGGCGATTTCATCATGAGCATTTTACCCATCTTCCTCCAATACCTATCAAGGTATTTTTCTGGATCTTCATGAAAATGAACTCCCTCTGCTTTGAGCCTACCATAAGAGTCAGTCATTATTTCTCTGTCTGGATTCAGGCTAATGGGTCAATATCTTTTTTTGCCACTATCTGAGACTAAAATTGTATTTGGAGAAGGGTAGAACCAGGACAATTGTGTAATAAATCAGCAAAACGTTATAAATCCCTGCCTTCTCATGTCCTACATTGAGACATTATGGTTATATAAGCTATCTACTTTGTTTTAAGCTAACTTGAATTTTCTATTACTTTTAGTTAAACACACTTATCTGACACATTAAGAGGCACAATTAGAAACAATAATGGATACAAATAATTGAAGTTTCTGTTCAAAATAAAAATGCTGAGAACCCACTATGTAAAGCAATGTCTAGATGCCAGAGGGGATCACCACAAGATGCCAACATTTTTGAGGGGATCTCATTTTAGTATGTAGATGAGAGTATAAATTATTAAAGAAGATAAAAATACATACGATAAGGTAGCCAAGATTGTTTTTAGGGTCAATAAAATGAAGGAACAATGAAAATTGTGAGGACTATTTATAATGAGGCAGAGTTTGCATATAAATTTAACGTCTGAGTAGACTCTTGTCAGATATAGCTGGATTGAGGAAGAAAGCACATTCTAGCAGAAAAAAAAATAGGCAGCAAAGGCATGAGGACCACTGATATGGGAGCTTATTTGTGGAGTAGCCACTATTCAATTTTTCAGAAGTTTAGTGCACATGAGGAAATGTAAGAATTTATAGCTAAAAATGAAAGAATTCAATAAATTGTAGGGCAGCCTCGGAAGCTTTTGAATAAGGGAGCTTTGATTTGAAAATACTGCTCTGACAGTAATATTTGGGATAGTCTGCAAAGGAGGAGTGCAGGAGACTATTGCCATATTGCAGGTGAAAGTTAACGTGATTATAGGAAACCAGGTTGATTTCTGGTCCAGTCTGCTTTCCACTTATTCATACAGCCACAAAAATCAGTATGCAAAGCAAAGGACTTCCAAGAGGTTGAGGCTCTGCTGTCTATAAAGTTGTATGCTAGGATTTTTGTGGGTGTGTGTGTGTTTTAGCTGCAAGTAATAAAATGGACTCTGCTTACTGCAAGGTGAGTTGACTGGATGGGCATTTGAATATGTCAGAGAATCAAATGGATAGTTGCAAAATTACACATCAGCAATGACAGGGACCTGGACTACTCTGGAATGTTGACCAACGTCCATATCCCTCTGATGTTCAGCCATCAGAGGAAATATCACCTATATCTTGTTCTAATCATTCTCTTCTCAAGATTCAGATTTTTCATAGAGTATATCTGTCCTGCCTCACTGGATTCTGTACCCCTGTGAGAGCATTGGCAGCAGGTTAATGTTATCAAAATAAGGTGGGACAGACAGAAACAAGGTAGTCAGATGAAAACAGGATTTGTGGTACATTCCTTTCCTAAGAAAGTAAGCCATTTGGGAAGAGATATATTTACCCTTTATTCCAGATACTGCCAAACATTATTGGAACGTCAGCACAAAGTAATGCACAAGACAACAGACAATATTAAAATATTCCTGAGCTACAAAGCAGATAAAACAAAGAAATTATTTAACATTGCTTTTTCAAGGACAAAGACATAATTTTTCAAAACCACATTTAATTCTTTTTTTTTAACTTCTCTCCTCATGTTTAAAATAGTGTGCTTTAAATATAAAGTTATGTACTAACATAAATCACCATGCCACTCCCCATTTTTCAAAAATAACACTACATAGAGGGAGGTTTAGAAAAATGTAGTTCTAGTCATTTCTGAAATAACCAGAGACCAAACGAGGATATATATATATATATATATATTTATAAGTGCATCCACCAAATTTTAAAGATGTAGGATTGGAAGGCACTTGCGTTTCAATTTTATTTCCATAAAAATATATTCAGCTGGGTGCGGTGGCTCATGCCTGTAATCCTAGCACTTTGAGAGGCCGAGGCAGGGGATCACGAGGTCAGGAGATGGAGACCATCTTGGCTAACACGGTGAAACCCTGTCTCTACAAAAATACAAAAAATTAGCCAGGCATGGTGGCAGGCACCTGTAGTTCCAGCTACTTGGGAGGCTGAGGCAGGAGAATCGCTTGAACCCAGGAGGCGGAAATTGCGGTGAGCCGAGATCGCACCACTGCACTCCAGCCTGGGCAACAGTGGGAGACTATGTCTCAAAAAATAAAAATAAAATAAATTAAAATATAGATACATGATAGATAGATAGACAGATAGATGATAGATAGATGATAGATAGATAGATAGATAGATAGATAGATAGATAGATAGATAGATGATAGATTCACATAGCACATTGATATTGAATCAACATGTATTGTAAGGGAATATTAAAAAATTAAAGGAGTTCCTGACCTCAGTATATACTAGGGAGTGCCATTACAACCTTTACATGTGATGCAAATTTGCTTATGCATTTTTGGGATCTACAGCAGAAAATAATATTTATGACTGTTGATAATAGAAATCATGGACTTTCAATTAAAACAATTAATGGTGTTAAAGAGGTAATCAAATAAAAAGGGGTCGTCAGTGTTGGCCTTAATCCAATATGACTGATGTCCTTATAAAAAGGGAAAATTTAGACACAGAAACAGACATACACAGAGAGAAGATGATGTGAAGACATAGAGGGAGAATGCTCTGTGAAAACAGGATTGCAGTAATGCATCTACTAGCCGAAGAACGCCAAAGACTGCCAGAAAAAGCCCAGAAGCTGGAAAGAGGCAAATTATATCCCAGGCAGGTTTCAAAGGAAACATGGCCCTCACCAAACGTTGATTGTAGATGTCCAGCCTCCAGACAGTGGGAAAATACACTTCTGTTGTTTTAAGCCTTCCAATCTGTTGATACTTTGTTCCAGCCTTAGGAAACTAGTGGGTAGCATATTTGGAAAGCCGGTATTTCTATATGCTGGCCATGCTAGTATAATGAAGAACAAACCTAATTGATTCAACATGTCTTTTAATTGTGTCTTGTTAATTGATGATTATTTTCTACGATGCTAACCTTGACCATCTCGTTATTCATCGCTTGCTGAAACAAAAAGCAAGCCCAGCATATCAGGAACACATTTATTTCTCTGTCGCAGTCCTGCTGGTTAGAATCAGCCGATCTTTGCTGGGCTCAACTCAGCTCAATTGCCTCTGTTTCAGACTTGCTCTCCATTTTTCTCATTCCAAAACACAAACTAAAATATGTAGAAGCTCCCTTGAGACACGTTTTTTTTTTTTAATAGTACATGCAAAAGATATGGATAGAAACGTCTTCTACCTTTTAGAAATTCTGATCTGAAACGCAGGTTTTACGCACAATAAATTGCATTGGAAAATCTCAAAACCCATTGGATGCAGATAAATATCTCCACAGCTTACTCAGAGGCATTGCAAGTGCTTGGGGGTATAATTCTATTATGTAGAGAGATAAGAATTATTGGAAACAATATTCCAGTTCACCTAGTTGGTCAGGAATATATACTTTCCTCAGATACACAAAATATTCTCAACTCCTTACCAAAATAACCCAAGGCACTTTGGACATCAGACACATAGTCAAAACCGCGTGGTCTACATCCTGTTCAAATCTGGCTCCCATTGTTCCAAATGACTAGGGTATGTTATCTGCTTGCCACAACCGAGTATAATGGAAGATAATCAAGTTGCCCATTCCAAATGGGGGAGAACTGAAGGCAAAAAGCTGTCCCTGATACATAGCTGTTCAGAAATATCACTGGGAAAATGTTATGAGGGCCTGGTACTTTGTGAATAAAGAATATATATTGATCGAACACCGGTTTTTTTTTTTTTTTTTTTTTTTTTTTTTTTTTTTTTTGAGACGGAGTCTTGCTCTGTCGCCCAGCCTGGAGTGCAGTGGCGCAATCTCGGCTCACTGCAAGCTCCGCCTCCCGGGTTCACGCCATTCTCCTGCCTCAGCCTCTCCGAGTAGCTGGGACTACAGGCGCCCGCCACCACGCCCGGCTAATTTTTTTGTATTTTTAGTAGAGACGGGGTTTCACCGTGGTCTCGATCTCCTGACCTCGTGATCCGCCCGCCTCGGCCTCCCAAAGTGCTGGGATTACAAGCGTGAGCCACCGCGCCCGGCCCCGAACACCGGTTTTATGCCAGGGACCTCATGAATCCTAATCTCGTGTACTCCCAAATATTACTCTCTTTCTGCAAGTTTCCATTTTTTTCCGTTTCCTTCTTTTCTACATCTAAATGAGTGACGGAGAAAACATATGTTATAAGGTGAGAAGGTGGGAAACCTTCTCAGCTATTTTTTAGCCTGTAAAAAGTTGGAACCACTGCCAGGCATGGTGGCTCACGCCTGCATTCCAGCACTTTGGGAGGCCAGATCACTTGAGGCCAGGAGTTCCAGACCAGCCTGGCCATAACAGCAAAACCACATCTCCATGAAAATACAAAACTTCGCTGAGTATCGTGGTATATGCCTGTACTCCCAGCTACTAGGAAGGCTGAGGCAAGAGAAACTCTTGAACCCGGGAGGCAGAGTTTGCAGTGAGCCGTGATCACACCATACACTCCAGCCCAGGCAACAGAGCAAGACTCTATCTTAAAAAAAAAAAAAAGTTGAAGCTGAAGGTGATTTTAAATATCAGTCACCAAACAGCTATCATCTCTTCTAGTCCAGGCTGTGGTTCTGTGTGTGTGTGTGTGTGTGTGTGTGTGTGTGTGTGTGTATTTGATTATAGTAAGTTTTGAAATTGGGACATACGAGTTTTCCTTATAAAAATAAATTTGGAGCATCGATCTTAATTCAGCAATCTTGCTATTTTTTGTTTCAAATAATATATGAATAGATGTATTTTTAACATATACAATGAAACAATCTGAAAATGTTAATTAGGTGTGTTTATGTTTTTGTTTTCACTTATTTGCTGATCTTTCAGTGCATGTCCTTTTCAGATTAAAGGCTAATTTCATTCCTAATTTGCTAAGCTGTTAAATTTTATAATATATAAATATTGAATATTATCAAGTGGTTTTACCGCATCTATTGGCATTATAATAAAATTTTTGCCCTTTACTCTTTTAATATGGGAATTATACTGACTAATTTTTAAATGCTAACGTAAACATACTTTATTGCACAAACACACCTTGGTTGTGACATACAAGACTGTTTCTGTGTTGGAAGCTTACCATCTGATAATATTTTGTTCAGAATTGTTTCATCTCTGTTTATGAGTTTATCCCTTGCCTTTCTTGTAACGTTCTTGTCATGTTTTGGTGTAGAAAATACTAGCCTCATGCAAGCAATTGGAATGTTCCTCTTTTTCTTAATATGTGGCAAAATTTTGCAAAATTCAAATCTTACTTCCTATATTAGTAGATACAAATGGATGAGCATCCACTTTCAAGGGATGGAATTTTCTACATTTTAAAAGTTTAATTTATGCTTTTAATGATTAATCCTTTGAAATCCAGTTAGCAAATATTTTTTCTCAAGTTTCATGTTAAGGAAGTAAGAAATAATAAGACAATACTATTGACCTGTTTATGAACTGAAACTGACTGAGATAGCAATTATTCAGGCTCATCTGAATAAATTGTTTCTAACAGTTTTCATAACAAGTAATTGCTAGGTGGCAGATGTACAGCAGCATGTTTGACTACTATTTTATTTAGAAAGTAACATACAATGGGCTGGTCTTAAACTCTGGGAAGTGGGTATATATCTTCAAGTGGAGAGCTTTGATTGAGGTGGGCCTCTCTGTATTGCCACAGTTATATTTTAAACAACATCAAGGGATTCTAAATAGCCATCCATCATCTGCGTATACTGATCTTAAGCAGTTCTAACTTGCTTGGCATAAATCTGCATGGGATATTATTATCACAGCAAGGCTTATCTGGATGGAATAAATGATTGCCATAGCAACATCATCCGCATATGATAGTTGCAATGAAAGGGATGGTAGGAAGAATGAGAAAGACTGCCAAACATTTTTCTTAGCATTAAAAATATATATATAACCATCGAATAGGGTGATGTTTTCACAAAATCCAATTACTTTTTCTTATTAAAAAGGCTTCATTGTCACTGTAGGCATCTATAACTCAAGCATATAGGAATATTTGTGTCTTGTCTGTTATTTAGAGTGCATAAATTAGGAGACACGAACACACACGTACACACACATGCACACACACACACACCCACACACACATTTGTTTCTAAGAAGTTTCCAAACCCTATATTTTATGCTTAAGAACAAAAGAAACTAACATATTGGTGGAAATTTCTATAAATTACAGGGAAAAACATTTGTAAACTGGATCCATCTAGAAACATCGTAAAGACAAATATACGCTTTAAAAACATTAAGGGACATTAATGTATCTAATTAGTAAACATTCTGGTAAATGGGAACTAAAACCTGAACCATGGTCACCTTCTGTGCTAAAATTGGTAGAGCATCACTCTACCACATTTCCCAAAGACTTCACAATGGTTTCAGATTGAAAAGAAGCACTCCAGAATTTGCAGACAGTAGGCTTATAAAGCTGTTTAATACTATGATAGAAATGAGAAGGAAAGTTTTGATGCAATTATATTTCATAAGTAATTTTTTTTGTGTTTCAGCAATTCCTGGATGTAATAGTTTGTTATCTATTCAGTTTCTAATTTTACATTCAACACATCTGAATTTTGCACTTACTTTGTGTTCAGTACCTTTTCTTCTGTTTTAAAAATAAAAGAACATACACACATATATACAAAACAACAACAAAAATCTTCATTTAGTATTCCTTTATTGAATAATTATATGGAATACAAAATTGGAGCTAACATGACTACTAAAGGTACCACAGTTGTAGGACATTGCATATACCTTTTGTAGGAACTGATGTGTTAATACAATTAAAATAATCTATATCTAGTTTTATCAAATTATTTATCCTCCAGAAAACATGAAACTTCAAGAGAACATACCCAATTTTAGATGCAAAAAAATTTCCTTTCAAACTCTAAATATATCATGAAGAAACACATTCTGAAATAAAAGAATTTATGAATAATCACTAGTAATTTACTTGAGTATTTTAGAAGCTAATATGTTAACTTATTTAAATTAACATTGAAAAGTGGTAATAAATGAATTTAATTATTCAACTAAAAGAAAATTGTACATAGTAGAAAAAGTAGTTTTAATTATGCAATATACTAAAGATAACAGGAAGTATATATCTAGATCCAGACAAAAACATTCTGTTTAGATATTTTTCTTCTAAAGAATACTATTAAATAAATGCACCTTTGTCATTTTAAGACAAAATTAAAATTCATAAAGGTTTTTAAGAGGACATTTATAGTCAAAATTTTTAAGCTCCCTCTCTTCCAGAAATACAACTATATTAATCACTATGCATATTAAGGTAAAAAATAACTACTTTTATTTAGAGAGTACAGCAACTGATTTGAGAGATTGCCACCAATATACTCCTACTGAGATTAATACATTTTAGTTATTTTCTATAGAACAACATTAAAAAAGATTGAAATCTGTTGTAGCCTAGCAACAACAGAATAGAATATTGCAGTTAATCAGAGAGCAGAAAATAATACTTTCTTTCTATGTAATTCTCTAGTAATGACACAGGTAGGGCAGAGGAAATTATTATGTGTCACGTAATGCTCTTTTGAATAAATGTTAAAACAGATAAAATTTACTTCACTATAAAATGTAAATTATGAAACTATATATTGAATAGAGTTGTTTTAATTAAATCTCATTATTCATATCTTTTCTTGTCTCTCAATTCCCAATTATTAAAAATGCACATAGCAACAGGGCATAATGTAATAACTTTAATCCAACAAACTAAGTTACACTCAATTAAGTTATGCAAAATTTGGCACTTAGAAATCATTCACCTTTTTACCTTGGTACAGTCCTGAACAAATATAACTATGGCAAGAGTGGTATAAATTTATTGCAGAATAAATTACATTTGGAGGATAAAGAATAACTAAAATATTAAAATATCATGACATGGTATTTTTATTTATTACACATAGAAAATATAAGAATTTTAGAGCAGAATAAAGACTGCTTCACCAAATATCCTTGGCTCATACATCAGAAAGCTCAACTATATAGATAGTAAATTAGTTGTTCAGTGAACAAGTTAAAACATCCTACATTGAATAAAAGTTTCTCTGAATTCAAGTCTAGTGGTTTATTATACGTACTGCATTTTGTCTTTTTCACTTCTTTTTAATTACCTTTGATACAACATTCAGTATTACCATGAAGGTGGAAATAGTATATGAGATACACAGTTCAGCAGCTCTCATCTTAGCTTATGATCACAAACTCCTTTATGGAGAACATTGAATCACAATTGATTCACATAGCAAACGTGAGCACTGAATCACATAGCAAAAGCTATGCTCAAAAATAGATGTATCAAATGTGATTAACATAAGAATGACACTCTTTGTTTAGTGTAATAATTTACTATGATTTAATGAGAGTTTTCAAGTGAATCAAATTATGTAATAATCATAACTATCTACAATAATAGAAAATAAAGCTAAGAATTTGCAATCAAAGTTAAAACAAAATTAATTCAACTTCAACTTTTCATCTGAGAGTAATTGGTTGGTACTAGACTTACCATATTTCCTTAAATAGCTATAAAACTGAGGGAAAAAAAGGTGAGACAACATTTTTCAGATACTAGGTAAATAGCTGTAAGAGGGTCGTTATCCTTGAGAGAAAGGAAATACACAAAAAACACCCAATATACGCAGGCTTTCTGCCCAAGGATGATGTTCCTCTTGCAGACAGAGAGGAGGCCTAGATCCACATGTCAGGGCTGCTGGAACCAGCGGGTGGGAGAGAGGACCAGCTCCATGGCCCATGAGCTGTGCAGTCATGCAAGCCCCACACTCAGAAGGGCTCACATTTAGTCTAGCCGTCTACTGCTACAGTCTTGAAATTCTCAACACCTTCATCTTTGAACTTGTGTTTCACAATTGAGGCCCAATGGGACCATAGTGCATGTATGTGAGGCGAGGTGAGACTTGCACACGCATGTCTGCTGTTCCTTGCTGCACCACTCACAGTCTTTGCGGTGGAACACAGAATTTCAGTCGGCTCAGAAGGCATGGTGTTCAATGGAATCCCAGGTAGTGCACCGTCAGCCTGTCACATCCGTGACTGAGTAGGCGGCAGCTGCGGGAATTCATGTTTTCTGTTCCAACTAGGGCCTGCTTCAAACACAAAAAGAAGGCAACGACATCGTAAGGAACCCTATCATATCCCTTCTTACTCACGTTACCTCCACGTTTAAACAAACACTCATGCTGAAAATGATAACACGAAAGGAAAGGGAAAGGCTGGTCAGTTTGTAATCTCCTCCTTTCGATCGTTTCTAACTAATCAGTAAGCCTAAGGTCAAGAGTGCTGACAGAAATGCAGATATCAGTAAATGAAATGTTTTAAAAAGCTGAGTTTGTTTTTTGCAATGTTTCCATAGTTGGTAAGAATGAAACACATATGTGTGTATAAGCTATAGAATGCAAATTGTGTGATTTTATGATTTTACATATGAGTTAAATGCCTTTATGTCTGCTTTTTAAAAAGTGACATTTCGCCGGGCGCGGTGGCTCACGCTTGTAATCCCAGCACTTTGGGAGGCTGAGGCGGGCGGATCACGAGGTCAGGAGATCGAGACCGCGGTGAAACCCCGTCTCTACTAAAAATACAAAAAAAAAAAAAAAAATTAGCCGGGCGTGGTGGCGGGCGCCTGTAGTCCCAGCTACTCGGAGAGGCTGAGGCAGGAGAATGGCGTGAACCCGGGAGGCGGAGCTTGCAGTGAGCCGAGACTGCGCCACTGCACTCCAGCCTGGGCGACAGAGCCAGACTCCGTCTCAAAAAAAAAAAAAAAAAAAAAAAAAAAAAAAAAAAAAAAAAAAAAAAAAAAAAATAAAAAGTGACATTTCACAATATAAAGGTGAATAATGAAATAAATGATAATAGTTAATTTTGAGATAATGTTAGATAGCAAATTAAAACTATGTCAAATCCAGAGACTAGAAATCATTGAAGAAAGTAAAAAGCTCATATTTTAGTATCTTCAATGAAATTTTCTTCCTGTTTTTAAATAAGAGATCCTGCATATCATTTTGCACTAAACCCCGCAATTATTTAGTTGGCCAGACTGGTAGGAGAGGAAAAGCAAAGAGGAGATTAGAAGGAGAGAATGCCAGAAGGGGAAAAATCTGGGCTGCAAATACACAGAATGTGATGTCATGTGGCTTAGCAGAGACCAATTTTCTGTGGCTTAGAGAGGAACATGAAGCAAAATACTAACAAACATTAGCTTCTGGCATAGTAAGGAAATACTAAGAACAAAGACGTCTTGTTAACATTGCTGGCATTTGTGAGACACATGAAAAGCCAGCCTACAGGATTTACTCTGTAGGAACAAATGCTATTCCTTTATATAATAAAAACAAAGGAGAGGGTAAGAGTTCCAAATTTATTTTATCAGATCATCACATAGCCCAGATACCAAAACATGAAAAAGAAAAATTGCATACTAATAATGTATTTTATAAGCATAAATATACAAGTGCTCAACAAAAATTAACAAATATGGCAAAATCAAAACAATAGTAATAATATATCACAATCCAGTAAAATTTCTCCCAAGAATATAACTAGCTTAACATTGAAATATCAATAAATTGGCCGGGCACTGTGGCTCACGCTTGTAATCCCAGCATTTGGGAGGCCGAGGCGGGCAGATCATGAGGTCAGGAGATCGAGACCACGGTGAAACCCCGTCTCTACTAAAAATACAAAAAAATTAGCCAGGCGTGGTGGTGGGCGCCTGTAGTCTCAGCTACTCGGAGAGGCTGAGGCAGGAGAATGGCGTGAACCCGGGAGGCGGAGCTTGCAGCGAGCCGAGATTGCACCACTGCACTCCAGCCTGGGCAACAGAGCGAGACTCCATCTCAAAAAAAAAAAAAAAAATCAATAAATTAATGTTTATCAAATTAAAGAGAATAAAGAAGAAAAATCATATGATCATCTGGATACACAAAGAGCAAGCATTTGATAAAATTCAACATCCATTCATGAAAAAATATTCTCAGAATATTAGATGTCAAAGGGAAGTTATTCTACCTGATAAAAAAGATCCTAAAAAATACTTCTAACTAACATCATGATAAATTAAATAATCTATTGGATGTTTTCCTTCTAATTACAATAAAAGCAAAGATATCTGTTCTCACCACTTCCATTCAACATTGTTTTGAGAATCTCAAACGTTGTTTGAGAACTTAACAAAAGGCATAAGGTATAGAAAGTGAAGATTAAACTGTTTGTATTCATATATGACATGACTTTCTATTAAATCCTAAAGAATACAAAAAAACCTTACTGGAATTAACAATAACTTAAGCAAGTTTAAAAGGTAGAAAATGACACATAAAAATTAACTCTATTTCTGTACACAGTTGGCCCTTGAGCAAGGCAAGGGTTATGGATGCTGACCTCCACATAGTCAAAAATTTACCTATAACTTTTGACTCCCCCAGAACTTAACTACCAATAACCGGCTGTTGGCCAGAAACATTACTGATAATATAAACAGTCTATTAACATATATTTTGCATATTATACATACTATATTCTTACAATAAAGTAAGCCAGAGAAAATAAAATGTTATTAAGAAAATCCTCAAGAAGAGAAAATATATTTACTGTTCATTAAGTGAAAGTGAATCATCATAAATGTTCTTCATCCTCATCAACTTCACACTGAGTAGACTAAGGAGGAGGAGGAAAAGAGGGGTTGGTTTTATTGCCTCAAGGGTGGCAGAGTCAGAAGAAAATTCACGTACAAGTGGAGTTGCATGGTTCAAACCCATGTTGTTCAAGGGTCAACTGTACTAGCCACATTAAAACAGAAAATAAAATCTGCTGATAAGTTGATGCTCTACTTAAATATAACCAAGATCATTTAAAATTTATATAAGAAAACAGAATAACTAGAATACTTTGAAATTCTAAAAAGAAAACAATTTGGAAAAAAAATCTCTCTATCCAATTTCAAGATGTAACATGTAGCTTTATTTAGTATAGTAAATAATACTATGAACTATAGGTGGTGGGATTGGCACATTAGTCAATGGAAAAGAACAGAGCATGTGGAAATAGCCCCACACAAGTATGACCAACATTTAACTAAGATGCAAAAGCATGTATACATATACATCTTCTTTTTTTTTTTTTTGAGATGGAGTCTAGCTCTGTTGCCCAGGCTGGAGTGCAGTGGCACGATCTTGGCTGGGCTCACTGCAAGCTCTGCCTGCTGGGTTCATGCCATTCTCCCGCCTCAGCCTCCCGAGTAGCTGGGACTACAGGCACCCACCACCGTGACTGGCTAATTATTTTGTATTTTTTAGTAGAAACGGGGTTTCACCGTGGTCTCAATCTCTTGACCTCGTGATCCGCCCACCTCGGCCTCCTAAAGTGCTGGGATTACAGGCATGAGCCACCGTGCCCGGCCGATACTCTTTCAATAAACGATGCTATAATCAGGCAAAAATAGAACCTGGGCTTAAACTACATAACATCCTTAAATATTAACTCAAGACAGACAGTGGACTTAAATTAAAAAGATAAAACTCTAGAAGTTTTTTTAAGAGAAGAAAACTAGGTAAGGACTTAGGACTTGATAAAGAGTTCTTATTTCGGCAAAAAATAATAAACTGGACATAATACTAAAAATTTTATTCTACAAAGGACCCTGTTAAAAAGCTAAAACAAGCAACAGACTGGGAGTAAATATTTTCAAACCACATATCTGAGAAAGGACTTATACCTATAATACATAAAGAGGTCTTGAAACTCAACAGCCAAAAGACAACTGAAAATGAATTAACTAGAAATGAACAGAATATTTCACTAAAGAGAATATATAGATGGGAAATAAGCACATGAAAAAATGTTCACCATTACTATGCATTAGGTGATTGAAAATATGGACCATTGCATGGTATCATTAGACACCCATTAGAACAGATACAATAAAAATGAGTGGCAATACCAAGGGCTGGCAAGGTGATGTGAAAAAGAATGATTCGCAGATACACTGCTGATAGGTACGTAAAACAGTGTGGCCACTTTGAAAAATTGTTTGGTCGGCTTTGTTTGCTTGTTTGTTTTATGAATATTGACCATACACTTATCATACAACCCAGAAATATCATACCTGGGAATTTATTCTATGAAAATGAAGACGTATGTGCACACAAAACTTTATGCAATTGTTCCTAGTAGTTTTATTTTTAATAGTAAAAAGCTTGAAACAAGTAAAATGTCTCTATTACATGAATAGTTAAATTGGATGGCTTTCAAGGGCATTATGCTGAGTAAACAACAACAAAACCCAAAGTGTGCATACCACTGAGATAACTGTATGATACCACTGAAACAACATTCTCAAAATGACAAAATTAGAGATGCTTCACGTCATCTCAGCCCAAAAGCTTCTTAAGATGTTAAGCAACTTCAGCAAAGTCTCAGCATACAAAATAAATGTGGAAAAATCACAAGCATTCCTATACACCAACAATGGGCAACCAGAGAGCCAAATCATGAATGAACTCCCATTCACAATGACTATAAAAGAATAAATACCTAGGAATTCAACTAACAAGGGAAGTGGAGGACTTTCTCAAGGAGAACTACAAACCACTGCTCAAGGAAATAAGAGAAGACACAAACAAATGGAAAAAAATCCATGCTCATGGATAGGAAGAGTCAATTTCAGGATAGGAAATCAGAATCAATATCAGGATAGTATAACATGGATAAAGAGAATCAATATCATGAAAATGGCCATACTGCACCTGTATCCCTAGAACTTAAAATACAATTAAATTAAAAGAAAAGAAAAATACAATAACCAAAATAAGAAGCTCGGGAGAAGGGGTTCAGGAACATAATGAATGAAACAGAGGAAAGAATCAGTGAACTGAAAGATGGAGCAATAGATATTACCCAATCTGAACAACAGAGAGAAAACATACTTCAAAATAAACAAACAAATGTAAAGACAGAGCAACAGGCACTTACAGAACTGTAACTGAAGATGTAACCTTTGTGTGTTTGGAGTAACAGAAGGAGAGGAGAAAGATGGCAGGAATGAAAAATGGCAATGAAATGATGGCTGAAAACTCCACAAATTTGGCAAGTGACATAAACATGAAGATTCACGTGGCTTCATGAATCCCAGAGGAAAATCCCAAAGAAACCTACACAGTAAGATATATTGAAGTCACATTTCTGGAAAGTGAAGACAAAAAAAAAAAAAATCTTGGAAGCAGCCAGAGAGAAATGGCACATTATATATAGGAGAAAAACAATTCAAATGACAGTGGATCTTTTATCAAGAAATTAGACAACTAGAAGAAACTTAAGGAATAATTTTCAAGTGCTGAAAGGAAAGAAGCCAGAATCCTATACCCAGTGGAAGAAATATTCTTCAGAATTAAAAAGAGAATCAAGATATTGTCTGATGAAGGAAATCTAAAACTAGCATTATTAGTAAACCTTTTCTAAAACAAAGGCTGAAACGGAGTGTATTTTTTTGTTTTGTTTTGTTTATTTTTTTTTTTGAGACAGAGTCTCCCTCTGTCACCCAGGCTGGAGTGCAGTGGCACCATCTCGGCTCACTGCAAGCTCCGCCTCCTGGTTCATGTGATTCTCCTGCCTCAGCCTCTCGAGTAGCTGGGACTACAGGCACCCACCACCACGTCTGGCTAATTTTTTTGTATTTTTAGTAGAGACGGAGTTTCACCATGTTAGCCAGGATGGTCTAGATCCTGACCTCGCGATCCATCCGCCTTGGCCTTCCAAAGTGCTGGGATTACAGGCGTGAGCCACCATGCCTGGCCTGAAACACAGTGTTTTCTAAACAGAAAAGTAACAATAAAAGAAAAAAATATACATATGACTAAGTAAAATAGGCTTTCCTTCTCCTCTTCATTTACTATGGTATGTTTAATTGAAGCAAAAATTAAAACAATAACCGAGATATAGATAGTATATGTATATGTGAATACATATATACATATACACACACAAACACATAAATATACATACACGCATGTATACTTGCAGTTCTTTTTCTATTTCATTAAAATAAAATAAATCTGGACATATCCGCTCAAAGAAATAAATTAAGGAGAATTTATTTAAGATGAGACAATGGAGTTAGTTACTTAGACCATGTGGTTACTACTTTTGTTACCTTTGTAACACAAGGGTAGTACACAATCCCAGGGCTCGGTCTTGGTGAAGTCATTACCAATTAGAAGGCCTGAATAGATCAACGAGGTATGAGACACCAGAGCCTTAAGGGAAAGACGCATAGAGATACATCTGGAATGAGAAGAGAAATAATCTGTGGATACAACAACCAGGACAATTTCAGTCATCACTGCAATGGAGGAAGGCAGGGGAATGGATATCCTAATATCCGTCCTCTCTTTCCCTAGTTCCCTGAGCTTCCCATTGCCCAAGCCTTACAAGAAACCAAAGATTACAGAAATTTACTGATGGAGCCCATAAAGTCCAGCTCCTAGTGCAGTGAAGAAAGTAAGGAAGGGTGAAAAGCCAACTGGAAAGGGCAAGCAGAATATGTACAACACATCATGCTCATCAAAAGGCACACATATGATAGTAAGAAGGGAAGCCACAGACTGAAAGAAGATACCACCTGTAAACTGATAAAATGCAAATATCCAAAATACATAAAGAATGAATTAAAATCAATTCAGAATAGAAAATTATTATGCAAAATACTTGGAGAGGCAGTTCAAAAACAAGAATAACTAAATTGCTTGTAAATATATGAGAAAGTCCTCATCTTCACTGCATCAAAGAGGGGTGAATTAAAACAGAATGTAACACCATTAGGTATACAACCAGAGTGGAAAATATATATAAAGATGGATTATACAACGTGTTAGCAAGGATGCTTATGAATTTAAATCCTCATACACAGCTGTCATGTCTGTAATTTTGTGCTAACACTTTATAAAACTGATTGTCAATATCAAATGATGTAACAACCTCATCACTAGACATAAATTCAGCAGAAAGAAGTGTGTTTATGCGCCAATGCATGCAAAGTATTGATTGTTCTTAGTAGTCCGTTCACAGCAGGATACCTAAGTAATAGTAAAATTTCCAAATAACAAAATGTTGTAAACAATGGGAGTAAATTAATCACAGCAATACAAAGTACAGAAAGGACTTTCATTGTTTACAAGAGTTCAGACACACTATGATCTGGACTAGAGACAAATATTTTTGGGCCATGCAAATGTGGAAAGAGTGAGTATAAATAAGAGCCAAGTAAAACTAGGAAAAACCCCAGAGGAACTTAGATGTCAAATGATCAAGAAAAGGAGGAGAATCCAACAAAGGAAATTTTAAAATCCAGTCATGGATATAGGAAGAAACCTGGAGTGTTTGATATTTGGTACATTAAGAAAGAGAATATATTAGTGTCCCATTGCCGTTATAACGTTATCCCACATGTGGTGACTTAACACAGAAGAGATTTATTATCTTACAATTCTAGAGGTCAGAAATCCAAAAGAGTCTCACTGGATTGCAGAAGTGTCAGCAGGGCTGTATTCCATCTGGAGTTTCTGGTGGAGAAACTGTTTCCTTCACAGTTTCCACAGGCTGCCTACATTCCTTGGCTCATGTCCTATTCCTCCACCTTCAAGGCCTGCCGCAATGTCAGTCAATTCTTTCTTATGCTGCTTCTTGCTGACTCTGCCTTCATTTTCCACATTTAAAGACCCTTGTGATCACATTAGACCCACCCAGGTAGTCCAAAATAATCCATCCATATCAAAATCAGATGATTATCAGCCTTAATATCATTCATATCATCAATTCCCTTTACCCACAGATGAAAGGGATTAGAAATTTGACATCTTTGGTGGTTCACCATTCTGCCTAGCACAGAGGGTGTTTCAAGAACAATTGCTGAAAAAAAATCAAATCAAATGAAAAGTAATTCTTAATATAGTCATATGGATATTATCATTGGAGTAAGTTTTGATGGATTTCATCTTGAAATGCATTGAAGAATCAATGGGTTAGGAAGATAACACCTCTTGGCTATGCGACATTCTGGACAGAGTCCCCCTGCTTGTACATGGAACTTTAAAACTTCATTTTGTTGGGATAGGATTGTCATTGCTGGTATCTCTTAAGCACCACTTTTAAATCAGGAGAAATAACAAATAAATTGAGCATCTCTAGTCAGAAAATACAAAATCTTAAAGGCTCCAAAATCCAAAATTTTTTGAGGGTAGACATGATGCCACAAGTGGAAAATTCCACGCCTGACCTCATATGCTACATCATAGTCAAATTTTGCTTCATGTATTAAATGACCTTCGGGCTATGTTTAGAAAGCATATATAAAACATACATGAATTCCATGTTTAGATTTGAATCTCATACCCAAGATATCTTATTATGTACATGCAAATTTTCTAAAATCAGAAAAAATCTGACATCCAAAACACTTCTGGTCCCAAGCATTTAAGATAAGGAACACTTAACCTGAAGGAAAATCTAATGAAGACACATAGACTATGACATGTTGAGATAGATTTAAAAAGGGAAATGGAAAAAATAGATGATAGAGATAAATCTCTAAATAAATAGTTCTCAGGAAAATAATACAATTATAATGTGAATTTGCAAAACCCTTTCTTGAATAAGGAATATCATATTTTAATACTTGCTGTAACATCATTTTTTAGAAATTCAACGCATGGTTACATGTGGGATACTGAGAAACTATGTATTCTATATGCAAATATCTACAATTTAATCTTGGTCCAAAAATCAGAAGAACATCCACATAAAAAAATAAACTTTTTTTCAGTCTTAAAATGCAGCAATTTAGAGAACTTTTATTTATTTATTTATTTAATTTATTTATTTTGAGACAGAGTCTTGCTCTATCACCAAGGTTGGAGTGCAATGGTGTGATCTTGTCTCACTGCAACCTCTGCCCCCTCGGTTCAAGCAATTCTCCTGCCTCAGCCTCCCAAGTAGCTGGAATTACAGGCACGTGCCACCATGTCTAGCTAATTTTTGTATTCTAATCGAGACAGGGTTTCACTATGTTGGCCAGGCTGGTCTCGAACTCCTGACCTCAGGTGATCCTCCCACCCCTGCCTCCCAAAGTGTTGGGATTACAGGCATGAGCCACCGAGCCTGGCCAAAGAACTTTTAGATAGAAAATGAAAGTGTAGGTCAGAGAGGTTTGTGTATCAGAGAGGTTTGTGTATTTTTTAAATGTTTTCTACCATTAAATATGAATTTAATACTTTATACCTAAAGTCTAAAAACGGAAACAATAAAAGTACAGTAAAGTGTTTATGATTTGATTTTTTGTTACTAAAGCCATATTTCAAAGAAACTGTCAGTGCCATAACTTAAAATAACTGTGTAAGAAATCAAATGGAAGTAAATGTTTTCCTCTAATGTGAATAATCGTGACTGTAGCTCTTATGTACATATGTGCATGTATTTCTTGCATACCAAAAGAATAAACATTAAAGAGAAAATAGTAGTAAAAGAAAAATACTGTATTAAATGACCTTCAGGCTATTTAGGCCGTACTTATACTTTTATGTATACTATTATTTTCCAAGCATTATATATATAAGAAACTTTTTATTTAAGTAATATTAAAAGAAAATATTTTAGAGCTTTGTATATGCTTAGAAATATTAAGACAAGCTTATTCTCACTTAACCTGAAACAGTAATATCAAATATTTGTTTGAATGGCTTGAGCTGTTATCTAGTTCTTGATATTTTGATGTTTATAAAGTATGTGACATCATGCACTAAGTTATGCTACTTTAAAAGCCCATGTAATAAAAGTCCATACAAAGATGAACTAGTGTCAAGTTTTGAATTGTGTCAAGATCTGGTGCAGTCACTACTTGCTGTATGACTTAGAGCAAATGAGTCTATTTCTGACCACTAGTTGCATCTGCTATAAATGGTGATTTTACATGTGCTTTGCCTATAAGAATGGAAATTATCATTTCAGGATTCTGAAATGTATAAAATACCATATTAAGGAAGGAAGATAGTATTGGGCCACAAACATGATGTTATTGTGTTTGGAAGATTAATTTGACATTGGCAATAGGAAGGATTTGAGATTAAGAAATAAAGTCTAAACTATACATACATTCTCACAGTGTTATGGAATTAACTTTTACACTTAAAATGGTGGTAATAGGGAGAAAATACAGATATAAGTGATGTTGAGAAATAATTAACATAAGATAATGACTGGCTTAATAATAATAATAGAGCACAGATAATTTTTTTAAGTTGCATATTTGCCAGCAATGTAGAAGACAAAAATGGCAGTGTTCAAGATGGAATTCTAGATACTAATCAAAGAAAGAGTACTGTTCCTAAAACTTACCTTAAAAAAGTTGTACTTCTAATTAAAGCTTAAATGTTAATATAAAAAAATGGTAGTGTTCTTAAAAATAATAGAGATATTGTAAGGGTATTGGATTTCTTTTCTTTTTCTTTTTATTTATTTTTGGAAAAGATACCTTTAATTTTAGACATTGAAATTAGATCACCACAGGTGAAAATTCCTGATAGGCAATTGGTTAGATAGCAATGAAGATTGGGTTTATGGAAACACTAGGGTACCATATGCTCAGAGATAATGATTAAAGTCATGGGAGGGAACACAGTTTCCTAATAATTGACACTACAGAGAATTGCCTGAAGACTAAAGCTTGGGGAGTCCTTAATGTTAGGGTCAGGAAGCAAATTGGAATCAGGGGAGGAAAAAGTCAGCATGTCCGAAAAAGTCAGCATGTCCAAAAAAGTCAGCATTCCAGGTGTGCTGAATATCAAAAGCTACAAGGTAATCAGGCAAAATGACAAAGAGGAGTCTTTAATAATTAAAATTAAGGAGTCGTTGATCAATCTTCAGAGTTCAATTTCAGCAATATAGAGATGAAGAATCGATTTTAAGAATGTAAGGTCTTGTTTTGAGAAATTTCACCTCCCTTTAAAATCTCATAGCAACAATAATGTTTTGTAAAGTAGCTTAAAGAAAAACATAACCAGGTACAGCACAGAAATAGAACACTGAAAGCAGCAATAATGGCAATGCCTGTTAACTTTCAAGTCCACAAGGAGGTAGAGGCAGCTGCAGCATCCAACATCTGGGGGAAGAAAAGATGAAACTTTCCACACAATAAGGTGAGGAGTAGGAAGAAAGACAGCATCAGCTGAAAACCCTGAGAATCTTGCCCGAGTTATGCATGATAAATGCAAAATATTTACTGATGGTATGCCTACTATTTCTATTTATTCCACTAGTCAGGAGCTTGAAACTACAAAAGTAGATTTTTAACTACAGCCATTCTAAATGTTTTATCATCCACAGACAGTTAATTGTTTTACTCTGAGACCTTTCTGAAAGCATTTGCAAGCAACTATAATCCTAAAATGTTTCCCTTTGAGAAGATTCATGGAAATAACTCTGTCAAGTACAAGTTCCCCATAACTTTAAGATTATACCATTGGACCAGGTAAGAATTGTTACAACTTTAATGAAGAAACTGATTCATAAAACTGCTAAACCAATATCAAGCAGAACAATAATTAACTGAATACCAAGGAAATGCCTTAGCATATTTTCATGCTCTAAGCTAGTACTGAAACAGTTGAGATAAACAATCTCAATGAACATCATAAGACTGATCCACATCAAACAATTTTTGGTAAACTATTTAGTAAATAGTATGTTGCACCTGAATTGGAGAAATAAAACTAATATTTAAAATGATGTAAATATAACATTAAGCTTGTACTTGCATAGGACCCAGCTGGCTGCCTATTTCTTCCTGAGTACTTAAAGCTTCCATTATTAAAATCTCTGTACTCCTTAACTCATCGTGAAATAGATACAATAAGACAAACTGTGAAAACATATTGGTGGGACGACTGTTCTAAAATTGGTAAAATGATCTGTAACTGATATTTTGTTTATCAAACTCATAACTCAGGTAAGACAATGATAACCTCAGATGATACATTTCTGCCACTTGCTGGACCATTTGAACATTTTCAAAGAGATTTCATTCAATGCTACCCTCTATGGAATATCAATATGTTCTTGTAATTCTATGTTCTCTGGGTGGGTAAAAGCTTTTCCAGGCAAGGCGGCTGATGCTGTAATAGTAGTTAATTTGTTTATTAGAAAATATATTTTCTTTATAACGCATTGGGAGGAATCTCCAGTGTTAGGGGTGGTCCTTTCAACAAGTTTTAAAGCAGTTAAATAAGGAACTACAAATACAACAACATTATCATTATCCCTACCTTCCCCAAACTTCTGATAAAGTTGAAAGGACAAATGGCATTTTAAGTCTGAAATTGGTAAAGCTAGTCAAATCAACTGGATTGCCTTGACCAACGGCAATCTTTGGCCTTGAAGGCAATCAGATTCACCTCCACTGCAAAATACAAATTTGCTCCTTATTAAACTGTTACTGAAACTTATTAAACAGTTCCTGGAAGGACTCTAATGCTTTCTACATAATAGAAAGTCATATATTTCCTGTTCTTATAAACTCTGATGTGACTCAGTACTGCAAAGCTTTAAAGCACTATGTCAAAGTATATTTTTACCAGGTAAAATAAGCCTTTCATAAACTGTCAACTGAGGACAGCCAGGCATTTCATGATCTACAACCCAAATATTGGATATTTTAGAGGCTACATCAGAGAAAGATTGCCCTTGAACTCCTTTTGGAAGGGACCATACCAAGTTCTTCTCACTACCCACACTGCAGCAAAACTTCAGGGCCTTAAGCCTTGGGTCTGTATTTCTCAACTCAAGAGGGCCCCTCTAGGCTCTTCAGATTGTACAGTCATTTAAGACCTCATGGTAAAATTGACCATGGAGGTTTGTTCTCAGAAGCATTTCACAGCCTAGACATGAACAGCTTTCCCAAGATCAGAGATCAAGATTTCTCTCCTCTGTTATTGTAAAACTTGTGCCTCTTTTTCTATTTTCCTTGTGTTACTTTTCTGTTTACACATGGCAAAATTATGTGATAACTGATCATTTGAAATTGATACCTTCTACAGTAAACATAACTGAATATCACGTATGTTATGCTAAACTAAAATCTCCATATGATCGTAAAGTTTTTCCACTTTACCCTCTAACAAATTTCACTGATATTTTCTGTGCGACTACTTGTTCAAATTGCACCTCTGGTCCTTGCTGTAGGTTAGGCTTTAAGATCAACATGTTTACTTTCCTTGTTTCAGTCTAACAGTAAGTAAAACCTATGAGGAGGGATTTATAGTTAAATTATGCCAGAAACTGAATAAGAAAACCAAAGACAAAATAATTTGAAATTTTACAGACAAATTAATAACCTTAATCTCCTAATTGTCATTAGCCTTCAGTCATGCAAAGATTCAGTAGTGGAGACTTGGATAAATACTATTAGTACTTCCCTACAGGTGACTGCTAAATCACAAGGCACCCTGCAGAGAACTGTCTATTGTGCCTCTCCAGAATTTGTTTTGATCTGTAGAAAATATAATGGTCAACTATACTCACAGGAAACTCCATATCTCAATAAGTGGAAAATAAGAAGTCATTATGGATTAGGGATTCTAATGTTACCACTTCATAACAAACTAAAAATCGAATATTGGTCTACACCTCTTAATTTGCACTATAGATTAAAGAGAAATTTACCAGTGGGTATAAATCTCTCTAAATGGGCATCTCTTGGTAGAATGTGTTTTTCCTAACTTGGCAAAAGTATAAATGAGGTAATAATTAGAGAACTGTCTCAGACAGATGCTACTATAGCTGACTCTTCTGCAAAGGTCATAGTTACCCAGCAAACTTTTCTAAACTTTCTTGATAAAGGTTTTGTTTTTGTTTTTTAGATAACAGGATTGCTTTGGACTATCCGTTGGCTCAACAGCAAGAAGTGTGTGTCACAGCTAACACCCCCTGCTGCACTTGGATATTGGATAAGTATATTTGGTATTGTAGAAACTCAGTTACAAAATATCAACAAATGACTACTTGGTTTAAATAGATTCCTCTTCTGGCTGTTCTTTGATTTATTTGATTTTAATTAGTTTGGTCTGCAGAGTCTTTGGTTATAGGGAATATTTCAGCCTCTTGGTATTATCCTCCTGATAGTCATCACTTTGGTCTCTCTCATGCACTGTATCCTCTCAAGAGTCTTAAATGCTTGTATGCAGCCACCCACTGTGCATAAAATGGCCTCACTACCTGCAGAATGACAAAAACATGAAGAACCTTTTAGTGAGTCTGATATTATGACTTATCAATTCCTTAATGGAACCAAATAAGTCCATTATAATGATGACAGAGAGTGGCATTAATGCTCCCAATTTTTGTCAATCTATCAAGATTGAGAAGCTAAAACAAAAGGAGTATTGTCAAGGCAAATAAGGAAGCCATTAGTCTGAAGTTATCTCTGTAACTGGGGTATTAAATAAGTAGGCCAAACAGAACTTAATTTGGAAGCATTTATTGTAACTGACTTAAATAAATAAATAACGAACTTTAGCCAATGACAGCCTCCAGAAAATTGCTTGTACAACTAGGATACTGCCATAGGATCACATCCGAACAAGGCAAAAACCTCACCGTACCTCACCTTTGAGGAAAATGTCTGGCTATAGCCAATCAATCAGGTGCTTACTCTACTTTTGTTTTCATGTTGGGCCCCCAAGGATCATTTTCAGCCTATAAATGCTCACTATTCATGCTGCTGCAGAAGAGCCATTGTTTTGCTCAAATAAACTGTTAAATTTAGCTCATCTAAGTTTTTGTTGTCTTTTTTTTTAAATTAAAGTCCATCTCAGAGATCAACCCCCACCTGCTTCTCTGAGCAGGAGATGAGGGTAACCTGACCATTCAGCCCAACACCATCTGGTACAGATGTTTCTGTGAGGCAGGACCAGAAGTTTATCTGTCTTCATGGCCCTGCAGTGGAACTGGGTGATCTTTGTGCTTCTATAGTGTAGTGAAGTGGGGGCTGAAACCCCAATGAGGTCCATTTTATGTTAGGGTTGACTGGAGTAGTGTGGGTATTGCCACAAAAGGTTTTCTGTTGTTAGGTCACCTTTTTTTCATGGACTTATGACTGGGGGTAACAAGGATTTTCTTGCAACATTTTTGTCTGTGTCTTTTTAGTTCTGGATTGGAAGCTTCCCAGCACCCTGTCCAAGATACTTGGGAAACATTAAGGGAACCTAAGGAACATCTTCAAGTCCCAAGTTGACAAGGCAGCCATTCTTCTTCATTCCACCTTTCAGAGTTTTCTTACACTTGTATTTTTGTGTAATGTCCAGAGTGTTTTAGATGTAACTGGGAGTACTTGGGAGGAATGGAGCTAATACATCTTAGTAGAACTAGCATAGCTTCGCTTTTAATTTTGAAGAGCTCTCTAATGGCTATCGATGGCCAGAAATGACAGAGGAAATTCCGCTCTTGCACTGCGGCTCTTAAATTCAATGAGCAGGCTATGTCTTGGAAAGGGAGTGGCCAAGTGGTGCCACCTAACCACCAGACACAAGGTAAATGTGACTATTCTACTGGGCATCAAAGCAGAAATCATAACAAAACAGAATAAACCACAAAAAATATTTGGCATTTGCTAATGATAATGGTTTTTGTGCAATTGAAATAGATGGGCAGTCTACTAAAGCCTAACTTGATGTGATAATAGAAAAGTTCTAGATCTGAAGAAGGGGGCCCTCACTTCAATCATTACAAAAAGTCCTGATCCCTCAGCCAATTCTCAGACTTGATCCAATTCACAACACTAGAGCTCCTTTAAAAAGAGGTAAGGATATTGAAGGAAGACTTTGTACATTGCCAAAAATTTATACCATAAGTCAAATGTCACCAAACTTTGTCTGTATAGGAAAAGTTAGTAAATATTTGAGGCATTGTGGGCAAGTACTCAATCCAGCCATTATAGCATTACAGCAGCTGTAGACTCTGAGAATGACTGTGTTCAACTAAAATGTTCTTAATTAAAAAAGAAAGTTACTGAGCCAAATTTGGCCCGCACCCAAGGAACTTGAAGCCACAACATGGCAACTATACACTGAAGAAGAGGAAATAGCCAGACTTTTAAATATTAATGGACCGTATGTGAAATTAGCATTAATTCCTTGAAATCCAAAATGACACCATAGTACAGTAGTCATCAGAGTAACTCAGAGAGGCCAGGTGATTAATGGAATTTTTTCCCCGACTGATCTCAAAGTGGGTATAATATATTTCAACACATTCCATAGTTCCTTCCTAAGTTCTGAAATACATAGTTGAAATAATATATTCAGCAACTAGCAGAAACACACATTGGACACCAGACATGTGGAACAATATTTTAATAGTAAATGTGAGTGCATGCCATGAAAAGGCCTCCTACCTAATTAAATTGTAAGCCAAAAGTAATATGGAATTTCAGAGGAAAGCATTACCACTGAGGCCCAGAAAGATACAGCTGGGAGACTTCTACCACATCACCATTCACCTTGTCTCTTAGGCTTAGGCAGAAGACAGGAGTACCTCAGGAAAGGAAAATGGATTCACATAAACTGAAACAAGGGGTCTCCAAATATAGCTGCTATTACAGATGTGATTTTGTGGTGACAGCAAATCAATATATGTCCTGGTACCTGTATGCCCCAATGAACTGATAAATTTACCCTGTACTTCAGAGCAGTGGCCATCAGAAGCAGTTTGGTTCAAGGCAACAGATGCAGCATTGCACCTTTGCTGTTCTGTCTCAGTTGTATTAAAACCTTTTCTAGCCCTGTCCCATCATCAGTGCTCAGGAACTGGGACTTTACTCTGTTCTACTGGACATCACACTAATCCACTACATGGATGTTGTCATACTGATGAAAGTAGTAAAATATCCTATACATTTTTGTAAGTCACATGTGTGCCAGAAGTTAGGAAATAAACCTCGCCCAAATTCAGAGACAAACATACACCACCTTGGTAAAAATCTTAGGGCATAGTGATCAGGATATATGAAGAAATGTCCCGCAAGGAGGACAGTTGCTGTGCCTGCTCCCTCCTTCATGAAAAGGTGCCATCCTTAGTGGGACACTTTGGATTTTGGAAACAACATACATCTCATTTGGGAATGCCATTCCAGTTTATTTAATCCAAAAGGCTGTATGTTTGGGGAAGAGAGGCTCTGTAAAAGTCCCGACTGCTGTTCATGTTGCTGTATAACCCTGGGGTGTTTGAAGTATCTACAGGTAGATAAGGATGCACTATGGAATATTTTATAAGCCTTAGGGGTGAATCACAGTGCAGATCTTTTTGACTTTGGAGCAAAGCTGTGCCATAAACTCTAGGTCATTATTTTTCTTTTAAGATTTTTTACTATATCCAGGGCCTAGAACAGAGCCTGAAACAGTTGGTACACAACACAAATTGGCTGAAAGAAGGCATGAACTAGAGTGAAAATGAGTTTTGTGTCTATAATTTAATAGGACTAGTAAATAGTACAGATATAAATTTAATAGAAAAAAATTTAAGCTAAAGAATGTATTGATTTTATGTTGCTATTATGTTCACTTAGCGCTTTTTATAGACTTTAGAAACCCAAGGGAGTGCCAGCACAGTCCTCAAGAGCATCTTGCTTGAAATGTGCTGTTCATGTAAAAAGGCACTGGGCAGTGCCTAATTCCACTTCTTTCTAATAGTACCCATTAATTATTCTAGCAGAGTATTAAGCAAATATGTTAATGCAGGAAAAACAACATTGTCCATTGAAATCAACTCTTTCAATTGATATTTATCTCACAACATGACACTGACCAAAAGGCTTAATTCTCAAAAATGTCATGATTAATTTTCATTTTTATTATAATGCCTTCTTTTTATTTTACCACTATTTTCAATAACCTTTTACTTATTACAGTGTCTTTAAATAATTAGTCACAAGTATAAACTATTACCTCTCTAGTATTGATTATGGATCATATGAAAGCATTTTTTAACTCTTCTGATTAAACATCCTCATGGAAAACCCTGTATATCATTAGCCTTTTGATATTTCTTTGTGTCATTGTAAAGCTTGTGGCATGGAATTGTGAGGGTCAACTGAATAAGAATAAGCTGACGTTATTGCTCACTCTCTGGATTTATTATTTTTTCTTCCCAGCTGCCAGTATCTTTATTTTTATTATAAGTTTTAGGGTACATGTGCACAATGTGCAGGTTTGTTACATATGTATACATGTGCCATGTTGGTGTGCTGCACCAATTAACTCATCATTTAACATTAGGTATATCTCCTAATGCTATCCCTCCCCACTCCCCCCACCCCACAACAGGCCCCAGTGTGTGATGTTCCCCTTCCTGTGTCCATTTTTTCTCATTGTTCAATTCCCACCTATGAGTGAGAACATGCCGTGTTTGGTTTTTTGTCCTTGCAATAGTTTGCTGAGAATGATGGTTTCCAGCTTCATCCATGTCCCTAAAAAGGGCACGAACTCATCATTTTTTATGGCTGCATAGTAATCCATGGTGTATATGTGCCACATTTTCTTAATCCAGTCTATCATTGTTGGACATTTGGGTTGGTTCCAACTCTTTGCTATTGTGAAGAGTACCGCAATAAACACACACGTGCATGTGTCTTTATAGCAGCATGTTTTATAATCCTTTGGGTATATACCCAGTAATGGGATAGCTGGGTCAAATGGTAATTCTAGTTCTAGATCCCTGAGGAATCACCACACTGACTTCCACAATGGTTGAACTAGTTTACAGTCCCACCAACAGTGTAAAAGTGTTCCTATTTCTCCACATCCTCTCCAGCACCTGTTGTTTCCTGACTTTTTAATGATTGCCATTCTCATTGGTGTGAGATGGTATCTCATTGTGGTTTTGATTTGCATTTCTCTGATGGCCAGTGATGATGAGCATTTTTTCATGTGTTTTTGGCTGCATAAATGTCTTCTTTTGAGAAGTGTCTGTTCATATCCTTCACCCACTTGTTGATGGGGTTGTTTGTTTTTTTCTTGTAAATTTGTTTGAGTTCATTGTAGATTCTGGATATTAGCCCTTTGTCAGATGAGAAGGTTGCAAAAATGTTCTCCCATTCTGTAGGTTGCCTGTTCACTCTGATGGCAGTTTCTTTTGCTGTGCAGAAGCTCTTCAGTTTAATTAGATCCCATTTGTCAATTTTGGCTTTTGTTGCCATTGCTTTTGGTGTTTTAGACATGAAGTCCTTGCCCACGCCTATGTCCTGAATGGTATTGCCTATGTTGTCTTCTAGGGTTTTTATGGTTTTAGATCTAACATTTACGTATTTAATCCATCTTGAATTAATTTTTGTATAAGGTGTAAGGAAGGTATCAAGTTTCAGCTTTCTACATATGGCTAGTCAGTTTTCCCAGCACCATATATTAAATAGGGAATCCTTTCCCCATTTCTTGTTTTTGTCAGGTTTGTCAAAGATCAGATAGTTGTAGATATGTAGCATTATTTCTGAGGGCTCTGTTCTGTTTCATTGATCTATATCTCTGTTTTGGTACCAGTACCATGCTGTTTTGGTTACTGTAGCCTTGTAGCATAGTTTGAAGTCAGGCAGCGTGATGCCTCCAGCTTTGCTCTTTTGGCTTAGGATTGACTTGGCGATGGGGCTCTTTTTTGGTTCCATATGAACTTTAAAGTAGTTTTTTCCAATTCTGTGAAGAAAGTCATCGGTAGCTTGATGGGGATGACATTGAATCTATAAATTACCTTGGGCAGTATGGCCATTTTCATGATATTGTTTCTTCCTACCCATGAGCATGGAATGTTCTTCCATTGGTTTGTATCCTCTTTTATTTCATTGAGCAGTGGTTTGTAGTTCTCCTTGAAGAGGTCCTTCACATCCTTTGTAAGTTGGATTCCCAGGTATTTTATTCTCTTTGAAGCAATTGTGAATGGGAGTTCACTCATGACTTGGCTCTCTGTTTGTCTGTTATTGGTGTATATGAATGCTTGTGATTTTTGCACATTGATTTTGTATCCTGAGACTTTGCTGAAGTTGCCTACCAGCTTAAGGAGATTTGGGGCTGAGATGATGGGATTTTCTAGATATACAATCATGTCATCTGCAAACAGGGACAATTTGACTTCCTCTTTTCCTAATTGAATACCCTTTATTTCCTTCTCCTGCCTGATTGCCCTGGCCAGAACTTCCAACACTATGTTGAATAGGAGTGGTGAGAGAAGGCATCCCTGTCTTGTGCCAGAAAAACTGGAAACTCTAAAAATCCGAGTGCCTCTCCCCCTCCAACAGAAGGCAGCTCCTCACTAGCAATGGAACAAAGCTGGACAGAGAATGACTTTGACAAGTTGAGAGAAGAAGGCTTCAGACGATTAAACTATTCTGAGTTAAAGGAGGAAGTTCAAACCCATGGCAAATAAGTTAAAAACCTTGAAAAAAATTAGACAAATGGCTAGCTAGAGTAACCAATGAAGAGAAGTCTTTAAAGGACCTGATGGAGCTGAAAACCATGGCAAGAGAACTACGAGACAAATGCACAAGCCCCAGTAGCCAATTCAATCAAGTGGAAGAAAGGGTATCAGTGATGGAAGATAATGAATGAAATGAAGTGAAAAGAGAAGTTTAGAGAAAAAAGAAGAAAAAGAAACGAACAAAGCTTCCAAGAAATTTGGGACTATGTGAAAAGACCAAATCTACATCCGACTGGTGTACCTGAAACTGACAGGGAGAATGGAACCAAGTTGGAAAACACTCTGCAGGATATTACCCAGGAGAACTTCCCCAATCTAGCAAGGCAGGCCAACATTCAGATTCAGGAAATACAGAGAATGCCATAAAGATACTCCTCGAGAAGAGCAACTCCAAGACACATAATTGTCAGATTCACCAAAGTTGAAATGAAGAAAAAATATTAAGGGCAGCCAGAGAGAAATGTCGGGTTACCCACAAAGGGAAGCCCATCAGACTAACAGCTGATCTCTTGGCAGAAACTCTACAAGCCAGAAGAGAGTGGGGGCCGATATTCAACGTTCTTAAAGAAAAGAATTTTCAACCCAGAATTTCATATCCAGCCAAACTAAGCATCATAAGTGAATGAGAAATAAAATACTTTACAGACAAGCAAATGCTGAGTGATTTTGTCACCACCAGGCCTGCCCTAAAACAGCTTCTGAAGGAAGAACTAAACATGGAAAGGAACAACCAGTACCAGCCACTGAAAAAACATGCCAAATTGTAAAGACCATTGAGACTAGGAAGAAACTGCATCAACTAACGAGCAAAATCACCAGTTAACATCATAATGACAGGATCAAATTCACACATAACAATATTAACCTTAAATGTAAATGGACTAAATGCTCCAATTAAAAGACACAGACTGGCAAATTGGATAAAGAGTCAAGACCCATCAGTGTGCTGTATTCAGGAAACCCATCTCACATGCAGAGACACACATAGGCTCAAAATAAAGGGATAGAGGAAGATCTACCAAGCAAATGGAAAACAAAAAAAGGTAGGGGTTGCAAACCTAGTCTCGGATAAAACAGATTTTAACCCAACAAAGATCAAAAGAGACAAAGAAGGCCATTACATAATGGTAAAGGGATCAATTCAACAAGAAAAGCTAACTATCCTAAATATATATGCACCCAATACAGGACCACCCAGATTCATAAAGCAAGTCCTTAGAGACCCAGAAAGAGACTTAGACTCCCACACAATAATAATAGGAGACTTTTACACCCCACTGTCAACATTAGACAGATCAACGAGACAGAAAGTTAACAAGGATACCCAGGAATTGAACTCAGCTCTGCACCAAGTGGACCTAATAGACATCTACAGAACTCTCCACCCCAAATCAACAGAATATACATTCTTTTCAACACCACACCACACCTATTCCAAAACTGACCACATAGTTGGAAGTAAAGCACTCCTCAGCAAATGTAAAAGAACAGAAATTATAACAAACTGTCTCTCAGACCACAGGGCAATCAAACTAGAATTCAAGATTAAGAAACTCACTCAAAACCGCTCAACTACGTGGAAACTGAACAACATGCTCCTGAATGACTACTTGGTATATCACGAAATGAAGGCAGAAATAAAGATGTTCTTTGAAACCAATGAGAACAAAGGCACAACATACCAGAATCTCTGGGACACATTCAAAGCAGTGTGTAGAGGGCAATTTATAGCACTAAATGCCCACAAGAGAAAGCAAGAAAGATCTAAAATTGACACCCTAACATCACAATTAAAAGAAATAGAGAAGCAAGAGCAAACACATTCAAAAGCTAGCAGAAGGCAAGAAATAACTAAGATCAGAGAAGAACTGAAGGAAATAGAGACACAAAAAAACCCTTCAAGAAATCGATGAATCCAAGAGCTGGTTTTTTTGAAAAGTTCAACAAAATTGATAGACCACCAGCAAGAGTAATAAAGAAGAAAAGAGAGAAGAATCAAATAGATGCAATAAAAAATGATAAAGGGGATATCACCACCAATCCCACAGAAATACACACTACCATGAGAGAATACTATAAACACCTCTACGCAAATAAACTGGAAAATCTAGAAGAAATGGATAATTTCCTCGACACATACACCCTCCCAAGACTAAACCCGGAAGAAGTTGAATCTCTGAATAGACAAATAACAGGCTCTGAAATTCAGCCAATAATTAATAGCTTACCAACCAAAAAAAATCCAGGACCAGATGGATTCACAGCCGAATTCTACCAGATATACAGGGAGGAGCTGGTACCATTCCTTCTGAAGCTATTCCAACAAATAGAAAAAGAGGGAATCCTCCCTAACTCATTTTATGAGGCCAGCATCATCCTGATACCAAAGCCTGGCAGAGACACAACAAAAAAAGAGAATTTTAGACCAATATCCCTGATGAACATCAATGCAAAAATCCTCAATAAAATACTGGCAAACCGAATCCAACAGCACATCAAAAAGCTTATCCACCATGATCAAGTGGGCTTCATCCCTGGTATGCAAGGCTGGTTCAACATATGCAAATCAATAAATGTAATCCAGCATATAAACAGAACCCACAACAAAAACCACATGATTGTCTCAATAGATGCAGAAAAGGCCTTTGAAAAAATTCAACAATGCTTCTTGCTAAAAACTCTCAATAAATTAGGTATTGATGGGATGTATCTCAAAATAATAAGAGCTATCTATGACAAACCCACAGCCAATATCATACTGAATGGGCAAAACTGGAAGCATTCCCTTTGAAAATCCAATGGTCAGTATCTTATGTACACTTCAACAACCATATTAAGAACCATTTCTTTATATTTTACATGGTGATTTAGCTCATTTAAGACGTTTTCTTTTTTATAACCTTTTAAAAAATATCTTAAGCTAAAAACATAATAGGACAGTGTGAGGCACAGTGGTGTTTTAACTCATTAAGATGTTTTGCTTTTATAACCTTTTAAAAAATATCATCTTCAGCTAAAAACATAATAGGACAGTGTGAGGCATAGTGGAGGGCACAAGAGTTAGAATCAGACAAACTCATTTTCCTGCTTGCTCTCCCCATGACAGCACAGAGTTTTCTCATTAGAGTGTCATATAACCTTGACATTTATAGTACTCTTTTATCATTGATTACTATAAATATGAGGCAAGTTCACTTTTAAAAGGCACTGTGTATTCTTTGTGCTATATACATTTTATGTTCCTAACACACAGCTGAATTCTGTGGGTCCTAGTTACTAAATAAACTGCCATTTGTTGATTTTATTTTAAGCTCTTTTGAGCAAACAGAAATAATAGTATCCTGTGGTCAGAGTGAAATGAAGAAAGGAATCTTCACAGCTTGTTCAAATGAGGACCAAAAAAATCACTGTAACAGAATTTATAATACAATTATGTCTTGTTATACCATACCTCTTTATATTGTGGATTCAGAAGTTTTGATCTCCCAGAACTGTAAAGTTTAAATAACGTTCTATCCTAGGCTCTGAATGTAGCCTCCTAATATCTGCACTCTGCTGGGGCTCTCTGGCATTAGGCATAGTGTCCTGGTGGATGCATTAAAGTGCAAATTTTCATCAGAGTGACTGTTAAGAAAGAGATAAAGAAAAGATGAAAGAACCTTTGAAATAGGAAGTTTCTACTGCTCTTCCAAATAAGAGATTCTGCCACAATCTACCAATAAATTGAGTGCCTGCTATAGAAAGGAGTGAATCTTCAAGGAGCAGTATTGGCTAACCATTTGAAAACAGTTAATACAAAGACACAGCTTTTCCTCATATGCTTAACGGTTATGAAAACCAAAGCAGTTAAATAATTTTTCCATACCTATATTTAGTGACATTTATAATGCAAGCTCTATAGACAAAAATAGGACTGATTTCTGCTTTAATTAAGTTCTCAGTAGAGTGAGTAGCCCAGAAAGGAATAAAAAATAATAGAGACTGCATAGTGGTATAAATAAAGCATGTATAAGGTATAGTGGCAAGAAAAGTGGCCCAACTTGCCTGAAGATATAGTAGAATAGAAACCATTTAAAATACCATATCAAATGACAAACATAATGTAATCGTACTTCGTACCAGATCTTGAAATTATATTCACGTATTAATGTCTAGCTCTACTATGAATGGCTCTCACCATATGATTTTTTCCGAAATAAAAATAATTTTCAAATAATTAAAATATTGTCATTTATGCTTTTTATTATTAATAGACATATAATATGCTTATAAATAAAAATATTCTGCTCTTGCTAAATCAATATTAATGATTCAAAACAAATAAAGATGCTCCACCAGATGCCAAAGTCCTTTGGGGCTGAAGGATAAAATTTAGGCTAAAGAAGAAAGTAACTTACTATTCTAGATTGGAGGCAAGTCAGTAAAATAGTATATCCTACTAAACTCACAGGGGATTTCTCCAGAAGTTTTCAAAAGAGCTATTCTTGATCTTTCCCTCTGATCCAGTTTGTACTTTGGAATGCAATTTTGGACTTCAATCTAAAGACATCTCTTAAGTCGCTGCTCTTCCCTGACCAGTAACAATCCTTGGTAGACAAGCTTTGTTGTCTGTTTTCCTTCAGCAGCTTAAATATGTCATCCTGCTGCCTTCTGGTCTCCACGGTTTTAGAACTTTGCTATTAATCTAACTAAGGGTCCCTGATCTGTGATGAGTGACTTCTCATCGTTTGTTTCAAAATTCTCTTTGTATTTTCATATTTTTGCTACAATGTGTCTTGCTGTAGTTCTTGAGTTTTTGCAACTTGGAGTTATTCAGTATCTTTGACCTATAGATTATTATTTTTCAAATTTGCACATTTCCAAGTATCAATAATTCAAATACACTTTGTTCTCTTTCTCTCTTTTCTCCTCCCAGTACTATGACTATTTGTGTATTATTATACTTGCTGGTGTTCAACAGGTTCCCAAAGGACTGTTTTCTTTATTTTAATTCTTTTTTTCTTTCCATTTCTCATACTTTTCCTATACTGATTTATCTTCAGGTTCCCTGATTCTTATTTTTTCACTTCCAATCTGCCGTTGATCCACTTAGCAGTTAACTTTAAAAGTTCCAGTAATTGTAGTTTTCAATTCCAGAACTTCTAATTGGTTCTTTTATATTATTTTGATATCTTTATGAATATTCTCTGGTGACATATCATAGTCATTCTTTTATTTATTTCTTTACACATGGTTTTATTTAGTTCTTTGAATTGATTTATAATAACCTGTTTAAACGTTTTATATAGTAAGTCCAATATTTGAACCTCCTCGGGGACAATTTATATTGGCTGCTTTTTTTTCTTGTTTATTTACTATATTTCACTGTCTCCTTATGTGTCTCATAATTTTTGTTGTTGTTGTTGAAAACTGGAGAATTCAGATAATATAATGAGGCAACTCTAGAAATCAGATTCCCTCTTATTCCCGGGGTCTGTTGTATGAGTTCCTTTGTTTTGTTTCATTGTTGTGGTTTTTGTTAATGTCTGTTTATTAAATGACACTCTTGGACTAACTCTATTCTATTATTGTTGGAATCTCTGCAATCACTGTTCAGTTTGTTCAATGGTCAGCTATTGGTTGGCCAGAAATTAACTTAAAATTCTTTGAACTGTAATACTTCTCCTTCTTGATAAAGAGTCTCACGTTGGTGTTGGGACACTCCTTCCACTCTTAGGCAGTTGAAAATTCTCTCTTAACCATTACTTATGGTTTGCTCAGGGCCTCATGGTCAGTCAGAGCTGACAGACAGGATCCTGTCAAGTTGTTCCTATGCATACACACGGCCTTGTCCTTTCCCTGGCCTATAATAGCTAGGAAGATCTCAAAACTTTTCAAAGCCCCCTGTGGGTATCCCACTCCCCGGATCTATTCACCTTTTCCATTATCTTTAGTTCTTTCACATGGTGTTTAAGAAATCTTTGCCTCCTATAATATTATTAATATGTCCTTCCCAGAACTTAAAGTATAATTTAAAAAATCTAAAAACTTTATCAATTTTTCTTTCATATTTATGTTCATAATCAACCTGTGACTGATTTTATGAATGAAGAAATGATGGTTATTTTTGTGCCAATAAGTAGCTGGCAGACACAGAACTAATTTTAAAAATTATCTTGTCCTCACTGTTCTGCAGGGCTACTTTTGCCAAATATATATATGTGTGTGTGTGTGTGTATGTATTTATTTGTGTGTGTGTCTACACACACACACACACACACACACATATATATGGTCATTTCTTCAGATGAATGGACTTGAATGTGATGGTGATTTAATTTAATTTTTAATTTTAATTTTTTAAATCAATTTTAATTTTTAAACTTTTATAGAGTATAAACACATTGATAATATAGACATTTTCAAACTATGAACTGGGAAAATTATTTATTTAGATTTCTTTAATCTACATCAATAACATTTTGCAATTTGCTATGTAGAGATTTCGAACATTGCTATGGGCTGAATTTTGTTCCCCAAAGATAATATGTTGAAGTTCTACCCGTCCCCTGCAGTTGACTGAATTTGAGATAAGTCTTCTAAGGAGGTGTTTAAGGTTGAAAGAAGTCATAAGAGTGGAATCCTTATCCAATAGAACTGGTATCCTTATAAAAGAGGAAGGAACACTGGATGTCTCTCTCTCGTGAGGACAAAGTGAGGAGGTGGATGTCTGCAAGCCAGGACAAAAGCTCTCACCAGAAACCAAACTGATTGGCACCTTGATATGAAAATTCTAACCTCCAGAATTGTGAAATTTCTCAGTTTTAGGTCACCCAGTCTACAAAGTTTTCTTATGGCAGCCTGAACTGAGACCAAAAAAACTAATTGGTGTACCTGGCTAGTGCATCAACTCATTTTAAAAGTTTATCTCAAGTTTCTTTCAGATTAATCACATACATGACTATGTTATCTGCAAATAATTTCTTGCTTCCTAATGTTTAGACCATATATTTTTCTTTCTACTCTGTTTTGTTGGCTAGGTCTCATAGTTTAGTGTACGACGAAAGCAGTGATAATGTGGATTTCTGTCACATGGGGAAATTTAAAAATATTTAATCTTTAAATAGAATATTTGCTGCAGATTTTCATGTTTCCTTTACAGGAAAAAAATAAATGTTTAGAAATATTTATGTAATAAGGCGAGTTTGAATTTTACTAAGTATTTTCAGTCTGTTGACATGATGCTATATGATTGTTCCTTGTCTCAAATAGGAACCCAACATAACATTATTGGAAGAGTCTAACATAGCTTTGATTTCTTATGTGTACATGATACATAAATAGGTAGGTAGATAGATATAGAGATATAAAGATTCAGATACAGATATAAATGAACGTATTGTATGAAATATTCATTCTTTTTTTTTTTTTTTGAGACAGAGTCTCGCTCTGTTGCCCAGGCTGGAGTGCAGTGGCGCAATCTTGGCTCACTGCAGTCTCCACCACCTAGGTTCAAGCAATGCTCCTGCCTCACCCTTCTGAGTAGCTGGAATTACAGGCACCTACCACCAGGCCCGGCTAATTTTTGTACGTTTTTTTTTTTTTAGTAGAGAGGGGGTCTTGATATGTTGGCCAGGCTGCTCTTGCACTCCTGACCTCAGGTGATCCACTGGCCTTGGCCTCCCACAGTGCTGGGATTACAGGCATAAGCCATCACGCCCAGCCAAGATATTCATTCCTTATGTTAATTTTCTTGACATTTTCTTTAAGATTTTTATATGTATTATCCTGAGACATATTGACCTATATTTTCTGTCACTTGTAATGTCCTTGACAATATCAAGATTAAGCTGATCATAAAAATATATGGAATGGAAAGTTTCACCTTTTTTTCCATTATCTGGGAGATTTATTATAAGATTGCTTGTTTTTTCTTTTTAAATATTTAAATGATTTACCAATAAAGTCATCTAGGCATGGCATTTTTGTTGTTTTGCTGTTAGAATGATGCTGAATTAGTTTAATCGATTTTGGACATTGCATCTTTTAAAATTGATTATTATATCCTCTTTTATTAGTGATATTTGTTGCAAATTTGTACATTTAATCCAAATTTTAAAACTTATTAGCCTAAATTGTTCACAATGTTATCTACTTATTGTACAAATTTTATATTTTATGTAGTGGTGTTATTTTATTATAGACACTGGTTTTATGAAGCTCTTTTATCTTGACTACTCTAGTTAAGAAAAAATTTTATAATTTTATTATTATACTTACTAAAATAATCCAAACTAATTTATGGGGTACATCTTGTTTTTTTATTCATTGTCCCTAGAAGCCTTATTATGAATTATAACTTTCATACTTTGTTTGGAATAAAAAACAAAAAAATTGAATAAAATCCTGCAAGTGATGTTACATTTTGAATGTTCTCACTAATGATGTTGAAAGCATTATAAAACTGAAGACAGAAACCATTGTACATCATTGTTTTTGAATTTGAGATAACTTTTTTGTCAATATAAAGTTCAATTAAAAAAATAGATTAGACTGCTCCTGAAAACAGCTGTAGACTATGTTAAAATAACAGAAGCAAAAGAACAAAAATGATGTATTGCAACTGAAGGATAAAGTAAAGGAGACTCTTCAGAAGCATTTGACTGTCCTGTAGTTCTGGGTACTGACTTGGTTCCTGCTACAAAAACAAACAGTAAAAAGAATACAATTAAAATGTCATAAAGAAATTTCTAGGAGATATAACCCTGAAAAAATGAAATACAATCTATGAGACATAACCACCAAATATTATAATGATAAATACAATGGATGTTACATGTGCACAAATTTACATATTATAAATTAAAGGAAAAGCCCGTTATGTTATATAAACCTAACTTACACTAAAATCTCCAAATTTATTAATGATTCCACCAACATTTGCCAATATTCACATTGATTTTCTCAAGTTTATCTTGAATTTGGAGTGCTGCTCAATAACATATCTATCAGTTTAATATTATGTCAATATTTAGCAAACATGGTGTGTCATAAGTAATTATCTAACATATCTCAGAAAGAGGAAGGCAAAATACAGAAGGAATAAAGATGATTCTGAGAAAATGATGGTTGCCTCTTTAAATTTGCCAGTAGTTGCTATATACAGTAAATATTTCTCAAATAGGCCAAAGCAATCTTTCCAAGCTTTTGGATATTTATAAATATAATTAATATGGGGAAAATCTTATTAAGAAACATGTGTGCTTCACTTACAGAAATCTGAGTAGAAATACAGAAGAACATTCAAGAAAAAAATATGTGAAAAAGCAGAAACTTAAATTTGAGAGTTATTGACAGTTGCAATTTTAATCTCCTCTTCGTACTTAATCATTATATTTGAGATAGCTCTATGGCCAATAATCTTGATCACCTCCAACTCTAATAAAACTTACAAGCTAGCCTTGAAAAGATCAAGCTAACCTCAAAAAAGCTTAACTCCCTGGTAATAAAATCCCAAAACTTTTTAAAGGAAGGAACTAATTACAAACTCACAACACAAAATATAAAAATCACGGTAACAATGGTTCTAATATTTGACTCCAGTCTAAAACTTTTTCCGAAATATATATTAATGTAACCCAAAGTTCTTCTCTTGATTTCAAAATTCTTAAATTACCAATTCATGAGTGTCATTCATACCACTCTCCCCTGTCCCACGACACTGAAGAATACCTCAACGTTTCCTGGAACTTCCACCACATCAAGTTTATTTCTGTTTTGAAATTTTTTACATTATGATTCCTTTGCCTAGAATATTCTCTATATGATAATTTATTCATCCATAAATTAAATATTTCTGAGTCATTTTCTATATCCCAGGAGCTATTCTAGAAGCTGGGGAGGCAACAGTGATTAAAAGAGGAAAGGGGACCCAACCTCAAGGAACCTATGTCGTAGTTCATAGGAATGATAGTAAACAGGTTAAAATGTATATTAGAAGGTGAGAAATGCTTAAAACAGTAAGATAAGTAAAACAGACAGTGTCCATTAGGTAGTCTGGGCTGTTATAAATGATAAATAAAGAGGTTAGTTATCGCTATGATAAAGTGAGAGAGACTTGAAAGAAGTGATGGTGTTATACATCAGAATATCTTGGGAAAACAGAATTTTAGATAGCAGTAAATAGAAGGAAATGAAACAAGAATGTACTTGACTTATTTAAAGAACAGCAGTAAATTGAGTGTCTGAAGTAGAGAGAACAATGAAGAAGGAAAGATAATGAGATACAATTAGAAGTGTATTTGTTACTTAAAACTAAATGGTAAGCCTTTGGAGTTGGAGAAGTTATGTGTAAAAAATTGCTATGGACTGAATTGTTCCCCTCAACCCCCCAACAACCCCCTAGCTCTTATGTCAAATCTCTAACCCCCAATATGATGCAATTAGGAGATGGGGTCTTTGGGAGATAATCAGAATTAGAAGAGATAACAAGAGTGAGTTGTTCTTTTTTCTTTTCTTTTTTTTTTTTTTTTAAGACGGAGTCTTGCTCTGTCACCCAGGCTGGAGTGAGGTGGCACGACCTCGGCTCACTGCAACCTCCGCCTCCCGGGTTCAAGCGATTCTTCTGCCTCAGCCTACCGAGTAGCTGGGACTATAGGGGCACACCACCATGCCCGGATAATTTTTGTATTTTTTGTAGAGATGGGGTTTCACTATGTTGGTCAGGATGGTCTCGATCTCTTGATCTCATGATCCACCCACCTCAGCCTCCCAAAGTGCAGGGATTACAGGTGTGAGCCACTGTGCCTGGCCAAGGCTCAGGTTCTTATAGCAGAATTAGTATCTTCATGAGAAAAGAAAGAGAGAAACATGTCACTCCTTCTCTGCTATGTGGTGACACAGCATGAAGGTGGCTGTCTGCAAGCTGAGAGCCCTCATTGGGAACAAAATCAGCTGCCACCTTGATCATGGACTTCCCACCCTCTAGAATTATTTTTTAAAATGTTTATTTTTTGAGCTTCCCAGTTTATAACATTCTGTTATAGCATCCCCAGCATGATAATGCAGAAGTGTTATGAATATAATTTCTGATTTAAAAGGAATATTCTGGCTGCTGAGTAGAAAAAACAGTCTATGAGAGGTAGACTAGAGGCTTTTCCAATAATACAACCTATGAATGTTTGTGATTTGTACTGCATTAGTAGTGATGAAGATGATTAAATATGTTTGGATGTTATTTCCTCTGAAATGCCTGAGATGTACAGAGCAAAAAAATATGAGGATGATTAAGAATGACAAAAGAGACAAAAATTTAAAAATTCTCAGAACTCTCACAAGGTGGGAAGAGGTTCAAGCTATAAAAAGCTAGGATGGAGAGTGCTGATTAATCACCCAAGGTATTCAGTGGAAAACCAAAATGTGTCATATATAAACGGCAGGGCCAAACTATCACTACAATATACACTAATTCATACCAACTCTAAGAAGGCTTAAAACAGCCTTGAATGGACCAAGCTGACTTGAAAGTAATTTAACACCTCAGTACTAAAAACCCAACACTCTTTAAAGGATGAAAGCAAAATTTGAATGCACAATTATGTAACAATGATGATTTCTAGCATTTAATCAAAACTGCTAGACATTCAAAAGGAGAAAATGTGACTCAAAACTCTGACCAAAAAAAATGATCATAGGAGCAAATTACGAAAAGGGTCGACTTAGCAGAGGACTTTCACGCATCTGTTACTAATGTGCCCAGTGCTCAAAGATTCAGGAAAAAAAAAAAATAGGAGAGAAAATGGATGATATAATAAAACAAAGAGGTACTTCTAGAGATTAAAAATAGTATCTGAGTTTAAGTTAATTAAGTGAGTCTTAGCAATGCAATAGATGTGGCAAAATTAAAATTCAGTGAATGACAACAGGTAACAATAAAAACAGGTTGATCTAAATCACAGTGAAGAAAAAAAAAAAATCACTGAAACAAAAAAGAAGAAACAGAGCCCCAGTGGATTGTGGAAATGTGTAAAGGCTAGCATACGTGTAATTGGATTTTCAGGAAGTATAATAGAGTTCAGGTGAGGAAATATCCATAGCAAATGTTTGAAAAGAGAATGGCTGAAAATATTCCAAATCTATGAAAACCACAGGCTCAGACAGCCAGAATTATTAACCAACCTGTACAAACTTAAACAAATAAAACCACAGAAAGCCATGGTATAATCAAATTGTTCAAAATAGCTATATAGAGAAAAAACTTTAAAAGTAGCTAGAAAAGGAAAATCATTTCAAAAAGCTATAATCAGGAATTTATAAAAATCTAAATGCATTTGCTTGCATCTTCAAAATGCATGAAGAAAAAAATTGAATGAGTCAGACGCATTCACAAACATAGTTGGAGATTTTAACATTCCTTTCTCATTAATTGGTAGAACAACTACACAGGAAAATCATAGGAAACTTGTCCTTATAATTAAGTTTTCTATTTAACACTCAATCAAGCAACAATATACACATCTCTCCGCACAGTGCATTTCCCAAGATAGACTATACACTGAGCCATAAAACATTTTTTAATAAAAACAGATAATTGAAATTACACTTGATACATTCTCTTAAAACAAAGGTAATAAATTACAAAGCATTAACCAACAGATATTTGGAAAACCACCAAATATTTAAAAATTTAACAATATGTTTTTGTTTTTATATAATACATGGATAAAAGAAGAAATAACAAACAAAATTTGAAAATATTTTGAACTAAACAGAAATAAAAATTACAAGATATCAAATATATGACGTAGTAAAACAATGACTATAGGGAAATTTAAATGTTTATATCAAAAAAGAGGAAAGGTCAAAAACCAATGATCCTAAGTTTCCACCTCAAAGGCTATATTTTTTACAGAAATATAATTAAACAAAGCAAGTATAAAAAAACAGCAAAAATCAGTAAAAAATCACAAAAATATAAAAGAATCCCACAATTATACCAAACGCTGTGTGTATTTGCATGTGTGTGTTTTTAAGAAATAAAATATATGTGCTTCTAGGTAGACTGCACAAATAATTACCAATATAAGGAATTAAGCAAAAAATATAGAGATGCTATAAAAACTTAAATATTAAGAAGAGAATACAATTTTAAATAATAAAAACAACAGATTATTTCTCCAATTCAAAATATTCCTTATGAATATAAAATAAAAATCCTTAACCGAATTTTAACGACTTGAATCCAGTGATGTATTAAAAAGGTAAACCAGTATGACCCTTTGGGGTTCACTTTACAAATGGAAGTCTGGTTTAATGTTCAAGATTTCTGAAAATAATTTACTATGTTAACAAATTTTTTTAAGTGAATAATAATGTCAGGAAATGCATGCAAGTCATTTGGCAAAACTTCAACACCAATTCATGGTCAAACTCTGCCAACTAAAAGTAGAAGAGAACTTTCTCAATCTGATAGAGAGCATCTAAGGAAAATCTACAACAAACATGATACTTAATGGTAAAACAGTGCCAAATTTTGGATCTGTGTCCTGAACCAAATCACATGTGGAATTCTAATCCCCATGGGTGGAGGTGGGGCCTGGTGGGAGGTGATTGATCATGGGGGTGATTGATCATGGGGTATATTTCTCATGAAGGGTTTACCACCATCCCCTTGGTACATTTCTTATTATTATGAGTGAGTTCTTGGGATACCTGGTCGTTTAAGTGTGCAGCACCTGCCACCCACTCTCTTGCTCCTGCTCCAGCCATCCAGCCACGTGAAGTATCTGTTCTTCCTTAGCCTTCCACCATGTTTCTAAGTTTCCTGAGGCCTCCTCAGAAGCTAGCAGATGCCAGCATCATGCTTCATGCTTCCTGTAAAGCCTGAAGAGTTATGAGCCAATTAAACCTCTTGTGTTTATAAATTACCCAGTCTCAGGTATTTGCTCATAGGAATGTGAGAATGGACTAATACAATGGGGAGCAAGACAAAGGACATTATTCTTTTTATTTAGCAATTGTGCTGGAGGGCACAGCCGATGCAATGAGACATTAAAAGAAATAAAAGTCATTCCCTCCTAAAAAAACCTAAATAGATCTTTATTTATAGATAGTATTATGTATCTAGGATATACTAGAAATTCCACAAAAAATGGTTTTAGAACTAATAAGTGAGAACAGTCCTAACATATGAGGCTATTATGCAGAAAATAATATTTCTCTAAAATAGCAACAAATATTAGAAAATGAAATTTTAAAAGCATCATTTGTACTACAAGTCCAAAATATGAAAACTTGAATTTAATGAAGTAGAAAAATGTTCAGTTGAAATCTTAAAAAGCACTTCTGAAAGAAACTTAAAATTACCTATATAAATGGGTAGATATTGCATATTGAGATTGGAAATTCACTGTTGTCAACGTATAAGTTTTCCCCAAATTGGTCTATAGATTCCATGTAATGCCAGTAAAAATTCCAGAAAGTACTTTTTGTAGAAATTAACATTCTGAGTGTAAATTTATATAAATATGCAAGACATAGAGAATTTGAAATAATTTTGAAAGAGCACAGAAATTTCAGAGGACACACATTATTTTATTTCAAGACTTACTATAAAGCTACAACTGTCAAGACGGTTTGGTGTGGGAGTAAGTACACTGTTCAGTGGGACCAAACAGAAAATCCAGCAATAATAATTTTGTATGTGGTTAAACACCTTTTGGATAAAAGTGCCAGGGGAATTATGAAGAGAATTTGTTTTAACACATTGTCCTGGAACAACTGAATATCTATTTAGTAAGAAAAAGATCTGTAACATTTACCTGGCACCATATCCAAAAGCCAAACTTTAAAAATATCGTACACTTAACTTTAAATAAAAGTTATAGAACTTTTAGAAAGAAAAGGTACAGAGAAAAATGCTTGAAAACTTGTCTAAAGCAAGCATTTTTTGGATAGCATGAATAATACTTAAAACATTAGAAGAACAGATACTTCACACACACACATACATATTCATATATCATTTTATATATTATATAAATGTGTATAATTTTATATATTATACAAATTTTATTCTTTGGTGCTTACTGAGAAATAGTAATTACAAAAAGTATGTCAATACAAAATTTGTACATGTATTTTACTTTATTTTTACAAAGCAAAATGTTAAAAACAACTCAAATATCTATCAAGGGGATAATAAATGACCAAATGTAATAAATCTGCAGACTGTAACACTACTCAGAAATAAAAAGAAATAAACTAAGATCACCACAGTACATTGATTAAATCTCAAAAACATTATATAAGAAAAAATAACCAACATAAAAATAATATTGTGTTTATACAAAAATTTAGTAAAGACAAATTGATAATTGCAGATAGGTGATCGGTGATTTCCAGGAACTTTTCATGTGAAGGGAGAACATAGTCAAAAGAAGCATAATTAAACTGTATATGGGATAGAAATGGCCTAATATTTACGGTGGAATGCTTAGGTCTATATATTTATTAAACTTACTGACCTATACACTAAAACTGGAGGTACTGTGTCTTAAGGTATACTTAAAGTATAATTCAAAAAAGTTTATTTTTAAAACAAAAACAATCAAATAAACCTTTTTAGTCTAAATTTTTAAACATCATTTTCCAAACTTAAGTGAATATGAATTTTAAATCTTAAATATTTTTATGATTAATTTTTTCATTTAGGACATATATCAATATCTTGAGAGAAAGTACTATGAAAGTATGAGATTATAAAATGTTTAAGTAATGTACTTACAAAGTCCAGAAATATATTGTCCCTAAGGGTGGCAGGGTAGATTAGCACTCTGAAAAACAGAAAAGTACACGAAGATTCGTCATTTAGTGTTGCCAAACTTTCCAGTTTTTTAAAAAGAAAAGCTACAGACCACATTTTAAGTGAATATTTCTAATTCTTCGGTGATTGACAAGTAAGTGAATTTTTGTAATATTTCTTTTTTTCTTATCTTAGTCTTTATCTGAGATGCTGTGAGCATTAATATCCTTTGCAGTGTAACCACAGTTCTTCAATTATTGCTCTCCTACTTTGCTGCAAGTCTCTGTTTATTTCATTGCCTATTCTCTAAATAAGCCAAGCTCATTCTGACTGTAAAAGTTTTCACTTGCTTTTTCTTTTTCCTGAACATTCTGATCCTACATCTTCATATGACCAGTTTGTTCATGTCCTTCAGGCATCTGTTTAGAAGCCTATTCCTCAAACTGCCAAATAGTATTAGTTCACAATTAACATCTTTGTTTTATCTCCATTATAAAGTACAGGCAAATACAGAGGATTACAGCATATTAGAACAGAAGTCCAAGTGCAGAAACCTCACTGTAAGCAGTGTTAAAGTAGAAAAACTTAAACTATAATAGTCAAATTGATAGAGGTTCACTGTAGTCAAGTTTGAAAGATAAAAGCTCTAAGAGGCCTAGTTTGTTATGAGTTTTACCTCAACGAGCCCCAGCAGTTTCTCAGTTGAAGCTCAGAGAAAAATCTCCTCCTGCTTCCAGCAGCAAGAGGGGAAAAGCAGCCAATTGGAAATAAGGCCAGTACCTTTTGCTCTTTTCAACGAGTAAGGTTCTCTCTCAAGGGAAGTTACCTTTCAGGAGCCTCAATGACATAGAGAAAAGAAATGCCCCACTCTAGTTGATTTTAGTTTTCCAGGTGGCAGAAAGGAAAATACCCAATTTCATTCCACCTAATCTTCCTGTTTAACCAAAAAAGCAATTGGGAAAGTCACATCCTAAGGGCACAGGCTCACTAAAATTCTGAAAATTATAGAACAGTTTTCCACCTACCACCCCTGACATTTCTTATCACTATATCAATAGGGTTTTGGTATAATAACAAGGAAATACAACTGAAAGAACAATACATTTCAGACATTATTTAAGAAGAAGGCTCTAAGAAAACCCAAGGACAACAGAAGAGAGCAAAACAAGAAAACCAGAATGAATTTTAACCACTGATACCTACAGCTGCAGAAAATATTAAACACAGCTTAATTTTTAGCCATATAGACATAAAATTTTATATTAAAGACCTGTTAGTCCCATTTCCTCAGAACATTATCTTTCAAGATATACTAAAGAGCAAAGAAGCCCTACAAGTTGAAGAGACAGAGCAAGCCTCAGAACCAGAATCAAATATGGCAGAGAAGCTGGAATTATAAAAGTGCAGATTTAAAACTACTATGATCTAAATGATTAGGGCCTAATGAAACAAAAGTAGATAACTTACAAGTACAGATGGATAATGTAGGCAGCAAGATAGCAATTTCAATATGAATTAAAGATGCTAGAAATAAAGAAAACCTGTCTTTATGAAATGAAGAATTCTTTTGATGTTCATCAATACACTAAACATAGCTGAAAAAAGGAATTGCTGAGATTGAGATTGAAGCAGAAAACTAACAAATAAACCTTGGACATAAACTCAACAATTGGCTGATTGTACCTAACAGACATCTGCAGAGAACTTTACTGAACAATCTCATAATATATATTCTTCTCATCTGCACATGGAACATATTCTAAGATAGACCACATAGTTGGCCAAAAAGCAAGTCTCTATAAACTTAAAAGAAAACGAAATCATACCAAGCCCACTCTCAGACCACAGTGCCATAAAAATAGAAATCCATAGAAAGATCTCTCAAAACTGCACATAAACATGAAAATCAAACAACTTGTTTCTAAATAACTCGGGTGAACAAAGAAATTATGGCAGAAATCAAAAAAATTCTTTGAAATTATGAAAAAATAGAGACACAACTTACCAAAACCTATGGGATACAGCTAAGAAGTTTTAAGAGGAAAACTTATAGTGCTAAACACATTCATCAAGAGGTTAGAAAGATCTCCAATTAACAACCTAACATCGCAACTAGGGAAAATAGAACAAAAGAATAATCTAACCGAAAAACTAGTAGAAAAAAGGAAATAACTGAAATCAGAGAAGAACTGAATGAAATTGAGACTTAAAGTCCATACAAAAGATATTGAAACTGAGAGATGGTTCTTTGAATGAATAAACAAGATATAGGACATAAGCTAGATTAATGACAAAAAAATGAGAAGATCCAAGTAAGCACAATCAGAAATGACAAAGGTGACTTTACAACTGCTCCCACAGAAATACAAAAAATCCTCAGAGACTATTATGAACACCTCTATGCACACAAATTAGAAAATCTAGAGTAAATGGATAAATTCCTGGAAGCACACAACCTCTCAAGATTGAATAAGTAAGAGAGTGAAAACCTGAGCAAATCAATAACAAGTTTGGAAATTGAATCAGTAATGAAAAACTTACCAATCAAATAAATCCATGGAGCAAATGCATTCACAGTCTAATTCTATCAGAAGTAAAAGAAGAACTGATAGCAATTCTGCTGAGACTTTTCCAAAAAATCCAGGAGGAGAGGTTTCTCCCTATTCATTCTACAAAGCCAGCATCATTCTGATACCAAAATCTGGCAGAGACACAATAAAAATCGAAAACCTTAGACACTATTCCAATGAACATAGATGCAAAAATTCTCAATAAAATGCTACCAAATTGAATCCTACAGCACATCAAATTTAATTCACCACAATCAAGTAGGCTTTATTTCTGGGATGCTGGAGCATCACATTGTGTAACTTCAAACTATATTATAAGGCTACAGTAACCAAAACAGCATAGCACTGGTACAAAAAGAGACACATAGCCAGTGGAACAAAGTGGAGAACCCAGAAATAAACCTGCACACTTACAACCACCTGAGTTTTTACAAAAATTGGCAAATGGCACTTTATAAACTAAACAGCTTCTGCAAAATAAACTACTAACAGCATAAACAGAAAGACTACAGAATGGGAAAATATTTATAAACTATGCATCTGACAAAGATCTAATATCCAAAATGTACAAAGAACTTAAACAAATCAATGAACAAAATACAAATGTCCAATTTAAAAAAATGGGCAATGGACATGAACTGTCCATTTACTCCAGCAATCTCAGTACTGGATATATACCCAAAGGAAAATAATTCATTCAATCAAAAAGACACATGCACCCATATGTTCATTACGGTACTATTCACAATATGAAAGACATGGAATCAACTTAGGTGGTAAGTACGGAAAGGTAAGGAAAATGTGGTACATAAACACCATGAAATACTACACAGCCATAAAAAGAACAAAATCATGTCCTTAGCAGCAATATGAATGGAGTTGAATTAATGGCCATTGTTCTCTGCAAGCTAATGCAAGAACAGAAAACCAGATGCTACACATTCTCACTTATAAGTGGGAGCTAAACACTGAACACACATAAAGTTGTTTACAATAGACGTTGGGGACCACTACACAGGGAAGCTACGAAGGGAGCCTGAACTGAAAATCCAACTATTGGGTACCATGTTTACTGCCTAGATGATGGGATCATGGGAACCCCAAGTCTCATCATCACACAATATACCCAAGTAACAAACCTGCATGTTTACAATTTAACCTATAATAATAGTTGGAATTATTTTTTAAAAACTGTGTGTTGACCATATTTTAAAATCTTATTTTCATCATTAATTGATATAGTGAGCCAATAAATTAGAAAGTTTATTGCATTCATTAAAAGATGCTCCATTATTGCTGAAAAAAGAAACTTTAATAGAAATTCCCAAGAATGAAATAGCAATCCCCAAGAATGAAACTTTGATAGCAATTCCCAAGAATGAATCGCATTTCCTAAGAATGAGAGAATTCCCATTCTCCATACAATGGAGAAAAAAATAAAAAAACAGAATAGTAAATCTAATAACCATGGGAAAATTAATTAATGTACAACAAACGCATAATGGGACTATCACAGGAAAAGAAAGTTACCAAATATTTGAGACAATAATAACTGAGAATTTAACTAAATTAATGAGACACTGATATGGTTTGGCTTTGTGTCCCTACCCAAATCTTATCTTGCTGTTCCCATAATTCCCACATATTGTGGGAGGGAACCTGTGGGAAATAATTTAATCATGGGGGCAGGTCTTTCCCATGCTGTTCTCATGATAGTGAATAAGTTTAATGAGAATCGATGGTTTTGAAAATGGGAATTTCCCTGCACAAGCTCTCTTCTCTTGTCTTCTGCCATGTGAGATGTGACTTTCACCCTCTGCCATGATTGTGAGGCCTCCCCAGCCATGGAAACTGTAAGTTCAATAAACCTCTTTCTTTTGTAAATTGCTCAGTCTTGAGTATGTCTTTATCAGCAACATGAAAACAGACTAATACGGACACCAAACAATAATAGATTCTGCGTCTCAGAGAATACCAAGCATGCTAAGTAGTTTGTTTTGTTTTGTTTGTTTTGTTTTTGAGACGGAGTCTCCCTCTGTCGCCCAGGCTGGAGTGCAGTGGCTTGATCTTGGCTCACTGCAAGCTCCACCTCCTGGGCTCATGCCATTCTCCTGCCTCAGCGTCCTGAGTAGCTGGGACTACAGGCACCCACCACACCCGGCTAATTTTTTGTATTTTTAGTAAAGACAGGGTTTCACTGTGTTAGCCAGGATGGTCTCAATCTCCTGACCTCGTGATCCACCCATCTCGGCCTCATATTCAAATCCATAAAATTCAAAGAAGAGAAAAAGATTAGAAAAAAGTCATAGAAAATAAAAACATTATTAATAGAGGGAAAGTATAAAATGTGCATCAGACTTCCCTTCAGAAACCATGCAAGTAAGAAGAGAGTGGAATGAAATATTTAAAGTGTTGACAGAAGGAAAAAAAAAACTGGTAACCTATTAATTGAAAGATAAATAACTTTTATAAACAAATAAAGCTTGAAGAATTTTCTTTTTCTGGTATGTGTGTTTCAAGAAATATCAAAAGAAATTATTCAGAAAGAAAGAAAATGATATAGTCTGACACGGGTCTACATTAAAAAGAAACAGCAGTAGAAAGGAAACAAATGAAGGTACAATAAAATTGTAACTTTTGTTCTTAGTTGATATAAAATATTCTTCAATAAAATAATAGCAAAATATATAAACATAGCCATATACATGGCTATATAGAGATTGAGGAGAATAAGTGAATAAATATAAATGTAAGTGGATAAAGAAAATAAATGACAGCAATGCTATAAGTAATGAGAAGGAGAAATTGAGAATAATCTGTTATAAGTTAGAGTAGTCATGAAGTAAAATAGAGATATCTGCAAACTCAAGGGAAACCACTAAAACACTAAAAATAGCCTAATTAATGTGCTAAAATAATAGAAAAAAAGAGGATCCTATAAAGTACTCACTTATACCAGAGAAGATAAGAAAAAAAGTGGAAGACAAAAAAAAAAAAAAAACAGCAAAGAAAATGGCCACACAAATAGAAAACAATTTCAAATGTGGTAAATATTAATGTAACAACTTAAATATTTTAAATTTTAATATGCTGAATACACCAATTAAAAGACAGAGTCTATAAGAGTAGGTTAAAAAAACTGACTACACATTGTCTAGACCTTCCTTCAGTAACAAGATATACATTAAAATTTGAGGAGCCAAAGGAAGCAATGTTAAGGTGAGCCAAAGGCTAATATTTGCTATTAGTTTTCCATGTTTTATCTTCTTTGAAAAGAGCTTCTCATATTTTGGAAAGGAAGAGGCTATTCAAACAAACTAGTGACATTTAAGGCACAGTTTGTAAAGAAAAATAATTTTATATAAAATGTTTTGAACATTTAGGTCATTTAGCTAATGGAATGTGTTGTCTATTTCTGGTGATAATTTTTATTTAAGAGTATAATAAAACATGTTAAATGTATCTTTGAACCATGCATCATTATATTCATAATCTTAGCCTATTTTTCTGATTTACTTTTATTCTTTGAGGTTGCATTATGTTTAACACATATTTGTAAAGTAAGCACGGTATCTCATGGTAAGATGAGCCCAGTGCTTAAGATAAAAAATGAGTTAGTAAACTAGGTGTAGTGGCTGAACTTAAAATAATTTAAATAAAGAAACATTGGAATGTTAACAAATTTTAATACCTGGAGGCTTTCATTAATTTTAAAGCTGGATTTAACTAAACCTGTTGATTCATTTTAAATGACTTTGCAACTTAAGCCACCAATTATTTGTACAGCACACTCATATTTGGAAGAACTAAAATAGCCCATTGAGGTGAGTAGAGAGATACCACCTTGAAACACTACTTTCAAGTAATCTCTATACTGTCCCTGTTAATAAAAAAATTATTGTCATAGTTTTTCAATAAAACTTTTATTGATTTAGCCTTTACTTAAACAAAAATTAGAAATCAATGTACCCCACAGTTTAAGACTCTAAAATAGAATATATATTTTTTTTTAATTTTTGATTTGTACCCTATTTCTTTTGTTTCCATATCTAGGTAACAAAAAATCTGATCTTGTTGGCATAACTTTATGTTTACATTTTAGGATTACAATCAAATTACGGTTTAAAAAAATCCTTATTAGCTTCCAATTGTGCAGAATGCCCTGGCTTTGTTTTCTAGAAAGTAAACTTTCTTTGTTCTAAAGAATTAAGACAATAAAATATAGCCATGCCAGCCATGCCTATGTTTATAGCAGACACAAGGTAAGGCTGTTGTTTTGGTTTTTCCCTGGAGACTTCTTAAATGAGGTCTGAGATTTGTAGTTCTTTCTTCTTTCCCTCTTATTATGCAATAGTTCCATTGGTGTAGTGGCAAGGTGTGGGGAAGGAGAGGCATTCTACAGTCCCGTGAGGAGGTCTCAGTCTTTTAGCGAGCCCATGCTCCTACGCTGTGACCTTCACAGTTTTATTCCTCCTTAAGTGAAGCAGAAAGCTTAGCTGGAGCTAACGTTTTGTATTTTTCTTACTCAAACTGGCAGATTAGGGAGCTGGAATTGGGTACTTCTTTGCTACCATTAGATTGGTCAGGCTCAGGTATAACAACTTCTCTTGAGAGCAGATCTTGTTAAAAACAGGATTTATGGCCTTACATCAAAATAAATTTTGATTTATTTCCCTGCCAGAAGCACGAAGGGATTTTCTACCAATCTTCACTGTGAGAACTTGGTGGGACTTCTGGATGTAAAGCTCACAAAATTGTGGCCCCTTTTATGACTGCCACCTTGGAGTTTTTCACTCTCAAACTTGCCCATGCTGAGCCTCCTGCAATTCTTCAATTACATTTAGGTTTTTCTGCTTTAGTTGGTTCTCACAGAGGTTTCTGGTTAGGTAACTTTTAATTTTCTGTATCCATCTGTTTGTCTGTTCAATGTTAGGCCAGTGGTTTGCTCTGTGACCGCAGCTTTCATGTGTATCTGAAATGAGTTGTTTATATTCAGTTTGTTCAGCTTTTTTCTTGCTGAGAGGATGAGATTGAGGACTTTCAAGCTTCTTACCTGTCCGACTGGAAACCAGACATCTCTCTCTTCCGTTTTCAAATTTCCCCCATTTTCTTTGCACAAATGCCCCTCCATTATTTCTAATCTATGCAATTTGGATTAGGTAACTGCTTAGGGCTCAGGTGTACACCCAATTTGTATAACCCCCATCACAACAGGGTAATTCCACGAACCTCTTTTTTTCTCAGCTTTCTCTCTCTTTCCGCAAGGTTGTTGACAACAAACCAAACTCCTTGTTTGAGATATCCAACATATTTATCTTTTCCTTGGGTTTTACTTAAGAAATTTTCATCTTTTTCCTTAATTCTTCCCTTTTAGTGTTTTTTACCTTTTATTTTCAAGAGTGCTTTTGCTAATTACTGATTATTTGTTTTCCAGGCAATAGTGTTTCTGTCTTTTTAACACAACTTCATCTCAAAAATTAATTTTGGAGGCTATAAACTATTTTTTCTCTTTTTATTCTGATGTCTTTCTATTCTTATCTGGGTTTTGCTCTCTCAAAATACCAAATTTACTCTAATTCATGGTGACATTTTGTTATTTGTTCATCTGGAAGATGACATAACAGAAATGCTCTGTAAATGTGGGTGGCTTCTCAGTAAGCAAACTTTACTTACAGTAAAGGAGTGAAGAGTTGACGTTTAGCCCTAAAAGTGTCCCAATTTTCTCTAGTATGACAATTTTCTTGCTAACTTTTCTAGTTCTTACAGATAATTCAACTAGTTGTTTTTTGAGAAATTTTCTTTCTTTCTTACCCAATAGTACACCCCTGGTTGTTTCACATTGAATATGGGTTTGAGGGGTGTCTTGGATAATTGGGTATTCTGAGTATAGAGTTTTAATAAATTCCTCTGTTTCCCATCTCATTTCTCATCTCTGACCTTATCAAACCTGTCTTCAGATCTCACACCTGTCTAGAATTCTGCCCTGGAAAATTGACTGTCCCCCTGCAATAGTACAGTTCCCCTCCACATTACTTCAATAGAAAATACATGTTTTTGTTTTTGATTTTCATTTCCCTGAAATCTATTCTCTGAATTTTCTTTAATCCACCAGCTTCCTTCCCTATTCCCTATTTACAGATGTCTCAAGAGTTGAATCTAATCTGTGTGATTCTAGTCTGGCCTTGATACTTGCTTTGACTCAGAGACTGGGGCAGAAGTGATGCTGTGCCAGGTTTGGTCTTAGATTTTAAGGGTTCTGACACTGTTCACCTTTGTGCTTTTTGGGGAAGACATTTGCCATTCTCCAAACAAGCTCAGGCTGGAGAAGTGAATGGTGAGACACCCTGTGGAGAGAAAGAGAGAGAGCATTGCAGATGACCACTGAGGCATCTGCCATGTAAGCGGACTCGACTTTCCAGGTCAGCACAATCACCACCAGAATGCAGCCACCTAAAAGACCACATCCAGTGACTCACAGGCACAAGAACTGCCCATATGAGACCTGCCTAAATCCCTGGTCTACAAAATTTTAAGAAAAATAAATTGTCTTTTTATGCCATTAATATCAAATGGGTCATTATGTTACCAGGGGGTCCTTGCTCCCAGAGCTCCCAAGAGGGTGGTGGGCCGCTTCCAAGATTGCCGAGAGCCGCTTCCAAGATGGGGGCAAGCCTCTTATTCTCTGACCTGGGGTTCTTGGCTTCACGGATTCCAAAGACTGGAATCTTGGGCCATGCGGTAAGTGTTATAGCTCTATTAGAAGCCATGGGTCATGCAAGAGAACATGGAACCCAGCGACTAGTGTTCAGCTCGATTAGGATGAACCCGGGCACTTAGCCCTGCAGGAACAATGGCAGGCCTTTAGCCCGATAGAGAGTGGCAATGGGCACCTCCCTGGATCAGGAGCACAGCGGACACCCTGCTGGATCCAGAGGGGTGGAAGTCAGCAGCAGGTCTGTGACAGCGGCAAACAGCAGTGGCACACAGAGAGCGAAAGCTCAGCCCGAGCCATAACAAACACGGACCAGAAGAGTGTGCAGCTGCAAGATTTAATAGAGTGAAAACAGAGCTCCCATACAAAGGGAGAGAACCCAAAGAGGGTAGCCATTGCTAGCTCGAATGCCTGGGTTTATAACCTGATCATTGTCCCTCCCACTGTGTTCTCAGGCGATAGATGAATGGCTACTTCTTTACCTCCTGTTTTTGCCTAATTAGCATTTTAGTGAGCTCTGTTTACTATCTGATTGGTCAAGTGTGAGCTAAGTTGCAAGCCCCATGTTTAAAGGTGGATGCGATCACCTTCCCAGCTAAGCTTAGGGATTCTTAGCTGGCCTAGGAAATCCAGCTAGTCCTGTTTCTCAATTACAAAGACACAGATAACTGAAAGATGAACCTAAGCGCAAATATCTAGCAAGTGCTGAACTGAAAATCATACCCAAGTCTATATGAATCAGGAGCTTGCACTTTTAACCAGCACTCTGGATTTCCATATATTGCAATAATCTGAGTACAATGGATTGAGCAGATGGATTGAAAACTTTATTAAATTCATTTTATAATAAAACATAGAGTACAAAAAAGAAAATATTTACTACCCAGTAAAATAACTCACAACTAGCTAAAACCCACACAAATATACAAAAGATATATAGAATTACAAGTGTTAGCAAAAGAACAAATGAATAAGGAAGAGAAATACAGGAAGTTGAATGTGGTTAAAGGCAAAAACTTGATTTTTTTTTTTCTTTCTTTCTTTCTTTTTTTTTTGAGATGAAGTCTCACTTTGTTGTCCAGGCTGGAGTGCAATGTTGCAATCTCAGCTTACTGCAACATCTGCCTCCCAGGTTCAAGCAATTCTCCTGCCTCAGCCTCCTGAGTAGCTGGGACTACAAGTGCCTGCCAGCACACTCGGGTAATTTTTGTATTTTTAGTAGAGATTGGGTTTCACCATGTTGGCCAAGCTGATCTCAAACTCCTGACTTCAGGTGATCTGCCTGCCTCAACCTCCCAAAGTGCTGGGATTACAGGCGTGAGCCACTATGACTGGCCCAAAAGCCTTGATTCTTATGTTACCATCCTCTCCTGCTGTCCTGAGGATCCTTCTTAAGTAGCATAATCAATATTTCCCCTTAGGTTATCTACTCATTATTTTTCTCAAGAAAGCTGCAAATGTCTTCCAGCCCTGTCAGTGATGCTAGGGGGAAGGATGTGGCACAATTTCCCTTTATCAAATCATCTTTTGAACATTCCCATTAGGCTTTTCTCTCATCCTTAGGCCCAAGTTTCTAATGTGACTTCACCTTGCCTGTACATAAAAAAGGTGTTCAACTTGGTCCCATTACTGAAACACTTGAAGAAACTTGGTAATAAAATCATCCCGTTAATTTTAATTACATGTATATGGATTAATTTTTGAAGAAATTTTGCATGCATGATATCATGAGCAATAAAAACTCTTCTTTAGAACAAGACAATGTTGAAATAAATGAATGGCATCAAGTTCCTAAAAGCAACTCAGTATCTAGAGCTATTAAGTACTGTCCTCATTTTGTAGAAAAGGACCTGGAAACACAAGGAATCTGCTCTAATCAGCCAGTCAGCTGGTCACTCAGAGCTGTAGCAGCTTCCAGGAGCCCTGGCTCCTGTTCCCTTCCTCCTGTCTGACACCTGATGCTATGTGAAATGTAGACTGCGAGTTCCTCAGCACCTCACCATCGGTCTTTACTGCCATCGTTTTGGTGATATAGTACAATAATTACATGAAAAACACGTGACTCTGATAATCAGTTCTCTATTAAATACTAAGTAAATACACACATAATTATTTCACAAACATTTATTGTCCTATAATTAAAGGGATGATAAATGTAGTCTTTCATCTTAATGAGTTTCTGTCTAGTGGGTGAAAAAACAGACACGTAAGTGAGTGTGGCGACATGCCTAAACCTATATGCAAAGTAATATGAGAGCACTGAAGAGGGATTAATTTTACTGAATCTTAAATGTGGCTGATTATTTACATTTTAAAATATTTGAATGCATGGATGTGTTTATTCAGCTAAACAGGGCCTCAAAAGCTGATTCTAGAGTACAGAATATATTTTCCTGGGATTTTGTTGATTTATATTTTGTTTTACTATGAGTGACAACTTGAAAACAGAACTTCTATTGTCCACAAACGATTGTAGTGCAATTTGGATTTGGAAATCTGTTCTAATATGAGAACTCTGCTTGACAATTTTCTTTCTTGTCTGCAAGGAATTATTGTGATCTCTGGTGTACTGCAAATGAGACCATAGCCCATACCCGAGGGTTGCCACAGTAGATAGTTCTCAGCAAACATTGTAAAATACTAGATTGCCCAAGATTGTTCTTGAGATTGAGAGAGGATGCTGTGATAGACCACATATGCATGTCCCTCTTGATTCAGAAATACAGACTGATGGATATCTATCTACTACACAAATATAGACGCAATGATTTTCTTTGCAAAACCATTAAAGTCACATGTGAAACAGTATACACTTAACACATTATTTTTAGATCATCACCAAACACAAGAATATCAGTTTATTAATGAGATTTGAGCAATTACAACAAAACGGAACCAAAGAAAATACCAAAAATTGATAAAGAATGGGCATTGAAATAGAATTTTCTAACACACTAAAATCTTACCATGAATGACACACGGGGTTAGTGAACATTCACAGTGTTGTGTTGACTGGAGAGCTGTCTGTATATATAGTACAGGCTATTTGAGCATGAAATAGAAAGACATGAGCTTTCTTTTACACCCTGAGAAAAACTTGCTTTGAGACTTTAGCCAAGTCAGTTTTTCTAGGATTCAGGGTATGCCTATGCTTCATTAGGCAGTAGACTTCATGATTTCTAAACAGCAATCTACTAAATGAAAAGGTATCTGAGGTATGGCAGAGTTACACATGTGGTATAAAAAGGCCCGCACCAGCTGATATACTAGGTCATCCTAGGTGAGTAATTTCAAATATGTAAGCTTCAGTTTCTCAAACACTCACTTGTAAAGAGTGATACCTAGACTGATATGTTGCTTAACCTTTGACTTGCTCATATTTCTTGTAACATGACTCTCAACGTGTGATAATTGGGATGCCTTAATCAATTGCCAAGGCCCATTCCCATCTCAATAAAATAGGCATATTTAAAGAGCAAGACCAGGATTTTGCCTCTAGTCAGAAGAAGTATCATCATGAAGAATATCATAGCTATTTAAGGACTAAATAAAAACTGCAGGAGTAAAAAATTGTTTATGTGAAGTTTAGACCAGATGGAACACAAAAATTAGAATTCAAAACTAATTAAATGGCCATAAATATTAAAATATAGTTATAGGATTTCCCTTTCAAATTGCCTTAAATACTATAACACAATTTTATTTGAATATGGGTATAATGTTATATGAGGACTAAAAACTAGATTACTTCCTAAATCTTTTGCTAATGTTAAGGAATAAGAATGAAAACGGTTTTCAGTGTTGTAATAATAGGCACACAAGTGCTACAGTAAAATAAACTATAAATAATAATAAACTATAAATATTACTCACCTTTGTCATACGTTCATATGGTTTTGCGTTTTACAAACAATGTCACCCCGTTGTGTGGATTCCACATAAAGCCCCTGAAGTAAATGTAAACAAAGAGCACTATTAACCATCCTAGACCAGCAGAAACTCAAAAACAGAAGGAAATGCCAGGCTGATGCTACAAGCTGAGTTTGTTCTTATTCTAATTGATGGTTGCAGTTATATTACCAAGTTTATAGTAGTCTCACTTTTATTACTAGAAAGGCAACTAAGTTTCTTACAAAAATACACTCTATTAAATGAAAATGTATAACGAGAATTGCATTTATCTTAGGAGAAAAAATCATAAAGAAGAAATCTTTATTTGGGGCTCAGAAAAATAAATATTTGTAAACCCTGTCATATTGATATTCCTTTGCACTAAGTTTATTTACCCTCAAAATATATATAAGCCCCTGTAATGAAAGTTCCTGTGTAAACCGTGTCAGTATTTTAGCAATTTTGACTGAGAGAAATTCTAGCTAACTTGAAATTCCCTAACTATGTTTTAAGCTGTCAGAACTATAATTTATGATATTGCTTTAGGAGGAAAACTGTAGTGGTAGCATTTGTTAAAACATAAAACAAAAATTTGTGTTTACATATGGTAGCGGAAGAGAAGACTGAGAGAAGCCCAGTTTGGTTTTAGGAAAATGTTTCTATCACCTTTGTTAGATCAGATGACTGGAAGAAGAAGCCAGCTACATGGCTGTGCCCAGAGTTGTAGACAGCCTGGGTGAGGCTTGCTCAACCTAGCTTGTTGGTAACAGTCCTGGAATAGCCATAAGGGGACAAAGGATGAGGACAGTTAACAGTTCCATGATCAAGAACAGAGATGAAGACAGTGCTGATTTGGGACTAAAGTGAAAGTTATCTATTTAAAATGATAATTTGTTCAACATGGAGTTTTTGTGTAAAAATTTTATTTAAAAATGCAGTAACATACTATTTACCTTGATTACTGAGTTTTTAGTATTTGCTTAAATCATGTGCCCAGAGCAAGTGACAAAACCTTATAACTGAGTGTAAATCCCAGCATAGGCTCTGTGGGATGTGCAGGGCCTGATATGGGAAAAACATTTATCGCAGAAAGCAGGGACCACTCTGGTGGTTAGGTTTCAAGGGTGCTTTGGTCAGATGGGCTTAAAGACTGGATAAACAAGAATTCATTGACTTAGGGAACTTCTTTGGGACATGAGATTTAACACCCTAGCAAGGACTCACTGCCGGAGTGGATTTTAGAAGCCCGGAAAAGTGATCAGCTTTTGGTGAAATAGAAATTCTACGTGACTCCAGCAGATAGGAGAAGAACAGATTCTGGGAAAGAAGATACTTCGGGATAGCCAGAGCCCACCAGATACCTATGTTGCATAAGGAGCCCAGAGGATGTCTGTGTTGTGCTGGTGAGAGGAAGTGGGCTAGTGACTCTCCTCTGCAGGTTATAGTGATGGTGGGAAAGGCATGCACAGGGATGTCCTTTTTTTATAGCAAAGGACATTGAGGCCAGTGGGCAGCTCTGAACCACCATCAGCAGCCACAAGGTCACCATGACTAACACATAGCAAGTTCACAGGGAAGCTAAAGGGCTGACTTCAGTGAGTGGAGGAAATGGTTAACAGAGCACAGGGACCCTGGGGGCAAACTAGGAGGCCCACGTGGGTGCTGCTTAATATCTACTACAACATAATATAAAATAAAATAATAAAATAAAGTAAAATAAAATAAAATAAAATAAAATAAAATACTGTGTTGGAGGAGGGTAAGGGTGATTTCCCCACTAAAAATTCCTCATCTGTCCTTCTCAGATGTGGCAGGTCCCTTGAAGAAAAGATCATGCAACAGCAAAGCAGGTACATAGCATGATGATCCCCCCAATCTTTCCCCAGAGGCTTCTAAGGCCATTCACTCAAATGGCTGTACCCTGGGGAAAGGGAAACAACCAGACCTTTTGCATTTATTAGGCATAGAATCTCAGTAGATGTTATCCCCAAAAACCCAAGGGGCCAGAATGGTTAGAGTGGGCCATGGTATATTCAGATAATCAATGAAGTATGAGTACAGAACAGCCCCAAGCACTCTGGAGCAACCCACTGGTATTTTCAAGGCCCTGGAGAGTATAATCGGAACCAGTATACTCGGCCCCACACATTGGGTCTTGCCAGGTGATGTAAGGGATAATGAGGAGGGCCACGTGGAAGAAAACCTCTAAAATTGCCTCCTGCCTCATCAATATAGTAAATAACAGAGAGTGCCATACCCCAGACGATGGCTGATATTAGTGCCACCCTTAAAAACCTAAAGGCTGCAGGGTGGCGCTTTCCATCACAAATCCATTTACTCCCCAGCCTCGCCTGATCATGCAGATTTAACCACCAGACAACCCTGATCACAGCTGCTGTCCCAGGAGTGGTACTGTAGTCAGCACACACTGCGAGGCCTCAGATGTGGGGTGTGCAGCCATTAATTTGGTGACTTTTGTAAAAAAAAAAAAATTCTAATTAGAGAAGGGCATAGGAAACAGTCCACATTGGTATGGGAGGAATTACAATTTCATTTATGGTTTTGCTACAGGACTCTGTTACCTCTCTTTCCTTCTGTCATTATTAGTCCAAAAGCACTAAGACTGCCTGGACATGCCAGGGTGTGGTGCATCACCCTGGTCTAGGACATCCCAGCACTGTATGGTTGGAGAGGAGGGGCAGGAGATGGCTAGTGTGCTGAAGGCCCTGAGAGGACATGCGTGCCCCACAGGGTGGGAGGTCAACTTTTAGGTAAAGTTTTTAGGGATCTAATTATGAGGGGAATTCTACAGTAATTTACTCTCAAGTGTTAAAAGAAAAAAAAAAAAAACTTCAGATAAATTTAAAAGCATTTACTAGACAAACAACAATTAGCAAATGGATCGGCCCTGAAAGCCAGAAGCAGTTGTGAGAACTTCCCTCTGTAACCTGGGTGCTGTGTACTTACAGACAGAAGACAGAAGGAGGCACGGAAACAGCTCCATTTGTCACAGCTCTGCCCTTGCCTTACTTGGATGCAGTCTGATTTATTGGCAGCCTCTGATTGGCTGAACTCGACTGCTGTAATGGGCTGCGAATCACCTATTTGTTACAAAAAAATAGACTCCTAAGTTAGTCTTTTTTTTTTTTTTAATTAAACTTTAAGTTCTGGGATACATGTGCAGAAAGAGCTGGTTTGTTACATAGATAAATGTGTTCCATGGTGGTTTTCTGCACCCATCCACCCATCGTCTAGGTTTTAAGCCCCACATGACTTAGGTATTTGTCCTAATGCTCTCCCTCCCTTTGCCCCCCAACCCCCAACAGGCCTCAGTGTGTGATGTTCTCTTCCCTGTGTCTGTGTTCTCATTGTTCAACTCCTACTTATGGGTGAGAACATGCAGTGTTTGGTTTTATGTTCCTGTGTTAGTTTGCTGAGAATGATAGTTTCCAGCTTCATTCATGTCCCTGCCAAGGATATAAATTCATTCTTTTTCATGGCTGCATAGTATTCCGTGGTGTATATGTGCCACATTTTCTTAATCCAGTCTATCATTGATGGGCATTTGTGTTGGTTCCAAGTCTTTGCTATTGTGAATAGCACTGCAGTAAACATACCTGTGCATGTGTCTTTATGGTAGAATGATTTATAATCCTTTGGGTATATATGCAGTAATGGGATTGCTGGGCCAAATGGTATTTCTGGTTCTAGATCCTTGAGGAATCGCCACAGTCTTCCACAATGGTTGAATTAATTTACACTCCCACCAATAGTGTAAAAGCGTTCTTATTTCTTCACATCCTCTCCAGCATCTGCTGTTTCCTGACCTTTTAATGATCACCATTCTAAATGGCTTAAGATGGTATCTCATTGTGGTTTTGATTTGCATTTATCTAATGAGCTGTGATGATGGGCTTTTTTTCATGTGTCTGTTGGCTGCATAAATGTCTTCTTTTGAGAAATGTCTGTTCATATCCTTTGCCCACTTTTTGATGGGGTTGTTTTTTTCTGGTAAATTTGTTTAAGTTTCTTGTAGATTCCAAATATTAGACCTTTGTCAGATGGATAGATTGGAAAAATTTTCTCCCATTCCATAGGTTGCCTGTTCACTCTGATGATAGTTTCTTTTGCTGTGCAGAAGCCCTTTAGTTTAATGAGATCCCATTTGTGAATTTTGGCTTCTGTTGCCATTGCTTTGGTGTTTTAGTCATGAAGTCTTTGCCTATGCCTATGTCTTGAATGGTATTGCCTAGGTTTTCTTCTAGAGTTTTTATGGTTTTTGGTTTTACATTTTAGTCTTTAATCCATCTTGAGTTAATTTTTGTATAAGGTGTAAGGAAGAGGTCCGGTTTCAGTTTTCTGCATATGGCTAGCCAGTTTTCCCAGCACCATTTATTAAATAGGAAATCCTTTAGCCATTGATTGTTTTTGTCCAGTTTGTTGAAGATCAGATGGCTGTAGCTGTGTGGTGTTGTTTCTGCGGCCTCTGTACTGTACCTTTGGTCTATGTATCTATTTTAATACCATTACCATACTGTTTTGGTTACTGTAGCCTTGTAGCATACTTTGAAGACAGGTAGCATGATGCCTCTAGCTTTGTTCTTTTTGCTTAAGATTATCCTGACTATACAGGCTCTTTTTTGTTCCATATGAATTTTAAAGTAGTTTTTTTCTAGTTTTGTGGAGAAAGTCAATGGGAGCTTCATGGTAATAGCACTGAATCTATAAATTACTTTGGGCAGTATAGCCATTTTCCAGGATATTGAATCTTCCTATTCATGAGCATGGAAAGTTTTTCCATTTATTTGTGTCCTCTCTTATTTCCTTGATCAGTGGTTTGTAGTTTTCCTTGAAGAGGCCCTTCGGGTCCCTTGTGAGTTGTATTCCTAGGTATTTTATTCTCTTTGTAGCAAATGTGAAGGAGAGTTCACTCATGATTTGGCTCTCTGTTTGTCTATTACTGGTGTATATGAATGCATGTGATTTTTGCACATTGATTTTGTATCCTGAGACTGCTGAAGTTGCTTATCAGCTTAAGGAGTTTTGGGGCTGAGACAACTGGTTTTCTAAATATACAATCATGTCTTCTGCAAACAGAGACAAGTAGACTTCTTCTCTTCCTATTTGAATACCCTTTACTTCTTTCTCTTGCCTGATTGCCCTGGCCAGAACTTCCAATACTATGTTGAATCGGAATGGTCAGAAAGGGCATCCTTGTCTTGTGCCAGTTTTCAAAGGAATGCTTCCAGCTTTTGCCCATTCAGTATGATACTAGCTATGGGTTTGTCATAAATAGCTCTTATTATTTTAAGATACATTCCATCAATACCTAGTTTATTGAGTGTTTTTAGTCAGAAGGGGTGTTGAATTTTATCAAAAGCCTTCTCAGCATCTATTGAGATAATCATGTGGTTTTTGTCATTGGTTCTGTTTACGTGATGGATTACATTTATTGGATTACATTTATTAATTTGAGTATGTTGAACCAGCCTTGCATCCTGGGGATGAAGCCAACTTGATTGTGCTGGATAAGCTTTTTGATGTGCTGCTGGATTCCGTTTCTCCCTTTTTTTATTCAGGATTTTCACATCGATTTTCTCAGGGATATTGGCCTGAAATTTTCTTTTTTTGTCGTGTCTCTGCCAGGTTTTGGTATCAGGATGACGCTGGCTTTATAAAATGAGTTAGGGAGGATTCCCTCTTTTTCAATTGTTTGGAATAGTTTCAGAAAGAATGGTACCAGCTCCTGTTTGTACGTCTGGTAAAATTTGGCTATGAATCCATCTGGTCCTGGGCTTTTTTTGTTGGTAGGATATTAATTACTGCCTTAATTTCAGAACTTGTTGTTGGTCTATTCAGGGATTCAACTCCTTCCTTGTTTAGTCCTGGGAGAGTATATGTGTCCACGAATTTATGCATCTCTTCTAGATTTTCTAGTTTATTTGTGTAGAGGTGTAAACACTGTAAATAGTGTTCTTTGATGATAGTTTGTATTTCTGTAGGATCAGTGGTGATGTCCCCTTTATCATTTTTATTGTCTATTTGATTCTTCTCTCTTTTCTTCTATATTAGTCTGGCTAGCCATCTATCTATTTTGTTAATCTTTTCCAAAAAACACCTCCTGGATTACTGATTTTTTTAAGGGTTTTTTGTGTCTCTCTCTCCTTCATTTCTGCTCTGATCTTAAATATTTCCTGTCTTCTGCTAGCTTTTGAATTTGTTTGCTCTTGCTTCTCTAGTTCTTTTAATTTTGATGTTCAGGTGTCGCTTTTAGATCTTTTCTGCTTTCTGATGTGGGCATTTACTGCTATAAATTTTCCTCTAAACACTGCTTTAGCTGTGTCACAGAGATTCTGGTACATTGTGTCTTTGTTCTCCTTGTTTTCAAAGAACTTATTTATTTCTGCCTTAATTTCATTATTTACCCAGTAGTCATTCAGGAGCAGGTTGTTCAGCTTCCATGTAGTTTTGTGGTTTTGAGTGAGTTTCTTAATCCTAAATTCTAATTTGATTGCACTGTGGTCTGAGACACTATTTGTTAAGATTTTTATTCTTTTGAATTTGTTGAGGAGTGTTTTACTTCCAATTATGTGGTAGATTTTAGAATAAGTGCTATGTGGTACTGGGCCTGACTGTTAGAAGGAAAACAAAAAAAGAAAGTAATAACATTAACATCAGCAAAAAGTATGCTCAAAGAGAAACCCCATCCAAAGGCCATCAGCATCAAAATCAAACGTTCATAAACCCATGAAAATGAGGAAAAACTAGCACAAAAATACTGAAATTTCCAAAAACAAGAATGACTCTTCTCCTCCAAATGACTGCAACTCTTCTCCAGCAAGGGCACAAAGCTGGATGGAGAATGAGTTTGACGAATTGACAAAAATAGGCTTCAGAAGGTGGCTAATAACAAACTTCTCTGAGCTAAAGGAGCATGTTTTAACCCAAGGTAAGGATGCTAAGAAACTTGACAAAGGTTACAGGAACTGCTAACTAGAATAGCCAGTTTAGAGAAGAACATAATTGAACTGATGGAGCTGAGAAACACAGCACGAGAATTTCGTGAAGCATACAAAAGTATCAAGAGCTGAATTGATCAAGCGAAAGAAAGGATATCAGAGATTAAAGATCAACTTAATGAAATAAAGCGTGAAGACAAGATTAGAGAAAAAAGAATGAAAGGGAAAAAACAAAGCCTCCAAAAAATATGGGACTATGTGAAAAGACCAAACTACGATTGATTGGTGTACCTGAAAGTGATGGGGAAAATGGAACCAAGTTGAAAAGCACCCATTAACTCATCATTTAGCATTAGGTATATCTCCTAATGCTATCCCTCCCCCTCCCCCCAACCCCACAACAGTCCCGAGTGCGTGATGTTCCCCTTCCTGTGTCCATGTGTTCTCATTGTTCAATTCCCACCTATGAGTGAGAACATGAGGTGTTTGGTTTTTTGTTCTTGCGATAGTTTGCTGAGAATGATGGTTTCCACCTTCATCCATGTCCCTACAAAGGACAGGAACTCATCATTTTTTATGGCTGTGTAGTATTCCATGGTGTATATGTGCCACATTTCCTTAATCCAGTCTATCATTGTTGGACATTTAGGTTGAAATAAATAAATAAATATGAAAAAACAAAAACACACTTCAGGATATTATCCAGGAGAACTTCCCCAACCTAGCAAGGCAGGCCAACATTCAAATTCAGGAAATACAGAGAACACCACTAAGATATGCCTTGAGAAGAGCAACCCCAAGACACATAATCATCAGGTTCTCCAAGGTTGAAACGAAGGAAAAAATGTTAAGGGCAGCCAGAGAGAAAGGTCAGGTTACCTACAAAGGGAAGCCCATAAGACTAACAGAGGATCTCTCTGCAGAAACCCCTCAAGCCAGAAGAGAGTGGGGCCAATATTCAACATTCTAAACGAAAATAATTTTCAACCCAGAATTTCATATTCAGCCAAACTAAGGTTCATAAGTGAAGGAGAAATAAAATCCTTTGCAGACAAGCAAATGCTGAGAGATTTTGTGACCACCAGGTCTGCCTTACAAGAGCTCCTGAAGGAAGCACTTAAATATGGAAAGGAAAAACTGGTACCAGTCACTGCAAAAACATACCAAAACACAAAGACCAATGACACTATGAAGAAACTGCATCAACTAATGTACAAAACAACCAGCTAGCATCATGACGACAGGATCAAATTCACACATAACAATGTTAACCTTAAATGTAAGTGGGCTAAATGATCCAATTAAAAGAGACAGATTGACAAATTGGATAGTCAAGACCCATTCGTGTGCTATATTCAGGAGACCCGACTCATGTGCAAAGACACACAAAGGCTCAAAATAAAGGGATGGAGGAATATTTACCAAGCAAATGGAAAGCAAAAAAAAAAAAAAAAGCAGGGGTTGCTTTTTTTACAGTCTGATAAAACAGACTGTAAACCAACAAAGATCAAAAAGGACAAAGAAGGACATGACATAATGGTAAAAGGATCAATGCAACAAGAAGAGCCAACAATCGTAAATATATATGCACCCAATACAGGATACAGAGTCAAGACCCATCAGTGTGCTGTATTCAGGAAACCCATCTCACATGCAGAGATACAAGCTCAAAATAAAGGGAGGGAGTAAGATCTACCAAGCAAATGGAAAACAAAAAAAAAAGGCAGGGATTGCAATCCTAGTCTCTGATAGAGCAGACTTTAAACCAACAAAGATCAGAAGAGACAAAGAAGGCCATTACATAATGGTAAAGGGATCAATTCAACAAGAAGAGCTAACTATCCTAAATACATATGCACCCAATACAGGAGCACCCAGATTCATAAATCAAGTCCTTAGAGACCTACAAAGAGACTTAGACTCCCACACAATAGTAGTGGGAGACTTTAACACCCCACTGTCAATATTAGAGAGATCAACAAGAGAGAAAATTAACAAGGATATTCAAGACATGAACTCAGCTCTGGACCAAGCAGACCTTAGAAACATCTACAGAATTCTCCACTCCAAATCAACAGAATAAGTTAGTCTTTCAGTTGGTTTACATACTAAGTTAGTTAGAGTTGGTCACTTAGTGACTCAATGTATGCAGTCATCCATAGGCAAAATTTAGTTTAACACAAGTAAAAAGCATACTTCTGCATTTTTTATTTTTTCTTTAGGGAGGGTCTCACTCTGTCACCTGAGCTGGAGTGCAGTGGGGTGACCATAGCTTGCTGCAGCCCCCACTTCCTGGTTCAAGTGATCCTCCCTCTGCAGTGGACCCCAAAGCTGGAGTTACAGCTTGCAGCCATTGCAGCCGGCACAAACTGGGGCATTTAAAACCTCTTCTCACAAAGCAGGGAGCATGGCGCCTCAAGCCTTTTTGGGTTCTGGGGGCAACAGATCCCACACCTGGAAATTCTGCTCTAGTCCGTGTTCTGGATAACATGGGAGGTCACCTATACTCTTCTCTTGTCCATTATAACTATGGGCAGATACATGCAGCAACCCCACACTGAGAAGAGTGTCATCCCTGGGAGTGAAGATTTGAGTCACAATACCAATGAAGCTACCAAGGTTGGCTGAGCTACAGCAAAGGAAATTCATAGCAGCCATGGAGGAGGGAGAGGATGAGTAAAGGTGCTCCAAGATCAACTGACAGGAACAAGGTCTCTTGTGGAGAATGTGAAGACATTGTCTCCAACATGAGGAGAGAGAGGAGTTTGTACATCATGTGAGTGGACTGTGGCGGCATTGAGAATGCCATTGACTCCAGGGACAGTAATAGCCAAGGCTCCAGTGGCTAAGTTTGAATTCCAGTGCAGTCATGCTTTCCCAGGAGGCACACTAAGGTACACGCTCCCTGGGTGACAGGGACTCTATGACAACCTTTCCAGGCTAAGCCATGCAGATATGGAGCACACAGGAAATAATTGAACTACAGCTATGGTTTCTATAATAGTATTAGGACTGCACAAGTTCTATATTTCTTCTTGAACATATTGGTAGTTTGTGACTTCAAATAAATTTTTAATTCCATTGAAGTTGTCAAACTTAATGCATGAAGACTTTCATAATATCGCCATTTTTTAGCATCTGTAGAATATGTAGCAACGTCATCTCTCTTATTTCTGATATTAGTAATTTGTGTTATCTTTCCTTTTACCTGATCCAGTTTTTTCAAGAGGCCTCAAAAAAAGTCTCAAAGAATCAGCTTTTGGTTTTACAATTTTTGTAATGCTTGTCTATTTTCTATGTCATTGATAAGTAGTATGATTTTTATTATTTCCTTTCTGGAGCTTTGTTTGGATTTTATCTGCTTTTCTTTTTGTAGTGACTTAAAATATCCATTAAATTGCTGATTTTAGAGCTTTCTCCTTTTTACTACAGAAGTTTAATGCTATGAAAGTCCCTCTGAATACTATTTTCAGAATCTCACAGATTTTGATATGTTGTTTTTTTATTTAATTAAATTGAAAATCAATTATTTCTTTTCTTCTTTTTATGGCCCATGGGATTTATAAAAGTGTGTTACTCAGTTTGTGTATACTTAGAATATTTTAAGATGTTATTTTATTATTGATTTCTAATTTAATTCTATTTTGGCCAGATAATATACTTTGTATGAGGTAATTTATTCTTAAATTTATTGAGACTTGTTTCATGGTTCATAATATGTTTTACATAGATAAAGGTTTTGTGTGTATCTTTAAAAAAATAAAGTTTTGCCTGTTTTCAATTTGTCCCATCTTCTTTGTTCCATTTTTCTTCTCTTTTTGCCTGAAAACAAATTAAATTTTATGATTCTATTTCATTTCCTCTCTTGACTATAACTTCTGTTAATGTGCTTTAAGGTTTAAAAGTTTGTATCTTTAATTTATCACTATCTAAGTGATACACCAATTTAAAACAAAATAGTATAATTTATTTCACCCTTTTTAACCTTTGGTTATTGCTATCATAACATTTATTTTAAATATGTTTTAAAAACCAATATTTGTATAAACACTTAAACAATGATATTTAAATAATAAAATAGTGATACAGAATAACTTATATTTACCCATATATTTATAATTTCTGGTGCTTCCGCTTTTGAGTAGTTCCATATTTCCATCTGTTATCATCTTCCTTCTGCCTGAAGGACTTCTTTTCACATATCTTTCTAGTGAAACACTCTTGGTGATGAATTTTTTCAGCTTTTGTATATTTGAAAAGTCTTCATTTCACCGTTATTCTTGAAATATATTTTCCTTCCAAAAATAATTCTAAATTGAAAGTTTATCCCTCTTGGTAATATTAAGGTGTTACTCCAGTCCTTTAATGTACAATGTTTTAGATGATAAATCTGTTGCCATTCTTATCATTAGTCTACTGTATGTAACTTGTCTTTATTCCTTGGCTATTTGTAAAAATTTCTAAATATCACTGGTTCTGAGCAATTTGATTATAGTATGACTTAATGTAGTTTCTTCATATTTATTGTGCTTTGGCTGCATTGAGCTTCTTAGTTCTGCAGTGTTAACAGTTTTCATAAAATTAGAAAATTTTAGGACATTATGCTTTAAAATATGTTTTTCTTTCTCTCTTTCAGAGTCCCCAGTTACACAACTATTAGGTTCTTGAAAACTGTGCCTCAGGTTAATGATGCTCTGTTAATTATTTCTATTCATTTTACTTCAATGTATGTTCCAATGTAATTTTTTAATCACTTTGTCTTTAAATTCACTAATTCCACATTTTACATATATAATCTGCTATTATTCAATCCCGGGCATTTTGTTTCATAGAATATAGCTTCAACATTTTAAGTCTGACTTGTATCTTTAAAATAACTTCCATGTTTCTATTTAAATTTTTGAAAGTATGCAATAAAGTTATAATAACAAGTTTAATGTCTTTGCTAATTTTAACATCCTGTCAATAGTAGGTAGTTTGTGATTTTTTTAAATTTTCCTTATTGAACATATTTTGCTTATTTGCCTCAACAATAATAATAATAATAATTATTATTATTATTATTTTGAAACGGAGTCTCACTCTGTCACACAGGGTGGAGTGCAGTGATGTGATCTCAGCTCACTGCAACCTCCGCCTCTTGGGTTCAAGAGAGTCTCCTGCCTCAGCCACCCAAGTAGCTGAGACTATAGGCACGCACCACCACACCCGGCTAATTTTTGTATTTTTAGTGGAGACGGGGTTTCACCATGTTGGCCAGGCTGGTCTCCACACCTACCCTCAAGTGATCCATCCATCTCGGCCTCCCAAAGTGCTGGGATTACAGGCATTAGCCACCACGCTCAGCCCTCCCTGGTAATTATGAATGGAATTCCAGATATTGTGACTTTTAGCTTTTGGGATGCTAGATATTTTATTATTCCTATCAATATTTTTGAGTTTTATTCTAGGATACGGTTAAATCACTTGAAATTAGTAGGATCTTTTCATATACCGATTTTAAGATTAGGTGAGACTAGAACTGTGCTTAGCTTAGGACTAATTTTTTCCTACTACTAAGACAACATTCTTCTGAGTACTCTGATCAATACCCCAAGAAACCTATTACCATGTCCCCTAAACTAACTAACATTGCTTTGGTTTACTTGGAATCTTAGCTCCATTTCCTCAACTCAGGAAGTTTCCTCAGCTCTACGTGCATCCCCTTTCCCTGAGTCATGGTGGGGAAACTTACCCAAGGGAGTATGCTTCCGCCACAGTAGCACTAAGAGCTCAATGATGCTCAGTGCCTTGAAAGAGTGTTTTATATATTTATTCTTTTTTAAAGTTGTTTTAAGGCGTGAGAGTAAATTCAGTCTTTGTGCATTCCATTATCTTCTGGCTTTCATGGTTTCACATGAACACTCAGCTGTTATTCTTCCTGTTAAATGTAGCAGCCTTTATTCTCTACCTGCTCTTAAGTATTTATGTCATTTGGGGGTTTGCTTCTATTAGCTTCTTTATTTTTTTGTTTATTTATTTATTTATTTATTTTTTGAGACAGAGTCTTGCTCTGTCTCCCAGGCTGGAGTGCAGTGGCATGATCTTGGCTCACTCTAAGCTCCACCTCCCCGGTTCATGCCATTCTCCTGCCTCAGCCACCCCAGCAGCTGGGACTACAGGCACATGCCACCATGCCTGGCTAATTTTTTGTATTTTTAGTAGAGACAGGGTTTTATCATGTTAGCCAGGTTGGTCTCAATCTCCTGACCTCATGATCCACCCACGTCAGCCTACCAAAGTGCTGGGATTACAGGCATGAGCCACCACACCCGGCCTCTATTAGCTTCTTAATTTCTTCTCAGACCTAATTATTTTTAACAGTATGCTAGTTATTAGGTATTATAATAGTGTTACATATCAAAATCAGCTAGGGGGAGGGATAATCACTTCAATCAAATTGATTTGGAATGGAGCTAGGTTGCTTTCAGACCTGAAAGACCTATCCTATGTCAATCACAGGGTTGTCCTCTGTGCTAGAAGTTTGGACTTCAGCACTGAAGAAAGGTGGGCTTTCTCTCCCTATCTTTTCACTTAAGACACCCATTTCTTACATGTCCCATTACTTAGTCTAAGTCTTTTAGAATAATTTGCTGGTAACAACCAGCCGAATGTGTGGCACTTATCAAAATCCCAATTTGTCATAATCACTTGCATGTTTTTCTGCCTGCAGAGTCTCTCTTTCACAAGCCCAGTGTTTTTTTCTGCCTGTTCTTGTACTCAGCAGATGCCTCATCAAGGGAAATAGCTTCTAATTTCTACTCTGCTGAAAAGAGCACTTCACTCTCTGAAATTTAGTTTCTTTACACTCATGTGAGTCTCCAGATTTCTGAACTCTTCAAAAACACATATGCACATAATTTTTAAAATTTACTTGATTTTTCTAGTTGTCATTTTGGGGTATATTTGGGCTGTGTCCTTCTGCATTCTAATCAGAAGCAGAATTCCAAGTCTTGCTATTTCATGTTAATGAATGCACTAGTTTGTTGAAGCTTAATGTTTTTCTATTTAATTTAAGGATGTCGTCTATTTAGTCTTGATTATTTAGGTGTTAAAGTAGCTTGCCAGTATTTTGTATTTTTTTTGTTATTTTGTGAATATTTAGCAATTCATATTTGTCAAATCGTCTTTAAGTTTGAAAGTTCCTGCTCATATGTTTTATGAAAACAATTATTCAAAGAACATAACAAGGGATCATCAGTACATGTTGTGATTTTTATGGCTGTTAGGCTCTCTCTTCCTTTCGGGTGCTTGCAAGCTATCTGAAACCAAGACTCTTTCTTTCAATACCTTATATTCTGAATAAACACATCTTTTTTTTTTTTTTTTTTTTTTTTTGAGACAGAGTTTCATTCTTGTTGCCCAGGCTGGAATGAAATGGCACAATCTCAGCTCACTGCAACCTTGCCTCCCAAGTTCAAGCAATTTGCCAGTCTCAGCCTCCCAAGTGGCTGGGATTACAGGTACCCATCACCACGCCCGGCCAATTTTTGTATTTCTAGTGGAGACAGGGTTTCACTGTGTTGGCCAGGCTGGTCTGGAACTCCTGATCTCAGGCAATCCGCCTGCCTCAGCCTCTCAAAGTGCTGGGATTACAAGCATGAGCCACTGCACCTGACCCCCTACTGTTACCTGTATACTAGACATATAGTAGAGGAAAGAAAGGCAGCAAAAAAAAAAAAAATTATTTACCCAGTTCAACATCCTGAAACTACACAGGCCCCCGTCATTTAACTCATATCTACTTATTCTGAAGTTGGCACCTCCCATAACTCCTAGAACTGCTTTGAGCTCTGAAGTACATCTTTGACTATATGATCTTTGCATATGATTTTCTTAGTGCAATACTTTTATTAAATAAATATTTTTTAAAATATATTTTCCCCTTGGTAGCACTTTCTTTTTTAATCAATACTATTACTATTATAAATTCATTTCTTTAAAAAACACACACACATAATTTTTTAAGGATTTGAGGGAGAAGAGAAGATGTATATACGTGCCATGTCTGTTATGTTAATGATATCTGAGAATGCATTGATATATATTAAAAACTCATTACTAATATTTCTATGTTTGTTTGTTTTTTGGGGGGTGTGAGCTTGACTCACTGCAAGCTCCACTTCCCGGGTTCACATCAGTCTCCTGCCTCAGCCTCCCGAATAGCTGGGACTACAGGTGCCCACCACCACGCCCAGCTAATTTTTTGTATTTTTAGTAGAGACGGGGTTTCACCGCGTTAGCCAGGATGGTCTCGATCTCCTGATCTTGTGATCTGCCTGCCTCGGCCTCCCAAAGTGCTGGGATTACAAGCATAAGCCACCACGCCCGACCTAATATTTCTATGTTTATGTGTGTATTAGTATCCACATGTAGGTACAAAGGTCTAAATATATTTTTATGTAACATCATATAAACCATATCTATAATCATCTAAAAGATAGGCTCTCTCTATAGCATACTGTTACACAGGTAAATATTGTACAGGCACACATATGTGAAAAAAATCTACTTAGGTCATATTTATACTGTGGCCCACATCATTCTTAAAGGAGAAAAATTACTTAATTAAATCCTTGTCTCTCAAACCAAAAATCAAATCAATTTATTTGCCTTCTGAATGATACTTTGATTAAATTAGCAACTGTCTTGTTACTGTGCAATAATAAAAACAATTTTTCTTTACTTTAAAAAAACATTTCATTGGATGGCTCTTTATCAACTCTAGTTGATTTTAGCTTTATTTGTTAATATTAAATAAGTAGTATAAATATTTAATAAAGTTATATAAAGAACAATGTTTTCATCACCCAAGTTTTTTCAGTCCTCTTGTAATGCCTATTGTAAGTTTAAATGTGTTACTTTTATACAACTTATGAACGCTTTTGACACATAGTTGTTTTCCTCCTACTTGCACATGACTATGCTGTTTCATTCTCTTTTGAGAATACACTTAGCATTTTTCATGTGTCATAGTGTTCTACTGAGTATATATACCACCAGTTATGAATGGGACACATTTTAATATTTTGTAACCATTAAAAAAAGGAAGTGACTCTGCATTTGAGTCCTTCGTTCTGCCCATCTTCCCTGTTTGTACTATGTACCAAGTCTGTAATATGTACAAGGATTATATGGCAAAAGGACAGATGCTATTAGTCCCTTCATGGAATTTAGCTTATGTATAGAAAGAAATAACAATAAAATGGTATTAGAAGTATTGCAGAATGAAAAAGTGTTAGTTAGATTAAAAGGAGAAGCAATATGGAGAGAGAAAAGGAAGAGCTAAAAATAAATCAGCAATGAAGTCAGGAACTTGAGGCAGGATGGTACTCATGTGAACCAAAAATAGGTGCAGTGGAGCTGTAGCTGTGTGAGGGGCTGAAAACTGAAAGACAGCTAAGGATGGACAGATGGACAAGGTCAAAGTCATCTTAAGTTGAGATAATTCTCTTAGGATAATTTATTTTACAACTGAGTGATTTCCAAAAATAATGAGCATTCTTTTTTTCTCTCCTAACTATATATATGATAATTGAATGTACTCATTTTAAAATGCAAATTTCATCTAAATATCCATCTATTTAACACTCATTTACTTCTCAATGACAAATGATGCTCCTGGTGTTATATATAATAAAAATAATGAATTTGAAATTGATTCACTCTGTTCAATTTTGTCTAATTTAAGTTTGTGACATACCACACTGATTCCCTTCATTTAACAAACTAATATTCACATGACAGTCACCATAGTAGCATTTTCTTAGGCCAATTATGTTTCATCACATAAATGCTAATTATTCAATCATTTTCCATGGTAAATATATTTTTATCTCCTACAATATGGCAGGCATTATGTTTGGCTCTCACAGTGAACCAAGGGTGTTCTGTCTCCTTCCCTCGTGGGGCCTGCAGTTAGTAGAAGAGACAGATAGCAATAAAATTGTCACTCAGATAAAAAAATATAGTTACTCTCTTAAGAAGTACCAGCAAGGAGGAATGCAAAGTGGCACATATTTATATTATACTGGGAAAATCCATGCGAAAATTGTACAGGGTTCATTTGTGAGGACATTGTAATGAGCTCACATAGGAAGGATGAGTAAAGACACCAACAGAAAGGGCAGAGGTGGCTTCACAGAAAATCACACAAGTGAGAAAGACCAGAAAGGACATGAAAATGTCAAAGAAGTAGAAGTATAAAATATATACATAGATGATAGAGGTGATTTACATATAAATAGATATTTAATTCTCTCTCCCTCATATATATGTTAACATATAGTATATGTTAGATATTAGATATTAAATATATATGTATAATCTATTTATATTTTTATGTTCATATACCTATTTATATATCAATATATTATTTCTCTATATTGAGAGATAATATATTATATATTATATATAATAGATTATATATTATATAGATTATATAATTTATATATTATCTATATAAATTATATATTATATATAATTATATATTATAAATTATATATTATATATAAATTATATATTATAAATATATATATTATCTTATATAAATTATTTTATCTATTATAATAATATAAAATATACTATTAACCTTATATAACCTCTTAATCTTACATGTTAATATAATATAGAATATAATACATAACCTATTATATAATATATAATTATTGCATAAATAATTATATATTATATAAATAATTATATAATATGTTATATAATTATATAATATATTATATAAATAATTATATAAGTAAGCATATAATATATTATATAAATAATTATATAAAATATATAAATAATTATATAAAATATATAAATAATTATATATTATATATTATATATAATTATATATTATCTATAATGTATATTTATATTATATATTATCTATATATAAAATAATATATGTAACCTTATATATATTTATATATTTATTTTTTATAAGTATGTATTTATATTATATATATTTTTGTTATATATAACACCAAGAGCATCATTTGTCATTGAGAAGTAAATGAGTGTTAAATAGATGGATATTTAGATGAAATTTGCATTTTAAAATGAGTACATTCAATTATCATATATATAGTTAGGAGAGAAAAAAGAATGCTCATTATTTTTGGAAATAACTCAGTTGTAAAGTAAATTATCCTAAGGGAATGTCCTTTCTGGTCTCTCTCCCTTGCATGATTTTCTGTGAAACCACCTCTCCCCTTTCTCTCGTTGACCTTACTCGTCCTTCCTATGTGAGCTCATTGCTATGTCCTCACAGATGAACCCTGTACAATTTTCACATGGATTTTCCCTGTATAATATATATAGATACTATATATATATAATATATTATATATATTATATAGGATCAGTATTACCACAGAGTAATTGCAAAATTACAGATATACACATATATACATGTGAGATCCCATTCCAGTCTATCCGTAATGTGTCATCCGTAACTGTTTTCATGCTAGAATGGCAAGTGATGGGACTGTGGGGACTGTGTAGTTGACAAAGCCAGTTACTATCTGGCCCTTTACAGCAAAGTTATTACATATATTTTTGTATATATTATTTTTATAATATATATTATATATAATATAGTTATTGTATATAGATAATATATAATATAAATAATATATTATATATATACTTAACCGTGTGTGTGTGTATATATATAAGGAGATAGATATATATATATCTATCTCCTTATATATGTGTGTGTGTGTGTATATATATATAGAAGGTTAAGAAGAAAAGGAATATGGAGAGAGAAAGGGAACAGCTGAAAATGCAGCCATGAAGTCAGGAACTTGAGGAAGGATGGTGCTCATGTGAACCAAAAATAATAAATGCAGTGCAGTTGTCGCTGTGTGAGGGGCTGAAAACTGAAGGACTACTAAGGCTGGCCAGATAGACAAGGTATATATATATATATATACACACACACATATCTGTAGAGAGAGAGAGAATAGACATAGACAGTAGATAGAAAGAGATATATGAAGAGAGATATATCTTTATCACATCTTTCTGGTCATTTTGATAGTCTATCATTTGATTTTTTCTGTGATTTTGTTATGCTACCTTTCATTTTATCAGCATTTTATATTTTTATGTGATAAATATAATGTCTAAAGTACTTGAGGATCTAAAGTTATTGGGATGATATTTACGTATATTTTTCATTTCTGCTGTCTCTAATCCATTGTGAGTTTTTTTTGTGTGTGCTTGATCTTTGTTTATGTGTTTCCATTTGTTCAATCCTAGTTTGTGCATGTTCTGAGGGCCTAAATTGACCATGTTTTCTTCCAAAGAGAGTGTGTATTCCTCTTTGGAGAAGAAGAGGTCATTACCAAAATTTGATCAAATTTGGTATCCCTCAGTGTTCTTTGACGTAATATTCTCGGATTCATTTACGTTTCTCATTATGGATCTTAAATTAATAAAAGGTCCATTTTTCTCAGGTGGGATCGCAGTGCTCCTGTTGGTACTTACCTCCACACAAGCCTTGCTATCCTGCTGGGGATGTCAGTTAACAACATTTCGAGAAGGTGATAAGATGTCCAGTTTTTGTTTACCCAAATTCAATACCTTCCTTTTACGGTGTTATTAAAAAACCCTCATTACAGCCTCAGCTTCCACTGAACAGATTTTAGTTTGTGAGAGTTTTTTCTAAGCAGTTACAAGGATTTGTAATATTGATTTAACATTATTTTATTCTTACTTAGACATTATTCAAAAATAACACAACTAATTTCCAGTAGAATAATATGTATTCTATTTTGCAATTACTCTGTGGTATTACTGATCCCTTTTATAAATCTCAGGTACATCATGAGGTTTTAGTTACCTCACTTTTCTATATCTTATATGCTGTTTTACTACATTTTCTATTTTGCATTTTAATCATATTTGGTATTCATTACTACATATAAACTATTCCCACTTAGGGTGAACTATACCAAAATAATAAGAAAACAAAAGAATTATAAAATTCCTTAAATAGGGATTGACAAACTGGCTGTGGACTGAATCCAACCTGTTCCTGTTTTTATAAATAAAGACATATGAGATCCCATCCTAGTCTATCCATAATATGTCATCTGTAACTGTTTTCATGCTAGAATGGCAAGTGACGGGGCTGTAAAGTTGACAAAGCCAGTTACTATCTGGCCCTTTACAGCAAAGTTTGACTATCTCTGGCTTAAAATTATGATGAAAAAGTACAATAAACTGTCACTATTGCATTCCCATTTTCTTTTTATTGCATTTGTGAGAGTTTTACCTTTTCAAAAGTATATAAAACAAGACTAGAGACACCATCTTTGTAGGCTGCTTTTAATTTTTATTCAACACAGTTGAAAATAAAATTTTTATTCTCTACTAATAATGGCAAAGAAAAAGATGATTGTCAGAGAAAGACATACCATAATTATTAGAAAAATCGTAGGATAAAAGCAACAAACAGCAATATTTGAGACTATAAAGATGATGGTGAATGTGACCTTATAAATGAAATATTAGGTAAATTTTTAGATGATAGTATGTTTAATGAATTTTCTCAAACTTAAGAATTTGTGACTGGGGAATGTATACATAAGTAAAAATGGAAAATAATGATGTTCTTATCAATGTAGTCATTCAACAGGAAGAATTTCATCATGCAATATTTTGTGACAAAATCTTGGCCAATCCCATTTTGTTAAAAAGACACATCTAAGTAATTTTACACTTTGTTAGGTTTATGTGCCAAAATTTACTTGATACTCTTCAGAAACAAAAGTATAATGAAAGCAGATGTATAAACAAAGGTAACGAGAAGAAAATAAATGATAAAGATATTTTTAAATCATTGAGTAGATTATTCTAAAGGATTTCTATAAATTAAAAAGTGGAAGACAAAATTATATAGCAAACAAGATGGTCATCTCTTTAAGATAATTATGAGCCAGCAAAGGTTTAAAAAATTATTCAGATATTGTATTTTGATGATGCAAATGTAAGAAAAATCACTCAAAATGATACGCTAGAACTTGTTGGAGACATGTTTGGAATCTAGTATTATTAGTATTTACAAGAATGATAAATTGCAGATCCATGTGTGACAGTTGATGAACAGCTACTTGCATTCAGAGGACAATTGAATTGACCATTTTTCATACATATAAATTGAACACCAGTGGAATAAAGAATACATTTTGTGTTCATTATGGTTAAATTCTTATTATAATTTTTAGTAAATTGCTTTCATAATTTCTTTATTCTTCTAGAAATTAATGAAATAATTTAAAGTATAAAAAATTAAACAGATCCATTGGACCCACATGATAAATAATAATGCCTATTTTCCCAAGTACAATAAAGGTTAGCACCTAGTTACTAGGTTTATTTAGTGAGATTTTCATGTGACATAATTCATTTGCCCTACATTCTTAATGTGATTACCAAAAGAAGAATATTCTTTCAATATATTTGTTAGAAGACAAATCCAAACAGAAAGTTCTTACAGCATACAATTTGAAATGATTTTCCTCTTCCAACCAGTGACGTTCACACAACTAGGTGAATGCAAGTAAAAGGTGGGAACTTCCTTTTAGTGAGATGTATCAGCATCATCTTTACTTTCTCCACTCTCCCCTCGTGGCAAGCGAAACTTCTTCCATTTTATCTTCTCCCTTCACCTTCTGTCCCATGTCTCTAATTCACAATCCAGAGCTATTGAGTCATTAATAACAATAGGAGTGGGATATATTTCCCAGGCCTAATGGCATATAAATCACTGGACTGATGGGTTGTAACTCCCTGTTTTCAGTTAACGACATTCTCATTAAATTCAGTGAGGCTAATGAATAACTTTGGTAGGCACAAGATTTTTATAAATTATACTTCGAGTTCACAAATTAAAGTTATATCCAACAGAACTACTTCAATGTTAATGGCCTTTACAGAATGCTTGGTGACACTTAAATGTCTTTAATAAAAATAAACCCATTTATATCTATTATAAAGAGATTCATGCTATTTGAATCTAAGATGCAAAAGGGTTAGAGCCCCCTGGCTGGGGAGCATATTAGACAGACTTTTAATGTCTGCTCTCTGCTATGAACTCAAACATAATGATGCATTTTTCCCTGAGTTCCTGATATTTCAAATTCATTCTTTTATCTTTGATCTGGGATTATTCTATAATTTTGTCTCAAAAATTTATTTTTTAACTTCCGTGACTTTCTTTGGTTCCAGAAAATAATTTATTTAAAGTAATTTGTTAAATATAATTTATAAAAAAATGCATTTTGTTACACTAGGGAATATATGTAAAATATTTCACAGAATTTCACCCTTCCTGGGATGGCAAAGTTTTCGATGGCATCAAATTACATATCTATATTTGTTGGCCACCAATGGATGATAAAAAAGAGAAATGAAAATGGACTTTGATATTATAAACTTAACGATGCCTAAACAGCAATCTAAGTATAATTCAACAAACAAATACTTTTGTGAAAATAAGCCATAATTCAACGCAGACTAGTGAACATTGGAAAAATATGAACAAAAGTGTAAGAAAATAGAGAAGACAATAAGAATGTATGACATATCTGATTTGATTCCTTAAGTACTGAATTAAGGCAATGTAGCAGATAAATATTCAATATGATGGATGCTTAGAAATTTCCAGGTTTGGTAGAACATGCATTCTGAGCCACACACAAAAAATTAGTCATTCATTGACATAGTATTGTCAAATTGCATTCAGAACAACAACAACAAAAGAAAACCAGAATATTCAGAGCAGCTGGGAATAAAAAAGACTATTTACCTTAAAAGCAGAATAATTATCAATGGCAATAATAGAAGCTAAAAATATATATTAGAATGCTATCTCTAAAGTGTTTCTGGAAAACATAACTGTTTCTTTAGTAAGCCATAACCAGTCAATTATTATTCAGGAAAGAAAGCAATTGAGCAGTGACGGGTAAATATTTGTAATAAGGAGAGTGGCTCCATTTTTGGTGTTCGACTACTGAATGCATTTGCAGCCTCGGCCTCTCTTTCCTCTTTGGCCCCACATCTATGCAGCCTGGTAAGAGAACCCATGCACATGCACCTCCTCCTTTGGCATCAGCAGGAAAATTAAACCTCCCACACAGGAACATTTCCCCAGTCTCCCCTTGAGCCACAGCAGGGGCTTTGCTTTGCCCAAACAAGTCTGGAGTAGCTAGTGCGTGCCCAGCTGTCCCTGGAAGCCCCTTGTAAGAAAGATGCTGGCAAAACAAAATTTTTTAAATGTAGTTCAGATCTGAGGTCACCCAAGTGAAAGCATTTAAAGGACATCATCATTCTTAAAGTGGATAGAGATATCAATCAGTTTGAAACCTTTCTAAGTATGCATGGTAGACATTTAGGAGTAACCAGAACAGAAACAGGGCCTTGAACCCCACATTTGCAGAGAAAAAGGGCAATGAAGGAAAAGCAGTCAATCTAATAGAAGTCAGAAGAGCAGAAAATAACAGCAACAAGGGAGGATTATGGTATATAGAAAGCATAAAATATAAAGAGGGAAGATATCCAAGTACAGCCTGTAAGCAGTTACTGCTATATGTCTACCCAATATCCTCAACAAAAGAATCTGTAATTCTTTCCCTGGGGGGAATATTCTTTTTTCTACTGGTGGTGATAGGTTAGGTGCTGAAAAGTTACGTGAGAAATAGAGCTCTGAATAAGTTCATGGTTTATATAAAAGAGTATAGCCTTCACTGGTGTGTAATTTTATCTGCCCACCCCTCCCCACCACTCCCACACCCACCACCACTTTCAGGTCACCTAATGCAGGAGTGGTACCTGTGGATAAAGCTGCTGTTTTGCATTTGTGAGGTTGAGAGCCACAGAATGAGAAGGGGGAAGGGGGAAGCTCCAAGGGTCCTTCCTTCATGACTTGCTCAAGCAGCCACACCAGCTCTGATATTCCCATGATATAGGAAAAAAACATTCCTCATTCCTCATTTGATGAAGCCACACTAAACCGTTTTTTGCTGTATGTTGCCCAATACAACCCAAACTGAAAACATCATTCCCATATATTGATGAAACATATTACATAGAATTTTTTTATAAATCAGAGATAATGGAATTCCATTAAAACCAAGCCAACCAACAAACAATAACGAAAAACCATCTTTACGATGGTTTAAAAAAAAAATCTAAAACTTATAGATAAAAAGTATTGAAAGTAAATCTGTGAAAAATCATTCATACTAAGTCTTCTAGGCACTTTCAACTCATTCTTTTAGATCCTTTCTCTCCACTTTCTATTCTCTTCTGTGCCCTAAAGGCTGACCTTCTGACCTCTGTGGACTTCATTACCAGGTTCTACTTCTCTCAGGCTTTCTGTTGGGCTTGTCCAGTGGGACATTTTAGGAGACAGGCAGTAGAGAGTGGACAAAGGTGACGTCAAATATCTATTATCCAGGGTCCCTCACTGCTCAATTGCTGCATTTTGACTGTGTCTTTTTCAATGGGAGGCTGTGATTCCTCTCAGGCAACTCCCTCATATATGTGATTTACAATACGCGCTCATTTCCCGTAACCAAACACTTTCCTTGTCTCTTCAGGTCTAAAGTGTGAGACTTGTCCTAAGAAATCTAAAAAATACAAATAAACTACAGGAGCAGACGACTCAGATGCCTCACAGTAACTCCTTCTAATTCTTTCCCTACGTTCCCTCACTTAGAGCTAGTGAAGGGGAGTTCTGCTCAACATGGGGGGAAAATTCAGGGGCCTGATTGAGGTGTGAATTCATAGCATGTGCTGGCACTGGCTGCAGATGAAGGACACTGAATCCTATCCCTACTCAATGGTACCCCCGAAATCCATGGAGAAAGCAAATCACACCATGGACAGGAACAGGGTTTGCCTGCTTTATTAAGAAAGAGAGATGGCTCTAGGTTTTGATACATACTGATTCTGGGTAGTGCATAACAGGTGGCTCTTCCAGCTAGGCACTTGGAAAGGACAAAACTGGAATATTGTTGACAAGAAGAACTAAGAGAGAGCTATCTGGATGGACATCCTTGGACTAACACAGAGCATGAAGCTATTTACATTTCATGTAATTGCCTGGCAGAAGCATCCACACTAGAGGAAGCTCTCAAAACTCAAATGGAAAAGATTACTCAGACATTTCCGTACTTGCTCAAAGGCCCATGTTATGAAATGACCACCCTTTGTGCTTACTTTTGTACAAAAGATACACATCTTGTACCATTGCTAACGTGTATCCCTCCAAGAGATGCTATCTCCTCTCAAGGTTTCACTGAGGGAGACTCAGGTCTATGCTCACTATGCGGTGGATGACTGGGTTCTCTTCCACATGGTTAGTTGGCTGGAGGCTTCCCTCATTCCCTGGACTTGCTGGCCTCTTTATAGAATGGTTTCCAGCATGAAAGAAGCTAATTTCCATCAGGGAGAGCACACAAGAGGGCAAAATGGAGGGAGCAACACTGAAGTCATGGTCATTTTGCAGACCTAATTGTGGATGTGACATCTCATCATTCTATCATATTCTATTTATTAAAAATAAGTCCTGGGGCCTAGCCCACTTCGCAGGCTGAGGGAACACACAGGATGTGAATGACCACAGGTGAGACTCACTGAGATCTGACTTGAGAGTGCACATCTTAGTAATATACAACCACAACTTTTTTTTGCTTTATTTTGGGAAAAGAGAGATAATCCCAACTTTATTTTTCAGATCTGAGACCACACATTCTGAAAATTCACTTCATTTATACCACATAGCTTCCACCAATAATCCTTTCCACACTCAGCTTTGATGGGACCAAAAGTTTTATAAAGAATGATTGGCCAATTGTCAAAGATACACTCATTTCCAAAATGTGTCTTTTACATTTAACAAATTAATCTACAGAGAAAAACTTGTACTTTACAGAAATCACTTTCTAAATGATAAAGTAATATTTTAAAATATGACAATATATGCCTCAAATTTTATCTGGAAATTTTACCTAGAGAATATGGAATGTAGTAATAAAACAAAATATTTGGAAGTTTCTGGGTAGTTAGTGGATTAAAGAGAAGTTATAGTCAATATTGGCCAAGTGTGAACCATTTACAAGCCAATGCTTTAAATGTTCCAGTTGTATTAACTCTCTTAATCCTTACACCAACTACAGAGCTGGGTGCTATTTGCATTCAGACTTTAGAGCAAGAAAATTAAAGCTAAGAATGAATAAATTAGGTTCTATGATTTAGGAAAAGAGGAAAGCTGGGATTTGAATCCTGATGTTTCAGAACAAAAGCTTTACCCTGAGCACGTCAGTCATCCAGCATGGCAGTCACTGAACTACACGGTGCCAACGACCTTCCCTCTCTCCCACGCCCACTCACTGAAAACTTTCATTGTTCTTCTTCATTCCTTTTTTATAATCCAGTCACAGGCCTTTGTTTTATCTCTCACAAACTCCACTCTGCTAGATTAAACCAATTGGTCAGTCTTTCAGGAGCTAATCAACTGAGAGTCATTCATTCAATGTACAATTGTGGTCCCTTCCCGCTAGGAGGTGAAATTGCGTGCCTACCTGGCATAGCTCACAAGCTTCCCTAACACACATTTTCTATGACACTAACTGTACTAGTTTGCAAGGGCTACCATTACAAACTATCACAGACTGAGTGGGTTAAACACAGAAATTTATTTTCTCACAATTCTGGAGGCTGGAAGTCTGAGATTAAGGTGCTGGCAAAGCTGGTTTCTTTTGGAGGCCTCTCTCCATGGCCTTTTCCTCCCTGGATGGCCATTTTCTCCCTGTGTGTTTACAGGGCTTTCTCTCTGTAGACATCTGTATCCCAGTATATTTTATACAAACACCAGTCATACTGGGTTACTACCCACCTGAATGCCCTCATTTTAATTTAATTATCTCCTTAAAGACCCCATCTTCAAATACAGTCACATTCTGAGTTCGCAGGGAATAGGACTTCAACACATGAAACTGGGGGAGAACACAATTCAGGCCATTACACTGGCTAAATAGAAGGAAACGTTAGCAGAAAATGTAAACAGGATGGAAGTGTAACTTTCAAGCTCTTCGGAGCCGGGAGGGGTGGCTCATGCCTGTAATTCCAGCACTTTGGGAGGCAGAGGCAGACACATCACCTGAAGTCAGGCGTTCGAGACCAGCCTGACCAATATGGTGAAGCCCTGTCTCTACTAAAAATATAAAACCTAGCTGGGTATGGTGGTACACTCCTGTAATCCCAGCTACTCGGAGACAGGAGAATCGCTTGAACCTGGGAGGCAGAGATTGCAATGAGCCAAGATCACGCTACTGTACTCCAGCCTGGGCCACAGAGACTCTGTCTCAAAAAAATAAAATAAAATAAATTAAAATACAATACAATACAATACAATACAATACAATAAAGCTCTCTGGGAGAATTTCTTAAGGTATTCTGATTGCATGTTGATAAACTTAACATTATTATAACCAAGGGTTTTGCAAATAGTTCTACAAAATAATGATACAATATGGCTTTAATTAGGCACTGTAACATTCTAAATTCTAAGTCATTACATAATTTGTTATATAAAACAATAAAGCATATTAGAAACTATAGAAAACAATGCATATTGATTTTTTTTAGATTATTACTTCTGGATTGATGGAGCATTGATAAGGTTTTGGCATCATGTTGTAAATTAAAAATACTGTGAAGCAGGAAAAATACATTTCTATTGCTGTGGAATCAGCATGCAAAAAGTCATTCAAATAACCTTAACATCAGGTATAATACTACCGTAACAAATATTAATAGTATTATTTTTCTCAGGTTATTTCTAAATATGAGTTTCTTTCAATGGTTAACACAAAAAGTCTTCAAGATATTATCTAGACTATATTGTTCAGTAAAAAGTGTGGAACTGCCAGCATTCCAAAAATTGGTTAGATGTTTTAGTTTACTTAGATAATCTATTAATGTTTATTAGTTATTTTTGACTCAAAAATTTTTTTTCATTTTTCTCACATTTTCCTGCATATGCCTTTTACATATTTCCTAATTCGTACTGAGTAAAAAGGGGCCTATTTTGTAATAAAGAGTTAAGTGGTGGAAAAGATTAAATTCTATTAGGAAGACAGAGTTGCAGTCTCAGAAATAATTTCTGAATTTCTTTCATAGATCTTACATTCTCAATGAAATCCTCATTAACTACTGAAATTAATTTAACATACTTGAAAGATTGTTATGAATGGTCAATGTTGCAATAGTATTTACCCAAAGGCAAACATTCACACAGATATACACACATTATCACAGAAATTTAAGTTTAAAGAAATATGTTATGTAATTGACTTTATTTTTTTAATTTTGAGAAAACTGTAGATTCACATACAGTGATAAGAAATAATAGAGAGATCCCAAACATTCTTCCCCAGGTTTCCCCCAATGGTAACATCTTGCATAACTATAATAGCATATGACCACAACGAAGAAATTGACATTGATGCAATCTACCAATATGGCTTACATTTCACCAGTTTTGCAGCACCCACGTGTGTATGTGAGTGTGTATATTTAGAGATAGGAGATTTTATCATATGTGTACTGAGACCACCATGCAAAGGTACTGAGCCTTTGCAAAGGTACCGATTCCTTGTGCTACCCATTGATAGCCAGAGCCACTTCCCTTCCTCCCCAGTTTCCTACTCATGGAAATTACTAACCTGTTTTTCATCTTTATAATTTCATCATCAAAACGAAGTTATGGGAATGAAATTTTATTACATAAACTTTTGAAATTGACATTTTATGTCAGTAATATCCACTTGAGACCCATGCAGGTGGTTATATGTAACAGTAATTTTTGTTTTTCTTTCTTTTTTTTTTGCTGCATAATATCTCATCGTATTGCTGCATCACATTTTATTTAATCATTCACTTGCTGAAGGATATCAGGATTGTTTCCTGTTTCTGATTATTAAAATAAAGCTTCTATGAATATTCGTGTATAGGTTTTAATTTATCCTGGATAAGTACCCAAATATTCAATGTACAGATACATCACAGTAAATTATTTCTTCCTTGGGTGATAGGTATTTGTGTTATTTACATTTTTCTTACTACTGCAGGTATTTTTTATGAACATTTGAAATAATTTTTATAGTAAACTATCTCATAAACTTTACTGTTGTTTATATATCATCAATAATTGGGGAATATGTGATAAAATCCTTCTCTATTATTGTGAATTTGTCAATACCTCCTTAGAGTTCTGTTAGTGAACAAATTATGTATTTTAAGGTGGTAGCATTCATTGGCTACAAGTTGTGTATTATTGTATCTTCTTGATTAACTGATTCTTTGCTCATTATATAGTGGCCACCTCTATCTTTGTTTATGCTTTTTTAAATTTGTTTTATTTTTTCTGATATTTATGTGGCTATAGAAACTTATTTAGTTACTCCCGGCCTGATTTATTGTATTCTATATTTTATTATTAATTTCTCTGTTTTTATGTTTTGCACTAGGCTATGACAGATTTATAAAAAGCTAATTTTATGATTTATAATTTTCACTGGATAGTTAGTTACTGCTTTCACAATAGTTAGAAATATATTTGAATTTATTTTACCTTCTTATTTAGGGAATTTTTATCTAGGCTTCTCTCTCTCTCTCTTCTCTCTCTCTCTCTGTCTCTGACATTTTAAAAACATGTATGTCCCAATCTAAAGTTTCCATTACTCAAAGGCTTTGCAGCTCTGATTCTGATGTCTATTCATCCTTCTGACTTTCATAGCATTTTATTTCTTTTCATTTATTTCTCCTTACTTTGAACTCATATATATTTTTTTGAATATTTGAAATTATTGAGCCCTGGACTGAAGGTCTATTCTTAGGGAGAAAACAAGCTTTTGTTTCTGCCAGACACCTAGTAACAACACAGACTAGGGTCCACTTTAAAATATATTCTGCTGAGGTTGTCTGAAAAGCAGACAGTTTGAATTCAGGCTCCAAACTCATATGACACGTGCATTTTGATTGCATATTCTCAGGGGAATATTTTTCTATTCTTTCTGTCAGGACCAAGTGAGAACTATGAAAGTTTCCTTACAATCACCTTGCTACAAAGCAAATATTTTTAAATTTATGGATTTATCCAACAAATACTTATTGAGCATCTATTCTCAGTTTCTTAGAACCTATCAAATACTGTTGTAGGTACACAAAACAGAGAGCCTCTCCTGTCTCTGTGAAAGTTTACATTCTATATGAGAGATAGAAAATAAACTAATAAATAAATAACTAAAATACATAGTATGATAGAAAATAGAGGCATCACGCTTCCTGACTTCAAACCATACTACAAGTCTACAGTAACCAAAACAGCTTGGTACTGGTACTAAAACAGAGACATAGACAAACAGAACAGAACAGAGCCCTCAGAAATAGTGCCACATATCTACAACCATCTGATCTTTGACAAACCTGACAAAAACAAGAAATGGGGAAATGATTCTCTATTTAATAAATGGTGCTGGGAAAACTGGCCAGCCATATGTAGAAAGCTGAAACTGGATCCCTTCTTTATACCTTATACAAAAATTAATTCAAGATGAATTAAAGACTTAAATGTTAGACCTAAAACCATGAAAACCCTAGAAGAAAATCTAGTCAATACCATTCAAGACATAGGCATGGGCAAGGACTTCATGTCTAAAACACCAAAAACAATGGCAACAAAAGCCAAAATTGATAAATGGGATCTCATTAAACTAAAGAGCTTCTGCACAGCAAAAGAAACCACCATCAGAGTGAACAGACAACCTACAGAATGGGAGAAAATATTTGCAATCTATTCATCTGACAAAGGGCTAATATCCAGAATCTACAATGAACTCAAACAAATTTACAAGAAAAAAACAATCGACCCCATCAAAAAGTGGGCAAAGGATATGAACAGACACTTCTCAAAAGAAGACATTTATGCAGCCAAAAGACACATGAAAAAATGCTCATCATCACTGGCCATCAGAGAAATGCAAATCAAAACCACAATGAAATACCATCGCACACCAGTTAGAATGGCGATCATTAAAAAGTCAGGAAACAACAGGTGCTGGAGAGGATATGGAGAAATAGGAACATTTTTACACTGTTGGTGGGACTGTAAATTAGTTCAACCATTGTGGAAGTCAGTGTGGCGATTCCTCAGGGCTCTAGAACTAGAAATACCATTTGACCCAGCCATCCCATTACTAGGTATATACCCAAAGGATTATAAATCATGCTGCTATAAAGACTCATGCACACATACGTTTATTGTGGCACTCTTCACAATAGCAAAGACTTGGAACCAACCCAAATGTCCAACAATGATAGACTGGATTAAGAAAATGTGGCACATATACACCATGGAATACTATGCAGCCATAAAAAATGATGAGTTTGTGTCCTTTTCAGGGACATGGATGAAGCTGGAAACCATCATTCTCAGCAAACTATCGCAAGGATAAAAAACCAAACACCACATGTTCTCACTCATAGGTGGGAATTGAACAATGAAAACACTTGGACACAGGAAGGGGAACATCACACACCGGGGCCTTTCGTGGGGTGGGGGTAGTGGGGAGGGATAGCATTAGGAGATATACCCAATTTAAGTGATGATTTAATGGGTGCAGCACACCAACATGGCACATGTATACATATGTAACAAAACTGCACGTTGTGCACATGTACCCTAAAACTTAAACTATAATAAAAAAAGAAAAGAAAGTAGCAAGTGCTATTGAAGAAAAGAAAAATTAGAGCAAGGTAAGAGAGGGATATAGATGCAGTGTTTGCCTTTATCTTTATCTTCCTGTGTATTTTTCCCCCAGATAATACTAAATAGATTCTTTCCTTTTGCTTTAATTTGCATCACATTGTTTTACAACAAGATGTAACGTCTATTGAATGCTCATTTTCTGCAAGCATTATTTCTTTTAATCTTCAAAACAATCTAAGAAGTCATTACTATTATTGATAATAAAGCAACTGTTTAAAATTTTTTATTGATACATACTAATGGTACATATTCATAGGCTACATGAAATACTTTGACATAAGCATATAATGTAGCAAGGTATTTAGGACATCCATCACCTCAAATATTTATCTATTACATTAAACATTTATTTATCACTTCTTTGTGTTGGGAATATCTCAAATATTCCCTTCTAGCTATTTTTAAATGTACAATAGATGACTGGTAAATATAGTTCCCCTAGTGAGCTATTTAATAATATAACTTATTCCGTCTATCTATGTGTTTGTATCCATTAACCAGCCTCTCTTCATCTCCTCCTCAGACCCTTTCCAGCTTCTGGCAAATACCAATCTTGTTATTCAAAGTCTGATACTTGAACTAGCAGCATTGGCGTCACTCGGGAGCTCTTCAGCAATGCAGAAGCTCAGACGGATTGAATCAGTGATTCGTGTGCATTTCATCTTCAAGTTGAGACAACGTGGAGACACAATTTCTGCAGCAGATTGATGAGATTATTTATCCAAACTCAAACATTAACAAACTAAGTGACGTTGGGCAAATTCCTTAAACTCCCTCTCATTTTTTTTGACTTATCTTTTTAAAGAGGTGATTCAAAAACATTTTATTACTAAAACATAAAATATATGCAGTAAACATCATAGTGCATGACACATTTAAGTATTCAATAAAAGATGGCATTTATTTTTATGTAATCTTCAAATTTAACCCAGTCCCTTTCCTAGCGGGACATTCACATGAAAAATCATGACAGAAAAGACATGTGAGTGGGCATGCTTTTTAGATTTTTGAGGTTTTTTTATTTTTAGTGACTAGTTCAGATGCTAATTATCACTTTTTTTATATAAAAACCCAATAGATGTATAAAGTTGTGTGACGTTTATGAGATACTATTTTCTATAAATACTTAAAACTGATAATCAGGCATTTATAAATTAAAAATATAAATGTTATACTTACCACACTATTATTAAAAACACAATAAATAACTATGAAACATGAAATTCATTTCTTATTTGATATACTTAAAAAATAAGAGATATATGGCACAATATTGTTTTAATTAAAAAATAATCTAGCTTAATGTTTCTTCAACAGTGTCGCAAAGAATTAATATGACTACAATATACTAAAAGATACCACGATTGATAAAAGTGGGAGAGGTAGACATGGGGAGTTTCTATAATCATGGATGCTTCAGCGATGCTACAAAATAATGTCCCACTTAATGTTTCATTATGATCATTAACACATTAAGGACTTTAAACAGGTATATGGTAAAGAAGCCATGTGAGTGTTTATGACTTCTCCAAATTCCAACCCCACCCTGTAATAGGTGCACTTCCGAGTGATAGACACTCTGATAAATGCAAACACATTTTCAGCTCTCACAGAGTCCATATTTTAATTTAGGGGTGGGGAGATGTGACAGACAAGAAGAGGTAATGTCGGCTACTGACAATGACTTGAAAATAACCCCTTGGTAGCAGGATAGTGAGGACTTGGGGAGGGACAGGGATATGACTGTACATGTGTTGGTTGTCTGGCTTTTGAGGCTTGAAAGATGGGAAAGTTTTGGGCAAGTGAAAACATGGGGAGAAACCCCTCAGACAGAGAGAATAGCACATGCAAGTGCTGTGAATTAGAAACATGTTTAATAAACAAAATGTGTTACAAGATAGGTGCAGTGGCTCTTGCCTGTAATCTCAGCACTTTAGGAGTCCCAGGTAGAAAGACTGCTTGGGGCCCGGAATTCAAGTGCATCCTGAGCAACATAGTGAAACCCCATCTCTACAAAAATTTTTTTAATTCCCAGCTGGGTTGGTGCACACCTGTAATGTCAGCTACTTGGGAGGCTGAGGTAGGATGACTGCTTGAGACCAGGAGGTGGAGGCTGTGGTGAGCTATGATCTCCCTACTGTACTGCAGCCTGGGTGATAGAGCAGGACCCACTCTCAAAAAAGAAAAAAAAAAATATTACAACTGGAGGTTAGTGAGAAAGGTAGATGAAGGCAGAAGAGGGAGAGAGGCAAATCATGCAGGCCAAGTTAAAGGGAATGGACTGTAAGTGCACGTGGATAAACTTTCACTAATGTAGCAGTCAGAAATGCTTAAAAGGATCTCTTGGAAAATTTCCGTTGCAAAGAAATATAATCTTCTTTTTTTTTTTTTTTTTTTGAGACGGAGTCTCGCTCTGTCGCCCAGGCTGGAGTGCAGTGGCGCAGTCTCGGCTCACTGCAAGCTCCGCCTCCCGGGTTCACGCCATTCTCCTGCCTCAACCTCTCCGAGTAGCTGGGACTACAGGCGCCCACCACCACGCCCGGCTAATTTTTTGTATTTTTAGTAGAGACGGGGTTTCACCGCGGTCTCGATCTCCTGACCTCGTGATCTGCCTGCCTCGGCCTCCCAAAGTGCTGGGATTACAAGCGTGAGCCACCGCGCCCGGCAGAAATATAATCTTCTAATGTGGGCTAGAAATCTAGATTCTGGATAAATCCTTAATCTTTAAACCCAAAATACCTCATTTATCTTTGTGTATGTAAAATTATAGAAACATATATTTGAATTTAGCTGCATTCTCTTAATTTTTCTTAATTGTAAATGGCAGATGTTATTTGGAAACAATATTTTTAGAAGGAATATACTTTTCAAAAAATATCAAACATTTCTTCTTATAATAATTAGAAAATGTCTGTCACCAAATCTCTTAAAATAAAATTCATATCAATAATGGAATCAACTATCCCTAGAAAACATTTCTTTCTTCAGTCTTTGTAGCTAACAGAGCATCTCATACTACACAGTAAACTTGGCTAAAAAGCAAATTGATGAAATTTTAAGTAGCTGAGTATAGATAATAAGTAATTATTAGTTATTAATGAATAAAATAGTTTATATATTCCTTAAATAACTGAAAGCAATAAATAAAAAATAAACAGACAATTCATAGAAAAATAGGCAAAAGATGTTAACTAACACATAGAAAAGATGGACTCCAAATCTCCAAATAATTATATGAAAAGTTTCAGTTGCATAGAAGGAATAAGTTCAAGAGATGTTAGGTACAACATGGTGTTTGCAGTTAACAAAAATGTTCTGTATTCCTGATTACTGCAAGGAGAGTGGGTTTTAAGTGTTCTCACCACATGCAGGAAAATCATGTTTTAAAGGTTATATGTATGCATTATATGTATGTATATATTATAAAAACATACAATACATACATATAACTGGCTTGATTTAGTCATCCCACAATGTAGTCATGTATCACAAATTTCTTTTTAAAAAGAAACTGTGCTAACCTTTCTTAGTTATTAGAGAAGTGCAGTTGAAATTGCAGTGGTTAACACCTCAAACAAACCAGAATTGCTAAAATTAGGAAAACAGAAAACACTAAATATTGAAGAGGAGGTGGAACAAAGGGATTTGTTATGCACTGATGGTGAGAGTGTCAATTAGTGTAATCATTTTGGTAAACTTTTTTTTTTTTTGAGATGGAGTCTTGCACTCTCGCCCAGGCTGGAGTGCAGTGGCGCAATCTCGGCTCACCGCAAGCTCCGCCTCCCGGCTTCACGCCATTCTCCTGCCTCAGTCTCTCCAAGTAGCTGGGACTACAGGCACCTGCCACCACACCTGGCTAATTTTTTGTATTTTTAGTAGAGATGGGGTTTCACCATGTTAGCCAGGATGGTCTCGATCTCCTGACCTCGTGATTCACCCGCCTCGGCCTCCCAAAGTGCTGGGATTACAGGTGTGAGCCACTGCGCCCGGCCTAAACTTTTTTTTTGAAAATATTTCGACTCTATGACACTGCATTCCAGATAGACAGATAGCAGTCAGATAAATTGATAGGTAAGTATGCACACTAACAGAAATAAATGTGTAAGTTCGTAAAAAATAAATTAGTAACAAGTTCATAATTGTACTCTTCATACTAGTGAAAAAACAAAACAATAGTAAATAGTAAATCAAAGGTAGAATAAATAAATTAGTTCAAAAATAAAATTTTATATCTTAAGAAAATGGAATATTGTAAGGCAAGGAAAAGAATTAACAATTGCTGTTTACAATGAAATGGATAGATACCACAAATACAATGTTGACAAAATAAGTTAAGCACATAAAAGTAGAACATACTATAAAATTCCATTTATGTAAAGCTCAAAAACAGATAAAATTATATATGGTTTTAGAAGTCCTAACAGTGACTATTTTTCTTTGTTAGGAGCTAGAACTTCCGGGATGATCGTTAAGTTCTGTTTCTTAATCAAAGTGCTGGTTTCACTGGTATGTGTACTTTGTAAAAATTCATCAAGCTGTATATTTAGGATTTGCATTCTTTTCTGTATGTACATCATGCTTTGTTTAAAAGTTTATGTAAAAGAACTAATAAAACAAGCTATTTCTTTACTGTAAAATTACTATCAAAATTAATGTTATCCCTTGCTCATACAATGTAAGTAGAAATGGCTTGGTAAATGCACTTCATCTAGATTTGAATTATAAAATGAAGATTAAAATTTTTTAATGTGTCCAATAGTTTCATAATCCTGCTGAAGGATAGTTGATGACAACTATTTTTTGCCTCCAAAAATAAATGCCTCTTTTCCCTGTCAAACACCTGTGGAGAAAATAGTGAAACCAATGGTGAGGCAAAAGCAAGATTCTTAGCTTCTGTTATAAAAAGCCATGAGACCCAGCCTTGCTGGGAGCCTTCCTTAGCACCACCCATGGAAGTGGAAGCTGCCTCCTGCTTAAGGAGAACCTCCCCTTAGCCAGGTTTCTTGCTAAAGTCTAGGAATACCATGGTGACCAACATAGACACAGTATAGATGGTCGTTCATTGACAAGTGAGTGATAAAGACAAGTAAACTATCACACAGGAAGAACAACAACACACTATAAAGTTGCAAAAATTATTCTGCAAACATAGTGGAGCAGAGCTGAACAAGAAGCAAGCTGAATAGAAGTCCCAGATAGGTAAGTGGGGGATCACTACAGTAGCTTTGTGGTTGGTAGCAGAAACTAAGATTGCTGATTGTTACAGTAACTCACTGAGTTGTCATGCCTACTGTCCTGTGGTTACCTTGTATACGGAATTTTCCCTCTATTTGTCCCCACTCACCAACCTCACCCTCCCCACATTCATCATGGCAACAATTGGAATAGTCACTGTAACTTACCTTGGTCATCAGAGCAGAATTCTAACACAAATCAAGCCAGAACAAACAGTAACAAAACTAGAACACTCTTGTTCATAGTTTTTCTTCCTGGCACTTCCTTTGCTTGAGTTATATCCATTGCCCTGGTACAAGGTAGAGATCACGAACCTCTAAAACTTCTCAAATTCACTCAAAATTCAAAAGCGCATCTCAGCCGTCAAAGGCAACCACTAAAGGCCCCTAGATGTAGCGAGCCCTTCTGGATGTCTAGTATCTTCGAAGCTGAAACACAGTATCAGATGGCAGTGGAATGCCTTCTTGTGTGGTGGGGCTGGGTGATAGGGTTACAGGAATGAAAATGTAAATAATGCATCAACCTCGTGGCTTTCCATAGCCAGATTCTACCACCATATGGCTTACCGTGTGTATCATTGCAGCCTTTCTTCCCGGCCCATTGGAACCCTTTGCACTAGGAAGTAATCATCTACAGCAAGCCAGAACATAATGTTCAGTGCTGTGATAAACTCCAGCTGGCACCTGGGCAGGTAGACCTGATGGACTGGGAGAATAATGGCCCAGAGAGCAGAGTACATTATCTCTAGAAACCTAGGGTTTAGACTTTCTTATTGATTTATCTCCTTTGCCCTGCATGACAGACCTTTATACCCATCCAGCTGAATCATTTATGATTCTGCTTGATCCTTTATATGACTTGCACAGTCTCTCTGTATATTGATAAAACACTTCATCTCAGCACTTATCATATGTGGCAATCACTTTTTCTTTTCCCCAGATACATGGTTGTATTTTGAAATTTATAAAACTCTTGTGATAGTTTGCTGAGAATGATGGTTTCCAGCTTCATCCATGTCCCTGCAAAGGGCATGAACTCATTAATTTTTATGGCTGCATAGTATTCCATGGTGTATATGTGCCACATTCCACTATGGCACGTGTATATGTATGTAACAAAACTTCACGTTCTGCATATGTAACCCAGAACGTAAAGTATAATAATAAAAAAAATTTAATACTCAGCTCCCTGAAATATAACTCTTGAGATTTGCCCCAGTTGACACCTTAAGCCCTCCAGGTATTGAATCTCACTGCTATCCTCATCACCCGTTTCTTGGACTCAGCTGTGACCCAGTGTCTGATACTCAATAGGAGCTGTAAACAGCCTTGGATTTCATCTTTGGCCATCTTTGTGTTTCAGGGAGCAAAATGAGGTTTATCATAGGTTTCCCAGCCAATATTAACCTGTCAGTATTATTTCTTAAGGAAGGCTGCTTCCCTTCATTATCTCTCCCATTCAGTATGCTTCTCTCATTAGGATTTAACCGTTTTTTCCCTGTGCACAGGTTATCAACACTGAAACAATAAATAAAAGGAGTAGTGATTGACACAAAAGACAAAATCTAAATCAGACTGAAGGGCAGGGAATCAAAGCAAATAACTTTTAGAATAATATTTAGAAGAAAAGGTAGCAATTAAGAAACGATGAACCAAATTTACTTATCCAGTAAGCAAAGAAAAGGAATACCTGAGTAGTAGTAGAATTTTATTAGTGAGGAAGGAATTGCAAAATCGAAGACAACTGGAGATGAGGAGAGGAAAAATTTTCATCATCAGTGCAGAAATATGGGCACTTTAGCTATCATATTTCAATATCATGAGTTTTTTCTAGCTATTTAGACATTGTCTATTTTTCTTGTTCCTCTTTACTTGTAGGTGTGGTATGTTCATTTGCCACATTTTGTATATTCTTTACTTTAGATGCACTGATTACAATGCCTATGCACATAATCCCCACATCCCTATGTACAGGTATAATCTCTCTCCTGTTTGCATTCTTTCTACCGTATCTAATAACACTTTAATTTTAAAACAGGGGAATCGTTTTATGTTATAAAACAATAGTTCCTCTACTTTAATTTTTCTTTTCTGATAACGATGAAAAACATAATAAAGAATTAAGAGCATACCACCCGGACCAGTGAAATAGAATTTGGAGTATTCTATTATACCTACTTTTGTGAAAAAAAAATCAACAACAGTGTTCAACCATAGACTCAATTTAAGTTATTGTTTAAGCACCTGATTTTAAGCACCTTAAAGTATTATGTCTCCTTAAATGATTTTAACTATAGTTTTAAAAATAAATAAATTATAAATTTATCCTGTCTATAATATTTATTATCTCTAGCATGATGTTGAGATAACCTTCTCAACAGGAAGACGATGAAGATGAAGACCTGTAGGATGAACCTCTTCCATGTAATGAATATTAAATATATTTTCTCTTCCTTATGATTTTCTTAGTAACATTTTCTTTGTTCTAGCTTACTTTATTGTAAGAATACAGTATATAATACATATTGCTTGTCAAATATGATTTAATTGACTATTTATGTTATCAGGAACACTTCCAGCCAATAGTAGGCTATTAGTGGTTAAGTTTTGAGTAAGTCAGAAATTATATGAGGGTTCTTGACTATGTAAGGGGTCAGCATCCTTAACCTCATGTCAACTGTATTCGTAAGAGTGAAATTACGGAATCATGTAATTCTATGTTTAAACTATTAAAAAATTACCAAACTCTTCTCCATGTAGGGTGAAACATCTTACATTTCCTCCAACCATTTGTGAGGATTCTAGTCTTGCCTTAATTTCCTGTTTAGATAGATACAGCCATCACAGTGGGTATGATGTGGTATCTCTGTGGTTTACATTTCTCTAAAGTATAATGATTTTGTTTATATTTCATGTATATACTGGCCATTTGTAAAAATCTTAAAGAAATGTCTACTCAAATCTTTTGTACATTTTCCTAATTTAGAGTTTTGCTTTATAATTAGTTTTAAAAATTATATATTCTTAATGCTAGTTCTTTCATGTATATGAGTTACAAATACTTTCTCCCATTCTGTCACTTATGTTTTCATTTTTGGTAATATCCTCTACACACAACATTTTTAACTTTGATGAAGCTCAATTTGCCTACTTTTTATTTGGCAATGTGGGCTCATTTTGGTTCCATATGAACTTAAAAACAGTTTCTTCCAATTCTGTGAAGAAAGTCATTGGTAGCTTGATGGGGATGGCATTGAATCCATAAATTACCTTGGGCAGTTGGCCATTTTCATGATATTGATTCTTCCTACCCATGAGAATGGAATGTTCTCCCATTTCTTTGTGTCTTCTTTTATTTCATTGAGCAGTGATTTGTAGTTCTCCTTGAAGAGGTCCTTCACATCCCTTGTAAGTTGGATTCCTAGGTGTTTTATTCTCTTTGAAGCAATTGTGAATGGGAGTTCACTCATGATTTGGCTCTCTGTTCATCTGTTATTGGTGTATAGGAATGCTTGTGATTTTTGCACATTGATTTTGTATCCTGAGACTTTGCTGAAGTTGCTTATCAGCTTAAGGAGTTTTTGGGCTGAGACAATGGAGTTTTCTAAATATACAATCATGTCATCTGCAAACAGGGACAATTTGACTTCCTCTTTTCCTAATTGAATACACTTGATTTATTTCTCTTGCCTGATTGCCCTGGCCAGAACTTCCAACACTATGTTGAATAGGAGTGGTGAGAGAGGGCATCCCTCTCTTGTGCCAGTTTTCAAAAGGATTCCTTCCAGTTTTTGCCCATTCAGTATGATATTGGCTGTGGGTTTGTCATAAATAGCTCTTATTATTCTGAGCTATGTCCCATCAATAACTAGTTTATCGAGAGTTTTTAGCATTAAGGGCTGTTGAATTTTGTCAAAGGCCTTTTCTGCATCTATTGAGATAATCATGTGTTTTTTTTCTTTGGTTCTGTTTATATGATGGATTATGTTTATTGATTTGCATATGTTGAACCAGCCTTGCATCCCAATGAAGCCAACTTGATCGTAGTGGATATTTTTGGTGTGCTGCTGGATTAGGTTTGCCAGCATTTTATTGAGGATTTTTGCATCAATGTTGATCAGGGATATTGGTCTAAAATTCTCTTTTTTTGTTGTGTCTCTGCCAGGCTTTGGTATCACGAGGAACCTGGCCTCATAAAATGAGTTAGGGAGGATTCCCTATTTTTCTATTGATTGGAATAGTTTCAGAAGGAATGGTGCCTGCTCCTCTTTGTACCTCTGGTACAACTTTGCTGTGAATCCATCTGGTCCTGGACTTTTTTTGGTTAGTAAGCTATTAATTATTGCCTCAATTTCAGAATGTGTTATTGGTCTATTCAGGGATTCAACTTCCTCTTGGTTTAGTCTTGGGAAGGTGTATGTGTCCAGGAATTTATCCATTTCTTCTAGATTTTCTAGTTTATTTGCGTAGAGGTGTTTATAGTATTCTCTGATGGTAGTTTTTATTTCTGTGGGATCGGTGGTGATATCACCTTTATCATTTCTAATTGTGTCGATTTGATTCTTCTCTGTTTTCTTCTTTATTAGTCTTGCTAGTGGTCTATCAATGTTGTTGATCTTTTCAAAAACCAGCTCCTGGATCCACTGATTTTGGAAGGGAATTTTTGTGTCTCTATCTCCTTCAGTTCTTCTCTGATCTTAGTTATTTCTTGCCTTCTGCTAGCTTTTGAATATGTTTGCTCTTGCTTCTCTAGTTCTTTTAATTGTGATGTTAGGGTGCCAATTTTAGATCTTTCCTGCCTTCTCTTGTGGGCATTTAGTGCTATAAATTTCCCTCTACACACTGCTTTAAATGTGTCCCAGAGATTCTGGTATGTTGTGTCTTTGTTCTCATTGGTTTCAAAGAACACCTTTATTTCTGTCTTCATTTTGTTATGTACCCAGTAGTCATTCAGGAGCAGGTTTTTCAGTTTCCACGTAGTTGAGCGGTTTTGTGTGAGTTTCTTAATCCTGAGTCCTAATTTGATTGTGCTGTGGTATGAGAGACAGTTTGCTATAATTTCTGTTCTTTTACATTTGTTGAGGAGTGCTTTACTTCCAACTATGTGGTCAATTTTGGAATAAATGCAGTGTGGTGCTGAGAAGAATGTATATTCTGTTGATTTGGGGTGGAGAGTTCTGTAGATGTCTATTAGGTCCATTTGGTGCAGAGCTGAGTTCAAGTCCTGGATATCCTTATTAACTTTCTGTCTCGTTGATCTGTCTAATGTTGACAGTCGGGTGTTAAAGTCTTGGATTATTATTATGTGGGAGTCTAAGTCTCTTTGTAGGTCTCTAAGGACTTGCTTTATGAATCTGGGTGGTCCTGTATTGGGTGCATATATATTTAAGATATTTATCTCTTCTTGTTGAATTGATCCCTTTACCATTATGTAATGGCCTTCTTTGTGTCTTGATCTTTATTGGTTTAAAGTCTGTTTTATCAAAGACTAGGATTGCAACCCCTGTTTTTTTTGTTTTTTTTTGTTTTTGTTTTTGTTTTTGGTTTGCTTGGTTGATCTTCCTTCATCCCTTTATTTTGTGCCTATCTGTGTCTCTGCACATAAGATGGGTCTCCTGAATACAGTACATTGATGGGTCTTGACTCTTTATCCAATTTGCCAGTCTGTGTCCTTTAACTGGAGCATTTAGTCCATTTAAGGTTGATATTGTTGTGTGTGAATTTGATCCTGTCATTATGATGTTAGCTGGTTATTTTGCTTGTTGATGCAGTTTCTTCCTAGCATCAATGGTCTTTACAATTTGGCATGTTTTTCCAGTGGCTGGTACTGGTTGTTCCTTTCCATGTTTCGTGCTTCCTTCAGGAGCTCTTTTAGGGCAGGCCTAGTGGTGACAAAATCCCTTGGCATTTGCTTGTCTGTAAAGGATTTTATTTCTCCATCACTTATGAAGCTTAGTTTGGCTAGATATGAAATTCTGGGTTGAAAATTCTTTTCTTTAAGAATGTTGAATATTGGCCCCCACTCTCTTCTGGCTTGTAGAGTTTCTGCTGAGAGATTTGCTATTAGTCTGATGGGCTTCCCTTTGTAGTTACTCCAACCTTTCTCTCTGGCTGCCTTTAACATTTTTTCCTTCATTTCAACTTTGGTGAATCTGAGAATTAGGTGTCCTCGAGTTGCTCTTCTTGAGGAGTATCGTCGTGGCATTCTCTGTAGTTCCTGAATTTGAATGTTGGCCTGCCTTTCTAGGTTGGGGAAGTTCTCCTGGATAATATCCTGAAGAGTGTTTTCCAACTTGGTTCCATTCTCCTTGTCACTTTCAGGTACACCAATCAGATGTAGATTTGGTCTTTTCACATAGTCCCATATTTCTTGGAGGCTTTGTTCATTTCTTTTTACTCTTTTTTCTCTAAACTTCTCTTCTTGCTTCATTTCATTCATTTGATCTTCAATCTCTGATACCCTTTCTTCCACTTGATCGAATTGGCTACTGAAGCTTGTGTATGCATCACATAGTTCTTGTGCAGTGGTTTTCGGCTCCATGAGGTCATTTAAGGACTTCTCTATACTGATTATTCTGGTTAGTAATTCGTCTAATCTTTTTTTCAAGGTTTTTAGCTTCTTTGCCATGGATTCGAACATCCTCCTTTAGCTCAGAGAAGTTTATTACCAATCATCTGAAGCCTACTTCTTTCAACTCTTCAAAGTCATTATCCAGCTTTGTTCTGTTGCTGGCAAGGAGCAGCATTCCTTTGGAGGAGAAGAGGCACTCTGAGTTTTAGAATTTTCAGCTTTTCTGCTCTGGTTTCTCCCCATCTTTGTGGTTTATTTACCTTTGATCTTTGATGATGGTGACATACAGATGGGGTTTTGATGTTGATGTCCTTTCTGTTTGTTAGTTTTCCTTCTAACAGTCAGGACCATCAGCTGCAGGTCTGTTGGAGTTTGCTGGAGATCCACTCCAGACCCTGTTTGCCTGGATATCACCAGCAGAGGCTGCAGAACAGCAAATATTGCAGAATGGAAAATGTTGCTGCCTGATCCTTCCTCTGGAATCTTCGTCTCAGAGGCACACCCGAGTGTATGAGGTGTCAGTCGGCCCCTACTGGGAGATGTCTCCCAGTTAGGCTACTCGGGGGTCAGGGACTCACTTGAGGAGGCAGTCTGTCCATTCTCAGATCTCAAATTCCATTCTAGGAGAACCACTACTCTCTTCAAAGCTGTCAGACAGGGACATTTAAGTCTGCAGAAGTTTCTGCTGCCTTTTGTTCAGCTATGCCCTGCCCCTAGAGGTGGAGTCTACAGAGGCAGGCAGGCCTCCTTGAGCTGCGATGGGCTCCACCCAGTTCGAGTTTCCCAGCCACTTTATCTACTCAAGCCTCAGCAATGGCAGATGCCCCTCCCCTAGCCTTGCCGCCTCCTTGCAGTTTGATCTCAGACTGCTGTGCTAGTAGTGAGTGAGGTTCTGTGGGCATGAGACCCATCAAGCCAGGCACGGGATATATTCTACTGGTGTGCCATTTGCTAAGACTGTTGGAAAAGCACAGTATTAGGGTGGGAGTGTCCCTATATTCCAGGTACCATCTGTCACAGCTTCCTTTGGCTAGGAAAGGGAATTCCCTGACCCCTTGCACTTCCCAGGTGAGGCTATGCCCCACCCTGCTTCAGCTCACACACCATGGGCTGCACCCACTGTCCAGCAAGCCCCAGTGAAATGAACCTTGTACCTTAGTTGGAAATGAAGAAATCACCCATCTTCTGAGTCACTCAGGCTGGGAGCTGTAGACTGGAGCTGTTCCTATTCAGCCATCTTGGAACCTACCCTATTATAATTTTTAAGTCAGGAAGTGAGAATCATATATTTTGCACTCTATAGTTTGGTCCATATATATTTCTGTTTGTGAATCTAAACTGAATTTTGTCTTCTTGGAGAGCTTAATACATTCACTTTAAAGTAATTACTGATAAAGAAGGACTTACATTGGTCATTTTGGTGTTTGTTCTGAACAACCTAAAATTTGGGGGGGTAAGTTTCTCATTTCCATTATTAAATCTTAATTAGTGTTTAGTTAATATTTTTGTGCTAAAGTCACTTTGATTCCCTCTCATTTTATTTTGTAAATATATATTAGTTATTCTCTTACCATGGGAATTATAATTAACCTCATAAATTTATACCATCTAGTTTGAATATATATCAACTTGATTTCAATATCATACAGAAACTCTGCTCGATTGTACCTCTGCTCCAACCTGCATATTTAAGGTTTTTTGTTACATATTACATCTTTATGCATTGTGTGGAAAATAGCACAAATTTATAATTCTTTTTATATGTTTGTATTTGAAATCTTATAGGAAATTAAACATTGCAGTTTAGAAACAAAAAGTCAGTAACATTGGTTTTATATTTATCTATGTATTTACTTTTACTGGAGATCTTTAGTTTTTCATAGAGCTTCATGTTAGTGTATAATGTCCTTTTGTTTCAATGTGTATGACTCCCTTAGTATTTCTTGTATAGTAGATCTGCTGGTAATAAAGTCCCTCAGCTCTTGCTTATCTGATAATGTTTTAATTTCTTCTTCTTTTGAAGGATAGTTTTACTAGGTATAAAATTCTCAGTTGACAGAATTTTTACAATTATGTCATCTCACTGTCCTTTGGCCTCCATGGTTTATGATAAAAAAAATCAGTTGTTAATATTCTTGAAGATTCCTTATATATAATGAGTTAATTATCTATCCCTCCTGCTTCAAGATTATTTATTTGTCTTTGTCATTCAGTGTTTTGATTTTACTGTCTCTTATTGTGGACCTCTTTGAGGTTATTCTAGTTGGAGTTTGTTGAGCTTCTTGAATGTGTTGATCATGTCTTTCCTCAAATTTATGAAGTTTGTGGCCATTACATCCTCAAATATTCTCACTTCCTCTTTATTTCTCTCTCCTCCTTCTGAGACTCCCACACTGCATATATTAACCTGTTTGATGGTATCTCACATGTCTCTTAGAATCTATCCATTATTCTTCATTCTTTTTCTTTCTCCTGTTCAGACTGAATAATTTCCATTGTCTTATCTTCACTTTTATGACAGCCTGTTTTCTTTGCTCAAATCAGCTATTTAACTCCTCTAGCAATTTTTTTTTATTTCAAAATTGTAACTTTTTCAGCTCCAGAATTTCTATTTGGTGGTTTTTGCCATTTATATATCTTTATTAATAGTCCCATTTTATTTGTACATTATTCTCTGATTTCCTTTAATTCTATATCCATTGTTCCCTTTAATTCTTTTAATTTTTATTTTTTGAGATGGAGTCTCACTCTGTTGCCCAGGCTGGAGTGCAGTGGTGCGATCTTGGCTCACTGCAACCTCCACCTCCCAGGTTCAAGCGATTCTCATGCCTCAGCCTCTCAAGTATCTGGGACTACAGGTGCATGCCACCACACCTGACTAATTTTTGTATTTTTAGTAGAGATGGGGTTTCACCATGTTGACCAGGCTGGTCTCAAACTCCTGACCTCAAGTGGTCTACCTGCCTCAGCCTCCCAAATTGCAGGGATTACAGGCATGAGCCACTGTGCCTGGTCCCTTAATTCTTTGAGTATATATAAGACATTAGATTTCAAGTATTTGTCTAGTAAGTCCAATGTTTGGGTTACTTCATCAATGATTTCTATCAATTTTTGTTCTATGAATGGGCCCTACTTTCTCTTTATTTTGTGTGCCTTGGTATTTTCTGTTGAATGCTGAACATTTGAATGTTGTTATGTATTAACTCTGATACCTTATTTTCTCTGTTCCCCTGGGCTTCCTGTTTTTAATTATTGAAAATGATAGTTGTCCGTTTTTTACTGAGTTTTCCAAATTGTCTTTGCAAAGGTTGTATTCCTTGTTATGTGCAGTCATTATGTCTCTCTTAATTTATCTAGTTTTCAACTATCATTCTGATAGAGATTTACTTAAATGGCAGAAACTAAGACTTTTTTAAAATAATAAACCCTTTATCCCTGCCTTTGCACATTGCCTGTGTACTGGAGGTCTTCTTCAACACTCAACCAGGATGTTTACTACTCTGTCTTAGGCTTCCTTTCTTGCTTGCAATGAACTGAGAGTTCATTCATGGCTGAAATGTTATGACTCTCAGGTCTTTTCTGAACATGAATCTTGCTATTGGCCATCACGAGGCTTTCTAGATTCCCCAAGAGATATAGGTGTTTTGTATACCCTAATTTCTCAAAGAAACACTTCTCAAATTATCCTAACCACTGTTCAAGTTTAGTGGTCTATTTTGTCTCGGCAGTAATCTTTTGCCTTGGTTTAACACTTTTCTGCCCTGAGTGAATTCTAAATTAAGTCAAATAGCAATGAGTTAATTACATCAGTCCTTCAGGTAGCTCTCAGACAGGTTAGAACGGACAAATATAATAATTTAAAAATAAAGACTATTCTATCCCTTTTGGGACCAAGGCCCATAATCTCCCATGTGAAATGTTGACCTCTTTCTTCCAGACTGCCACTGAACCAGGGTTGGGGTGAGGCAAGAGCAATTAAAAATACCACAAAGCTTTCCTACCGGTTTAAAGTTCCTCTTTTCCATATTCAGCATTTACTTGGCTTCTGTAAACCTTTGGCTGTTTTCTAGAGATCTGACACACTTGGTTTTTAAAGTTTCTACTTGTTTTTTGATATGACTGTGAAGAGATGGGCATTTGCAACTGCCTAGGCTAAAATTTTCCTGATACACACTCACAACTGTGTGTGCTTTTTCTTTTGACTATTTTCTAACAGTTAAAACAATGAGTATTAAAATCACTACAATATAAATTTCCTTATTTTTGTGGCTCCTAAACTATATTAAAATAAAATATTAATATAGTTTTTACAGGCAAATTTATGTTTTCTGTATAATGGCCTTTGATCATAAATATATATTTTTTTCTCTGACTCAAGTTTTTAACTTTGTCTACAAAAAAAATGAAATTGTCTTCTCTACAAGTATACACCTGAATTAAATGTTGTCTGGATTTTAAGATTACTATAGGAGTAGAAAAGAATTGCATATCATTAAATATTGAAAAATTTCCACAGTAATCTAAATAATTTTTAGAAAATATTTTAAACAGCACAAGACATTTATTTGTTGTTGATTTTATTTCCAATGACTAAGAAAATACTTTCAGTTTTATATATATTCATGTGAAAAATCAAGGTGTTCCCAATTTGCACAGTTTGTAGAAATACATACTTTTTTAATATTAAATACTGTATTTAGATATTTAGTACATATAATACACTATAAATATGCCATTGAATTTAATATTTTTAAAAGCTGCAAGCGTTAACATTAATTTTACTTTGAAGCAGTTTGAACTTATTTTGAAACAATATTTGCACTGAACTTTTATTATTTTAGAATAATAGAGCACTTCTCGAAAAGACCCATTGCTTAATATCACCAAAATGAGAGTTGAGTTTCAACATAAATTTTAGAAAGAAACACATAATAAAACCACAGCAGCATGTAAAAGGCAAGGGGGAACACAGTCTGAGGAGACAGTGCAATCATGACAACCAGAGCGCAATAGGCTACAGCTGTTGAAGATATCAGATAAATACTATAAATAACTATCATTAGCATGTTAAGAACTTAGTCTAATGGGAAAAAAACAGACAATATAAAATAAAACATAGGATAATGTAAGCAAAGAGATGAAAATACTAAGAAAGAATAAAATGGAAATGTAAGGTAATAAAAAGTGTGATATCATAAATAAGGACTGCCTTCATGGGCTCACTGGCAGTCTGGATAAAGCCAAAGGAAGAATCAATGTTTCTCAACTTCTGATTTACACACAAGTTTTAAAAACAGTACAGAAGTTATCATATTCACACACATTTACCTCTATTATTAAGACCTTACATTAGTATGGTAGATTTTTCACAGCTCATAAAATAATATTAATACATTAAAAACAAGTAAAGTTCATACTTTATTCTTTTCATTAAATTTTACCTAATGTTCTTTTTAAAATTCCCTGTTCCATCCCAGATACCACATTATATTTAGAAATTGAACTGTTAATTTTTGTAAAGGTAGAATTCACATTTTTAATGAATTATACTTTTGCTATTGTAGTTTAATATTAAATTTCAATTTTAAAGACAAATCAATTCTTTTCTATTTTTTCTATTGCATTATTATAGTTTTTCATTTTACATTGTTTAATTTTCACTTAAGTTAATTGCTATACAAGTATAATATTTATGTATACGTTTATTTTTTCATATGAATGTCCAGTTTTTTCCAGCACCATTTATTGAAAACACTGTACTTTCTCCATTGCATTGTCTTTGATCCTCTGTCAAAGATCATTTCTTTGTCAAAGATATTTCTGTGGATTCTTTTCTGGACTCTTTATTCTATGTCATTAATTTATGTGTCTATTATTTCACCAATATCAAGGAGTTTTAATAATTTAAAGTAAATCTTGAATTCAGAAAATGTGAATCCTCCAAGCTTGTTCTTTTATTTTCAGAATTATATTGGCACTTATAGATCCTTTGCCTTAAGATATTATAAAACTTTGGAATCAATTTGCCACTAGCTACAATATACCTTGCTGGAATGTTGATTGTTATTTTTTTTAAATTTATAAATTTAGCTGGAAAAAAGTTGATCTCTTAATCTATCAACGGTAATATCTCTCAATTCATTTTGGACATTTTGCAGCCATTATTTCAAATACTTCTTCTACTCTCGTCTCACTTTTTCTCCCTCTTGGATTCCTTAAGCATGAATTTTATACATTTTTTGTAGTCCTATACAGCACATTAATGTTCCTCTCTATTTTACATTCTTTCCTTACTCCCTCGCATTTAGGTTTGGAAAGCTCCTATTGACCTGTATTCGAGAACATTGATTCTTCCCTTGGCTTTATCCAGACTATTCAATGAGCCCATGGAAGACACTCCTTACTTATGAGATCATACTTTTTATTATCCTACATTTCCATTTTATTCTTTCTTAGCATTTTCATCTCTTTGCTTACATTATCCTATCTTTTATTTTATGTTGTCTACTATTTTTCATTAGACTAAGTTTATAACATACTGATAATAGTTATTTATAGTTTTTATCTGATATCTCCAACTGCTGTATCCTATTACACTCTGGTTGTCATGATTGAAGTATCTCTTCAGACTGTGTTTTCCCTTGCCTTTTTCATGCTGCTATGGTTTTATTAAGCATTTCTTCCAAAATTTATGTTGAAACTTAACTGTCATTGTGGTGATATTAAGAAGTGGATTATTTTGAGAAGTGATGAAGCCCTGAGAGCTCTGTGCTCATGAATGGGTTACCCATTGTAAAAGAGGCTTCGCAGTGAGTTTGCCTCTCTTGCCCTTCCACCTTCCTCCACCCATGTGAGGACACAGCAAAAAAGTGTCATCTTCGATGCAAGACATCAAGCCCTTGCCAGACACCAAACCTGCCAGCAGCCTGATTTTGGACTTCCATACTCCAGAACTGTAAGAAATAAATGTATATTGTTTACAAATTACCCAGTCTGTGGTATTTTGTTATAACAGGATAAATAGACTAAGATTAATGCCTTGTAATTTTTATTAGTAAATAGGCCACATATCAGGTAGCAGGAATTGAGGTAAATAGAACTTTACTGTCAGTAATTGTGTTGATTTGGCTAAAAATTGTGTCTTGTTTATTGTTTGTTTTAAATATAAGTATAAGCACTATTCACAATAGCTAAGATATTAAATCAAACTAAGTGTCCAACAACAGATAAGTGCATAAAAATGTGGTATATATACACAATGGGAATACTATACAGGCATAAAGAGGAATAAAATCCTGTTATTCACAACAATATGGATGAAACCGGAGGACATTATGCTAGGTGAAACAAGCCAGGAACAGAGAGTTAACCACCACATGTTCTCATTCACATGTGGCTAAAAAAAAATTGATTTCATAGCTGTAAAAAGTATTACAAGAGATACTAGAAGCTTGGATGAGTAGGGAGAAGGGTGATAGGGAGAGTTTTGTTAAAAGATAAAAAATGGTAACTAAATAGGAGGAATTAGTTCATTATTCTACAGCACTGTAGGATGACTATAGTAACATAGTTTTAAATAGCTAGAAGGATATTGAATGTTTCCAACATAAATGTGTATTATAAATGCTAATTGCTGTGATCAAATCACTATACATTACATGTGTTACAGCATCTATATGTACCCCATAAATATGTGTAGTTATATATGTAAATTTTAAAAATTTAACAACAGTAAATAGGTATCAGAGTCTTCAAAGTTATCTAGTGTCGTTGTTTTTGTCTTTCTATTTGACTATGGGCTTCCGTCTTGTATTAAGCTTTTCCTGAGAAACAGAATCAACAGGATAGGGTGTGTGTCTGTGTGTGTGTGTGTGTGCGCGCGCACGCACATACGCATGCTTGCTTGTGTGTAGGAATCTGCAAGGTGGGCCAGAAGTTTGAAAATCCAGGAAATGTGGTTCATGTTCAAAGGCAGTCTGCTCCCATCATTACCTTTCCCTTTTCCTCAGGGTGGTCAGTCATTCTCTTCTATCCAGGTCTTCAGCTGATTACATCATGCTCACCCAAATATGGAGGACAATCTGCTTTACTCAAAATTCACTGATTTAAATGTAAATCTCATCCAAAAACACCCTCACAAAAACATCCAAGATAATGTTCTACAAAATATCTGGGCTCTGTGGCTTAGCCAAATTGATACATAAAATTAACTGTCACCTATGCATGCTGGTCTTCAGAGAAAGTCTGTCTTACAGCTCCTTCAGATATCACACACTGTTACTATACCGGATCCCTGTTGGTGTGGTGACAAGGTTGCAAGAGAGGAGCTTTCCATAATGTTTCAATTAAATATCAGCGTTTTATTGGACTCAGTCTCAGGGGCTCTAATCTTTATTAGTTTCTTCAGTATAATAGTTTACGTGTCCTCCTCTGGCTCCTCCTTGCCTCCTTGTCTGCGGCCTTCCCGATGCATTTGTCTGATTTATTAGCTCTTGCTGCCTATGGGCTCTCCTCCTGCAAGGCGATACTAGAAGCCTGGGGATGCCAGGAGTGTGGTGGGATTAATTCCTCTCTCCAAACTGAGATAAAGTTTTAGAATTGGTTTCTGGCATCTTTTCTCCTAGGTGTAGGTGTAGGTCTTTGAAGTGGAAAAAAGATCTCTTTTTGTTTTTCACAATAGTTACTTTTTCCCTCTTCTGTCAGAGCCAGGAGATCCTCACATGAAGAACCTACTAAGTTGTCTAGAGAGGAAGCCCATGAAATCACCCATCAAGCCTGTCACCCAGTGGTTTCTCAATCTCATGCTAGTTAGCATTCAGGCTCCAGCTATTCATCAAAATTACCTTTCAGGCATTTCCATTGGTTTATGTCTCCTGCGACTCCTGCTCCTGTGACACAATCCTTTCTCTCTCTATACCCACTTGTCTCTCCATATTTTGAAAAGGTGGCTAGCCTTGTTAATTTAGGATTTTAGATCAATAATTTTCTAAGTGCTCTTTGAAAGCTCTGATAGCATTCACAGTAAAAAGAAATCATTTCACAAGACTGTTAATGCACCAGCAGCTCTGGCTTTTCCTAAGAAGGAAAATTTTTTATATGTGATGTGCATAAAATCCAGTCATTCAAAGAATATTTATCAATCATTATCTGGAGGCAAATTTTGCTGAAGAAAATATATAATTTAAACATTTAGTCTTGTTAAATATTTTTAATTGTAGTTCATATATTGTTTCTTTTAAGTCAGTAAGCCATTTTATCTTCAATTATTGTGTCTGTCGTTTTAAAGACTATCTCACACAGTTTTTATTTGAATAATAGCATTAAGAATTCACCATTTGGGCCGAGTGCGGTGGCTCACGCCTGTAATCCCAGCACTTTGGGAGGCTGAGGTGGGTGGATCACAAGGTCAGGAGATCGAGACCATCTTGGCTAACAAAGTGAAATCCCGTCTCTAATAAAGATACAAAAGATTAGCCGGGCATGGTGGTGGGCGCCTGTAGTCTCAGCTACTTGGGAGGCTGAGGCAGGAGAATGACGTGAACCTGGGAGGCAGAGGTTGCAGTGAGCCGAGATCGCGCCACTGCACTCCAGCCTGGGCTACAGAGCAAGACTTTGTGTCAAAAAAAAAAAAAAAAAGGAATTCACCATTTAAGTTCAGGTTTCTCACTACCAAAATATGTATTTTTCAGTTCACTATCTTCTCACATTTGAGATGCAAACACAATATTTTTCCAAATATTTGCTAAATTCCTGGCAGACTGCCTCAGACATTCTATCCTATGAGGTCTTTATAAAATCAGCTGAAGATGTGTGAACTATTTAATTTAACAGTTTCACTGAAGATAAATGGAAGGTTACCATTTCTGTTTAAACATTTTAAATGGAAGAAGTTTCTTTTTACCTGATGCATTTGATGCAAAATTTTTCCTGGAGAGAGAAGGTTAATCTACATTATCCACCTTTCCATTTAAAAACTGTCAGGGAGCAATGCAGGGCATGATGTGGACAGGTAGAAGTAATGTTGGAAGTAATTTTTAATTTTACTTTGGTAGGTGGATTAATTCTCTTACACTAAGATATTGAATAACATATTTGATTTGTTTTGCTTTACTGTATTCCAGTAGCCTGTAAAGAATTAAATGTCAAAAGAAAATATTTTTAATCTTTCAAGCTAAATTGAATAGTTTTCTTACAATATTAAATTTAATAGTGTTTAAAAACAATGGCACATATCACATAATCCCAGGGCTATTTAAATGCTTTAGAGTATAAAAAGAAAAAAAAAAACTTTGTCCTAAGGTACAAGGTATAATAAATAACTAAACCATATAAAAATTTTATAAAATAGACTACTCTAGACCAATCTCACTTTAAATATCAATACACAAATTTCAAACTGAATAGAAACCAAAAAAATCAAATTGCACATTAAAACAATACTATATCATAATCACATTGGACTGATTCCAGGGATAAAAGGATGACCATAATTAAGAAATGCATTAATATATTTACCTATACAAATAAATCTTCAGAGAAAAATACTATGATATTCCATGTATTTACACAGAAAACACTTGACAAGAATACAACACCAAGGAACCAATCAAAAATGAAATGAAATAAAGATTCATGCATTTTATTTAATATGCAGAAGACCTATCCTCAGTCTAAATGTCGGCATTATATTAGTGTACTTATTTAATCTTCCACTAAAGTCAGGAGCTAGGCAAGAAAGGTCATCTAGTTAAAATGGCAAAGTGGGGAGCTCCATGGGCTTGTCCCTCTTTGGAAACCCTGAAAAAAAATATCAAAGTTGTCAGAATCAACCTTACTGTAACTTTGAGAAACAGTCAGAGGTTTGCAACAATAATTTACTTAATCAACAAAAGCAGTTACTTAAAGATGATAGAAAATACTTGCAGCATGTTAAGTTAGCCTTATTTCATCCCATTTCCTTGGCAAGATAGTGATCTTGAAGATGATAATCTCAGTAGGTATTTAGTTATGAAGGAAGAACAGTAAACTTTACTCTCAAGGACTTGTGTTTGTCTGTTTTGACCTGTCTTAGGGTTCTCTGATTGATATGAGGCATTTGCCTTTGTTTAGCCTAATTCAAACTCTGACAGGGTATAAAAGTGTCTAAAAGAATGGCATTGCTGGATACCATTATGAGGGAAATTAATAAGCTGCTTTTGCCTAGGATAACAAAATACAGTTCAGACCTACAATAGGCATGCAAAAAGAAAAAAAGCCTTAGGGGAAAAGCTTAAGAATATAAATTGGGAGACTCTAGCTTCAAAAAGCTCCTACATATAATGGAATATTAATAAAGTCATCATGCACCTACTGAGGAAAAACACATGCTCAGAAAAGTACTGAGGACGCCCTAACTTTCCATTTCCAACTGATCTTTAAGGAAGAGAACTAACAAAGTGGCTAGGTGTTATAGGAGTGATATAATACAGAGCTAATCAGTAAACACAGAAATTAAGAAAGACTATTTTTTTTCTTTTCTTTTCTTTCCTTTTGTTTCATGGTTCCAGAAATTTAAGGAAATTTTGGTTAATCCAGCAGCTTACCAGAATCTATAGGAACAGAAACTTCAGAAACCACACATGACAAAGAACACAAACTTTAAAAGGTAGCATAGGAAAGACATGAAGCAAACGAGCAACTATAGTGTATGGAAAAGAACAACGATGAAACCTAAGCAGGGGGTGAATAAGAAGAAATTAGCAAATATTGTCCCTGTGAGGCACAAACGTGGACTTAATAGACAAAGACTCTAAATCAACTGCCTTATATAGGGTCAAAAACTATAGGAAGTAATGGACAAAGGATTTTTTTCAAAAAACAAAAGAACTATGTCTCAGCAAATCAAAACTATTAATAAAGAGATATGTTATAAAAAGAGAACCAGATATAAATTCCAGACTTGAAAAGTACAATAACAGAAATGATAATTTCACAGAAGAGCAATCAATATCAGATTTGAACAAGTAGAAAAAAGACTGATCAGACCTAATAACAAACCAATTAAAATTATTCAATTTGATGAGCAGAAAGCAAAACGAATGGAGAAGAATTTAGAACTTTTAAGAGACAGAAGTTTTAAGAGAATGGAGAAGAATTTAGAAGTAGGACACCATTGAGTGTACCAACATACATATAAAGAGAATCCCAGAAAAAGATAAAAAAGATAAAGAGGCAGGAGGAAGATTTGAATAGATAATAGCCAAAACTTCCCAATACATAAATCTATGACTGAGAAACATATTCAAACTGTTGACATACAAAAACAAACAGAAACTTTTGAAAGCAGCAAGAGACAAGTGGTGCATAACCAAAAAGTAAAATTCAATAAAATTAACAACCAATTTGATATCAGTAACCATAAAAGCCAAAGGCAGTGAGATAATATATTTAAAATAGAGAGAAAACTGTCAATCAAGAATTCCGTATCATGCAAAATTGTTCTTCACAATGAAGGAGAAAGTAAGATATCTCCATTACACAAAATCTGAGATAATTTGTGGCCAGTAGACATGCTCTAAGGTAAATGCCAGGGAAAATCTTTCATGCTTAATAAACAGACACTAGGCAATAATTGAAAGCCATATGAAGAAGGAAAGACCTCTGCTTAAGGGAACTACACAGATAAATATACAATTTTGTATTACTGTATTTTTGATTTTTAAATTCTTTTTTCCTACCTGACTTAAAAGAAAAAATATGGACCAAAAATTATAAATTCATTTGTGTTTAATTAGTTGTTCTTATTCTAGTATATAATTTGATAAATATTTATTTTTCTTTGTATATTTTTAAGTTATATTCTTACTGGTTACCAAAGAGATGACAGTTGATATCTTTAATTTATAAAAATTTGTAGTTTAAATTAATTCAGAATGAGCTTCAATAGCACACAAAAACTGTGATAGAATTTGTCTGTGAATCCAGCTAATTCACAAGGCTTTATTTGGCTGGTAGGTTTTTATTACTGATTCGGTTTCATTATCATTATTATTCTGTTTGAGATATCAATTTCTTCCTAGTTTAATATTGGGAGGGGTTGTGTGCACCTAAGAATTGATCCATTTCCTTTAGATTTTCTAGTTTGTGTACATAGAGGTACCTAGTAGGTCTCTGAGGATATTTTGTATTTCTGTGAAATCGATTGTGATGTCACCTTTGTCATGTCTGATTCTGCTTATTTGGATCTTCTCCTTTATTCTTAGTTAATCTAATCAGCTTGCAGTCTATAAATCTTATTTATTCTTTCAAAAAACAGAGTTTTCATTTTATTTATCCTTTGTATTTTTTTGGATATCAATTTCATTTAGTTCTGCTCTGATTTTAATTATTTCTTTTATTCTGATAGTTTTGGGTTTAGTTCGTTCTTGTTTTTCTAGTTGCTTTAGGTGTGAGGTTAAGCTGTGAATTTGAGCTCTTTCTATCTTCTTGATGTGGTCATCTAGACCAATAAATTTCCTCTTAAGACTGCTTTTGCTGCATATCAGAAGATTTTGTAAGTTGTTTCTGTATTTGCATTTGTTTCAAATAAATTTTTCTATCTCTGCTTTAATTTTGTTGTTTACGCAAAAATCACTCAGGAGTAAATTGTTTAGTTTCCATGTATTTGTGGTTTTGAAAGTTCCTCTTGTTATTGATTTCTATTGTCATTCCAGTAGAGTCTGAGAAGATGCTTGATATAATTTCAATTTTTCAAATTTGTTGAGACTTGCTTTATGACAGATCATGTGGTCAATTTTAAAGAATGTTCCATGTGCAGATAAGAAGAAGGTATATTCTGTGGTTGTTGGATGGATTATTCTATAGATGCCTGTTAGGTCCAAATGGTCAAGACTCAAATTAAAGTCTAGAATTTATTTGTTAGTATTCTGCCTTGATAATCTGTCTAATGCTGTTAGTAGGGTGTTAAAGTATCCCACTATTATTGTGTGCCTGTCAAAGTCTTTTGTCTAGAGATAAATGTTTTATGAATCTGTGTGCTTTGATGTTAGGTGTGTAAATATTCAGGAGAGTTAGGTCTTCTTGAATCGAACCCTGTATCATCATGCAATGCCCTTATTTGTCCTTTTTTTACTGTTGTTGGTTTAAATCCTATTTTATCTGATAGAATAATAGTGACCCCTGCTCTTTTTTGTTTTCCATTTGTCTGCTATGGAAAACAAAAGTAAATGGTTTTCCATTTCCAGCTCTCTACTTTGAGCCTTTGGGTATTATTACATGTGAGATGGGTCTCTTGAAGGTAGCAGAAGAATGGGTCTTGTTTTCTAAATCCAATTTGCCACTCTGTGTCTGTTAAGTGGAGTGTTTGGGCCATTTATATTCAAGATCAATATGAACATGTGAGGTTTTGTTTCTGTCATGGTGTTGTTAGCTATGTGTTTTGTAGTCTTGGTGGTGTAGTTGCTTTACAGGGTCTCTGGGCTATGTGCTTGCATGTGCTTTTACGGTAGCAAGTATTGTTCTTTCATTTCCATGTTTAGAACTCTTAATCTCCTGGGATTGTGTCTGGAGAGTGCCCAGTATTCTGCCACCTTCAGAAGGAAGGGAAGGCAAACCTGCATGAAAGCAGAGGCATTCATTCCATTCCCAGCTTGCTCCAGATCTGGCAACTGGAAGACATTCTGCAACAATGTCAAATCAGATGAACAAACAAAAAAGAACTCCCTTAAGCATCTCTTATAGAGCCAGTCTGGTAGTGATAAATTCCCTTAGCAATGGCTTCCCTGAGATATATTTTATTTCCCTTTTGTTTATAAAGCTTAATTTGGTGGGATATCAAATTCTTGGCTGGCATATCTTTTCTTTAAGAATGTTAAAATGGGCCACCAGTCTCTTCTGGCTTGTAACTTTTTCTAAGAATTCTGTTAGTGTGACAATCTTCCCTTTATAGGTAACATTACCCTTTTCTCCAGCTGCCTTTCGAATTTTTTCTTTTCATTGACCGTAGATAGTCTAATCATTATGTGCTTTTGAGATGATCATCTTGTATAGTATCTCACTGAAGTTCTTTGGATTTCTTATACCTGCATGGTGTCCTCTCTAGCAAGATTCAGAAAATTTTCCTGAATTATTTCCTCAAATATGTTTTCCAATTTCCCTTATTTGTCTTCTCTCTCAAGAAATGCCAGCAAGTCATTGATTTTATCAACTTTACATAATCCTGTATTTCTTGAAGGTTTTGTTCATGTTTAAAAATTCTTATTTTTTTCTGCCTTTGTCATTTTGAAGGACTGGCTTTTGAGTTCTTTCTTTTGCTTAGTCTACTCTGCTGTTAAGTCTTCCAACTGTATTTTGAAATTCCTGAAATAAATTTTTCAATTCCAGAACTCCTGTTTGGTTATTTCTTGATATAGCTATGTCATCTTTCATTTTTTTTTCTAGTTTCTGGATCATTTTTTCTGGCTTCTTTGTTTTGATTTTCAGATTTCTCTTGGATCTCCTTGAGTTTCTTTGCCATTCATATTCTGAATTCTGTATCTGTCATTTCAGTCATTTCATTCTGGTTAGAATCTATTAAATGGGATCTAGTGGAAGGCTTCAAGTGTGACAAAACACTTTAGCTTTTTGTAGTGTCTGAGTTCTTTGCACAGGTTTCTTCTCATCTGAAAGAGCCAATTCATTATTGTTTGGATGGGGCTTCTTGATTTTTTTTGCTTTTTTTCTTGGGCGTATGACAGTGGTATATATTGTATACGATTGATTAGCTTCATTTCTCAGTGCTTGCAGGGTGCTTAGGTTCTGTGTGGATTCCACGGTTGCAGTTAGACTTGTGCAGTGGCATTCTCAGACATCACCTGTTGCAGCAATGTAATTTGCTTGTTTGTGTAATTCAGGCTGCACTGCGGTAGACAGCGCTTCGCAGTAAGAGCCAACAGGTAGGGGTGGGTGTGGAGGCAATGAAGAAGCATAAAAAGCGCCCTCCCTCAGAAAGCATTTGCCTTCTTTCAGGGTGGAGCCACTGGAGAAGCCCAAAAGGGAACTCTTTCACCCCATGTTCCCTGGGCCCTGACAAGAGGAGTTGCAGCTGAATCTGCGACAGTGCACTATGAGGGAATTTGTGGGGGTCAGAAGTGACTCCTGCTCCACAGTTATTACTGGGCTTTGGTGGTGCTGTCTTTAGCTGCTGGTGCTGTGCTTGCATTTCCTTTGACCTGAGGTGGGCTTTGGCACGTTGTACTCCTGCCTCCCTTAGGGGTGTTCTGTTCCAAGAGTTATATCTCCAACAGAGTAGGGTTTGCCTCCCACTCCTCATAGCTGGTGTGGTACTGTCCTCTAATTGATCAAAGGAGAAGGTTTGGGTGCATAAAGCTGTCCCTGGCTGCATGTCTTACTGCCTGGAATAAACCTCAGCATCAGGAACTCTCCTTCCACTCCAGTACTGAGATGGGAGAGATCCCAATCCCACTGCCTACTACTGGGGCACTTTCCACAGTTGACATTCAGTTCTGGCTGTGGGGGCCTTTCCCCTGTCCCAGAGTAAGCACCTGAATCTATGGCCTAAGACAGCAATGCCAGCTGTGGTCACCAGGTTAGCAATGCTTCTAAACTCTCAAAATGGTGCCTTGCCAGCTGTGGGCTTGTAACCAGAGAGGGTGGAACCCCTCTCAGGCAAGCAATGTGAGCAACAAGCTGTGAAGAGTGCAGTCCACTCGAGTCTCAGTCTCACAGCAGCCCCTAGCAGGGCACTGGGTATTGTCCTAGGTAGGTGTAGGAGAGCCTGGCTTCCCTGCCTCTCCTTGGCTGGGCAGCAGATGTAGCCATTTCAGCCCAAGCTCAGGCAGAGTATGATATACAGCTCAGCATTAAACTTTCAAAATGATACCTTAGGCCTGCAACCCAGGAGGGTGGAGCATCACTTCAGCAAGTAGTGTGTCTTCTTCATAGCAACAAGCTATGAAGAGTGGACTTTGATTGGGTCTCAATCTCACAGCAGCCTGTTGCGGAGAAGAGGGTATTTCCTAGGTATACATGGGATGGCCTGATTTTTCTGTGGGCTCTTGGCTGGGCAGTGGCTACAGTCATATCAGCCCAAACTCAGGCCAAGTGTGGAGCTCAGCCTAGAATTAAACTCTCAAAATAGCACCTTGGCCTGGGGCTATAAAGGATGGGGCACCACCCAGGCAAGCAGTGTGGGCAAGAAACTGTAGGGTGTGCAATCCACTCCCATCTCAGTCTCAACAGCAGCTCATAGCACTGTAGTAAGTACTCATCCAGGGTTGCATGGGTGCACCCATTCTCTCCTCTTCCTCCCTCCAGCAGGGCAGCAGCTGCAGCTGGATCTGTAGATTCCTGGTATTTGGGCTCTCAAAATGTCTCCCAGCTGTGGCTGCTCCAGGCTTCGGTGACTGCAGGATTCTTTGTTGATTCCCTTACTGGACCAACACTCTGTGAAAACCTTAGACAGCTCCTTATGTCAGACATGAGGCTCTAGTCATCAAGGGTTTCTCCCATAGCCAAAATCATTAAGGCCCACTTCAGAGCTCTGGGATTTCTCTCTTACTGCTTTCCTGTATCCGAAAGCTGCGTTCAGGTCTCAGCAAGTTCCCAGCTGGGCAAGCTACTCTGAACCCTCTCGTTAATTCTGGCACTTCCATATCTTCTCTGCCAAATCCAAGCATTTGTTTCTTGTTAATCTGTTTGAAATGTGAGCGTCTACATACTATGTTGGCTCTTCTCCCGGAGGAGAGATATACTACCTGTGTCTAGTTGACCGTCTTGATTCCAGTCTCTTTTTGTCTGTTTGAACTAGTCTTCATGATAGACTTGACAAACAGGGCTGCTGTGCAAATTATGCAAAGTCAAAGTAGAACCTGTCAGAGCACACCAATTAAGTTTGTCTATTTCTGAGTCATTCCACTTCAATTCGATGTGCTGTATGTTGGGCTACTAAATGAGGTGAGAAACAATGTTTTTGTCTCACAGGCAGCTGCCTTCGAAATACCAAATATAATCTGATGTTGTGATGGTTAATACTGAGTGTCAACTTGATTGGATTGTAGGTTACCAAGTATTGATCCTGGATGTGTCTGTGGGCGTGTTGCCAAAGGAGATTAACATTTGAGTCAGTGGGCTGGGAAAGGCAGACCTACCCTTAATGTGGGTGGGCACAATCTAATCAGCTGCTAGCTCTGCTAGAATATAAGCAGGTAGAAAAATGTGAAAAGAGAGACTGGCTGAGCCAGTCTGAGTTCCAAAACTGAAGAACTTGGAGTCTGATGTTCTAGAGCAGGAAGCATCCAGCATAGGAGAAAGATGTAGGCTGGGAGGCTAGGCCTCCTCAGCCTGCATATATGTGTGTATATATATATATATATATATATGAATTATTATATATATGAATTGTATATATTATATGCAATGAAATAATAATTATATATGCATATGTGTATATATATAATATGTATATGTGTATATATATATAATATGTATATGTGTATATATATATATATTCCATTATTTCTCTCCCTCTAGAGAACGCAAATACAGGTGTAAACATGATGTAAGATTGTCCAGGGAATATTTTCTGAACTGTGATGTTGGACATGCCAGAGGAGACTTTTACTAGAAAGGACTTTTTAAAAAGTATTCCCTGGTAAAGATAAATTGCCACCACTTTTGCCATTACATCAGCCAGGTCACTTCCGTCAACACAATTATTATTATTACAGAGCCCTGATTTTCTTCTGTCACCACTCTTTATAATTACTTACCTGTGCAATGTGTAGGACACCTTGAAGGTGAGGGAAATTACAGACTTACTCCTTCTGGTAATGGCATTATAGGTACTTTGCACCAACACTGCCACTGAGAACAACTAAAACTGCCAGATAAAATAAGGAGGGGAAAGGCCATGATGTTTGTGTACTCATGGTAGAGAGCACAGAAGGTCAGCAGGGCACTGAAGGTCATGTTTTTGGGGGGTGGAGATAGGCCAAGGGCTTACTTTTAGCAGGCTTAGGAGGCCCAAGGACAGAAATAAAGGCTGAGATGCTGCTCAGTGTGGAATGTAACTGAGGAAACACTGACACCTTATGCCGGGACCCTAATGGTTACATCTCAGAGTCAGTGCGAACCAGTTTCGGTTTGTTTTAGTCCTACTCCAAACCAGGAAATTGGGCAGCAAGCAGATTAGGGGATAAACAGTAAAGGAAGACATCCTGGCCCGAGAAGTGTTGACCTTTGTGCCTGCGAAGTGCCATGCTTTCATGGATGGGTAAGCTGGGTACTCCTTATCCTGTTCATTCTGAGAAACACATTGCATGAAGTTCATCAGAGGGAGTCTGAGAGTATGAAGCTCTCAGACACTTGGCAGATCTAAATGCAAATTCTCATATGGTAAAAGGAAAGAATGCTCAAAAAATCTGTAAGAATGTTTACCTTTAGGAAGAAAAAAAATAGAAATAGGATGGAAGGAAAGCAATTGGTGTACCAACTTTATTATTCATAGTATGTTGCTTGACTTAGAGATTTTGATGAAAAATGAGCATTTATTCCTACTGGGTGGTGAAAAGATAGTAGTTTTTAAAATTAATCTTCAAGTATGGGCATACCTTGGAGATAACTGCTAGTTGAGTTCCAGATCATTGCAATGAAGTAAATTAAGTGACTCACGGGCATTTTCTTTGGTTTGCCAATGCATATGAAAGTTATGTTTACACTATACTGAAGCTTATTAAGTGCAATAGCATTATGTCTAAAACAATATGTAGGCCTTAGTTTAAAAAGACTAATGTTAAAAAATGCTAATAATCATGTGTGGGCCTCCAATGAGACTAAACTTTTTGCTGGAGGAGGGTGTTGCTTCATTGTTGATGGCTTTTGACTGATCAGAGTGGCAGTTGCTGAAGGTTAAGGTGGCTGTTGCAATTTCTTTAAATAACACAACAACGAAGTTTGCTGTACTAGTTGACTCTTGCTTTCATAAAAGATTTCTCTAAAGCATGTGATGCTGTTTGATAGCATTTTATCCACAGTATAACTTCTTTCAAAATTGGAATCAACTCTTTCAAACCCTGCCACTGTTTTATCAACTAAGTTCATGTCATATTGTAAATCCTTTGTTGTCATTTCACTAACATTTATAGCATCTTCACCAGGATTAGATTCCATATAATAACACACTTTCTTTGCTTGTCGAGAAAAAGCAATTTCTCATCTATTAAAGTTTTATCTTGAGATTGCAGCAATTCAGTGGCATCTTGAGGCTTCACTTCTATTTCCAGTTCTCTTGCTATTTCCACCGCATCTGCAGTTATTACCTCCACTGAAGTCTTGAATCCTCCATTTGCATCTAGGATGGCGAATTTTTTTCCAGAGTGTATTCAATTAACTTTACCCATATCCATCAGAGACATCAGTATCTCTGGCAGATATCATCTTACAAAATATATTTCTTAAATAATAAGACTTGAAAGTCAAAATTACTCCTTGATCCATGGCTGCAAATGGATACTATGTCAATAAATATGAAAAAGCATTAATCTCCTTGTACATGTCCATCAGAGTTATTGGACAACCAAGGGAATTTTCAGTGAGCAGTAATATTTTAAAATAAATATATTTTTTCTGAGAATGCTGTAAACAGGTGTGATGTTTGTCATTCTATTTATAGAACACAAGCAGAGTAGCTTTAGAATAATGCTTAAAAGTCCTAGGATTTTCAGAATGATAAATGAGCATTGGCATCAACCTCAAGTCACCAGCCGCATTAGCTCCTAACAAGATAATCAGACTGTTCTTTGAAGCTTTGAAGTCAGGTATTGCCTTCTCTTTAGCTATGAAAGTCCTAGATGGCATCTTCTTCCAATAAAAGACTGATTCATCTACATGGAAAATCTGTTGTTTAGTGTTGCTACCTTCATCGATGATCTTAGCTCCATCTTCTGGATAACTTGCTGCAGTTCTATACCAGCACTTGCTGCTTCACCTTGCACCTTTGTGTTGTGGAGATTACTTCTTTCCTTATACATTATGAACCAACTTCAGCTCATTAAAACTTTAATTCTGCAGCTTTCTCACCTTTCTTGGCCTTGTAGAATTGAAGAGAGTTAGAGCCTTGCTCTGAGATAGGCTTTGGCTTAAGGGAATTTTGTGTCTGGTTTATCTTCTATCTAAACCACCAAAATATTATCCATAGCAGCAATAAGGCTTTTTGCTTTCTAATCATTCATGTGTTCACTGGAATAGCACTTTAAATTTCATGCAAGACCTCCCCCTTTGCATTCACAACCTAGTTAACTCTTTGGTCCAAGAGGCCTAGCTCTCAGCCTCTCTCAGCTTTCAACATGCCTTCCTCATTAAGCATAATCATTTCTAGGTTTTTATTTAAAGTAACAGATGTGGTACTCTTCCTTTAACTTGAACACTTAGAGACAAATGTAGGGTTATCAACTGACCTCATTTCAATATTGTTGTGTGTCAGGGAATAGGAAGGCCTGAGGAGAGGGAGACAGATGGGCAAACAGTCAGTAGGTGGAGCAGTCAGAACACATGCATCTGTCAATCAAGTTCACCATCTTCTATGGGCGTGGTGCATGGTGCCTAAAACAATTACAGTAGTTTCGTCAACGATCACGGGTCACAGATCACCATAACAGACATACTAATAAAAAGTTTAAAATGTTGTGAGAATTACCAAAATGTGACACCGATAACTAGAGTGAGCACATGCTATTGGAAAAGTGGTGCCAGTAGATGTGCTGGACCCATCTGGACACACTGAGGGTTGCCACAACCCTCAATTCATCAAAAAATGCAGTATCTGCAAAGTGTAGTAAAGCAAAGAGCAATAAAAGGAGGTAAGCCTGTATTTAGGTTTTTGAAAATTTAATTATTAAAGTAACAATGCTGAGAGTCGGGGAGAAAGAAAATACTGTCCAAAACATCAGAAACTTGCCTATTTCCTTTCCAGAAAAGATTCTAGCTCTTATGGAGGGTCTTAAAAGCTATATATCATGTAATATTAAAAGTAATGGCATTATTGATAACAACAACAATACAGCCAAAGGTAGTTTGTCAATTCTTAACACCTATTATCACATAATTGTGCAAAAATATCTTCCTCTGGGCAGTGAGGTGTTATCTCAATAGGAGACAATATACAAATTTGTTGTTGACAGTAGGAAATATTCTAAGACGGTGATAAGCTTTCAGGGTCTTTTCATGTCAGGACTGCCAGAAGCACTATTTCTCCAAAGATAAAGTACTGTTGTACTGAAAGTTCTGAGGAACAGTAGGTGAGCCATTCTGTAAAAAGACACTGAGATACCCATCTGTGGACTCCTCAGTGAATGCAGAATGAGCCAATTCCAACATGAATGGTTTCACTGTGAATTTATACGTTTGTTCTAAAAACATGGGCTGTGCAGAGTATTAAGTTGGAAGTTTATATTTATTTTGATTCTTTTTATTACCTACCCCTGATGTTCACTTAAGTCCCATGAAATGGAATGTCTGCTTTTAAACTTCTCTTCAATCTAGCCACTTTTTTCATCTAAATCACCATCATCTCTCAATTTATTGTGACAGCCTCCAAAACAATGTTTCCAGGCTCAGCCTTATTTCTACTAATATATTTTCCACATAAAATTCAGTGTGGATACTGTGAAATCTGATCACTCATTTTCCTGTTGCAAACTCTCCAATGACTGTTGCTCTCAGGCTTAAGGCCGGGTATTTGCAGCGGTTTACAAGTTTATTGGGTACATAGATAAAGAGACAGACAAGAAGGGCTAGAGAAATTATTCAAAAATCTTAAAAAATCAAGACTTGGAGGGTGAGTAGGAGTTTTTCGAGGAGAATAAAAAATGATTATGAGCCTTCTAGGCAAAAGAAACATTGTTTGCAAGAACTTGGAGACATGAGAGTACTTGATATTTTCAGGGAAACATTGCAGAATAATAAAGTGTCTCCTTGGCAATGTTAGGTACAGGGAAACGTAAGTAAAATTTGTAATTTCTGTAATACAAAGTTTTGTGATTTTGATTACTATTTTGTCTTTGTGGAAGCCTAAATATTCTTTGTGAGAACATATGAGTCACTGTGGATAATAAGATTAGCCTAAAGTGGACATAGGTCTATTCCTTAATAAGGCATTTTCCACCTTCCATTCTTTTTCAATGATGCACGAATTTTTTTTGGTGGTCTAAGAGACACCAGGGAGTTAGAATACTGCTGATGACTGGGATTATTTGGATGTGACTAATGAATATGAGATTAGAGTATAATTCCCAGGTATTGGGCTCAGGCAAAGATTGGCTATTAAATCTGAAGAGCCTACAAGCAATAGCTTATATGAATTAGGAAATAATAAATATTGGTGAGTGGGTGATACGGATATGAAAGCCATCAACCACATGTGGTAATTGGAGACTCAGCATGAACAAAATTGTTTTATGCTCAGAGTAGTAAAAGGGGAAGCACTTGACGAGCATGCAGTGATTAAAGGATCCTGTAAAAATGAATGAAATAATGTAGTTGGAGAGAAAGAATATAGTTTAGGAGCAAATGATGCCATGGAGACCTAGAAACGGTGAATCCTATGAAAAGCTGACAAACAATCAAGATGAGGATTGTTAGAAACTCAAATGCAATGAGTTAAGTAGGAATTATACATATATACATTTTACATATTTTAAGCCTGGGTGGTATCATGAAGGAATTCTAAATGTCTATAGAATGGTAGAGGGAAAACTCGTTGTCAAAGGAAATTTTTAGTGATGGGGACAAATTGGCTACAATTTCAAGCTGACGGAATGAGAGTAAGATAATTTAGGTCAGTGACTTTTGCTATTTTTATGCTTTCTGAAAGTAGATATTATGAAGTATAATCTTGACTTCTGGTTCCAAAATGGCAGCATAAGTGTAGGCTGACTTCACTCACCATCTACAGAAAACTAAAACCAAATATATAGCATAAAAATTTTCAGCAGCAATATCCCAGGGCTCAAATATGAGGATGAATCAGTTCCTGGGACTACAGAGAAGGACAACAACAAAAAAATACTTTGAGCATATTAAAGAGAATTGTATTTTTGTATTCACAATACGTCTCCCTACAGCTGGCCCAGCACCAAGCACATGGAAAAATTACCCTGACTCATGGTTTCTACACTGAAAAAAGTGAGATTGAGGTGGACAACCAGCTTCCCCACCATCTTGGGTTTTTTGGCAGATCTGTCCATGCCTCACCCATGAGAAACATTGCGAGTAGAGGAATGAGGACATATGCCTGAGAACAGTTAGAGACAAAGGGGAGAAATGAAACTATTATCCCCAGCCTTGAAAACTCTGTTCCGTAACTCATCCAAAATAGACATCCGATCATTGTGGGTGTTCAGCATCACCATGCTATAGGAGGTAAATTACACAGATTACTGAGTCATAAACTCCTAGCCAGCCCTTCCATCCTCCTGGGACAACCTCTTTGGGAACTCCCCTACCCCTTCTTCTTTGATTGTTTGCTAAAGCAGAGACAAACCTGGGCTTTTGGTTCCATCTTGTACTGAAAAGGAGGCAGTGACCTAGAGAAAAAAATATATAAGAAATTAAGAAGGTAAATTACGAAAAATCTCTCAGCAAATATAAACATTTAAAAAAAGCCAGACAGAGAAAACTGCAATACAAAAGTAATTATTCAATGCAAAGACAGACAACATTCACAAGAAACAAGAGCAAACAGGAAACCATAACATCCCCAAACAGACAAAGTGAGGAACCAGTGGTTGACCACAATGAGTCAGCAATATGTGAGCGCCTTGACCCATAATTCAAAATAGCAGTTTAAAGGAAACAGTGATCTCTAAGATAACACGCAAAGGCAATTTAAAAATTTATTAGAGAAATTTAACAAAGAGATTGAAATAATAAAAACAAACAAATTTTAGAGGTAAGAAATATATTTGTTGAACTGAAAAACTCATTAGAGGCTCTCAAAAGCAGAATATATTAAGCAGAGGAAAATATCGATGATCTTAATGATAGTCTATTTGAAATTATACAGTCAATAGAGAAAAAAATGAAGAAACATAAAGATCACTTATAATTACCTGAAGAGACCAAACATAAGAATTATCGGCGTTCAAGAGAGTTGAAGAGGAGCAAGGGTAGAAAGCTTATTTAAAGAAATAATAACAGAAAACTTTCCAAAACTCGAAAAAGATACTAGGAACAGGAAGGTTAGAGAACACCAAACAGACATGACCCAAATAAGACTACCCCAAGGCATATAATAATCAAACTCTCAAAGGGCAAGAACAAAGAGCAGATCGTAGAAGCAGCAAGAGAAAAGAAGAAAATGACCTATAAAGGAACTCCAATTCATCTGGCAACAGGCTTCTCAGCACACACCATGCACCACACTTCTCAACAAATGCCAAGAGGGAAAGGAATGACGTTTTCAAAGTGCTGAAAGAAAAAAAAAATTGCCATTCAAAAATACTTTATCCACCAAAGCTATCTTTCAACTATGAAGGAAAGGGAATTCACCATTACCGGATCCAACTTACAAGAAATGCTAAAGGGAGTTCTTCAATCTGAAAGAATAAAAAAAAATGTACAAAAAGGACACACCAGAAGGTTTAAAACCCACTGGTAACATTAAATACTAAGACAACCCAGAATATTCCAATACTGTAATTGTGGCATGCAATCCACTTATAACACTAGTATGAAGTATAATCTAATTAATACATCACAATATATCATTCAAGCAATAATCCTGAAGTTGAGGAGTATAATTAGGTTGAAGGAAGAGCAGACTAACCAAGAATATATCCGGATCAGTTATACTGACTTAACGCCACCTCCACAGTCTCATAAGCCATGTACCCTCACACCCAATCCCAGTTACCAAAGGTAGCTACATGGCTGTCACCACCTATATTTTCTACAGCTTCCCACAAAAGATAAATAATGTTAGCTTACTTAAAGTTAAAAGTTGGTCACTCATAATATTTGTAGAAAAATAAAAAAATCATGTGAAGAAAGATAAAATAATTAGCGAATAAAAGAGTTTATTAACTTGTCGAATAAAAAAAGCTGATACCCAGATTAAAAATAAAATTTTCTTGAAAGCTGAAAACAAACTATCCATTCTTTCATTGTAAAAACAAAAAAAAAGAATTGAAAAATTGAGATTTTTGGGGTGAGTCTTGCTATTTGTTATTAATATATATATATATAACAGCCTGAAAATTATAATACTTATTTAAAAAATTAAAAATTGTAGGCAGAGAAAATGTAGATTTTAACAGTTTTCTATCACAAGTGCATATATTAAAAGATCATAATAAAATAAGTTTTTCTTTTAATCAGTCTAACTTTCTGAATTTGATTTTGCCTTCCTTTCTGATCTGTGGCATGCAAAGCAGCTCTTACGAACATGGAGACAGTCTCAGGCCCTGCACTTGACCAAGAGGGCGTGCTCCACACACCGCAGTGCAGTGTCCTTAGCTCTTCTAGCGCATCTCTTTGACTGCTTTTTTTTTTTTTTTTTACATTAGAAACTAATGCTTATATCTCAAAGTGAATAGAAAATTAAAGGAACGAAAGAACCACTACTGTTTCTCTATTATTCCCTTGTACTTTAGGGAAAAATTATATCTCAGTAATTCTCCCAAACTATTATGTTTACACTTTCATTGAAAACTTACATTTTTGAGAAAATAAATACCAAGAACTCCTATGGTAGCATTTTTTTCGGCAACCCTCATGCTGAAAATGTTTCTTTGTAATATCTAGGCTAAATTCCTTTTATTACAGATGAAGCTAATTTTCTTAAGTTCTATCCTTAGTGAAAATAGAGGGCAATCCATGCCCCACTCCACCCCACCAATACAATACTCTTGAATACAATTTAATTTACCTTCAACTTCCCCTGCCTCATACAGATGGTTTCATTAACCTTTTTCCATAGAGGCTATTTAAGACTTCTTATCACTCTTATAAAGTTGAGTTTGAAATGCCTCAAACTGAAAGTAATAAAGCTGTCACAACTCCTAATTAGAAAAACATGACTTCAATTTATTTCTATTTTGTGTTGCTACACTACATAAAACTAAATATAACTGCTCTAGACAAATATATTATCTCACTTACATTTTAAAAATCAGTACCCCATCACTGTCTTATTTTCAGTTTGAGCACCATGATCTCTGTGCATTTTCCCAAAATACTGTATCACAATGTACTATATATATAACTCCAATTTCAAGATATAGAAGGAAACGAAAGAAGAAGATTTACCCTGATAAAAGTATCTGTTAGCAGAAAATCAGACGATAAATCAGTGGCATAAAAGTTATTTAACACAAAGATTAACATTGAATCTAGAATGTTAGCACAAACAAACACCAATAAAATCTAATGGTTTATTCTTCATTTGTGCTGCAATATGATAATCTTAGGGGAAAAACAAACAAGAACCAGTAATAAGGTAATACATTTACCTGAACTCTCCTTTGGAATGTCTACAGATTCCTTCAGAAAGCTTAGCATTTCTGTCTGGTGGCAAGCTCAAATACTGACAGCTGTGCTGTCCAGTAGTCATTATCTGCATGTGGCTACTAAGCATTTGAAATCTGTCTAGACTGAATTGAGATGTGCTATAGTGAAAAATATACAATGGAACTTGAACATCAGGATGGAACCAAGAACGTAAAATATCTTTAACAAAGTTTTACATTGATTAAATGTAAAATAACATTTTTATATTTGGGTCAGATAAAATATATTATTAAAATTAATGTCATTTTAAAACTTTCTAAGTGGCAAATAGGAGACTTCAAATGACTATGTAACTTGCATTTATGGCTTATATTATATTTCTACAGGATAATACTGGTTTTGAGCAGGATTGTCAAACTACAGCTCTTAGTCAAATCTAACCAGCTGTCTGTTTTTATAAACAAAGTTGTATTGAAGTGCAGTCATGCTTATTCATTCACCTATAGTCTAAGGACATTTTTGTGCGACAGTGGTAGAGTTGAGTAGTAGTGACAATACTATATGACTCACAAAGTGTAAAATATTTACATTTGGACCCTTACAGAAAAAAATAATGTTTGCCAATCCTTGATCTAGAGAAACAGCAGATAACTTGAAGTTATGAAAATGGGTGGGGTGTATTTAGCAGAGAAGAGAAGATTTGTGAGATTGAAAAATATGAACAGCCATACTGTCTCTAAAATAATTGAAAAGGAAACCAAAATGAATAGCCAAACAAAAAGTATTTTCTAAGCTGAGTCTTTTGAATGTAAAAAGTACCTAAATTTAATGAAGTCTAGTTTGTCTTTTTTTTTTTTTTTTTTACTTTTGTGTTTTGGAATTTTTGTTTCTTATTTAAGAAACCTTTGCTTAATCCATTATTCCAAAGATTTTCTCTCATGTTTTCTTCTAAATATTTATAGTTTTATGTCTTAAACATAAGTTAATGATGTATTTCCAGTTACATTTAGCATATGTTGTAATGTAAGGGTTGAGGTTCATTATTATACGTATGTACATCCAATTTTTTTCCATCACTATTTGTTGAAATATTATTGTGTTCCAAATTGAATGGTGTTGACACTTTTGTTAAAAAAAAAAAAAAAAAAAAAAAAAAAAACTCAAACGAAACAACACAATCTTTACCCTGTCTGGGAAGGTCTAATTCTATACTCCTTGCCTGGACCATACTGCTTTGTTTAATGAAGACTTGCAATTTGTTAATAACAATAAATAAATAAATAAATAAATAAATAAATGCCGTTTAAACTTGTTTTTGTTTTTTTCAATTCAGCTACTCTAGGTCCTTTACTTTTTCATAAAAATTAAACATCATGTTATTTTTTAAAAGCTTGTTGGCATTTTGATTAGAATTATATTGAATTTACAGACCTTCTAAGGGAAGATTGACATCTTGAAAATATAAAGTTCTACAATCCGTGAACATGGAACATCTCAATTTATTTCAGACTTTTAAATAATTGTAACAAATATTGTTGTTTCTATTATATGAAATGTGCACTTATTTGCTTAATCTTATTTCTAAATTTTGTATGTTTTGATATGATTGTAAATGCATTGTAAACTGGATATTTAAGTATAAATATCTTATCATTTATTGCTAATACATAGAAATACATCTGATTATTGTATATGGATTTCATGTGCTGCTGTCCTGCTAAACTCACTTATTAGTTGAATACCTTTTTTGTAGATTTAGTAGGACTTTCTACAGAGATAATCACACCGTCTACCAGTAAAGGCAGTTTTATTTCTTGCTTTCCAATGTGATGGTTTTTCTTTCTTTTTCTGACTCTATTGCACTGGTTATTCCACCAGTATCATGCTAAATAAAACCTGTAAATATAAAGCTGACTACTTTATTCCTGATTTTAGGGAGAAAGTATTTAGTATTTCACCATTAAATATAGTAAGCTATCAGCATTTCATATATGCTTTTTGTCAAATTAATAAAGTTTCTGCTACTTTTAGTTTCTGAGCATGTTATTATGAATGAATATTCATTTTGTCAAATGTGTTTGGTACATTTATTGAAAGTGTACGTGATTAGTGAGGTAATATGGTCTTTATTGTGATTACTAAATAATAAACACATCTTGTATTCTGGGAATGACTGCAGATTGATCATGATTTATCATTCCTTGTACATACAGTTTAATTTACTAAAAATTATTAAAATTTACTAAAAATTGTTAGTTTTAAAATAATATTGCTTATTTCATTTTGTCTTGTACTATATATTCTTCTGCTTTTGATATGAAGATAATGCTGGATTTATAAAGTCTAATAAGTGAGTTTGGAAGTTGTTGCTCCTCTTTTCTGGAAGAGTTTGAATTAATATTTCTTTCTTCAAATTGGGTAGAATTCAATACTGAAACCCTCTGGGCCTGGAATTTACAACATGGAAAGGTTTTTATATATAATATATTTTTGAAAAAATGTAAGATTATCAGACAATGCATTTGTTCTTTAAATGTCTATGATAATTGTTGTCTTTCTAGGAGTTTCTCCATATCTCCTAAGTTATTGAATGTATGACATGAAAATTGTTCACAAGAGTTAATCATTATCTTTTATTTTCTGTAGAATCTGTAGTGATAATTTCTGTTTCATTCTTGATACTACTAATTTGTGATTTCTCACTTTTTCCTTGAACAGCCTGAGTAGAAGTTCACATATTAATCTTTTTAAATAATCATATTTGAGTTGCATTAATTTTCTCACATGTTGTTGTTTCTTTGTCAATAATCTATGTTCTCTACATTATTATTTTCTTTTGTCCAGCTACTTTGGTTCTTATTTTCTTTTATTTTACTGTTTTCTTAAGGTTAATGCTTAATTCTTTTATTCTACCTTTTCTTCCAATGTAAGTATGTACTTTATAACTTTATATCTAATCGGTGCTTTAGCTATATTCCACAAATGTGTGTATGTATGTTTTAATTCTCCTTTAGTTCAAGATATTTTCTAATTTACTTTATGATTGCTATTATCACCCAGAAAATACTTAAAAGTGTAGTTGACAATCGTTGTACATTTGTTGTTTTCCAATTACCTTTTTGTAATTGATTGCCAATTTAGTAGCATTTTGGTCAGAGAAGATACTTTGTTTTATTGAATAGAGTACGATGTATAGGTATAAAGTACAACAGACTATATGCATTTTTTAATTTAAAATTTTATATTTATTTTATTTAATTTAATTTTAAGTTCCGGGTACATGCACAGGACATGCAGGTTTGGTACACAGGAAAACATGTGCCATGGTGGTTTGCTGCACCTATCAACCTGTCACCTAGGTATTAAGCCTAGCATGCATTAGCTCTTTTTCTTGATATTCTCCCTCTCCACCTTCCCTCAACAGGCCCCAGTGTGTGTTGTTCCCCTCTCTGCGTCCATGTGTTCTCATTGTTCAGCTCCCACTTATAAGTGAGAACATATGGTATTTGGTTTTCTGTTCCTGTATTAGTTTGCTGAGGATAATGACTTCCAGTTCCATCCATGTACCTGCAAGGGACATGATCTCGTTCCTTTTTATGGCTGCCTAGTATTGAATGGTGTAGGTACCACATTTTCTTTATCCAGTCTATCATTGATGAGTATTTGAGTTAATTTCATGTCTTTGCTATTGAGAATAGTGCTACAATGAAAGTACATGTGCATTTATCTTTATAACAGAATGATTTATATTCCTTTGGCTATATACCCAGTAATGGAACTGCTGCGTCAAATGGTATTTCTGGTTCCAGGTCTTCGAGGAATTTTCTGCTTATGGCTAGCCAGTTCTCCCAGCACCATTTATAAATACAGAATCCTTTCTGCACCACTTGTTTTTGTCAGGTTTGTCAAAGATCAGATAGTTGTAGATGTGAGGTCTTATTTCTGAATTCTCTATTCTGTTCCATTGATCTGTGTATCTGTTTTTGTACCAGTATCATGCTGTTTTGGTTACTGTAGCCTTGTAGTACAGTTTGAAGTCAGGTAGCTTGATGCTTCCAGCTTTGTTCTTTTTGCTTAGGATTGTCTTGGCTATATGGGCTCTTTTTTGTTGCCATATGAATTTTAAAATAGTTTTTTTTTCTAATTCTGTGAAGAATTACAATTGTAGTTTAATGGAAATAGCATCGAATCTATAAATTGCTTTGGACCATACTACCTAAAGTATGGCCGTTTTCATGATATTGATTCTTCCTATCCATGAGCATGAAATGTTTTTCCATTTGTTTGTGTCCTCTCTGATTTGCTTGAGAAGTGGTTTGGAGTTCTCCTTGAAGAGGACCTTCACTTCCCTTGTTAGCTGTATACTTAGGTATTTTATTATCTTTATAGCAATTGTGAATGGGAGTTCATTTATGATTTGGCTCTTTGCTTGCCTCTTGTTAGTATATAGGAATGCATGTGATTAGTGCACATTGATTTTGTATCTTCACACTTTGCTGAAGTTGCTTATCAGCTTAAAAAGCCTTTGGGCTGAGATTAGACCATACACATTTTAATATACAAAATCTCAATCAATTGAAATTTGTCTATGGCTTTGTGTATGGTCTACTTTGGTGAGTTGCTTATGTACATTTAGATGAATGTGTTCATCTGTTTTTAATTGAATGTTTATAATTGCCACTTAGATCAAGTTGGTTATAATGTTGAAGTCTCGTGTATTTTTACTAGCTTCGTGTCCACTTGTTCTACCAATTATTTAAGAATTTGATGTTGAAACTTCCAGCTTTTAGTATTTTTCTTTTTTTTCTTTTTTTTTCTTTTTTATTTTATTATACTTTAAGTTTTAGGGTACCTGTGCACAACATGCAGGTTAGTTACATATGTACACATGTGCCATATTGGTGTGCTGCACACATTGGCTCATCATTTAACATTAGGTATATCTCCTAATGCTATCCCTCCCACCTCCCCCCACCCCACAACAGGCTCCAGTGTGTGATGTTCCCCTTCCTGTGTCCATGTGTTCTCATTGTTCAATTCCCACCTATGAGTGAGAACATGCGGTGTTTGGTTTTTTGTCCTTGCGATCGTTTGCAGAGAATGATGCTTTCCAGCTTCATCCATGTACTGACAAAGGACATGAACTCATCATTTTTTATGGCTGTATATGCACCACATTTGCTTAATCGAGTCTATCATTGTTGGACATTTGACTTGGTTCCAAATCTTTGCTATTGTGAATAGTGCCACAATAAACATACGTGTGCATGTGCCTTTATAGCAGAATGATTTATAATCCTTTGGGTATATACCCAGTAATGGGATTGCAGGGTCAAATAGTGTTTTCAGTTCTAGATCCCTGAGGAATTGCCACACTGACTTCCACAATGGTTGAACTAGTTTACAGTCCCACCAACAATGTAAAAGTGTTCCTATTTCTCCACATCCTCTCCAGCACCTGTTGTTTCCTGACGTTTGAATGATTGCCATTCTAACTGGTGTGAGATGGTATCTCATTGTGGTTTTGGTTTGCATTTCTCTGATGGCCAGTGATGATGAGCATTTTTTCATGTGCTTTTTGGCTGCATAAATGTCTTCTTTTGAGAAGTGTCTGTTCATGTCCTTCACCCACTTTTTGATGGAGTTGTATTTTTCTTGTAAATTTGTTTGAGTTCATTGTAGATTCTGGATATTAGCCCTTTGTCAGACGAGTAGATTGCAAAATGTTCTCCCATTCTGTAGGTTGCCTGTTCACTCTGATGGTAGCTTCTTTTGCTGTGTGGAAGCTCTTTAGTTTAATTAGATCCCATTTGTCAATTTTGGCTTTTGTTGCCATTGCTTTTGGTGTTTTAGACATGAAGTCCTTGCCCATGCCTATGTCCTGAATTGTATTGCCTAGGTTTTCTTCCAGGGTTTTTATGGTTTTAGGTCTAACATTTAAGTCTTTAATCCATCTTGAATTAATTTTTGTATAAGATGTAAGGAATGTAAGGAAGAGATTTTTCTATTTCTCTTTACATTTCTCGATCTCAGCCTGCTCTACTTTAAGCTGGATTTTACATGCTTATGCTTTAGGATGACCATGTTCTCTTGAGAAATTAATCCTTGTATCATTATGAAATTAGCCTATTTACCTATAATAATATTCCTTGCTCTGAAGTCTATAATAATATGGCCGTTTAACTTTTAAATTATTTTGGCTCAATGTTTGTGTCATATATCTTTTTCATGCACTAACATTGCACTTCTTTAGCTGTATTTCACTTTTTAAGGTGGATTTCCTTATACAGCACATAGTAGTGTGTTCATTTTGTCTAATCCAGCAATCTCTGTTTTTTAATTTGGCTACTTAGATACTTTACATTTAAGGTGATTATTGATATAATTTGGCTTAAATCAATCATCACAATACCTTTGTTTTCTATTTGTCTAATATACAGTTTGCTCAGTTTTGTCTTCTATCTTAATCTCTTGAATAAATTAAAATTGTTTAATGTTTCTATTTAATCTTTACTATTGTCTTATTATTTCCTCTCTTTCTGTCACTTAGTAGTTATTCCAAGTTTTTAACTTAGTGCAGTCTAACTTTAATATGGTTCTACTTCACATATTATGTAAGAAACCCACACAATATAGTTTCATTTTCCCCTGCCCTACCATTTTTGTGCTATCACTTTAGTTCTACATACTCTGTAAGTTCCACAATATATTGAGTGTTTTTTAATTTAAAAAGTTAATAATCTTTGAGAGAGATTAATACATAAGAAAAATCTACACATTTACTTCCAGTTTTACCAATTTTATTCCATTGTGAAGATTTTTATTTCCTTCTTACATAACTTTTATTCTGCCTTAAAGACTTTCTTAATATTTTTTAAGTGTAGCAATTCTCCTGCCTCAGTCTTCTGAGTAGCTGGGACTACAGTCACGCACCACCACGCCCAGCTAATTTTTTGTATTTTTAGTAGTGATGGGGTTTCACCATGTTGGCCAGGGTGGTCTCCATCTCTTGACCTTGTGATCTACCCTCCTCGGCCTCCCAAAGTGCTGGAATTACAGATGTGAGCCACCCCTCCAGGCCAAAATCTCTCAGCTTTTTGTGAATAAAAAGTGTTCATTTTACCTTTAACTTTGAAATATATTTTGATGGGTAAGGGATTTTAGTTTACATACATTTTGTTTTTCAGCATTTAAAATATATTAATTTTTTCTGACCTGCAGTTTTTCTTAGAAGTCAGCTGCTGTTCTTATTCTTCTCTATATGTAGTGAGTATTTTTCCCCTTGTTTCCTTTATGAGTCTCTCCCTCTCTCATTGGTTTTCAGCAATTTCATCATGCCTTTAGGTAGACTTCTTTAGATGTATTCTATATTTGTTTATTGAGCTTCTTGGATATGTTCTCTATGTCTCTCTAGGAATTTCAATTATGCCTACATTAGACTGTTTAATATGGTCTCATAGGTCACCGATGTTCCATATGATTTTCTGTTCTTTTTATTTTTGACCTAAATTTTGGAAAATTTCAATTGCTAAGAATTCAAGTGTGCTGCTCTTTGTCTCTGTATCAGCTTACATGCTATTATCACTCAGCATTTTTTTTTTAATTTCAGTTACTATATTTTTCATCCCTACAAGTTCCATTTGAGTCTTTTCTGCAATCAATCACTCACACTGTTTATTTTTTTTCAGTCTTCTAGAGCATATAGAGCATGTTTATAATCTATCTTTGTTGTCTTTGGTAGTTCCATCATCTTCTTCATCTTCATGTGTTTCTACTGATTGCTTTTTCTGCTGCTTATGAGTCCTATTTTCATGCTTCTTTAAGTGCTGATTTTTTTACTTGACAGCATACATTAGAGTTTGATGTTGTAATTGTTGCATTTTATTGTATTTCTTTCAATAAAGTTTTTATTTATTTTGGCAAGTAGTTAAGTTATCTTGAGGCAATTGGATCCCTGAGGTCTGCTTTCAAGATTTGGTAGTAGCTTTGGAGGTTTTATCTGTTCTGCTTTGTAGGGACACAGACTATTCCCACCTCTGTTGGAACACTAGAAATTATCTGCCTGTTCACTTATGAAGATTCCTTCCATAGCCTCAAGTGCTTCTTTCTTGTGCATACACAGATCAGTACTTAGCTAGAGAATCATAGGAACCCTTGGCAGATCTCTGGAGTTCTCTCTTCCTGTGAAACTCTGTCCTCTATTCTGGTTGTCTTGGCCTCCCTGACTCTGATTTATATATTTTAACTCAGTGCAATCGACAGGCTCTGTTAGGCTCCTCCTCCCTACACTGCAGACTGAAAATTGATTCCAGTCATAAATCAGGAATTAGTCAGGTTCATCTTGTTTCTCCCCATTTTCAGAAAATGCAATCCTGTATTGTCTTTCTTCTAATGCCTGCAATGCAATATTTTATATATTTTTTCAGATTTCTCATTGTTTAATGTATTATTCCATATTATGGAAAACTGGAAGTCCCTTAATTCTTTTTTTAACTTTCGTATTTTTCTTCTGTTTGTTTTATTTTTCTCCTAAGACATTACCCATTATGTTTATTTTTTCTTGTGTTCCTTTTGGCTTTTTCTTCATATTGAATTTTCTTTTCTCTAATTTCCAAATTTTTTGAAATATTTTATTCTTGCATTTTTCTAATTTTGCTGTTTTCTTTTCTGTCTTTCATCATTTTCTAAGTGTGCTATAGCGCCTTTTGAAACAGTAGGTGACATTTTTACCTGTTTTATAGGAAAGTCTTCCTGGTGTCATTCTCAGAAATGCTCTGTCATTCTTCTTAAATGACTCGGTGTGGAATTAGACATTGACACTTTTCTGTGACTCAATCTTTACGTAAACTTTGTTTTCCTGAATTCAACATGAGGTGATACACAGAACAGCTATTTAACTTCTCAGAGCCCTCTCTTCTCTTGTTTTCTTGTTTTTTGAGGTTCCCAGGACCTATTTCTTTTCTGAGCTTTCACTTTCTTTTGTTTCAACATCTCTGTCCTACTTACCTTGTTTCCAATTTGAGTACTTTCTACTCAGTGTGAAGCCTTGAAAGGTAGCCCTGGTTCATCAGTTTTGAGAGCTCATAGAGGTTAGAAACTTGGGCCCTTCAATCCTCTCTACATTGGACCCATTGAACTCAACAGCTTTCGGATTGTGAAAATTCATCCCAGTTTTAGCTACTGTATCTGCCCTACTCTTTATTTAATAAGAGTGGGATTTTAGTTATATTTAGTTCTAAGGTTTACAATCCACATAATTTCTCCCTTTTGATTCTTTCTGCACAGACACTCATAGCAGTCAGGTGTTAAGGTTGTTGGTGAATTTCTCTATCCATTTCTGCTTTAAAGTTTGTGACAATATCGTGTCACCTAGATTATCATTTTTTTAATAAATGAAGTCCTGTGGTTTTGTTTTTACTATCCAGTCATTTTGACATTTTAGAGATTCAAGAAAATTTAAAAAATAATAAAAATTAAAAAAAGAAACATAACTATACCACCAATACTGCTGGCATCTATCCAGAATTTCTCTCTTTTTAAAATTTTATTTATTTATTTATTTGTTTATTTATTTATTTATTTGTTTGTTTATTTATTTATTATTTTGAGATGGAGTCTCTCTCTGTCGCCAGACTAGAGTGCAGTGGCATGATCATGGCTCACTGTAATCTCCGCTCACTGCAATCTCCGCCTCCCGGGTTCAAGTGATTCTCCTGTCTCAGCCTCCCGAGTAGCTGGGACTACAGGCATGCGCCACCATGCCCAGCTAATTTTTGTGTTTTTAGTAGAGATGGGGATTCACCATGTTGGCCAAGATGGTCTGGATCTCTTGACCTCCTGATCTGCCCACCTCGGCCTCCCAAAGTGCTGAGATTACAGGTGTGAGCCACCGCACCTGGGCAAATTTCTCTAGTTTTGAAAGAGAAAGACTACTTTAAATCATGAATAGCCTTCATCTTTAATCAGTTTCTAAACCATTGCCTTTAATTCCATGTGCCTCTACCTTTTCTATAATTGCAAATACGTTCTATATCATTTTCTGCTGCTGTTGTAATTTAAATGTGGTTTTGCCCATATTCTTTCATGTACGCAACCACTATTAGGCTAGCACACTCGGTGTGGCTCTAAGGTGTGAATTTTGTGAATGGAGACTCCCTTGCCTGAGTGGAAGCATTCACCAGATCTACAGAATACGTAAAGCAGTTTGTTAGCTTAGAGAACGTCATACGAAGAAAAACAAGGAGTTAGCAAGCAGAAAAGGTAGTAAAACATGCTTGAAAATATTACAGCTTTATGTGGTGGAAAAGGCAACTAACTATAGGACTAAAATTATCTCTTGGGAACTCTTTTCGCCTGCCAAGCTAGAAGTGATTTGAAGTCATTTTTAAATTTACTTTTTCTAGATGGATATACTCAGGGTGATAAAGAGTTATCCCATAAACATTCTATTGAGATTTGAGATTTGAGATTTGGTGGCTACTTTTTTTTTTTAACAGGTATTCTCAAGGTTTTTTCTTTTTTAAAATACATCTCTGGACAGTTTTAAAATGATTAAGTATACATATTAAAGCTTACTCATCTTGTGGGGTTTTATTGAACCCACTAGCACTTTTTGGCGTAGAGTCTATCACACTCTATTAAAATTGTCTGTGTATATGTTTGTCTTCCTCCACTACTAGGCAAGAACCATGTCCTTTTCACTATTTTATGTCCGGTGCCCAGAGAAATAGGATGTAATATAAAATTCATCATCTAAAAACCCAGACTAATGCAGCAGACCAATCTGTAAATTTAATTAATTTGTCTGACAGGATGAAAATGGAAGAGCTCACCAAAGACAAGAGCCATAATCCAGTCAGTGGTTATAGAGCGATTACCTGCTTTAGGGCTGATTTCGCTAGAGGTGGACTTTTTATTATTTCTACAAGAGACTGATGTGATGGTTTTAGAATCATTAATGCCAAGGAAAATACCTTGGTGGTGGTGAAACAAAATCAATGATTACTTATGTATCGAAGGAGATATGGCCCCGGAATGGTTTCCTCCCAAACAGAAACAGAGGAAGATATTAAACAAAACATTATAATGTCTGCACATGATGCTTCACTACAGTCAAATAGTCTGACTGCATATCCCAGCAGTAAAATAATTTTAAACATGCTCCCAATGCATGTTTGATTTCAAACCACCAGTAATGGATAATTCTAGACACTTATCCATTAGTTCAACATCAGCTATCCAGAAAGTATCAATATATATTTATATTTCAGACTGTTTCTTGCCCTTACTTTGTCAGATATAATTAGATCATCAGTATTTTTTCATGAAATAGTCAAACCAAATAGTTCTTACTACGAACAGATGAGGTGTTAGTTGTCTTTTTATACTTACTTTATTCATATACTTATTTCGGGATTTCTTGACACAATGCATTTTTTTCTCCTTCATATTTTATGATATTTTAATTTAGATAATTTTGTCCACCTAGCATACATAAAATACATTGTGTTATGATATTCCAAAATAGGTAAATAAGTGAAAGTTCACCACCTGCCAATACCTCCACTTTGCGCAAGACCCCTTCTTCCCAGGCGTGCCTCACGTAACACATGAAACATGATATGCTGGTCATTAAAAAGAAGTAAAGTCACCAGTGTCAAACTATACATTAAATAACAGAGAAGCTTAATTGCTTTCTTCTTTTTAGATAAAAACAGACATAACTTAGAAGATCAAATATTTTTCTCAAGCCCCAGTAAAACATTTAGTTCATCTGCTGGCAGGGGTCCAGCAACAACATTCACAAGATAGATCATGACCACTGAAGGAACGTGAGTAAGATAAATGCAATTAAGATGCACTAAATTTTGAATTACCTGAGATTAGACTTATCTCCTTACAGATATTTCTGTTATCCTATTACATGGTTGTGTAGAAAAGAGTTAACATGGCAGGCCTGGGGGCTGTCCTGTTCACAAGATTGGCTCTTGAGTGACTTAGATCTGAGAACTTAGATTTCAGGAGTACGTTCACTTGCCTAGCTTGCTTGTATTAACAGTGTGGTTTATGCCAAATTCCTATTTTCCTTATGAGAGTCTTAAATTTGGAAGGTGCTAAGCAAAGGGTACCTCGAGACCAGCCTCCATTAAAAACCCTGGTTATTGGATTCTTAATAAGCTCACCTGGTGGAAAATATTGCATATATTCACAATTCATTGCTGGGGGAATCAAGCACATTCTGTTTGACTTCCTTGGGAAAGGACTCTTGGAAGTTAGTGCCTGTTTTCCCCTGTCTCTTCCCTTTTTGGCTTTTGCTTCGTATCAGCTTGCTGTGATGAATCATAGTCATAAGACTCAATACTAAGTCCCGTGAGTCCTAGTAGCAAACCAGTGAATCTGGAGATAATTATGAAAAAGTGATTTGGTAGATTTGACAGGAAGAAAAAGGCCACCAAATTTGTGCTCACTACATATTAATTTTTTGAATCTACTCACAACTTTGGTCAACTTTACAAACTTTAGTTAATATTATTAGTAATTGCAGATATATCTTTAAGTTGTTAAGGAAGTTAACAATCTGCTGTGCTACAGCAATCATCAAATGACATGTGTTCTACTTACACCACCACCACCAACTTGCTTTACGTTATAAATTTTATGTGTGCTAAGAACTGGGGATCTGGACCACTTGAATCCTGCTTTACACAAAATAGCGAAACCAAAATTGGTGAAGCAGGCTAATGAGATTTGAAATGTGACCAGTCAAAGTTTACCTAAAATAGTTGGGAAAGCAAAATGTCAATCCAACTCTGGTTTCTTCTTTCTATTTTGACATTTCTGCAATGACAAATAAGCCCAAGTTGCTCACCTAGAGGTGTGTCCATAGTAGTGTGTGCCTGAAGCACATTGGCAAGTAAAGTCCAAAATTTGAACACATCAGGAATAAAACTAGACATTTAAATACAGGATTCCATGTAATTTGGTAATCTCATGGTTGTGTGTATGAATTTGGTCAGAATTTTCAAAATACTTTTGAGTAATTTTGTTAATAAATTTCTTCTTTGTTTTCTCAACTCATTCACCTTTTAAATGCCATTGTCGTCTCTCTCTTCTCTCCTCACGCCTCTCTGAATTCCCCCCTTCTCTGATAATTTCCCTGCACTGTTGGCATGTCCACTGCCAACGTGCACAAGAGACATTTCCTGTGCTAGCCATTTCAGCCTTTCCAGCCAAGCTGTCAGCCATGCTATGTTTGTCCTTTTGACTTTCTCTTCCTTACATTTTAATTCATTAATCCTATTTTTTCTTGAAGACATTCAAGGTCTGTGGGATACTAGAAATTTAATTAATATTAAATTAATTATTTTTTTTTTTGAGACAGAGTCTCGCTCTGTTGCCCAGGCTGGAGTACGGTGGCACAATCTCGGCTCACTGTAACCTCTTCCTCCCAGGTTCATGCCATTCTCCTGCCTCAGCCTCCCGAGTAGCTGGGACTACAGGCACCCACCACCACACCCAGCTAATTTTTTGTATTTTTAGTAGAGACAGGGTTTCACCATGTTAGCTGGGATGGTCTCTATCTCCTGACCTCGTGATCTGCCCACCTCGGCCTCCCAAAGTGCTAGGATTACAGGCGTGAGCCACCGTGCCCAGCCCTATTAAATTAATTTCTATTCAAAATCAATGATTTTCTTCCTTTTAATGTATCCAGGGACCCTCAGCTTTCTGCAAAAATATCTCTGAAAAATAAAGATCTCACAAGATTAAAAACCAAGATTTTCATAAAAATTATGAGAACCCAGGGGAAAGTTTCTAAAAATTAAAAGGTATATGGAAATAAAATGAAAAATACATTGCATAACTTTTTTCACAATTGCATGATTTTGACCCACCTTTTGCTATATTAAAAAATAAACAAAGGATTGACAGTTTCTTACAAGTCACCTCATCCCTAACACCTTTTTTCCTCTGGTAGAAGACCCAGGCTTTATACTTAGAAGACAACCAGGGTCTCTGTCATCCACACATGGGATAATGTTCTGCATCTCCTCAACTAACTTTTCCCAGCATCATTTTAATTCTATACACTCCTTGAAAATAACAAACCATGACTGGGAGAAAATATTGTGTTCTAAGCTTTATAAATTCTTTGGAAGGTATTTATCACCAAAAAGATCATGTTTTGAAGACTGTCATTTATCATGTACATAATTAGGTTTTGGTATCCGAGGGGAGGCATTATTTTTATTCTTCAGAGATACTCTAGATGAATGGTTGCACAACACTGCAAAATCAGCTGAAAATCTCATCTTGTAGCTGTCAAAGTTATAATCACTACCAAATAGTATGGTAGTCATGTATGCCTTTTCTTATTTGAAAAATTGGGTGCTTGAGCTTTCTTTATTGAAAATAAAAGTTCTAACGTGACTACTATGTAAGGATTCTTCCTGGTCCGATTGCCAGTTGAGTGTAAGAAGATGAGTCATAATGCCCAGTATTTTTCTTAAATCTAAGAGGTTAGAGCAAATTTTGCTAAGCTTTTTCTGTAATGGATCAGTTAATAAAAGCTGTAGGCTTTGTGGCCCGTGTATCAACTCTGTTACTAGAATGCAAAGACAGCTATTGACAATATATAAATGAATGAGCATATTGTATTCTAATAAAACTTTATGGACACGGAAATTCAAATTTCATATAATTTTCATGTGTCATGAAATATAACCTTCTTTGATTTTTCAATCATTCAAAAATGTAAAAACCTGGCCGGGTGCAGTGGCTCACTTCTGTAATCCCAGCACTTTGGAAGACCAAGGCGGGAGGATCACCTGAGGTCAGGAGTTTGAGACCAGCCTAGCCAACATGGTGAAATCCCATCTCTACTAAAAATACAAAAATTTGCTGGGTGTGGTGGTGGGCACCTGTAATTCCAGCCACTTGGAAGGCTGAGGCAGGTGAATCACTTGAATCTGGGAGGCAGAGGTTGCAGTGAGCCGAGATTTTGCCACTGCATTCCAGCCTGGGTGACAAGAGTGAGACTCTGTCTCAAAAAAAAAAAAAAAAAAAAAAAAAGGAAAAACTTTTTCAGTTTGTGGGCCATAGAAAAATACATGTACAAATATACATTTACAGAGTCTTATCACATAGATAGTCTTATGATATCACAACTTAAAAATGCAATCCAAATTTAGTTTAAAAAGAGTATGATATTCAGAGTAAAGCCTGAAAACATTAACATTTTAACCTCTGAAGCATAAATTTTTAATAATTTTCATTTAGTCTTTTATACATTTTGATGGATTCTTTTCAAATGAGCTGAGGTGTGCTACTACTTTATTTCCAAAACAAAATTCAGCCTCAGTCACTGAGACATGAAAGGTTTAAATCGTCTACAATATCTAGTGTGTAACAATGCATCTTCATGCATTTTTTTAATAATGAACATATATTAACTTTCTGATTACAAAACAAAATATCTTAAAAATATTACCAAGACTGAAAGTGGTTTTTGTTCCTTCTAACATTTGATTTTAATAAGGCCTTATCGATGCTAATTGGCAAATGTTTTTGGCCCTAGGAATGGAAGGCAACTTAGCAAGAAGAGAGCAGACCTAGACCAACAGGCAAGCAAGCAAGGCACCCTCCTGGGATAGTAATTGATAGTCTCTAAAGACCACTAAAGTGTTCATGGGGCAAGTCAAAAACCCTAACTGGGTATGTAAAGATTAGCTTTGCTGTCATCACCAAAGTGATCACATTCTCTAGTAGACATTAATATCAAAATACAAACAAAATATCTATTAGCCGGAGTCAACCACACTCTCATTGAGAGTTTGGCCAAATCCAAATATTCTCCCTCTGGGGACAGTGGCATTCTGGATACCTCTTAGGGGTCCAGAGCCTGCCCACCTGACACAGGTAGAGGTCATGGCTTGGATGAAGCATTTGGATAAGTCTAGGTATTCCTCTAAATATACAACTTGGGCAAAAGATTATTTTAGTCTTTTTTACAATATATTTGAGAAAATAAATTTGATCTTAAAAAAAAAAGATCTTTGGAGCTTTTGAATTGTCAGAAATTTACATTCAAATGCAGACTACATGGAAATGCTTACACTGATAATATCTTCATTTTAGAGACCTGGTCTTTCTGATTCCAGGGAACTTTTGTTTTGTTGTTGTTGTTGTTGTTGTTGTTTTTTAAGGATGGAAATGTATATATTTCCAGTGATTTCTATTGTAAGAATCAACCATTTATTAGATTTCTGTGTTTTGTGCTTCGTTCCACTGTAGAAAGATCGTGGACTTTGAAGTCAATGAAACTTGTTTGAGCCTCAGCTCTTCAGGACTCTTCAGGCCTGTGGCATGTTGCTTCATATCACAAAGTCTGGTTTCCTTATCTTGAATTGTTGGTAGTAAAATCTGTTGGGGTTTGTGAAGATTAAGTCATGTAAACTCTATAGTAAATACGCTATATATGTTAATTCTCTCCTCCAATCTTCTGAAAAGACATTAAGAAAAATCATAATATTTAAAAATTATAGTTAACAAAAATACCTTAAAACATTATTTTTTATATTTATTTGGCCATACTTGCCAATACTCATCCATTATTATTCAGTTCAAACATACACTTGGGAAACTATACAACAGTATGGGAATTTTAAAACTTTATTGTATTTATGTTTAAATTAATGTATTCATTTTTTATTTGTATAAATTGAAGGGGTGCTAGTACAGTTTTGTTACATGGATACAGTGTGTGATGGTGAAGTCTTGACTTTTGGTGTAACCATTACCCAAATATTCCCATCATATAATTTCCCATGTTTTTCTTTTTTAACACAAATCTTAAAATAACTGCCCATAATGGAGATTAAAAATTTGTTAGACATGCACATATTTCTTGTATACATCTTTAAAAAATTGACAAAATGTGACAACTCATTTGAAATAAGAAATAAAGGAAGTTGATAAATGTTACTGCATTCATTTCAGATTTTGAGATTGCATTAATAGAAGAATGTTTCTGATAGAAATTGTAAAATTTGAAAAGCTTCACTTAGAAAAAAAGATAAATTTGATTTTGTTTTTGTTTATTTTTAATTATTTATTTTTTTTTTTAGAGACAGGATCTTGCTCTGTCACTCAGGCCTGAGTGCAGCAGTGTGATCATGGCTCACTGCAGCCTCGACTTCCTGACCTCAAGCAATTCTCTGCCTCAGCCTCCCAAAGTGCTGGAATTGTGGGCCTGAGCCACTGCACACTGCCTGAATGTTATTTTGAATAGAAATAGTCAAAGCACTGTTGGCCCTGTTAGGATATCTTAAAAAGAAATACTCTCAATTTGGTTGAAGTGTTGGGGTGAGAGAATTAAAGATGGCTAAGGAGAAGAAGTAGCTCATAACCTACAGAGAATTCAGGAAGAAGGAATTGAGGTTTTGCACTTGAGTAGGAGTCACTGGAGAAACCCAGAGGTAGAGGTTGAAATTTAGGAGGGAGCTCATAGATGAGGTATAAAGTAGCTTCTTCACTGCCCCATACTCAAGAGGGCAGATGTGCGAGAAGGACCCATTCCCTTGAGTCTGCAGCTACTTCCAGAGATTTCAGCTCTCAAATTCCTTCCAGATAGAAGCAACCTCTTACCAATCATTCCAAAAAAAATCCCTCAACAGTTTCGACTATTTGATAAACAGAAAGTACAACTAATTTTTAAATTAGTAGAAATAACCTTTCCTACCCACTTCTCCAAAATTAAGTGTAAGATAACTCCAAAAGTCATTTATTATTCTAAATTACATTTTCCTTGAGAACAACCTGGACATGAAATGGGTTTAGTTCATCTTTGTTCAATGGGTGTTGCTCACGTGTGATCCACAAATGAATCTTCGTTGAATGAATAACAGAGGTAGTGTTTTGTGGATCTATAGAAAACCATCAGGATCATGTCATAGAAACAGGGCATGTTGTTAATGCTGTATCTAGAAATGTTTTAATTTCAGGCAAGTCTTCTCCACTTCTGTCTGCTCTAACCTAGGGTTTCTTACCTCAGTACTACTTACACTTTGCGATGATGTCTCTTTTACAGGAGGCTGGCCAGTACCTTGCAGGATGGTTAGCTGCATCCATGGCCTCTGCCCACTGGATGACAATAGCGTCATCCCCTGTTGCGGCAACCAAAATGTCTCCAGGAATTTCCAAATATCTTCTGAGGACTTGGGGGCCGAGAAGCAAAACTCACACCAAAGTTACCCCAAGATCATAGCTGTAACACAGCTATGCAGTTACCCCAAGATCGTAGCCGTAACACAAACTAAAACCTTTGCAGCTATAGAGCAGAAATCATCAACCAAAAAGCCCACTGGTCCCATGGGGAGTGTGGCAATTGAGGGGTGTGGATCTCAGACATTCACTAGAGAGTTAACATTATGTTTAAAAAAGGAACTTGTTATTCAGGTATTCTTACTATGTGAGCAGAAACTTGTAATCCAGATGTATTTATGAAATTCCTAATATTTAAATTCTAACAGTTACTTCAAATTCTGATTGTAAGCTTGGTGTCTGCTACATCTATGAAAGTCAAACAAAATGCATGCATGGGCTGTCCTTAGAGCTTAGGCAGTTTTATTTCAAAGGACTGCCATAGAGATAAAAGACAGGGGTACTGCATATATCAGTGCTGCCAGTATCCCTGGATATTCTGATATTCCAGGAGGGAAATGTAGCCTTGCCTCCAACAATTAACTTACTGATCTGTCTAATCTTTCTTTCCATAATCACTATGCTGGGTAGAGGTAGAGACAGGAAATAATGAGATAAGTGTGAATGTAAAATTTAACTTTTGCCTTAGACATACATAACTGTTTTGTTTGTTTGTTGTTCTTTTTTTCAGTTTAAAGCTGTCTGTTTTAACTTCAAATTCCTTGGGGTAATTAGTCTTTCAAAAGACTTTTTTTCTTGTCTCCCTAATAGTACCCAGTCAGTGGAAAGTTACTTGGGCAGGCCCTTGGACAGCATGGGAGAGAGGTCCTCAGACCCTGTCTCCACCTTCAGGGCCTAGGACATTTATCATCTGGATCTTCCCAGCATCATCTGTCCCTGCTGCCAGCATTTTACTGGGACCCAGTCTGGAAATATTTATATTCCAAAACCACAGAGATCCATCCTCACAGTTCCTACAAGTCCTCCAGGACTTCAGCATCCCAGACTCATCACAGCTTCTTCTAAAATACAACTTAGCAGCTGTGTGGATGCCAGCACCTCTTTAACTGGCTTGTTATATTCCAGGCTGCACACTGGAGAGCTCAGTTACTCTTCACTGTGTTTGGGGCTCCACTTCTCTCGTTTCTGGGTTTCTATTTTCTGTACACCCAGCTCCATCCTACAACAAGGCCATGGGTGTTGGGTGTTAGGGGTTACTCAGGACCTATAAGTTCAATCTCTGTTCTCTCTCTCTCTCTCTCTCTCAATCTCTCCCTTCATTTTCTAGGAAACATCTCCACTTCTTCTAAAAAAAGGTGGATTCCTCTCATCATCTTCTCACTTCTATATATTTGTGACTTATAGAAGATCTTGACTTGCCAAAACATTGCATTTGTTATATAAAGCAAGAATTTTATCTAGTCAAATACTTTTCTGGCAAGAGACTCAAAGAAGATTGTCTTTGAAGCCCATATGCTTAATTAGTTCTTTTGTTCTGGTGGTATTCACCCTCCACAAAATTGGGTGAGGGCCATTGATCTGGGTTGTGGGAATTCCCAATGCAACAGCCTTCCATGGTATGGCAGCACATTTGCGGGCCTGTGCGTCTTTGAATCATTATTTTATATCTCCAGGCCTGTGAAACTTCAGATGAGTCACATAATCTCTTAGGCATTTGTTGTGAACGATTCTGAGTACTCCGTCAGTCAATGGCTCCTGATACAAACGGAAGCGCTGACGTTGCCCGCCACCCACACAGCAGGGGGATGGCTGGGGGGCTCCATCCTCGCATGGCATCTACACAACTGCGCTCACATCACCCTGGAGTCCAGGCATCTAATGCTTCAGAGGGAGCTGGAATTTCGTTTTTCTCTTTCAAACTTTCTAGTGATTTTCTTAAGAAATTTTAAAAGTAATTTTGTGTTGATATCACCTTGAGATACTAGGAAATCAGCGTTGCAAATGTTAATTTTTTTATTAACCTAATGCAATATTTTAAAATAATGGAAGTAAACTGCCACCTAAAAAGCTGTATTTTCTTGTGTTATTAAATAGTACTTTGCTAAGCGATTAGTGATAAATTAGCCAAAACAAAACAAAGCAGCCAAATACCCATTTCTGATAGCACCTATAATAAGCTGAAGTCGCAGTGGAGGGCAGGGCTTGGGCGAGGAGTGCAAGATGCTGCCCAGGAGCACTCAGAGACTCCAACTCTTCCCTCAGCCACATGTCTGTAGGTGTCGCCCCATCCTCTATCTCATCATCCAGGACATGCAACATTCATGTTACAAACGCTGATGCAGAACTCAGTAAATCCCTGGCGCTGTTCTAGGCATTCTGCAGTTTTCCTGACCAGCGTCTACTGCAGGCCCTGCTATCCTCCCCAGTTTAGAAGATAATAGGGCCTGCAGAATAGGTTTGACAGAAAGCAAGGTGGAGTATATGTCCAAGACCACCTCGTGCTACCCAAGTGTTGTACTTTCCTCTCACTAAGGATAACTCATCTTTTCTTAAGCCAAGGGTGGCCTGAGCGTGAGGCTGACTGGCTGAGCTCCAAAGCACTCACTGTGTCACCCAGCTGCTGCTGATGCCACACCCTCTGCAGACATTTAGGCTGGCTGAGCCCCTAGAGAGAGTGGTAAGACCCAATGCTCTTCCACAGTAGGATTGTGGGCTGTGCCTTAAAGCACTCCCAGGAGGCCAGAAGTGCATGGCAAGGGAAGAGTTTTGTGCTCCTGGAAACTCACACAGTGGCTTCTAAAACTCACTACCTGCTCTGTGACTGGACATAGGAGGAAGTAAAGGCCACTTCTGAATTCCCTGCACTTTGTTTATTTATTATTTATTTTCGATTCCGGAGTACATGTGTGGGTTTCTTACATGCATACGTTGCATGATGATGAGGTTTAGGATTCTAGTGTACCCATTATCCAAATAGTAAACATTTTAACCGAAAGGTAATTTTGCAACCCTCGTTCTCCTCCCACCTTCTCCCAATTTGGAGTCCCCAGTGTTTATTATTTCCATCTTTGTGTCCATGTGTACCCGTAGTTTAGCTCCCACTTATAAGTGAAAACACACAGTATTTAGTTTTCTGCTTCTGAGTTATTTCACTTAGGTTACAGCCTCCAGCTCCACCTGTGTTGCTGCAAAAAACATGATTTTGTTCATTTTTATGGCTGCATTGTATTCCATCATAGGTACCATGTTTTCTTTATCCAATCATCCCTTGATAGGCACCTAGGTTGATTCCATGAGTTTGCTACTGTGAATAGCACTGCACAAACATGTGAGTGCCGGCATATTTTTCATATAATGATTTCTTTTCTTTTGGGTAGATACCCAGTCGTGGAAATGCTGGATTGAATGGTAGTTTCAGTTTTATCTCTTAAAGAAAAAAAAAAAAGAAAAAAGATGTTAACATTCATGTGAAGAAAAGGGAACACTTATGTACTGTTGGTGGGAGTGCGAATTAGTACAGTCCCCAAACTTTGTACCAGGTTCCCTCAGGAGTGCTTTCTTTGGCCTTTCCCTACATCAGGTTTATGTCTTCATATTGAGAACTGCCTCTGAACTTCTTTTTAGTAAATAGAACGAAGTGCCATGGACGAACATGTCAGCTCCCCCTCCTAATCCCACCTGTACCCACCTCTAGCTATTTCCTGGCAGGCCTTCACAAAAACTTATTGTGTCACTCATTTTCTTCCTGAATTTTGCCACCAGAGGACACATAAAGGCAATTAAGAGTTTTCATTTTAATTTTTTTAATGCTAAAATTCTAGCTTTCTGTTGACGCCAGGTGAACAGCTGTTCACTCTTCATATTCAAAGATAAAATGAAGATATTTAATTTGTAGCGACATGATCACAGGTGGGACAAGGTCGGAGCCAAGAATATAGTGTATCAACCATGGGACAAAACGACTAAAGCCTCTTTTTTGTAGGGCCTTTGAGGGCCATTTGCAAAAAAAAAAAAAAAAAAATGCAGTCAATTTCACTTCTCTCAGCCATGAAGACTATAACTTTAAGCAAGTGATTGCTTGGTCAGATTTGTAGGAAGCCAAAGCTATTTTTTGTGAAACAGAAGAAATTGGGATGATGAGAGAGAAGGAATGACAAAAAAGTGAGTTAATTCTAAACAAGCTTTTATTTATAACTTATCTGCTTATAAAAGAAGAGGTGTCCTTGAAGGAGAACACTGGCTCATGGGAGCCCCTAGTAGGATAGAAATAGTGCAGTTTTAGAAAGAGGGGACTATCAACACTAGCTACCCAGGCACCATGATTCTCTACAGCCACACCACCTGTAATTTAGCAAATAGTGAGTAGAAGAGCTACCACAAGACTCTGGCTGTTCATCCTTCACACACGTACTAAAATATGCAATGAAAAAGAAGAACATCATTTATTCTTTTATGAGGTACAATTACAGAGCATCCTGGGTGATTGCATTGGAAGAAACTGCATATATCCTAATAAATGTATTTCCTTATATTCAATTCAGAGGAAAGCTAGCCTGGAAGACTGCCCTTGTTTAAAAGCTAAACAAAACAAGCTGTTAACCTTGGAAAAACCTTCATTCTGGGCCCAAATTCAAAATGTTCACAAAAGTTCTGCTTAGCCAGTGTTAATTATTAAGTTAAAAAAAATCACAGGAGGCTAATGTTTTTTGTTGAATATATTGGTTTAAAAGATGATCAGATATTTTTTATTGAGTATATGTCTGTGTCATAGGTAGATTCAGTTTTGAACATAAAAACATTTTAAAGGCACAGATGTCCAATGGTATATTGAGATGTGAATTTTCTAATACTGGTGCACAGGTTAGCATAGGTTTTTGCAAAGATATGTATGTTCCATAATACAGTGAAAAATAAAATAAAATAACGTATGGTGAATGCAAATTTCTAATGATGTTCAATATATTTAACTCAGACTATTATTCTGAGAATATGTCAACATTTTGCAAAACACTCAGTTGCAGAGAATTGCTTTATGAACTATGACATAGACACATGGTATACAGTACTTGTGATATGGGCTGATTTCAGTATATCATGAGATGCGTGCCTAAATTTGCATATAGATTGTGACTTCATTACAAGATTTTGCCAATGTTAAACTTTCTTATTTTACTAACTGTTCTGTGGTGTGTAGTAATTCAGGACTTTGGAATTATTATGTATTAGTTTAAAATATGTGAGATTGTTAAAATTTGAAAATCATTTTTCTTTATTTCAAAATTGAAATAAAATTAGAAAATGTATTTAAAATATTGTAACTTAAAAACTAATAATTTTAATATGAAAAATTTAAGCTAGGAAGATATTAATTTGAAAAAAGCAAAAAATAATATAATTGTGAAAAATCAAATCATTTGCATATCTAAACATTGGGAAGGGTTAAATAAACTTAACTTTATTCAGGTATATGTTATTAGGATTTTGTGAAACATGGCAAAAACATGTTTGTTTTTATTTTATGGAAAAAGCAAAATACAGCTTGCTTTAGTATATATTTAAAAAAGCGAATTCTAGGAATAAGAAAAAAGTGATTAGAGCACAGCAGATTACAAATAGTGGTTTTCCTCAAGAATTACAAAATACATTTCAAAATTTAATTTCCAAATACATGACAAAATTTTAAATATGTTAAAAATGTCTCTTAGTGGAAATAGTGGGCTAGGTATTTTCTGGTTCACAGGGAAGCTCTAAGTTAATTGATGAGAGGAGCTTTCTTGGATGGCTAGTTTTCTCCCTTCTGATGCTGAATTTGGCTTACAAAGTAATATCGCCTGAGATTTGAAGACACCCTCTTTAGTGGAAGTGCGCTGCAGTGAGGACAATTTTCTGGGATGGCGAGGTCCCATGAAGAAATGTCTCTTTCTGAAACTTTCCTTGCTTGCTGAGCCCACAGCCCACCCACTGCCTTCTCTCTTAGGACCCCAAACAGGGGAAGTACATGGACAAAAGAACTGCAAATGCTCTCATTTCCATATCACCAAGGTCGTCATGTCATTTTAACAGTGACATAGCAAAAGACGTTTCCACACTCTATTAGGTGATCCAAATAATCACCTCTTTATAGCTTGATTTACTGAATTATATACAAAAGTAATTCAAAGCAGAAACAATTTTCATGCACTTAACCTTGATTTCCTTATTTTTCACTTGTAAAGACATCTCAATTACTTCCGACCAAAAAATCAAAACCAAAAAGCAATAAAGAGCTTCTCATAAAAAAATTCAAAAGCTTCATTGAAATAAAATTGTATTCCTGAAAGCTAAAGCTAAACCAAAAACAACTTGTTGGAATAAACGTAGGAGAGAGACTAATATCAGAATTATTTTCCTTAATCCTATTGTCTAACTCCAGTGATCTCTCTCTTTCTGTATCTAGTGTGTGTGTGTGTGTGTGTCTATATGTGTTGTGTGTGACTGTGTGTGTGTGTGTGTGTGTGTGTGTGTGTGATCTTTCAGATGGGCATTGCAGTGGCTGGGTCAAGCAGGTTAGCTAACTCTCTTTAAAACCACCTGCAGCAGGCCTGGCGCGGTGGCTCACGCCAACAATCCCAGCACTTTGGGAGGCCGAGGCAGGCCAATTACGAGGTGAAGAGATCAAGACCATCCTGGCTAACATGGTGAAACCCCTGTATCTACTAAAAATGCAAAAAATTAGCCGGGTGTGGTGGCGGGCACCTGTAGTCCCCGCTACTTGAGAGGCTGAGGGAGGAGAATAGTTTGAACCCGAGAGGCGGAGGTTGCAGTGAGCCGAGATCAAAACACTGCACTCCAGCCTGGGCAACAGAGTGAGACTCTGTCTCAAACAACAACAACAACAACAACAACAAAAAGAGCACCTGCAGTGTCACACCGGAAATCCATGAATGGAAAATGGAAAGACACTGCTGTCCCCTAAAAATGTTTAAAAGGCAAGTGGCACAAATGAAAATAACAAAGCAGTCCTGTTTTTGAAGTCTTTCAGGAGAATAGAAAGTAAAAAGGCCATTGCTACCATATCAGGTGCAGAAGTGACAAAATAAACCTTCCAGCACTAGAGGATGCACTATGGGAAGCTCCAATGTGATGTGTCTCTTGCGAGGGCTGCTGCATGCCCCACTACTGAGATGCTTATTGATGGTTGTACCAAAGGGGATGTACAGGCAGCTGTGGACAAGGAAAGGCTGGCTTTTGCCACAGCCTCTTTCAGTTTCGATTATGGTGGAAAGCTGTACCACCTGTCCCACCCACAATTAAGAAAGAGTCTGGGGTGCGAGGGTATGATTCATAGAAACCAAACTAGAAATGATAACAGTAATTTAGCAGGGAATAAGAGAATAGCAAGTTCAAAGACAAATTCAGAGGAGGCCCAGAATGTGTGCAATATTTATGCAAGCATATAGCAACAATATTTATTACCTCCCTGGGTAGATGCTATTTGTGGCAATTGTAATACCAGTAAGTACAAATATTTAACTAAAATTTACAAGTGTTTAGACTTAGTATTTAACATGTATGTGTGTGTGCGTGTGTGTGTACATATATATAACGTTTTAAGTTAAAATGCCATGTTAATCCATTTTAAAGTCAATCACAAGCAGCTTTTTTCATATAAAATCTCTGGAATTTATTATAAACATGTTTTGTCTATGAGGAGCATTACTCTTGAATTATATAAATGTATGGAATTTCTAGGTAGAAGCATAGTATTTCATATTTTAGAGAAGCAAATGAAAAGTAACTCTAAAAGAAAACATTCAGTAAAATGAAATCCTACCTACACCACCAGCCCAAAGCCAACCCTTACTAGTACCTTAATGCAATTAAATCCAAGAATCTCTATCCTAAAATAAGTAAATAAGCTCATCTCTTGATTTTGAATCAACTCTCGCCTGGGTGCTCCTCCCCAGGTTGATTTCTTCTTCTCAGAAGCACAGTCGTCATGCCTTCACCTCTCATTCACATCTCAGTCCCATTCAATTTCTATTTCTGTCACTACCACTCTCTTGAAACGTACTTTGTTAAATCATCAATTATACTACGAATAATGAATAACAGAACCAACAGAAATATTGTTACATTATCATTATTATCATCATTATGGCTTATTTATTCTCAACTAAGTAATATGCTAAGTGCTTTACATTCCTGTTGTAATTTAGTTTTCATAATACCACTGTAAGGTACATTGGAGGATGGGGTCTGGGGAGAGCATTAGGGAAAAGAGCTAATGCATGCTGGGCTTAATACCTAGGTGACAGGTTGATAGGTACAGCAAACCACTATGGCACACGTTTACTATGTAACAAACTTGCACATCCTGCACATGTATCCCGGAACGTTAAAAAATATATATAGTTTACTCATGAATAAATGATGCTTAAGGAGAATTCTTAGGCCAGTGAAGGTATTTTGTACTGTAATGATACTATAATGGTGGATACATGTCTTTATACATTTGTACAAACCCAGGAAATGTACATGGCCAATATTTAAACCTGTGCACCATTTGGAGTAGTCGGGACTATTTTTAAAATACCTACATCCTATTCCTGATGATCTTGATGTAATTGCTCTGAGGAAATTGTGTTAGCTTTTTCTTTGAGTTCCTTATTGACATTGCGAGGTCAAAAGGGTTATCTGTTTGGGTTTGCCACTAGAAAACATACAGCTAATTTTGTGACCTACCTGTAGCAAGGTATGAAATTTGTGTGATATTCATCTTAAAAAATTAATTTAGAATAGTTTTATATTTACAAAAATTATGAATATAGTAGGGAAATTTCTATAAACCCAAACCTAGTTTTCCTTGTTATTAAGACATAATATATAACAATTAATAAACCAGTATTTATACTTTATTAATAAAAATCCACACTTTATTCCAATTTCCTTAGGTTTTACTTAATTTTCTTTTTCATGCTAATGTCCCATCCAGGATATCACATTGCTTTTAGTGGTCATTGCTTAACAGGCTCATTTGGGATATGATAGTTTTTTTCAAACTTTTCTTATTTTTTTACTACCTTCATAATTCTGAAAAGTACTGAGTAGGTGTTTAAAGAGTATTCTTCCTTTGGTATTTTTCTGATATTTTCTCATAATAATACTGGATTTATGGGTTTTATGGAGAATAGCCAGAGAGGTACAGTGTCACTTTCATCACATCATATCAAAGGTAAATACTATCAACATGATTTCTAACTGTTGATGTTGACCTTGATCAACTGGAAAGGGTAGCATTGATCAGGCTTCTCCACATTGAAATTACTCTTTTTTTTCTCTCGTATTTTAATTTTGTAAGAAAGTTACTATGCTTATTTTACACATAAAGAGTGGGAAATTATGCTCTGCCTCACTGAAGGCAGATAATCTACAGAAACTCTTTGAAATCCTTCTGCAAGAGAGATATGTTTATTCCTCTCTAATATTTATTCAATCATTAATTTATATCAGTATGGACTTGTGAGTATTTATTTTATGATTTCTGTATTTCATTCCCAAATTGCTCTTATCTTGTCCACTAGGAACTCTTTCAGTTAACCTGTGTGTCCCTTCGGTGTATTGCTGTCATTATGTTTGTTTATTACTCAGTATTTTATTACTTTCTGATATGATAGGGTGCTTCAAGTTTATCTTGCAAATTTTCTGCCCAAGTCCTAGAATGAGCCATTTCTCCATGAAAACACTGTGGTGTTTTGTTTTGTTGTTGTTGTTGAATACTATTGGACACAAAGATCTGTGTAGTAGATGTGCTGATTGTTATTTGGGTGTCAGTGCTTCTAGGCCCTCTAAACTAATAGAGAAAGGGAATATATGTGTGTATACACACTGATGTCTTTACACATATCTGTAAATCTTTCTGTAAGTAAATATCTGCATCTATATTAAGCTGAAGATGAGTTCCTTTTGACACGTCAAATTATAATCCATTAACCCATGAATCATCCCAGTCTCCACCACTTGTTTATGACTTTTCATTCCATGGTGAGAAAACTGGTTCCCACCATCCACAGAACTCAGTACTCTCACTGAATTGTTTAATTATGTATATATTAATTTTCCAAATTATATGGCCAGGAATAAAAGGGCTTTCTAATCTGGCTCTTACCTCCTTTCTTCAACTTCATGTTTTTCTATTTGAGGCTCACAGAATCTTATCTTCTAGAAATATTTACAATAAACTCATTTTAACCTATACAATGAACATACTCGTTGCTTCCCTATGTACCTTCCAAATTTCTATTAACCAAAAAAAGCTTATCTCAAATATTGTTGCCTCTGAAAAGTCTTCCTTCAATTCACAGGCAAAGTCAGTTCCTCACCTCTTCCATTATCTTAACATTGTGGCTATTTTCCTAAAATGACGTGATTCATATTAGTTCAATGGATATACATTAAATCATTCAATATTTGACATATGAGTAATTCAACTTTCAATTTTTAATTTTGTATATATTTTTCTGAAAAAGACTCTTTTTTGAGGGGAGCACAATATTTACATCAATATATCACTAACTAAAGTTTAATGATTGTATAGTATACTGTATATTGCAGAATAAATGATATTTATTCGACATATTTTGAAAAGTTGAAGGATTAAATTCAACTCAGATTCTATTATAAAAAATTGGAAACAGTGAATTAATATCTTACACACAGCCACAGAACATTTTCCAAAGCCACAATTAAATTTAACTGCTTTACTCTTTTTAGTTCTTTGACTAGATAGATTAGAAAATCTATATTTTCCTTCATAGGGTTTTCGTAAGAGATTCAAGTACTTGAATTTCAGGGTTATCAAGTTGAATAAAATGCAATAATTTATTCAAATGAGAAAATAAGATTCATTTGTATGATTTAAAATAAATGAAAATGGCTGATTCTTTTTAATATATCAAATAATTTGAAAATTAAGTTTTCTAATTTAAGGATCATACTTCATAAAATATGCATAATTTTCTTTTTAAATAGTGTACCTTAAAAGATTTTCTCCATGCTCTTTCAAACAGTGTCAGCAAGTAATATTCACTTATATAGAAACTCCTTAAATACCGAGCACTTCAAAGATAAATCATGACATGAAGCATCTAAAGGCTCGATGTGAAATTATGCAGTTCTATATTTAACATATCTGTAATTGTCAGTGTTCCTTATGAAATCATTTTTATACTGCCATAGGAAAAGATGGCCCTCATACAAAAACCTTGAGAGAGTATATATCATAATAAAGTCCATTGGTTATCTTAGATCTTACATAGAATAATCTATGCATACACTTACTTGGTTTAAGAAAGAGACACTTGAAAATAACATTTTATGGTACAACTTGTTTAATTATTACTTAAAGCTTCATTAAGTATCTAAAGTTAGATTACTGGTGAAATAGACTCTGGAATATTTTTGCATGCAGGAGCTTATAGCTGATGGCCCCTCAAATCAACATCTGGTTGAAGTGGAGGAAGCAAGAGTGGACAACTGTGGTAGATGATCAACAAAGGTCTCAGCCAGTGGGAGTGAGTGCTCTGCAGCTGGGCTCTGCACATGGGAAAAAGGGAGACTTTCAGATAGGTGGTGGGACTTCTCATTGAGAGGGCTGCCTGTGTGCATGCGTATTTGTGTGTGTCTGTGTGTGTGTGTCTTTACACATATCTGTAAATCTTTCTGTAAGTAAATATCTGCATCTATATTAAGCTGAAGATGAGTTCCTTTTGACACGTCAAATTATAATCCATTAACCCATGAATCATCCCAGTCTCCACCACTTGTTTATGAATTTTCATTCCATGGTGAGAAAACTGGTTCCCACCATCCACAAAACTCAGTACTCTCACTGAATTATTTAATTAAGTATATATTAATTTTCCAAATTATATGGCCAGGAATAAAAGGGCTTTCTAATCTGGCACAATCTCAGCTCACTGCATCCTCAGCCTACTAGGCTCAAGTCATCCTCCCAGCCTCCCAAGTAGCTGGAACCACAGGCACATGCCACCATGCCTGGCCTTTTTTTTTTTTTTTTTTTGTATTTTTGGTAGAGATGGTGTTTTGCCATGTTGTTCAGGTTGGTCTTCAACTCCTGAGCTTAGGTGATCTGTGGGCCTCAGCCTCTCAAAATGGTGGGATTACACGCATGGGCCACTGCACCTCTCTAAATATGTTAAACTCTTAGAGCCACAGTTCTTCAAGTGAAAACAGAATAAATCCATCTATCTCACAGAGTTGCAAAGATCAAATAAGTTGATGTATATAAAACGCTAGCAAAATCCTCATTCCATAGAAGAATTCAATAAATAGTCTAACGTGTGATATGGATGATATACACTCTGAATGCCTGCATATCTGCAAATATCTCTCCAGTCACAACAGGGATGATATCTTGCCTGTGTATATCATTTGTAGTTTCAGGTCTCTATTCTCACTATTCTGTAGATAATATTTCAATCTTTCGGCTCCTGACATTTCAGATGAGAACACAGACACCTGTCTAATTTTTCCCATAATACATAGTATGTTCTTTCTAAGATTATCTGCAGAATGTTATCTTTATTTTTGAAATTCATGAACTTGAGAAGATGTAGAAATCATGCATGGTATGCCATGGTGATTTTCTCTTCTAATCAGTCTTCTCCAAAACACTTGGTGAACTCTTTGAATCTGAAATAGTGTTTCTTCAGCTCAGGAAAATTACATTATTGATTTAATCATTTTTCACCCTATCAGTCCCTTTTATACCTAGATCTCTCACTTACATATAGGATTTTGTGAACCTATTGTAGTGAGTTTTTCTTGTAATTTTTCCCTGGGCTCAGGGATAACTCTTCATCTTGATCTTCTAAGACATTAATCTGCACCTAAGTAATCATCTTTGAGTAGATTATATCTCCTGATTTTATATGTTAAATTGGAAGACTCGCTTGCCACTTTTTAAAATAATACTGTGTATCTCAAGTACTCTCATTATGTTATTAAATTTTCAGAGTCACATTTATTTTTTGAGTCATATTTCACCAAGAATCTCTACTTTTTTGGACATCTCTTCTATTTCTTCTTCTTCTGCCTGGTTTCTGGGTTCCCATATATGTGTTGTTAGATTATTTTTGTATGTCCCCTGGCTAGGAGTAAATCAGTGGTGCACCAAATCAGCAGTCTTAAATGTGAATGAAAATAAAGAGGCTTGTGTTAATCTGGCCGCTGTGAGAAGCAGATGCCAATATGAGCCCCAACATGTTCGAGAGATGTATCAAAGGAAGTGCCTGCGAGATAAGACGGTGTAGGAGTCAGAGGAGGGCAGAGGAAGGCAGTCCCACTGACTCAGCAGGATGCAGATCCGCCCTTGAAGAAAACTACGAAGATAGGGAGGTTGTATGGAAGATTCCTAGACTGTGGTACAGGTATAAGGATGTTTGATAAGGTTGGTGCAAATTGCTTAGCCCAAAATCTCCCATCAGATGAGACCCTGTCTCCCAGGAAGCAGCCTGCCTTAGTATTTCTGCCACCTCAATATCCAGTCATTGGCTGGGAGCAACCCATGGGGGCTGGGCTCTACAGGAAACCATGGTGATGAATTTTATACTGTGTGCGCTCCAGGCATTGGTCAATTGTGAGTCCCAAAATATAATTTCTGAGAAGTGAATTTCATTACTTACATTTTTTTTTTGGACAGGGTCCACTCTGTCACTCAAGGTGGACTGCAGTGTGCTATCACCACTCATTGGAGTCTTCACCTCCTGGGCTAAGATGAGCCCCCCACCTCAGCCTCCCAAATAGCTGGGACCACAGGCACACACCACCACGCCCGGCTAATTTTTGTACTTTTTGTAGACACGGGGTCTCACCTGTTGCCCAGGCTGGACTCAAACTCTTGGGCTCAAATGATTCTCCCCCTTCCGGCTCCAAGAATGCTTGGATTACAGGCGCAAACCACTGCTCCTGGCCCTGCAAATTATTTTGCACCTAAAAATTATATTCCCCATTAGACTTGCTGAGCCTATTCTCCCTGGTCTCCTTGAACACTCAGTTGCCTGTTCATCTTCCTCTAGATTTCAGGGGCCAGGGAGACCAATCACAGAAGCATGTGTGCATGCCAGTTCAAACAGCTGCAGCTGCAGAGCCTCCTCGGGCGCACTGACACCCAGCTGACGGCTGCTACTTCCTGTATCCTGTGCTTGCCCTAGGAAGGGCAGAAATCTGAGTTACGGCTAGTCGAATACAGACGTAGTCATGATACAGCCATCTTAGAATTTCTATTGCCTCAAGGATGACTTCGTTTCCGTCTTTTTAAAATACGAAATTTTTGAAGGTGAGGACTGTGGTTTACTATTTTTTTTTTTATTGCTTAAAAAAATATTTTATTTTAGATACAGTGAGTAGTTAGACCCACCTTAACTTTTTAACGGCCTTGTAAGGGAAAACTGACATAAGTGCCAACATCTGTTGCAATGCCTCTAAATCAATGTTCTTGAGGGAAAAATTATTTAATAGAATGTAAGAGTAACTTAGGCTTACTTTACTGAACTTGTATTCTGGTAGCTTTATTTGATATTTCTGTTTCGGGGTGTTTTTTGTTGTTGTTGCTGTTCTGTTTTTTTATTTGTTTTTTAGTTGACTCAGGGACTATAACCCATATACCCAGATGATCAATAATTTCATAGTACAGAAATTATTGTTCACACATTGCAGAATAGGATTTAAGAGAGTTTCAAAACAATTTATATACAATATTTTTGAATTGCAAAAAATTAATTTTGTGCCTTCATCATAGAAAATACTATTGCTTTTAAAAAGTCTTAACTAATTTTGCTTTCTAAATAAATTTTGCACAAATACCACCACTCTACTAGATAACAATTATTATCCCAGTTGGCTGTAGGAAAGTTTACTTGTGTGAAAATTAATCACTACAAATTAGATTTCAGGTATTTCAGAGAAGAACAAAACCTTGAGTTATGTTTATTTGACAATGTGAATGGAGCAGGTTGATAATCCAGGGCAGATTCTCGTAATAGTCTAATAAATAAGAACATAGAAAGCCTCAAAATAGCTTAAAGTTCTAGAATTACTCTGAAAATACCTTGGTTGTGTTTTGTCTCATTTTTCCACTATGAAAATAGGAATGACCGCAATACTCCTCTGTTATAAAATGCTCTAAGGAAAAAAACCTTTTTCTATGACCTTCACATGGTCTCAATTCCCCAGTATTCTTCACTACACATCTTGCTAAACCACAGTTCTTCAAACCAACACTACTAAACCACAAGAACAATTCCTGTCTCTTTCATATTTAGATCATATGCGGATAGCTGTTCCTGAAACTAGCTGAGATTCGGTTGACGCCTCTTGCTAAAGCCCTGTGAAGGCTCCACTTTTCTTTCCTAAGGTAGCACACTCCTTTGGAGAGTTTTTTATGTTGATGCGTGCTTGCAGGTGATCTGGTTGCTTTTCTCTAACAGTTTTAGCGACATGACTGGGAACATAAATCAACCTTTTGTCCCTCCTCTGCATTCACTTTGACAAGAGTAGAGTCCCTGTGAGCAGAGAGCTAAGTCATGCTCCTGTCATGTTCTCCTCCCCAGATTAAGTACTATATATTCTTTACTTTTCCTCCTGTCTGCAGAAAATATTTATTTCAATTTGTTTCACTACTCAGATATCTGACCAGCATGGTGAAATCATGATTGGTTCTGAGATTTTGAAGGTCTGAATATCTATGATTTTATTGCTCCCAACATTTGAATACGAGCAATAGCAAGTCTCTCAGCCTCCAGATAGTTGTCAGAATTCTTATATGTATAATTGTTACTGTATCAATAGCATCAGACATTTGAAGTTCTGGCAGAATTTATTTTAATTTCAAAGTTATTTTGTAAAACTGTGGATTTACATGCTGTCATAAGAAATAACATGAAGAAATTCAGTTCACTTTTTATTCATTTTTTTCCTAAAGGTAATATCTTGTAAAACTATAGTACAATATAGAAACTATGATATCTATATTGGTAAAATCAATTTATTGTATTCATACTTCTCCAGTTTTACTTGTATTCATTTGTGTGTGTATTTAGCTCTATGTGATTTTATTACCTGTGTACATGTGTTTGTCCACCAAAGAGTGAAGGCACAGAACAGTTTCATTGCAAGGATTCCCTTTATAATCACATCAGTCTTCTCCAAGCCTTCCCAGTCACTAAGTCCTGGCTAACACCAATTTTTTCTCCATTTCTAAAATATTGGCCTTTTAAAAATGTTACACAAATAGAATTACATAGTATTAACCATTTTAGATTGGCTTTTTTCATTCAGTGTGTATCTCTGGAGATTCATGAAAGTTTTTCTGTATTCCTTTTTATTACTGAATAGTAATCCGTGGTATGGGTGCACCGCAGTTTGTTAATTCATCTGTTGAGAACATCAGACTTTTTTCTACTTTGTGTTTATGGTAAAAAAAAAAACAAAAATAAAAACAAATAAACATGCTGGTATAAATATTTGTGTCTAGACTTATTGTGAAGATAAGTTTTTATTTATCTGAGATAAAAGCTTTCAGAAAATCATCGTCATATGATAAATATACATTTAGATTTTAAGAGCCAAATTGCTTTCTAGAGTGGCTGTACCATTTTGTATTTTTATGAGCAATGAGTGATCCACTTTCTCCACATCCTTGCCTGCATATAGTGGCAACATAAAATATATATATATTGTAATTTTAGCCATTCTTATAGGTGTGTTATAATTTCTCATTGTGACTTTAATTTTCATTTATCTGATAGTTAATATTGATTTCATGTGCTGATTTGCCATCATTAGATAGATAGATATTCTGAAATATCTATCTATGTCTTTTGTTCATTTTCTAATTGCATTGTTTGTATTTTTACTGTTGACTTTTGAAATTCTTCATATATGCTAAATACTAAGCTTTTGAATAGACACCCACACTCAGTATGCAAATATTTTCTCCCATTGTGTGGCTTGTATTTTTATCCTCTTAACAGAGTCTTTTATGGAACAAAATTTTACTTTCCATACAGTCTAATTTAACATTTTTTTCATATAATAGATTTTTTTAACAGAAATATCATGGAAAGAGACAGCTAAGAAGAACCACGTTGAGATCAATGTCACTCTTGGAGATTGAGAAGGCCGTGTGTGTGTGTGTGTGTGTGTGTGTGTGTGTACAAGTGCTGGGTTGTGTGCACTCAGCAGCAAACAGAGCAGGCTATGTGCAGGCTTGCAAGCATTCCGCAAGCTGCACACAGATTTTTTGATGCAGAGCAAAGGCATCTTTCACACAATGGGCTTAGGTACAACTTCCAACCACACACTGGCTGAATAAGCTATTCAGACTCAACAATTTAATTTCTAGGTATGTACCAAACAGAAGTGAAAACATAGGTCCTTACAATAACTGGTAAACACATATTCACAGCAGCGTGAGTCCTAATTGACACAGAGTGGAAACAGCAAAAATGTCTTTGAACTAATGAAAGGATTAAAAAAATGTGGCATATCTATACAATGGAATATTATTAGGCAATAAAAATGAATGATGTACTAATGTGTACCACTACATGGATGAACAATGAAAGCTTTATGCTAAGTGAAAGAAGCTAGTCACAAAACAACATGTATTGTATAATTTCATTTATATAAAATGTCCAGAAAGTGTCAATCGGTAGAGGACTTCAAGAGGTAAACTAATTAATAATTATCTTTTTTTTTTGAGACAGAGTCTCGCTCTGTCGCCCAGGCTGGAGAGCAGTGGCGTGATCTCAGCTCACTGCAATCGCTGCCTCCCAGGTTCATGTGATTCCCTTGCCTCAGCCTCTCGAGTAGCTGGGACTACAGGCGCGTGCCACCACACCCGGCTGATGTTTTGTATATTTAGTAGAGATGGGGTTTCACCATGTTAGCCAAGATGGTCTCGATCTCCTGACCTCGTGATCCACCCACCTGGGCCTCCCAAAAGTGCTGAGATTACAGACCTGAGCCACCGCGTCCGGCCTAATTGGCCTAATTATCTATTTTATAAATATACAAACACGACTCTAGAAGAAGCGGAGACTTTATTTCTCATATTCTCATTTTCTCTTCTAATTTCTTTTGAATGAATGAAAGCTCAAAACCGAGTTTTGTGTTTTGTCTGTATAATCCCCAAGTCCCCATGCAATATCATGCTTTATCCAATGTAATACAGACTCCTAAATAAGCTCTTCTTTCAAGGTGTTTATTTAAATCCAGTTACAGTAAACTTCCATAGATGCTCAGTTTTTTCATTCAATTAATATGGTGTTATATTAAATATAACTAAATGGACTAAATAAATGTCAGGACCCAGAAATCTTATTAAATAGAGATTTTCACTCTAATCTTTGAAAAAATAATATCTACTCATTCTCTAAGAGTGCTCTTAGCTTACTAAAATCCATCTCACTTCTGAGAAATCCAGACATCCAAACCCCCTAGATATGTGAATGATTCACATTCCACACAAAATTATTTTTCTCTTGCCACCCCACTCATAAATTTCCTTTTCTGAGTATACTATAACCCAAGAAGATTTTGTCAAACTTTGTTCATATCACAAAAATAATAGTTTTTACTGGTTTTTAAAATTTAAAATATTATAATGTTGAATACACTTCCTCCAAATGACAATAGTCTCTAAAAATATTATCCAATTCACCTGCCCAATAATTGCCATTGTTGAAATTTGCACATATTTACACACACACACACACACACACACGTCTTATTTTAAGCAACAATATTTTAAATCCCCCTCTGGACTGTAGTGAGGTTTTCTGTTTTTTTTGTTTTGTTTTGTTATTTATTTATGTATGTTTTTTACCTAAATACTTTAAAAGTTAACTATAGCATTTTACTTGCTTTTTTTTTACGTTCCTACTCTTTGTGGATATATCACACATCACAGAATTATTTCTTTATTGACAGCCATTTATATTAATTCCATTATTTTCCTATTCCAAGCAATATTATAAAAATATTATTGGGGTTACATATTTTTAAGTACAATCCCTGTGATTGCTTTCAGGAAAAACAAAACAACAACAAAAATGATAAAAACAAAAAACAGAATAGGCCAGGTAAAGTGGCTCACACCTATAATCTCAGCACTTTAGGAGGCTGAGGCAGACAGATCTCTTGAGCCCAGGGGTTCCAGACCAGGCTGAGCAACATGGAGAAACCCCATCTCTAAAAAAAAATACCAAAATTAGCCAGGGCGATGGAGGGTGCCTGTAGACCCAGCAACTCAGGAGGCGGAGGTGGGAGGATTGCCTGGACCCAAGAGGTCAAGGCTGCAGTGAGCCAAGATCAAACCACTGTACTCCAGCCTCGGTGACAGAGGAATGCCCTGTCTCAAAAACAACAACCATAAACAAACAAACAAACAAAAACAGAATTAGAAAAATGAAACACCCGGGTAAAAGTCTTTTTGAACTGGGTAAGTTCATATCTGGTGAAACAAAGACAGCCTTGCAAGTGAATCTTCCAGGGAACCACCTGATAGGTCAAGGGAGGACAGTTATCTGAGAGGGAAGCTGGGAAGATGCCCCAGCCACGTCCTGCTCCCGCAGTTGACTGCTAGACTGGTGGTGCTGACTTTGACTTCAGGACTTTCGGTTTTTCAAGTCTAGAGACAGGTATTGGCCAACTCAAAAAGTCACATACCTCCCTGTTCTCATCAAGAATCGCTGCTTTTTCTGAATAACAGTCTGGGTTTAATTTCCAGAGCCTGCAAATGTTGATGCTGCCAGTTTTTGGCGTTTTTGTTGTTGTTTTTTCTTTTGCGGAGGATAGGATTTTGCAATCCTTGCCCTGGGATTTTCCCTGACATCTGAAAACAAACTGATCTTTATATGACTCTGGTACTGTAGTGTCACTATAGTCATTGTTACCTTTCATAGATATTTTGTATTTTCTTACAATTTCTACATTGATGATACTTTCATCTGCAAATAATGATACTTTTAGCTTTTGTCCTAAATTGTAATCCTTTATTTTTCTTTTTTTTGCATTGTTACACTGCCTGGGACGTCCAGAACAGTGTTGAAGGAAAGTGATAAGAGAAAATAACATTGGTTTTTCTCCAATTTCAGGAAGAAAGCACTTTCCCTATTAAGGATGTTACCAACTGCAAGTTTTCATCAATGCTATTTATCAGGTTGATAAAAGTTTCTTTTTATGCCCAGTGTACTCAGTTTTAATTGTATTATGGGTAACCATTAAATTTTTCCAAAACCCTTTGTTCACATTTCTTTATATCCAGAGTCAGCAAACTTCTTCTGTAAAGGTCCAGAAAGAAATTACTTTAATGTTTCCAGGTAATACAATCTCTGTCATCCTCTGTCATGACAACTCAACACTGATTTTGTAACACAAAAGCACCAAAGACCATAGAAAACCAATAGATGTGGCTTTGTAACGTTTATTACACATGTGGTAGGCTAAATATTGTCTACATTTTGGTTGGCCAATCTAAGATAAAGATAATCATGTGATTTTTCTTTTTTTTCTTTTCTTTCTTTTCTCTTTCTTTTTTTTTTTTTTTTGTGATGTAGTTTCACTCTTGTTGCCCAGGCTGGAGTACAATGGCGCAATCTTGGCTCACCACAACTTTGACCTCCCAGGTTCAAGCAATTCTCCTGCCTCAGCCTCCTGAGTAGCTGGGATTACAGGCATGCACCACCACGCCCGGCTAATTTTCTAATTTTAGTAGAGATGTGGTTTCTCCATGTTCGTCAGGCTGGTCTCCAACTCCCAACCTCAGGTGGTCTGCCCACCTCGGCCTCCTTAAGTGCTGGGATTACAGGCCTGAGCCACCGTGCCCAGCTGTGATTTTTCTTTTTAATCTGGTCTGTTAATAGGTAAATTTCACTGAATTATTTTCAAGTGTTAAACCAGTCTTGTATCCTTAGGATAGATCCCACTTGTTCATGATAAATAATTATTATTTGATTATTATTAGATTTTACTTAACTCTATATTAAGTATTTTTTGCATCACTATGGATTTCTTGCCTTTCCACATTTGTATTCTTATCTCCTGTCTTCACAGTAACAATCTTACTCCCAAAAATATTGACATTTTCTAGTTTTCTCAAACCTAAAATATGCAGTAACTAGTTTAGAATTGCTCTGTGTATTCAATTACCAGAAATACACCTTCGAACTAATAATTTAAAATTACCAAATAATTTGGTATATACCATAGATCATGCCAAACGGTGTAAAAACTTTTATTCCAGTCTGAAAAATAATCACCAAATTATATTTTACCTTGATAAGTGTTGAAGTGGTGACAAAAGAGCATATCCCATTTTGACACAGCTTTATATGCAATGTGTCTTTATTTCTACTGGACTACTAGACAGTAAAGCCAAAAACAGTTTAATGGGAATGATACTTTCCCATTTACACATATGAAAATTCATTTTGGTGCCCTTAGAAAAAAAAATGTTTCAAATGCTCTCTGAAAAGAGAAAGTACCCATATGCGTTTACAAACATATAAAACAAAACACTGAAACACTTCTATAACCTAATTTCTGATTAGTGAATATTGCAAATTTATCTGCCTCTTTGCCCTAATCAAGTTGCTATTAATATAAACTCATTTTTAAACACATTATTAAGCCCAACTTTATTCTAATTGTTATAAATGTCTAATCTTTAAGAAATAATATATAACTACTCTCATTAGTAGTTTACATAGTTTTCTTGTAGTTGATTTATAATCTTAATAAAGGAATTTAACCACTGAGTTTACTGTCTCAAAAAATCATGTGAACAGGTATAGTCACAGGTCTACAGAATAATATATATCCATCAGCTTTGCTTTAGGTGGGCAGCCAACCTTGACATTTAAACTTAAAGACAATAAAATAGTGACATAGTTACGTTAACTGTTATTGACAAATATCAATTGTTTTTAACTCTTCAAAAAGTGATTCATTATTCTTTTCGTAAATGCTTAATGACTACGATGGTCTGAGTGTGTCCTCTAAAATTAATATGTTAAAATTTAATAACCACTGTGCTAGTAAAGAAGAAATGAGGCATTTAGGCAGTGATTAAATCATGTGGGTGGAGTTCTTGTAGATGGTAGTAGCACCTTAGAAAAGGGCTTGCAGAGGTGAATCCCTTCCTTCTGTCTCATCATCCATGTGCGGATACAGAGGATGCAGCAACACGGCACCATCCTGGAAGCAAAGGACAGCGCTCAACAGACAATAGACCAGCCAGCACCTTGATTTTGAACTTCCCAGCCTCCAGATCCATGAGAAATAAATTTCTATTGTTTATAAATTACCCAGTCTCTGGTATTTTGCTAAAGCAAAACAAAAGGACTAAGACAATGACCTCTTTTTAAAAAAACTTCTCTGTGAGTCTAATTCTCATTTTTCCTCAATGCAAAAAAACAACAACACAGGATTTTCACCTTGGGTACATAAATGTGGTAAACATGAGTTTTGTTACTTTAGTGTGTATTTTTCAGTGATAACATCCTACTTCCGTAAATTTTCTAATTAACATTTTAGGTTTGGTAGAAAAAATTTGAGTCACAAATCCCTGCCCACAGTTCCAATATTATACTAAAGGTTCATAACTTTAAAATCCTAAGTTGGGCCAGGCATGGTGGCTCATGTCTGTAATTCCAGTACTTTGGGAGGCCGAGGCAGGCAGATCATTTGAGGTCAGGAGTTTGAGACCAACCTGACCAACATGGTGAAACCTCATCTCTACTAAATACAAAAGTTAGCCAGGTGTGGCGGCGCGTGCCTGTAATCTCAGCTACTCAGGAGGCTGAGGTGAGAGAATGGCTTGATCTCAAGAGGTGGAAGTGGCAATGAGCCAAGACTGTGCCACTGCACTCCAGCCTAGGTGAGAGAGCAAGACTTCCTCTCAAAAAAAAAAAAAAAAATTGCTAAGCTGTATTGTCCTATAAATCATCATGATTTTCTCACATATGGTCATACTATATTCACAATCTCTTTCTGACCCTGTAGTAGTAAATCACCAGCAGTGTCTTCTAGCAATTAGAAATAGGTAAAAGACCACTTTACACGTAAAACATAACAAAAATAGCTTATGATTTCTCTATTTTAAGAAATAAATTTTTAGATTTTAACATCTGTGTAATTGAGTGTATCTTTCAATGCGTAAAAAACTCAGTCAGCTAAACAGCCATCATGAAATACTGCTCAATTCATGTGCAAATTTAGAAACATATCCATATTGTCATTAATTTGGAGATATGTGCATTATTAGTTGTATATGTGTTTGGCTTAATTGGCATTTAATGTGTTAAAATAGACTAAAATTCAACACTAAACAAAAGGAAATACGAAAATAACGCAGAATCTAAAAACGTAAGCAATAAATTTGATGAATATTCATCATCTAGAAGAATGACGTTTGTATATTAGCTTGTGAATAAAAAACTAGGTGCTTTAATGAACTTAAGAAGATACTTTCAGGTACAATCATGTGTCACTTAATAATGAGGATTCATCTTGAACATGCATTTTTAGGCAAATTCACCATGCAGACATCACAGAGTATATTCACAGAAACCTAGATGGCATAGCCTACTACATACTTAGGCTAATATGGAATAGCCTATTGCTCCTAAGATGCACACTTGTACATTATGATATTATATAGAATACTACAGGCAGTTGGAACACAATGGTAAGTATTTATGTATCTAAACATAGAAAACATAGTGTAAAACATTGTATTATAATCTTACAAAACCAGCATTGTATATATAGTCCATCAGCAAATAAAATGTCATGTGGCACATGACTGCAACTTTGTTGTGTTCTAAAAGATTGCCTATGATAAGTATCTGATATGAACATGAGAAAAAATTGCCAAATTCTTCATAATAGATATAAGAAATTCACAACAAAGAAAGTCTGGTGTGACAGACTCATGCATAATCTAGAACTATTTTTAAGACATCAAACATTCGTGTGTTAGAAATCACCTGTCTACTTTGACCGAAAGCTCCTTAATTTCTAATGGGATTTAAATCTTGAGAAAAATAAAACTGTATAGAAAATACTGATTTATTCACAGTTTTTGACTTGCTTTAAAATTATAATTCAGTGCTACAAAGAACAAGGTCGTGAATGCCAATTATGAAAAGCAGCATACCATTGTGAAGCTAAAAATAACTGCTAGTCGCAAAACGTTGCTTGCATATTTAAGTTTACCCTGTACAACAATCTCAAAGAATGAAATCTTCCCTAATAATTTTGCTGTGCATTCTGAAAAACTGGATAGGTGTCAGGTGACCTGACAGAAAACTGAGTAAACGTTTTATGGAATTGAGATCCTCCAGCCTTTTATTCTAAGTTGCCAAGTATCTTGATTCTTAATGCAGTTCATGGCACATACCAGAAAAGGTAAAAATGATCTTGGTGAAAAATATGGCTAATTGATTCTGCCCCTGGTGGACTTTATGGTCAGCTACAGTCTCTCAACATGCCAGTCAACAGGCCTCTTAAAAAATCATTTGAAGAAAGAATATAATTTCAAGATTTTTTCTAAAAACATGCCAATAATACAGTATAATCAAGAAAGCACCAGCACTGACCAGGCGCGGTGGCTCACGCCTGTAATCCCAGCACTTTGAGAGGCCGAGGAGGGCGGATCATCTGGGGTCGGGAGTTCGAGACTAGCCTGACCAACATGGAGAAACCCCTGTCTCTACTAAAAATACAAAACTAGCCTGGCATGGTAGTGCATGCCTGTAATCCCAGCTACTCAGGAGGGCTGAGGCAGGAGAATCACCTGAATCCAGGCGGAGGTTGCAGTGAGCCGAAATCTCGCCATTGCACTCTAGCCTGGGCAACAAAAGGGAAACTCCGTCTCAAAAAAAAAAAGAAAAAAGAAAAGAAAGAAAGCACCAGCATTAAACCTCCTTAATGAATATCAGCAACATGGAAGACAATACCAGAGCAGGGCATTCTGTTAAGAAAGGCTCTATCATCTCAGCTTGTTATGTGAATCATTTTTAGAAAATCATAGACATCAATGACTTTGCATTAAAAAGCTGTAGAAATACTGAGTTGGACTCCAAACACGAAGCTTTTAAGAAATATCTTGATTGAGGTATTTATCTTATATTTTTCTTTCTTTATGCAAACAAGTGACCTGAAACAAGAATCTGTGCTTAAATAGGAATTAATTTAAAATTTCATAATGATAAAATGTAAAAATTTTAAAAATTATAATGTAATTCACTCTGCGGTGTTTTTATTTAGTAGTACCTTATATAATGGTAAATCCTACAATCTGTGGTATCTTATACTAAATGATATGGTGCCAATATTTTATCATTTAGTCATAAGCAATTTTTAAAAGTCAGATATTTCGAGAAAATGTTGTGTCCTATTAGGTTGGTGCAAAAGTAATTGTGGTTTCAGACAGTGAATTTTAAATCATTGTAACTAGGCTCAAACACATCTTTATTAATCAAAATAGGAGCCATTACAATCAACACATTTTTGTCAACGAGAAATGTTTGTTTATTCCTGTAGCATAAAAATCCATGCTTCGGGATTCGACAAACTATTGGAAAGCATTTTCTGCATCCTGCTGGTTGTGGAAGCATTTTCCCTGCAAAAAATTGTCAAGATGCTTGAAAAAGTGGTAGTCAGTTGGCAAGGGGTCAGGTAAATATGGCGGATGAGGCAAACCTTCCAACCCAATTCATTCAATTTTTGACGCATTGGTTGTGTGATGTGCAGTCCTGCCTTGCCGTGAAGAATTGAGCCCTTTCTGTTGACCAGCGGCGGAGGCAGGCATTGAAGTTTTCAGTGCATCTTATCCATTTGCTGAGCATACTTCTCTGAGATCATGGTTTTACCAGGGTTCAGAAAACTGTAGTGGATCAGACTGGCAGCGGACCACCCAACAGTGAGCACGACCTGTTTTTGGTGTAAGTTTGGCTTTGGGAAGTGCTTTGGAGCTTCTTCTCAGTCCAACCACTGAGCTGGTCATTACTGGTTGTCTTAAAAAACCCACTTTTCAGCCCACATCACAATCTGATTGAGAAATGGTTCGTTGTTGTTGTGTACAGTAAGGTGACACTTCAAAACGATGATTTTTTTTTTTTTTTTTTTTTTGGTCAGCTCATGAGGCACCCACTTACTGAGCTTTGTCACCTTTCCAATTTTCTTCAAATGTCAAACTATAGTAAAATGGTCGACATTGAATTATTTGGCAACTTCTTCTGTGGATGTAAGAAGATCAGCTTCAATGATTGTTCTCAATTAGTCGTTGTCAACTTCCAATAGCCAGCCACTAAGCTCCTCATCTTCAAGGCTCTCATCTCCTTTGGAAAAATTCTTGAACCACAACTGCACTAGACATTTGTTAACAGTTCCTGGGCCAAATGTGTTGTTGATGTTATAAGTTGTCTTCACTGCTTTACAACCCATTTTGAACTCAATAAGAAAATAGCTCAAATTTGGTTTTTATCTAACACCATTTCTATAGTCTAAAATAAACATAAAATAAACAAGTGGTAAGTCATTAGCAAAAAAAAAAAAAAGTGAAAATTGCCCGTTAAAATGATGTATAACATGACCACATTTACTTAAGAACATATTCCAAAATCAAATGGCCAATTCTGACAATGCAAAAACTGTGTTACCTTTGCTCCAACCTAGTATCTTGAGGATCAAGGAAATGGCACTAAATATTTTTTCATTGTGTTCATGAAAGTAATTCCTTAGCAATAGCAGTAGCACTCAACAGAAAAGAAGATAAAAACATAGAAATGAGATATTATATATAAGCATACATATACATATACCTATAAACATACATGGCAATATATATCTGTGTCTCTGTGTGTATATACATTGAGTTAAAAGAAATTTGGCCAGAGACTGTCTCTTTTTCTTGAGCTTTTACATAACAAACTGCAACCTGACTTAGTAGGTAAACCAACCCAAAGCCTAACTTAGCATATTTTTTGTAACAACTAACTGAGTCTCTGCCAATCACAGTGGTTGAACTTCAGCCAATCAGAGGCTGCCAACTGGTGACCATGCCGAAATAAGGCCAAAGCTGTAACCATTTTTGCTGTTCCTGTACCTCACTTCCATTTTCTGCCTAGAAAAGCTGTTGACTCAAGTTGCAGAACTTGAGAAATGCTGTGAACAACTTTTGATTCTGAAAACTGCCAAATTTGCATCACAAATGTTCTTTGCTCAATTACTCTGTTTAATTTGTCTAAAGTTTTCCTTTTAATTATGTGTGTGTGTGTGTACATGTGCACATCCACATGCAGGCATGTATGTATACTTTTAGCATGCCATCAGGCTGCCCACAGGTATGATATTAACTCTTATTAATTGTCTTTTACTGTCACTGTTTGCATAACAAAACACAGGGAAAGGATCCCTATCATCAAGTGGTTTGCATGTCCATGGCATAGCATTGTAAGATTTTATTTTCCCATTTATGGCAAAAGTTAAAATGAGTTATATGACATTTTTTTCACACTCTTCTATAAAATAGATTTTCCCATTGCATGTTTAATTATTAAATTCCATTTTTATGATTGCTTATATCAATTGTTATTGCTGAATTCAAAAGAGTTAAGAGAGAAAGTGTTTCTCCCAACTTATAAAGTATCAATGAAGTTTAAATTAAACATAAGTTTCAGCCACTAACTAGGTGCCATTTTGCCAGATACAATGAATAAAATGTGAATAAAATTCAGTTCCTTCCCTGAGGATGTTTGTGTTCTAGGGCTGTTACCTTTGACTAGTAGTCAATGTTGTAGTGAGAAACAAATCTGTTAAATTAAATGTTATCAGCTTTTGGGAAACTACTTCCTATTTGTGAATTCACTGGACATTTACAAAAGCCTACAAGGTATCAGATGCATTATTAGGTACAGGAGACACAAAGATAAATAAAACACGTTGCTGTACCCAAGGGAACTATAACTTTGTTCACAATATAAACACTAATAATATATAATTATACTGCATTATATATTAAGATACAATTAATACATATGTTATGGTATATATTGATGGGATAACTAATAAAAATAATGAATGCTTATATGTGTTAGACACAATATTAAGAGCTTTGCATATATTATACCTGATGAGGTGGTTGTATCATTATGATTGCCATTTTCAGTTGAAGAAGTTGAGACACAGATATTGAATACCTTAAACAGGTAGTAATGTTGTTCTAGAATTTGGACCCAGGAAGTCTACTTCCAGAGTAAGGAAGGGAATAAACAATGATGATTAAGCAATAGCTATCATAGCAGTTTAAAGATAATTATAAAGAAAGAACAATTCACTCTTCCTGGGGTAATTGGAAATGTCTAAATAAGGAAACCAAGATTAAACTGAATTTTAAAAAAGAAGTCTACCTATATTTATTTTTCTTTTTTTGAGATGGAGTCTCACTCTGTCACCTAGGCTGGAGTGCAGTGGCACTATCTTGGCTCCCTGCAACCTCCGCCTCCAGGATCAAGAGATTCTCCTGCCTCAGCCTCCCAAGTAGCTGGGACTACAGGTGTGCAACACCACGCTCGGCTAATTTTTTTGTATTTTTAGTTGAGACGAGGTTTCACCATATTGGTCAGGCTGGTCTTGAACTCCTGACCTCGTGATCTGCCTGCCTCAGCCTCCCAAACTGCTGGGATTACAGTCGTGAGCCACTGCACCCGGCATCTATTTATTTTTCAAGTTATAAGGCTATACACATGTATCATGCTTCCACTCTTGTTACGAAAAATATATATGCCTCACAATAAAAGTAGCATTAATTTAAATCCCAGCTAACTTCTTCACTTCTTAGATGTGTTCCCAGAAATGTTAAAACTTCTCCATGCTTTAACACTTCTTATATATTAAAAGGGGATAATAATACCATATTTGAAGATCTCACTGCCAAGTGTCTATTAGTGCTTATGTTTTTAAAAATGGCTACTAGGCAATAGCAAGGAGTTTGAATTAACACCCGCTTCAGATTCCGTGTTTCAAACTTGTGGTCCCAAAGCCAGCATTTTATACTTATGGTCACCATATGTCTGGATTTTAAGATATATTACTAATTTCAAATAATCATTTTGATCCTTTAATTTTTTTTAAATTACAAATTAGAAAAAAGAATTTTCAACCATATGTCAAATGCATAATCATTGTACTTAAACATCTATGACTGTAAAATATCAGATGACCTGGCTCTCCAACTGGACTAAATACTAAAAAAATGCTAACTTTCTAACTAGTTTTTGTTCTATTATCACTGGGCTATTGACTCAGGCCTGGATTTTTGTAACCATTTCTAGAGGACACCTGCCCTTTCAATCTCTTAAAATGTTTCATTTGTGCCTCTTTCTATGAATACATGCTTTTGGAAGTGGGAATCTCACGTTATATGTCGCTGCTCATTGGTTTCAATTGAGTAGGTCTCATTTCTTTTCCAAAATTCTAGGAAAACTCATTAGATTCCTCTATAAATGGATTATGGATCACGTTTCTTCTATGAAATAATATGGTTAGAAAAAATAAAGTATTTCAAATAGTCTGTTATGATCACTCATGACTTGGTGAAAATCAGAAATATAGTTTAAAAAAAAAAAAGTTGTTTTGAGAGCCCCTGACTTTAATTTAGACTAGCTGTCCCCCTAGTGTCTATGCCTGAGAATGGATAGCTGCTGACAGCTGCATTAAGAATGGCATAGGGTCAAGGTTATCATGATTTCTCATCATCTCATTATTAACCAAGAAAATAATATATTGTAGAGGGGAAAAATGGAATTTTTATATGTCAGCCACAGATCTGAGGAATCTGGCATACATTCTGGCTTCTTAGGTAAAACCCAGTAAAAGTGCCACAAAATGAACCTGTGTGCCACACTTTCTAAAATTCAGAATGTTACTTTAGCAGTCTGATTGGCTTGACAACTACTAGTGAATTCTAATTTGGAAAACCATCCAAAATTAGCAAACAAGTCTTCTAAATTGTATTATAAATTTTGTTCTTTATGTATTAGAGCAAATATTCCAGAGGCACATTCTTTGGATAATTTAAAGATTAACTCCTACACAGATTGGCAACAGGCCTGACTTCCCAGGCTCAGTCCAGTTGATAATGACCATCTGAGGCCAGTGTTGCCAGGATCCATGCAAGATGCTTGGGCTTAGTCAGAAAGCTTGCCGAGCAATGTGAGCCAGAGGCACGCACACTGTGTGCATGTGGTCCTGATCCTCAGCTCACCTTCTGTGTCCTAAAGCACAAGATGCTGTCCAACCATTTTTCTCCACTCAATGTGAGGAAAGTCAAATAAAAATAAAATAAAATAAAAAACAGAAAACTGTATATAGGATGTTTTTCTGTGGAAGGAATTTAAACTTGGATAATCTATGATTATAAGAAAATAGTCAAAACTGTTGTTAGATATTTAATATCACTGTAGCTGAGGGGGAGAACATACAATTTGTTTTTTCTCATTTAAAGTGAAATCGTTGTTGCATGAATAAACTGGTTTTAAGGGAGAACATTTTAATATAATTTTACATAACTTTCATAATACCTTTTTTCCAAGAGTTCAATACTTGAAAGATGAAATTGATGAAACATTTAAATGTGTATATTTATAATATATTAAAGGTGGCATATTTAGACTTAGTAATGCAGCATTTTATCTGCCAAACTAAAGGTGACATCAACTTCTATCTCTTCTGGACAGTTGGTACAACTTGGGACTTTAGACTCAGTAATAGAGTGGTAGCTGGGAAGTCAGGACATGAATAAGAGACACGATGAGCGGGTATGGCTATCTATGACATAAAATTTTAGAGGAAAGAGAAAGTAGATTTATAAGAGTCTTTGAAATTCAAGGCATATTCTTTGAAAATAATAGAAACTCTGTAACTAGATTTAAATAAGAAAAATTTAATTATAAATTTAAGATCCATTCACCCAAAAGAAAATGAAACTCATCAAGCAAGAGCACTTACCATGATTTTTGTTTATGTTTTCCCTTTTCAAGTACATAACAAAATTTGGATGAGGGTATTTTTCCTCATCCAAAACGGTATTATTGACATTTGTGTGTCAATAGTATTATTAGGTTTTTTATGTTTCTGAAATGTGATGCCAGGAGAATAAATGCTAACATTTCTAGCCGTAAATTAATGGGAAATGATGCTGTAATAATCAGGAAATGTGAATGATCAGAAAGATCAAATGTTTACAGAAACATTTTTTTTTCAGAAAAAATTTCCAAACTATTGTTGAAAAACAAAAGGTAGTAAAATTATGACTATCATATTCAGGTGATGTCTGTTACTCACATGTGACACATCACTCACATGTGACACTACAAACTCTCATGCTGCCAAGAGATGTGGTGACTACGCTTTGAGAAGACAGAAGTAAAAGTTGATTTTAGTAGTATAGGGAGTTAAAATGCTTCACACCTTAGTCATAATAAACCACTTTCCATGTATTATGTATTATATATGAATAGTCTGTTTTAAAATGTCCTCATTTTTATACAATGATATATACATTGTATATATATTCAAACACCAAACATTGGTGAAAACATGGTCTTCTAAATTTGTACAGCTAGCTAGAGAGCTTCTACCTGTGTCAATAAGGGAGCAAACAAAGAATAAACTTTTTTAATTCATGGAAAGAAAAAAAATAATGATGACTTGAACTTCCCCTACTAGCCTCTGTGAACATTGAACACAGCTGAAAATATAACTTTCCTCAGGTGCCTGAAAGAGTTGCAGGATTTACGGAAATTCAGCAGGAGACCACATTAAGTGTGTTTCAATCAGCAGGAAGCTTCTGTACTTTATGGCTTTTTCATATGAAAGTATAGTCCTCAGAAGATGTATTTTAAGTTATATAAATCTAAAAATATACAAGTACCATGTTTTTATTAAAGGTGAATACAGGAGTCTCTCTGTAAAATATGCTTTGATTTTCTTCATCACTTGTATTTTCTATATTGAAAAATAGGTATTACTTCTTAAAATAATTCCATAACAAAGCCATTCAATATTTTTTCAAATAACTCAAAATTTCACAATGTTAGTTGTAGTCAAATATTTAATGTCACAGGGAAGATATAAAAGAGATCCTCAATTCATTTTCACTGAAATAAGGAAAGTATTTATAACCTTCCAAACAAGAGATCAGGAAATAGGACTGCTTGAATAATGATGTGGCAAAGCTCTAGATTCAGTTCTCTGAATGTTCAACTCTATCTTCCTTGACACGTTGGTTCGTTCTAAATCTCACAGCAAGAACACTGCTACAGTTTCAAGAATCAAATCCATTGATAATACAGGACACAGGGCAACTAGAAAGTGCAACAGCCTCTCCAACGTGTTATCTTCATAGTTTCATGTCATTCTTTAACCAATTACTCTGAGAAAGGGATGAGAAAGAATGAGAATCACCTACATGTTGAGGAGTCAAACTCCATAACTTTCATCTCTTAACCCTTGCCTAAGATACTAGGATTGGAAATTTCTTGGGAAGAAACCTGGGGCTATGAAAGTAAATTTAATAAACACTATATATATGTTCAAAAGGAAATGGTTTTATTTTTCAACTATCAGTTACTAAAAAAAATTCTCTTTTCCAAACAAATGGAAATATCTGAGTAATAAATATTCTACAATAACTAATAAGCAACAGCATCTGAAAGACAACCAAAACCCTGCTTTTAATAAAAACTTGCTCTGGGATGATTTAGTAAAACCTAAAGTCTAGGATCTTGAATGCGCCATTTAAGACTTGTATTTATGTTTTTATTGTCATAATCAATATGATAAGCTACTATCTAACATAGTCATTATATTTTGTCCTACTTTGTACAAATTGCTCTGTGTAGAAAGTGTACTTTCAAGTTTCGATACATTGAAAACAGAAGTTTTAGAAAGTGAATGATATATATTTTAAAAACTTCACTAGAAAAGTGCTTGGAATAAAAGCAGGATCTAATAATAAGGTATATAGGTTTTAATTAACTAGCTAGCGAGATTCCATCTGTGTCAATAGGAGAGCAAACACAGATTAACTTTTTTTCTTAATTCACGGACAAAAAAGAATGACAACCTGTATTTTTTCAAACTACCTCTTTCTAAACAGTGAACACAGCTGAAGATATAATTTTCCTCAGGCCTTTTTGAAAAATATATGGAATTTACAAAAATTCAGCAGGGGATCATATTAAGTGTATTTCCATCAGCAGGAGTATTCTGTATTGTATGATTTTCTCCTATGCAAATATTAAAGTTGAAGGTAAGTACATGAAAAATTCTTCATAATTTTAAAGGAAACCTTGAACTGATAGCCACATTTCTCCCTTTTGTGGGAAGAAATGAGCTTTCATTATACCTTAGGTTTTGATTTAAACATTCTTCTTGCTTTGAGAAGATAGAAGTGAAAGTTACTTTTAGTAGTATAGGGAGTTAAAATGCTAAGTCATAATAAGCCACTTTCAATATATTATATATGAACAGTATGGTTATAAATGTCCTGGTTTTTACACAATGATATATACATTTTATAATTTATACATTCAAACAGTGAATGTATACATTCAAATATTTGGAGCAGTGTTTCTAATATGTCATTTGAGGAGCAAAACTAGAAAAATGTAAATAGAGTGTAAAATCAGGAAGGCGTTTTTGTATTTTGTTTTTTAACTGTGTTGCTTGTTGTAGAAACAGAAATGTGTATGACAGAGTGTAATGGCAATGGCAGGTAGCAGTGATTTTAAAAACATCAGTGTCGGCTGGGTGCGGTGGCTCACACCTGTAATCCCAGCACTTTAGGAGGCCAAGGTAGGTGGATCACGAGGTCAGGAGATTGAGACCATCCTGGCTAACATGGTGAAACCCCATCTCTACTAAAAATACAAAAAATTAGCCAGGCGTGGTGGCGGGCACCTGTAGTCCCAGCTACTCGGGAGGCTGAGGCAGAAGAAATGGTGTGAACCCAGGAGGCGGAGCTTGCAGTGAGCCAAGATCCTGCCACTGCACTCCAGCCTGGGCAACAGAGCAAGACTCTATCTCAAAAAAAAAAAAAATTGGTATGTTATGCCACATAGTGGTAGCAGTGAGAGCAAAACAAAAGCACCAGTAAATGAAACTCCTCTCTAGTTTGGTGCTTAATCCCTAAAGAGGTCAGCGGATAATTTTAGGGTCTCAAATTATAGTAAATATAGCAATGTCCAATTCCTGTCAATTAACTTACCAGAATTACTGTTTGGTGATCAATCAGGCTTTCAAGTCACAGCCAACCCACAGAACCCCGGGGACTTACAAGTGGTGTATAAAAAATATCAAGATTTATCATAAATGAAAAGAAAATGTATACTTAAGCAAGAGAAGACAACCAGAGTAAAAAAATATCAAAAGTCAGTCTGGATTAACTAGAAGACCCAAAATAGACAGTAGTTGATAAACAAAACTAGATTTATTTATCTCTGTGGAACAGAAGGAATCCATCATAGTCAAGGATTTATATCAGAATATCCGCAAATTTATTCTAGACAGACAGAAAAACAAGTCTCCAGATCATAAAATATTTACAAGGTATGCATAGAATTTTGAGTAAAAATTACTGTAGAGTGAGTGATTGTCACATCAGACTATCAAAAAGTTCAATAGTGCCAAAATAGAATACTAGAAAATATATATTATAGGAGTTGAAATCATTAAAAGATCTTTTCTTATTCTAAAAGAAATTAAATCTGGAGGTTAACCTTAGACTCAAAGAAAATTATAAATCTAAATGTGTATATTAGATATTGGCAGGTAACTACCCCAAAAATGCAAAGTATAGTGGCTAAACCAGTGGAGGCAAAAAGAACAGAAATATTTTAAATGCAAAAAGAAATTGATGGCTCTCATCAAACCCTGCAAAACTTTAGAGCTTGCAATTTCATTTGCCATTATTATCAGGTTGTAGTTTGAGTTTTGCACACATATAAATAACTAATTTAATAAAGGGCATAAAACCTTTTCCTGTTTGCCCTGAAAATAGTTGCTGGTGGTGTTTGTGGCTGTAATGTTTACCCTGAGATAATTTTGCCATGAAATATTTCTCTTTTATTATTTTCATATAACTATAGGATATTAATTTTGGAAACAAAAGACATCATTCTATTTATAGTATTCTGGTTTTAGTAATGGGATTTCCATTTACAAAATATAGTAATTCTGGGTTGCTGAAAATGCTGAATCCTAGAAAATGTAGCATTCTTACTCATGAGTTCTCAAACAGTTGTTGGCTGAAGATTCATTTGATGAATTCAATCTTTCCAAAATAGACAATTCTGATGATTCAGACAATTCTGCTATTAGTTCTGTTTAAAAATAACTCCAAGAACAGCTGTTATATTTTATTTTCAGTCAGATTTTCTTCAGCCTCAAAGAGTGTGTTTATGTAAAATTAAATGAACACTGGCAGCAAACTGTACTTTTTCTTTTCTAAATAGGAAAAAGGGTTAAAGAAAAAGAATTATAAACCAGCTTCAATTATCTTCATTATTATATCAATCTTTAATATAGTCTGGTCATTAAATGTTAATATTCATACTATTTTAATTAATTTTAAGGTACTGAAATTTGGATCTCCTCACTTACTAAATATGCATATTAAGGAAGAAAATGTTTTTGATTGTTTTATGTTTAAATACTAATTGGACTCCCCAGGGCATAAACTAAGAAAACAACTAAAAAATATATATTAAGGGTGTTGACGTTAAAAGCCAAACTATGTAAAATATTTAAATATGTTTATTCTGAGTCAATATGAGTAACCATGGTCCAAGCAGAGTCCCAAAAGGTCCTAAGAATGTGTGCTCAAGGTTGTTTGGTTACAGTTGGCTTTATACATTTTAGGGAGACAGAAGTTACAGGCAAAGACATAGATAAATACATACAAGGTATACATTGGTTCAGTCTAAAGAGATGGGATATCCTGAATTTGATGAGGGGCTCACAGGTCATAGGTGGATTTAAAGATTATCAGCAATTGGTTGAGAGAGATAAGCTTTGTCTAAAGACTTAGGAAGTCACTAGAAAGAAATGCTTGAGTTAAGATAAGGGGTTTTGAGGAAGTCGCAGTTCTTGTTATGTAGATGAAGCCTCTAAGTATCTGACTTTAGAAAGAATAGGTGGTAAATGTCTCTTTTGAGACTTAAAGCCTATCAGAACCTAGTTAAATCTCTCCGAAATCCAGGAAAGAACTAGAAAGGGAAGGGGATTTTCTACAGATGCAAATTTACCCCAGAAGTGGGGGCCATTTCAAAATATGTCCAAGAAATATATTTTGGTGTAAAATACTTTTATTTCCTTCAGGGCCTGCTATTTGTCATGTGATGCTATAGCAGAGTCAGCTTGGAATTTAGTGTCTTATTGCCACAAAGAGTCTATTTGGTCAGTTTCATGATCTCTGTGTTAATATTAATGCCGGTCAGTTGTGCCTAAACTCCAAAAGAGAGAGGGTATAATGAGGCACATCCAAACTCCTTTCCTGTCATGATTGGAAATTCTATTTTTCAGGTTTCCCGTGGCCCATAAGGAGTCCACTCAGCTGGTTGCGGAGCTTAGGGTTTTCTTTTTGGTTTGCAAGCGGAACTACGCATTAGAATAATGCATTTAAGGGATTTTTAAATTCTAGCTTTGATATGTAAAGAGCTTAAGAGGAGTCACTCTTATCTTTATAACAACAACAACAAAAGAACTGAAGTTTTATGATTTTATTGGGCCAATCAGAAAACTGAAGTTGGAGGGGAAAACGACACCCTGAAATCTGAAGAGACAGACACATCCAGAGAGATACAGAAACAGATCTGTTTACCTGCAGCAGGAGTGCTGGAGCCATTAACCGGTACAAGCCCTGGAACAGTAATTGTGACGAATCACAGGAGGCGGGATGTGAGCTAGTGTGAGGGTGAGAAGCTTCTGGGAGCTGCAGTCTCAGAAAGCCAGTTGCACTTTCCAGGGCTTTACCTCCAGGAACCCACCAGCTTCTCACTGCAAAGATCCAAATAAGACCCCCATATGACTCTGGAAGAGGAGAGGAAGAGCAATCATTGCGAGATAGGCCTAGAGTGCTGGCCACAGAAAAGTCCACCCTCCAGGGAAACACTTCCTAGGGCCTTTTTTCACCTGAGTAAGGGCATTCCTCAACCTCCAGCCACTCTGTTCTGACTGTCTCACATAAGGAAAGAAAAAATAAATCTCCATCAGAAGAGAATCACAGTGAAAGTTACCGCTCATAGTCACAGGCCCATGAAGAGACAGATTTAACTGTAAGATTGTAGAAATCTTTCTCTTTTTTGTACTTTAAAACACCACCAAAGAGGACCCCATAAAACAGTGATGTAGAGCTTAAATGATTCGAGAGAGAGACTCTCTAAAAGAGGGATATCATAGAAACTGAAAGCCAAAGGGAGGCACAAAAACAAGGACACTGGAGGAACTTGAGGCTAATGGCACTGACAGAAACAGCAAACATTAAATAAAAAGCTAAAATCCTAACCATATTAGCATAAATCATCACAAGAAAGGCCCATTTACCTGAATTGGTATTAACTGATACAGCATGTTATCATTCTATGAAACCATAAAAGGCAACCAAATGCATGAAAAAATAGAATCTGAAGGAAAAAAAGCAAGCATTAGAAACAGATTCAGACATGATATATAAATGTTGGAATTTTTACCTAAAGAAATTAAAATTGATACAGGAGCTAAAAAGAAATTATTTAGGCAGATAGTGAGGGTAAGCGATCCTAAGTGGAATTTCCTTTTAATAAAAAGCAGCCCCCAAATCATGTCTTTTCTAAAAAAAAATTAGTCTAAAAAATCAAGCTACAAACATAGATAAGCAAACTAGAAGCTTGCGTAGGTAAATGCCAGCAGCTGTGTGAGTAGAAAAGGGATAGCTGAAAACCAGGTATGTTCAACATGGAGGCTCCATCTTCCCTTTACTTTGTCACCATGTGTGCAGTAAAAAGCAGGCAACATGGCACCGATCAGGCAAATAACCCATCTGCATAACAAAAGATTAGGGTGGGGTGGCCAGCTTCTTCACACACTGTGTAAATGGCACACCTGGTCCAACCAATCCTTTGCGCCGTATGTAAATCAAATACCACCTCATCAAGCTCATCTACAAAACCAACAGCATCTTGCCACAAACAGGGAGATCGATTAGGAACACCCTCCCTCTGCATGAGGGAGCTTTTCTCTTTTGCCTATTAAACTTCTGTTCTTTTTTTTGTGAGACGGAGTCACACTCTGTCATCAAGCTGGAGTGCAGTGGTGCAGTCTTGGTTCACTGCAACCTCTGCTTCCCGGGTTCAAGCGATTCTCCTGTCTCAGCCTCCTGAGTAGCTGGGATTACAGGCACCCACCACCACACCTAACTGATTTTTCTATTTTTAGTAGAGACGGGTTTCACCATGTTGGCCAGGATGGTATCGTTATCTCTTGACCTCATTATCTGTCTGCCTCAGCCTCCCAAAGTGCTGGTATTACAGGAGTAAGCCACCGCACCAGGCCTAAATTTCTGTTCTTAAATCATTCCTTGTGTGTCTGAACCCTTGATTTCCTTGGTGTGAGGCAAGGAACCTCGAGTATTACCCCAGAAAAACAATGCTGCTTCAAAATGACTATAATTAGTATGATAGGGGCTTTAATGAAAAAAATGTAGACAGCATGCCAGAATATATGGATAATGAAAGCAGAGATAAGGTAACTCTAAACAAAGAATAAAATGCAAATGTTAGAAACAATAATGAAGAAAAATTGCAACAGCATTCAAGAATGCCTTCAATGGGCTCAACAGTCAAAAAATCAGTGATCTTAAAGACAGAATGATGGAAACCTTTCAAGCAGAAATACAGAGATAAGAACAAATGGAAATGGAAATGGGGGGAAGGAATATCCAAAAACAGAATTACAAGAACCATGGAGCAATTACAAATGTGTATGTGATTGGAATACCAAACAGAGAAGAAATAAAGAATGGAGACATATATTTGAAGTACTGATAGATAAGAATTTGCTAAAATTAGTGACAGAGACCTGACCAGAGATCTAGGGAGTTCGACAAACACAAAATAAAATAAAATCAAAATATCTATGTTGAGACAGCTTCTAAGTGGCGAGTGGCACACATAGCATGGGTATGCTGGACACCAGAAGGATTCACGTTCCAGGAACGGTGGAGAAAGATGGTGGGAAGTTTTATCATGCTATGCACAATGCACAGAATTTAAAATTTATACATTGTTTATTTATAGTATCTTCCATTTAACATTTCAGGCCACAGTTGACTGCGAGCCACTGAAACCAGGAAAAGTGAAACCACAGATAAAGGAGAAAGCTGTATTTTATATGATCCCATTTTATAATCTCCTCTTGCTTGTAAATTTAACACAAAGAAAAATAGTTACAAACATTAATGTAATGACACCAATATTTTACCTAACTACACCAGTGTTAATCTAATTATGTCAATGCTACTTTAAATCTGAATAGTGTAAATACAAATAAAAAACAAAGACAGCAGGGTGAATAAAAAGAATCCCAAATCTATGTTATCAATAATAATTCCATTTTAACTAAAGACTTAGATAATTTAAAACTAAAGGAATGGTTAAAAAAAAAAACAAAGAAAGACAGAATATATGTTAGGAATAGAAGAATCAAATTTCACAATAAACTAGGCCTAACATACATAGAATACTTCAGCCCAAAACAGCAGAATGTACATCCTTCTCAAATAAAATTGCACATTCTTCAAGATAGACCATACATTACAGCTGAAAACAAGTCTCAATATGTTTTATAGGATGGATATTCAAATTATCTTCTCTGCAATAGGATGAAATTAAAAATAAAACAAACAAACAAAAAAAAACAGAAGAAAACCTGAGGATTTGCTGGCAAGATGGCTGAATAGGAACAGCTCCGGTCTGCAGCTCCCAACAAGATCGACGCAGGAGGCAGGTGATTTCTGCGTTTCCAACTGAGGTACCCAGTTCCTCTCACTGGGACTGGTTAGACAGTGGGTGCAGCCCAAGGAGGGCGAGCTGAAGCAGGGTGGGATGTCACCTCACCCAGGAAGTGCAAGGGGTCAGGGAAGTGCAAGCTCTCCTGGCCAAGGGAAGCCATTAGTGATTGTACCATGCACGCTGGCCCAGATAATGCACTTTTCCCTCCCTTGCCTACACCACCAGGGCCCTGGGTTTCCAGCACAAAACTGGGCAGCCATTTTGGCAGACACTAAGCTAGCCGCAGGAGCTTTTTTTTCATACCCTCGTGGAGCCTGGAATGCCAATGAGACAGAACCATTCACTGCCCTGGAAAGTGGGCTGAAGCCAGGGAGCCAAGTGGCCTGGTTCGGCAGGTCCCACCCCAAGGAGCCAGCAAGCTAAGATCCAGTGGCTTCAAATTCTCGTGACTGCACAGCAGTCTGAGCTCGACTTAGGACACTCGAGCTTGGTGGGGGGAGGGGCATCCGCCATTGCTGAGGCTTGAGGAGGTGGTTTTACCCTCACAGTGTAAACAAAGCTGCTGGGAAGTTAGAACTGGGCAAAGCCCACCGCAGCTCAGCAAGGCCACTGAGGCCAACTGCCTCTCTAGATTTTTTCTTCCTCTCTGGGCAGGGCAACTCTGAAAAAGAGGCAGCGCCCTAGTCAGGGAATTATAGATAAAACCCCTATCTCCCTGGAACAGAGCACCTAGGGGAAAGGGTGGTTGTGGGCGCAGCCTCAGCAGACTTAAACGTCACTACCTGGCAGCTCTGAAGAGAGCAGTGGATCTCCCAGCACAGTGTTTGAGCTCTGATAAGGGCTGCCTGCCTCCTCAAGTGGGTCCCTGACCCCCATGTATCCTGACTGGGAAACACCTCCCAGTAGGGGCCGACAGACAACTTATACAGGAGAGCTCTGGCTGGCATCTGGCAGGCATCCTTCTGGGACGAAGCTTCCAGAGGTAGGAATAGGCAGCAGTCTTTGCTGTTCTGCAGCCTCCGCCAGTGATATGTAGCCAAACAGGGCCTAGAGAGGACCTCCAGCAAACTCTAGCAGACCTGCAGCAGAGAGGCCTAACTTTTAGAAGGAAAACTGACAAACAGAAAGGAACAGTATCATTATCAACAAAAAGGACATCCACTCAGAGACCCCATCTGAAGGTCACCAACTTAAAAGACCAAAGGTAGATAAATCCATGAAGATGGGAAGAAATCAGCACAAAAAGGCAGAACATTTCAAAAACCAGAATGCCTCTTCTCCTCCAAAGGATCACAATTCCTCACCAGCAAGGGAACAAAATTGGATGGAGAATGAGTTTGACGAATTGACAGAAGTAGGCTTCAGAAGGTGGGTAATAACAAACTCCTCCAAGCTAAAGGAGCATGTTCTAACCCAGTGCAAGAAAGCTACGAACCTTGAAAAGAGGTTAGACGAATTGCTAACTAGAATAACCATTTTAGAGAAGAACATAAATGACCTGAGGAGCTGAAATACATAGCACGAGAACTTTGTAAAGCATACACAAGTATCAATAGCCGAATCAATCAAGAGGAAGAAAAGATATCAGAGATTGAAGATGAACTCAATGAAATAAAGTGAGAAGACAAGATTAGAGAAAAAATAGTGAAAAGAAACAAACAAAGCTTCCAAGAAATATGGGACTATGTGAAAAGACCAAATCTATGTTTAATTGGTGTACCTGAAAGTGACAGGGAGAATGGAACCAAGTTGGAAAACACTCTTCAGTATATTATCCAGGAGAACTTCCCCAACCTAGCAAGTGTGTCCAACATTCAAATTCAGGAAATACAGAGAACACCACAAAGATACTCCTTGAGAAGCCCAACCCCAAGAACATAATCATCAGATTCACCAAGGTTGAAATGAAGGAAAAAATGTTAAAGGCAGTCAGAGGGAAAGGTCGGCTTACCCACAAAGGGAAGCTCATCAGATTAACAGTGAACCTCTCGGCAGAAACCCTACACGCCAGAAGAGAGTGGGAGCCAATATTCAACATTCTTAAAGAAAGGAATTTTCAACCTAGATTTCATATCCAGACAAACTAAGCTTCATAAGCAAAGGAGAAATAAAATCCTTTACACACAAAGAAATGCTGAGAGATTTTGTCACCACCAGGCCTGCCCTACAAGAACTGCTGAAGGAAACACTAAACATAGAAAGGAACAACTGGTACCACCCAAAACATACCAAATGGTAAAGACATACCAAATGGTAAAGACCATCGATGCTATGAAGAAACTGCATCAATTAATGAGTAAAATAGCCAGCTGGCATCATAATGGCAGGATAAAATTACACATAACAATATTAAACTTAAATGGAAACAGGTTAAATGCCCCAATTAAAAGACACAGACTGGAAAATTGGATAAAAAGTCAAGACTGATCCGTGTGCTGTATTCAGGAGATCCATCTTATGTGCAAAGACACACATAAGCTCAAAATCAAGGGATGGAGGAAAATTTACCAAGCAAATGGAAACAAACAAACAAACAACAACAACAAAAAAACAGGATTTGCAAACCTAGTCACTGATAAAACGGACTTTAAACCAACAAAGATCAAAAGAGACAAAGAAGGGCATTACATAATGGTAAAGGGATCAACGCAACAAGAAGTGCTAACTATTCTAAATATATATGCACCCAATACAGGGGCACCCAGATTCATAAGGCAAGTTCTTAGAGACCTACAAAGAGACTTAGACTCCCACACAAGAATAGTGGGAGACTTTAACACCCCACTGTCAATATTAGACAGATCAATGAAACAGAAAATTAATAAGAATATCCAGGACTTGAACTCAGCTCTGGACCAAGCAGGCCTAATAGACATCTACAGAACTCTCCAACCCAAATCAACAGAATATACATTCTTCTCAGCACCACATCACACTTATTCTAAAATTGACCACATAATTGGAAGTAAAACACTCCTCAACAAATGCAAAAGGATGGAAACCATAACAAACAGTCTCTCAGACCACAGTGCAATCAAGTTAGAACTCAGGATTAAGAAACTCACTCAAAAGTGCACAACTACATGGAAACTGAACAAGCTGCTCCTGAATGACTACTGGGTAAATAACAAAATGAAGACAAAAATAAAGATGTTCTTTGAAAACAATGAGAACAAAAATACAACATACCAGAATCTCTGAGACACATTTAAAGCAGTGTGTAGAGGGAAATTTATAGCACTAAATGCCTATAAGAGAAAGCAGGAAAGATCTATAATCAACACCCTAACACCACAATAAAAGAACTAGAGAAGCAAGAGCAAACAAATTTAAAAGCTAGCAGAAGACAAGAAATAACTAAGATAAGAGCAGAACTGAAGGAGATAGAGACACAAAAAACCCTTCAAAAAATCGCTGAATCCAGAAGTTAGTTTTTTGAAACGATCAACGAAATGGATACACCACTAGCCAGACTAATAAAGAAAAAAAGAGAGAAGAATCACATAGATGCAATAAAAAGATAAAGGGGATATTACCACCAACCCACAGAAATACAAACTACCATCAGATAATACTATAAACACCTCTACACAAATAAACTAGAAAATCTAGAAGAAATGGATAAATTCCTGGACACATACACCCTCCCATGACTAAACCAAGAAGAAGTCAAATCCTTGAATAGACCAATAACAAGTTCTGAAATTGAGGCAGCAATTAATAGCCTACCAACCAAAAACAGTCAGGACCAGACGGATTCACAGCCAGATTGTAACAGAGCTATAAAAAGCAGTTGGTACCATCCTTCTGAAACTATTCAGAAGCTAAACAATAGAAAAAGACGGAATCCTCCCTAACTCATTTTAGGAGGCCAGCCTCACCCTGATAACAAAGCCTGGCAGAGACACAACAAAAAAAGGTAATTTTAGACCAATATGCCTGATGAACATCAATGCAAAAATCCTTAACAAAATCCTCACAAGCCAAATCCAGCAGCACATCAAAAAATATATCCACCACGAACAAGTCGGCTTCATCCCTGGGATGCAAGGCTGGTTCAACATACACGAATCAATAAACGTAATCCATCACATCAACAGAACCAATGACAAAAAGCACATGATTATCTCAATAATTCAACAGCCCTCATGATAAAATCAACAGCCCTTCATGATAAAAACTCTCAATCAATAGGCTTTGATGGAATGTATCTTAAAATAAAATAGCTATTTATGAGAAAACCACAGCCAGTATCATACTGAATGGGCAAAAACTGGAAGCATTCTCTTTGAAAACCAGCACAAGACTGTGATGCTCTCTCTCACCACTCCTCTTCAACATAGCATTGGAAGTTCTGGCCAGGGCAATAAGGAAAGAGACAAAAATAAAGGATATTCAGTTAGGAAAAGAGGAAGTCAAATTGTCTCTGTTTGCAGATGACATGATTGTATATTTAGAAAACCCCATCATCTCAGCCCAAAATCTCCTTAAGCTGATAAGCAACTTCAGCAAAGTCTCAGGATACAAAATCAATGTGCAAAAATCACAAGCATTCCTATACATCAATAATAGACAAACAGAGAGGCAAATCATGAGTGAACTCCCATTCACAATTGCTACTGAGAGAATAAAATATCTAGGAATAAAATTTTCAAGGGATGTGAAGGACCTCTTCAAGGAGAACTACAAACCACTGCTCAAGAAAATAAGAGAGGGCACAAACAAATGAATAAACATTTCATGTTCATGGATAGGAAGAATCAATATCATGAAAATAGCCATACTGCCCACAGTAATTTATAGATTCAACTCTATCCCCACCAAGTTACCATTGACTTTCTTCACAGATTGGAAAAAACTACTTTAAATTTCATACAGAACCAAAGAAGAGCCCACATAGCCAAGACAATCCTAAGCAAAAAGAACAAAGCTGGAAGCATCATGCTACCTGACTTCAAACTACACTACAAGGCTACAGTAACCAAAACAGCATGGTACTGGTACCAAAACAGATATATAGAGCAATAGAACAGAACAGAGGCCTCTGAAATAATGCCGCATATCTACAACCATCTGATCTTTGACAAACCTGACAAAAATAAGCAATGGGGAAAGGATTCCCTATGTAATTAATGGTGTTGCGAAAACTGGCTAGGCATATGCAGAAAGCTGAAACTGAATCCCTTCCTTACACCTTATACAAAAAGTAACTCAATATAGATTAAAGACTTAAACGTAAGACCTAAAACCATAAAAACCATAGAAGAAAACCTAGGCAATACCATTCAGGACATAGGCATGGGCAAAGACTTCATGTCTAAAACACCGAAAGCAATGGCAACAAAAGCCGAAATCAACAAATGAGATCTCATTAAATTAAAGAGCTTCTGCACAGCAAAAGAAACTATCATCAGAGTAAAAAGGCAACCTACAGAATGAGAGAAAATTTTTGCAATCTATCCATCTGACAAAAGGCTAGTATCCAGAATCTACAAAGAACTTGAACAAATTTACAAGAAAAAAACAACCCCATCAAAAAGTGGGCAAAGGATATTAACAGAGACTTCTCAGAAGACATTTATGCATCCAACAAACATATGAAAAAAAAACTCATCATCACTGGTCATTAGAGAAATGCAAATCAAAACCACCATGAGATACCATCTCATGCCAGTTAGAATGGTGATCATTAAAAAGTCAGGAAACAACAGATGCTGGAGAGGATGTGGAGAAATAGGAACACTTTTACACTGTTGGTAGAAGTGTAAATAGTTCAACCCTTGTGGAAGACAGTGTGGCGATTCTTCAAGGATCTAGAACTAGAAATATCATTTGACCCAGCGATCCCATTACCGGGTATATACCCAAAGATTATAAGTCATTCTACTATAAAGACACATGCACAGATATGTTTATTGCAGCACTGATCACAATAGTAAAGACTGAGCCAACCCAAATACCCATCAATGATAGACTAGAGAAAGAAAATGTGGTACATATACACCATGGAATACTATGCAGCCATAAAAAAGGATGGATTCATGTCCTTTGCAGGGACATGGATGACGCTGGAAACCAGCATTCTCAGCAAACTAACACAAGAACAGAAAACCAACACAGCATGTTCTCATTCATAAGTGGGAGTTGAACAATGAGAACACATGGACACAGGGAGGGGAACATCACACACTGGGTCCTGTTGGAGGGTGGAGGGCCGGGGGGAGGGATAGCATTAGGAGAAATACCTAATGTAGATGACGGGTTGATGGGTGCAGCAAACCACCATGGCACAGGTATACCTATGTAACAAACCTGAATGTTCTGCACAGGTACTCCAGAACTTAAAGTATAATTTTAAAAAAAGAAAACCTGTAAAAATTCACAAATGTGTGGAAATTTTTAAACACACTCAACCATTGAGTCAAAAAGAAATCACAAGAGAAATTTAAAAATATTTAGTAATGACTAAAATTTAAAAAAAACTACATATCAAAACTATTGGAACAGTGAAAGCAGTACTCAGAGGGTAATTGGTAGCTGAAAATGCCTACATTGAAAAATAGCATTGGGTCAATAATCTAACTTTACATTTTAAGCAACTAGAGAAAGAGAGCAAACTAAACACAAGCTAGCAGAAAAAAATAAATCAAATAATGCTGAAAAAAACTAGGTATCCACATCCAAAAGAATGAACATAGTCAACCACACCCAAATACTAGTACAAAAAAAAAAAAAATGAAAGTCCAAAATTTAAGGCCTAAAATTGTAAAAATTCTTAGGAGAAAACATTGGGGACATTTTTTGTGACATTAGTATTGGCAACTTTCATAGATCAAACAACAAAAGAAAAAATTGATAAACTGAGCTTGCACTTTTGTGCATCAAAGGTCACTATCAAGGAAGCAAAAAGACTACAAACTGAATGGAAGACACTATTGCAAATCATATTATCCGATAAGAGATTGCTTTTCAGAATATGCAAAATAACTTCTAACATTCAACAACAGCAACAACAAAATAAACAACCCAATTCAAACATGGGCAAAGGATTTTAATAGAAATTTTTCCAAATACGATATGCAAAGGGCCAATAAGTTCATGAACATATGCTCAATATTATTAGTCAGTAAGCAAATGCATATAAAACCACAATAAAATATAACAAGTGTTGGTGTGTAGGATATGGAGAAATAAGAACCCTTTTGTATTTTTGTATTGCTGATAGCAATGTAAACCAATGCAGCCACTGTGGAAACCAGTTTACTCTTTCCTCAAAAATTAAATATACAACAACCATATGAGTCAACAATTCCATTTTTCATTTTTTTTGGTATCTATGCAAAAAAACTGAAAGTAGAAACTTGAACAAATATGTGTATACAAATATTCATTGTTGCATTATTCAGAATAGCCAAAAGATGAAAAAAACCCAGATGCTTATAAAAAGATGAATGGACAAACAAATACGGTATAGTCATATGATGGAATATTAATCAGCCATTAAAAAGAAAAAAATTCTTATGCATGACATAATATGCCTGGACCTTGATAATATTATGCAAAGTGAAATCAGCCAGACACAAAAGGGCAAATATTATAATTCCACTTGTATGTTATACCCAGAATAAGCCAGTCCAAAGAGGTAAAAAGTAGAATTTAGGTTAACCAGGAGCTGAGGAGGAGAAAAGAGTGAGAAGTTATTGCTTAACTGGTACAAAGCTTTTCTTGGGGATGATGAAAATGTTTTTGGTATAGACAGTGGTAATGAGTTCACAACATTGTTAAAGTATTTAATACCTCCGAGTTGTACACTTAAAAATGGTTAAAATGATAAATATTATACTTTGCATGTTTTACCACAATAAAAAATAACTGGCAATATAGATACAGCCATATATAAAAATATTATATACCATGACACAGTGGAATTTTTATCATGAAGGCAGTTTTGTAACTTTTTAAAATACAGCAACATTTAAAAATATATTAGGTACCACAGAAAAGGGCAATTTTTTTCTTATGTATGCAAGGCTTTCTTTCCTTTTTATTGTATGTAATACACCATACAAAGGACAAAAGGCAAAACCACATAATTGTCTTAATAAACAGAGAAGAAGTTTGACAAATCCAACATCCTTTCAGGATTGAAACAACAAACTAGGAATTGAAGGTTACAAAAGAATAAACAAGAAAAAGGAATTGAAAATGACAAAAGTAAAATGTCTGCTCTTGCCTCTTCTATTCAACATTGTGTTATACTTTCCAGCCAAAGAAATTAGGCAAGGAAAACAGATATTTGAAAAAAAAAAAAAAAAAAAAGGCAGAAAGGAAGGAAAAAATGAAAGAAGTTCAAAAGGAAGGAAAGAAGGATCTCTTTGCAGATGCCGTTACCTTACATGAAGAAAATTCTCAGTAATTTGGTCAGAAAAAGCTATTTGAAATAATAATAAAGTTAAGGTTTCAGGATAAAAGATTATTGTAAGAAATATTTCTATAAAGTAGCAATGAACAATGGAACGAAGAAAAACTTCCATCTGCGATAGCATAAAAATAACAGTGTAAAATAACAGTCAGGGTTCTCTAGAGGGACAGAACTAATAGGATATAAGTATGTATGAAGGGGAGTTTATTAAGGAGTATTGACTTACATGATCACAAGGTAAAGTCCCACAATAGGCTGCCGGCAAGCTGAGGAGCCAGGAAGCCAGTTTTAGTCTCAAAACCTCAGAAGCAGGGAAGTCGATGGTGCAGCCTTCAGTCTGTGGCCAAAGGCCTGAGAGCCCCTGGCAAACCACTGGTGTAAGTCCAAGAGTTCAAAAGCTAAAGAACTTGGAGTTTGATGTTCAAGGGCAGGAAGCATCCAGCACGGGAGAAAGATGAAAGCTGGAAGACTCAGGAAGTCTGCTCTCCCATCTTTTCCTACCTGCTTTATTCTAGTCACGCTGGCAGCTGACTAGATGGTGCCCACCCAGACTGAGGGTGGCTCTGCCTCTCCCAGTCCACTAACTCCAATGTTAATCTCCTTTGGCAGCACCCTCACAGACACTTCCGGGAACAATACTTTGCATCCTTCAATCCAATCAAGTTGACACTCAATATTAACCATCACAAATAGTTAGGAATACATTGAACACAAAAAGTGTGAGAGTTTCATACTAAAAACTATAAAACATTGTTGAGAAAATGTAAAGGAGGTCTAAAGAAATGAAAAAGACATTCATACTTCCTGGATAAGAAGACAATATTGCTAAAGTGGCAGCACTCCAGAAATTATTCTACAGATTCAACACCATCCTTGTCAAAATCACAGTCTGCTTTTAGTTTTGTTTTCTAAATTATTTATTATTTATTGGTTTGCTTGTTTATTTATTTTTATTTTATCTTAGTTTCTTGAGTCGACGTCTTGCTCTGTCACCCAGACTGGAATGTACTGACACAATTATGGCTCACTGCAGCCTCAAACTTATAGGTGGTAGTGATCTTCCCACTTCAGCCTCTGAAGTGGCTGAGACTACAGGCACATGCCATCATTTGTGGATAACATTTTTTAAATTTTTAATAGAGCTGGGGGGGGGTCTCAACATGTTGCCCAGGCTGGTCTTGAACTTTTGGCCTCACCTGAGCTTCCCACCTTGGACTTCCAAACTGCTGAGACACGAGCCAGCTCCCAGCCTGATTTTAATAGAGACTGACAGGCTTATAGTCAAATTTCATGTGGAAATTCAAGTTGCTAATAATAGCCAAAACAGTCTTAGAAAAAGAAAACTACTTTGTAGTAGTGTTTGGAGGATTCACATTCCCTAATTTTAAAATTTACTACAGAAAACAAGACAGGATGGTAGAAGAATACGAACAGACATACAGATTAATGGAATATATTTCAGTTCAGAAATGTGCCCTTACACTTATGGTCAGTTGATTTTTGACAATGGTGCCAAGATAACTCAATAAAACAAAATAATTCTTAGAATAAATGGTGCTGGGACAAGAGGACATCCACATACAATAGAATGAACTAAGACCCCCTACTTCACATCATGTACAGAAACTAACTGAAAATTTATCACAGACCAAGGTGGAAGTGCTAAAAATATAAAACTCTCAGTATAAAACAGAATAAATCTTCATGGCCTTGGCGTTAGCAGTGGTTTATTAGACATGATGCTGAAAGCGTAAGTGGAAAAAGAAAAAATGAATAAATTAGACTACATTTGAAATAAAAATGTTTGTACTTTAAACAATACCATTGAGAGTGAAAAGAAAACCCACATGATGAGATGAAATATTTACAGATCACATATTTGATAAGGGTCTTATATCCTGAATAAGAAAAGAGCCCTTAGAAATCAATAATATAAGAACAAATGACCTAATTAAAAAATAAGCAAAGAATCTGAATAGACATTTCTCCACAGAAGATATACAAAGAGCAAATAGACACATGAAAAAATGATGAACATCATAAGTCATGGGGAAATGCAAATCAAAATCACAGTGAGATTCCCCTTCAAATCTACAAGACTGGTAATTTTTAAAAGGTAGTGAATTATAAGTGTTGGTGAAGACAGGATAGAAACTGGAACACTTATACATTGCTGGTGGCAATGTAAAATAGTGCAGTTACTTAGAAAACACGTTAGCAACACCTCAAAATCTTAAAAATAGAGTTAGCATTAGCGTATAATCTAACAGTTCTACAAATTCTACATAGATACCTGAGAAAAAATTAAAAACATAGTTTCACAAAAAAACTTGTACATAAATGTTCATAGAAGTATTATTTAATAATAACTCCTAAATGGAAACAACACTAATGTCTATCAACTGATACACAGATAAATAAAATATAATATAATCACATTATAAAAAGGAATAAAGTACTGACACTTGCTACAGTATGGATAAACCTTGAAAACATTACACTAACTGAAAGAAGTCTGTCACAACAGACCCCGTGTTGTGTGATTCCAATACATGGAGTATCCACTATGGCAAATCTTAGAGAGACAGAAAGCAGGTCTGTTGTTGCTCAGAGCTGGGCTTGGAGTCAGAATGAGAATTAACTCCTAATGAGGTTGCTTTTCGGAGAGATAGTTTTGTTTTTTTTTGTTTTTTTTAATTAGGTTGTGGTTATGAATACATAACTCTGTAAATATACTAAAATCCATATAAATTGCACACTTAAAATTAGGAATTTTTACAGCATGTGGATTATATCTATGTAAAGCCATTAATAAAAATATTACTTGCTTTACGAATAGTATAAGAAACAAATATATTTAGTGATAAAAATATGCTCAAAAATAAAGTATTTTTTATTATCTTTCCTTTTGTATTATTCATACTAGAATTCTTCTCTACTAATCTATTGAGTAGTTATAATACAATCACTACTTAAAAAAAAAAACAAATACTTGTAATCATTCGGAGTCTAGGTTCAGTTACTTGTTCTTGCCCTAAATAAACTACCTCCTGTATTAATGCCTTAAGTATTGCACTTTTCAGAAAACTTCATTAATAATGTATTAACATTACTGATGAATATCTTGGCAACAGTAGGGTTTTTGTACTAGTGAAATGCTGCAATTACTTTTTGAGTTTGTTTTTTGAGTTTGTTTTGTACATGGGTAATGTAAATAGATTCGATTTCCACTAATTGTACAAAACTACCAGATCCTCATAGGTGAAATCAGCTATTTTTAGGGTACTGGTGAGTTTCCTATCTACGCCTAGGCCATTTTCCAGGTTACCAACAGTGATAAGATATTAAAGGTGAAGTTATTGAGAGCAGTGAATAAACCACCCATTATGGTGGTTTATATATGGTGGTGTATATATAATATACACTTTAAGTTTCAACCCTTAATCAATTAATGCTTATGAAGTTGTCAAAATTCCCTTCAAAGTAAAATGATCTACCTAGGAGATATTGTTAGCCAGTATATAACTATGATTACTGACATGTTTTCTACCCTGCTAAACATTATTTTTAAAAATATAGAGTATAGTTTTCTATATAGATATATAAGTACAGAAATAATTGATATTATAATGCCTCAGTTATCCAAGGAAACAATGGGTAAATTATTATTGCAATAAGTTAAATATAATTCTTGACATTCAAAAGAATTTTTTTTAATGACTTGGAATATTTTCTAAAGTGTAGTAATTAACCCTCTGTCTTTGGAACATAATTCTGAATCTTCTGAAATTACTTTGTTACTCTCTTTGAGTAACACTGCAAATTTGTTATAATAAATGTATAATTTAATTTTGAGAAATAGAGATATATCATGCAATTCTTGGCCTCTACTCATTAAACAGAGGTAGTGAATAAAGGTGAAATATATATAAAAAATTATATTTTGTAAAAGTAAAACAATCTAAATATGAGAACCAAAATTATTATTTTGAACAAATTATCTGTTTTGTTTGTTTTTTGACTTGAAAAAATAATACAATGCAACCACAAGGGCTCTTGTCATTGTTCTCCTTCTGCTCCTATCTAGGAGCAAGAAGACAGAAAACCTGGAAAAGCTACTACCTTAATTCCAGCAATCAAGCAACAGCAAAGGACTGTTAATTCCTGACCAAGAAAGAGCTGGCAGATGAGAAAGGCTACCAACAAAAGGGCTAATTTGTTATGATTTGTGTGACTTATCCTGGCTGGAATCTGGCTTAAGATTCAGAACCTGAGCCAATCACTGGAATGAACTGTCTACTAAAATGAATGTAAGTATTGACATCTTCTTCCAAAATGAGACATGGAAAGTAAGAGAAAACAATCCCAAATAAACTGTTTCCTTATTCTACAAATAATCTATACATTTATGCTAGGAATTTTTCTTTAAAATGTCTCTTCTCAAATGTTATTTATTATTAGATTTTACAATCCCACAAAATAAAATTACATCTAGATAAATACACCTAAACAGTATAATTAATGCCTATCAAAATACTCAATGAGTACTTTCATATAATTGATAATTATTTTGACAAATGTACTCATGTTGATATAATTTTCTTTGTTTAGTGAAATTCTGAGTATACTTTTGTTTTCTACTTTTATGTTTGCAAAAGTATTGAATAAAGATGCATTTTTGTGAAAAAAAATCAACTTTACTGTTGCCAAGGTTTTTCTTCTCCAGCTTCTTAAATGTCATCTCTTTTTCTCTCTCTCTTGTTCTGCTTTCATATATGTATATGTATTATATATGTGCATCTGAAAGTTTTTAAAAAGAAAGATACTGGGTAAATAAAAATTATTATTACACAGATAAATTTCTCATATTTTGAACTGCATCTTTTGCCCCCAAATTATTTAAAGAACAGCTAATAGAAAGCTTCTCAAAAACTTTCTAGTGCCTCAACTTAATGAAATTGCTACAACTCCAGCTAGGAATGTAATTCTAAACATAATTTTGTCAGAATAATCGTGAGTATTGTTTAAATGGAAATATCCATATTATTAGTTAGTAGGTTCTCTAAGACTGACACCTGTACATAATTTATGTATCAGGTGTTTCTTCAATAATTCCTGCATCTCCTCCATTGCATCTATCAAGTAATAATAAATAACAACAATAATAATAACAACTACAACAATAGCAGCAAAAGCCTTCCTATGTGCCAGGCATTGTTCAAAATGCTTTACATTAATTAACTCATTTAATCATCAAGATGATCCTATAAAATATAGTAACCCCAATTTATGGATGAGGAAACTGGACATAAAAGTTTGAAAAACTTCCTGAAGTCACATAACATGTTAAGTGATGGGGCAAGGATTGACTCCTAGAATACTGTTTTCAAGCTAAGCTTTCTACCACTGTGTGCTACTTTTTGTCTTCCTATAACACACACACACATACACACACACATGCATTTGCACACATAAACACATATATGGCTTTATTTAAATTTTCTTTAAACTCCATCCTTCTCCTACACTAATAACAATACAATCTTTCATTTTGTTTCAAGTAATATTCCATACAGCCTCTGGTGTACCACAAACCTCAGTGCAATAAGGCTGTAAAATTTAATTTACTGAACTACGAGTTGTCCCTCATGGTCTCATGCTGATTTCGGGTGAAAGACAGTGCCTTTAAAGACTGTAATAAAGAAGCCCTCAATCAGCTCAGTAGGTCGAATGGTTTCCACAAACACCTTAGGAGGTACTTCATTATGATGCGCATTTTATTAAAGTAAATTAATTCGCCCAAATAATAACTCTCAAGGACAAGATCACTCCCGGGCATGATAACACTAGAATTCTTACTCTTCACCATTATGATATCAAGACAATAGTCAAGGCTTGGGATAAAAATTCATGTCTTCATGGCATCCGCATTTTGACAGTAGCTGAAACCAAAGGAAAATATAAAGTTGCCCAAAGAAAGCAGGAAACTTAAAAACAATGAGCTGGACTCACAAAACATAAGCATGAAACATATAGGCGGAAAAAGAGGTGAAGAACATGTGAAAAGTAGGATAAATACTAGCTATGGATGCTTCCAGGGTGGCTCAGAGCGAAAAAGTCAGCCAGTTTCAATTTCGTAAAGGACGGGAGGAGCCATCAAATGAAATAGCGTTCCACTAAGGAAAAAAGCCTTGAATGAAATGAAAGCATCTATGGAATTTAGGATAGTTTCAGCAAAGTGGTAGGCTTGGAAAACATATTTAAGAAGTAGAGGCTGGGCACAGTGGTGCATGCCTGTTAACCTCGCACTTTGGGAGGCTGAGGTGGGTAGATTGCCTGAGCCCAGGAGTTCGAGACCAGCCTGGGCAACACAGTGAGACCCTGTCTCTTAAAAAAATATACAAAAATTAGACAGGCCTGATGGTGCACACCTGTGGTCCCAGATACATGAGAGGCTGAGGTGAAGGATTGCATGAGCATGGGAAGTCAAGGCTGCAGTGAGCCGTGATTGTGCAATTGCACTCCAGCCTGGGAGACAGTGAGACCCCGTTTCAAAAATAAATAAATAAACAAATAAATAAATAAATAAATAAATAAAATAAGAGGTAGAGGTTGTTGAGGGAATTGGATGTAAGAAAATGGAGATAGCAGACATAAAATCTTTAGGTTTTTTGTTTGTTTGTTTTATATAAACTTGCCTTAGGAAAAAATAGCTATTTTCAATTGTAAGACAAGGTCAAAGTTGATTTTTTCCTCCTTTGAGTCGACAGAAAAGTAAGAACGTTTACAGCTAGAGGAAAAATGCTCTAGTCAAGAGAAAGAGGTTAAAAATAGAGGTGACAGTAAAAAGAGGGAACACTTACTAGAGGAAATTATTGGAAGACAACAAAAATAGAATTAAGATTTTATTTTAGGAAACTTCGTTCTTGGCTATTGATAGGGAAGCTTGACACAGGTGAATGCTCCCACTGAGAACGATTAGAAAAGGTAAGTAAAATACTAAAAACTGTTTGGAGGAATTGGAGAGTTTACACTGTATTCATAACTTAAAAAGCCAGAACCTGGAGGAAAGGGAGCTTATGTAGGAGAACCTAAGTTTATGCAAGCCACATTTGCCCTTAAGCATTTGCCTACTGGGGGTTGAGGGAAAGTCTGAGAACCAAGACAGAGGGCAGATGCTAACAAGAAGAGGAACCACCATCTTCCAGCCATCCCATGGAGGAGACAGAACAAAATATTGGAGTTAATGGGTCAAGATGACCAGCAGGTAAGGGGCCAAAATCTCAGAGAGGAGGGAAACACAGAGATGTGAAAGTGATATTTAGCACCTTCTGTCCTGTTAACACACTGTCTACGTTAATCTATGTGGTAGACTGTATGATAATAATCTACATAATGAAGGAGAATAAAAAACAAAGCAAAAAGGAGCTGCAAAGCACAGTGCAGTTGTTGGCAGTATTGCCGTTCTAGAAGACAAAATGGAATCAAGGATTCAAAAAGAAGGAAGGCTCTAGGAATCATCCCAAGCTCTCAGTTATACTCCCTCCCGAGGAGTGTGGGTAAACCAGGAAAGACTGCACCTTACACAGACTATAAACAAGCCATGATTCACTTCAGTCCCTAATAGATTTCAGGTTATCCAATTTTCTGTTCCCTGCACAAACTACCAGAGTACAGGATACAGCCTGTATGAAGGGAGAGAACATTATCTGTAGAATTCTCAGTTTTTCATATAAAATTCTGAGCAGTCATTCAAAAATGTTGTAAGCATGCTAAAACAAATAAAGTAGAAAAGCAGACAGCAGAAACAAACCTGCAGGTGACCAATATCAGAATGGGTGAAAACAAATACTACAGTTACAAATTGTATAACCCAATTTTAAAAAAAAAGTATACCAATGGAAAAATGGGCAAAACTTGATACTTCACAATAGAAATTTCCAAAAGCTTCCAATATTATATGCTTCCAAAAGCATATTATACTGTATGCAACTTCATTAGTTGTCTGGGAAATGCAAATTAGAATATCAGGCAGACTCTACTAGAGACTTACCAGAATACTTAAAAACAGAATGACTGATAAATTAAGGGTTAATAAACAGATGTTGTCACTGGAATCCTCATACATGGTTGGTAGTAATGAAAACTGTGCACCTACTTGGAAAACTCCTTGCAAATATCTGCTAAAATACATGCATATCCATTTATATGAAATTCAAAAACTGACCAAAGTTACCTAAGCTGTTACAAGCCATCACAGTGTTAATCTGTGATGGGTAGTGACCAGACAGGAACACAGGAAGGACTTACAGAATACTCTTTTTAAAGTTCATCCCTATTCCCCAAATCACATTCTCTCAAGCCTACCTTTTTATGTTAGCCATCGTTGTAGCACTGAGCTGAACATAGGTGTCCTTCGGCTACGTTCTTTATGACTTGGATTCTGTGTCTCTTATCTTCTATCTGGAGCTTCTCTGCAGCTGTCACATTCTATAACTATAGGAATGTTCTCAAACATACCAGAAATTATGTAAATATATAAATACAAGGTAGTCACTACTTCTATTGCTTTGATCAATATCAGGCAGGAAAAAAATTGTTGATATTACCCTTTTCTTGGTTTCTTGTAGGCAGTTCTGAGATGTGTTCTGCACTGCTTTTCAGGGATCCCCAGCTACATGGAGCCCCAGGTACCCGCAACACACACTAGCTCAGTATACATTCTTGGATTGGATTTTCCTCCTTATGGGTTTTTCTAATCTTAAAACCTTCAATTATGTTCCCTTTAATTACTTCCTACTTTTAACTACTTGTCAGCAATCCCTTGATTCAGGCTTTGCTTTTTGAGGAAACCCAATCCGAACATGTTGGTACTCTCAGATTCTGGAATAAGACCACTTATTGATCAGAAGAGAATCTGATCTTATTGCAGGTGAAATTAGAATATTGATAATCCCTCAATGTGTAATTAACTACAGTTACTAAAACCTGATCAATGGTTGATTATACTGACATACAAATGAAAAATGAAGCATTTGTTGAAGCCCTAGTAGACACTTGAATGTTATAGTGTCTGTTATAATTACCTGGGTTTATTAAAAACTTTATAATCTTTGAAGAAGACAGAAGCAGAATCAGATTAACAATCAACCCACCTCACCCTGAGAAAGCCAAAGATCTTCTATGGTAGCATTTAGAGACTCATCTCCTGCAGCTAGAAGATGGAGTGTGCTACAAATTAGTCTAGAATATAATTGTGAGAGGAGCCAAGGTACAGGAAGAAAAAATGCCACACCTCCTCCCACCGCCAAGTGTCCTCTGGCAACATTAAGGAGTTGATAAGATCCCTCCTAGCATAGGCTGGGTGATAGGGCTTAAATGACAGAGGCAAAATGGATACAATTCTAAATAAAGTGATATAAACATTATTGTGTGAATGCCTATATCCTCTCCAAATTCATATGCTGAAATCCTAACCCCCACAGCAATGGTATTAGGAGGTGGAGTCTTGGAAGGTGATTAGATCATGAGGGCACAGCCTTCATGATTGGGATTAGTGCTCTTATGAAAGAGACCACAGAGAACTAGTTCACCTCTTCCATGATGTGAGAACACCGTGAGAAGGTGACAACTATGAACCAGGGAAAAGACCCTCACCAGACACCAAGTGTTCTTGTTTTTCCACCTTAGACTTCCCAGCCATGAGAAATAATTTTTTGTTATTTTAAGCCACTCAGTTTATAGTATTTTTGTTATAACATTCTGAACAAACTAAGACAGCAAGAGGAGAGATAAATAAGAAAGCAAATAGGATGTTGTTTGGCTTAACCAGAGAAAACTAACAACAGCTTAAAAGCAAAAGATTGAATTCAGCTGTAACAATAGAAAAATGCAACTTTTCCTAAAATTTCCAGATCTAAGCCAGTACTTTGACTAGAGACCTACAATGAAACAGCAAGGGCAGTTCATTTGGGGAAAGGTCTTAAATACCACCACACGTATATACAATAAATACCACCCCAATATTTTGCCAAAAGGAGCTGAAGCCATTCACCAGAATAAAGAGGAGCAAAAACCAAAAATAAAAACAAAACAAAACAAAACAAAAAAGTGCCATTCACCATTGTGTCAAATCAATGTTCAGGGAAGCACTCGATAGTTTTACAGGATGATTTTTCCTGCAGCTGATTAGGGTGGTGCCTCAAGCTAGTGATTCTATGCGCATACAATGGGCTTTTCAATAAAGTACTCATGATGACAGAATGGAGCCTATTATCTAACTAAGGCCAATCTAAATACTGCTACTGATGGAGGACCAAGCTATTGAGAGCAGAAACCAATATTTAGCCTTCGAAATTGCACTATTCCTCAAGAGGATGAGCAAGTTTCCTAGTGGCACAGTGATTAGATTGGATCACTTCTAGTCTGAAGTGGATAAAATTTTGTCCTTACTAAAAGTGATATCTGTTCTGGAAATGAGCTTGCCCTCCCTGCTCAAAAGACCTCTGCCAATACCACCATCTGAGGGTTTAGTGAAGGCTTGATTTACTTTCATGAGTCCCGGAATAAGATCTCCTCAAACAAGGAATATTTTTTTAATCATGGAAGTACGGCAATGGGCAACTAAACCAAAAGTCTCAGCGCTCCCCTCAGATATAGCTTCACTTAGAAACAGCCAGCCTAGTAGAAAGATGGAATGTAAAGTCTTATTAAACGCTCAGCTAAAGTGTCAAGTAGGGGGATTTGGTGCTGTCCTTCAGGATGTAATATATGCACTAAACCAGTGACCGAATACTATACAGAATCGGTAGTACCTAAAATACATGGATTTTTATACCAAGGCTTAGACATAGAATCAGCACTTGTAACTATGAAATGGTTGAGGAATTTCTACTTCATTTGTCCACAATTACATTGGATTAGAAGTGTTTGCATCCTTGCATCCGTGTGTATGTGTGTGTGTGTGTGTGTGTGTGTCTGTGTGCGTGTTGGGATGAGCAGTACTTCCCTGCAGGTAAACAGTAAGGGTTTCACTGAACCCAAAGCTGTGATTCCCCATGACAATGTTCGAGTTCTCATGCTGATTGACTGGTAAGCAATAAATGAAGTTACTATATTGGTAGGATTGATTGACACTGATTTATATGAGTGTCAAAGCAAGATACTACACAATAGAGACAGAAAGGATGATATCTAGACCCCAGAATAATCACAGATTTATCTCTTGGTGCTATGTCCAGTTACAACTGTAAATGGGAAATCATTCCAATTATGGCTCATTTAAGGCAAAAGCAACCAAGGACTCTGATCCCTTGTACTGTTCACCTTACTGGATATGATGAGAAAAATCTAAATGGGTGACAGATAATAGACATCATAAGCAGAAAACACAGCCCCAGATCAGTTATAGTTGGTGAGTCTGTATATTATTTTACTGGTCCTTTTGTGTTGAGTCTTTTGTAGAGATTGTGACTATCTGACACTTTGCAGTCTTTTGTGATAGTCCTGATTTAGTTAATGAAAAAGCATGAGTGGATCCAAGGTTCAAGGGATGAACTGTGCTGAACATCCATTGTACCCCATTCTCTTGGCCAAATGTTTACAGTAATCAGCTGAGCATAAATATAGCTTGAGAATATATGTCCTTGATTTTACTGTTTATCTCTTTCTTCCTGCTCTGAAAATTATCTTTTGCTGCACATAGGGCACCTGAAAGAGTCTACTGAGCCATTTAACCACGTGTACAAATCTGGAAGTGTGAGGGTGTTAGGACCTCTTGGGCAAATCTTGGGCAGTGCGAATCAGGCGTGGTCGGCAAATCTCTTCTTCCATATGTACAGCAGACAGCCCTTCCCAGTTGGTCAGAGGATCGCTAGTAGGATTGAAGCCTCTTTGCACACAGTGGTAACCAGCCCAATTTTCAACTATTCAATTGGCTTTCTTTCTTTCCTTATTTCACTATTCTAAATTCCCCCAGTTTTATTCACTGAAATATTTCAAATTAAACTAGCTATATACAAGTTTTTGTCTCCAGTTCTGCTTTTTAGAAGAACATAAGCTAAAAATATGACAGCGTTCTATTTCATAATCTGGGTGGTTGTTACACAGAAGTAAAGAGTAATGAGTATACTATTCAGCAATAGAAAGTTTATTTTAAAAACATACACTCCAACTTGGGAGATTCTAAGTAAATTCTAAGACCACGCTATCTCATGAAAACTTCTTACCCTAATAGAAATGATATCCACTTACTCTTAATATACCTTTTCTTAGCTCCTTGAAAATGTTCCATTCCATATCCCTCTTATCCTATACAAGTCTGTATGAGTCCATGAGATTTTTCTTTTCTCTCTTTTAAAATTGTCATTAAAATAATTTTAGATGCAAAAGGATTGCGAAAGTTATTTTCATATGCACTGAACTTCCCCAAATGTTAACTGACATAATCACAGTACAAATATTAAAATCAGGAAATTAATGTTGATACAGCACTATTATCTAATATACAGGCCTTATTCAAATTCATCACTTGCTTCACTAATACCATTTTCCCAGTCCAGGACCAATTGAGGGTCACATTGCATTTACTTGTCATGGTTCCTTTGTCTTCTCTAATCTTGGGCAGATTTCTGCTTTTTGTGACCTTGTCATTTTTGCTTCCATTTTAATAACACTATTTTTCTTTTTTACTTAACCAGACTAGACTGATACAGTTCAGTAACTGAGCTAAAATCAGTAACATATAAGGAGATATAATGTGGGTCTGTACTCTTCCTGGCTCATGAAACTCCCTGCTCATGTTCTCCACACCATTTCCATACTAGCTGCCTGGATCGGAGGTAGTCACTCGGTGGGGAAAGGGGGCTGGATGTAGAAGCCATGGAAGAAGGCAGAAGCTTCTGTCATCTTGAGGCACTGATGTGAAGAATGGCCAACACAGACCTACTCACTGCAGGCATCATTCATAAGCAAGAAATAATTCTATTATATTTGAATAATTTTGCATTTGTATCTGACTTATTTAACTAGTTGTTTGGGGGTCCAGACTACCATAACTAGTTCACAGAGAAAAAATGGATTCGAGGAGTTAGGGAAAGTGCTTAAAATAAGCAATAGGTTTCCAGATTGGGGGCAAGGGGAGTTGATGAGGGTAGAGAACCATGATGTGGAGATGAGGATGCAGGAAAGTGCAGGTGACTAAAGGGATGCATGGGCTTTCTGAAGAATGACTACAATTAAGTGAATGCACAGTGCAGTATCAATTAATTAACTGAGACCCCACAGCTAGTCAGATTCATTTTCAAGCACTACAGACTAAGTGTTTTCCTGGAGTTGTATCAGACACTGAAAATTCCAGGGTCCAAAACTGAATTCATGACCTTCCCACAAAATTCTCCTGTGATTTTTAGCTTAGAAAAATGCCACCACCATCCACACGGTTATTCAGATCCAGAAATCTCTAAACCACAGAAATAGCTTTCTAGTTTTTATGCAACATCCAGTTTTATCACCTCCATCCACACCTTTCTCCAAATGTTGCCAAAATTTTCACTTTAAAAGCAAATCTGATAAGAAAACTTCTCTCCTTCTCCTTTCTTTCTGCTCCCAATCCACTGTTATGAACCATGAATGTTGATCATTTCTTTTAGTATAAAAGCATAGTCCTTACTGTGGCATCTCTGGCATGGCATAATTCAATTCTTTGCCCCTTAAGATGCTCTATATTGTCACTCCAGGGATTTTGGATATTCTGGGTTTTTTCATTGTTGTTTGTTTGTTTTTTGGCTTAGGAAAGCTTCTGCAACTACTGATGAGTAACTCACTTCCCACACCTTAGGTCAACTCTCACTCCCTTTAAGAGACCTTCATTGAACCCACAGTGACATATGTTCCTGTTGACTCCCTGTACTTCTCCATTTGTAGTACTCATTGTAATTATGGATAGGTGTTCAGTATTTGTATAACTGACTTAAAAATAGATCCTTTGGAAACAGAAGATGCCTATTTCATTCAGTAATTTTCTTGTTCAATATTTTGAATAATTGCAAAATGTATCTTCTCTCCAAATGGCTCCTACTGCATCCTCTATATCTTGATGTCCTTCCCCAGTCTGGTGAGCTGGCTTAGAGACACACAAGGAAACCTCAATCACTTACAGCATTATACAGAAACTATGAATTTTCAAAATCTATAAGTAAGTACTTACAAGGTATTGTGGGGATACGTGAGTGAGGGTCATGATTATGCAGGGCAGGTTATACAGCAACACTTCAGGGAGGATTTAAGTGTTGAGATAAGCTTTACAGAAGGAGAGAAACTTGATTTGACAGGAAGAATTAGGATCAGAAAACCACCAAATGGAAAAATGTGTGCATTCATACACTCTGCAAACAGAGTTACAGGCATGCAAAGATAAGCATCCATAAGATCTTCTATCAGATATTAAAAATGTACAGGAGGAAACGCACAACAAATCACACTAATGAAATGTGGGCAGTTCTCTCTGCACACCGTTATGCAGTGCATTATATTGCTTTTAGCTGAACAACTGAATAAAAAGGGTAACACTATTTGTGTTTTATTTCTTTTATGTTTTGAGAAGTCAAGGTTAGGGGATTCTGGGGCTATTTAGAGATTCAACACCAGAACATTGGGTCTGCTTTAGTGTGATTTCACAGACCTCTGGGCCTGCTTGCAAGGGGACTACAGCAGCGCCAGGTATCCTATTCTGATAGGATGATGCTCTAAGTGCTCTCTTCGCTCATAACTCATCCAGTTTCTCGGCAGAATAGATGGGGGTGAGGGGTGCAGATCTCTTTCAGGAACCTGTGACCATAGCAGATCTATTGCCCAAGGCACAGAAAGTCAATACAACAACACCGAGGGTTGCAGCAGAAAAAGAGCTTAATAATAGTAGGGCGGCCAAATGAGGGAACAGGAGGAAATCTCAAATCTGCCTCCCCAAGGAGTTTGAGGAAGAGATATTAAGGGGTTTAGCATGAGCTGGGGTATGAGGATCATTGATTAGTCAGAGTGCAGGGCCAAGTCATGGGACCAGGAGAGGAAGAAACTGCATTCTCGTGATGACTAGGTTTCTCTGTGAGGATCGTTAAACTGTTTGGTGTCAGCCATTCAGCCAGAATTCAGGGTCTGAAAAACACCTTAAGCAATTCTTAAATTAAAACCTCATGATTCTAAGGTCAGCAGTCTTATCTATAGGAACAACATGGATACAGATAGTCAGTATCTAGTGCTGTTTAACTTTGAATTACTTCCTTGTATTCAATTAATTAAGCCTGATTAATGCATGCTTATAACCATATTTCTGCCCAGAACCCAGCATGTAATTCTTGTTAACACTATAAGGACAGCATCCAACCCTCTATCCACACCACTTCAGGTCAGGATTGGGCAACAGAGCCATGTTGCAGCTGGGAGCCAGGTTATGGAGCTGAGTAGCTAACATTTTCTATACTGACAGCCAGCTTACAACTGAAAGAAAGGAATGTTCCCAACTATGGGTACTGTGTGGCCTATCAATAGTGTGTGCACATGTAGAAATCACACAGATGTTACTTATTAGCTCTGACCAAATGACGAAGATCTTCAAGGAAGAAACAGTACTTCAACTAATGTGCACTTGAGAACCAAACTTGTTCCTGAACTTCGGAGGCATGGAAAGTAGAATAGTGGAAAAACAATCATAGCCCCTGTCCCTCAGGCCATTGGACTTGCTGGAGCATCTTCCTCAAGACTTGCACATGGCTGGCTGCATTTTGTCATTTGGATACCTGCTCATATGCTACACCATCAGAGATGCCTTCCAGATGTCCTCATCTCAAATAGCTATTTTCCTGCTGAAATCGCACCTGTCAAACGCTCTTTAAGTTATAAAGCTCTCCAAGTTAACACCCGGAATGTTATCAATGAGATATGTAGGAGCAAATTAATAATATAACCAGAAGAAAGACAAAATGACTAAGTAGATTGTAGTATAACAAAAAATAAGTATTTGATCTTTTGTCTGGGTTCCTGGTACAAAATTTCTAAAATCTTTGGAATCTCTGCAGGGACAAGAGTGTCTTTTCTATGCTAATGAGACAACAGGTGGCTGGGGTCTCCTACATAGCTTCAGGATGGGGACTGATGACCAGAAATAAAAAATAACAGACATGAATAGAGGGTCAAAATTCTCATTAGTCCCTTCCTCCTAATTCCCCACTCCATTCCTGGGACTGGGAGACAGGCTAGAGGCCGAATTCAGTCACCAAAAGTCAATCATATAACTAATCATGTCTATGTAATGAAACCTCCATGAAAACCCCTAAACAATGTGGTTTGCAGAGCTTCCAGGCTGGTGAGCACATGCAGTAGCTGAGAGTGTGGTATACCTGGGACAGCCACCGAAGCGCCACATCCCTTCCTCCATAGCTTGCCCTGTGCATCTCTGCCATTTGGCTGTTCTTGAGTTGTATACATTATAATAAACCGGTAATAGTGAGTAAAGTATTTTCCCAAGTACGTTCTATGAGTCATTCTAGCAAATGATCAAATTTGATGGGATGTCCTAGGAACTGCCGAGTTTGTAGTTGGTGAGGCAGAAGTGCAGGTAGCCCGGGCAACCCATCTGTGGCTGGCATCTGAAATGGGAACAGTCTTGGGGACTCCCTTAAACTTGTGGAGTCTGATACTAACTCTAAGTATTCGGTGTCAGAATTAAGTTGAAATGTTGAATACCCAGTTGGTATTAGACATTTAGAGAACTGGTTGGAGCTAGGAGGAAAAAACCTGCTCATTAATAAAAACATTAAATACAGAGATAGACACTGACAAAGAAGGAAAAGAAATCATAAACTACCAACACTTGCTAATATAGAGACAAAAATAGTAAAAAAAAAAAAAAGTTAGCAAATAAGACTGATACTTTATTAAGATTATAAGATACCACCAAAAAGTGACTTTAAGAAAAACATTGTTTCCAATGACAAGATTCATTAAGGGAATACATTCAAAAATAGCAAATGAGTAAAACATTATTCATTTGATCGTGCCTGAAATGGCATTCGTTTTTGTTTTCCCACACTACACTGATATATAAAATGGCACTTGAAATAAGTCAACATTTCTTCTTAATAAAATCTCATAGTGAACAAAAAATAAAATTAAAGTAACAGAAAATATAATATCTTAAAGCAGCCACCAACATTATGCATAATAGTAAAGTCATCATACGGGTTATTTTCAGATAATATGATGGTGAACTAGAAAAACAATAGAATTAGCTGCACCCACCTCCAACTACAACAATGACTCACAAAAGTGCTAATGAGGGTAAAATTCAGAAGACTCTTTTGTGAGTAAGACAGATTTTCTTCTTGCATCACTGATACCATCCTGATTCCAGTGTGAGTGCTAAGCAGAAAGACACCTGGAGACGTAGGGAGACAAGGTAGGAGGGAAGCCCTTATTAGGCAGGTATAGAAGGGAAATGTTGTACCTTTCTATTTCAGAGGACTGTGGAAAGGATAAGATAATTAGAGGGATTGTGAGGTTGAAATCTTGGTTCTAATGCCCTCCTAACTGTGGAATTGTCTGCGAGGAAGAAGTGGGAGGTGAGGAGAAAGCTGAAAAAAAAGGAAAGAATTTGGCCCAGTTCCCATTTGGTTTTCCAAGAAGAGATTACTTCACTTTTTCGTTTTAAAGAATGTTGGTCTTTAATAGAACTTCAATTCTTTAAAATTTAACGGAGATCAAAGTACAGAACATCAGAAAGTATTCTCCATCTGCACTTCTGAACATTCACACTGCTGGAACAGAGGTCACTTGAATTTTAAGGAAACATATTTTAAGGAAATATATTAAAAATATTTTAATCCTATTTACTATACAGTTCTGTATTCTGATAAATCTATACAGGCATTTAACTACCACCGCAAGATACAGCACAATTGCATCACCTAAAAAATGTTTTTAGTCAAGCCCTTCCCAGACTTAACAGCCCTAACAGCCATGGAACAATGTCCTAGCAGTTTGAAGGCAAAAATGAAATCTGTTTTGTGCAGTTATTTTTTTTTTTTTACCAAAAAAGTTTTCTTTTCTGCTTATTTTGCATCATTTTAAAAGTACCTTTATTGGGATATGATTATTTCACTTCTTACCCCCAGTCTCCCTGCTCCTAGACACAAAAATACTTTGACAGGAAAAGATAGAAGAAGCAGAGGCTAAGTAGTCTGGAAGAATAATTATATAGAGCGTTTCTCACTCTATCCTCCCCTGTTGAGCATGCGTGCTGGAGTCAGTGTGTGTACTGGCACTCGCTATGAAGCCCCCCTTAACATCCATGTAGTAAAGAAAATATCCATACGTTAGCACAAGCTCAAAAAGAAGAATACGGGAAATGATTAAGGAGCATGATGTCACAAAGACATCACAGAGAAAGGAAATTAACCTGTAGTCAAAGATTAGACAGCAGATCTCCCAACCTACCAGAAATTAAGCCAGATCTCAGGATTCTACCATGCTTGCAAAAAATAACGGAACCAATCACTGACATAATTTGACGGCTCTCCTGGGGCAGACCACTACTCATGTTGGTTTCAATGCTAGCTGAATACCCAAAGTCAGTATTAGCCTCAATGGTGGAGTGAATAGCATCCACATGCATATAAGAACAGCCCGAGCACCAGCCTGAGATCAGAAACCCCCTTCCTCCATCGCCAAAGCCATGAGTCTCTGAAATGCCCTTGCCATCTTAAAGAGGAAACAGAAGGAAAATAAAACGATACCAAAAACAATCCAACGCATATCTCCCAAATCAATGGATGATCCAAAGGAGAATATTTCAGTTGATAGAGACTGAAAAAATATTTAAAGAGAGGTCTAATGGGTGTATTAAATAAGTTATATAAAATAGATACTTTTTATTTAAAAATTTAGGTATAGATTTTTTTAGAAACTAGGTAGTTAAACATTTAATATATTCCATTGCTTTTCTATATAGCGGCAGAAAATAAATGGAGACATCTATCAAGTTCGTGGATATAACCTACTATTGCGAATGTATTAACTCTCTACAAGACCGCCCATACAATTAAATTAATCTAATCAGAAGAAGAAAAATTAGGCAGGAAAACCAATAATTTCTAACATCAAGAAGCAGGACCTCCTTGTTTCTAAAGTTCATCTAATTATATAAAATTAGAAATTATAAAAATGAGTTATTGGATAGATATATATTTTAAAATATATTATAGAATGTAATCTGTACATAAAAGAGGTTAATAACCTTACAATAGACAGATGAAGTTGGAAATTGATGGTTACTCAGTTACTATTGTGGGGAAAATAATTTTTGAAGCAATTTTTTAAAACGTGATCTATTGAGGTCACTAAAGGAAAATCCTACTAAATACAGAATTCACATTGTGTTTGTCTTTGTTTATGTCCTGTGCATGCAGAAAGACTATCTCTGTGTGGAGATATTTTATCACTATATGTGAGTAAAATTAAAAAAGAAAATGCTGAGCTACAAGTTATTTTTAAGCATTCTGTGATCCATTAGCACTTTGTTTCTTTCTTTTTTTTTTTTTTTTTTTTCTGAGACAGGGTGTCGCTCTCTTTCCCAGGCTGCAGTTCAGTGGCGTGATCTGGGTTCACTGCAACCTCTGCCACCTGGGTTCAAGCGATTCTTCTGTCTCGGCCTCCTGAGTAGCTGGGATTACAGGCACGCACCACCAGGCCTGGCTAATTTTTGTATTTTTAGTAGAGACAGGGTTTCACGATATTGGCCAGGCTGGTCTCAAACTCCTGACCTCAGGTCATCCGCCCACCTTGGCCTCCCAAAATGCTGGGATTATAGGCGTGAGCCACTGCGGCAGCAGCACTTTGTTTCTTTTAGGAATTTTAACAGTCAATTTTATAGATTTATGTCCACTGCTTTGTTTTACCTGCAACATATAAACATAATTCTTATTTGGCCATTATCTATATTGCTTTTGTTTAGTATATTGTCCCAATTTTTATTAAACCATAATTTATATACAGCAAAATTAATCCAATTCAGTATGCAGTTCTGTATTCTGATAAATCTAGACAGGCATTTAACTACCACCACAAGATACAGCACAATTGCATCACCTAAAAACATTCTCCCTCGCCCTTTATAGTCAAGTGCTTCCCAGACTTCCAGCCCCTGACAGGCCTGTTTCCAGTTCCTACATTATGGGAAAAAAAAAAAAAAAAAAGCCTTCAATTTTTCTTATCTGTCTTTTTTCAGTTTTCATTGTAGAGATCCTTTGCTTTTTTGGTTAACTCCTAGGTATTTAATTTTATTTGCGTCTATTCTAAATGGGACTATTTTTCGTTATTTCTTTTTCAAATTGTTCACTGTTTGCATATAGAGATGCTACTGAGCTTTGTATGTTGATTTTGAATCCTGCAACTTTACTGAATTTGTTTACCAGTTCTAATAGTTTTTTGGTGGAGTCTTTAGGTTTTTCCAAATATAAGATAATGTCATCTTCAAATAAGGATAATTTTACTTCTTCCTTTCCAATTTGGATGCTGTTTATTTATTTGTCTGATCTGATTGATAATTTGTTTCTCTGTTATGAATTTAGGTATAGGTTTAGGTCAGTGAGAATTCTGTTGTGCCCTCCTGAGGGGTGTGTGTGTATGTGTGTGTGTGTGTGTAAAGGAGCGATCACATTTCATGGATTTGAGGAAAACATTTCCCTCATCCTCGTGGTGAAACTCTGAAGGTAGCAAACATTAAGCACTACAGTATTTCTCTTGGACTGTTTTTCTCACCCTTTCTTCCCCCCACTACTCTGAATGCACTGATATTCTGAAATATACCACTTTAGAAATCTAAGATTATCCGGATGTGAGGAAGAGGAGGACTCTCAGGTAAAACTAACCTCTGTGGTTACAGAATGGGATTTTCCTCAAGGACTGTGGAACCCACACTCTGAAGAGGAGGGGACTGACCACAGTAAAGGAAAGAGAGGGACCTCGAGACTGGGTAGCAAGGAGTTTCTACTCCTTAAAAGACACTGAGCATAGTGCTGACATCCAGGTTCACTGTGAATAGTACTAGTTTTTTGAGGTCATTGAAAATTCTTAAATTCTTCTTTTAGATTCATCTTATAACCATCAAACGTATGCATTCAAATAATTCTTTTAAAATAAAACATGAATTTTCTGAGTCCCTCCATGTGCAGAAATATTTTTCTATTGACTTTAATTATTACATACGAATTGCTGAGAACAAACGTCTTGAGTTACAATCCTGTCGCACTCTCTGAGGCCATTTGGCTATGCTTAGATAGAAGTCCTTTTTAGGCTGACGTCAACAAATTGTAACCTCTCCAGTTCAGAATACACATTTCCATTTTTAAATGCTTTATTTAATACTATGCTGTATAATTGCTTAGCTTCATTTGTAAAAAGATCTTCCTTGGGTCCAGCCCTTATTTTAATATTGGTTCTATTCTTTTTTGTCTATGATCCCCTCCAGCCCCTGGTTTTGATAAGATTCCCTTCAGCGTGCTGTGCTATAGAAGGTAGTGTTGTTCCCTTCACTCATTGTTCACCTGAACCATGAGGCCCAGTCAACAAATGTTGCCCCTGAAACACTCAAGACCCCTCCCAGGGCATTTGCTGCTCCCTGCAAGCTCTTTCTCCATTGCTCACCACTGTCGTTTACTTATAGGAAGCCCGTGTTCAAGTCGCTGTTCACCAGTTTCTCTCTGTTTCCAGGGTGTAATAGAATGAGATTATAAATCTTGGGAGTTCTAGATGACAAAAAAAACTGTCTAGCAGTGCACCTCCAAATCTATGTAAACAATGAAAACCAGAATGCACTTTGACTTTGTTGTCAGAATTCAGATGATATTTTTACTGTTTAAAGGTCAATGGAATTAGACGAATAATATAAAGCCTGTAGTTGTATTTACTTGGTGTCTCTCAAAGCAAATAGGGACATCATTATCACTTTACTGTCTGTACCTACACTCAGACAGCCAAGGATAATTTTAATCAGAAAATGCAGCAGCCACCTCTTTACTGTGTTTTTGCAGCCTTTCCAAGCAGCTGGGCTACTTTTTCTTCCATCAGTACAGTCGTTCCTCCATACAGTTTCCTCTGGAAAACTGGTTACAAGACTTCCCACAAATACCAAAATCTGAGGATGTTAAAGTCCCTTACATGAAATGGCATAGTATTTACATACAAATTGCATACATCTTTCCAAACTTTAAATCATCTCTAGATTATTAATAATACCTAATTCAATGTATAGGCTATGTAAATAGTTCTTAGACTGTATTGGCTTTTATTTGTGATAATGGGAGCGGGACAGGGAAGCGCTGGGAGGAGAAGGATAAGGTCCCTGGCAGGGGCAACGCCCTCAGGCCTGTGCCCGTGGACCTAGTTGAGGACAGGCATTTCTGTTTTCGCAACCAAATGTTGCATTTTCAAGACCACTCTTGCCCATCATGCCCCCTATCCCGTGCCCATAAAAACCCTGAGACTCTAGAGGGCACAGACACAAGTCTGTGGACATCGAGAGGAACACATTGGCGGAAGAACACACAGGCGGTTGGACATCGAGGGGAGCCGAGGGCTCCAGCAGACGCCAACAGGCCATTGTGTGCAGGACAATGTGAAATTCGGCTCTGGCAGTCATAGGAGAGTAGGGCTGCCAGCAGCTGACTCCAGGCGAAGACCACTTTCCCACTCCATCCTCCTTCTGGCCTCCCCATTCACCTCGATGAGAGCTACCCCCACTTAATAAAACCTTGCCCTCATTCTCCAAGCCCACCTGTGATCCGATTTTTCCTGTACACTAAGGCATGAATCTGGGATGCAGAAAGCCCTCTGTCCTTGTGATAAGGCAGAGGGCCTGACTGAGCTGATTAACACAAGCCACTTGCAGCTTGTGTTAATCAAAAACTGAAACTGAAAGAGCGCACTGTAACACACGCCCTCGGGGGCTTCTGCAGCTGTGAACACTCAACCCTCAGACACTGCCCTGGGGTTGGCGCTCCCCACTACCTGCCCTTCCGCGTGCTCCGCTCTAGGGGTATGAGCAGTGGGGCACCAGAAGCGAGCCACACCCCCATCGCATGCCCTGCAAGGGGGATAAAGGAACTTATCCCGTTTCATGTGCAGTATTTTTTATTGTCACATTGTTATTTTTTATTTTTTACTTTTTTCAAATATTTTAGATCCACAGCTGGTTGGGTCCCCATATGCAGAGTCAGGGATATGGAGAGCTGACTGTAGTGCTCTGTGACAATCATTAAATGCCAAACTCTCACTCCTCCCAAGAACAGCTAAAGTGTAAATTAGTTATACTAAGCTCAGTTCTTTGGAGGTGAAGTAAAGATCCCTTATCCATATCATCTCCCATAATATGTATTAATTAATCATTTTTTAGCACTTTTTTTTTTTTTTTTTTTTGAGACGGAGTCTCGCTCTGTCGCCCAGGCTGGAGTGCAGTGGCGCAATCTCGGCTCACTGCAAGCTCCCCCTCCCGGGTTCACGCCATTCTCCTGCCTCAGCCTCTCCGAGTAGCTGGGACTACAGGCGCCCGCCACCACGCCCGGTTAATTTTTTCTATTTTTTAGTAGAGACGGGGTTTCACCATGGTCTCGATCTCCTGACCTCATGATCCGCCCGCCTCGGCCTCCCAAAGTGCTGGGATTACAAGCGTGAGCCACCGCGCCCGGCCTTTTTTAGCACTTTTCTTGATCTTTCATCTCTAACTAAAAATAGGATTCAACTGTATTGTTTCTTCCAGCCCTTTCTTTCTCTTGCCCCAAATAAATGGCTGCCTGTAGCCATAGTCTCCAATTTTTTCCAGTGACATCCTTTAATGTCTACTTATTCCTAACCAAAAATTCAGTGAACAGTGTTCCCTTTTACTGATCTCATTATTGAACCACTTCCCACAATGAGTCAAACAGATAGAATAAGTGTTTTAGAAGAATTTTAAAAAAGTCCTTTATATGAAATAACAGACCGTCAGCACTTGCTTACTATGTTGGAGTTCTGAATACTATTAAATTCACTTAATTACAAATTGTTGATGCTGCTTAATAATGTAAGCAGCATCAAAAATTTGAATGTTCTGTGTATCAGATTTGTCAGCTAGTTTTATGTTTTCAGTAGAATAAATGTAATATTTTATGAGAATTTGTATTAATTTTCTCAATAGTCAATGACATATTCTTGTCATTAAAATGTCTTTCTTCATACTGCATTAAATTCTCACTTATAAAGTTTCTGATTTTGTTAGGGCAGAAAGTTTTAGGTTCTGGTTTTGGGAACTGTTTTAATGTGTGAGTTCAATAATTCATGAATAAATGAATGCTCAGATAGTAGTCAGGAAATGTCATGAACATTTTTCAGGTTGTTTAAATTTATTCTTGACTGTTAAAGAACTAAGTCTTGTCCTTGAAATGTCTTATTTTATTTTCATATTCTTATATGAAATATTTATCAGTGAATTTACCTGGGGACATCACTTTAGATTAAAAATAGAAGACAATAACAATGATATGCGACGATTACTTTATTGTGAAAGTGACTGTATGGTGACCATGTGATTATGTAATGAGTACCTGAAAAGTTTAGGCAGTTAAACTTTTAGGAAATGAACTAGAGTTCCCTGCCAAGATATTGATGACTAGCCAATAGTGATGCCATTTCCTAGAGAGAAAAAAGCACCACTAATAGGTTGACTGAATTATTTGCAGGAGTACCCACATTGTACTGAAGCTAAAGACAATAATTTGATGAGATCTCATTTGTTTAATGTCTAGGGACAAATCTTTTCAGGAAATTGTACTTATCTTTAGATAGATGAACTAGTAATGGCTTTATAATTAATGGTACTTTGTCAGTTCATTGAATACTTTCAGACTGTTCTGAGGTGGATCTGATATATCTGAAAACTTTATGAACTGAGCAGAAGAATAATGTTTTCAAAAGAACAAGTCATGTGTCCTGTAAAATGTGAAAAGTTTGAGATATAACAGGGCAAATAGAATGACCAAAATAAAATTGTAAAGTAATAAAACATTCTCAAGTTCCGATTGAATATAATAAACACTCAATGAGAGGCCATTATGTACCAGGCACTGAATGCTTGGGGCTAGAGATTAATAAAACACTAGCTATTTTTGTTTTCTGAAGCTTCCAGTGAACTAGGAGAGGGGAATATAAAAACAAATAAATGCCCTGTATGATAAATAAAAGTGCCTGGCAAAGAATAATTTTTCCACAAATGTTAGGCACTTTGTTTTAATGGGACTGGGAACCGAATTACAATGGGAAATCCCTGGAGAAAGTGGTTCACTTAGTTCAGTGAGGCTATGCAATCTTCACCTCCAGGGTGGTGATGCCAGAATTACTGAGTCCAGAAGGAGTAGTCACAGTTGTCCAGATATAAATGAGGATGCTGTGAAACCTCAACCTCTTATGTCTTTGCTTGCAATAATGTCTCCACCACTATATGCCTATATAAATATTGCAGTGACTTTCACTGTTGCTCAACAATTTTCTTTGATGATAGACACTGCTATCACTTATAGCAATAGAAGTAGAACCAGTATTTGAAAATAGGTTGATTCACCATTTTTCAACACCTTCCACTGAAGTCATTAGCCAGCTTAAATCAAGAGTAACCAAAGGATGCCCTTTGCAATCAGCACAGACATTTCCATGACCAAAATAAGAACCAGAAATTACAAGGTCAATGAATCATCGTGTAGATTTAGACTTCAGAAATGCATCCAGAAAACTGACACCTCAGAGTGCCTGATTTAAATAACACCTTTTCATTCACTGGTTTATGACTTGGAAAATGTATTTAGCCATCTCTGTGTCTATTTTTCATCAACATAATGGATTTATGAGTAATAAAAATTTTATACAATTATGATGATTAAATGAGATAGTCTATATAAAGGAAGTGCTGTATTCTATATAAAAGCTCAAATTATTATGTTACCTTGCATCAACCTAATAATTTACATGTACTTAAATGATTTTATATGGTATTTCCCATATGTGATCCGTAAGTTATAAATGAGTAGTTTTTAAAGTGTGTATTTTAGAACCTCAGGGCCCACCAGGGGTCAGACAAGGGAAGATAAAAGATGAAACAAAAGCCCCCAGTAACCTATGGGAATTCAGAAACAATAGTATCAGGCTGCCAAGTATTTACAATCTTTATTATATCTTTTGCATCTGTGGGAATTTAAAGATTTTTATAATCTATAAATGTTGGATTTGATTTTCTTAAAGCACCTACTTCAAAATGTATGCATCTAGAATTTATTCAACTATTTACATTTTAAAATATGCTTTTCTATAAATAATATCGTTAAACACGTGACAAACCCTACAAGGAGAGTTATGAAAGTCTCATTTTAAAGATAGAAAAATTCGAACTCAGGGAGATTAACTTCTTATTGTTCTATTGCTCACAGACTTACTCAGTGGGGCTCAAAATGTACTAATTGTTTTCATATATAAAGCACTATTTTTTCATTAAGATTTTTATTTTGACGTAATTATAGATTTACAAGCAGTTGTGAAAAATAATACATAGAGATCCTTTATACACTTTATCTAATTTACTTCAATGCTGACAGCTTACAAAAGTATAAAAAAATTCAGTACTAAAATATTGATAATGATACTGCCCAGACCAGCTTGGTCAGGGAGACCCTAACCCAGCAGCACTAGAGGGATTAAAGACACACACACACAGAAATGTAAAGGTGTGGAGTGCAAAATCAGGAAATCTCAGCCTTCAGAGCTGAGAGCCTCAAAAAGAGATTTACCCATATATTTATTGACAGCAAGCCAGTGATAAGCATCGTTTCTATAGATTATAGATTAACTAAAAGTATTCCTTATGGGAAACAAAGGGATGGGTCAAAATAAAGGGATGTGTTGGGCTAGTTATCTGCAGCAGAAGCATGTCCTTAAGGCACAGATCGCTCATGCTATTGTTTGTGGTTTAAGAACACCTTTAAGTGGTTTTTCGCCCTGGGTGGGCCAGATGTTCCTTGCCCTCATTCCAGTAAATCCACAACATTCCAGTGTGGGCGTCATGGCCATCACAAACATGTCGCAATACTGCAGAGATTTTGTTTATGGCCAGTTTTGGGGCCAGTTTATGGCCAGATTTTGGGGGGCCTGTTCCCAAGAGATACAGTCAAACACAGATTTGTGCAGAGGCACCCTCATGTTGCTCTTTTATAACCACACCTTTTCCTCCAGCCACCAATTCTCCCCATCCTCAACATTTGGCAACCACTAAATGGAAATATAGAAATTTCCATTTCTATATTTTTGTCATTTTGTAAAAGTTATATAAATATAAACTCATAGACTTTATAACTTTTTGGGGTTGACTTTTATTCTCAGCATTATTTTCTGCAAATTTCTCCAGATTGTCACATGTATCTATAACTTGTTCCTTTTTGTTGCTGAGTAATGTTTCATGGTAAGGACATAGAACAGTTTGTTGAACCTTTCTCCTATTTAAGGACATTTGGGTTATTTTCAGGTTTTGACTGTTACTACTGAAGAGTTAAGCATATATTTTAATAATTATCACCATTGAAAATATATGAAAAACATGATTCTGTGGTCTTGATACAATATAGATTGCTTTTATTTTCCTGAAGCTAAATCAAATATGTTGATTAGATTTGTAGATAAGATCAAAATTGTAATGATATAATACAAGTAAACTTCCTTCTTTATATTTGAACAAATGGCTGTAAACTACTGGAACAATAATAAAAAGCTCCCGTAAATCCTATGAAGTTACCAGGGAACAAAAAAGTAATTTTCTTCAATCTAATTTCAAATATATAAATTATTTGAATTTCTATATTGTCAATTTGTTTTTGGTTAAGTTACAAACATTTTTAACCTTCTGTTTATAACCTTACTTTTTATATCCATATTGTCTTTTGGGATCCTGTGTATGACTTATTATAGTTGCCAATGCTTTAGGTGAAGGGATTAGGAAGAGGGGAAAGAGCTCATCACCAGTCTCTCTAACGCATGCTCATTTTCTGATTAAATTGAGGGTACACAGTATCAGGTTCTTAAAAAAGAGAAGAGACCTCAGTGTGCCAAGAATGGAGCACCAGTCACCTGTGCTCTTAAGTTCTCCCAGATGTTTTCATGGCCAGGCAGAGGCATTTTCTACATGACATATTTGGCTTGATTAGCCAAATTTTGATATTGATTATATGGTGACACTTAGACCATGGCTTTACTATAGCTAGGAAAAGCCAGGAGGATCAGTGGGGTTTCACATTCACCTGAAGAAGCAGGATGTGCATGCAGGAGGGCCACTTTATGACCAAAGCTCAGAGCTTTCTCCCTCTAAAAACAGAAGCAAGAACCTTTTCCTTCCCAGATCATCTCTTCAAAGTTATTCATTCCATATGCAGTACCTACTCCTTTCCAAGTTAGTTCAAAGGTACTGTCATAAGAAGCAGGAAAGTAATTCTTAAATATTTACTTAAATTTATATTTTTATTAAAATATATTTTATTATACTTTATTAGTTTTTATTAAAACATATTTTTCAAAACATTTAAACTACTTTTATTTGAACTTAGTGACACTAAAACCCAAAACTTTTCAGTTATTAGCCCATGCTGTTTTATCATAGGACTATGGCTTGCATTTTTCTTTCATGGCAAGAAAATCTTCAACAGTGCTTTAAGGTGTTACCTGTGTATATCTTACAATTATATTCAATCTCCTAATGACTCCTTCACTGGCAAATGTTGACTTGAAAATCTATATTGAGTTTAAAGTTTTGAGACTACTACTCAATATCTCTATTGTCGAAAGATTTACTGAGTCACAGTTATGTGCCATACACAAGGCTAGGCATGCAAGATATAATTACTATTGGCATAACCCTAGCCTTAAACCACACATAGCCCAGTAGGTGAGCAGACCAGGAATATAGTACTAGGTTTTAACAGTTGCAAGAAAGGCCTGTCATTCTCAAAGAAAGGTCCTGTTTATCTCACTCAGCAGCACCTCCAGCATCTAGCACATTAATCAGCATTCTTTTTAGACTCAGAAAATATTTATTAGATTGATTAACTGAATAGATAAATTATGGGCATAAGAGTTCATGGAAATTCTATAATTTGAATGTAGAATTACCTAGATTAAACTGACAACCCATCCTATCATACATATATTTTCTCTTTTGAATATTTTCAGGACCCAGAAGTACAGGTAAAATTGTTTGTATGTTTTCTTTCAATTGTATTAAGTGTTGGACATTTGCCAAATAAAATTAGTATCATACAATATATTGGATTTTATTTTCTTTATAATTAACATTATATAAACAATTTGTCAGTATTAAGGCTACATGATAGCTCATCCTATATATCAGTATATCAAACATTATTGACAATTACCTTACTATGAATGTTGATTTTTCCCATTTATGTACCATTAGTAATACTGTGATAGATAGTAATGTGTGTTCCTAAGTGTTTGTTTCAGGTTACCTCTTGTATTAGTGAAGCGGCTTTGTTGTCTATGGTAAATACCCCGGGTTCATCATCTTGTGCCAAGAAAATTTAGGACATGGACACACATGAGGAGTTTAGAAGCAGAGGTTTAATAGACAAAAGAAAGAGAAAGGAGAACAGCTCTCTTCCCTACTGAGAGAGAGGGGATTCTGTAAGGAAACACCAGCCAGTGGTGGATACACTGGATTTTACAGGCCAGCTTGAGGAGGCAGTGTCTGACTTATGTAGAGCCCACAGATTGGTTTGATTAGGTGTGTGTGACATTTACATAGCACTTAGGGAAGGCTGGCCACCCCACCCTAGTCTTATTATGTAAATGGGCTTTCCATTTGACCAGTGCCATCTTGTCTGCTCCTTACTGTACACATGGCTGGCAAAGAGAGAAGGGAAGATGGAGTTGCAATTTTGAACATGCTTAGTCCCAGGTAGCTTTTTCTGCTGGCATTCACCCATGCAAGCTTCCAGATTGCTTGTCTATGTCTGCAGCTCAATTTTACAAGCTGCTCTTTTTAGAAAATGATTTTGGGACTGTTTTTCATTAATAAGGAAAATCGTACCGAGGACTCGATGCTCTCACCATCTGCCTAAGTAACTTCTTCTTAACTCCTATATCATTAGTCTGTTCTCACACTGCTATGAAGAAATACCCAGGACTGAATAATTTATAAAGAAAAGAGGTTTAACTGAATCACAGTTCCACATGGATGGGGAGTCTTCAGGAAACTTATAATCATGACAGAAGGCATCACTTCATAGGGCAGCAGGAGAGAGAATGAATGCTGAGTGCAGAAGGAAGGCATCTATTCTTATAAAACCATCAGATCTTGTGATAACTCACTCACTATCATGAGAACCGCATGGGGGGACTGCCCCCATGATTCAATTATCTCCACCTTGTCCCACCCTTGCCACATGGGGACTTTTATAAATCAAGGTCAGATTTAGGTGGGGACACAGAACCAAACCATATTGTCTCCTAACAGTATCTTGACCTAATTGCTATTGTCTTTCCTTTATCATCAGTCTACTACTGAAAAACTACAAGAAATGCTGAAAGACTGAAACGTCTAAAGATCAATATAGAAGTTGCATTAATGGCCCATAAAAAAAAATTGTGGTGTTTCTGAGTAATAAAATTCTACAAATAGAAAAGAAAAAGATAATTTATTTTAGAGTCTCATGAAAAGAATTTTTGCTCCATTTAACCCAAACCTCTGATTATTTCACATAATCATTGTATCTAACCAATGTAGCTGGGGTCTTTGATAAAAATTGATAAATATAATAGCACTCTGTTAGACTCCATAAAATATGAGAAGAGGAAGTAGCATGAGCCACTAATCAACGAGGATGTTGTATTAAATAAGCTTAGATTGACTTGAAAATGACCATCTCTAGCAGATAGACATTCCAGAGGACAAGTAGAGCTACTTATGCGATGCAGACTCATAGCTGTCCTGTAAATAACACCCCTCTTTGCTCATTTAGAGTTCACCAGAGGATTGAAAAACCATTAACAGTGTCTGAGCGTCTGTGCCTGGCCAGCTAACTGTGATAGGTAAGCAAAGCATGTTCTCATTCTCCAGGCATTTACAGACTAGCATTGCAGTTATTTAAATGCGTAAACTCCTGCTGAATTAGGCAGACAGATTTTAATACAAATTGTAGTAAGAGACGAATAAACTGCCATGTAAATAAGAGAGATTTATTCATATTAGGGAACCCAGGTAGATAATAACTTTATTTGACATCTATTCAACAAATATTTATTGAGTGCTTATCATGTTTTCCAGAAATAAATCATATAGCAGTGAACTAGACAGAAGTCTTGATCTCACATAGGTTTCACTGCAGCAGAGGAAGGCAAACCCCAAACAAATAAAACAGGAAAAACAGAGTTATCATTTACTGAGATGGGCACAACCAAGAATGGCCTGCCCTGAGGGACAGAGTAACAAAAGCTCAGTTTAGCATGGGTAAGTTTAAAATTTAAATGTTTAAGGATAAGAAAGAGAATTTCAAATCAAAAGAAAATTTTAAAATTATTTTTTTGGAGTTCTAGAATCTAATCCAAAACATAGAGCAAACAGATGGACTGTTTAAATGAAGAAAAGGATGGGTGAGTTTTTGTAAGAAAGTATTGTGGTAGTTTTGTTCACCTGTCCACCATCTCCCAGTCTCCAGCCAGTGGGAGTGGTCGTGGCTGTGAGTTTGGCAACCCTAGTTCCCAATGTGCCTTGCTAGTGCCAAGAGGCTAATATACACCCTGTTCTCAAAAGACTGGCTCTTAAAATTCATGTTAGTAAAATATTGTGTTTTGACTTTTTTGTGGCTCCCAGAGGAACAGGCACAAAGGCTGCTTTTGTTTTGTTTTCTTCTTTCCTCCTTGGGTTGGGATGACTGTCCAGGCAGTGATGCTGATGGTCTCTCTAAAAATTTAGAGACATATTGCACCCCTTCATACCTGGAGAAAGGGACAGTAAACAGGGAAAAATAAAATAAACCCAAGGACAGGAAGAAGAAGGCAGAAAAGAAATTTCCTTGGAGGAATAATGGCTCAGAATGACCATTACATATACTGGGGAAAGAGGGAGTGGAATGTGCAGGCCCAGAACCAGAGGCAGGCTCAGAAAAGACTGCAAAGGACCCTGTGCTTACCCTCTTGGCCAATCTGCAGACTCTGCAGAAGCCAAAGGGAAAAGCAAAGCTGAATTATAAGCAGCCCAGTTTAGCATTGAGAGATTGCTCCAGCTCAAAGCCAAAAAGAATTTTTTTTTTTCTCTCTCTCCTTCTATTTTTTCTCTCCCTCTTTCCCCTCTGGGCTATAAATGTTTAATAAAATTACTTCTCTGTGATTTGGTGACAAGTGAGAAAGTGAACAGAGATGTCAGTAATCACACATGACAAGGTATGCAGTATTGCAAAATAGTTTGAAAAAAAGTTACTAGACCACTGTACAGCTACAGATCTCAGCAAGTAAACCTAGGGAAGGGTGAGAAGCTGACTTCCAGAGTTACCGGAACACAATACTCAGAAGCCCAGTTTTTAACAAAACATTGCAAGGCATACAATGAAAAAGGAAAGTATGGCCCATTCAAAGGAAATATTAAATTGACAAAAACCATCCCTGAGGACATACAGACATAAAACTTATTAGATAAAGACTTTAAATCTACTGTCTTGAATATGTTCAAAGGGCTAAAAGAAACTATGGACAAAAATCTGAAGGAAGCAATGGAAACCATATGTGAAGAAAATGAGACTATCAATAAAGGTATAAAAATTATAAAAAGGAAGCCAATTGAAATTCTGAAACTGAAAAGGGCAATAACTGAAATAAAAAATTCACTCAAGAAGTTCAACAGGATTTGAGCAGGAAGAAGAAAGAATCAGCAGCTTAAAGATAAGACAATTAAAATTTATGAGGAGAAGAAAGAAAAAATCATGAAGAAAAGTGAGCAGAGTCTTAGGGATCTGTAAAGCACCATTTTACCATTTTACACCATATCACCATTTAAATATAAATTTATTATATATTTTATAATATTTTATATATAACATACATAATATATAATTTATATATAATAGTATACATAATATATATTAAATATAAACTATGTATACTAACTATATATAAACATGTATATTAACCATATATATTATGTATATTAACATATATGTTAACTATTTGTATATAGACAGAGGTAAATATTAGCTGAAACCCCTTTAATAAGTGGTGCAGGAGCAACTGGATTTTCACACACAAAAAAATAAGATTAGGCTGGGCACAGTAGTTCACAGTTATAATCCCAGAACTTTGAGAGGCCAAGGCACACAGACTGCTTAAGTCCAGGAATTCGAGACCAGTCTGGGCAACATGGCAATAACCTGTCTCTACAGAAAATACCAAAAAAAAAGAAAATTAGCTGGGAGTGGTGGCAAGCACCTGTAATCCCAGCTACTTAGGAGGCTGAGATGAGAAAGTCATTTGAGCCTGAGAGATTAAAGCTGCAGTGAACCATTATTGTATCACCTTACTTCAACTGGGCAACAGATTGAGACCCTGTCTCAAACAAACAAGCAAGCAAACAAACAAGCAAACAAACAAACAAACAAATGCTCTCAGACTAGAGGATTTAAAAATAATAATAATAATAATAATAATAATGTTGGACTCCTAAATTCAAAATGGATCAGTGACCTGAATATAAGCACGAAAACCATGTAACTCTTAGAAGGAAACAAAGAGGTAGATATTTATAGCCTTATATTTGGCAGTAGATTTTTAGGTATGACAGAAGCAGAAGCAGCAAAAGAAATAAAACAGTCAGACTTCATCAAAATTGTAAGCTTTTTTGTATGAAAAAAATCAGTAATAAAGTGAAAATAACGTACACGATAGAGCATATTTACAAATATTATATCTGATAAGAAACTAACATACAACATATATAAAGAACCCTTACGACTCAACAACAAAACCACATACAACCTAATTAAAAACTAGCCCAAGGACTTGAATAGACCTTTTCCCAAAGAATATATACAAATGGCCAATAACCACATAAAATGATGCTCAACATAATCAGTTATTACGGAAATGGAAAAACACAATGAGATATCACTTCACTCCCACTAGCATGGTGATTTAAAAATAAAGAAAGAAAACAACAATTGTTGGCAGGGTTATGGAGAAATTGGAACACTCATAAACTCTGGTGAAAATGTAAAATGATACAGCCACTGTGAAAACAAATATCTCCTCAAACTGTTAAACATAAAATTACTCTATGACCCGGCCATTCCACTCCTAGTTATATACCTAAGAGAATTGAAAACTTGTAGTCATAGGAACACATGTACATGCATGTTCAAAGCAAGCAGCACTCTTCACAATAGCGAAAAGGTGGAAACAGCCCAATTTTCATCAGTAGAAGAAGGGATAACAAATTACGGTATATATGCATAATAAAAAGTTATTTAGCAATAAAAAAGAGTGAAATAATTATCAATATATGCTACAAAGTGATAAACCTCAGAAACTTCATACTAAGTAAAAGAAGGCAGGCCACAAAACATCATGTATTATCTGATTCCTATTATATAAAGTATTCAGGTCGGACACGGTGGCTCACGCCTGTAGTCCCAGCACTTTGGGAGGCCGAGACGGGTGGAACATCTGAGGTCAAGAGTATGAGACCAGCCTGGCCAACATGGTGAAACCCCATATCTACTAAAAATACAAAAATTAGCCGGGCATGGTGGCGGGAGCCTATATTCCCAGCTACTTGGGAGACTGAGGTGGGAGAATCGCTTGAACCTGGGAGACGGAGGTTGCAGTGAACCAAGGTCACACCATTGTCCTCCAGCCTGGGCAACAAAAGTGAAACTCCACCTCAAAAAAACTTAAAAAATAAAATAAATAAATAAATAAATGCAGTATTCAGCATAGGTAAATTCATACAGACAGAATTAATATTGGTAGGTGTTAGAAGGTGGAAGGAGGGGGAAATGAATACAACTGCTTAATGGTTACCGAGTTTCATTCTGGGGTGAAACAAAAATGTTTTGGAACTAGGTAGATACAGAATTTGCAGAACAATGTACTGAATGCCACTCACTCACTGATTTGTTCCCTTAAAAGCAATCAATTTAATGTTATGTGAATTTTACCTCAATTAAAAAGATAATGTAAATGAACTCTGTAAATTGAATACATTGATGCACCAACAAAAAAAGAAGAAAAAAGAAAAGAAAGAAGTAATTCAAGCTAAGATAAAGAAGCAGAAAAGCACCAGTAATATTCATGATCTGGTGTATAGCCCGACTTCAAAGAATACAAAATAAATAACAAGGGATAATGGAAAATAGGCCTAACAAAATAATTCTACTGTGATTATGAGAATAGTCTTCATCATAACATTGTACTAAAGCAATTGTAATGCTACTCATCAAACAGGTGGTAAGTATTAAAATATGAAAGATATCTCATATTTTGTGGTACAAAAACTATTTTGCATTCTTTGTGGAAATACTGCATCAGTTTTAGGGCTCTACAACTTAATGTGAGCACAGACTAAAAATCATTACAGAAATCATTTCAGGAAGTCATCAAACACTGTAGACACAAGATATATATATAAATATCCATATGCTCATTTTCCTTTTACTTTTAAAAAATCTAGAGAATGAGAAAATTCGCAAAGATGGAAACTAAAATAATCCTCAGATTTATATAAAAACACATTTTTGCTTTTTAATGGAAACAACTAATGCAATTAAAAGTGGTTATGTTTTCTAATGAACATTAAATTTACTCTTTGAGATATTACTTGTGATTACAAGTCATTACCAAATAATTGCATGCAGTATAGTGATTTGTGTCATGTCATTAATTTGTACTGGTGAAAGGGACCAGTATTTCTAAAGTCAAATTCTAGTCTTTTGCAAAAAAAAAAAAAAACCACTTTCTTTTTCATAATAAAAATTAATACTGTTAAACAAACTAAATATGGCCTGAGAAGGACTCTGTACTTCTGTATTTGAGTCCTTGTGGGTGAACTGCAACCTAACTTAATTAGTAGACAAAATTAAAAACGTAACTCAGGAGTATGCACCTGTAAAAATCGCTGAGTCTTGGCCAGTCCCAGCGGCCATACTTCATACATGGCTGAGTGTTCAAACTGTGTTCAAATAAGGCAAACACGGAGCTGCAAACAATCCAGCTGTTTCTGTACCTCACTTCCTATTTCTGTACCTCACTTTACTTTTTTAGTCTATTAATTTCTTCTGACCACAAGGCACCCTGGAGTCTCTCTGAATCTGCTGTGAATCTGGGGGCTGCCCAATTCACAAATTATTCATTGCTCATATAAATCCTTTAAATTTAATTCGGCTCAAGTTTTTAACAGTACTCATAAATATAATCCTTTTCAATTGCCTGGTGTTTGCTGACAAATCACTGATGGGATAGAAATGTCATTTTCATTTAAAGAATATATCGATAATAGAGGAAGGGTCAGGTTGTAATCTACTTGATTTGGATTTAAATCGTCAACAGAAGAAGTGCCCAGTTGGAGTAGGAGGCTAGATCGCTGATGACTGCCATTGCAGGCATGACTTACCACATGTGTAGCATTTTCTTTTGAGATGATTTTCCTATGAAAATTGCCATTTTGCATTGAGTGCAATTGGAGTTGTCCCTTCCCTTTGCTGTAGTGAGTTTACCCAACAGTCGCCCTTGCCCTAAGGGTGCAGCACAGGAAACTCCAGCCCAGCAAGAGCCATTGCCTCAGTTGCTGCAATGGACCAAGCCATAGTGGAAATGGGGGTGGAACATGGGGATCATTGCATTGCTCCATCCTGGGAGTTAAATATCTGTGGTCAAATGTCAATATTCCTAACGATATGCTCTGAGGACCTTGGGCAAACTTCTTATCATGTGTTAGCTTCAATTTCCTCATTTGTAAAAAGGGGACAACTACAGTACTTGGGTTGTTGGGATTAAATGAAAACTGTGTAAGGCACTCAACTCAATTCCTGGAAGAATGAAAAAACATTCAGCAGATAATAGCAGTTATGATTATTGTGAGTAGTTGTCACCTAAGCAAACTATCCATAAACAACAGTTTGCATGTTTGTGCCTTACTGGGAAGAAAACAACAAGTGAGGAAGAAATTCCTAGTTAAAAATATAAAGCAAAATGAGTATTTATATTATAAAGCAAACAATTGTACACTGGACATTTTACAATATCACTTTCAAGGTTAAATGCAGCGTTTGGCATTGAACATGCTTTCTTGGTGGGAACTTAAATATTATTCTATTTTTAGGTGCCTGGAACAAATAGAGGTTCAAGAAATATCTGTAGGATAAATGAAAGAATTTAACAAACATTTATGAAATGAATTTTTTCAAAATAGCTATTTCATAGGTTAATGATAGTTAAACTAAGAATATTAAAAAATTGAAACCTCTTTTGTGTGTTTCCTATTTGTTCATATTATCAGGATGTCTTAAAAGACTATTCCATTGAGTCAGAAGCAAGGCCTGATATGCATAAATTTGAGCTTACCAGCCAGATAAATATCTGTCCTGGTAAAACATCTACAATTTTCTCTTAAGCTGTGTCTCAATGTAGCAAAATAAAAAATCTTAAATTCCTTTTTGTATAATATAATATATAATATAGCTGAGGCATATAATTATAATATACTATATATATAATTATTTAATTAAAGCAATTACAAAAGAAAAGTGCACGTGGTCGTTTAGGCTTATCAGCTTTTATCTCACAATCTTTAACTAAGGTGGTATATCTATTGGTCAAAAATATCAGCTCAGGTTTACATCTCAAAATTTCATTTACAGACTTTTGTTCTGGAAAAATACTCTGGACAGGTTCAAAATAACATGACCAACTCACTGATATTACTGATGTTATTTAGATTTCTACAAGCAGCTTTGATCCATCTCCTGTCACCCAGAGTAAAGAAATAATAACTTTGTAAGGAGTTGCCAGACGCCTGTGGTGGCAGCTTATGCATTTAATAAAAATGAATGATGGTGCAAGAGATTCTGAATCCCACATACTTGCTATAGCGTGGTTAGAACAACAGTGCTGCTCTTTGTCCCCACATGTCTGTAATCTGTCAAAAGCACATCTTATTTTTGAGGAAGAATTTTTATTGAGCACATATGTGCCAGGGCTGGCCTAAGGCACTTAAAATATCAATTCAAAATATATATTTACAATAAGTCCAAAAACTTAGAAGTGATTTGATGTAAAAGTTAAGCCAGGAGACCAATTTAATCAATGGAAGACACCCAGGTTTTTAGTCCTTGAATTGTTAATCAGAAGACAGAGATAGCGGAGAAGGCGAAAGAGACTTAAGCTCTACCCTGAAATAGAAATGGCAAGAGAGTGCTTAAGGGGCTCCAGGTAACAGCATCAAAGGAGCACTTATTATCCAGCACCTCATGCAGCCTGTGGGCCGAGCATCTCACTTCAGTCCTTGGAAGCTGTTTCTCATCTCTATCATCAAGTCATGGTAAATTGTTTCACTGGGTGCTTTGGAGGGCATTGCCTGTCATAGGCACTTCCTTTGCTTCACTTTATATTCATTAAGAAACTTCATTTCCAAAACTCTTATAAAGTTGTAGATGATTCATTTAAGAGTGGGTTTCAACTTGCTGACTATTGGTTGAAGTCCTGTATTGATGACTACACCAAATGAATCAGGAGCAGATGACTGATAATGACAAACTTGTATGGTGACACTTTCAGATAAATCTAGAAACACCAGTCACTCTGCAGAATCACCAACAGAATCACCAACCTGCCACCCTACAGAATCACCAACAGCATAGCTATTTTAAATGAGAACAATGGATGCTTGGGCATAAAGAAATTAACAAATTTAAAGGTCACATGTTTGTGTTAGACCATATGGATACTATGAACTCAAATAATACGGAACGTCAGAGTCTCAGCAAGAAACAGCATCGACTTGAAAATGGTTTAAATAATGAGACGTAAATAAGAGACTATTAGTAGAGTGTGGTCAGGATTAAGAAAAACAACAATGATGTATGCTGAAACCTAAAGGAGCAACGATTTGAGACTACAGCATGGAGGGAGCAGGGAGGAAACACCCTGACCTCTCCTGTATTGTCCCTATAGCATCCCATCACTCTTTTTCAATTAGAAGCCAGCAGCTAAGGATCTGAATGAGGACAAACATTGGGCAGAGCCTTGGAGATCACAGAGCAAGGCAGCGGGATCAGAGAATGTGTCTGGGAGAGACCAGCGGAGACTAACCAGCAAAACCCAACCACTTATCCATCTGGCATTCTTTCTTGCCTTTTGTTCACGTGAAGAAATTCTCATGCTAAGTAGAAGTGAGTCATAAAGTATCATTGGCCGTTGTATATCACTATGTGATGTAAATTTCACACTTCCTTTTAGAACTTAAATTAGGATGTTAGACTCCATTTAGGCACCAGTAGAACACTGAAGGAGAAGTAGGAAGAAACGGTTAAGATAAAATACCCATACCTGCCATGATTGGCCTCTATAAATGAACACTAGACCACGATTATGAGCATACCTTCCTCCTTCCGTCATTCATTTTATGTTCCCCTTTTCTTCTGCCTATACCTTGCCTAAATAAGGTTGTGTCTTTTTTTTTTTTTTTTTTTTTTTTTTTTTTTTTGAGACGGAGTCTCTCTGTCGCCCAGGCTGGAGTGCAGTGGCGCTGTCTCTGCTCACTACAAGCTCCGCCTCCCGGGTTCACGCCATTCTCCTGCCTCAGCCTCTCCGAGTAGCTGGGACTACAGGCGCCCGCCACCACGCCCGGCTAACTTTTTTTATGTTTTTAGTAGAGACAGGGTTTCACTGTGTTAGCCAGGATGGTCTCGATCTCCTGACCTCGTGATCCGGCCGCCTCGGCCTCCCAAAGTGCTGGGATTACAGGCGTGAGCCACCGCCCCCGGCTGGTTGCGTCTTTAATGTTAATGGATCTGAGTCCACAGTGGTCTCATCTCTGTCAAGGTGCTGGCCTTTAGTTTTGGACACGGGGTACCACAGTGTACACTGGGACAACTAGCTTCTACCTCGAGTCCCTTTGGCCCAGATGGTTTCTTCTTGGCAATGGGGACTAATCGTCTGAGCCAAGAGTGTCACCTTCTTCTCTACTTGCCCTTCAGTGACATATGGTGGCCAAAATGACCTAAAGACATGAGACATATCTCAGCTTCCAATTCCGTGCAGCCTTTCTTGGTGGAAGTGTTTGTTTTCTTGGGAAGTCGGGTCTCCAAAAAACATCCAAGGGAGACACAAGAATCAGAAAGTCCTTAAAGGCTGAAAGTTGAAACTGTGAGGGATACTCACTGTTAAACCCTGCACCGCATCCCTGGCCCTGGACTCTTGTATTCTGGAGATGGGGGGGAAACAGCACCGTATATTAGTTCTGAGTTTAAAGCAAATGCTGCAACCAGTGAGTCCTTATTTCAATTTGAAGGATAGATGATGATAGACATGGAGATACATTACCAGGGTCTCCTTCAGGGACTGTTGTCCCAAGGCTGAGAGGGTAACCAGCAGACAGTCTTCACTGGTCTGCCCCTTCAGGGATTGCCCAAGCTCTGAAGAGCTGCCTCCTCTAAGATCATTCCCTTCCTTTAGGTATCATATATCCAGTGACTTACTGAGATGGGTTGTAAAGTTCTGGATCCTTTGGCCCAGTGGGAAAAACTCAGCCCTTTCCAGCTCCAGGGTGTAATGTAGAGTTCCTGAGGCTATCAGGTCTGAATAGCAGGTTGTCTTCTTTCCCTGTCCAATTATGCTTCTTTCCCCACTTTCTGCAGATGTCAATCCTAAAGACATTCAAAGAGAAGCATACCAGACATTATGCTCCCTCTTAGAGTCTATTTCTTCGACAAGCAACTGTCACATCCTATCTCTCAGATGATGCTGTCACTGTTTGTTCCATAATTCACATCGGATTTATTAAGCCAGCAGTTTGTAATGGAATTTCCAGAAAAAAAAAAAAAAAATCAAGTGGCAAGTCTCATACCACACTCCTTTCCCTGTAAAACAAATTCTTAAGTCAAAAGCAGTATTTGTGGAACACCATCTTGGCAAGTAAAGAATTCTGAATGTCCACAGAGGACAATGCTGGCAGGAACACGTGGGCAAGGGAAGAAAAATTGTATTTGAAAATCATCTCTTTCCTGATGAGAACATCACTGTTCCCTAAGGGATGGAATTTGTCCAGTAGTTCCTACTTCTCCTGGGAGGCTGGCTGCCCCCATCTGTAATTCCCAGGGAGTTGCAACATGTCAGGGACTCTGTGCTGGCCTCTGCTGTTAGCACTTAGTGAAAGTGGTAGCCAGACCTGTTTTGGTGAGAGGAGGTCTCTGTTATCGAACCCCTGCATGGCCTCCACCCCTACCTGGAATGATGAGTAAATCCATTGCATAAGTGCTGGGAAAAGCAGGGAACAGAAGCTTGCTGACATCCACAGCTCGGTTGTCTTTCCATCCTCATCTGTTCCACCTGATAAAAGGGCATCTGCCTTACCACAGATACCTGCTGAGGGGTGGTCCCAGGATCATGGACACCCTCACACTCTCTGCTCAGTCTGAGCAACTCATCCATCTGGTCTTTCCTGGACCTCCTTGCCCTTAATCTTCCAATTTTTCTTTTTCTGGGTCCTTGATCAATGAGGCAAACCATATGTATGCCTATGCCCCTGCCTCACACCACTTCTCTCTCCACACGCAGTGGACATTATTCTGTACTCTTGCAAATTTCCACTCTCCACTGTATTCCACGGCACTCTCCTGAGTGGGGCTCAAATGCATCACTTTATATTTTGTCATATGTTCACAACCAAGCTGATTGATCTGTGAACCAAGCTGATTGATCTGTGAACCAAGCTTGATCATTTATTTATCCATCACCCCCACAACACACACACCAAGAGGCGGAGCCCTGGTGGACAGTGAGAGATACAGGGCCTGGGACACTTGCTAATGCATCTTATTCTGTTCTGGCACTGCCCATTTCTCATCTAGGAGGTACCTCCCTTGTCTGTATATGGATTACTGTTGTGCCTAAATGATATTATGACCTGATGGCTTTGATATAGCTCAGCTGATGATGGGCGATTTTGGCCACAAGGTTATTTAGTGCCCCATGGTCAGGCAATTCATATATGTTAGGTCCAGTAGCATGTCAAAAATTGCTTTGTTTTGTTTTTTTTTAATGTATAATTCTCTTCTGCATACGGCTTGACCTTACTTCAATACCCTAAAGGTAAATCTTATAATTTTGCATTTGGGCCTTGCTCAGGAGGCCACGAGGGATGATAAAATAATTAGAGTCTAATACGGTTGGATTAACAGGACATGTGTCTCAAATGATAGGACTAGCTGCACAGTAGTCTGGATCTTTTACAGAGCCCTTTTCTTCTTCAGTTCCTATTAAAAGTGGGTAATCCCTCCAAAGTGGGGGATCTTTTGGGTAATACAGCTAATGCAACTGGTTCCCAGGAAGCTGACTCTGAGCTGGAGGTCTGTATGCGTGAAATTCATTCATATCCCAAGAATTCTTGGGATAACACTTCGAGAGGAGTGAAGAAAATGGGGTTAGGCAGAGACAAATTGTTAAATTGTGATTTTAGTTGCAAAAAAGCTCTCAGCAAATCTTTCAGGGAGTTCTACATCTGGGATAGATTTTCAGACTTAAATTGGAGCAAGGGGTCCAGGCCTATATGTTTTTATAGAGGTATCCACTGTAAGCACACATGCTCTGTATAGGGGACATAACCTTGGTCACGGAGGCTCTGTTCAGTTAAAGGCAAATCCCCAAAGAGGAATCAGCTGAGAGCTGTCAAAGGCTGAGGGAATAAGTGTTTAATCTTGGAGATGGAGGGGTGGAGGCATTAGATTTGCCAAATTTACCAGTAAAAGTACAAGGTGCTCAGTTTAATATGAATTTCAGATTTTAAAAAAGCATAAATATATAATATTTAATCTTTGAGACATATTTATGACTAAAAAACTATCTGTGTATATCTAAAATGTAAATCAAATTGGGTGTCAAACAAAAAGTTTTTTATTTCATCTAGAATGGGCAGGCAACAGAGTAAGATATTACTGCTCTAGCAAAATTTATTATTTTAATGTGAACAATATGTAATAAATACCTGACATAGATTGAATTGTGTGCTCCTAAGATTCCTATGTTGAAGCCCTAACCCATAGGACCTCAGAATGGGACTGTATTGGAGACAGGAACTTTAAGGAGGTAATTAAGAGTCAATGAGATCCTAAGGGTGGGGTCTCAATCCAAGGTCCGTTTAAGAAGAGGAAAGGACACCAGATATCACTCTCTCTCTCTCACCAGGCATGAACAGAGAAACGACCACGTGTAGTGGAATCATGTGGCCATCTGCAAGCCTGAAAGAAGTGTCTGCCTCGTCAGACACCCTGGCACCTTGATCCTGGACTTCCAGACTCCAGAACTGTGAGAAATACATTTCTGTTGTTTAAGCCACCCAGTCTGTGGTATTCTGTTTTGGCAGCTCAACTGCCAAAGGGATACAATATCCTTCCCCAATTAAACAGTTAATTGTGAAACAAACAAGCAAGCAAACACAGTTGCTAACTAAATATTTAATTGACACAATAGAAAATAAAGTCATTGATAGCTCTGTATTGGTCACTGTCACTAACATGGAAATTCATGTATACATAATAAAAAAGACAAATGATCTTTTGTATTAAATGAATACTAAGGCAAGCAAAAAGTAAAACACTTATTATCGAAGGAAGAGTTTTAGACAAAATGTTTATTGAATTTGTTTCATAAGCCATTAAAGTTTTCAGAAAGAGGTGAATAAACAGCAGCAAAGCTTTAATAAATAGAAATTTTCCATAAGAAAAAGCTAAAATTGGGATTCAAACAAAGATGGTGGACAAAACCTGTCCTGACCAGTTCTTTCAAGCCTGTTCATGCCAAAGAAATGTTTCTCATCAGAGTGTTTTCTTCTAACATAATTAGAATAAGTAATTTTAAAATACCATAATGGGGAGTTTTAAATTTTGTGACTAATTATATTTTATTTGCACATATTGGGGTTTCCTAAAATAGTGTCTCTGAATATATTCTTAGGGGTCTAAATTTTCAATATAAATTTTTTTCCTGAGACTTTCCTGAAGTTGCGTATCAGCTTAAGCAGATTTTGGGCTGAGACGATGGGGTTTTCTAAATACACAATAACGTCATCTGCAAACAGAGACAATTTTACTCCCTGTCTTCCTATTTGAATACGTTTTATTTCTTTCTCTTGCCTAATTGCCCTGGCCAGAGCTTCCAACACTGTGTTGAATAGGAGTGGTGACAGAGGGCATCACTGTCTTGTGCCAGTTTTCAGAGGGAATGCTTCCAGTTTTTGCCCATTCAGTATGATATTGGCTGTGGGTTTGTCATAAATGGCTCTTATTATTTTGAGATATGTTCCATCGATACCTAGTTTACTGAGAACTTTTAGCATGAAGGAGTGTTGAACTTTGTCGAAGGCCTTTTCTGCATCTATTGAGATAATCATGTGTTTTTTGTCATTGGTTCTGTTTATGTGATGGATTACATTTACTGATTTGCGTATGTTGAACCAGCCCTCCATTCCATGGATGAAGCCTACTTGATCATGGTGGATAAGCTTTTTGATGTGCTGCTGGATTCGGTTTGCCAGTAGTTAATTGAAGATTTTCACATTGATGTTCATCAGGACTATTGGCCTAAAATTTTCTTTTTTTGTTGTGTCTCTGCCAGGTTTTGTTATCAGACTGATGCTGGCATCATAAAATGAGTTAGGGAGGATTCCTTCTTTTTCTATTGTTTGGAATAATTTCAGAAATAATGGTACCAGATCCTCTTTGTACGTCTGGTAGCATTCAGCTGTGAATCCATCTGGTCCTGGACTTTTTTTGATGGGTAGGCTATTAATTACTGCCTCAATTTCAGAACTTGTTATTGGTCTATTCAGGGATTCGACTTCTTCCTGGTTTAGACTTGGGAGGGTGTATGCGTCCAGGAATTTATCCATTTCTTCCAGATTTTCTAGTTTATTTGCGTAGAGGTGTTTATATTATTCTCTAATGGTAGTTTGTATTTCTGTGGGATCAATGGTGATATCCTCTATATCATTTTTTACTAAGTCTATTTGATTCTTCTCTCTTTTTTTCTTTATTAGCCTGGCTAGTGGTCTATATATTTTGTTGATCTTTTCAAAAAACCAGCTCCTGGATTCATTGATTTTTTTAAAGGGTTTTTCGTGTCTCTATCTCCTTAAGTTCTGCTCTGATCTTAGTTATTTCTTGTCTTTGACTAGTTTCTGAATTTGTTTGCTGTTGCTTCTCTAGTTCTTTTAACTTTAATGTTAGGGTGTCAATTTTAGATCTTTCCTGCTTTCTCTTGTGGACATTTAGTGCTATAAATTTCCCTCTACACACTGCTTTAAATGTGTCCCAGACATTCTGGTATGTTCTGCCTTCATTCTAATTGGTTTCAAAGAACATCTTCATTTCTGCCTTCATTTTATTATTTACCCAGTAGTCATTCAGGAGCAGGTCGTTCAGTTTCCATGTAGTTGTGCAGTTTTGAGTGAGTTTCTTAATCCTGAGTTCTAATTTGATTGCACTGTGTTCTGAGAGACTGTTTGTTATGATTTCTGTTCTTTTGCATTTGCTGAGGAGTGTTTTACTTTCAATTATGTGGTCAATTTTAGAATAAGTGTGATGAGGTGCTGACAAGCATTCCTATATACCAATAACAGACAAACAGAGAACCAAATCATGAGTGAACTCCCATTCACAACTGTTACTAAGAGAATAAAATACCTAGGAATACAACATACAAGGGATATGAAAGACCTCTTCAAGGAGAACTTACAAACCACTGCTCAAGGAAATAAGAGAGGACACAAACAAATGGAAAAACATTCCATGCTCATGGATAGGAGGAATCAGTATTGTGAAAATGGCCATACTGCCCACAGTAATTTATAGATTCAGTGCTATCCCCATCAAGCTACTAGTGACTTTCTTTACAGAATTGGAAGAAACTACTTTAAACTTCATGTGGAACCAAAAAAGAGCCAAGACAATCCTAAGCCAAAATAACAAAGCTGGAGGCATCATACTACCTGACTTCAAACTATACTACAAGGCTACAGTAACAAAAAGAGCATAGTACTGGTACCAAAACAGATATATAGACCAGTGGAACAGAACAGAGACCTCAGAAATAACACCACACATCTACAACCATCTGATCTTTCAAAAATCTGATACAAAAAACCAATGGGGAAAAGATTCCTTGTTTAATAAATGGTGTTGGGAAACTGGCTAGCCATATGCAGAAAACTGAAACTGGACCCCCTTCCTTACACCTTATACAAAAATCCACTCAAGATGGATTAAAGACTTAAACTTAAGACCTAAAACCATAAAATTCCTAGAAGAAAACTTGGACAATACCATTCAGGACATAAGCATGGGCAAAGACTTCATGACTAAAACACCAAAAGCAATGGCAACAAAAGCCAAAATTGACAAATGGGATCTCATTAAACTAAAGAGCTTCTGCACAGCAAAAGAAACTATCATTAGAGTGAACAGGCAACCTACAGAATGGGAGAAAATTTTTGCAATCTATCTGGCTGAGAAATGGCTAATATCCAGAGTCTACAAAGAACTTAAACAAATTTACAAGAAAAACAAACAACCCAATCAAAAAGTGGGCAAAGGATATGAACAGACAATTCTCAAAAGAAGACATTTATGCAGCCAACAAATATATGAAAAAAAGTTCATCAGCACTGGTCATTAGAGAAATGCAAATCAAAACCACAGTGAAATACCATCTCATGCCAGTTAGAATGGCGATCATTAAAAAATCAGGAAACAACAGATGCTGGAGAGAATGTGGAGAAATAGGAACGCTTTTATACTGTTGGTGGGAGTGTAAACTAGTTCAATCATTTTGGAAGACAGTGTAGCGATTCCTCAAGGATCTAGAACTAGAAATACCATTTGACCCAGCAATCCCATTACTGGGTATATACCCAAAGGATTATAAATCATTCTACTATAAGGACACATGCACACGTATGTTTATTGTGGCACTATTCACAATAGCAAAGACTTGGAACCAACCCAGAAGCCCATCAATGATAGAATGGATTAAGAAAATGTAGCACATATACACCATGGAATGCTATGCAACCATAAAAATGTATGAGTTCATATCCTTTGCAGGGACATGGATGAAGCTGGAAACCATCATTCTCAGCAAACTATCTCACTCATGAATGACAGTTGAACCAAGAGAGCACATGGACACAGGGAGGGGAACATCACACCCTGGGGCCTGTCTGAGGGTAGGCGTCTAGGGGAGGGATAGCATTAACAGAAATACCTAATGTAGATGACGGGTCGATGGGTGCAGCAAACCACCATGGCACGTGTATACCTATGTAACAAAACTGCACGTTCTGCACAGGTACCCTAGAACTTAAAGCATAATAATAATTAAAACATTTAAAAAATTTAAAAAAAAATCCTCCTTTTTTTGGTCACTAATCTCTTGTGTGTGTATGTGTGTGTGTGTGTGTGTGTACCTGTTCCAGGTCATTTCAACCGTTTCTTACTTGAACACTACCATGCAGCATGCGCATTTGTATTCCTGCTATGATTGGATTGGTGCCCAGTGATCACCTAACTCTAAAATGTTTTATTTTAATGTTATGTCCCTTAAGTGGGAGTAGAGGACTCTCAGGATTCTAAAGAGGGGGATCCAGTACGTCCCAATAAACACTGAAGATTTCTACTTGTCTTTGGCAAAACAATCTCACTGTCTCCGTTAGCTTCCTCAATTGTAGGCACAAATTTATGGAAAAGATGGTTGGTCAAATGGGCATCATGATGTCTGCTTCTAGGAAATTTAAAAAGCATATTAAGATACTAATTTAGTCTGGTATCTCCATCTTCACAGCAGTGAATAAAGGACTTTTATAACCTTTGTATAATTTTTCAAAAAGATTATTGTGCATCTTAACGGAACATCACGCATTAATCCTTAACGCACTTTGAAATACAAAAGATTTAAAAAGAGCTACAGAAGAGGAATATAATCCTTAGGAAAGAGTAAAAACAAGACAATATTAAAGGAGGCACATTCAGATGAATAACAATTTGCACTAAAGTATCATTAACTGCAGATGGTTAAGGTGAGTTTAGCATGGGCTGCAATAGAAACCAGAATGATTTAAGATAGACCAATATAGTTCCAGCTGGAGTGATAAGAATTCAAATTTTGCAGTCATTGAAAACCAGAGGCTAAAAAATGTAAATAGATACTTTTGGAATCACTTATAATTACTTAATTATAAAAATTATATATGTTCTAAATTACAAATGAAAACTCTATATAAGCATATTGAGATGAAATTGTAGGCACTATGAATAAAGGATGATTAAAGAGATCTCAGAGAAAATAAATTGGGGTTGGTAGAAAAGTTTTTATTTGCCCTTGTGGGGCAAAGCCAATGGGAACAGTAATACAGAAAAGTGAAAAATCATCTCGAATCCGCCATGGGTCTGACTACTTGATCTGTGGCTACGAGCCTTTAGATGCCAGGGAATAGCATACTGTGGCATTATTTCTCATGAGTGTCCCTCAGGTTGGATGCTGTTCCTCTCTCTTCCTCGTTGGCATGTTCAGTAATATTAAGGGATGACAAAAACTTTAAAAGTGACTCTCACCTCTTGTGTTTTCTGCCACTACTCACCCTTTTTACCCAAGAAGAGTTCCAAGATATGGCTATGCCTTTAAAACTTCACAGAAAATGTTGCTGCATTTAACTCATAAATACATCTGCAAAACAGTATAGAAGGGTGTAGTGAGTTTATTTCCTGGTAGGAAAGATCAAATCTCACTCTTCTAAGAAAGTTTCTTGATAAATTAACATGGACATCACCCCAGCAGTCACAAAAGAAATCAGGATTAAATGAAAATTAATAACCATCTAATGATATGCCCTATTCATTGACATATGAAGTATGACTGCAATTTTCAGATAAAGTTATCTCCTTTGTAATCTCTTGAGTATCTAAATTAGTGAAGAGAAGAGGATAGTGTTTACTAGTTAATAATATAAATATACATTTGGCTTCAGGATGACTGTTTGCTTTAGCCATCCTTTTGCTTTGGAAAAGAATCTTTTTTTGAAGTAGGGTGGGAGGGCCCTAGTTCAATATGACTTTTAAAAGGAGGAAATTTTGACACAGAGACAGACACACACAGAGGGAAGATTATGTGAAGACACACAAGGAGAAAACCATGTGAAGACTGGAGTGATGCTACCAAAAGCCAAGAAACAAATGGGGCTACCAGAAGCTGGAACAGGGAAGGAAAATTCTTCCTCTAAGATGTCCCAGGGAGCATGGCTCTGCCAACACCTTGATTTCAGACTTCTGAACTCAAGAACTGTGAGACAAAAAGTTTCTGTTGTTTTAAAAAAATCTGTTTTTTGGTACTTTGTTATGGCAGTTTTAGGGAACTAATAAGCCTCTTAATGCTTTTCATGATGGAAAACCATGATGTTGCCTGAGTGTCTGTGGCCTACAACCAGCCACTGTAATAAACTATAGTGGGCTGTGCTCTTGGCGCCCATCTTTCTGTTGTTCGGATGGTTCAGCATCTCCAACAAGCACATACAGGATGCTGTTTCTAAAGGGCAGCTCACTGTCCCCTTTAAACCGGAATGTAAGAGATTTCTAGCCCTTTATGGGTGAGTGCATCAAACCTCACAACTTGAGCTTACTAGTGGTCCAAAACTGATGCATTTTCTTTGTCAATTGTGAATTTAACATGTTAGAAAAAGTCCTGATGGTTCCCTAGACAAACTCCCAAACTTACATTTGGTTCTCTAGTAATAGATTTGCAAAATGCTAATTTTACAAATGAACTTTGGAAAGTATTTCACAAAATCAAGGCAATGGGAGTTCACCTTATAGCACTCCCCTCACCCATTTCAGTGTGTGCTTTCCCCCAAGCCGTTTAGTTGACTGGAGTGAAGAACACTTGCACTTCAGCAGCATTGAGAGTTCTAATGGAGTAGACTGTGGAGGAGCTGGAGGAATGGTGCACACGTTTGTCTCTCTCACCACTTCTCCTTCCAGCATCCAATAGTGCAGTCCATAGCCCACTGGAAAAGGACAGATCCTGGCTACATAGGAAATGCTGCATTTTACATGGACATTGCATGTGCAGGCCTGTCTCTAAGCCCCTTCTCTAACCCACCTCATGCCATAACTCTAACCCCTGAGGAATAATATGTAGGGTTCTGACTGCCAATGAATTTGTTGGTGAAAATTATCTAATGGAGTATAGAACACCTTGAAAGTGGGTAAGGTTTAAAAATGAGTAGAGGGTAGCAACCATGCATTGCTTGTTTACTGTTAATGTACAAGAAAGGCTGTTGAAGATTCAAAGTCTCTTCAAATAATTTCTCCGTGAAGCAGGAGATATATTACTTTAATCAACATGTTTACTATCAGTAAGGGAGCATTTAGTACTGTCTTCAGTAAGTACTTGGAAGTTGTAATTGTAAGCATGCTTAGATCTATCATGTCCTCCATGTCCCTACAAAGGACATGAACCCATTATTTTTTATTGCTGCATAGTATTCCATGGTGTATATGTGCCAAATTTTCTTGATCCAGTCTATCATTTTCGGACATTTAGGTTGGTTCCAGGTCTTTGCTATTGTGAATAGTGCCACAATAAACATACATGTGCATGTGTCTTTATAGCAGCATGATTTATAATCCTTTGGGTATATACCCAGTAATGGGATGGCTGGGTCAAATGGTATTTTTAGGTCTAGATCCCTGAGGAATCACCACACTGTCTTCCAAAACGGTTGAACTAGTTTACAGTCCCACCAACAGTATAAAAGTGTTCCTATTTCTCCACATCCTCTCCAGCACCTGTTGTTTCCTGACTTTTTAATGATCGTCATTCTAACTGGTGTGAGATGGTATCTCATTGTGGTTTTGATTTGCAATTCTCTGATGGCCAGTGATGATGAGCATTTTTTCATGTGTCTGTTGGCTGCATAAATGTCTTCTTTTGAGAAGTGTCTGTTCATATCCTTCACCCACTTGTTGATGGGGTTGTTTGTTTTTTTCTTGTAAATTTGTTGGAGTTCATTGTAGATTCTGGATATTAGCCTTTTGTCAGATAAGTAGATTGCAAAAATGTTCTCCCATTCTGTAGGTTGCCTGTTCACTCTGATAGTGGTTTCTTTTGCTGTGCAGAAGCTCTTTAGTTTAATTAGATCCCATTTGTCAATTTTGGCTTTTGTTGCCATTGCCTTTGGTGTTTTAGATGTGAAGTCCTTGCCCATGCCTATGTCCTGAATGGTATTGCCTAGGTTTTCTTCTAGGGTTTTTATGGTTTTAGGTCTAACATTTAAGTCTTTAACCCATCTTGAATTAATTTTTGTGTAAGGTGTAAGGAAGGGATCCAGTTTCAGCTTTCTACATATGGCTAGCCAGTTTTCCCAGCACCATTTGTTAAATAGGGAATCCTTTCCCTGTTTCTTGCTTTTGTCAGGTTTGTCAAAGATCAGATAGTTGTAGATGTGTGGTATTATTTCTGAGGGCTCTGTTCTGTTCCATTGGTCTCTATCTCTGTTTTGGTACCAGTACCATGCTGTTTTGGTTATTGTAGCCTTGTAATATAGTTTGAAGTCAGGTAGCGTGATGCCTCCAGCTTTGTTCTTTTGGCTTAGGATTGACTTGGCAATATGGGCTCTTTTTTGGTTCCATATGAACTTTAAAGTAGTTTTTTCCAATTCTGTGAAGAAAGTCATTGGTAGCTTGATGGGGATGGCCTTGAATCTGTAAATTACCTTGGGCAGTATGGCCATTTTCACGATATTGATTCTTCCTATCCATGAGCATGGAATGTTCTTCCATTTTTTGTATCCTCTTTTATTTCGTTGAGCAGTGGTTTGTAGTTCTCCTTGAAGAGGTCCTTCACATCCCTTGTAAGTTGAATTCCTAGGTATTTTATTCTCTTTGAAGCAATTGTGAATGGGAGTTCACTCATGATTTGGCTCTGTGTTTGTCTGTTATTGGTGTATAAGAATAGTTGTGATTTTTGCACATTGATTTTGTATCCTGAGACTTTGCTGAAGTTACTTATCAGCTTAAGGAGATTTGGGGCTGAGACGATGGGGTTTTCTAGATATACAGTCATGTCATCCCCAAACAGGGATAATTTGACTTTCTCTTTTCCTAATTGAATACCTTTATTTCTTTCTCCTGCTGAGAAACTTCCTGGTGGAAGTTCCCTGGCAAGAACTTCCAACATTATGTTGAATAGGAGTGGTGACAGATCATAATTCTCAGCAAACTATCACAAGGATAAAAACCAAACATCGCATGTTCTCACTCATAGGTGGGAAATGAACAATGAGAACACTTGGACACAGGAAGGGGGACATCACACACTGGGGCCTGTTGTGTGGTGGGTGTAGAGGGGAGGGATAGCATTAGGTGATATACCTAATGTAAATGACGAGTCAATGGGTGCAGCACACCAACATGACACATGTATACATATGTAACAAACCTGCACGTTGTGCACATGTACCATAGAACTTAAAGTATAATTAAAAAAAAAAAAAAAGATCTATCATGTCCTAGGCTGCTAGGCAGTAAGAAAAACAGCAATGATCAGTTTGCTGCACCCAGACTTGGCCTAGGTCCTCTCTCCACTTTCTCTCTAAACCTCGCAAGGAGGCACTACAAGGAAGATGCCATCAAATTCAGGAACCCTCCTTTAGGAATCAGATAGGGAAAATGACAATTGGAAAGACGGAGCTATTTGATTCTGGTTCTGTATCTTGTAAATGACAGAGTGAGAATTAAAAACAAGCCTCATCTTTGCCAAAAAACATGTTTTTGTTTGTTTTTACTTCATTAACTTGTCATAGTGAAAAAAATGGACTTTAAAAATTAGACTTAGAATCAAGTTTCTTATTTAGTTCTATGACTTTGAAATATGCAGTACCTATCACAATGTCCCTCACATAGAAGATGCTCTAAACATAATTCCTCAATGTGTTTATCTGAGTTTAAGTTTCACTGACATCAAAATGGGCCCACAATACTTACTTTAGTGGCTTATTTATTAGGATTCTGTAAGACAGATAAAAAAGCCCGAGGTGTTTTGCTTTCAATAAATGTCAGTTTTTACTCCCCTTTCTTCTTCTTTCTCTCTATTATTTATTTATTTAAAAAAGAAATAATCAGAAGTTTTCAACATCAGTGTGTGTTAATATTGTGTAACTTTTATATCATGAGATAACTTGGACAAAAGAATCTGCCTTATTGTGTATGACATGTTCTGCCAAAGCAAATGAGCCTGAAAATCTATTTCCTTACACAAGGTTACAGAGTTATATGGAAATTGCAGACCATAACTAACAATATATCGTGCAAAATGTATAGTCAAAAGGAAACATCAATATAGATAAAAAGTCCTAATGTAAGACAGATGGCTTTTTTCTTTTCAATAAAGAAGAAAATTTCAGATAATCTGAGCAGATAAATAGTATGAAATTATTTTGCATTTAAATAAGATCAGTTTTAAAAAGAAGAAATTACCATGCTGGAACCAGCAGATGACACATTGAGTTCACTGGAGTTGCCTAAACAAGTTACTCCAAGTTCCGGCCTGGGATGATGGAGGAGGACACTCACACTCATTCTGCCCCGATTATGCAAATATTTTTTCTTGTCATAATAATGAACCATGGTAAGATTGTGTCTGTCCACCTTGTTTCACCTCTTGATTGTAACACGATTTTATCCCATTTCCCAGTGACCTTCTGTGAACGTCATGCAAGTTCATGATGATTTTATTCATTGTGGTATACACATGACTTGAAGAGTAACTGGAGAACTTGTTTTATTTTCCTTGGGAAACTAAATAAAAGCAACTATAACAAATCAGTCTTAAAAATATATATTTGAAAGGATAGGCTTACATTGAAAGGAACTTATAAAGTTTAATAGAAGAAAAATCTACTAAAATTTAAGATTAGTGATTGTAGAGAATTACCTTTTACTGTTATGAGAGTTTTTTTGTATAATCCAAAGCATGGATGGCTTTGCTCTTGAGAAAATAACAATTCGTGTATTGATACAATTTTCCATTTTGCAGCTAAAATAAAATCTAACATATGGCCAAGGAAAATGTGCAAGGTACTAATTGGATTTGGCACAATAACAAGTTCATTGGTGAACTCAGTAAGAGCGGAGAGGGAGGCTATTGATTTGCATTGATTATGATGGTGGTACCAAGAAGGTGAAAATAATTAAATCTACCAAAATGAGTCAAAGAATATTTGCAGAGGAAGGGACTTAACCTAGTTCAACAGACATGAGACCCTTTTCTTCAGGAATTGCTAGAAAGTAATGGGTCTCTAAGTATTTTAGAAAATTTTATTCAAATTGGAAAGAAAAACCAGATTGTCTCTGTGGCTGGTCACAAGAAGGAAGAGTATACTAATTTTCTATTGATGCATAATAGATTACCATAAACTGAGGGGCTTAAAGCAACACACATTTATTGTCTCACACTCTGCAGGAGTTAAAAGTTGAGGCATGGTATTACTGGATTTTCTGCTCAGGGTCTCACAGGTGTCAGTCACAGTGTTGCCAGGGTGCATTCTCATCTGGAGGCTGGAGTGGGAAAGAACCCATTCCTTCACATTGTTTGCAGAAATCATTTCCTGTGGTGTGTGACTGAGACCCTTGGCTGTTGCTGGCAGTGAGTTTTCAGTCACTTGTCTGCCCACAGTCACTTGTCACACAGACTCCTCCAACATGGCCAATTACTTCATTAAGCCAGGAAAGAGAGTCTCTCACTTGAGGGAGGGACCTCATCCCTCTTGTAAGAGCCTTTACCTGAGTGAGTCAGCCCCACTCAGGATGATCTCTCTTTTTCTTTTCTTTTCTTTTCTCTTCCTTTTTTTTTTTGAGACAAGGTCTTGCTCTGTCACATAGGCTGGAGTACAGTGGCACAATCCTTAGCTCAAGCAATCTTCCCACCTCAGCCTCAAGTGTCTGGGACTACAGATCCACACCACCATGCCTGGATAATTGTTTGAAATTTTTGGTACAGATTGGGACTCACCATGTTACTCAGGCTGGTCTCGAACTCCTGGCCTCAAGTGATCCTCCCAACTCAGCCTCCAAAGTGCTGGGATTACAGGCGTAAACCACTGAGCCTGGCCCATGTCACTTTTGATTAACATTAACTCATTTGAGGCCTTAATTCTTTCACATTGGCCATATTCTACTAGCTGGAAGCAAGTAACAGGTCACACCCATGTCCAGGAGGAGGAGGTTATGCAGGATATGAACTCCAGTGGATAGAATTGAGTGGGCTCAGTAGGGTCTGCCCATCAAAAGGAGAAAAGAAAATGTTGGAGATGAAGCTGAAGCTAGAATTTCCTGAGTGGTAACTATGCAGTCTAAAAGAGAAAGTTCCACTAAGTGGTCCCAGAACTCCCCAGTAGAGGCAGATTAAGACCTTTAGATACTGAAAATATTTTGACAATTCTATATGTAATTTAAAATAATGCTATTTATTTTATCCTAGTGATTAACATTGTCTTTTAAAAAATATTGCATTAACAAATTGTAAATGTTCTAGGCTGGGTGTGGTGGCTCATGCCTGCAATCCCAGCACTTTGGGAGGCCAAAGCGGGCAGATCACCTGAAATCAGGAGTTCGAGACCAGCCTTGCCAACATGGCGAAAACCCATCTCTGCTAAAAATACAAAAATTAGCTGGGCGTGGTGGCGGGTGCCTCAGCTACTCGGGAGACTGAGGCAGGGGAATCACTTGAACCCGGGAGGTGGAGGTTGCAGTGAGCCAAGATAGCACCACTGTGCACTCCAGCCTGGGCAACAGAGCGAGAGTCCATCTCAAAACAAACAAATGAACAAACAAACAAAAATTGTAAACATTCCCTTTTTGCTGTTTTCCTAGGCACATGTGTACTCAGTATGCTTATTGGGTGACCCAGTTTTGCTCCCTGTAAAAGATACACAATATTATGTACCTATACCTGAGAGAAAAGGGTATAAGCTGTGGGTATATTTTTTAACTCACAGATTCACCTATTATGTCGAGGAAAGAGAGGAAATATAATATAATCTATTATTTTCACAAGTGGCCAACTTTTAAGAATTAGCTACTTCTTTTCAAATAATTTCATGAAAGATCTATATTCATACTGAAGGGGAGGATTTGAAACTCATTAAGAAATAGTACAATTCTCTCTTGACTGTTTCTGCTAATTGGCTACTAAATAACATGACTGTAATAATTGTTTATAAAGCTGCCTTCTATCCCGTTTTAGTTCTGATTATGCAATATACAAAATGAAGAAAAAGGTATAAATTATTTTAAAAATTATCTCTGTTTATTACATACATTCTATAAATCTCCAGTTTTGTTCTGCAAAACTGCTGGTTCTAACTTTATGAAAATCCTGTTCAGCATTTCAGAAAAAAATAGAACCACTGATATTGAGTTTATCTGCCTCTGAAGTCAAATTACAAAAGCAGGAAATTTTGAGCTACAAAAGTCTATAGGGCTACCAAGTATTTTGAAGGTTGTTCTATTTTTCTTTTCCTATGCTCCACAGACATGCTTCCTCATAACTATAGCACCAGCCTTACAAGGCAAATTCTATTCCAGACATACCTGTTGTGAAGTGATTACAGAACAACACAGGGGAAATCAGAGCAGCTTCCTTTTCACTTCCAAGCTGTACACAACGTCAACCTCAGCAGCCCCTAATTAACGTTCCTATAGTCTCTACTTAGTGCTTAGTTGATGGGAGTTAACCTCCAATCCAAGTCCACTGGTGTGTAGCCCGATAAACCAGTTTTTTAGTCCTCCTGTTTATTTGGCTTGAGTCAGTTAATTTGAGTTGCCAGGAGGGTTCTGGGGGATTTAGAGCTACCTCTGCCTCTCTAGGTGTCTCGGCAACAAAGAATATAAAAAAGAGCCTCGATCAAGAGGGTGATACAAACTTATCACAGACCTTTCTCACTTACTGACTCCTTTCACAAAATTAAGTCTTTCACCAGGACTATAGGTGCATTAACAGGGCTGACTGTGTTCTTACACCACTATCTTTGTTTTTAAATAATAGGAAAAAATAGACCGGCGCGGCGGCTCGCGCCTGTAATCCCAGCGCTTTGGGAGGCCGAGGCGGGTGGATCACGAGGTGAGGAGACAGAGATCATCCTGGCTAACACGGTGAAACCTCGTCTCTACTAAAAATACAAAAAATTAGCCTAGCCGGGAGTAGTAGTAGTCCCAGCTACTCGGGAGGCTGAGGCAGGAGAACGGGGTGAACCTGGGAGGCAGAGCTTGCAGTGACCTGAGATCGCGCCACTGCACTCCAGCCTGGACGACAGAGCGAGACTCCATCTCAGAAAATAATAATAATAAATACCAAAAAATGTCAGGAAACCTATGGTTTTTAAAAATCAGGTATTGGAATGGATCTCCGATAAATTAGTTCACCTCAGTGCTCAACTATGATTCAACTGGTAATTTTGGAAAACAAGGATATTATTTTAACTACCTCACAAATGGAGGTCCATAACCACAGACGTGAGACTAACTGAACGTTCAGTACCTGAGAATATAACAATACCCATTAACCATGGGAATGAGCAGAACAGGAACCAAATCACATTCACAATGGAGTCTCAAGGAAAAACGGACCAGAAATCCAAGGTAAAACAAGCTGTTAAGTCTCATAAGGATTGTTTTTGTGTCCTGGAGCCAAAGCTAGCAGTAAATGATTCTATAACTGCCTAAAGAAGTATTTTTTAAGTCATATTTTGTATATCATTACAAAGAGTGCAAGTTAACTGCTGAAAAATAAATCTGTCTCCAAAAGAACATTAAGAAATATCTTTTGGCAAAGAGAAGCCTTAACTTCACTATTAGTCTTTAATTTGCTTTGCAAAGCCACATCATGTAGCTCAAAGTAAATGAAATATAAAGTGAAGTGACTTGCCTAAGTAAAATAAAAACAAATTTGATTCTTTTCTACAAAATTATGGTAATAGCTTTTCTTGATTTTTATGTAGAGTGCTTTTTGAAGTGATACCAGGATCGAAAACTATAAAGCCAGAAGTTGTAACTCAGCTGAAATCAACAATGATATCCTATTCCATTAGAAAACTTACAAGGAGAGCTTGCAGCTGGATTGGATGCTGGAACTTTTGTAGCTGATAAAGAATAAAAGATAATTATTTTAGAAAGTGTTCTATTTATTTAAGAAAAAATCAAGTAAAATGTCTATGTCATTAAAAGATTGTCTATGTCCAGATAGTTTATTAATGTGCTTTCACTTCTTCCTCTTCTTTATCAATGCATCCATAGTGGCCCACCCAGCCTGAACCTAAAGTAAATTCAAATTTTTCTGACAAGACTAGGCATGGTGGCTCACGCCTGTAATCCCAGCACTTTGGGAGGCTGAGGGGGGCGGATCACGAGGTCAGGAGATCAAGACCACCCTGGATAACATGGTGAAACCCCGTCTCTACTAAAAATACAAAAAATTAGCCAATCGTGGTGGTGGGCGCCTGTAGTCCCAGCTACTCGGAAGGCTGATTCAGGAGAATCTCTTGAACCTGGGAGGCAGAGGTTGCAGTGAGCCGAGATCGTGCTGCTGCACTCCAGCCTGGGCAACACAGCAAGACTCTGTCTCAAAAAAAAAAAAAAAAAAAAAAAAAAAAAGAAAGTTCCTGACAAGCTTAGGTGGAAAACCTCCCCTTTAAACTTACTTTCAAAGGTGCCAAAAATCTTCTTGGAAAAGAAGTTATAATAAAGGAAAAACAAATAAGAAACAATAAGCTTGACTCAGTGAGTGCCTCCTTCTAGGAGAGGAAGGGTGGTCCCGGGCAGGGTGTCCACTGTTGCTATTTGTTTAGTGCCCAGGGTTCGCCCCAGTCCTGCCTGAGAGGATGGTAAATAAAAATGAAAGATCAATTTCATAAAACTAACGGTGACACTGAGATTTGAGGAGCACCACTAAGGTTCCTCTCCATCAATTTGTAACATAAAAGGAGCAAAGTTTCCCTGCAAATATTCAGCAGGACACTTTACAATTTTTGCCATCTTGAGGTTTCTCCCACTTTAGGAGGAGTGGGAAGAGGTTATGGTGGTATACAGAGGTGGTGGTGCTCAGGTTACCTGGTGGGAAACACCTGTTCTCAGCAGATGGCCAGTGAGAAATGACAGGAGAGATTTCCTGAACTTCTATAAAGCACACCATTAAAAATACTCTAGAGATACTTGAATACCACTTTCTTTAAGGATACAGATGCAGAGAACTGATAGAATGAATATTTTTATATTTATTGGAATCATGTTAGTAAAAATAAAAAGCTACCGAGATCCAAGAAAATAAGGTTGTGCTTCAGTTCTTAAGAATATCAAACTCCTTCCACCCCTATTTTTTGGAAGGCTGGTATCATTTCATTTATATTCTTGACAGTTTCTGTTCTAATAATATAAGTGGATTTTAAAACTTTTAACTTTTCTTTCCAATGTCATAGGTATCTGTGAATTCTTAAAAGCAGTATTATATGTAAGTGGATCTTCTAAGCAGAAAGATTATTTATTGACTGTGACAGGTGGAACAGCCTGAGGAGGGTTCAGTGACGAAGTATTGCGGGAGCAAGGGCCTCAGGGACTGGGCACACGGTGATAGTGGGAGTAACCCTCTCTCCCACACTCTCCTCCTCTGATTCTCAGCTCTGTTCTCTGCATGTTGGTTCTCCCCATGGCAGGAAGGTTGGTTGCCAGGGCCCAGGCCTTACGCTTACACTCTAGCATTCAAGCAGACAAGCAGACAAGCAGCTGTCCATCTCCAGTTAAAAATATTGCAGAGGAGAGTGCAGATTGTACAGGCCTAGGTCACCTTCTCATACTGAGCATATGATGAAATGTTCTGGCTATTTTCCATTTTGCATTAAAGTGAATGCTCAACAGTTTCAAGTTCCTCTTCATGAATATACCTCTTATACAGACTCAAATAAATATGAGATATCATTTGAAAAAAAAATGAGGCCATGGTCAACACCAGAATTTTCTCTTTGTTTTGCTGTTATCTTTAAGTTAGAGCAATAAACAATGTTTTAAAAGTAATTTGCAAATATAAAAAGTTATTTATTTAAAACATTTCTTCAATTCTTCAGTTTAAGTAAATAACTTTTTTTCCCAACTATGTAGAGTTGGAAAAACCCCAACTACTTATTAACAAAACTTTCCTTGTCTGTACCTTCTTCAAGAAATTTGATCTTTCTGGCTAGTAATAGCATCACTATACCTTTCATCTAAAGCCAACTTGCTAATGTTGGCTATTGCATTTGGTGAGGTAAGTCATCAGTGTATCTGGTTCTAAAGCCACTTAAAATAATAGCAAGGATGCAAACTTCTTAATAGTGGGAGAAATTAGATGACTTGACGAATTTGAATTTTTAGTATTTACTGAATTTGTGTGATTATATGAATGAAAATGAATTTAAAGATATATTTTGTGATTCAGTAAAAATTTCAAGCTTTCTGTCAAGCAGAATTTTAACTTCCGCTTCCATCATGAGAATCTAAATTGCTATTAATACAATGAAATTTCCCCTGCGAGGTCATAACCTGCCTTCAGACTAAGTGTAGAAAAAGTAAATAAGTTGTAACATAGCTGACGTGCTGTGAGTTGAGTCCACTTAAAGACTTAAAAATGTGCTAATCACTGCATGTTGATATACTTTATTATGATACGTAATGTGTGAAAAATCATAGTTTATTTTCATAGATAAGTGTCTTATATTAACACCTTGAAAGTTTATCAATAAGATCCTGGAACAGCAGAAATAAAATAAGCCCATTCACAGAAAACAAGCATATATTTAGAAATGTTAAGCAGCATTTACTTAGAGATTAAAACTTGAAAAGTGTTTTCATGTTCATTACTGCATTTGGTTCTTATAGCCTTGTAGTTATTATTATTTGAACAAGACAATTGTGATTGAGAAATATTTCATAATAAAAAACTAACTTATATTGACCTAAAATTCAGAATTTTTCTATGTAAAATGATTTCTAATAAATGGGGAACTAATTGGTCAAAACTCATAAAGCCAATCCTGGTATGATCGCAGTTTATTCTGGGATCAACTTCTAGCAAGCTGGAATCATCACCAGTTTTCTGTCAACTACAATGATACCCTTTCCTGTTTACAACATGTCTCTGTGAGGCCTTATTTTTCAAGTAGCAAAAGCATGAAACCTTTTCACCCACATGAAGCAATACTGCACATACCAGCAGTAACATCTGAACTTGTTCAGGTGACAGCTCACGGCAGAAAATGTTGAGCTTTTACAGATGTTCACCTTTTTTTTTTTTTTCAACCAACTTAGCTTATCAAATTTTCTTGAATTATTCAGTTAGGAACATGAGGAGGATTGTCAATTCCTCTCTGACAAGGCCATATGTTTCACAAATCAAATTTTTACACCTCTCTTTGCTATTTAGTGATGACATTTGTAGTTTAAGTGCCTTCACCAAAGCCTTTTTTGCCACATTTATATCTCTCCTTCAAATTCTTTAAAATATAATTATGCTCTTCACTCTTCACAGTGTTTAAGCCTTAAAATGATATACAATACTTTGAGTGAACTCTTCTCTTAGCATAGAGGGAGCATGCTTAGATGTTAAGTATCAGGCACTTTTAACATCTTATATGTAAAGAGCTAAAGATATTCTCTCACCACCACGAAGGAATAAGCACCCCTCTTACCTTTTTAGTAGCGTTCCTGTGCGTGTATTTGATTCACTTCTGTTACAAGAACATGCTCTGAGAAGTTATTTGATACCAGGTCATAAACCACAGATCTGACTCAGCAGACAAGAGAACAAATGAAAAAATGTACTAATGTTGAAGATGCCAAGCTTGCTTGACAATATCAAACAGCATTAGTTTCAGTGATTTCAGTCAAGGAGAAGACGACTTTGATAGAAATATCAAGTTTTAGCAACTACAATTTGCTTGCTGAATTTGATGTCTTTAAGTAAGCCACGCTATCAAAAAGCATTCTTTATACAGTTTCTGAAATGCTTGGCTGTTCAACCAAATGAGCAGTAGAGTCCTGAATAACTGTGATAAAAGTTCTTGGCAAAAACATTTGGAACATAGATGCTGTAAGAAAATAAATATTCCACTTATTATAAGTCAAAGAATTTTTTCTTACAGAGGTACTGATATCTGGGTTTCCTTCTATAGTGCTACTGTGCCATTTAAACATGTACTTTACTTTCTTTGCTTAAATGAAATGTTTGTACCTACATGCAGTATCTGTTCAACTTCTACACATAAATATTAATTTATTATATTTGTTAGGTTTGTTATGTGAACATCACTTAATAAATCCTTTTCTATTTAAGCTAGAAAGAAAGAATGTTTTGGTCTACAACTAATAAGCTGACCAATACAGCAACAGATATTAGAAATCAGAATTTAGTATCTGGTCTAGTTGATTGGAAGCCTGTGAGGATTAGCATTACACTATAAAATATTTGGTAGCTCTGAATACCAGCAGGGAGCTATTGCCTAGAATGAGGTGTCAAAGACAAGGCTTGGTTTCAACCGTGTGACTATTGACCCACGCTGTTAGGATGGGCGTAGGAGATGCTAGAAATGGGGAGTGAGCTGGCCACTTTTATGTGCACTACAAGACTTAGCAATTTAATATGAAAAAGTCTCATTTTAATTTCTTGCTTTGAATTATAGTCAGAGAATGAGCAAGTTTCCATAACTGACAAAAGAGTTTCTAATCTTTGGTAGTATGTGGATCAGGGCACAGAAAGAAAATCAGTCAGAGTCAGGTCCTAAATATGACTGTGTATATGTGAATAGTTGTTTTGTCTCTTATATGAAATTTCCTATATAAAATTTAAGACATAGTGGGACAAGCTGAGCCACTGACAAGTGAAGGATTGATGCTGGGGAGATTCAGGTGCCTTTTAGGCCTCTCTTTTTGGCCTTTTAGACCAGACACACTGCATCTCCATGCCAGGTGTGGAATCCGCTCCTTTCTCATCTGCCTGGACTCTGTGAGGACCTTACCTAAGGTTTTGGTGAGCAGAAGTGTGTTAATCTTCCTTAAGCATTACTGAAAAATGTTGAAAGACTCTAGGCCTCAATCTGTGTCAGATCACAATATGCCTCAAAGATCCTATTTCAGGGCCAACCTGGTAAGAGAAGGTGTATACATCAAACTAATTGTATTTTTGTGTTAATTAATATAGGAAAAAAAACTTAGAAAATAAATGAAAATGGGCATTGATGGTGCTAACTTGGAGAAGTAAAGAAAGGTAATTCTGATTTGGGCCAGAATAATTAAAAAGAAAAAAATCATTGATTATTTTAATAGATATAGCAAAAGTGTGAAAAAGTATTAAATGCCTTTCATGATACAAATATCTGCAGACAATTAATAGAGGGAAATGTTTTTAACCTGATAAAAGACAATACAAAAAAGGGAGCCTGTGGGCAGTTCCTCAAAATGCTAAGCATATAGTTAGCCTATGACCCAGCAACTCCATTCCTAGGGATACTCTAGGTATACTCAAAAGAATTGACAATGTATATATTTACACAAAAACAAACTATGGTCTATCTCTACAATGGAATATTATTTGCTTATAAAAAGGAACACAGTAATAATATGTGTGGTTGAGCATTGAAAATATTATACTAGGCCGGGCACAGTGGCTCATGCCCACATTCCTAGCACTTTGGGAGGCCAAGGCAGGTGGATCACGAGGTTAGGAGTTCAAGACCAGCCTGGCCAAGATGGTGAAACCCCATCTCTACTAAAAATACAAAAATTACACAGGCATGGTGGTGGGCACCTATAATCCCAGCTACTTGGGAGGTTGAAGCAGAGAATCGCTTGAACCCGGGAGGCAGAGGTTGCCGTGAGCCAAGATAGTGCCACTGCACTCCAGCCTGGGTGACAGAGCAACACTCTGTCTCAAATATACATACATATATATATATATATATATGTATATATATATATATATGTAAAATAACTTAGTAAAAAAAATTATTTGACTTTCTGTATAGAAATGGTATAGGGATATAGATACCTGTTGGTGGCTCTGAGTTAGAGGTTCTACGGTGCTCTGTTCAGAGTATATGGGAGGCCATAAGAAAATCCAGGGACTCAAAAGTGTGCTTCCTCAAGTTGCAAGGTCACTGAGCAGCTCCCCAGGTTTGTAGTTGGAAAAGGGGGTTTAGAAGGGAAGCATGAATCTCTTTTGGTTGGAACTGGAAGTTGTCATTTATTTTAAAAGATCTTTATGTCCCTTTTGAAGGATAATAATATTATAGCTACCATTTGCAATGCACTGTTCTATTATTATGATGTATGTATGCCCGAAACAACATATGAACTAATTAAATATTCTATCTCCAGATTTCATGCAAGAGTATTCTGACACACAATGTTTAAGCAACTTGCTCAAAATCATTTAGCCAGTAAATGTTTGGCTTTAGAAAAGAATCTATGACCTTGCTGCAGGCCACCTAATAATTTGCTAGATTCTGAGTGATGACTTGATATAAGAAGACTGTGGGAAGTTTTGTGTTCATTTTTATCCTCCCAAAACAAAACTAAAAATAGAAAAGTTCTTACTGTAGTCAAAACCAAAGTATAAACACTGCTGACAAAAATTGGTTATATTATCATAGTCATTTTGTAATAAATACATGGGAATATTTAAAAATTATAAAATTGTCACAGATTTACCGTTTTATTTAAAATGGTTCTAGGGAAAATCCAATTTTAATCTATCAGTTGTTCAAGTATAATCAAATTAATAAATCTATTTTTTAAGTTGAGAAATTTATGTTAGAACAAATGAAAAATGGTAGGTTTAGTTTATGCAAAGTCATCAGACTTTCATCATCCCCTGACTCCATGCTCACCAAGCATCTTCTGAATTCGTTTGTCTTTGCAAGTATATTTACTTCCAAGGAATTTTTTTGTACATCACCAAAATCTTCTTCTGTCTTCTGTCTTCTTCTGTCTGAATCATATATTTTTAAATTGCAATTTGATTCATACACTACCTCCTTGTGAATTTTGTCATCAAGAAATAACGCTGGATACCAACCCACTTGGAGGAATTGACCATTTCCAGTTTCTATACGTCTAAAGCTGAGGACCAGTCCCTAGACCATGCAGCCTCACCAGCATGATGCCTCCTGGAGAAACTAGGTTCAGTGGGCTAGATGGATGCCCTAGAGAACAACTCTCTCTTTTTGCTTGTCAGCTGCAACATTGCTGTCCTCATGTGGAAGATTTAGCAAACATATCTAAATTAAGTGTGGACTAACATGGCCAGCACTGGAACACACACCTCTCAACTTCAAGTCAAATTATTATTCTGTAAGAGTCTCTATGTCTGTCTCTCTCTTTTGATCTATGTACCTAAACACACACACACACACACACACACACACACACACACACAATTACTTAAGATTGAGTGAATAAGTAGTTCCCAGAAAAGTGGCATTAGCATATGGTTGCAAGTAAGCATTGTTTTTTTCTGACATTAAATTAACAAAACCGATAAAATTGTGTCTTGTGTAAGAAAAAGTCGTGTAAAGGGAAAGTAGACTATAACTCTAAAATGTTGAAGTCATTAATTTCTAGATGTAAAATATTTTAACATACTTTTAAATTTTTCTATTATAACATTGATTCATATTGTACAAATTGGTAATTTTTGTTTTGAGATATGAAGCTATCTTTTTAAAATTTTGAGATATAAAGCTTTTTTAAATTTTGAGATATAAAGCTATCTTTAATAAGTCTACCTTTGGTAGAGTATCTTCCTCTTTCTTTCATCAGTGGTAAAGCAGGTAAATAACCTTTGAAAGTTTTTGACTAAGTCTTGAATATTGTAAGGCAAAGCAGACACAAAGATAATTTGTGTTGGCTTTAGTACTAGCTTACAGTTTCCAAGGAAAGTGATATGATTATAAAACAAACAATAACCACCTAGTTGTCAATGTCATAGATATGATACTTAGCAAAAGTCTTAATCTTTATCATCCAATTTATGTCATTCTATTCACGGAATAATTCTTTCGAAATTCTTTCCATTCTCTAGAGGTATATCCCCATATATTTTATAACACAAATAGCTGACTTCCCAAATGAAGCATAATGGGATTTTTGAAATGCTGTTCTCTGTCAAGATTTACACATAAAACAATGGGTTACAAGAATCATAAATTCTGATGAAGAAAATGCTCTTCTGTGCTAGACTAGGGGCAAATTTCACCAACAAAGGAAGGATTTTAGATTATTGTTTATATGAAGTATTTTTTTCTAGAAAGAAAATTTTATAAGTTAAAATGTCTATGCTAATAATCAAATGTTTAAAGCTTATTTCAAATAGTTTTAGACTGTGTTGGCATTAGAATAATAAATGAACATATAAAGCCCACCTTTGTCAAGTCTGGCAGCCTGAAGATGCAAACATGGACATGTTCTCAACCACTACACATAGTTCACTGGATCTCAGTTCACGTGCCGTACAGAGTTCCAAGTCCCTGCATTAGCTTGCAACTGATTATTTCTTGGAATTCAGATATGTCGTATGGGGTGCTTCACGTGTGCTCTCTAATATGTCTGTGAACTTCAAAGTGCCATCAGCTGTTTCTCCTTTCCCATTTCAGACCTCTCCATATTGCCCATTGCCAAGGGTCTTAAAGCCACTAGCAAGTGCCTCAGTGCCTACTCCTCGGGGGCTCCTGGAAATCCATCTTTTGTTCTGAAAATTTCACCACCACCATCTTCCCCTATACAGATAATGCCTTTATCTGTGTCTTGACACAATTCATCTTTAGATCAATACTCAATGACCAGTTACATTATTTTAACAACATAACAGAATACCCGTGTATTGGCTGGGTGAAAATCATTTATTTATTTATTTTGTTTTTCCATTGGTAGTAAATCTTTCATTAGAAAACTTAGAATTTTATTAATCTAGACTCAAGGATACAGTCATCATTTTAAGCTACTGCACGATTCCATTATTTTCCTACATGACAGAACGAGGAACAGAAGTGTTAAATTGTATTGCACTAAAGTGCCTTTCTATTCTCAGATCGAATTGCAAAAATCTTTTCTGTTATGCTTTGAATCATTAAGATATTGGCTTTGAAAGTCCATCAGGCACAGTAAGTGTTTATAGGTTTGTTCCAAAGACACCCTCAATACCATGTCGTGCCGTAAAATAAGCAAATGGAACCAGGGCTGGACTTGATTTAATTAGTTTTGTCTATTGCAAATCACAGGAGGCTTATAGAAACCTCTTAATTCCTCCAGGCTTTATTACTTGGTATATTCACAGCATGTATTTTCTGTATCACCTTATTAAAAAAAAAACCCAGGGTAACTACTAAAGATCACACTGTTTTTCCAGGCCATCCAAGTAGCATTTTAGAGGAGATGTAACGATTCTCAGCAAGAAGAAATGTTTCATAATTTTGATCTTTGGCACAAAAATTAAAAAGAGCAAAGACAGTGTTTGCTTCCTGAGAGACACCTTCTGTTGCATTTTTCATCTCAGTCTTTTCTGGTACCCTACAAAACAATGGCTTTAGAGATCTGTTTGGCAAGAGACAGATTTTAAGCATACTTAAATAGGACGGTATATTCTGCTTGATCCATATAAAGTAAAAACTCATGTCCCCTACATTTGATGATATATTTGTCTTTCTCCACTGAAATAATCACTTTTAATAATTCCTAGTGCTTCCCATCAGAAATTTTTTTTTATTATTATACTTTAGGTTTTAGGGCACAATGTGCAGGTTTGTTACATATGTATCCATGTGCCATGTTGGTTTGCTGCACCCATTAACTCGTCATTTAGCATTAGGTATATCTCCTAATGCTGTCCCTCCCCCCTCCCCCCAACCCACAACAATCCCCGGAGTGTGATGTTCCCCTTCCTGTGTCCATGAGTTCTCATTGTTCAATTCCCACCTATGAGTGAGAACATGCGGTGTTTGGTTTTTTGTCCTTGCGATAGTTTACTGAGAATGATGGTTTCCAGTTTCATCCATGTCCCTACAAAGGACATGAACTCATCATTTTTATGGCTGCATAGTATTCCATGGTGTATATGTGCCACATTTTCTTAATCCAGTCTATTGTTGTTGGACATTTGGGTTGGTTCCAAGTCTGTGCTATTGTGAATAGTGCCGCAATAAACATATTTGTGCACGTGTCCTTATAGCAGCATGATTTATAGTCCTTTGGGTATATACCCAGTAATGGGATGGCTGGGTCAAATGGTATTTCTACTTCTAGATCCCTGAGGAATCGCCACACTGACTTCCACTATGGTTGAATTTTTTTTTATAACGATGAGAATATGATATTAATTTATGTAAATTTACCAACTTACATAAATTCATGTAAAAATGTGCTGGAATCACTTCCTGTAATTTGTTGCTCCACGTGAGACAAAAAGCCAGCTACATGTAGATTGTAGGTCTAAATGTAAAAGACATGATGATAAAACTTCTCATCTCAAACATGGGTAATATATTACTCAAAGTTCTTCAGATAATGAGAACTAATTAGAGATATAGAAAGATTGACAGTAAGGAAATAGTCTACGTGATTATGGAGGCTAGAAAGTCCAGAGTCTGCAGAGCCAATGTCCCAGCTTGAGTCCAAAGGCAGAAGTTACTGTAGAAATAGGAAAAGGTGATATCCCCATTTGAAGGCCTTTGGGGAAATTAGGTTTTTGTTCTATTCAGGCCTTTGTCTGACTGAGTCCCATCTACATTAGAGAGGGCAATCTGCTTTACTCAGTCTGCTGATTTAAATATTAATATTACCAAAAAAACCCACATAGAAACTTCCAGGATAATATTTGACCAAGTATCTCAATATCCCATGGCCCAGTCAACTTGATGTATAAAATTAACTGTCATGGGTGTTATGAACATACATGTGGTTTGGAGAACTAGTTATTGACAGAAATTAAAAAGGATTTAACTCAGGAGTTTGACACCAGCCTGGGTAACATGGGGAGACCCTGTTTCTATTTAAAATTTTTTTAAATAGTCAGTTGTGGTTGCACACATCTATAGTCCCTGCTACCGTGGAGGCTGACATGGGAGGATTGCTTGAGCCCAGGAGATCAAGGCTGCAGTGAGCCATGTTGGCGCCACTGCATTCCAGCCTAGGCTACAGAGCGAGACCTTGTCTCAAAAGAGAAGAGGCTTTAACCATAAAGAAAAGATTAATAAAACGCCACATTAAAATTAAAGTTAACAAATTCTGTTTTCAGTAGCTACAATTTAGGGAATATATTTACACAGTAAAATATGCTACAGCAATCAGAATAAATAATCTACTGTTATAAGCAACAACATGGATAAATCTCACAAGCATTGTGTTGAATGAAAGAAGCCAGATGCAAGAGTGAATGTTCTATAATTGCACTTATGCTAACTCTAGCAACTAACATATATGATCTTTAGAAGTCAGGATAACACTTGCATTTGGGGAGAGTAAGGATAAAGATCTGGGGGTTATTTATAAGCTTACATTCACTTTGTGATAATTCATCAACATATACATTTATATTTGTATGGTTTTCTTTATGTATAACGTACATATAAATAATAAGTCAACTGCAAACTTTCTTATATTTAACAGCAGCAGTTAAATTGCCAGTCTAAAGTACAATTTTGCTATATCTTCTAGAGTTATTAATCATCAGAGGAAATGAAGACAAAAATAAATTCGCAAATCCAAGAGGAAGACACAATCAATACTTATTATAAAAAAACACAATTTCAATATAAAGAAAGATAATATAATTAGAGTTAACATTTATTACATTTAATACTGCTAAATCTAACATTAGAAAAAAATACATCTCAGATTCGTTTTAAAAAACACATAATGTGTAAGATAAAACAAGTATAAACATATACTGACTCAGAAAAATTTAAAGTGAAAGAATAAGTGATTACATTAAATAAACACTGCAATAAGTGTTGATTGTATTGGCAGAGTATTGAATGTCAAAATTAAGACAGCTTCATATTTATACAACAAAAAGTGGACTGATAAGTTGCCTTATTCTCATAAAGAGAAAGTTCTGTAATAAAGATATTATTGTTAGGAATTTGAATGTATCACAAACTAGCATCAAAACAGAGAAACTTCAGATAGAAGAAATGACAGAGAATACTAATAGATGGTTTTAACTTTCCTACCTCCGCAATGTAATCAGTAGTCTTGATGCAAACTGCCAGAATATGTTGTTTGGCTTGTAAGGTATGGCAAAAAAATGTTCAAATTTAAAAGTTTTTAGGCCTTTAAATATGTTCTCTAGTTTTCCAACTTCGGCATCACTCGTTATATTACATCTGTTCAGTGCCTCATGAAATTCACTCAAATCTATAAGAAACAGAAATTTATTATGCCAATAAAATCATTGCAGATTATGAAAAAGGAAGTAAATTTCCACGTTACTTTTACTAACTGTGATGGTTAATTTTATGTGTCAGCTTGACCAAGTCAGGGGATATTCAGATATTTGGTCAAACGTTATTGCAAGCGTGACTCTGAAGGCATTTTTAAATGAGATTAACATTCATATCAGAAGGCAGAGTAAAGCAGAGTGGCCTCCCTAATGATGGTGAGCCTCGTCCAATCAGTTGAAGACCTGACTAGAACAAAAAGCTGACTCTTCTTCCAAGCAAGAGAGAATTCTGCCTTTCTGACTGCCTTTGAACTGAAACTATTTTTTTTGTTTTGTTTTGCTTGTTTTGTTTTGTTTCGTTTTTCTGGCTCTGGACAAAAAAAAGCAGAAAAGAAAAAACAACCCTGTTTTTTCTGGCTCTGGCTTTTGCCAGCCTTCAGACTGAAGATATTTCAGAATGTCTAATAATCACACAAGTAAAAACCTTTTATATCAAATCTATGCAATATTTCGTCATCTGTGTATAATTTTCTATTTTCCTAACAATACACACACACACGTTTTGTGTATTAGATTTATTTTTCTACACTGACTGTAAATTTTTACTTCATTTTGCTAAGAAATGTGTTACACTTTTCTGCAATTTAGACCTCCCTTCCTGTGCACTGCCCTCTCTTACTGTTTGCCTGTTTTGTTATTGCCTGTCTTTGTTTGTTGTAGAAATTATTTACATAATCTTACTAGTAATAATGTCTAAATTATAAATGTAAAATGTTTTATCAGTTCTAAAAGTGATTGTGAATTGCTTTTTTCATTTTAGTATCATCATTTAAGAACCATTAAAATTCAGTCTTACTGTAGTATAATTTGTTGGTCATATCCATTAGAGTGTTTGTTTCTTTATCTTAATAGATATTCACACTTTGGGCCAATAAAGATTACACCAGGTATTTTCTTCTAAAGTTCATAATTATTTACTTTTATATTTATATCTCTAATTCATCTTTAACAAAGAGAGTGTTTCAGTGCTTTGTTTATCCATATGAATAACCAGTGGTCAGAGTATAATTGGTTGATTCTTCCCCCACTGTTCTGTGTGTACTCGAATCATATAGCAGCAATTATATAACACATAAAACAATTGTATAACCTGGATGTATTTTGGGATTGTCACAACTTTCTAATACATTTTCTCTGGTAAAGCAATATTTGTCTTCAATCTATTTCTTCAGTATAATTGGGGATATTTTTGGCCACTGACTTTTCCAAAATAAATGTATACATTGCTTGTTAAATTTTATTTGAAAACACATGCTAACATTATTTTCAAAGAATCTCTGCTTATAGATACTTTTTTAAAAGAATCAATGTGCTTTTATTGACTATATTTAAGAATGTGGTATACCTCTCAGTTAAAGTCTTCTCATATGTATTCCAACAAATACATAAAGAACAACAAATTATTCTACATAAAGCAACTACAAATATTTTCCCAGACTTATTTCTATTAGTTCTAAAGTTATCATAAATGTTAACTCTTTTAATATTTATATATTCTCACTCTTTGTGAGAACATTTCTGTGATGGTATTCAGAAATACAATTGATTTTTCTAAACTTAAATTTAGTCACCTTGGAAATTATCTTACTTATAAAAATAATTTCTCCATAGACCCTATAGGATTTTCCATGTATCCTTTCAATTATCTGTTAACCATGACTCTTTGATTTTGCCATGTCAAATCATTATATCTTTTTTTAAAAATTTTCCTTACTGAAAAGGGCTGCCAATACAATATTGATGAGAAACGATCATAGATACATTCTTTTTTTTTTTTTTTTTTTGAGACGGAGTCTCGCTCTGTCGCCCAGGCTGGAGTGCAGTGGCGCGATCTCGGCTCACTGCAAGCTCCGCCTCCCGGGTTCACACCATTCTCCTGGCTCAGCCTCTCCGAGTAGCTGGGACTACAGGCGCGCGCCACCACGCCCGGCTAATTTTTCTGTGTTTTTAGTAGAGACGGGGTTTCACCGTGGTCTCGATATCCTGACCTCGTGATCCGCCCGCCTCGGCCTCCCGAAGTGCTGGGGAGGCCGAGGTGAGCCACCGTGCCCGGCCTGATCATAGATACATTCTTACATGATTTTAAAGAAAATGTAAGGGGATAATTCTTAAATAAGCAAAATTTCCTATGATCTTTCTTACATGAGGAATTTTATTGTTGGATTCATTGATATGGTCAATCTAATTTTCCTTGTAAAATAAGTTTTGCATTGAATTATTCATAAATGTTTTAAAGTTAAATTATCCTGATGAGACTTTAATTGCTCATGATTTCTATTTTCATATAAAATTGCAGAGTTTATTTTGCTAATAATTTCCTTTTAGAATGGTGGTATCTAGAGCTGTAAGTGAGTTTGGCCAGTATTTTTTTCTGGATTTTGCGTTATTTGCTTTTATTTTGTCTTTAACACATATTGGCTTCAAATAAATAAATTAGAGAATATTCACTTTATTTGCAGTTTAATCCTAATTTGGTTAATATAGCCTTTATTTTTTAGAAATTACTTCTAAAACTATTTATGTTGTTGCTTTGAGTAGGCAAAATTTAAACTACTGATTCAACTGTCTTGATTTTTTTTAGTTTTTTTTTTAATACCTATTTCCTTCTGTTTCAGTATTCGTAAGTGATTACTTTGGGAAAATTTTCCAATTATTTTATATAAATTTAAAGTTGATTGGCATGACATTTTTTTCCTACTAATATGTTAGGCACTATTGAATACATAACTTTGTCACTGCATGCATTTATGCAAACTGGTTTTCTTTCTATTTTTATTGATAAATCTTACCATATACTTTTCTGTTTATTATTTTTAAACAATCAAATCTTTGATATTCTATTGACTGCATTTTTATTATATCAGTATTTGATTTCACCTATATTGTATCATTTTTTTCTATTGTGGGCTTATACAGATACAATTTTTTGCTAAATTATTAAGTTGGAAATTTGTTTCATTAATTTTCATCCTTTTAAACAAACATAAGCATTTAAGGGTCTGAATTTCTTTTGAAATATGCTTTAGCTACATCTCATGAATTCCTATCAAAACATACTTTTACAAGTGCAAAATTTTAAGGTCTTTTTGTACATTTTTATTTATCAATGAGATATTTACAGGTGGGATTTTACATTTTACTTAGATATAAAATTTGTAGTTTATATTTTATTGTAAATTTATAATCCAATATTTTTGTTGTCAGAGAATGTCATATGTATATTAATTTTGTTGACATCTGTAAGAGTTGGATGTAGGGCTTAGAAAATAATCAATATTCAAAATGTGTCTTGTGTGCTTAAAAATATTGGATATATCTAAATTTTATTTTTTATTTTTTATTTTCCAGCATTTTTGAGGTATAATTGTAACCATGGAACCAGCTCCAGCTGACTAATGATTGCTTAAGTTGTTTCAGGTGGTACACAGCCAAAATTGCCCAGCCATGGGCAATGGAAAGGGCTTTAACCTCCTAACTCTGAACACCATCAGCCTGGCAGAACAGCAGAGACTGTTGACATCACCAGGGACTAGCTGGGACCGCTGTAAAAGCTTGACTCACCCCCAGCTTGGAGAGACAGATTCAAGCATTGCCTCCTGTCTCCTTGCCAGCTGACTTGCAATAAAGCTTTTTCTTTTCTCAAAAGCTAGTGTCATGGTGTTGGTTTCTATGCCCATCACACAGTGAGCCCATTGCTTGGTAAAGTAATTAACAAACAAAATTCAAAAATAGTTAAAGTGTACAACTTTATGTTTTGATATATGTACACACTGTTAAATGATTACCACAGTCAAATGAATTTGCATAGCAATCACCTCACATAGTTACTTTTGTGTGCATGCTTGTGTGCTGACAGTATTTAACATCTATCCCATTAGCAAATTTCAATAATATAATATATTATTATTAACCATAGTCACCATACTGTATACTAGATCTGCAGATTTTTTCATCCTACATAACTTCAACAGTGTGCTCCTTGACCAACACCTCCCCATTTCCTCCTCCCTGTAGGCATTGGCAACCATTACTCTCATGTGCTTCTGAGAGTTCAACTTTCTTAGATTCCACATATAAATGAGATTATGCAGTATTTGTCTTCCTAAACCTGGTTTCTACATTTGCATGCTGAGTTTGCAAAATGTCCACAAAATTACATGTCATTTATGACATTTGGAATGGCTATATTGTTTATGTTTGCTTAACTGATCAAATTCTTAGGGAACAATGCTATAATCCTGCATGCTAATGTCAAATTTCCTTTGTAAGTCTATCAGTAATTTTTCATCTGCTGTATGGAAGGTATTTACCATAAAGTAAGCTAACCTTTGTACTAACTGAAATATAAACTCTATTCAGATTTTCTGAATTTTTTGCCTAATATCATTTTTTTCTGTTCCAGGATTCAATTCAGGATACCACATTTCTGGTAGTGACATGTTCTTGGTTTTCCTGATTTTTTATGACCCTAATAATTTTGATGACTATTGCTTAATTATTTTGTAGAATGTGCCTCAACTAGAATTTGCCTTATATTTTTCTCATTAGACTTGGACTTTTGGGATTTGAGGAGAAAAACCAAAGAGATACAGTTCATTTTCTTCCAGTGTATTAGGGGTATATACTATCAACATGATATCACCATTGAAGTTGACTTTGATCACCCAGTTGAGGAAATTACACAGGATTCTTTTGATGCCATTTCACTAGCCAGAAATCTCCACGGTCAGCAGTGCCTCTGACTTGGTTTCACTTGGCTCTGGGCTCACCACTGGGCTCACTCTGTCCACTCAGCCCTACAGGCTGTGCTTGGCTTATGCCTGGATTTTGCAACCACCATGTGCTCCGCACTCAACCCAGGGCTGGGTCTGACATGCCACGACCTGCTTCCACCTTGGGCTCCTGCATCTGGATGAGGGGTACTCAGTGATGCCCAAAAACTCAGAAATGCCAGTAACTGCAGATCCCCAAGTGGTGTTGTGGCTCTTGCCTGGGGAGTCCCAAGGTCTGAGTCCCCAAGGACTCAGCATGGCAAACAAGGGCAGTGGGGAGCGTGTTGCAGCTCATTTGTGTTATGGCTCATGTTTGTTCCCACCACCCACAGTGTAGTGAATGGTGGAGTGGGGGCATGTTACAGTTTATTCGTGTTACAGTTCATTTTCCCCACTTGTAGCATGGTGAATAGGGGTGTGTGGTGCCCAGCAGCTTGGCAAACTGGAGGGAGGGTTTATGGTGTTACAGCTGCTTTTGCACTCTCTGTTTGGCAGGTTCTGTGTTATTGTCCCACGTCCAAGAGGAATGAGGTACACTGACACCAGAGAGTGAGCAAGATGGAGAAGAGATTTTTTGAGCAACAGAAGCAAAGTTCTCAGCAGAGAGGGGACCGAGAGTGGGTAACCCTCTGTGTGAGAGGGTCCTGAAAGTCAGTAGCCCAATGTGTGGCTGAGTCTGGGGCTTTTATGGGCTCAGAATGAGGGAGTGAATGCTGACTGGTCCAAGGGTGGGCCTAGGAAAAGCATCATTTGATTGGGTAAAAGACATTGAGGAAGTTCTCACTCCAGTTGTGGACTCTACCCAGAACTGGCAGCTCAGTTCAGGCTTTAAATTATCTTTGGTTTGAAGGTTGGGTTTCATCAGGGACCCGCCCCTGTCTGCCTAGGAATTTGTCTGTCTCCTGCTACTATCAGTAATAATTGCCAATACTTACTCTCACTTATAAGTGGGAGCTAAATACTTTGTATACAAAGACATGGAAAGTGGCATGATAGGCCTTCAAGACTCAGAAGGGAGTGAGGTTGGGAAGAAGGTAAGGGATGAGAAATTGCTTAATGGATAAAATGTACATTGTTTGGGTGATGGTTACACTAAAAGGCCAGACTTCTATGCAATATATTCATGTAACAAAACTGTAGTTATGTCCCTTAAAGTTATACAAACAAAACAAAATAAAAACAATACCTCATAATTTATTTTTTTTTAATTAACTCAAAATGGATCACAGCTGGGTGCAGTGGCTCATGCCTGTAATCCCAGCACTTTGGGAGGCCAAGGTGGGTGGATCACTTGATGCCAGGAGTTCAAGACAAGCCTGGGCAACATGGCAAAACTCCATCTCTACTAAAAATAAAGGTTAGTCAGGCAATGTGATGTGTGCCTGTAGTCCCAGTTACTTGGGAAGCTGAGGCATGACAATTGCTATAACCTAGGAGGCAGGGGTTGCAGTGAGCCGAGCTTGTGCCACTGCACTACAGCCTGGGTGACAGAGAGAGACTCTGTCTCAAAAATAAAACATTAAAAAATTAAAAAAAAAATGGAACATAAGTGTAAGGCATCAAACTATAAAATTTTAAAATAAAATATAAGAGAAAACTAATCTGACCTTTAGCTTGGTGAAGAGTTCTTAGACTTGACATCAAAAGCACAAGCCATAAAAGAAAAAAATTAAGTTTTATCTTATCAAAATTAACGATTTTACTCTATAAAAACACTCATTAAGCTATAGGCCTGGAGAAAATATTTCTAAACCACATTTCTGATAAAGGACTCATGTCTAAAATATACAAAGAACTTCCAAAACTCACTGCCAGAAAAAAAAGCCCATTAGAAAATAGACAAAAGACATGAGCAGACATTTCTCTGGCATCTAAGTGTATTAAAATATGGTCAGTATCATTAGCTATTAGGAAAATGCAAATTAAGGCCATAATGAAATATTCCTGCATGCCTATCATAATAGCTAATTTTTTTAAATGACAGTAATAATGCTGACTAGAATCTGGAAAACCTGATTACTCATATATTGTTGCCAGGCATGTCAGATAGCACAGCTTCTCTGAAAACAGTTTTTTAGTTTCTTTTTCTTTCTTTCTTTTTTGAAGGAGTTTTGCTCTTATTTTCCATGCTGGAGTGCAATGGTGTGAGCTTGGCTCACTGCAACCTCCACCTCCTAGGTTCAAGCAATTCTCCTGCCTCACTCGGATTACAGGCCTGCACCACAACACTCAGCTAATTTTGTATTTGTAGTTGAGACAGGGTTTCTCCATGTTGGTCAGGCTGGTCTCAAACTCCTGACCTCAGGAGATCCACCCGCCTCAGCCTCCCAAAGTGCTGGGATTACAGGCGTGAGCCACCATGCCTGGCCCGTTTTTCAGTTTCTTACAAACTAAACATATGTGTTGGGGAAACCAGCCCCACACCACCCAGAGGGTACCCCGACTCTGGCAGAGACAAAGGAGTTAGAAAGAGACAGAATAAGCCTTTAAAAGGCGGGTCCAGGGGACCAGAGCATCGGAGGCTTTCTCACGGCCTAGATCTCTTGGGCTCCACCCAATTTATGGGTTTACAAGCTCTTTGTTGTTAGGGCAGATGGGCAGAGGAGGAAGGGATGAGGAAAAGGATTAATCAGTGAAGGAGAACTCGTGAGTCATTCAATAAGATGTATAGCAGTGGCAGTTTCTGTGAATTTCTTTGAGCAAAGGCGTGTGTCTAAACTACTTAAGATCTTTAACTTATGGGGACTGAAACGGGTGGGAGCAGGTTTCAGGAGGAGCCAAGATGTTTGATTATACTCCACTGCTTCAAGGGAGTGTTATCTCCCTGAGCAACCTGTGGAATGCTGCTGAGTGGTTATGCACTCAGGGCATAAAGACATGAAGGCAATAAGGAGACTTTTCTCCTCAGAGGCTGCCCATGGCTCCCCATGAGTGTCTCAAACAGGAGAGACCAACTCAACTGGCACCCTAGAAACTCTCTTTCCCACAATGCGCTTGGCATATAACCCAGCAATTGCACTCCTGGGCATTTATCCCAGAAAAATAAAAATGTGTATTCACACAAAGTTTTGCATGTGAATGTTTCTAAAAGCTTTATTTGTAATAGTCAAACCACAGAAACAACACAGATGTCCTTTAACAGTTGAATTATTAAAGAAACTACAGTACATCAATACCATGAAATACCATGTAGCAATAAAAGGGAAGGAACTATTGATACACACAGCTTGATGGCTCTCCAGGGGATTTTGTTGAGTGAAAAAAGCCAGTTCCAAATGATTACATACTTTAAGATTCCATCTAATTAACATTATTAAAATGAGATGATTATAGTCCTGAAGAAGTCATTAGTGGTTTCTAGGGATTAGGTGAGAAAGAAAAAAAAAACTTTTTATCTGAGGACTGGGGAGCCCCTTTAAATTATCAAGCCCAGAGATGCATTTAAAGTGTCACAGCAGTCAGGTCTCAGTCCCCCTTGAGCTAAATAATTACCTCTTGAAGCCACTTGCTATGCTCTAGACTAACTCACGCCAAGTAGCCATAAATGCCATACACCCTATAGCTCAACAAAGTATAGCCAGTCACTAACCAATGTTATTTTGTAAGCCAGTGACAATTGCTGATGAGCAATTTACATAATTGCCTCCTCTCCTGATTCATCATTTTTTTCTTTAAAACCTTGAGCCTCTCCTTTGTTCTCTGGAACACTCTCCATGGCAACCTGGAACTGTGCCCTGGGCTGCAGTCCCAGGCTGCAGTCCCAAACCTTGGCCCAAATAAACCCTCTATATTAATTTAGCCTCAGCTCTTGCCTTTTAGGGCAATGTAATGATGGGTGAAGAGGAAGGTTGTGGCTTATAAAGGGTCGCACAAGGGAGGTTTGTGATGGAATTGTCCTCTAGCTTGACTGCAGTGGTGACCCTACAAATTCACACGTGATAAAATCGCCAAGAACTAAATGCACACACACACACACACACACACACACAAGATTACATTTAAAACCAATGATATTTGAATACAGCCAATGGTTTATATTAACATTCTCCTATTGTAATATCTTACTTTATCTAACCAATGTGTTACCACTGGATGACACTGGGTAAAAAGTGTGTGGGCTCTGTATTATTTCTCACAACTGCATGTGAACATACAGTTATGCAAATAATATAAATAAATCACTTAGACCAAATGCATCTTTTAGGTGTTAAAATAAAACCTTTATAATAATATTAACAATTATCATAATTATTATTAGTCACTTGTAATCTGAAGCCTGACCCCTTCCTCCTTATCTTCTCCCTAAGCTGTAGCAAAATAATGGATCAAAGCTTGATTTTCTTCTAACAAGTTCATGAATCTTCTTAAAAATCATTCTGAACTGATTATCAATTACTTCCGCATTAGCCCAGTTTCATTTCACTGAATAGCCACCTTGTAGCTATTTAAACAGAACTCACTTATGATGCACCAAGTACTGTATCTTCCCCAAGAGACATACATATTCATAATTTATATTCCCATCTATTTCAAAGTGATTCATTCCTGTCATAACATTGTCTTACTAATTAGGGACACATTTCTTCGCCATTCCCTTCCAAATATCCCAAATGTGACATCTAAACAGCCTCCTTTTAAGACTTGTTTCATCTATAAATGACTCCTTCAAGGTCATTGATACCTTTTTGCACTGCTGACAACACTTTCTAAGTCCATTACTTTCTATCTACCTGATGTAAATAAGTCCACGTTAATGTTTTCCAGTCATCATTCACAGGAGTAGTAGAGTTTTGAAATTAAATCAGTAAAATAAAAGTCAGAAAATCTTCCAACTCAATCATCCTATTGATTTACTGAGAATGTTTAAACAGCTAAGGTAGTGATATTTTTTTCAAAGAAATCAATGTTTCATAGTTTTTTTTTCACAGTGGCAAATACTACTTTTAAATTATCTAAATTTATTAATATTGATACTTGAGTGCTGGGAAGGGAAGAGTGTGGTCCCTTTAAATGATATGGAAGTGGGGAAAGGAAGTGCTGGGTAAACTAGGGCATGGTTCTTGGCTAGGGCCGTACCCCTAGGGACCTAGGTGGATACAGACACTTCTGCCTTCGCACCCAAATTTTGCATTTTCCAAGACCACCCTGGCCCACTTTGCCCCCATCCTGGGCCTATAAAAGCCCAAGACCCTAGCGGGCAGACAGAGCTGCTGGACGGTGAGAGGAACACACCAGCAGAAGACAAGTGGCCAGACATCAAGAGGACATCGAGGGGAGCACACCAGCGAAAGAGCAAACCGACAGATGCTGGCACTCCCGCAGGCCACTGATCAGTGGAACAAGGCGGAGTTTGGCCGGGGCAATTGGAGGAGAGCCGGGTCGCTGAGTGGCCCAACTCTAGGCTAAAACCATCTCCCTTCTGGCTCTCCCATCTGCTGAGAGCTACTTCTACTCCACAAAACTTTGCACTCATTCCCTAAGCCCCACAGGTGATCTGATTCTTCCAGTACACCAAGGCAAGAAGCCCTGGATACAGAAATCCCTCTATCCTTGTGACAAGGTGGAGGGTCTAACTGATCTGGTCAATACAAGCTGCCTATGGACGGCAAAATTAAAAGACCAAAACTGAAAAAGCATCCTGTAACACACACCCACTGGGGCTTCAGCTGTAAACATTCACCTCTAGACACTGCTATGGGGACGGATCCCCCACAGCCTGTCTGTCTGGGTGACCCCCTAGAGGTTTCAGCAGGGGAGCACTGAAGAAGCGAGCCACCCCCCATCACATGCCCTGTGAGGGGGACAAGGGAACCTTTCCCATTTCAGTATTATTAAGACTGCTTGCTAATAACAGAGATTTGAAATGGGTACTCTTTCAAAATGCTAATATACAAAATATGCCCATGCCTTTATGTTTTTTACGATTAACATTATTATGTGTTTCTTGCCTTTAGATCCTTTCCAAGGTGCCCAATGATATTAATTGCTTTTTCAGTTACTTCTTGAATTGAAGTGTCTTCAAAACATTAAGCTGAACACAACAAATTAATTTTAAAGGAAGTTATTTTTACTGCTCTCTATGTCAACTCTTTAAATATTCTGACCTAATAGTCTCAGGCCAACTCCTATTTTTGCTTTTGAGAAGCCTCACTTTAGGGAGCAGTTGGCTCCTCATACCCATTTCATGTTTGAAAATCTAATCCTCTAAGCAGACATTCCATGTTTAAAGGGCTCCCAGAACTCCTGTGAGGTGAAAGTAGAGGTGGGGAAATGTGGATTGGTCACTGTGACAGTTGCTCACTTGCTTTTGTCACATAAAGACAAGCCCTCAAGCTCTTGCATAATGGAAGGAATGGTTGAGGCTTGGCCTCATGCTTTTTATAACGTGGAATTTTTATGCCATGTTGTATTTTCTTTCATCTTTTCCTGGCATGCTAACTATTTTGCATATGTAATCTCTTAACTGATTTCATTCGCTCAGGGATCATAAACATTTTATATGCTATTGAAAGAAATTTTTGCCTTTGATGTAGGATGCCTGGAGCTTAAATTTAAAATGTATCATTCATTACTGCACATTTTTCAACATTCTAAAATATATTTCAACCAAAACTATATGACAAACCAGAGTATATAACACTGACATGCTATTTGAAAGTTACAAGGACTAGGTCATTATCACCATTAAAACAACCCCTGTTTTGCCTCTATACGGATGGATTCACATAGAAGTCTAAGTAAAAGAGAATTAAAATACAGCTAAGATGTCTAATTCTCTATTTCATATAATTATGTATAATAACGCAAATAAAATAGTCTGTTGAATCATAATGGTGTTTAAATAATAGAATTTTAGCAACTGTATCTTTAGGAATGGAAGATAGAGTGCAGACTATCCTTTAATAAGTATAATGGCAATAACTAATGCAGTCACCCCTTGGCATTCAGTGGGGATTGGTTCCAAGACCCCAGCGATACTAAAATCCATGGATGCTGAAGTCCCTTATATAAAATGGCTATTTGCGTATAATCTACACACATCCTCTCCTATACTTTAAATCATGTTTAGATTATTTATAATACTTTATATATATATGTTATGTCAATTGTTAAAATACTGTATTTTAATTTGTTGGTTTAAATTTTTTTAAATATTTTTGATTAATAGTTGACTGAATTTATTGATGTGAAACCAATGAATAGATGGCTGACTATATTTAGATACATCTTTACAGTTAGTGAAGAAATTTTATAAACATAGTTGACTGTCATAAACACACACACACACATACAACACATAGTTCATGTTTTTCCAATCAGAAAACAAACACAGAATGGGCTAGCTTTTCTCGATAAATTTTCTTAGAAAATACTTTCTTTATGTCCCCAGTTGTCTATCAAATGGTTCATAACTCCTTTGGCAGTTTCAGAAGAAATGGCAGAGGCAATTTTGTCTACAAACATTCCTCAGTTTGCATATATTTCCCATCGATAGTTTTACCTAGAGATTTTCTGATGTCTGTCAGTACCTTGGGTCATTTCAAGGAAAAAAGAAGATTCAATAAAGCTGATCCTAATGTAAAAGGTTGATATGTTTTTATCATGAATTTTTGCATTCAGCACTATTTATTTGTATTAATGAGATTTTTGGTGCACCCTTAATTTTGTACCTAATAGTAGTAACAAGCATGGCTAATAACTCATTTGGTTCATATCTAACTTAAGTTAGTTAGGTACCATTCCTCTTGGACAACCTATTTTCACATTGCTTACTTTTGTTGTATTTCTCTTATTAAAATATCGTTCATTGTGCCAGCAATTCATTAACATGCATCACTGACTTAAAAGGATTAATTAAAGCAAAGAATAGTAATTACTAATAAAAATAATACTAACATATAAAGTATAAAAATAAACAACTGATAATATAAATGTAAATGGTGAACATGAATCATGGAATGTGATTTGGAATACGAGTGAGAAGTAAATATTGAAATGTTCTGATTGCACAAGCATTCTGAAAAAGCAGACTTTGGCTAGAAAGAACAAACATAATTATCTAAAAATTATCGTTCTAATATTGAAAATCCTTAGTTCCCTGTATATTGTCTTTTACAAATTTTATTAGAAAATGGCATAAATCTAACAAATGTATCATTCTCATTTTCTGAAAATTTTGGTTATTGAAAATTGAATTTGTTTTCTAAAGTAATATATTAATTTTTGCCCAGAAGTCTTACAGAAAACCTAAACTAAGGAAATATAATTTAAAAGAATACTAGTAATAGCAAAAACTTGTTCAAGTTACTTTATTACTGGCTAGGCACAGTGACCCACACCTGTAATCCCAGCACTCTGGGAGGCCAAGGAGGCTGAGGAGGAAGGATTGCTTGAGCCCCAGGAGTTTGAGGTTACAGTGAGCTATGATCACGCCACTGCACTCCAGCCTAGGTGACAGGGCAAGACAAGTGAGACCCTTTCTCTCAAAAAAGAAAGAAACAAAAACTCTTACTGAGAAAATTAACAACTCATACCAAAGTTAATTTTAAAAAATCTTATGATTGAGGCAGAAACAGAATGAATGTTGGCAGAATTCGTTATCATTATAATGCTGTGGAAGTTGCACAAAAGTGGAAGAATGATTAATCTTACATAAGTGAAGTCAAAAGAGAACATGAAGCATCCCCTGCCTCAGCCTCCTGAGTAGCTGGGATTGCAAGGTATCCGCCACCATGCCCAGCTAATTTTTTTGTATTTTTAGTAGAGAGGGGATTTCATCATGTTAGCCAGGATGGTCTCGATCTCCTGACCTAGTGATCCGCCTGCCTCGGCCTCCCAAAGTGCTGGGATTACAGGCGTGAGCCACCGCGCCTGGCGAGAACATGAAGCATCTCTTAGTGCACATGTGGTAGTCATTTAAGGGAGAGTGCTTCCTCGGTGGTTTTCACTAAGTGAGAAAGTTTCTCACATTTACTGAACTTTTTTTTGAGCCATGGCAGAGACCGAAATTATATTTCAGAATTAGGCCGCATTTCTAGGTACAGCAAGAAAATGCCTTAATGCCAGCCAGCAGAGTTGTCTGTTATATCCACAGACAATCCTTGGTGATGGGTAGCAGATTTCAGGGTCAAAAGACCCAGGGCGAGTATGGCTTCGGTCAATTCCCGACATGACTGCTGGACTCTCAGTCGTGAATGGGCAGTAGGGCCAAACCACACTTACACAGATTTGTTCTCTGTCCAAGGGACAGACACACACTAAATTTATGAAAATGTGAGACAGGATTTTAAAAATTCTTCAGATATGCATATTTTAGCTTATTGGGTTCACTGAAATTCCTGACACTCTCACTTCACTGATGAGGTGGTTTTTTTTTCAATGTTCAAAAAAAGTTATTATCATTTCTTAAGAAAGCAAACTGTGAAGAAAGAAACTTGACAATTGAATAATTAATTGAATTTTACCCATTTGTTAAGTCTTTTAAAGCCATGTCTAAATTCGACAACAAAGCATGATGAAATTTATTATAGACATGAATGCAACCAAAGAGATGATACGATATTATTTCTTTGCTTTCTTCAAAGCCAAAACTTTAGACTTTCAGTATGTTTATTACTCATGTACCATGAAAAATGTCTCCAAAGTTTCTGAAGTTGTCAAAGGCAAGTCGTTTCCAGTACTGTTTTACAAAACTTCTAACATCCCTTTGCTTTTCCTAGGAGTATGATTTTGAATTAGAAATGTCTGCCTTAAATAAAGATCAATTATAGAAACTAACGGAATATTAAACCTTGCTTATTGCACAAGCTTTCTCTTATTGAGTTTTATAAAAATTCATTTGTGAAGAATTGCAAACAGTATAACTTCCTGATATGAGTGTGCAAACATACATGTGTACACAAAATGCATATTATTGCAGCTTTAGTTTTTCTTAAATTTGTTTTTTCATGTGTGGTATAAACATGATTAAGTGATTCACAGCGGCCAAAAGTTTGAGAAATATTATTCTAAATTTAATATAATTTTATTTTTACTTTAATACAATATGGCATATGTAACAATTAACTGTTAATTGTCATTAATTTATTAAATATTAATTAACAAAATTTATTTGACTGTGAAACGAACAGTTCAAACAAATTAAAATGTTGTTTGCTTTATGATTCTTGTCTCATCACATTTGTGAAGAAAAAAGTAGCTACAAAATTTTTTTAGTCCTACGAATTATCTCTAATTGCTAAGAAAATAAGGAATTTACCTCTTCTGGTGTATCTTAAGATCTTGCTATATTCAAAGTTGTAAGTGTGTATTTTATCCTAAGTTAGGAAGGTTTGTAGGTCATAAGTAGAAAGGAGGATTTTTTTGAATTATATATTTAGAAAATCATTTTGTAGAGATAAGCAAAGGGGAATGCTAGAATAAATCACAGGGTACTAGATTAAAGTCAGTGACATCAGTATGAACCACTTAGCTTAATATAAATACTGATGGACATCTATGCCTACATACGTATACGTGTGTGTGTGTGTGTGTGTGTGTGTGTGTGTTACAGAGGTGCGAATAGATACAATTAGTATCCATTCATACATATATTTCGTAGTTCTGTGCACTAAAAAGGCCTAGAAACAATAACATCCCAGAAGCACATCCAGTGCCCTTATCTTGATTTCTGATACCATTCTCCAAGTATAGGAACAAGAACTCTTTGGAGAAATGGCTCATTCAAGTGCTGGGAGAGAGATTATACAAGATGAGACTAGAACATCTTGCAGATCCAGAAAGTAAGGAAGCACTAAAAAATAAAATGATAGGGTTGACTGAAAGAGATACAGGAGCCAAGTAAAAGAACTCTCGATGGTAACCTGGAAACATTGAAGTTCAAGTAAGTAAAATCATATTGGAGAATCACCCAAAGCATAAAATAAATATTAATGAGTTCTTACCAATATAATTAAATGACTAAATAAATAAGTAAATGGAGGAGAAGAGAAAAATCTCCCAAGGAGAATACCAAATTATCTAGATATTCCCTCGTCAAGAAACTAGACCACTATAGGGACTACCCTTAGTGACTTTTTTACAAAGAGTATGGTAAAGAAGTGAGAGGAAGTAACTTGACATGGTGACACCTGGGGAACACTACCTCAGTCAGATGATCAAGGTGAGCATCATCAGTGATGAGTCACGTTGACAGCACCACCCTTGACACGCGTGATGTTGGAATTGCACTTACCTCTGTCGTCTTCTCCCCAAAACACAAAACCCCAGCCTGACTTTGAGAAAAACACCAGAGAAACACAAGCTGAGTGACATTTTACTGAATCTCCCTGACCAATACTCCTCAAAACTATCGAGGTCATCAAAATCAAAGAACATTTGAGAAACTGGCACAACCCACAGCAGCCTAAGGAGATACGGTGACTTAATGCAGTATTCTGGAAGGGCTCCTGGAGCCGAAAAAAACACAAATAGGGAAACACTAACACATCTAAGTAAAATATGGAGCTTAGCTTAAAAAATGAACAAAAAATTCCTCTGGCTACTCTAGAAAGAATGAGATTTGGGGCATGTGCCTGCCTACATAGTACCCTTTCTCCCTTCTTTATAATTACCTATGTGTACTTAGCTGAGATCCTATATTTCCCAGACTCCTTTGTGGGAGCATGCCTCTATTTACTTATTAATCGGACGTAAGCCAGATTGTGTGGAACCTCTGAGAAGTCTGCTGAGAGGCAGCTGTTTCAGCTGGGTGGTGAGGTCTTACCCACCACTTCTCTGTGCAGCCTGAGATAATGACATGATGGAAGAAGCTCTGCAGCCATCTTGGATTAAAGTGACCTTGAGGAGAGCAGCCTCACAATGAAGATGGCTGAGTAGAGGATACATGAGCGTGGGTCCCTGATAACTGTAGAAACATCACACCGGGCTTTTATAACCTACCTTAAAACTGCTTATTTTGCAAGAGAAAAGTGAGCCTTTTTATATTGAAGGCATGAGTTTTCTGCATTGCACAACTGAACCTAATCTTACATGACATAGGCAATATTTGGAAGTGTCAAGGCTAGTTAATAGAGTATTAGTAGTTGAACCATTTGACATTGCTTTTCCTGTAGGTGAAAAAAAAATTCAAGCATTAGCAATTTAATTTGATTTATTCTAAATAGTATTAATCTAGGTAAAAGTGTGACTTGGTCTAGGATTTGGAAATGGAAAAATCAGAAAGGTCAGGGTATATGTTGAAGATCAAACTAATAAGACTTAATGATGAATTATATATTTTGAGTAATTAAAACAAATGAAATGAATGTGGCATCTAGCTTCCAGGCATTAGCTATTGGATGCATGCTGGGCAGAAATTGCTGGGTGAGCTGAGGTGAGTGCTGGGCAGAGCTAGCATCTGGCTACTGCCAACCAACGACACCCTTCAAAGCAGGGCAGCAGTTCTCCCTGAAGCAGGTCTGAGTCCAGCATGTCTGGGTGCTGCAGTCTTCCAGGAGGTTGCCTTATTTTTGTCACTCCTTACTTCAGTTCATTCACCACCGTCCCTGGATATATTTCTCAAGGAAGCAAACACTAATTTGCTGTGCCATCCCCTTGTCTGCCAATTTTTAGAGACTAAAAAGACAAACTACTACACCAAGTTTTAACATTTTTCTCTATACATTTTAGCACTCAGGTGTCTGTTCCAAACTCAGTACTCCTCGCTTTCCTACCGAAACCCTCATTACCAATTAATCTACATACTGTCATTTTCATACCTGAGGCGTATTTCTTCCTCTGTGTCTCCTTCAGCTTCTCCAAACCTATTTCCACTCCTACTTCTCTACCTGAATCCAATCTCTTCTACCTGCTCTTCCCTTCCCCCATCACTGAATCCAAACAGTTCTTCCTTCCTCTCATCCTGTTCAGCACTGAATTATAACATTATTCCACAGACATGTTGAATAAGGGAGTGCTGTGACTGAGTCCCTAGATTTGCTGCATTTGGTTCTTCTAATGATGTTATTAACTCCTTAGTAGATACAAACAGGCCTTATGTGGCTATTTTGGTATTTAGTATTCAGTTTAGTATTTATGTTAGTCATGAACACAACGTAGCTTAAAAATATAACAATTGCTGTAATTTCTCAGGGTGGTTCACCAAGTAAAGGCAGTATTTGGCATAGACACGATTAGTCATTTCTAGTCATTTGTGCCACCTTAAATGGTAGAATATTACATACAATGATACATTGTCTTTGTTTGGTAAAGAACAATGTCAAAAAGACCAGTTATTCAAATCTGCAAGCTAGAATATCAATATTGGTCATATTTAAATTTATTTTTGTAGAGAAAACTTTATAGAGGCATAAACTATGGCTTAAAGAACAATTTAAAAAATTGAAATCATACCATATATCTTGTTTTATTAATTTATGTTACCATAATCCCTTCCATACATTTTAGTAGAACTGCTAGTTCCCAAGAGTACATTTGTTTTGAAGGATTTTGCAGCCTCATTTCCTCTAGATGTGAAAACACAGTGCATATGTCAACTCTTTCCTGTGAAAGATGATGCCCTTGGCAGAGTTACCATCTAAAATACCCAGGACCACTCTACACAGACCACGTGTGCCATCCGTAATTTCACTCAGAACATTACAGTCCTAAAGAATGATTTCTTTTTTACCCTGAGGGCTGCATCACTTTCAGGAACAGCTATGGAAATGTCTGGCAAATGAGCCACATTTCTAGAGAGGGGGTGACTACCATTTTGGTTGATCAAAATGTATCACTTAAATTGGATAATTCTAATATAGAATGTGAGGCATACCACTTTTCTAGAAACGTGAAATATTTCTCTTTCAAGTCAGTCATTATTCAGTGGCTTAACGCTATACGTTCTTACCTGAATACTGTCTTTGGGCTATCCTTTTCGTGTTCCTTTTGTACACTCACTTGCAGTTTGTCTACTTCATTTTTTGTCACTTTTCGGTGGGTTCCTGTTAAAACACTTGATACCCTGGCTAACCTAACAATAATGAGTCAAACTGGAACTCAGAAAGCATTGTGCCACTGGCTTCACTATAATGTTGGTAATATTACCAATATTTTGCATATGGAGAAACAATGATTAAGCAAAAAGCAACTATCCAAGGATAATCAATTAATAAATATGTGATGCATATTCAAACGCAGGTTTCCTAAATCTACATGCTTCCATTGTATAATTATAGATTTCATTAGTTGTGTGTTTTACATTTGCATATACAGGCACAATTCCTCTTTACTTTTGAAATAAGTCTTCAACTTCAAAAATGAGCTACTCTGCTTCCAATTTACTTTAAACAAAATACAATTTAGGAGGGTAAGAATAAGGGGAAATAATATTTAGGGAATGCCTGCTACATGTCTGACATTAAGCTACAAATTTTATAGGTTAATTAATCATTTCCAATTGGTAGCTTTTATCTAGCATTTTGTAGAAACTCTTAATCTCATTGGCAATTGAAAGTGCACTGTAGGGTGGATGAATTCAGCAAAGGCAATCTATCCTGGTGATCCTTCCTATTCACATTGTATAGCTTCACGTCTTTTTTAATTAAAGATAATAAATTGGTTTGACATGAATAGTTCAATTTCATGCATACTCATTTATTTCAATTATCTATTCAATAATTTGTAATCCCAAGCTTATAGAACGTCTTAAGGTAGTAACTAGAATCCTTAGTTTTTTTATCCTTTGACATTTCATGGGCTTTCATATTAATATATGAAAGGGACTTTCAAAGTGTTGAAAATTCAACAGTGCAGAAAGCAGACAATGGCCCTGTTCTGATACAACAGGGCTGACTTTGCAGTAGGCTAAACAGATAACAAATGTAGTAAAGTAATACTAACTATAATTTTTTTAAAAAAAGTCTAGTCAGGCACAATGGCTCACACCTGTAATCCCAGCACTTTGGGAAGCCGAGGCAGGTGGATCACCTGAGGTCAAGAGTTCAAGACTAGCCTGGCCAACATGTCAAAACCCCATTTCTACTAAAAAATACAAAAATTAGCCAGGCATGGTGGTGTGCACCTGTAATCCCAGCTACTTGGGGAGGCTGAGGCAGGAGAATCGTTTGAACCCAGAAGGTGGAGGTTGCACTGAGCTGAGATAGTGCCATTGCACTCCAGCCTGGGCAACAAGAGGGAAATCCTGTCTCAGAAAAAAAAAAAAAAAAAAAAAAGTCCTTTGTTTCATTAGGCCTTTCTCCCCTTGTTATCCAGCCTTATTTCAAAGTGGCAGTGAGAGTTTTTAGCCCCTCTTTATTTTTACTCATTCAGATCAAATGCCTACCATGATGAGCAATAGTGAGGAAACAGGAACTTCCAAGAACCTTCCTGGAACTCACAATAGAGGTTATATAGTGTTCTTAATTACCATCCATCATTCAACCTGGCTTTTTAATTGCAACTTTTTCTACACAATCTGCTTGTCCCTGTTTTACGTACTTACAAATAAGAGTAATTTCTGCCAAACACGTTTCTCATCTGTTAAGCACAATGGACACATGCAATTAATGCATCAACTAGGGTAGACCACATGTGTCTCTTTAACAGTGAGTAAAAGAGCTAGGGTAAAAATGCTGATGTGATGTGTCTCTTTTAAAAATACTTTTGCATGATGTGTCTTTAACTTAAATTCTTTGATGAGTCTGAAAGAAAAGAAATTCAGTTATTTAAGTGTTTGTTTTTCAAGAGTGTACAGATTTTCTCTGTGTAACATTTATTTACTTGCTTCTGTTTTATCGTGCCTTTCACCTTCATTTAACTTTGCAGATGTTCTAATGAGTTGAAATTTGAAAAAAAGAGCATAGTTTTATATTGATAAAGATGGACCCTGAAAAGAATAAAAACATGCAAATCTCATTATTACTTTTATAATTTAGTTTATGCTTTTAGCTTTCCATGTTCAAAAAGGGTCCCATGACTAAATATCTAACCGGAAATGTTTGAAAAGCTGTTTGAACACATTGCTATTTTTTTGGAAATTGCCTGTCTACATTCCTTGGAGAATGTTTAATTGTTGTATTTATTGTAGCCAATTCTTTGGAAAATTAACAGTATCTCCTAACTTGCTTTTGCAATCTTTGTTAGCATTCAAAATTACAAATAAGGATAAGAGAAAATAATCTAATAATCAGTATGAAATATATATATTTGAAAATGTGTTTCTCCTATCCTAAAATTCATAACAAACCTAGGTAAAAATAAATTATAGGGGACAATCAAAGTCTACTCTTTCTGTGATTAGAAATTTTGTGACATTCTTTTCTAACCCCTATTTGGCTAGCACAATTGGAGGAAATCCTCTTAATGGATGCATGAGAGTCATTGATCATAGACTTTTCCATGTCTACTTCTTACTACACAAGGGAATTTGAGTTAATAAAATTATACAATTTCTCTTCATTTACTTAGAGGAATTCTCTCTTTCTAGCTGCATAGCGGGGGATAATATCCTCAGGGATATGGAGACAAAAGAATTCATCCTATGCCAATTTATTTTGGTAGGAAGACAAATTATCCTACATTAACATAAGCCTGTGGGCGCTCCTTCCAGGGACTGATGGCAATATAGAAATACATAATACAACTAATGTAAAAGATACAACTACCATGTCTCTAGAATAAACAGAAGAAGGATACCTTATTTATCTCGGAATAGGCAAAGACTTTTTAAAGCAGGCACAAAAAACATTAACCACAAGATAAAAAGGTTGACCTTATTAAAATAAAGAACTCAACAAATTAACAACACTCCTTAAGCTAGTGAATACATAAGGAAGACTGGGAAGAAATAGCTTTGATATATACTGAAGAGAGGTTTTACTTCCGTAATATATAGAGAACTCCTAAAATGAACCAGAAAAATGAAGAAAACTAATTATCTGAAAATTAAACATTAAAATGAGAATGAAATATTACTGCAATCATTCTCAACTATCTAAAACAAAAATGAGAGACAACAGCAAGTGTAACATGGACATGGAGCAATTAAAACTCCCACACAGGCTGGGTGTGGTGGCTCATGCCTGTAATCTCAGAACTTTGGGAGGCCAAGGTGGGAGGATTGCTTGAAGCCAGAAGTTCAAGACCAGCCTGGAAAACATAGTAAGACCCTCATTGCTACAAAACACACACACACACACACACACACACACACACACAGAGAAAAACACTCTCATACATTGCTGAGTGGGAGTGTAAATTGGTTGTCCACATTGGTGAATCATTTGGCAGTATCTACTGGAGCGAATCATACATACACACTATGACCTAGCCCTTCCATTCCTGCCAATGAGTGCTTATCCCCAACAGATTATATGCAAAAGAATGTCCATATTAGTGTAATTCATAATTGCCAAAAATGAAAACAATTCACGTCTAAAAACACCAGAATGAATAAATATAGCAAGACACGTTTATAAAGGTGTATTCGACACAGCAACAAAATAAAACTAATTATTATCATAAACAAGAAGATTAATAAATTTTACATCACAAAAAACCTTCATGCTGAGTAATTTCATTTGTTTGAAGTAACAAACCAGGCAAAACTGGTCTGTAAAGACGGTGATCTGAATAGCATTGGCAGCTGACTCAGAGGTGTCCTGAGGAGGTCCTCTCAGGTGGGTAATGTTCTATACGCTGATTTGCTCAATGGCTTCCTCCTGACATGCTCCCTTTGCCCAAATCCAGTAATAATCCATAGGCCCTATTATCTAGAGATGCTGAACATTTGGCTCAATCTCCCAGGACAGAGAAAGGTAGACATGGGCGCAGGGAGACCTGAAAGGACAAATGAATACCAATCCCATTTCAAGATTTTGAGCGAACATGTTCCAGAGTAGGTCTGGAATCATCCTTAGTCAAGGGTATAGCTTCTTATTTCGGTCTTCTGTTTTTTTTCTGGCAAAATAGTATTATGATTAATTAGGTCAAGAGAATGCCACCAAATAAATTTGGAAGCATAAAATACTGCCTTAAAAAGTAAGAGACATTAATGTAAAGTGGTTAAGAGCTTGGATTTTGGAATCAAAGCTGGGTCTAATCTATGCCCCAAGGTTCTTATTTCCAAACTTCCAGCACTAACATTTACATTGTTAAGATGTGTGAGGGTTCAGTGAGATATTGAAGGTGAAGCTTTTGATACAAGGCCCAGCACACAGTAAATGGCAGCTAACTGACATGTAGAAGTTGCGTTGCAATAGATGAAGGTTGTATAGTTTTCAACCCAGGTCAACATGAAACAAATGATGCCTGAAGTAACTTTGAGGTACATAGTGAAGTGAGAGGGTTCTGAAAAACAGGGTTAGTCAAATATATCAGTCAAGCCAAGCATAGAAAATGAGTGATTTAGGACATTATACTTAGAGCAGATGGAATTTTGAGTCCCTGGAATATTTTTAAAATCATGATTAATGAATACGGTAAATATAATAGAAAATGGAAAACCGGTAAGAGATCATTGAGAAAGTTTCTATAATAGTCAGTAGGACTCAGTCAAAATGACAAGGACGTCAGAAATTGAATGAGATCAGCATGAAATAGGAATATAAAGTGCTAACTCACTTTGTAGGGAAGAACTTGTTAGCCTCAAAAATAGCGTATTCGGGGAGAACAATGGCTATCTCTGGGTTCTGAATCCCTTCCCTCCCAACAAAGTAGAACAAATCACTCTTAACATGACTAAGGACAACAAGTCCACATGGGACTACAGTTTCAGGAAATACAGACGTGACAATCTTCAAAATATTGTAAATAGCGACAAAATAATAACGAATCTGACAGATTCAAGCCCCCATGCACTGCTTGTAAGACTGAGGACGCCAAGGGCTGGAAAGAGCCATGGAGTACAAGAAACACAGCAGCCAAATAAATAACCAATTCCAGTCAAATCCTGTGCAGAGGGAAAACCGTGCTACAAAGAACATCATCGGTCAACTGAAAAAAATAATATATAGATGGTTAGATTTTTAAATACCATTTTTTAAAGGAAGCTGAAGAGAATATCTATAGAAAGACTTTGAGATTTGAGTAAATAGCAGTGCTAGCCCTTTACAGCAGGGAACTGGTGACTGGTTGTGGAAAGGGTCAGAGAGAGGTGTTTGTACTTTTTAAAATGTTTCACCATGATTATGTGTATGTTCATGAATGTATGTGTGTATATTTCTAATAATAAATACCTTTTCTGAATAAAGTGGGAGTTTCTGAAAGGCAACAAGCTCAGATGCACAGAACATGGACTCTGGAGTCAGACAAATTCCATCTCCTCCCACTTACTGGTTTTACCTCTGTCACGTTATTTAAATTCTTAAGCCCTAGCTTTATATCTAGATTACATAAGGATGATCTATGGTTGTTATTAGCAATAAGTGAAGGGATTGGTATAGACTTCTGAAATGTGTTAGCTCCCTCAATATGTTGAAAGTAATCACCATTCGGCTCTGGGTACTTAACTGTTTACACAAACAGACAGCTACAGTGATAACTAGGGCATCCATGCTACCTGCAGGTCAGAACAACACTCTAGTCACTCTGCTCACTAGATGAGGAAATATGGAACATATTTAGAAAGGGGCATAATAAAATGCTGTTGGGGCAGGGGTTTAAAGGGCCTGAAAATCCTAAATTTGCAAAGCCACCTATTTCTTAAACAAAGTGAAAGAACTTTTTGTTTGGTTTGTGTTTGGTTCATTTTAAGAGACCTGTCACATCTCTTATATTAACAATGATTATTTAAAACTTTGAAAATTACACATGAAAGCTCTCAGTCTATGTGAGGAAAACCTTTAATCTCAGACACATGGAAACTTTGGTTCAGCGTACTTCATTTTAAAAAGTATAGAATTTTTATTTTTGACCTCAGGTTTATGTAAATAATTAAAAATTACTTAAACACTTAAGCACTCTTTTCTTGTTTGATTCTTTTGAACAACAACAAAAAAAAACTTTTCAAGACAAGCTCCATGACGATGCTTTGCTCTTTACTTTTTTTTGCCTGTGGATAACTTTATGGCAAATGCTCCAAGATGTCAAAAACTTAAAATAACTGTGCATTCAGAAAAAATTTCAAGAATAAAAAATTTCGAAGAAGAGTAAAATGACTAGAATAAACAATGTGGATATTTACTTATTCTTATACTTTTCCAGTCAAATACATTTGAGGTCATTTTTTTAAATAAATACAAATAACAAAATGGAAACTATAGATGAAGAAGGAAGATTGAGATACTTCTCAGCAACAAGGAAAAAGAGGAAACTGAGAGATCCTGCCCCTCCTCACTTGAGGGAAGGCTCCCCAACCTGTCTCAGGGTTACACACATATTTTAAACAATGACAGTAACAACAAAGGGTCACCTACAATGACAGGTACATGCTATAGCCTCCATAATTAAATTTAAAATTGTATGTCTTTGTGGAAAAATACAAAAGTTAAATATATTCCAGAACATCAGAAATAAGCATATTTATATCTTTATCAGAGAAATAAGCCTTTTGATTTTTCCTTTTAAAAAGATTTTTATTTTAGAAGAGATTTAGATTTATAGAATTATCACAAAGGTAGAGCAGAGAGTCCCATGCATCCTAATCCCTAGTTTCCCTTATGAACACCTCATATCGGTATGGTACATTTGTCACAATTAATAAAAAATATTGCTATATTATTATTAACGAAAGTATATAAATTATTCAGATTTTCTGTTTTTCTCTATGTTTTTCTGTTCCAGTATCCCATCAAGGATACTACCTTTTACTTTGTAGTTATGTCTCCTTAGGTTGCTTTTGGTTGTGATAGGTTCTCAGACTTTGCTTTTGAATGTCATTGGAATTTAGAAAATTATTTGTCAGATATTTTGTTGAATATCAATCAATTGAGAATTGTCTGTTGTTTTTCTCCAGATTAGACTGGGGTTATGGGTTTGGGGAGTAAAAACACAGAGGCAAAGTTCTATTCTCATCACATTATATCAAGGATATGTACTGTCAGCATGACTTGTCACTGTTGATATTAACTTTGATAATCTGGTGGAGGAAGTTATTGTCCATTATTTCCACCATAAAGTCACTGTTTTATTTCTACCTTCTATAAAGTAATCTTTAAAAGAAAGTCACTATGTATATATGTATAGCACACTTTTCACTTGGCTCCTCTATCCTTTTGATATATCCCATCATTGTGTGTGTGTGTCTGTGTGTGCATGTGTGTGTATGTGTGTGTTGTGTTTTAACATTTTCTTATTTTCTGATCCTACAAGATGCTCAAGGCTGATCTTGTATATTTCCTGTCCCAGTCATAGAGTCAGCCATTTCTTTAAGGAGTTCTAGTTTCTTTTGTCAGTGAATGGTACTAAAATCCAAGATCTGGGATATCTTTTTATCTAGGGCTTTTCAACCGACAGGACAAGAAAATATATAGGTGTGTATATATCTGTGTATAAAAACATATGTATAAATATTTCGATATATAATTTTATGTATGTTAAGGTAAACATGAGTTCATACTGATATCTCCAATTGTAATCATTTCTGTGTGGAACAGTCGCAACTTCTCCCTTGGTTTATCTGTAAGCTCCTACTCCAACACTTAAAAACAGGGCTCTCACCCTCTGCCGTCTATTTACTAAATTGTTCAATTCCAGTGTACATGTATGGTGGCTTCAGAGTTATTAACCCATATGCCCATGGGAAACAACTTTATCAACTAGAATGTAATTCTTATGCACAGTTTCTTATACATGGACTCCACACTGAATTTCAAAGATATTTAGGTCACCAACTAATTGCCCACTTCCATCAGTGAGGTTTTTTCTGACATTTTTAATACTATTAAATTATTTTGTCACATTCTATACCTCATCCTGTTGTCACCCAATCTCCTAAATAATTTTCTAAATTTTCATACATTAAGGTGCAATCTTTCTTCTGTAACTTTCTGTGAGTTTTGACAAATGCATAATCACATGGATCCACCATTAGAGTATCATATGTAATAGTTCCAATGCCCTATAAAATGCCCTGTGTTTCACCTGTTCAATCCTCTCTCACCCCAAACATCTGGCAATCATCGATGTTTTTTATTGTCTTTATAGCTTTTCCTTCTACAGAATGACATACAGTTGAAATTATACAGTATATAGCTTTCAGTCAGGCTAGCTTCTTTCACAAAACAATATGAATTTAAGATTTATGTCTGGGCTGGGCGTGGTGGCTCATGCCTGTAATCCCAACACTTTGGGAGGCCGAGGCGGGCGGATCACGAGGTCAGGAAATTGAGACCATCCTGGCTAACATGGTGAAACCCCGTTTCTACTAAAAATACAAAAAATTAGCAAGGCGTGGAGGCGAGTGCCTGTAGTTCCAGCTACTCGGGAGGCTGAGGCAGGAGAATGGCGTGAACCTGGGAGGCGGAGCTTGCAGTGAGCCGAGATTGCGCCACTGCACTCCAGCCTAGCGACAGAGCGAGACTCTGTTTCAAAAAAAAAAAAAGAAAGAAAGAAAGATTTATGTCTTTTTTTTTTGTGGTTATATAGTCCATTTTTTATCACTCTATAACATTCCATTGTATGGGTCTGTCAATGTCTATCCATTCACTTCTTGAAAGACATCTGGGTTGCATGTAGTTTTGAGCAATCATAAACACATCTACTAGAAATACAAGCATGTAGGATTCCATATGGACATAAGTTTATTGAGTGTAATTACTGCATTGTATGGTAAGACTATGTTTAGCTTTATAAAAAGCTGCCAAACAGCCTTCCAAAGTGACTGTGCCATTTGCTTTCACACTGTGAATCCCCAAGAGTTTCTGCTGCTCTGCATCCCCCTAGCCATTTGTATTTTCAGTATTTTGAATTTTAAACATACTCATTGGTGTATATCATATTTTACTGTGGTTTTCATTTGAAATCCCCTAATGACAAATAATGTTGAGTACATCTTTACAGGTTTATTTCCTATTTGTATAACTTCTTTGGTGAAATGTCTGTCCAGATTTTGACTACTTCTAACTAGGCTGTTTGTCCCTTATTGTTGATTCTTGAGAGCTCTTTGTATATTTTTGATAGGAGATTTTCATTAGATTTGTATTTTGCATATATTTTCTTCCAGTCTCTGGCTTGGCTTTTTATTCTCTTAATAATGTGTTTTGCAGAGAAAATAAATTTAATTTTGATAAAGTCCAAATTATCAATTTTCTCTTTCTTGGGTCATGCTTTTACTATTGTCTCTATAAAATTATAATTATAATTAAATCATTGGTAAGTATTTTTTCTCTTATACTTTCATGTAAAAGTTGCATATATTTTACATTTTACAGTTAGGTCTATAATCAACTTTGAAATAATTTTTAAAAAGTCTAAGGTCTTTGTCTAGGTTTTGAATTTTTTTTTAATTTTTTACATAAAGACTTTTTAATTTTTCCTCAGCATTTGGTTGAAAGACTACCCTTTCTTCATTGAGTTGAATCCTTTGTCAAAAGTCATTTTACTGTATTTCTGTCGGCCTATTTGTGGGATCTCTCTTCTGGTTCATCCTTCTGTATGTTTATTCTTTCGCCAATAGCAGACTGACACTATTATTTGTGCTATGTGGTAAGTCTTACAATTGGGTAGTTTGAGTGCTTTGACTTTGTTCTTCAGTCCTGTATTGGCTGTTCTAGGTCTTACCTTTCCATACAAACTTTAGAATCAGCTTGTCAATATCTCAGTGTGTTCCAGCTGCTGTAACAAAATGCCATAGAATGAAGCTTTAGCAACAAGACATTTATTTCTCACAGTTCTGGAGGCTAGGGTGTCTGAGATCAGAGTGCCGGCTAATTCTGTTTATGGAGAGAGCTCTCTCTTCCTGGCTTGCAAATGTCTACCATTTCCTCTGCCTTCCCATGGAGGAGAGAGTTAACCCTCTTTGTCCTCTTATGAAGGTCACTAATCCCATCACAAGGGCCCCACTCTCATGACCACATCTAATCTAATTAATTAGCTCTCAAAGGCCTAATCTCTACATATCATCACACTATGGGTTAATGCTTCACTATATGAATTCGGAAGGGGGTGCAAAATTCTATCCATAACAGTCAATACCTACAAAATATCTTGCTGGGATTTTGATTTTGATTGTGTTGACCCTAGAGATCAATTTGGGAAGAACTGATATCTTAACAATATTGGGCCTTTCAAACCATGAATTTGGAACATCATTTCATTTATTTAGATTTTCTTTGGCTTTTTATCAATGTTCTATATTTTCTTCACACATAGGTTTTATATAATTTTAGTTTAAATACTCTATTTATGTGCTATTTAATATTACATTTTTAACTTCAAATTCTAATTATTCATAGGAAAGTGAATTTTTGCATAAATTAAACTTACTTATAAGTTGTAGAAGTTTTTTATGCAATTCTTTGGGATTCTCTACATATAAAATCATATAATCTACAAATGGAAAGAGTTTATTTCTTTTCAATATGTATATATTTATTTTCCTTGTCTTTCTTACTGTAGTAGGTGGGAGTTCTAGCATTATGTTGAATAGGAGTTGTGAGAGGACCTACTTTGTTAAGTATGATTTTTACTGTAGGTTTTTTTGTGGCTACTCTTTATCAAATTCAGACTGTTCTATCTGAGTTGGTTGCTGATAGGTTTCATAATGAATGGATATAGCATTTTGTCAAATTATTTTTCTGAGTCAATTGATGTGTTTATATTATTTTAATTATTTTGTCTGTTGATTGGATACATTACATACATTTATTTTCTAAACTTGCACAGCTGTAGTAAACCCCACATTGTCATGATGTATTTTTTTGCATTATTAGAATTAATTTACTAATATTTTGTTAGTATTTTTGCATCTCATTTCATGAGAGATAATGTTCTGTTATATTTCTTTCTTTTATTATTATTATTATTATTATTATTATACTTTAGGTTTTAGGGTACATGTGCACTATGTGCAGGTTTGTTACATATGTATACATGTGCCATGTGGTGTGCTGTACCCATTAACTCGTCATTTAGCATTAGGTATATCTCCTAATGCTATCCCTCCACCCTCCCCCCACCCCACAACAGTCCCCGGAGTGTGATGTTCCCCTTCCTGTGTCCATGTGTTCTCATTGTTCAATTCCCACCTATGAGTGAGAACATGTGGTGTTTGGTTTTTTGTCCTTGTGATACTTTACTGAGAATGATGATTTCCAGTTTCATCCATGTCCCTACAAAGGACATGAACTCATCATTTTTCATGGCTGCATACTATTCCATGGTGTATATGTGCCACATTTTCTTAATCCAGTCTATTGTTATTGGACATTTGGGTTGGTTCCAAGTCTTTGCTATTGTGAATAGTGCCGCAATAGATATACGTGTGCATGTGTCTTTATAGCAGCATGATTTATAGTCCTTTGGGTATATACCCAGTAATGGGATGGCTGGGTCAAATGGTATTTCTAGTTCTAGATCCCTGAGGAATTGCCACACTGACTTCCACAATGGTTGAACTACTTTACAGTCCCACCAATGGTGTAAAAGTGTTTCTATTTCTCCACATCCTCTCCAGCACCTGTTGTTTCCTGACTTTTTAATGATGGCCATTCTAACTGGTGTGAGACGGTATCTCATTGTGGTTTTGATTTGCATTTCTCTGATGGCCAGTGATGATGAGCATTTTTTGATGTGTTTTTTGGCTGCATAAATGTCTTCGTTTGAGAAGTGTCTGTTCATGTCCTTTGCCCACTTTTTGATGGGGTTGTTTGTTTTTTTCTTGTAAATTTGTTAGAGTTCATTGTAGATTCTGGATATTAGCCCTTTGTCAGATGAGTAGGTTGCGAAAATTTTCTCCCATTTTGTAGGATGTCTGTTCACTCTGATGGTAGTTTCTTTTGCTGTGCAGAAACTCTTTAGTTTAATGAGATCCCATTTGTCAATTTTGGCTTTTGTTGCCATTGCTTTTGGTGTTTTAGACAAGAAGTCCTTGCCCATGCCTATGTCCTGAATGGTAATGCCTAGGTTTTCTTCTAGGGTTTTCATGGTTTTAGGTCTAACATTTAAGTCTTTAATCCATCTTGAATTAATTTTTGTATAAAGTGTAAGGAAGGGATCCAGTTTCAGCCTTCTACATATGGCTAGCCAGTTTTCCCAGCACCATTTATTAAATAGGGAATCCTTTCCCCGTTGCTTGTTTTTGTCAGGTTTGTCAAAGATCAGATAGTTGTAGATATGCAGCATTACTTCTGAGGGCTCTATTCTGCTCCATTGGTCTATATCTCTGTTTTGGTACCAGTACCATGCTGTTTTGGTTACTGTAGCCTTGTAGTATAGTTTGAAGTCAGGTAGCGTGATGCCTCCAGCTTTGTTCTTTTGGCTTAGGATTGACTTGGTGATGCGGGCTCTTTTTTGGTTCCATATGAACTTTAAAGTAGTTTTTTCCAATTCTGTGAAGAAAGTCATTGGTAGCTTGATGGGGATGGCATTGAATCTATAAATTACCTTGGGCAGTATGGCCATTTTCACGATATTGATTCTTCCAACCCATGAGCATGGAATGTTCTTCCATTTGTTTGTATCCACTGAGCAGTGATTTGTAGTTCTCCCTGAAGAGGTCCTTCATGTCCCTTGTAAGTTGGATTCCTAGGTATTTTATTCTCTTTGAAGCAATTGTGAATGGGAGTTCACTCATGATTTGGCTCTCTGTCTGTTATTGGTGTATAAGAATGCTTGTGATTTTTGTACATTGCTTTTGTATCCTGAGACTTTGCTGAAGTTGCTTATCAGCTTAAGGAGATTCTGGGCTGAGACAATGGGGTATTCTAGATATACAATCATGTCATCTGCAAACAGGGACAATTTGACTTCATCTTTTCCTGATTGAATACGCTTTATTTCCTTCTCCTGCCTAATTGCCCTGGCCAGAACTTCCAACATTATGTTGAATAGGAGTGGTGAGAGAGGGCATCCCTGTCTTGTGCCAGTTTTCAAAAGGAATGCTTCCAGTTTTTGCCCATTCAGTATGATATTGGCTGTGGGTTTGTCACAGATAGCTCTTATTATTATGAGATATGTCCCATCAATACCTAATTTATTGAGAGTTTTTAGCATGAAGAGTTGTTGAATTTTGTCAAAGGTCTTTTCTGCATCTATTGAGATAATCATGTGGTTTTTGTCTTTGGTTCTGTTAATATGCTGGATTATGTTTATTGATTTGCGTATGTTGAACCAGCCTTGCATCCCAGGGATGAAGCCCACTTGATCATGGTGGATAAGCTTTTTGATGTGCTGTTGGATTCGGTTTGCCAGTATTTTATTGAGGATTTTTGCATCAATGTTCATCAAGGATATTGGTCTAAAATTCTCTTTTTTGGTTGTGTCTCTGCCCGGCTTTGGTATCAGGATGATGCTGGCCTCATAAAATGAGTTAGGGAGGATTCTCTCTTTTTCTATTGATTGGAATAGTTTCAGGAGGAATGGTACCAGTTCCTCCTTGTATCTCTGGTAGAATTCAGCTGTGAATCCATCAGGTCCTGGACTCTTTTTGGTTGGTAAGCTATTGATTATTGCCACAATTTCAAAGCCTGTTATTGGTCTATTCAGAGATTCAACTTCTTCCTGGTTTAGTCTTGGGAGGGTGTATGTTTCGAGGAATTTATCCATTTCTTCTAGATTTTCTAGTTTATTTGAGTAGAGGTGTTTGTAGTATTCTCTGATGGTAGTTTGTATTTCTGTGGGATCGGTGGTGATATCCCCTTTATCATTTTTTATTGCGTTTATTTTATTCTTCTCTCTTTTCTTCTTTATTAGTCTTGCTAGCATTCTATCAATTTTGTTGATCTTTTCAAAAAACCAGCTCCTGGATTCATTAATATTTTGAAGGGTTTCTTTCTTTTTATCTTTTGTCTGGTTTTTATGTTAGGATAGTTCCACACTTACAAAATAAATTAGAAAGTTTTGCTCTGCTTCTATTTTCAGAAAAAGTTTATGAATAAAGTATCATTTCTTCCTGTGTTTTGTACAATTCACCAGTGAAACTATTTTGACTGTTGATTTATTCTTTAGAGAGCTATGAGTTATTGATTCAATTACTTTAATACATATAAGCACTGGCAATTTGGGCTGCCTTTTTGCTTTGTGTGAGTTATGGTAGTTTGTGTTGTCCAAGGAACTGGTCTGTTTCATCTAGTTACCAATTTTGTGGCCAGGTAATTGCTCATATATCTTTTCTTTTTAATTCACTTAAAGGGCTTGATGATATTAGTGTTGATCACTTTTGTATTTCTGATATTGGTAATTTCTTTATTCTCTCTCTTTCTTTCACCTGCCTACAAATTTATTACTCCTATTAAAGTTTTCAAAGGTGGATTGTTTGCTAATTTACATTTTATTAATTTCTGTTCTAGTTTTTATTATTTTCTTATGTTTTCTTTAGCTTAAAGTGTTCTTTTGTCTCTATTTTTAAGGTGAGAGCAATATTATGGATTCAAGATCTTTCTTCTCTCTTAACCATACTTTCAATGCTATTAATGTTCCTCTAAGCACTGTTTTGCTGCTTTCCACCTATTTTGATAAAGTGTGTTTTATTTTCTTTAGTTCAAAACATTTTTAAATTTCTCTTAAAAATTCTTATTTGATCCATACATTACTTAGATGTGAGTAGTTTAATTTTCAAATATTTTCAGATTTTCTAGGTGCCTTTCTGTTACTCTTCTCTAGTTTAAGTAAATTGTTCCTAAGGACATATTCAGTAAGTTTCCAGTTTAAATGTTTTCCTTCATTTTGTTAATGTGGTGTATTACCTTGATTGATTTTTATATGCTAAACTATCTTTGCACTCCAGGAGTAACCCTCATTTGGTTTTGGTGTATAATCCTTTTAAAGTGCTGCCATATGCTGTCTGCTGGTATTTTGTTGTAGATTTTTGCATCAGTATTCAACAGGGTAACTGATCTGCATTTGTTTTTGTTTTTGTTTTGTTTTTCCCTATAGTTCTTTGTCTGGCTTTGTATCAGGGTAGAGCTGGCCTCATAAAATGAGTTTGACTGTATTTCCTCCTCTGCAATTTTTTAGAAAAATTTGAGGAAGATTGGTGTTAATTTAATTCTGTTGAAATTTTTAAGGTGTGTTTATGATGCAGATTGTGGACTATCTTGATAAATGTTTCATGCAAGCTTGAGATGAAGGTGCATTCTTCAGTTGTTGGATGTGACATTCTATAAATGTTAACTAGATCAAACTGATTGATAGTGCTGTTCAAATAAAATATATCTTTACTGCTTTTCTGGCTGCTTGAGCTATACATTACTGATAAGGTATGCCAACATCTCCGAATATAATAGTGGATTTATCTACTTCTTCTTTCAGTTCTATCAATATTTTTCTCATATATTTTGATTATCTATTGTTTGGTGTTTATGCATGTAAGATTTGTATGTTTTCTTGGAAAATTTGCCCCCTTATGATTGTAAAATGCTCTCCTTTTCACTAATAATTTCCCTTGCTCTAAAGACTTATTTGTCTGTAGTTGGTATAGACACTCAAGCTTTCTTTTGATTTTTGTTAGCAAGACACATTTTTCTCAGTCTCTTTACTTTAACTTGTCTTTACTTTAAAAGTGGATTCATTGTACACAACACATAGTGAGTCTTCTTGTGTCATATACACTGACAATCTCTGCATTTTCATTGGCATATTTAGACCATTCAAATTTAAGGCGATTATCCCTATATTTGGAACAATATTAACTATGTTTGTAACTCCTTTCTATACATTGCCGGATACTTTTTTTCTGCCTACTGTGGATTTATATGAGTATTTTTATGACTCAATTTTATCTTCTCTTTCAAGATATCAATGATACCTTTTTAAATATTTATTTTATTATTATTTTTTCTTGATTTCTTAACTTTTATTTTAGATTTGGGGTAAATGGGCAGGTTTGTAACATGGGTATATTTCAGTTCACTGAGGTTTTAGTGTATGATTTATCCCATCACCCAGGTAATAATAATGTTACCCAATAGGTAGTTTTTCAACCCAAATACCCTTCTCACTCTCCCCTCTCAAGCAGTTCTCAGTGTCTATTCTTCCAGGTTTGGTTTATGTGTTTCCAATGTTTAGCTCCCGCTTATAAGTGAGAATGTGCAGTATTTGGTTTTCTGTTCTGGTGTTACCTCACTTAGAATAATGGCCTGTAATCCCAGCACTTTGGGAGGCTGAGGCAGGTGGATCATGAGGTGAGGAGTTCAAGACCAGTCTGGCCAACATGGTAAAACCCTGTCTCTACTGAAAATACAAAAAATTAGCCAGGTGTGGCAGTGTGCACCTGTAATCCCAGCTACTGGGGAGGCTGAGGCAGGGGAATCGCATGAACCCAGGAGGTGGAGGTGGCAGTGAGCTGAGACCATGACATTGCACTCCAGCTGGATGACAGTGCAGTGTGAGACTCTGTCTCAAAAAAAAACATATTTTTTCATATATCTGTTGGCTGTATGCATGTCTTCTTTGGAAAAAATATCTGTTCATGTCCTTTGTACCCTTTTCCTTCTTTTCTTTCTTTATTTTTTTGAAACGGGGTTTTGCTCTGTTGCCAGGCTGGGGTGCACTGGTGTGATCTCAGCTCACTGCAACCTCCATCTCCCAGGTTCAAGGGATTCCCCTGCCTCAGCCTCCCAAGTAGCTGGGATTACATGCAGGCACCACCACGCCTGGGTAATTTTTTGTATTTTAGTAGAGATGGGGTTTCGCCACGTTGGCTAAGACGCTCTTCATCTCCTGATTTCATGATCCACCTGCCTCAGCCTCCTAAAGTTCTGGGATTACAGGCATGAGCCACCATGCCCGGCCCCTTTGTACACTTTTAATGGGGTTGTTTGTTTTTGTTTGTTGAATTAAGTTCCCTGTAGATTGTGGATACTAGACCTTTTCTGGATGCATAGTTTGTGATATTTTCTCTCATTCTGTGGGTTGTCTGTTTACTCAGTTGAGAGTTTCTTTTGCTGTACAGAAGTTCTTTGGTTTGATTAGGTTGCACTTGTCAATTTTTGGTTTTGTTGCACTTCCTTTTGAGGACTTAGTCATGAATTCTTTCCCAAGACCGATTTCCAGAATGGTATTTCATAAGTTTTCTTCTCAGATTCTTATAGTTTTAGATCACACATTTAAATTTTTAATCCATCTTGAGTTAATATTTGTATATGGTAAAAGGAAGGTTCAATCCTCTGCATATAACTAGCCAGCTATCCTAACAGCATTTATTGAAAAGGGAGTCTTTTCCCCATTGCTTCTTATTGCCAACTTTGTCAAAGATCAGGTGACTGTAGGTGTGTTGCTTTATTTCTGGATTCTTTTCTCTGTTCCATTGGTCTATGTGTCTGCTTTTGAACCAATACCATGCTGTTTTGATTACTATAGACTTATAATATAGTTTTATGTCAGATAGTGTGATGTCTTCAACTTTATTATTTTTGTCTAGTATTGTGCTGGTGATTTGGACTCTTTTTTGGTTCTATATAAATTTTAGAGTAATGTTTTTTTCTAATTCTGTGAAAAATGGCGTAAGTATTTTCATAGTAATAGCAGTGAGCCTGTTCCCCTGTGCAGTATTGTCATTTTAACAACACTGATTCTCCCTATCCATGGGCGTGGAATGTTTTTCCATTTGAATGTGTCTTCTTTGATTTCTTTCAGCAGTGTTTGGTAATTCTCTTTGTAGAGATCTTTACATCCCTGGTGAGTTGTTCGTAGGGGTGGTTGTAATGTCACTTCTGTCATTTTGGATTGTATATATTTGAATCTTTTGTTTTTCTTTATTAATCTAGCTATCAATCCATCTTGTTTATTCTACTGAAGACCAACTTTGGGTTTCTTTGATATTTTCTATAGATTTTTTACATCTCAAATTCATTCAGTTCAGGCCTGATTTTGATTGTTTATTGTCTACTGCTAGTTTTAGGGTTGGTTTGCTCTTGTTTTTGTAACTTTCTAGGTGTGGCATTATTAATTTGAGTTCTTTCTAACTTCTTGATGTAAGCTTTTAGTGCTATAAATTTTCCTCTTAACATTACTTTAGCTATATCCCAAAGATTCTAGTATGTTGTGTCACTCTTTGTGTTAGTTTCAAATAATTATTTTTATTTCTGCCTTAATTTTATTTCTAACCAAGTCATTCAGGGGCAGGTTTTTAGCTTCCATATAATTGTGTGGTTTTGAGATATTATCTTGGTATTTATTTCTACTTTTATTGCACTGTGGTCTGAGAATGTGGTTGATATGATTTCAGTTTCTTTGAATCTGTTGAGACTTGCTTTATGGTGGAGGATTTGGTCAATCTTGAGTATATGCTGTGTACAGATAAGAATAATGTATGTTCTGTTATTGTTGGGTGGAGTGTTCTTTAGCTATCTATTAGGACAAATTGGTCAAGGATTGAATTTAAGTCCAAAATTTCCTTCTTGGGCCTCTGCCACAGTGATCTGTCCCATACTGTCAGTGTGATTTCAAATCACACTATTCCTGTATGGTTACCTAACTCATTTTGTAGATCTCTAAGAACTTGTTTTGTGAATATGAGTGCTCCAACATTGGATGTATATATATTAAGGACAGTTAATCATCTTGTTGAATTGAATACTTTGTCATTATGTGATGCCTTTCTTTTTCCTTTTGAATGGTCATTGTTGGTTAAAGTCTGTTTTATCTGTTTTAATAATAGTGATGCCTGCTTTTTTTATTTTTGTTTGCATGATAAATATTTCTCCGTTTCTTTACTTTAAGCCTATGTGTATTGTTACTTGTGATATGGGTCTCCTGAAGACAGAAGACAGCTCAGTCTTGCTTCTTTATCCAACTTGCCATTCTATGCTTTTTAAGTGGAGCATTTAGCCTGTTTACGTTAATCATCAATACTGATATGTGAGGATTTGATCTTGTCATCCTATCATTAGCTAATTGTTATGTAGACTTGATTGTATAGTTGCTTTATAGTGTCAGTGGGCTGTATACCTAAGTGTGTTTTGTGATGGCAGATATTCTTTCATTTCCTTATTTGGCACTGCCTTTAGGACCTCTTGTAAGGCAGGTCTAGTGATAACAAATTCCCTCAGGATTTTCTTGTCTGAAAATGATTTTATTTCTTCTTTGCTCAGGTGGACGGAATACGAAATTCTTGGTTTGAATTTCTTTTATTTAAGGATGTTGAAAATAGGCCCCCAATCTCTTCTGGCTTGTAAGTTTTCTGCTGAAAGTTCTGCTGTCAGTTTGATGGGATTCCCTTGTAAGTGAACTTCCCCTTCTCTCTAGATACCTTTAAGAATTCTTTTTCATGTTGACCTTGAAGAATCTGATCACTCTTATGTCTTGGGGATGGTCACCTTGTCCAATACCTCACAGGGGTTCTCTGTATTTCTTGAATTTGCATGTCAACCTGTCTGCTGAAAATGCAGAAATTTTTATGAATTATTTTCTCCAATATATTTTGCAACTTGCTTGCTCTCTCTCCTTCTGATTTAGAAATGCCAATGAGTCATATGTTTACACAGTCCCATATTTCTTTACATAATCCCATATTTCTCAGAGGTTATCTTCATTTGTCAATATCTTTGTTCTTTATTTTTGTCTACATACATTGCTTTGAAGGAGCTATTTTCAGGCTCTGAGATGCTTTCCTCAGCTTAGTCTACCCTGTCGTTTATGCTTTCAATTGTTTTATGAAATTCCTATAGTGAATTTTTTATTTCTAATAATTCAGTTTGGTTCTTTCTTAAAATAGCTATGTCATCTTTTAACTCTTGGATTGTTTTGCTGTTTTCCTTAGATTGGGTTTCAACCTTCTCTTGCATCTCATTGCACTAGATTGCCATCTAGTTTCTGAATTCTACTGCTGACATTTCAGCCATTTCTATTTAGTTAAGAACCAATGCTAAGGAGCTAGCGTGATCCTTTGTAAGTAAGAAGACACTCTTAACTTTAAGAGTTGCCAGAGTTCTTGCACTGGTTCTTTTGCATCTGTGAGGTCTGATGCCCCTTTATTCTTTGAAGTTGTTGTCCTTTGAATGGGGCTTTTTGTTTTTATGTTCTTTATTGCCCCTGAGGGTTTGACTGTGGTATAAGTTGTGTATAGTCGAATGGCTTCATTTCCAGATGTTTTCAGAGGGACAAGTTTCGGCTCAGCAATCCCGGACTGCATGCTCCACCCTGGGTGGCTGGAATCAGGCCCTTAGCTTTGTCCTCTGGCCCTTGAGGTGCAGCACCGGCTGCACTGCAGGGCTGAGATGCTCCCAGACCACTGGCAACAGCACTCCATGGGGGTTGTGTGCAAAAGTGCACTGGCAGGCAGCATGGGGGCAGTGTGTGAAGGTGCTCCAGTGGGGTTGTTGCAAAGTCATGGCCAAATGTATTCCAGTAGGGCAGCGATTAGTGGGGGGCATCTTGGAGGGACACACTCTGGTGGGGGACTGTCAGCAAAAGTGCTGTGGTGGGGTGACAGGGGTTGCCTGCAAGAGCGCTATGGCCATAGCGACTGCAAAAGTGCTTTAGTGAGACCGCTGAAGATGTTTGTGAACTGGTGTTGTCAGGCAGGGACTCTGGATGGGGCCAGCAGAAAGGGGGTGAGGGTGCACAGATGAAACTCACCCCTGTGCCAGAAGAAAGGCAGCCATGTTCTCTCCAGGTGCAGCAGATAACAAAGTTAAAGCCACCTGGAAGAATATGGAGAATGTTGGGGGATGAGTGCCTATAGCTGTGTTCCACTGCATCCTTGCCCCCACTAACTCAACTGGGCTTTGTGCAGATTCAAGCTCTGTCTTTGCCAAATCTATGGGCAGTTTCTCCTGCCAACTCAAATGACCGTGGGGATCATGGGGTCATCTAGACTAGGATCCCGGAGATCTGTGGAGATAGTGAGCTGTTCTATATTTATTTCGCTCACTCCTTCCTTAGAAGCCATTCAGGACCAAGAATGAGTCCTGATGCTTGGCCTCAATTATACGTCCTCTGATTTTTTGTTTTGTAGTGTTTTTCTTACAGTTTACAACATAAATTTTTAGCTACTTCAAGGCCACCTTAAAATGATACTATTTTTCATGTTACTTCAGGCAACTTATAATGGAGGATCCAAATTTTCATTCTCACATCCCTTGTGACAAAGCTTTCATTTAACTTATTAATAGGCTGTAAATGCATGATACTTTATTACTATTATTACTTATAATAAATAGTTATCTTTTACATCATTAAGAATTATAAATAATAAAACATATTAATTTACCAAAAGTCATTACTTCTCTGTTGTTCTGCATTTTTTTATGTTAATTCAATATTCTGACCTAAATTGTTCCTTCTTTCAGAATAAAAAATAATAATAAACCTCACAAAGTAGGTATGTTGGCCATGAATTATATTTGTTTTTGTGTGAGAAAGACTATCTCTTTTTACTTTTGAAAGGTAATTTCACAGGATATAGAATTTTAGGTTGGTAGTTTTTGTTCTTTCAACATTTTAAAGACATAACTATTTTCAACTAGATTTTCTTTTGTTTATGTGGTTTCCATTAAGAATCTGATGTTTCTGTTATTCTTCCTCTACAGATAAAGTGTTTTCCTCAACTCTGGGTCTATTTAGAAGTTGATCTTTTCTCTTGTTTCCTGGAGTTTTAATATATGTTTAAGGTGAAAGGTTTTTGGTGTTCTTGTGTTTGTATTTATTTTGCCGCATGTTCTATAACCTTCCTGAATCTGTGATTGATCGTCATTAATTTTAAAAAGTTATCAGCATCATTACTTCACAACTTTCTGCTCCATTCACTTTTTATTCTCCTCATGATACTTAATTACACATATACTACATCATTTTAATTGTTCAACAGTACACAGACATTTTGTTCTATTTTTCATGTTCCCAACTTCACCTTTTAATTTCATTTTGGGAAGTTTCTGTTAACTTATATTAATGCTCACTGATCCTTTACTCAACGCTGTCTTGCTTCCTTGCCTACTGATGACTTCAAAAGGCATTTTTAATTTGTTATAGTGTTTTTTATTCTTAACATTTACCTTTGATTTTTAATTAAAAATCCCTTATCTCTATTATGCATCTGGTCTTTTATGTTCTTACTTTTTTATTAGAGCTCTTAACACATTAGAAATCTTTTTTGGTATTTTGTTTGGGGGATTTTTGGTATTTTTTAAATTGAGATAAGACTTAAATAACATGAAATTAATCTTTATAAAGTGAACAATTCAGTGTCATTTAGTTTATTCACAATGTTGTTCAACTATCACCTTTATCTAGTTTCAAGACGTGTTCACCATCCCAAAATAAACCCCAGGCACATCAAGGAGTTATCCCCTACTGCCTTCTCCCCAAAACCACCAATCTCCTTTCCGTTAAATGAATGTATTTATTAGGCTAGTTCATATAAATGGAACCATACACTATGTTGCATTTTATGCTTGGCTTATTTATATTAGTATAATGTTTTCAAGGTTCATCTATACTGTGGTACATAGTAGATTTCATTCCTTTATAAGGCTGAATAATATTCCATTGTGTGGATATACCACCTTTTGTCAAATGTCAAATGTCCCCTGATAAGCATTTGGGTTGTTTCCACTTTTGGCTATGTGAATAGTGCTGCTATGAGTATTTATGTGGAAATATTTGTTTGAATATCTATTTTTACTTCTTTTGAGTATATACTGAGGAGAGAAATTCCTGGGTCATATGGTAATTCTATGTTTAAAATTGTGAGGAACCTCCAGAGTGTTTCCCATCATGGCTACAACATATTGAATTCCCATTATCAATGTATAAAGGTTTTCATTTCTTTATATCTTTCCCAACACTTGTTATATTTGTTTGTTATTATTTTTTTTATTGTCACCACTTTAGTGGATACAAAGTGATATTTCATTGTGGTATTACTATGTATTTTGCTAACGATTAATGATGTTGAGGTTTTCATGTGCTTATTGGCCACTTGTATATCTTTGTTAGAGAAGAAAATAATAAAAATAAAAGCAGAGATCAATGAAATAGAACACAAAAAAAAGAGGAGAAAATCAACAAAACCATAAGTTGATTCTTTAAAAGATTAGCAGATTTTTAAAAAGTCTAAAATGTTGGAGCAAGAGAAAAGAGAGAGTCAAGATACAAATTACTAATACCAGAAGTGACATATTGAATTTCAGTACAGATCCTACATGTTTTGAATCACTTCTGTCAATAAATTACAAGATTTAGATAAGTTGTACAAAAATATTGAAAAAATTAATTCATTAACATAAATGCAAGAATAAAATTAACACTACATATTAATCTTAAGGAAATTACATTTGCACTCAAAACATTCTATAGAAAAAATGTCAAAGCTCTAATTGCTTCACTGGTGAATTCTGCTAAAATTTTATGAAAGACATCAATAATACATTTTTAGAAAATAGAAGAAAAATAGCTTTACAATGACATTATAAGAAACAAATATTATGACTAATTATTCTTCACAACAGACTGGCCAAAAGAAAATAAACAAAAGTAGTATGAATCAAAACTATTATTAAACAAGAAGTGTAATCTATTATTACAAAGTGGGATTTATATTAGAATTACAAGTTTGCTTTTACATTAACAAATATATTAATGTAATTTAATACTTAAATCATAAACAGAATAAAAGACTATGTGTAAGGTTTAACAAAAACTTTCCTTTCCCTTTATTCATGAAAATTTGGTCTTTGGTTGATTTCCTGCTTTTGTTTCCATAGAAACTAACGGCATGTTTTACTAGACAATGCTGCTTATGGAAAAGCTGACCCTGGATAGGTACATTGCTCCTGTAGTGGCAATTACAAATACAGTATTCTTCCCTTATTCCCAGTTTTGTTTCCACACCTTCAGTCACCCCAGTCAAACATGGTCCAAAAATACTAAGTGGAAAATGACCCCCCAAATTCCTAAGTTTTAAATTACATGTCATTCTGAGTAGTGTGATGAAATCTTGCACCATTCTGCTTCATCCTGACTAGGATGTGAATCTTCCTTTTCTCCAGTATCTCCACTCTGCGGGGATCTCCTGTCTGCCTGTTAATCACTTAGTAGCCATCTCGGTTAACAGATGGATTGTGGTGATATCACAGTACTTGTGTTCAAATCACTGTTATTTTACTTAACAATGGCCCCAAAGCGCAAGAGTAGTAATAATGGCAATTTGGATATACCAAAGAGAAGACGTAAAGTGCTTTCTTTAAGTGAAAAGTTGAAAGTTCTCGACTTTATAAGGAGAGAAAATCAAAGGTATGCTGTGATTGCTAGCATCTATTGAAAGAACAAATTTACCTGTGAAATTGTGAAGAAGGATAAAGAAGTTCAGGCTAGTTTAACTGTCTTAACTCGACACCATAAAATTACAACCACAGTACATGAAAGGTGCTTAATTTACATAGAAAAGGCATTACATTTGTGGGTGGAAGATACTAGCAGAAACGTGTTCCTTATTATGGCAATTGGGTTCAGCACTGTCCGTGGTTTCAGGCATCCACTTGGGGTCTTGGAATGCATTCCCTGTGAAGAAGTGGGCACTACCACAAACAGTGTGGCCCTTCTATCTTTCAGCTTTTTTAAATGAGATAACTTGTGAATGGGCAGGTTATATGGCACTGAAAACTATGGTTATGGAGCTATTACAGGGATTTAGTGAGGGAGTGCAGCTTCTAAGCTAGTGGAGCTCCTACATCAATAGGAATTTTTGATAGAAATCCACATTTCTAGTTGTGTATCTTCACTGCATTTTACCATGGGTCTTATTGCAGACACCAACTCGTTTTATGTAGATCTGTTTAATACAAGCAAAGAGTTTAATATATAACTCACTGAATCATGCAGTAGTTCTTACAATGTCAACATATTCACTTTTGATAATCAGTTATTTTATTGGCCAAATATTCTATAGTTTTAAACATATATCTTCATTGAGAATCAAACAATGCATTTTCTTGATGGTGGGATAAGAAAAATAGTGTTATATTTCAATAGACCAATGTAAGTGATTTATTGAAATATTATTCTTAAAAGTTAAGCAATACTAATTAACTAATTATCAATCAATTCTGCAATATAGGAGATTGCAAAGCAGGTTATAGTTTATAACGATCTTACATGGTTCTCTTAATCTAATTGTATTTTTTCTTTATCATTTTCTCTACTAAATACTGAAATTACAAGTTTGTTCTCTTAAATAAAAAAACGTTAATGTATTCCTCCTGCTAAGATCAAACTACATTTTTTTGGTGACTGGAGGGTACGTGTCCTGCTGAGGTAACATAAATTGCTACACTTCCCTAAGAGTGTTCAGTTCCAGTAACAATCTACCCTGCCAGGTCCCAGCAGGTGAAAATGACTCACTTCTAAATCTAGTGAATATCCAGACACATTTAACATCTTAAAGTGTAGTTTTACTAGATGATTTTTAAGATATATGATATTTGACAAAATTATTTTATGGATTGTTATGCCAAAAAGAGCCACTCAAATCTGCAGATTATAAGCACTTATTGATTAATTACTCACACTTGTCAAGGTTTTATAAGGTTATGACAATTTAATAAAATTCACAGACAGTCCAGGCACGGTGGCTCATGCCTGTAATCCCAACACTTTGGTAGGCCAAGGCGGGCGGATCAGGAAGTCAGGAGTTTGAGACCAGTCTGGCTAACATGGTGAAACCCCATCTCTACTAAAAATACCAAAAAAAAGTAGCTGGGCGTGGTAGCAGGTGCCTGTTATCCCAGCTACTGGGGAGGCTGAGGCAGGATAATCACTTGAACCCGGGAGTGCGGAGGTTGTAGTGAGCCAAGATCGCGCCACTGCACTCCAGCCTGGCAACAAGAGCGAGACTCCGTTTCAAAAAAAAAAAAAAAAAAAAAAATTACAGGAAGAAACAAATTTTTCCTCTTTCGGAAAATACACATTTTTATGTCCAGTCTCCAGAACAATATTAGGTGAATGTAGGCTATGATGATTTGAACTTTGATCTTTTACACTTGCTGTGACACTAGAGTTGATATTTTGACACTGAAACATAAAATAACTACATCTTGCTGGGAAAAGGTCAGGAAAAGTGGTAATTCATAACAGTATAATATTAATGAAAATCAGATCAACTCCTGATTTCTGTAAGGAAGGATGTTATAGAAGCTGGGAGGTGTAAAATGCCTAAATTATCTTCACCTCTTCTCATTTCTCACCCTCTGCATCCTTATCCCCCAGGATATTCTGGAAATCTCCAAGGCCACGAGAAAAAGGCAAAATATTTTTCAAGTGCTTAAAGGAAAATACTGTTAACCCAGAATCCGATTCCAGCACAAATATTTTTCAGGCATAAAGAGGAAGTCATGACTTTTCAGATGGTGAAAAACATACAGAACTTGTCCCCAATAGGTATACCCCAAAAGAATGGCAGAAGGAAGTTCCCTAACCGTCATGATCTATGGCTAGGCAGTATTCTCAGAACTGACACGGAAAGCATAATCCATAGAAGGAAAAAATAATAACATACAGAACTTCATTCAAATGTTTAAAAGTTCTCCTGCTGAAATTCTCAGTGTTTTTTACCCACAAATAAGGCCTGTCTCTCTCTCTCTGCTTTGAAAATATTTTTCTTGGTTTTAGTTTTAGAAGTTTGAAGATGATGTGTCTTGCTGTGAATGTATTTAAGTTTATCCTGTTTGGTGTTCACTCAGGTTTACATCTTTTGCCAAATTTGGGAAGGTTCCAGCCATTATTTTTTCAAGTACTTTCTCAGCCAGCTTTTCTTTTTTCTCTCCTTGCAACAGTTTGATAACATGAATGTTAGAAATTTTATTACAATCTTCTCTGTTTCTGAGGCTCCATTCCTTGCTTTTTAGTCTATTTTTTCTGTTATTCAGATTGAGTAATTTCAATTATTCTATGTTTCAGTTCACTTTTTCATTTTATGCCCCCTCCATTCTATTGTTACACACATATATGGAAGTTTTATTTCAATTATTGTATTTTTAAGTTCTAAAACTTCTATTTTTTTGTTTCTTTCCTGAGACGTTTCATTTTTTTACATTTGTATAAAGCATATTTATAACTGCTCCTTAAACTATTTTAATAATGGCTGCTTGAAAGTCTTTAATAATTCTAACATCTATATCATCCTGGTATTGTCGTCTGTGGATTATCTTTTCTCATTCAAGTTGAGATCTTCCTGTCTCTTGGTATGATGCATGATTTTCCATGGAAACCTATGGAAACAAGCTGGGATCTTCAATCTCTGCTATATCAAACATTGCCAGAACCCTTAGGGCCAACCTGAAGAACAAACCCCTCTCAACATTATATTAGTTTATCCAAGTTATTGAATGCAATTGTACTTTATTCATTCATGTCAATGTACAGTATTTCATTTCTATTGAGAGAGTACACTTATTATATACACTTTTAAATATATACATTGATAGATTATACTTTATTTCTGCATATAGAGATAAACTTTATGTTGAAGGCATTTTATATATTTTTTAAATCTTGAAGCTTATGAATAGCTCTTCAGTGATAATCCTTGATATATCTTTCGGTGAATATATGTCCTTATTTTAGTTCACTAGCTATGTAAGAGTGGAATTGTTCAGTCATAAAGTGTACATATACTCAGCTTTGACGATACTTCCAAACAGTTTTCTGATATGGTTGTACTAATTTATATTCCCATTAGCAGTGTATGAGAGTTTCAGTTGTTCCATAGTCTTGACAGACCTTGGATCACTGTTTTCTTTTTAGCATCATTGGTGATTGTGACATTGTACTGTGGTTTTAATTTGCATTTCTTAGATGGAAAATATAGTGCTTCATGTGTTTATTGTACATCTGAATATCCCCCTAAGTGAAATGTCTGTTCAAAACTTTTGCCCACTTTATGTAGAATTGTCTTTTTCTTTATTATTAATATATTGGAGTTCTTTATATACCCTGAATATTCATGTGTTTTGGGATCTATATCTATACTGACATAGATATCGATCTATATCTAAATAATTATCTTCTATGTCTCTATAGGCTATCTTTTCAATTAATGTTGTCTTTTGATTTGAAGTTCTTATTTATAAATAAGTGTGATTCAGCAATATTTTCTTTGTGATTAGTGCATTTTTTCCTCCTTTAAGAAATGTTAACTCCTTTAAGGTCATAAAAATATTCTTCTCTGTATATTTCTAAAGGTTTCATTGTTTATATCTATACTTTATATTTATATAAACATAAGTCTGTATATTTATATCTATAAAAAAGTGGAATTGATTATTGTAAAAGGCATGAAGTAGAGACAACAGGTATTTTTAAATCTAATAGATTAAGAATTACTTATTTCCAAGACCATTTTTTTTCCACCACTACACTGCAGTATTACATTTTTTTCATTAGCAGGTGAATTACTTCTATTCCTGGATTCTGTCCTTGTTTCAATTTCACATTGCCTCATTTACTATCACTTTATAATAGATCTTAATATGTACACATTTATAAATTTATATATTCTATAAATTTGCTATCAAGTTATAGATAAATTTAGTTTAAAGAAAATGTTAACAGAATAGTTATAACTGCTAATTTCATATTATTTATACCTGTAGCAGTCAAAAGCATGGGATCTGAACTCACATTGCCTCACTATATCTTAATTTCCTAATCCATCAAATTAAGTATAATATTAGGACCTATCTCAAGGCCATTCTAAGTTTTAAATTAATTAACAAATATTAATTATTTATAGAATGCTCAGTACATAGTACACAGTTGAGGTTTGTTAATATTAATAATTCTCAGCATAAATATATGCATATGTGTACACACATAAATATACATACATATACACATATACATATACATGAAAGTACAAGAAATTCTAGAAGTTTGTTAGGACTTATTTACAGAACAAAATAATTTCATTTGAGCGCAATCAACACACACTGTTTGCAGTTGAATCAATGATATTTACATACTAACTTAGATGTACTTATTCATTTGGTTATACCACTCAGTCTTAGAAGTTCTTTCAGAAAATGAAGGTATATTTTTCTAATATGAACATTATCATTTTAAGTTGGAGCCTTCAGTAATTGAGAGTTTTATGGTTTATCTGTTTATTAAAAACACTATGGTATAAATAAGTCAAGCTGCACCAAGAATATAGGCTATATGGTGGCCAGAAAGCTGTATACAGCTTTAACAAATAATTTTTAAAATATGATATAAATTATACTTAAACATGATATCATCTGTATCATAGATCAATTGAATTAATTATATACTATATTCTCTTTTCAGTTCAGATGATATAAATATGCAAGATTCCTAAACTCAATGTGATTCCCTCTAAAAACAGCAAAAGTCTTCAAAAATATCATAGAAGCCACAATCTTTTTTTAATCTTCTTAAACATCCAATTGTTAATTGCAAAATAGAGCATCAACTTGCTCATCTTTTATGAGAGAACATTGGCAAGTTTGAATAAATAATAATTTTAAATTATCTATTAAAAAAATCCATCTTTATTCTTTCAATTTTTTAATTTTAATTGAAAGACAGCCTTGTATGTTTTAATCATGTACACATGGTGTTTTGAAGTATCTATAATATTGTGGAATGCTGAAATCTAGCTAAAAAACAAATGCATTTTTGTGATTTGATAACACACAACTTCACACTCTTTAATCTTTTTAAGAATAGAATGTATCATAATTATAGTCGCCTTTTGTGCAATAGATTTCTTGAAATATATTCCTTCTGTGTAATTGTAGTTATGTATCTTTTGAACAAAAAGGATATTTTTCATACTTAATAAAAATTTTGTTTTTATTTTTTAATTATTAAATTTCTATATAAAATAAAATTCTTCATGTGATTTTGAAATTTTTCTTATATCTAAGAGAGTTGAACAGGTCTAATTATAATAGTATTTGGGGACAAATTTACATTTGTAAATATAAATTAGCTATTTATTTGTTTCTGGATAAGTCCACAAACATATCCAAATATTTTTTGCAGATAAAGCTGATGATACCACATAAATATCAACTTTTTCTGCAGAGTAAAGTTTATATTAATCATTAAAAATTTTATAAGAGTTTGCGATCTTATACAATCACTTATTACAATCTTATATAATATTTGATAAGAGTTTTGCAATCTCATATGATCTTATATAAGATCATCATTTTGATCAATGATGAACTGTACATTCATCTTATAAGATTATAACGAAGGGGCTGTGCCTGATGGTGCACACCTGTAATCCCAGCACTTTGAGAAGCTGAGGTGGGCAGATTGCTTTAGCTCAGGAGTTTGAGATTAGCCTGGGCAACATGGCGTAACTCCATCTTTACAAAAAATACAAAAGTTAACTGAGCGTGTGGGTGTACACCTGTAGTCCCAGCTACTCTGGGAGCTAAGGTGGGAGGATTGTTTGAGCCCAGGGAGTCAAGGCTGCAGTGAACCCAGTGCCACTGCACTTCAGCCTGGGTGATGGAGTGAGACTCCGTTTAAAAAAAAAAAAAAGGTAATGGAACTGTTACCGCCCCTAAAGACCTTCCAGTGGGACAAGATGTGGAGTTGGAAGACCGTGGTATTGATAATCCTGATCCTGTGTGTAGGCCTAGCCTCAGGTGTGTGCTTGTATCTTAGTTTGCAATTAAAATTTTAAAAAGTAAAAAATTTTTAAAAAGAAAAATGTATATAGACAAATGATAGAAAGAAAATGTTTTTGTATAGTTGTACAATGTGTTTTGTTTTTGTTTCTTCTTTTTTTTTTTTTTTTTTTTTTTTTGAGACAAAGTATCACTCTGTCACCTAGGCTGGAGTGCAGTGGCATGATCACAGCTCCCTGCAACCTCCACCTCCCGGGTAAGCAATTCGCATGCCTCAGCCTCCCAAGTAGCTAGGATTACAGGCATCCACCATCACATCCAGCTAATTTTTGTATTTTTAGTAGAGACAGGGTTTCACCATGTTGGCCAGGCTGGTCTCAAACTCCTGACCTCAGGTGATCCACCTGCCTGGCCTCCCAAAGTGCTGGTATTACAGGCATGAGCCACTGCATGCAACCGTGTTTTGGTTTTAAGCCAAGTATTATTACAAAAGAGTAAAGGAGTATAAAAAACATAAGTTTATAAGATAAAAAGTTATGTAAGCTAAGATTAATTTATTATTAAGAAAAGAAATTTTTTAAAAATTAAGTGTAGTGTAGCTTAAACGTACAGTTTTATAAAGTAATGCACAGTACTGTCCTAGGCCTTCACATTTAGTCACCACTCACTCATTGGCCCAGAGCAACTTCCAGTCCTACAGACTCCATTCATGATAAGTTCCCTATACCAGGGTACCATTTTTCATCTTTTATACTTTATTTTTACTGTACCTTTTCTATATTTAAATATACATATACTTATCATTGTGTTACAATTGCCTACAGTATTCAGTAGAGTAACATACTGTATAGCTTTGTAGCCTAGAAGCAATGGGTTTTACCACGAATCCTAGGAGCGTGGCAGGCTCTACCATCTGGGGTTTAATTATGCATTTGTCAGATCATATCCCTATTATTAAGTGATGCATGATGATAAATCCTAATTCTGAAAAGAGTCAGGCATACTTAGGTACTTTTTTATTATCTCCCTGCACCTTGCCTAGCAGATTTAGCCTCAGGCCCTTGGCCAAATACTGACCATCCTGAATGATTTATGGCTTCAACTACTGATGAGACATACTCCCAGGGATTTCTGATCTAGATGTACATAAATTTATGACTTAACTACTTTGATGTAGGTGATTGACAAACAGACACTTGTACAGATCAAGGAGCTAAATTAGTTTATAAATTTAAACCAGCCATGTACAGAAATACAGGCATAAATAAATGATGCATAGAATCTTTGAGACTATCTCCTTATCCTCAGAGTACAACTATATTGGATTTATATTCTAGCCTACTAATGATAGAAGTTGGAAAGTTGATGAAAACGTCCACTTTTCTTACAAACGAGGTTATATTTTCTCTTCCTTACATTTCTACGAATCTATTACTTGCAAGCTATCTTTCTATATGCTCTCAAATAACTTATACTATAACTTCTATCTATGACACTTTGGTACTAAAAACTGCTAAGATATTATATGTGCTATGCAAATATATAACATAAATATTATGATTTGCAAAGGTCAAGAGTGTTGTATAAAATCTTATTTAGTTGAATTCAGTGTAGACCCCCCAAATGATTAATCGTATGTGAAAAAATATAATTTTTAACTAAGATAATGCCAAACAAAAATGATATACAGGATTAGAGAAAATATTTCAAGAATCTGCTCTTGAAAGCCATTGTAAGCTGTCAAATAACCACTAAAGAATATTTAGCTCCCTACAAGAGACAGACTTCTGGCTAAAGACAGCTACATATTCAAAGTAAAATGGTGGAAAAAGATATATCATGCAAATGTAAAACAAAAGCAACTAGGAGTAGCCATCCTCATATCAGAAAAATACTTTTTCTTTTTTTTTGAGACGGAGTCTCAGTCTGTGCCCAGGCTGGAGTGCAGTGGCACGATTTCAACTCACTGCAACCTCCACCTCCCTGGTTCAAGCTATTCCCCTGCTTCAGCCTCCTGAGTAGCTGGGATTACAGGCACACACCACCACAGCCCAGCTAATTTTTGGTATTTTTAGTGGACACGGAGTTTCACCACATTGGCTACACTGGTCTTGAACTCCTGACCTCAGGCAATCTGCCCGCCTCGGCCTTCCAAAGTGCTGGGATTACAAACGTGAGACACTGCACCCAGCCCCAGATAAAATACTTTAAACCAAGAACAGTAAAAGAAAACAAAGAAGGGCAACGTTCAATACAAGAAGATGTATGTATCCTAAATATATATGCACCCAACAATGGAGCACACATATTGATAAAACAAATGCTACTAGACCTAAGAAAACATATGGATAGCAATAGGAAAATGGTGGGGGAGGAGCAACTTCAACACCTCACTGACATCACTAGAGAGATCATTGAGACAGAAAATTTATAAGGAAACTCTGGACTTAAACTGTACTATAGATCAAATGAACCTAATAGACATTTACATAACACTGTATACAATAAGTGCAAAACACATTCTTCTCACCTCTGCATGGAGCACTATCCGAAATTTAGCATATGCTGAGTCATAAAGCAAGTATAAATAAATGCCAAAAGATCAAAATCACATCAAGTATCTTCTTGGACCACAACTGAATAAAATTTAAAATGGAAACTAAGAGGATCTCTCAAAACTACATAAGTACATGGAAGGTAAACACATTGGTCCTGCATGACTTTTGGGTAAACAATGAAATTAAAACAGAAATCAAAAAAATTGTTGAAATGAATAAAAATAGAGACAAAACATACCAAAAGCTCTGAAATATGGCAATGACAGTGCTAAGAGGAAAGTGTATAACAATGAATGTCCACATCAAAAAATAGAAAGATCTCAAAGTATTAACCTAATATCAAATCTCAAGTAACTAGAAAAACAAAAACAATTCCAACCCTAAGGTAAGGAAAGAAATACAAAGATCAGCATAGAACTAAATGACATGGAGACCAAAAAAAGATACATGAATTAATTAAACAAAATACTGGTTTTTTAAAAGGTTAAACAAAATTGGCAGACCACTGGCTAGACTAACCAAGAAACAATGAGAGAAGAGTCAAATAAGTGCGATCAAAAATGAGAAAGAGAGGCATTTAAACTGATACTATAGAAAAACAAAAGATCATCAGCTCTAAGCACACAAACTAGAAAACCTAGAGGATGGGACTGTTTGTTTTTTTCTTGTAAATTTGTTGGAATTCTTTGTAGATTCTAGATATTAGCCCTTTGTAAGATGAGTAGATTGCAAAAATTTTCTCCCATTCTGTAGGTTGCCTGTTCACTCTGATAGTGGTTTCTTTTGCTGTGCAGAAGCTCTTTAGTTTAATGAGATCCCATTTGTCAATTTTGGCTTTTGTTGCCATTGCTTTTGGTGTTTTAGACATGAAGTCCTTGCCCATGCCTATGTCTTGAATGGTATTGACTAGGTTTTCTTCTAGGCTTTTTATGGTTTTAGGTCTAACATTTAAGTCTTTAACCCATCTTGAATTAATTTTTGTATAAGGTGTAAGGAAGGGATCCAATTTCAGCTTTCTACATATGGCTAGCCAGTTTTCCCAGCACCATTTGTTAAATAGGGAATCCTTTCCCCATTTCTTGTTTTTGTCAGGTTTGTCAAAGATCAGATAGCTGTAGATGTGTGGTATTATTTCTGAAGGCTCTGTTCTGTTCCATTGGTCTATATCTCTGTTTTGGTACCAGTACCGTGCTGTTTTGGTTACTGTAGCCTTGTAGTATAGTTTGAAGTCAGGTAGCATGATGCCTCCAGCTTTGTTCTTTTGGCTTAGGATTGACTTGGCAAACCATCATTCTGAGCAAACTATGGCAAGGACAAAAAACCAAACATCGTATGTTCTCACTCATAGGTGGGAATTGAACAATGAGAATACTTGGACACAGGAAGGCGGACATCACACACTGGGGCCTGTTGTGGGGTGGGGGGAGGGGGGAGGGATAGCATTAGGAGATATACCTAATGTAAATGACGAGTTAATGGGTGCAGCACACCAACATGGCACATGTATACATGTATAACAAACCTGCATGTTGTGCACATGTACCCTAGAACTTAAAGTATAATAATAGAAAATAAATAAATAAATAAATAAATAAATAGAAAGAAAACCTAGAGGAGATGGATGAATTCCTTTAAACATACAACCAATCCCCAAGATTGAACCAGGTAGAAACAGAAACCCTTAACAGACTAACAATGCGTAATGAAATCGAGTCAGTAATAAAAAATCTTCCAAGGTGGGGAAACGAACCAGCCAAGACCAGACCTGAATTTTAACAGACATATAAATAAGAGCTGGTAACAATCCCACTGACACTGTTCCAAAAAATCAAGAAGTGATTCTTCCCCTAACTCATTCTATGAAACCACTATGACCCTGATACCGAAAATCAGTCAAGCATACTACCAAAAAAAAAAAAAAAAAAAAGAGAAGGAAAACTACAAGCCAATATCCCTGAGGAACATAGATGCAAAAATCCTCAACAAAACACTAGCAAGCTGAATCTAACAGCAAATCAAAAAGATAATTCATCACTTTCAAGTTGGCTTTATTCCAGGAATGCAAGAATAGTCCAATATTTACAAATCAATAAATGTGGTGCATCTCATAAATAGAACTTAAAAAGCATAAGATCACCTCAATAGACATAGACATAGGCAAGGCTTTCAATAAAATCTGACTTTACTTCATCATTAAAAACTCTCAGCAAAGTAGGCATTGAAAGAACATACCTCAAAATAATAAGAGCCATCTATGAAAAACCCACAGTCAACATTATACTGAATGGTGAATAGTTGAAAGCATTTACCGTAAGAACTGGAACAAGACAAGTATGTCCATTCTCACCAGTTCTACTCAACGTAGTGTGGGAAGTACTAGCCAGGACAATCAGGCAAGAGAAAGAAATAAAAGGCATTCAAGTCAATGAGGAAGTCAAATTGTCTTTGTTTGGTGATTACATGAATGTATACCTAGAAAACCCCAGATTCTCCTCCAAAAGGCTCCTAGATTTAATAAACAAATTAAATAAAGCTTCATGATACAAAGTCAGTGTACAAACATCAGTAGCATTTTTATACACCAATGACATTCAAGATGAGAAACAAATAAATAACCCAGTTCTATTTACAATAGTCACAAGAAAGATAAAATACCTAGGAATACATTTAACCAAGGAGGTGAAAGATCTCTACAAGGAGAAACTATAAAACACTTGTGAAAGAAATCATAGATGACACAAGCAAATAGCAAAATATCCCATGCTCATGGAACAGAAGAATCAATATTATTAAAATGGTCATACTGCTCAAAACAATCTATACATTCAATGCAATCCCTATCAAATTATCAACATCATTTTTCATAGAATTAGAAAAAACAACACTAAAGTTTATATGGAACCAAAAAAGACCCCAAAGATCCAAAGCAATTCTAAATAAAAAGAACAAATCTAGGAGCATCACACTGCCTGACTTCAAATTATGCTATAAGGCTAGAGTAACTGAAACAGCATGGTCCTGTTACAAAAAATAGGCACATAGATCAACGGAACAGAATAGAGAACCTGGATATAAAACCACATATCTACAACCAGCTAATCTTCAACAAAGTTGACAAAAATAAACAATGGGGAAAAGACATCCTATTCAATAAATAGTGCTTGGAAAATTAGCTAGCCATATGCAGAAGAATGAAGCTGGACCTCTATCTCTCACAATATACAAAAATTTATGTTGACATAAGACCTGCACATAAACTTCTGTACAACAACAGAAATAATTAACAGAATAAACAGCCTAAAGAATGGGAGAAAATATTTGCAAATTATGACTCTGACAAAAGACTAATATCCGGAATCTTAAAAGCAACACAAACAACTCAACAAGAAAAAAACAAACAACTTAACTAAAAGCTGAGCAAAGGACATGAACAGACACTTCTCAAAAGAAGAAATACAAACAACCAACAAACACATGAAAAGAGTGTTCAACATCACTAATCATCAGAGAAATGCAAATTAAAGCCACAATGATATATCATTTTATACTATCAATAAAGGCTATTAGTAAAACACCAAAAACAACAGATATTGATGCTGATATGGAGAAAAGGAAACATACACTGTTGCTGGGAATGTAAATTAATTTAACCTCTATGGAAAATAGTATGGAGATTTCTCAAAGAACTAAAGACAAAACTACCATAACACAGCAATCCCACTATTAACCATTTATCCAACGGAAAATAAATTGTTATATCAAAAGGGCAGCTGAACTTGCATGTTCATCATGACACTATTCACAATAGTAAAGCTGACCATCCTAAGTGTCCATCAGTGGTTGACTGGATAAAGAAAATGTGGTACATATCCACCATGGAATAGTATGCAGATATAAAATCGAAGTAAATCATGTCCTTTGCAGCAACGGAGGTGGAGCTAGAGGTCATCATCCTAAGTGAACAAACTCAGAAAACCAAATACTACATGTTCTCACTTATAAGTTGGAGCTAAACGATGGGTAAATATGGTCATAAATAAGAAAATAGTAGACATTAGGGACTCCAAAAGCAGGGAGAAGTTGAAAAACTAACAAGTACAGGTTCATTATTTGGATATTGGATACACTAGAATCCTAATACCCACCAGTATGCTATATACTCATGTAACAAAAAAGCACATGTACCTTCTGAATTAAAATAAAATAACATAAAACAAAACAAAACTTTACAGTTTAAAAAAAAAAAACCTGTTGCAGCCGGGCGCAGTGGCTCACACCTGTAATCTCAGCACTTTGGGAGGCCGAGGCAGGTGGATCACAAGGTCAGGAGTTCAAGACCAGCCTCACCAACATGGTGAAACCCCGTCTGTACTAAAAATACAAAAATTAGCCAGGCTTGGTGGCACACGCCCATAATCCCAGCTACTCAGGAGGCTGAGGCAGCAGAATCACTTGAACCCAGGAGGCAGAGGTTGCAGTGAGCCAAGATGGCGCCGCGGCACTCCAGCCTGGGCGACAGAGCAAGACCCCGTCTCAAACAAACAAACAAAAAAACCTGTTGCTAAATTAGCAGTCTGATTCAGAAAATATTTACTTATTTTACTTCAAAATTGACCCCAAGTTTTGTACTCATATCCATTAATATATTATCCAGTTTTTTATGCAGTCATTATTTTACTCTGAGGCAATAAACATTTCTATTTTTCTTTGGAGTGCCAATTTCATCAAAGTTGCAATTTCATGTATAAAAGCAATGTTTAATATACCTAAATTACTTGTTTCAAACATAATTTATTGAGGAAACAAACATATTTCCAGCTCTTTTCTCAATGGTCACTTCCACTAGAAAGGATAAAAAATAAATAAAACATCCACGTATAATTATGGTTTTGTAGTTAAGGACAACCCTGTGACATCATTTTGGTCAAAAAAGGATTTACAGAATTATAACGGGAGGGTATAGAATGTCTCGATGCTTTTAGAGTAAGGGGGCATTCACAGCGGCTGCCATTTCTCCATTCTCCTTCCCAAGCTTCCCACCTTTATAATGGTCATGATGTTTGGAACTATCCCAAGTGTCTCACAGGAACGAGCTGACAAGCATAATGGAATGATTTCCAGAATGGCTCTGTGAAGGGCTTGGCAATTCTCTTCCCAGTAAAACAACCAGTTAACTGGTAAAATATATAAGAAACATCCACTTAACTTAAGGTCTCTGAAAATTGATCTAATTGCATGTAGCAAATGGAGATACAGTTATTCAAAAACACCTGCTAACTTTCTGTAAGCACAGCAAGAATCTGTAGCATTTGAACCACAATCTGCTTCAACTAACTTCCCATGCGTGCTGTAAGGAGTCTCTACCCTGACAGTACAACCAAGAAAGAAGGCTCCAGTTTCCCGCTGGTGGTAGCCTGTACAGTATTTCGCTCAAGTAGGAGCATGGCACTGGTAACTATTATCTCCCACACCCCAGCTCTCTGTCTTAATCTTAGAAGTCTTAATCTAAGAAGGCATAGCAAGAGGATTAGGGTTCCCTTCCCTCACCCAGCTGACACACATAGGGCAGAACCTCTATCTAGACGTGTTAGCCTGATAATACTAGGGCCCATATCTTTCCTGCCACAGCTAACTGGTATGACAGAAGTTCATACTAGGAAAGAATGATGGGAAGACCAGGGGTTATCAACCCTCTCCTCCACTCCCATGCCCACTCTTGGAACAATGGTGTCACTCTTGAAAAGAAAAATGTAAGAATCAAAGCACCTGAAAAATTTAAGCTACAGAGAGGAAAAAAGAAAACCAGGTGCCAGAAGCTACCTTAAAGAGAGCTCAGATCTTAGATTTAGTGAACAAAAACTTCAAAACAGCTATTATAAATTTTTTCAAAGGACTACCAGGAACTATATCTAAAGAATTAAAGTATAATGACAAGTTTTTATCAACTAGAGAATATCAACACATAAATAGAAATGATAAAGAAGAATCAAATGGAAGTTTAAAGTTGACAAGTACAATAATAAAAAATAAAAAATTACTGAAGGGCTCATCAGTGGATTTGAGTTGACTGAAGTAAGAACAAATGAGCTTGATAAAATTAATAGCTAATTAATGATCAGAAAAACAGATAAGAATGAAGAAAAAGTTAACAGAACCACAGATAAATGTGGGACAACTTCAGCAGGCCAAAATATGCATAATAGGAATACCAGAAGAAGGGAGAGAGAAAGGAACAAAATACCATTACAAAATAGTGGCAGAGACTGCAAGTTTCATGAAAAAACACAAATACTCTACATATTTACAAAAATAAACAATCCCTAAGTAGGATACATACAGAAACATCCCCTCCAAGAAACATCATAGTCAAAAGGTTAAAAGCCAAATATAAAAAGAAAACTGTGAAAGCAGCAAGAGAATAAAAACTCAGGCCGGGCACAGTGGCTCAGGCCTGTAATCCCAGCACTTTGCGAGGCCGAGGCGGATGGATCACCTGAGGTCAGGAGTTCGAGACCAGCCTGGCCAACGTGATGGAACCCTGTCTCTACTAAAAAATACAAAAAAAAAATAGCTGGAGTCACGGCTGGCTCCTGTAATCACAGCTACTTGGGAGGCTGAGGCAGGAAAATCGCTTGAACCCAGGAGGCGGAGGTTGCAGTGAGCCGAGATCTCACCATTGCACGCCAGTCAGGGCAACAAGAGCAAAACTCCACCCACCGCCCCACCCAAAAATGAAAGAAAGAAACAACAGATGTAAGAGGTTCTGAGATGGCATATTAAAAATCCTGAAGACAAAATGGTAGTCAACCAAAAATCTTATTCCCAAGTGTATATATTATTCAAAAATGAAGAAGAAATGAAGATGTTCCAAAACAAGAAAAACAGAAAATTGTTCCTAACACACCTGCCTTAACAACATACTAAAGGAAGTTCTTCGATGTGAATATGACAACAGACAGTAATAGAACTATACACACTCCTACACACAAAATAGCGTCAGTAAAGGTAATTGTAGATAATGATAAAAGATAAAATAACTATATGATAAATGGTCTTTTTTTTCTTCACTTATTTACAAGGCACAGAGGTTGAATTCGTCATTTTTAAGTTCACCACAAAGAAAAGCCCAATTCCAATGGCTTCACTGATGAATTCTACCAGACATTTAAAGAAAACTTAAGGTTAATGCCTCATAAACTTTCAAAAAGTTGAAAATAGAGAACACGTTCAAACTTAATTCTATGAAACTAGAATTCCTTGATATTAGAACAAGAAAAAAACATCACAAGAAAAACTGCAGACCAATGCCTCTTATTAAAATAAACATGAAAATTCTCAACTATTAATTACCTGAAACCAGTTACATGCAAAACAGATTACACACCTTCAACAAGTAAGATGTAGCTCAGAAATGAAAGATAGGTGTAACATGTGAAAATAAATCAATGCAATATGCCATATTGATAGAATAAAGGACTAAAACCACACTAGTTAATCTGAAGAGACCCAGAAAAACCATCAAACAAAATCCAACATCCATTCATAATAGAAACACTAGACAAACTAGAAGTAAAAGTGACCTTCCTCAATCTGACACATGGCATGTATGAAACACCCAGAGCTAATATCATAATAAATGAAGAAAAACAATACTTTTGCTCTAAAATAAGAAAAAGGATAATGATGTTTGCTCTCACTGCTTCTGTTCCACTGCATACTACATGTTCTAGCCAGAAAAGTTAAGCTGGAAAAAAAAAGTCCAGATTAGAAAGGAAGAAGTAAAACAATGTCTATTTACAGATGACATAGTATTTTATATCTACAACCCCCCAAATTTATTAAAATACTAAAAAATGGATTCACGGAGATTAAATGATACAAATTCCACATACAAAAATTAATCATCTTTCTATACATTAGCAATGAATAAAGTAAAAAGGAAGTTAAGAAATGATTTTATTTATAATAGCATCAAAAGGACAATAAAATACATGGAAACACATTTATCAAAATAAGTGCAGTATTTGTAAACTGAAAACAACAAAATATTGGGTTGAAAGAAATTAAGTTCTAAATTATTCATATAGCAATGAGTTAAGATTATTAAAGTGACAATACTCCCTCAAATTTTATACATATACCATGAAATTCAAAATTCCAGCTAGATTTTTTGGAGAAGTTAACAAGCTCTTCCTAAAATTCACATGGAAGTCAAAGAACCAGAATAATTAGTTAAAACAACGTTGAAATAGAAAAAGTTGGAGGAGTCACAGTTCTCTCTTTCAAAAGCTACAAGAAAGGTATGTGCTGGAATAAGACAGTATGGTGCTGGAATAAGAATAAACTTATGGATAAATGTATTAAAACTAAGAGTTGAGAAGTTAACCTGAATATCTATGATCAATTGATCTTTGGCAAAGAGTTCTTAGCCATGACACCAAAAGCAAGATACATAACTTTTCCTCTGGAAAAGATCCTGTTAAGAAGATGCAAAAACAATTGACAGACTGGGAGAAAATATTTGCAAACGTGTTATCTGACAGAAATCTAGTATCTAAAATATATAAAGAACACAACAGAAAAATACAATCTACTCTAATCCAAAAATGGACAAAGTCATCAATATTTATTTCACCAAGAATACCTGCTGCCAAATAAGCAAATGAAAAGATGTTCAACATCACCAGTCATTAGCAAAGTGCAAATTAACACCATGATGAGATGTCACTTTGTGCATATTAAAAGAGCAAGGCAAAAATATTATATATAGTATTGACAATACAAAAATGCTGACCAGGATTTGTAGAAACAAGTGTTCTCAATCATTGGTGGTAGAAATTTAGAATTGTACAGACACTCTGTAAAATAATTTTTCAGTTTCTTAATTGAAAACCTAAGTAATCATACATTTAGTAGATAATCCAGCAATCGCCTTACTGGGTATTCATCCCAGAGAAAAAAAAAGTTATGTGCATGCAGAAATATGTACATGATATCTCACATATCATGTATGTATTTATCTAAAATAGCCCCAAACTGGAAACAAGTAAAATGTTTCTCAATAGGTGAATGATGAGATATACTTCTATGCTTATATGGAATACTACTCACCACTCAATAGAATTAACTATGAATACATACAACTTGTATGGATCTCAAGGGCATTATGCCGAATGAAAAAAGTTTATCTCAAAATGTTGCATACTATGTGATACCACTTATATAACATTCTTAATACGACACAATCATAGGACTGGAGAAAAGATTAAAGATTCCCCAGGGTAAGCAATGGCAAACAGGGTTGGGGGAGGGCTGCGACTAAATAGGTTGCACAAAGGTGATCTTTGTGAAGGCGAAATAGTTCTGTATCTAGATTGCAGTGGTGGTTACACAAATATGAGCATGAGATAAAATGACATAGAGTTATATTTACACATTGAGCCAATATTAATTTCCTGTTTTGATGATGTATTAGAATTATGCAAGATCTATTGAGGGAAGCTGGGTAAAGGGTGCAGGTCTTTTCTGGAATATCTGTCCAACTTTCTGTGGTTATATAATTACTTCAAAATAAAAATTTAACAAGAGAAAGAAATTCACAACACAGTTTTATCTTAAAAACATAATACTAGTGAAATACATCAGTCAAAAATACTATTTATTGTATGATAACATTTATAAGAAAAGGCAAAAATAGGCAACTATAGAGAGAGAGAGTCTGCAAGTGGTTGCCAGGGACTGGAGGTGAGGTGGGGCGGGGCAGTGGTGAAGAAATGGTAGTAGGTACAAATATTTTTTTTTGGAGTGATAAAAATGCTCAAAAATTATACTATGATTATATTTGCACAACTCTCTGAATATACTACACCCCATTGAATTGTGTACTTTAAACAGATGAACTTTATAGTGTGTACACTATAGCTCCATACGACCAAAAAAAATGAAGAATATCTGAAAGTCCCTGAGGTTTACTGAAGCCCTAGCCTTGGCCTTGAGCTGAGAAACTGGCATCATCAGGATCCACTGAAACCAGATGGTTCTGCAACTTGTTGTGTTTCATAAGCACTATATACTTTGAAAATATAGATAAAGCTCTAATTAATTATTTTTAACCATTGCATGGCATTCCATTGTATGAATACACAAGGTTTATGTATTCTTATTTCTATATATGAGTAATTTGTGTATTTCTCCTTATACTCATAAAGGGGAATTTTATATTGAAGAGAACAATTTTTGTGTTATGACATGAGCCTATCTTAAACCTTTTAGATGAAGGCATATTTTTCTAGGAAGCAATGGACCAATTACTCTCCTACTGACATACTATGTCATCCATGTTTTTCAGGCTGTTTCCTATACTTGTTATTGTCAGACTTTATTTTTTTAGTGAATTGCTTTTAAATTGCACATCATTGTGATGCTACTTTGCATTTTCCTAATTTCTAGTAAAATAGAGTAGGTTTTTAAATGCTTATTCATTTTACATTTACAAATCAGAAAAAAATCATTATATGATTTACCCATTTTCTGTTATTTTAATTGCAGCATTTTTCTTTTATATTTGTATAGTAATTGTAGGAATCTTTATTACAAATATCCTTTCCCAGCTTCTGACATGCCTATTTTTGTTGTTTGTGAAGTCTTTTTTAGAGTCCTAAAGTCTCTGTTCTAATGGAGGAGAAATAATGATTGTCTTTAAAATTGGTGTGCATTTTATATAATTGTTAATATTTTATTTTCATACTTTGATTTTTCTTAAACCAAAACATCTTTCTATGTTTTAGGTAAGGATATATTTTTTCCATAGAGATAATCAATAGCCCCAGTATAATTAATTAAACACTCCATTCTTTATGGATTCATACTACCACTCTAAGATGCTGACTCCAGAGATGTTTGGGATTTATTTTACTAGATATGTGAGTGCACTATCTTGCTGTCATTACCATTTTGTATTATATATAAGCCTCTAGTTTTCAGGACAATGAAGTGAACATAAATTCAAACTCATGACTGAAGACATATGATTGTGAGTCTGCTGAATGAAATTTGTCCACCCAGTGCCCAGATGAGGCAGATGAACTTGATCTTGTTGCTTCTTTACACTAATGGGGAGATGTTTTGATACTCATTCTTTTGCTGAAGATATAGCCAAGCATCAGCAGTTCCTCAGAACCGATACGGTTAAAACATCTTATGTCACCCAACGTTCAGCTTATTTTTAGTATAAAAATTCACTATTTTAAAACGATTTTATTTTTTGATATTTCAAATGGTTGAGATAACTTGAGATATTTTATATCTCAGATTATAATCCTCTAAGACAGAAAGTTCTGAGCATATTTCTAAGGGGGAGGGGTGTGGAGACTATTTTAAGATATTTAACTTCTAAATAAATACCATACATACCACCCCACAACTCTGTCAAAGCAAGATAGTCATATTTGCTATGCATTTCTTATAAAACCGCTAAAACGTTTCTTGTATCACATTTTCAAAATTCCAAGTCACCTATACTGTAATATACTGTAGCATGTTTTCACCTTCAAGGAAAACCTATTATGTGCCATTAAACAATTGCTTTCCTAAGCTTTGCTACAGCTTATAATTTTTGTTATAGAACGTAATTAACTGTTTTTTGAATCCTGAGATTAGCCGTTGTAGACTACACACATAACAGCTCATGTTTTCTTCTTTGCTTTTCTTATGCATGAAGATATATTGATAAACTTGCTCCATTTAATCACTGAGTACATTATAATGAAATAGATGTCTCTGAAAAAATTTGTATCAAAATAATTTTTTTAATTTCAAGCTCATTTTTCAGTAAACCTTATTATAAAATTAAAAGTGATTATCTTTAAGAAAATATTTAGCCTTCGGCCGGGCACAGTGGCTCATGCCTGTAATCCCAGTAAAGGTGACGGTGTGCTGGCAGCCCTCGCAGCCCTCCCTGGCCAATGCAAGTTCCGGGTGGGCGTGGGCTCGGCAGGCCCCGGACTTGGAGCGCCAGCCGGCCCTGGCAGTGAGGGTCTTAGCACCTGGGCCAGCAGCTGCTGTGCTCAACTTCTCGCCAGGCATTAGCTGCCTCCCTGCATGGCGGGGCTGGGGACCTGCAGCCCCCCCATGCCTGAGCCTCCCCCCACCGTGGGCTCCTGCACAGCCCCAGCCTCCCCAATGAGCCCTGCTCCCTGCTCCACAGCGCCCAGTCCCCATCAACCACCCAAGGGCTAAGGAGTGTGGGCGCATGGCGTGGGACTGGCAGGCAGCTCCACCTGCAGCCCTAGTGTGAGATCCACTAGGTGAAGCCAGCTGGGCTCCTGAGTCTAGTGGGGACTTGGAGAACATTTATGTCTAGCTAAGGGATTGTAAATACACCAATAGACACTCTGTATCTAGCTCAAGGTTTGTAAACACACCAATCAGCACCCTGTGTCTAGCTCAGAGTTTGTGAATGCACCAGTCCACACTCTGTATCCAGCTACTCTGGTGGGGACTTGGAGAACCTTTGTGAAGTCTAGCTCAGTGATTGTAAATGCACCAATCAGCACCCTGTGTCTACCTCAGGGTTTCTGAATGCACCAGTGGACACTCTGTATCTAGCTACTCTGGTTGGGACTTGGAGAAACTTTGTGTCCACACTCTGTATCTAGATAATCTAGTGGGGTAGTGGACAACCTTTGTGTCTAGCTCAGGGATTGTAAATGCACCAATCAGCACCCTATCAAAACAGACCACTCGGCTCTCTGTAAAATGAACCAATCAGCAGGATGTGGGTGGGGCCAGATAAGAGAATAAAAGCAGGCTGCCTGAGCCAGCAGTGGCAACCTGCTCTGGTCCCCTTCCACACTGTGGAAGCTTTGTTCTTTTGCTTTCGCTCTTTTTTTTTTTTTTTTTTTTTGAGACGGAGTCTCGCTCTGTCACCCAGACTGGAGTGCAGTGGCACAATCTCTGCTCACTGCAAGCTCCGCCTTCCGGGTTCACGCCATTCTCCTGCCTCAGCCTCTCCGAGCAGCTGGGACTACAGGCGCCCGCCACCACGCCCGGCTAGCTTTTTTTATTTTTTGTATTTTTAGTAGAGACGGGGTTTCACTGTGATCTCGCGCTTTCGCTCTTCGCAATAAATCTTGCTGCTCCTCACTCTTTGGGTCCACACTGCCTTTATGAGCTGTAACACTCACCGCGAAGGTCTGCAGCTTAACTCCTGAAGCCAGCAAGACCACAAACCCACCGGGAGGAACGAACAACTCCAGTTGCGCCGCCTTAAGAGCTGTAACACTCACCTGCAGCTTCACTCCTGAGCCAGCGAGACCACGAACCCCACCAGAAGGAAGACACTCCAAACACATCTGAACATCAGAAGGAACAAACTCCGGACGCACCGCCTTTAAAAACTGTAATACTCACTGCGAGGGTCCGCAGCTTCATGCTTTAAGTCAGTGAGACCAACCACCCACCAATTCCAGACACACCAGCACTTTGGGAGGCTGAGCAGGCAGATCACGAAGTCAGGAGATCGAGACCATTCTGGCTAACACGATGAAACCCTGTCTCTACTAAAAATACAAAAAAAAAAAAAAATTAGCAAGGCATGGTGGCGGGTGCCTGTAGTCCTAGCTACTTGGCAGGCTGAGGCAGGAGAATGGCCTGAACCCAGGAAGCAGAGCTTACAGTGAGCCGAGATCGCACCACTGCACTCTAGCCTGGGCAACAGAGAGAAACTCCATCTGAAAAAAAAAAAAAAAAAAAAATTTAGCCTTCAATCTTTTCTCTACACAACCAATTTTAAAACTCACATATTTTAGAAACATTCTAATTTGCTGACAAAATGTGAGAGCAATTTAAGTATGTTTTAAAAATATGAGGCATGAAAGTATGAGAAGCTGTGAGATTGGTTTGTTAGAGATTCCACAGGCACTAGCAATGTGATCCCAACAACATACAAGAAGTTTTCATTAGGAATACACACAACTGGGCAGACTGGTATTGCAGACTGCAGCTGAGCAGCTTTAAAGTTTTTAAAAATAAAAAGAAAGAAGAAAAATTGACAAATAGGTAATACATGTATTATTAAATACCTTTTGTTGGACTGTTACCATCACCTATATCAATACTTATTATATCTGTTGCCAAAACATTATTCATATACACTGAAAAGACAAACAAAACACAATTGTTAATGTTGAGTTTCCTTGCATTTTTTCCTCCATATTCATGAGGAAGTCAATGAGAAGGAGGATCATAGAGGTCACAAGATTAGTGAGGGCCCCCCAGCATTAGAAGGCAAGTGGTGCTGTTATTTGTTTTTTCTTTTGTTCAGATTTTTCCCAGCCAAAGGTTTTCAGGTCTACAGATCATAGAAGGTGATTATTAAAGTCTAGGAGCTATTTCTTTTTAAATGAATGTATTGCTCAACTAATTCATATTTGTTGTGGAAAAACTATAAAATACAGATAAGCATACAATAAATAATCACTTCAGGTCCCCACAATTGAGGCAAAAACCCTATGCCAATTGAAACAATTTTAAATGTAGATATGTGTGTTTTATGAATACAAAGAGTGAAATTGCCTCTGACTATGATACGTCTAGAAACTAGAAAATTCTGCTACTGTATTGATAATTATAATTCTCATAAATAAAATAAATCTCTTTTCTCAAATTCAAATTCAAACATCTCACTATTTTTTAAAATAAAGAAATCCATCCCAATGTACCCTAAAAAGCTCTGTGCTTTTATTTTACATGATCTTCGTCTTTCATAGCAGAAGGCAAGAAATTTACCTAAATTTATCTAAGCTTTGGCTTTTTTTGGACATATAATATTTATATATCATAAAGTAAACAACATGTGTCAACACAAAAGAAAGCTGTGAAGTAATTTGAGGCTCCACCTCAATATTCTAATTTTATGGTCTCCTTTATTTCCTTGAAATAAGGGAAATGGAAATTAGGATGGTATTTTTTTTTTTTTTTTTTTTTGAGACGGAGTCTCGCTCTGTTGCCCAGGCTGGAGTGCAGTGGCGCGATCTCGGCTCACTGCAAGCTCCGCCTCCCGGGTTCACGCCATTCTCCTGCCTCAGCCTCTCCGAGTAGCTGGGACCACAGGCGCCCGCCACCACGCCCAACTAATTTTTTGTATTTTTAGTAGAGATGGGGTTTCACCGTGGTCTCGATCTCCTGACCTCGTGATCCGCCCGCCTCGGCCTCCCAAAGTACTGGGATTACAAGCGTGAGCCACCGCGCCCGGCCTAGGATGGCATTTAAGGAGAAGATGTAGAGGCTCTAAGGAAGAAAATGAGCAGGATCCTTGTAGCTGTTTCCACTGTGCTTACCTCTTGTGGTAGGCAGGAGAGTATTTCTGGTTTCATTATCCATGAAGAGGCTTCCAAATGGATGCCTCCCCATAGGGTTCCCAAGCAATCATTCCATTAGTCAATGAATCAAGAGACACTCAGTGACCACATCATCAGAATAATAGCACATTCAAAGGTTGTAATAAAGGAAAGTTAAACAAAGCCTCTGCTTCTCACAGAAAGTCCAGAGTCAGAGACATACCTCTTGACCTACATTCCACACCCAAAATATTCCCTTGTCCTCTTAACTAGGAAACTGATTTGTCTTTTCTTTCCATTCTCTGTGACCATATACTAATTAAACAAATATGTGTTGGGTGTCAATAAGAAATAATTCCTGTCGTTAACAAGAATTCCTCTTTAAGTTCAAACTTGAATCTTTCCGATTTCAAAGCTGCTGCTCTTGGATAATAAAGTATACTGCCTTTTACAGAAATGGTATTATTTCATTTTCCTTCCATAAGATTTTGTCTAACATGTGCAACATACATGTAAGGGGATACAATCTCCATCACATTGATGAGAACCTGAAAACTAGAAAGATTCAAGCAAGCTTTCCAAGGTAAAAACTAGGTAAATTGCAGAGCCAATATATGAACACTGTTATTCCAAATATGTGAGTGGAGTAGAGATGAGGTGGACAAAGACAGTGCCCAGTTTCTGATCCTGGGTAACTTCCTGAGTGGTAATGCCAACTAAATTAGGCATAGCAGGTTTGAGGAAGAAGAAAAATCAATGATCATTGTATCAATTGAGCGAATAGAAATCGGGGGTAAGATAGAAGACAAGAGTTTTCAAGAATTTTGCAGACCAAAGTCAAGGAAAGATTTGAGAGTATCTAGATGCACAAGTAAGATCAAATCAGCATGAAACTTTATTAGTTTAATTGCTTAGTTTGTTAGGTTAGTATGTTTCTAATAAGATGACAGAAACTTGAGGATATTTGTTGACTTGAGAAGCAAAAGGCAGAGGTGAAGGAGCAACTGAAGAAGGGAATTTGGAAAGAGTGTTCTAAAGAAAAAGGAGAGAATAGGATCAAGAAACAAGAGTGTAGGTTTAATTTAGACAAAAAACACTTGATTTCAATCAAAAAGACATTTGATTTCAATAACCTTAATTAGCTTCCACAGTATTCTGCTTTGATGTCACTAATTTTTTACTACCAATATTTGTCTACCTGTTACTTTGAATTTTATGACAATTGAATTATTTTTAATCAACTTCCTTATGAATGTATTACACAAATATACACGGTATGGTTTTTAGTTTTGTGATTGGACACTGCATGATATTAGTAGTCATTAGGGTAGTCTGCATACTCCAAAGTGTAGCAGAAACAGCGTGGCAGAAAGATCCTCTGTAATGTTGAATCTCAAACATTCCTGTCAGTATCAGGCCTTCAAGTTGAATTGGGCAATTATTACTACTTCCAATCCATGGGCATAGTCTTGTCTTCAGAATTCCAAATCTCAAAACAATGATAAAGTGACTAAAACATTACTAATGTAATCCATTTCAAATGAACTGCCACATACATATAAATAAGCAATAGATGGTTTAAGGAAACAGCCATCAAATCTAAAATTTTAAAGCAAAGATTCCAGGTTGAAGCTTCGGTTCTGCTAACATGGTTGACTCTTGGACTCTTGGTTTTTTGCCAGTGGTGGTAGGACATCTTTGTATGTTTCTGAAACTTTTTAAATATGTTTATGTATGTCAGTGGAAGTTGTTAATCCAGGTGTTACTTTTCTCTATAATTAAGCTTCCTAGTCATCCAGCATTTTGGGTAATAGTTAGTTACCATCTCATTAAAAATGTGAATCCCAATGAAGAAACATGTTTCTAGAATGAGGCACTTTCTTTCTTTTTACCAGGTCACTGTGACAGAGATGAGGCATTTGATTTCAATAACCTTAATTAACTTCCATGGTATTCTGCCTTGATGTCACTATTTTTTTACTAGAAATATTTGCCTACCTGTTACTTTGAATTTTATGACAATTGAATTATTTCTAATCAACTTCCTTATGAATGTATAATACAAACATACATGGTATGTTTTTAGTTTTGTGATTGGACACTGCATGATATTAGTAGTCATGTCCTGCCACAAATATTTTGTGTACCAGCCCTATGTTTGCATCTTTATAACTTACCACAATGAAAGTTTGCTCATGAGTGTTTAGTAAGTTTTTGCCGGTATCTCCACCTGGAATATAAGATGCAAGCACAAAACTTTCTTTCTTTTCACTATTCAATTCTCACTGCCTAACCAAGGGTGTGGATTAGCCGCTTAATGTTTGCTGAAGAAATGCTTGAATGAGCCAAATCATTGTAAATGATCCAATTGATTTGCTTTCTGCAGACCTGGATTTTGATCTCCCTTTTTTTTTTAGTTTAATAACTTTAGACTATTTCAATGATTTTCTTTAGCAGTAAGATAGATAGATGGATGGATAGATAGACAGACAGACAGACAGACAGATAGATATGTGAACTTTACCCATGATATGATTTAGATCTGTGTCCCCACCCAAATCTCATGTCAAATTGTAATCGCCAATGTTGGGGGTGCTGCCTGGTGGGAGGTGATTAGATCATGGGGGCAGTTTCTAATGGTTTAGCACCATCCCCCTTGCACTGTCTCATGATAGAATTCTCATGAGATCTGGTTGTTTAAAAGTGGGTAGCACCTCCACCCTCCCTCTCTCTTTTTCCTGACCGTGTGAGATGCCTTCCTTGCTCCCCCTTTGCCTTCCTAAGTTTCCTGAGGCTTCCCAAGAAGCAGAAGCTGCTATGCTTCCCGTACAGCCTGCACAATCATGAGCCAACTAAACCTCTTTTCTTTATAAAGTACCCAGTTTCAGGTATTTCTTTATAGCAGTTAGAGAATGGATTAATGCAACCCATTTCAACTCATTCTAGATAAACAAACATATATTTTTTTACGTTGTTCTAAATTATAGTGGTTTGGTTTTATATGTGTGCTTGCATCTCGTTTACAAATAATTATATTTTTAAAATCTAGCTGTACTTGAAATAATCAAATAAGTGGATTATAAAAGTATTTTCATTTTAACCACTATAACTACAGATGCTGCTAAGTTGTTAAGCTCCTGAAAATAATCTCTTACATCTCTTGAAGTCCATTAGAACACAAATGACGAGTGAGTCCTCTGACATTTCTTTTGATGTCCATAGAATGTATTTATCCGTTTCTCAGAGAACTAATTATTTGTTTTTTCCTTAAATATCCTTTTAGAAAGATATCATCAATGTTTATTCTTTTTTCTTCCTATTGCTTGACCTAATTTGTAGGTTTTCCACAAAACATAACAGCTTGGATTTGGTGAATGGCTCATCACACAAATCAAAAAATATAAATTTTGCTTTGAGGTTTTTGTCTCTCCCTGGCCCTAGTTTAAGAATCCTTAAAATGATTTATAACTTCTCCCAATTTATTTTTACCTCACTTTCCCATTTATTAACGTCTTTACAATTTTACTCTCCCTTCTATTTCTTCTGACCACAAATCAATTGTTTTAATATACTCGTGTGAGGACAGGGAGAGCACCCTAACCCTGGAGAGGGGTGACAGCCTGAGAGATTAGAGCATTATATAAGAAATTTGACTAAAATTAGAAAAGCAACAGATGCCTTTCTCACGAACAGGTCTCAGGAGCATGACTTGACCCAGGAGGCTTAGTACATTGTCCTGGGATTTGGCAGTGATGAGGGAAAATGTGCAGTGCCTTGGTACACTTGCCTGTTTAAATCAGTGTTGTCAATCATTGCCTTTTCCCTGAATTTTTAAATATTGACTTCCATATTTGCAAGGCAAATGCTCTTAATTTCTGATGCAGTTAGTGAAGTCTACCATCTACTTTGTCCTAAGCCCTTTAACTGACATAAAGAGAAAGGAATTTTAAGAATCGAAGTATGTAAAAGCCAAATTGTTCTCTGTCTCTCTCTCTCTCCCCACCCCCACGCAAACACACACACACACACACACACACACACACACACACAGGAAGAAATAACAGTCCAGAGAGTTTGAGTTATTTACCTGCTATCACAATGGATGGGACACATTCCCTGCCTCTCATTACATTCATGCCTGCAGCCCCTCAAAAAGAGCAGAGCTTAAGAAGAGTCTGGCTCCCTGATCTCCATGTAACTCTGCCAACCAGAAACATATGACCAGAATTATAAATCCAGATATTCAGATTTCTAACATGATCATCTGGAGATTTAAATGATTTTTTATGATTAATCAAGATGATCTAAATAAACAAAAATACTTATATTAATTATATTTTGGCCATATGATCAGAGTCATACAAATTCCAACTCTTCTTGGCTGGTTAGCATGTTCAGCAAAACCCCTGAAGACAGAAAATATATCAACAGGTAAATACAACCTCTCAATGTTTATGATACATTGAAATTATAAGCAACAGGAAAAATAAGGTGAAGGGAGGTAAATGATTCAATTGAGCAATTAGAAATATGGCCAAGTTCTGCTATAAACATACTTTGGGTTTTGTTTTTTTTTCTTTGTCATTTTTCTTTGCTGCACCTGAGCAAAACTATGTTTACCAACCACATATGAGGTGCGGTCATCTATTTTTTTTTTTTTTTTTTTGAGACGGAGTCTTGCTCTATCGCCCAGGCTGGAGTAAAGTGGCTCGATCTCGGCTCATTGCAAAGTATGCCTCCCAGGTTCACGCCATTCTCCTGCCTCAGCCTCCTGAGTAGCTGGGACTACAGGTGCCCGCCACTGCGCCAGCTAATTTTTTGTATTTTTAATAGAGACGGGGTTTCACCGTGTTAGGCAGGATGGTCTCAATCTCCTGACCTCGTGATCCACCCTCCTCGGCCTCCCAAAGTGCTGGGATTACAGGTGTGAGCCACTGTGCCTGGCCGGTGCAGTCATTCTTAAATACACTTTGACATGGAGATGGTAAGCCCAATAGAAACATGACTCATCCCCAAATGTATACACTATAAATTTATGATGCCAAATTGAACAATTAAAAGTTTAGAAGGATTAGTCGTCCACATTTATTTTTTTAAATATAATTACATAAGATTACCCCAATAATACCTGTATTAATAATAATGCCTCTACCTGCTATCAGTGATGAAAAAGAGCATGAGTAGGAAACTTGGTTAGCTCAATTAAGACTCATAATAATAACGTGAGTACTTCGTGATAAGCACAATGTTTCACATTAAACATATTTGGTATATTGAATATTATGAAGGAAAATGGAAAATTCTAATTATGAGATAAAACTACGAAGATAAGTGATATCAGAAAATGGGAAGCAAAAAATATGGTCTTTGTCACCCAAGAAATAAAGGTTTTAATTTTTCTTTTCTCTTCATTTATAGTTTTCATAGATAAGATAGTTAATATTTAACTTGATATTCTTGAGTAAAGTTGAATTACAAGAATTTCAAATTTGCGTTATAGATTCCAAACCACTTTGGAATATTCTCCACACATTTAAATCACATCTTTTTCAAAGCACCATGGCTTTAGAGATAGAAAGGGTTTGACAGGGTGCTATTAATTATGAAATTTTCACAATTATTTTCAAAAACTAGCTGGAAATTTTATACATAATGTATTAACCTGATTTGATGAATCTAGATAGTAAATTATCTCCTACACTTTTTTTTTTATAGAAGCTAATGGTACTTGTGGAAATACATTGATCTGACTCCATCAGAAAACACTTGTAATGGTAATGAAAACCTAAGTACCATAGATAAAACACAGCAAATGAATTTCCTTATGAGAGCAATATCAAGCACAATGTGAATGTGGCTATTAATTCTTGTTTTCCATTATTGTTGCAAAATGTTGTTAAAAGCATTTGTGAATTCAAAATAATTAAATCTTTTGACCTACTCAAAAGAAATGATCCCCCAAGACATAGCTTCAAAAATCTAATTTTCCTTCAAACTGTTGTATATTTGAGGGCTTTAATTAATTCATTAGTTTATTTAATATGATAAAATTAATCTTGATTTTGCATTTCATTTTAATAACTTTGATAGCTTAAGAACTGCATTTGATCTTATGATAATTTTGCCTGAGATGTGTTATCTTGAAGGATTTCTTCAAATTCCCATTTGCAAATAGTCTCAGAATTTGCAAGTGTTTGCTTGTTGAGCACAAATACATTTAAATGTAAAAGTAGCAAAAATGCAGACAATCACAAATAAACATTGAAAATAAACACAAAAATGTGTTTCCAAGCTTCTTTATATTCTTTTCTTATGGACTTAGCCTCTGATTGGAGAAGAAGAGCTAATGTGAAGCTGGAAGGCTTCCCCCAGGAGACCTCTGATGCCTCTTTTAAAGTGTATTATTCAGACTAGAGTGAGCAGCTGCTCCTGGGCCCAGCTGTGAATGGTTCTGAAAGCTTTCCTCTACAAGCCACTCATCCAACTCTCATAGTTCACAATAATCGTGCTTTAGGTTAAGGCCTTAAAATGTCCCCATTAAAATACATACGAATTAATTGGCAACGGGGTGGCAGGTAGAGAGAGACTAGATTAATCCAAAAATTTTGAAAATATTTTTGAAGGGTTTTATGAATAACTTTTATTCATAAAGTTTGAAACTTAATTCCACGTTAATTCATTCATTCAAAAATATTTCCTTGTATGGGCCAGACACTATTCTTGGTATAGTAACCATTCAGGCACATGTACCAGGGGAGCATTCTGCTCTGCTGTAGCCTGCAAAGGACCTTTGGGTTTCCTGAAGCTCTCAATACTTATCCCACCTAGTGTCACTTAGCCTGAACTGCTTTGTATTGTATATTGCAAGGGATAGCCATCTCCTCCACCCATGGTGTGTCAGCTACTGGAGGGGGCGATTTTATTCTACATACAGCACTGATCAATGTCCCACTGTGAAGTTTAGAGGATGCTGATGGGTTGCTGACTATTCTGGGCAGTATGCAGCCGATCTAGAGATTAAACACGTGTTTTATGCATGTATATTCTTTGACTTACAACTCACGTATAGTGTCTTCTAGCTCTATTTCCCAATGACCTATTTGAGCTGACTGGCTCATTTCCTACTGAAAATAAATTTGAACTTCACAGGAAAATATCCTGATTTACTTAATTGCAAAAGATATGTCAATATTTTAATATCCAACTTTTCAATTCCAATCATTAGGGACTATTTTCATAATATGTTTAATTCAAGGACTTCTAAAATATAAGCAATGATTTGGGAAAAGGAAAGATGAACTTGGAAGGAGCAGAGTCTCTACAGTAAAAAATAGCTGGTTCTTTTCTAGCTGCATGGCTTTATTCATGTAACTCCTTCAATCACAGCAATGTTTACTTAGTACCTACCATGCACTAAAAAGACATACAAGACATTGAAGACATAACTCTGAAACAATAGGCACCTTATCAACAATGAGCTTAGGGTCTAGGAACACTACCGTCATGAGGTTTGTACAGAAAGCCAGGGGGATAAATGGAAACCACATCTATTGTATTTTGGGGGATCAAGGAAGGAGTATTTGGAGAAATACAGCAGAAATCAGCCAAAAGAAGGAGGGAGATAAAGGATAAATAAATTCTTTCTGATAGAAAAAAACATGGACATAAGGTGGACAGATGACATAGAGTTCATTGATGAAACGAGTGTGAATTTGTGTATTTTCTCTCAAAATGGGAACCATAATGCTTGTTATACCTACCCCACAGGGATTTATTTATAAAGAGCAAATTAAATGGAAATGTTAGAGAATAAATATGAGAATTGGAGTATTTCTAGCTTCACTAGGGTGGCTTCTATTCATAGTAAAGACTTTTCTAAAATTCTTATTAACTGTTATTCAGTTTGTTGAAGTACAAGCAGAAAAACATTTTTAGTTAGTCAAATGTTTAAATATTATTACTCTATGTATAAATATATTATATTTTATCAATTCTTTACAACATTTTTGTATCTTAGCTAAAATCCCTTATATATTGTTACATTATAAATTTAACATATCAAATTTTTTAAATACCTAAATGTCTAACAAAACATTACCAATTTTTAAATGTCCTATAAATCTAATTAGTTAAGCTCATAAAGTTGATAAATTTTAAATTCACATAAGTATTTCAGTGTTGCTTACAATCTTAATGAAAATCCCTTTATACTTTTTAATATTAAGTGTAAACATAATTAATCTCTTTATACATTTCAAACAGAAAAATGAGGCTTATCTGTTAGGTCGCTAGTCTACCAAATTCTTTTAAACATAACAAATACCATAATACTAAATATAAATAGTTGTTACAAATATAACACAAAAATATTCAAATGATGAGTTTGATTGGCTTCGAAATTTTGAGTATTTATTTCTGGTTATTCTAAAATTCATATTCAGTACTTATCTACTACCAATTGTATTATTCCAAAAAAATTAGGATTCTCTTTTCAGTATTTTTACATCATTCATAGAGATATTTGGTCAGAATGCTGGTGTCAATTCTTGCTTAATATACTAATTGAGGCCATGAACCCCTGTAGTCACAAAATCAAATTTCTATGATTTACTAAGAACTATAATCCTACATATTCACCTTATTTAAATCAGAAACCTACCAATCAAATTTTCTAATCTGTTCATTGAATTCAACTAATTAATTTACTGCCAAATTCTGTTCTAAAATATTGTTCCTCTTTCTCCTATGTGATAGGACCACAATTTATGTAGCTATTTTTATTACATCCCATTAGATTTTTTCATTTCTCAAAAGTTTGTCACATAATTCACATTTGACATACATCAGTATCAGGTACTGCCCTAGGCACTGATGTAGAACCAAAAGACACAAAATTCATTCTCCCATGAGGCTTACATTCTCATGGGGTCAGTATCTGATTAGGGCTTACATAGAAAATTAAATAAGATTATGGAATAGTAACCAAATAACTTCTTTCATTAGTTGGTCAGATAAGCCTTTTCCCAATAGAAAATGAGTAGAAACTTTAAGATCAGGGAAGAAATGTGACTGAATAGAAGGAACTGCTAGTGCATTAGGATTGAACATAATGTATTTAAGTGTCTCAAAATCAGGGAACCAGGCCAGAACATAGTAAATTAAGGAGGGAAGGGTTGGACAGATACCTGCAGGCCAGATCTTTCAGACAATTTTAGGCAAGGATAAATGGAATAAAAAAGTAATTGGATAGTGTTAAGCAAGGGTGTGCATGGGTGAGTTAAAAAAGAAAAACCTACTGATTACCATGTGTAAACTAATTTTAAGAAACTAGATTGTAAAGTAGTGAGATAAGATTGCAATTAATCAGGTGCCAGTTTTCGGGAACTCAACTAAGGTAATAAACATGAAGGTGGTAAGAAATGGTCCAACTCAGGATATATTTTAGGGTCAGAATACGTATTGCTGAGGGACTGAATCTGGACTTTGAGGGTAGAAGAGAAAATCAGTTATTACTGTTGATGTATTACTCTGAAATTTGGAGTTTGAGAATCACGGTTGTGAGAGTTCTATTTTGGACATGTTAAGTTGGAAATGTCAATTTAACATCCAGATGGTGATGTCAAAGGCACCTTTTGATATACGTCTAGGGTAATGGAGAAAAATCAGGGCTAAGAAACATATTTTAGAGTCATTGACATATAGGTGTATTTAAAGCCATGAAAGAGCTGAGATGATATAAAGAGTAGGTAGAGAGAACAAGATCAAAGGGCCTGGGAGCAAGTGATGCAATATTTTGTAGATGAGAAAAAAAGAAAGACAAGCCAGGAGGAAAAAAAAAAAAGAAAGAAAGTAGATGGTGAAATATTTTATAGAAGGAAATACTGAGCATTTTGTTTTCTTAAAAGCCCGGGGGAAAAAGAGTTGAAGATGAGAGGTATGATCAACAGTGTCAAATACTGAAAATCAGCTGGGTGAGATATAAACAGAGAAGTGAACGTTGGATTTAACAACACAGAAGTAGGAAGTAAGGTCAGAGCCTGACTAGAGAGAACTGAGAAGAGAATATGAGGTAAGGAAATTATGATAGTGTCTGTAGAAAGTTCTTTCAACAAATACACATTATCTTCTTATTCTGGTTAGTCTAGTAGAGAGATGAGACAATATCTAGAAACCTATGTGGCATCAAGGGGTCAGGAGACAGTTTAGTATTAAAAGAACACATGAGTTTATGTTGATATAACTAAAACAGTAAAAATAGAGATATGCTTATGCAGGGGAGAGAAGAGATAACTGGAAATAATTTAATATTTGAGAAGTAAGACCAGATGAGATCTAGTACTCAAGAAGAGGTGGATCTTTGGTGGGATGTTTGGTAGGAACTAGAACAGTTTATTTTTATAACAAGAAAATAGAAAGTAGGGGGTAAGAAATATAGTAAGAAAGTATGACCAGATTGCTTGGTCATATTTGAAAGATTCCAAATATCCATTTGAAATCTGTGATCATGAATTTGAGTTAGACTCTTTAGCACTATCTTGCCATGTTCTCAGGCAGAATAGGGGCTAGATGAAGCCTGCAATCTTTGATTTTCTGTCAAAGTAATTTAACCGGAGAAAGAAGTGAGAGAACTAAGAATGTCTGCAAAAGATAAATTATAGCAATGTACCATGAAATCCAGGCTGGCCAGGGAGGGTTTGACAGCACAATAGGACAACTGACAATGAGAAAAAGAAGTGGTGATGCAGTGTTGTTGTTGGCGATGAGGTTAATGATATAATATGGAAATGGACCGGGTGGTGCTGCTAAGTAAAAATGTCAGTGAGGAGATGCAGTGAAGGCAAATATTATCTACAATTGTTGAAGTCACAAGGAATAGTGATACAAAGGGAAATGGAAGGGGAGATGTTAAGCAGGACAATAAAGTCACAAATGAATGAAATAGAAATGACTAGGAGACAAGTAAATTATAAGTAACAAGAAGAGGTAGCAGAGGTAACATGATAGTTTAAAATTCAGAATGAAGACTTAATGAAAAGGAATAGTAACTAAAAAATTTTGCCATTTCTGGCCAGGCGCGGTGGCTCACACTTGTAATCCCAGCACTTTGGGAGGCCGAGGCGGGAGGATCACGAGGTCAGGAGATCGAGACCACACTGAAACCCCGTCTCTACTAAAAATACAAAAAATTAGCCGGGCATGGTGGCAGGCGCCTGTAGTCCCAGCTACTCAGAGAGGCTGAGGCAGGAGAATGGCATGAACCCGGGAGGCGGAGCTTGCAGTGAGCCAAGATTGAGCCACTGCACTCCAGCCTGGGTGAAAAAGCGAGACTCCGTCTCAAAAAAAAAAAAAAAAAAATTTGCCTTTTCTAGGCTCTATATTTTTAAATTTTTCAATGAATTATATAAATACCAAATTTTCTTCCTTTTAAATTACCATCTTATAGCCATAGAAATATAGATGGCCTATAACAAATACGGTTTAAAAAAACCCCACAAAACTAATGCAAATTTACCCCATAGAGTGTTTAGCTTGTTAAATTTATGTATATTGAAAAAACTCAAAATCTTCTCTACATCTTAAAGTAAGAGTTGGTAATATTTTTTCTGTAAAGTGTAAGAGAATAGCTTAAATTTTATAGGACATGCAGGCTCCATGGCGATTACTCAACTCTACTACTGGAATGTGAATGCAGCCATAGATAACATGTAAATAAATTTGTGTTTGTGAAACAATACAACTTTATTTATAAAAACAAGTGACAGGTTAAATCTGACCTCCTGGTCTTAGTTTGCCACATTTGAGTTAGAGTTCAACAACCAACTTAATTAAAATCTCAATTTTAAACTCCAGTGGATTATAAAAATCAGTAATAGCATTGCCTTTATATCTATAACTCTAAATATATATTTAAGTGGACAGTATTTGGAATTGAGTTTTGACCTATGAATATTTTGCCTTACAAATATTTGAAATTTTGGAGATTAAAGACGACTGAGTTATGCCTAGTTGCTCAGCATTCTAAAGACACAGCATGTAGACAAATTCAATATAACATACTTATCATCAGCTGGGTGCAGTGCCTCACGCCTGTAATCCCAGCACTTTGAGAGGCCGAGGCAGGCGGATCACAAGGTCAAGAGATCGAGATCATCCTGGCCAACATGGTGAAACTCCATCTCTACTAAAAATACAAAAATTAGCTGGGCTTGGTGGCAAGCACCTATAGTCCCAGCAACTCAGGAGGCTGAGGCAGGAGAACTGCTTGAACCCAGGAGGCAGAGGTTGCAGTGAGCCGAGGCCATGCCACTGCATTCCAGCCTGGTGAATGTTACCTATATGTATTTCTTCAAAAGGCAAAATAAGATAAAAGATGAAAGGAAAAATTTGTCATACTAGTTGCTCTTAAAGGAGTTCATTTAAATAAAATTTTTAGATAAAATTGTACATCCATCATTCATGATTTACAAGATGAAATAAAAATGAAATTAAGATAAAAATGGCTTAGGGTAACTTCGAGTTTCCAATACGGCATCTAAGGGCTTCAAAAGTTATCACTTCCATCTCTACAAGAGGATAAAAGAAACCAAACAAATTGAAAATCGTCAACTCCTTTTAGATCTATCAGAGAATTGAAGTCACAAAGTCAATCACTATCCCCCAAAATTAGAGAGACAAAGCAAACTAACACAGGAATAGAAAAACAAAATACCGCATGTTCTCACTGACAAGTGGGAACTAAAAATCAAGTACATATAGACACAAAAAAAGGAAAAACCCACACCATGGCCTACTTGAGTGCAGAGGATGGAGCAAGGTGAGGATCAAAAAACACCTAGCAGGTACTATGCTAATTACCTGGGTGATAAAATAACCTATACACCAAATCCCCATGATATGCAATTTACCTATATAACAAATCATGGACACTTCAACCTAAAATAAAAGTTTGAAAAAAGCTGGAGGGACAGACAGGCACATACAAAGTATCACAATATATCAGAGCAGAAGTCAAGAAGCAAAAACTGCTGCTAGAGCCAGTAGTGAGGTAAGAAAACCTAACTGTAATTTAAAAAGTGTTGAAGGCTTAGTGTGGACAAGATAAAAATCTACCCCTAGTCATATCAGATTCAAACTGCAGAAAATCAAGGTGAGATAATATTCAAAGAAGTCAAAAGCAAAAATACACTTTACCTATAGAGAAGCAAGGATAAGATTATATCTGACTTCAGACACCATGCAAGTAAGAAAAGAGTATAATAAAATATTTAAAACAGTGAAAGAAGAAAATGTGACCATCCTAAATTTCTGTTTTCTATAAAATTATCCTTCAAAGGTAAAAGAAAAATACAGATTTTCTGAGATAAACAAAAATTGAGGGAATTTGTTACTATTAGACCCGCCTTGCAAGAAATGTTAAAGCAAATTCTTTAGAAAGAAGAAAAATTATATAGGTCAGGAAGTCATATCTACATTTTATTAGTCTGCTTGGGCTGCAATAACAAAATACTTGAAACTGGTAAGTTTCTAAATAATGACAATTAATTTTTCCATGGTCTGAAGGTTGAGAAGTCCAAGATCAAGGTGCTGGCAGATTCATTGTCTGATAAGGACTCTCTCTCTCTGCTCCCAAACTGGTGTCTTGTCACTGTGTTCTCTAGAGGGAACAAACACTGTGTCCTCATATGGTGAAAGGGGAAAAAGGGGCGGTATCTCTCTGAAGACCCTTTCATGAGGCTTTAATCCTATTCATGAAGACAGAGCCCTCACGACTTAATCACTTCCTCAAAGGCCTCACCTCTGAATACTATCATGTTGGGGTTTTCTTTCCGACATATACATTTTGAAGGAATGCATACATTCACCCCATAGAGCCTGCAGTAATAGCAGCCTTGAGAACATTTATTTCTCCTTGGCTTCACCCCTAAGGAGGTACCATAGGATTCAGAGCTTATTTTTGGAACTATTTTCACAATTACCTGTAAATTGGTGCCTGGGGTGAAGGTATTACCTATTCTACTGTACCTTTAAGAAGTTTAACAATAGCAATTTGATGTCAAACTTAATGGTATGAATGTTATCACTTGTGAACTAATAGTACCTTGCATGGATATGCTTGAGAATAAACCTGGGCCTAGAACCATTGAATTGAGAAAAATGAAGAAACATTTTAGGAGAAAGAAAATATAAATTTTTGTAATTGCATTCTTCTTCACTTGTGATTCTCACTCTTCTCAACCCAATAAATCTTACTTCCATTCCTTATGTTCCCTCACAGCCATTATAAAGACAAGATAATCTACACAATTAAGTCAACCTTTCAAACTTTTTTTTTCCTATCTGCTTAAGGAGCATATGTTTCAGTTGTTCATTCCAATTTCCAATGAGATAACTGCTCTAAGGCTGACAGGAATGGGGTATGTTCACGTTATGTTTTATTGCCTGTTTTTTTTTGTTTATTTGCATTTCTTAGCAAAAAATAATTTCAGCTTCAATCAAGAATTTGCTGTTTCAAACCTTTGATTGTATTCTCTGAGACTACTTGCGTTACAAGTTAATTGAGAAATGGGTTATAATAAGTGTTCATCTCAGTTAACACCCATTTATTATACCTCAAAGAGATCTAAAAGGCCAGGAATGAGCTCAAACCTTTTACTAGGGAATTCTATTCACAGCTTTTTTCAAGCATTTACTTCCTATGAGTGATAGGTGTTATTTTTTAAATCACATTGGTGGTTTTCACTGATGCAAAGAAAAGTGTTATCTCTCTGCCCATTGATGAGTGGCTTCAGCGACTATATGCCTTTGTATTTCATGAATTCAACTAGCAAGGTTAGGAAACAGACTGAGGCATCTGAGCTGGTACCTGAGCTTTGGTTTTGTTTTGTTATCTTATTAGTAGGAAGGTGGTAAACAACTCATAACCAATTAAATTGTCATAGAAGTTTACATATGAAGTGCAGTTATCTGGAACAATCAATTCTGCCCTGTATTTTACTGAACAGTGTATGTTTGATATGTAGACATTAGCAGAAAACTGATTTATAGTGCTTAATATTATTAATAATGAGATATTCATTAGTGGCACAGGTTAATGAAATATCACTATAAATAATTATGTGTAATAACTCATTACCCACCATAAATGTAACTGCTCTTTAGTTTCAAAATTTTTGTAATATTCAATCTCCTTACTTTGAGAGAAAAGCATTTACTAGTTGCCTGTCAATTATCAAAAATGCAACTATGCCATAGTGACTTACCATCGCTTTTCCAGTTTTTTGTTTGTTTGTTTACAAAATATTACTTATCTTTGCATGAATCTAAAGCACCTGGTTACATTACGTGGTTCATTTGGCTCAAATTTTAATGAAGTATATCCATTAAATTATCCTGATACACCTACTCTAAATTATGAGTTTTCTAAATAGTTCAAGGAAATTAACAAAGGAATGTACATGCTGTCTCCCTGTAACTGAATGAAAATTAGGTAAAACAGAAATGCCAGTGAAGAGTCAATATTATTATAATGATAGAAAAAATAATCAGGTAACAAAAGGATCATGCAGAACACTAATGTCTTTTGACATGTCTCACAAGTCTGAAGTGGGAGTGTAGAACATGCTCCCTAACAAGCTCAGCCTCTGCGCTCTGTGTTGTCAAGTGCTGCCCACCCATCAGTGTGCAGAGGCAGCCTGTGGGCAAGGCTACCTCATGGGCAAAACCAGTATTTTGTAAAAAGCTTGAGGAAGCGTTTTTATCTAAAGCTGGACAAGCATCGATTCCACATAACTTGATTAAAAACATCTATTAATGTCAACCTTTAAAAATAACAGTGAAAAGCAAACAAACAACTCCATCCAAAAGTAGGCGAAGGATATGAACAGACACTTCTCAAAAGAAGACCTTTATGCGGCCAACAAACATATGAAAAAAGCTCATCATCACTGGTATTAGAGAAATGCGAATCAAAACCACAATGAACTACCATCTCATGAGAGTCAGAATGGCAATTATTAAAAAGTCAGGAAACAACAGATGCTGGCAAGACTCTGGAGAAATAGGAATGCTTTTACATTGTTGGTGGGAGTGCAAATGACTTCAAACATTGTGGAAGACAGTGTGGCGATTCCTCAAGGATTTATTTTATTTTTTTTTTTTTGAACTCTTTTTTTTTTTTTTTTTATACTTTAGGGTTTTAGGGTACATCTGCACAATGTGCAGGTTTGTTACATATGTATCCATGTGCCATGTTGATTTCCTGCACCCATTAACTCATCATTTAGCATTAGACGTATCTCCTAATGCTGTCCCTCCCCCCTCCCCCCACCCCACAACAGTCCCCGGAGCGTGATGTTTCCCTTCCTGTGTCCATGAGTTCTCATTGTTCAATTCCCACCTATGAGTGAGAACATGCGGTGTTTGGTTTTTTGTCCTTGCGATAATTTACTGAGAATGATGTTTTCCAGTTTCATCCATGTCCCTACAAAGGACACGAACTCATCATTTTTTATGGCTGCATAGTATTCCATGGTGTATATGTGCCACATTTTCTTAATCCAGTCTATCGTTGTTGGACATTTGGGTTGGTTCCAACTCTTTGCTATTGTGAATAGTGCCGCAATAAACATACGTGTGCATGTGTCTTTATAGCAGCATGATTTATAGTCCTTTGGGTATTTAGAACCAGAAATACCATTTGACGAAAAACCATTTGACCCAGCAATCCTATTACTGGGTATATACCCAAAGGATTATAAATCATTCTACTGTAAAGACACATGCACAGGTATGTTTATTGCAGCACTATTTATAATAGCAGAGATTTGGAACCAGCCCAAATGCCTGTCAGTGAAAGACTGGATAAAGAAAATGTGGCATATATATGCCTTGGAATACTATGCAGCCATAAAAAAGAATGAGTTCAGGTCCTTTGCAGGGACACGGATGAAGCTGGAAACCATCATTCTCAGAAAACTAATACAGGAACAGAAAACCAAACACTGCATGTTCTCACTCATAAGTGGGAGTTGAACAATGAGAACACATGGAAACAAAGAGGGGAACATCACCCACCAGGGCCTATAGGGGGGCAGGCCAAGGGCAGGGACAACATTAGGACAAATACCTAATGCATGTGGGGCTTAAAACCTAGACAACAGGTTGATAGGTGCAGCAAACTACTATGGCACATGCATACCTGTGTAACAAACCTGCACATTCTGCACATTTATCCCAGAACTTAAAATAAAATAATTAAATTTAAAAAGAAGTTGTTTAAATAGGACTCAGCTCAATGTCTCTGAAGTTCTCTCAGTCTTCTCACCTCTCTGTGTTGCTTTTATGCTTCAAGTTTTACATCTGTTCAAGGCCCAGAGGAAGAGGGAACAGACTTTCTGCAGCTTACTCTTTTTTTGTTGTTTGTTTGAGACAGAGCCTGGCACTGTCATCCAGGCTGGAGTGCAGTGGCATGATCTCAGCTCACCGCAACCTCCACTTCCTGGGTTCAAGCTCTTCTCTGGGTTCAAGCTGTTCTCCAGCTTCAACCTCATGAGTAGGTGGGATTACAAGCACCCACCACCACCCCTGGCTAATTTTTGTATTTTAGTAGAGACAGGGATTTGCCATGTTGGAAAGGCTGGTCTCGAACTCCTGACTTCAAGTGATCTGCCCGCCTCGGCCTCCCAAAGTGCTGGAATTACAGGCATGAACCACCGTGCCTGGCCAGCTCACTCTTAAGAGTCAAAAGCACGACTTCCTAGTCAGCCCTCACAACAACCATTGTGTCTTATTGGCTTATAGCTGGCCAAATGCTCATTTCTGAAATAATACTTTTGGCCAAGAAAATTGGAGCAACTAACATTGTCTGAAGAAATCACTGTGTGAAGGGAGATGGGAGTGATCTGATTTAGGTAAAATAATCAATGCCTATCATGAAGCAGGAAAAATGATCAATCTCTTCTCAAAGCACAGAGCTACTAAAGAGAGAAGGACACATGGAAGCATTTTGGAGAAATAGCCACACTACCCACTGTACTTCCTAAGCACAGAGATCTAGAAAGAAGAAAAGTTCCTACTTTTCAAGTCTTCAGGTAGGTCATTTCTATTTTGCATGCATCCACTGCCAGTGTGTGTGGTATCCTGGGACTCTAGGCATTACATCTTGCCTAAGAAATTAGCTCTGACCTGTGTTTGGTTCACATAGGGTCTATAATGAGCAAATACAATATAACAAAACACTTGTACTTTTCATAAATCGGTACATTAGTAATGTGTTCATGGTTAAATAAAGACAATATTAGAATACTTAATAATAAAGTGATAAATATTATGTCAATTGTGAAATAACTATTTTACTAAATAATGAATCAAGAAATATTATTTTTAAATGCCAACAGCCTGATCAAAACTTCCATTCTACCAGTTTTAGTAAAAGCATGTCTATCAGTTTTGAGATGGTTCACTAATACAACAAATGTCAATTTCTAAATAATTATAAACAATACAGAGAAAGAAAGCTGATTCTCAAATGCAGCAAATAAAGTCAGGAATAAGTTTGCTTTGTCCAACAAATATTCACCCAACAACCATCACACATTTAGCATTTGATTATGCATGTGTTAGAGAGGCATGCCATTCCATAATACAAAATTATAACTAAAAGCCATCTGTTTCTGCTTATGTTTTAGCAAGTTTTTATAATATGAAAACAGCTATTTTTCACCAGAATAGACAGCTGGTTTGTCTTAATGTAGCTGGTCCTTAAATTTGACATGCCAGTCAAGCCACGAGGGGAGAACAAAATATATAATTTTATATACCAGCAATGTCATTGCAAGAGAATGAAATGTAGAAGCCAGTGTGTGTGTGTGTGTGTGTGTGTGTGTGTGTGTGTGTGTGTCTGTGTGGTGGGGGGTGTAACAGAAAGATAAAAATTAGAAGGGAAGAAAATTTTATTTACAAACAAGCATTAAATAAGTTTCAGATGATTCACATTTAAAGGATATACTAATATTGATTTTTTCAAAACACTGCTTAAAACAAACAAAACAAAAACAGCAAAATCTCCCTGAGATTATTTAAATAATTTAAGGTAGGCTGTCCTCTGTCCTCAGCCCACTTGTCTTGAACACTTCACCACAAATGCAAGGAACCTTAAACAATTTCTTCACCATCACTCCTCCATTTCACAAATGAAGACTAACCAAGTCCATACGAGGTAGAAGAAGAAAAGTCCAGATTACAACTTGGATACTAAAACTTTATCTCCACTGTATCAGACTATTTATCTGATGCAAATCATTTCCTGTGTCTCCACCTAATCTGCTAATTTTCACCTTCGTACAATTACTCATTAAGATCCTTCAGGAATTCAATTGAAATTCTTTTCAGTCAAACATTTCCCTAATCCTGCTTTCCACTAAAATTCGGCTTACGTTTAATAAGTTCCAGGAAGCTATTCATGGTCACTCACATACTTCTTAAAGTCCCTTGTGTCTGATCATTAAGATTCATTGTCAATAAACATACATAGAGATGATTAATAGTATATTGGTTTCATACTCATTGCACATAGTTCAATAAGTAGTTAATTTAACTGTGAAACATATCCAATGTTAAAGTAAATTACAAATAATGTGAGAATTTAACCAAGGCAAACTTTTGGAATGAGCTGTCAATTTCACTTCATTAAGGTTTTGGTGAATATTTACTTTCTGTTTTTTGATTGTGATTAACTTTTGATCTTCTATGCCACATGCTAATTTAAATGTTACACTGATTATGGCAAATAAGCATAGAATCCACAAATCCCCTCTATGAAAATTGGCAGTATTTAGTAAAAATTAGTATCATCATAAAGCATATCAACTGTGCTTTCTGATCTAGCTTTTAATTTATGACCACATTTCTCAAGTGGGTCTTCAGCTTCCACATGCTCAACCCCCAAAATTCTATTAAGCTTTCCCAATAGCTGGGCTACTCACCGTGCTGAATGAACTATTTCTCTCCCTTTCTGTCTTCTCTAACTGCCAGCACCCCGTTTATTATTTTCTCTTAGTGGATCACCTTCATTTGTATTTCCGGAGAAAATACAAGCTCTAAGAAGAAAATTACCAATTTTTTCTACCATCCAACTAACTACAAATCTTCTTGATAATATGTGAGAGCTGTATCTTGTCCAACATAAAAACAATCCTTCTACTTGTGAACGAATTCTACCTTCTCTTATCTTCCTAAAGCTTAGCTCCTAAAATTATTTCTTCTTTCTCTTAAATCATCGGTTTCCCTCTGTATAATCACATCCAAGAAACTGGATGAAATTGCTTCCATTTATTCAAAGTATGTCCTTAACAGAGGCAGAGATTGCAGTGAGCCGAGATTGTGCCACTGCACTCCAGCCTAGACAAGAGAGTGAGACTCCATCTTAAAAAAAAAAAAAAAAAAAAAAAAAAAAAGTATATCCTTAACACTTTTTTTTCATTTGTGTATTAGCCCATTTTCATACTGCTCCCAAGACTGGGTAATTTATAAATGAAAGAGGTTTAATTGACTCACAGTTCTGCAGGGCTGGGGAAGCCTCAGGAAACTTACAATCATGGTGTAAGGGGAAGAGGCATTTCTTACATGGCAGCAGATGAGAGAGAGAATGGCAAAAGAAAAAGGAAGAACCGCTTATATTAATAAAATCATCAGATCTTGTGAGAACTCATTCACTATCATAAGAACAGCATGGGGCAAACCACCTCCATGATTCAATTACCTCCAGCTGGATTCTCCCTCGCCACATGGGGTTTATGGGGATTACAGTTCAAGATGAGATTTTGGTGGGGACACAAAGCCTAACCATATAAATTTGTCACCTCATTTCTCTGCTCATTTTAATAGCAAAATTCTTTTAAAGAGGTGCCTAATCACAGTCTCCCCTTTTTCATCTCCCACAAAACACTCTAATGTGAGTTTTCCCACCATCACTGCACTAAAATCATTCTCATCAAGGCCTCTGAGAGCCTTCCTTTCTTCAAATCAAATGACCTAATATCTCACTGTTCTTCATCTACTCAAACCCTTAGCAATGACTGAAATGGTCAAATCACTATTCAACTGTTCACTGTTCTACTGGAAACTGTCATTTTTCACTTAGTCTTAGAGAATGCAGTTCCTTGCTTTTCTGCTGACCCCACTAGACATTCTTCTCAATCTCATTTGCTGTCTCCCTTTTCCCCTTACCTAAATCTTGGATTGCCCTAGACCTCAGTTTTTTGCCTTTTTTTCCTTTTCAAACTGCACTCTCTCTATTTGTGATGTTGTGCTGTATCATGGCTGTCACTGTTATGACTACAAAATACGTACCTCTAGTTCTGGACTTTCCCTAGAATTCTATGATACTTGTTCAGTTTTCTATTGACATGCCCAGTCACACCAAAATTTACATGAGCAAAAGGAAATGTCTGAATCGTGATGACTCCACTCCTTAAAAATACTTTCCTTTTTAGTCTTTCCAAACTCAGAATGACCATTGGAGTAATTAGGCCAAAACATACATAATATGGTTTGGATCTCTGACCCCACCCAAATCCCATGTTCAATTGTAATCCCCAGTGTTGGCGATGGGATGGTGGGAGGTGATTGGATCATGGGGGCAGATTTCTTATGAATGGCTTAGCACCATCCCCTGGGTGCTATCCATGAAATAGTGAGTTGAGTTGTCATGAGATCTGGTAGTTTAAAAGTGTGTGCCATCTCTTGTTCCTGCTCCAGCCAAGTAACACATCTGCACTCCTTCACCTTCCACCATGAATGTCAGTTTCTTGAGGCCTCCCCAGAAGCCAAGCAGATGCCAGCATCATACTTCCAACCATGAGTCAATTAAACCTCTTTTCTTTATAAATTATCCAGTCTCAGGTATTTCTTTATAGCAATGCAAGAACAGTCTAACTCAACACACTTTATCCTTTATTTTTTACTTTCGAGTAAACCTACATTCAATCAATCAGAAAATCCTACTTTGAAATTACATCTTGAATGTGTCCACTTTATTCTATCACTTTTTACTGGTAATGCCTTCCAAACAGGTCTCTGTGGTGACTGTTTTGTCACATTCATAAGCAATTCTTCATGCAGCATTCAGAAAACTCTTCCAAAAATGCAGAAGTTCTCTTGCTAGAACCTACCACTGGCTGTTAATAATACTTAGAATAAAATCCAGCTTCTTAGATCCATCACGATCTAGCCTCTGCCTACCTCTCCAGTCTCAACTTCTTTTCTCCTTGTCTCCTGCAATCCAAATGCCAGATATTTTTGTTCATCTTCAAATTTTATATATACCTTCCCTCTAACAATCTCACCTTTAGCAATTATTTGAAAGTTGAGTGACTTACTTTAATTCACTTTACTCCTTTTTCAAAATCTAAGTGCTATTGTTCTCATCCTTCGATCTGATTGGTGGTTAGCAATTATTTGAAATAAAAAAACAAACAGGTAATAATGTTGGATTTATACAGATATTTATTGTAGTGCTGTTAATGATAATATGAGATATTAAAATGACATGAACAATGTGAAATGTGTTTAATAAAGTATCTTATATGAAGTAAATGAAATAATAGATTCAAGAGTAAATGTATTGATGTGATAATATATAATATATACTAGTAAATGAAAAAACTTTATAAAAGTTTCCACGGTATAATTCTGAATGTATGAGAAATAATAAATAACCAAACATGTAAAAAATGGAATATATACATTAATATGTTAACAGTAATAATTTAAGTATTGGAGAAAAGTTAATTTTAATCTTATTTGAGCTTATTTGTTTAAATATGTTCTATAATAATGTGTATCACTTGGGAAATTAAGAAAATGTATATCTATAAAATATTGAGGATTATATTTACAAGAAGATTTTGAAAACACAGCCAGTTGATTGAGCTCTCATCTCCCTTTACTGTGAAATGCATGGAACTACCTCTTCAAATAAATACCAGGACTTAGAGGGGACAGCGTTTGACGCTTTGGGTTACATTGGGGGTTTTGATAGAGATAACTGGTGTGAGAGTCCATCCACTAGAGTGGGAGCCTAACAATAGGAATTGGAAAGGAGTTGATATTAAGAAGATCTGTCTTTGTTGATATCTGGGAATTCCATGAAAGAAGGAAACTGTTGACCATTCTGAGTCCCCAGAGTCCCAGAAAGCAAGGATGAGTATAAGGATGATGTCTTTTGGGACTTCCAAAAAGTAAGAATGAGGCCATAGTAAAACAAAGAGCCTTTCTTCAAGAACTTCAAAACAGAACCTGCTTTTAGACCTCAAGTGCAGGGACAGAAATGGGAAGCCCATTTGCATTTTGTCCCCACTGGACCTCTGCTATTTAGAACGCTGCAGCCACCTTGCCTAAGCACACAGGAGCTGACAACAGAGAAGCAGAGCGCCAATCTGAATTAACAAGAACCTACCACAAATCAGTTCGAAAGATGAGAACAATCGGACTTAGATTTTGAAAATGGAGTAAAGTGAAATAAAATAAATTACTCAACTTTCAAGTAAAGTTTCTTTCAAAAAAGAGAAACAAATTTTAAAAAGACATTGAAACAAAAAACTTCAAGCTGCACTGATCGTTTTCTACTGCTCTGTAACAATGGCAACACTGGAGTTTAAAAAGCAGATGTTTGTTTTCTATAGTTTCCATGGTTTAGGAATACAGGTTAGGAGTACTGGGTCCTATGTTCAGGGTCTGCAAGGCTCCAATGAAGGTACCAGCATTCCCATCCAGACATGCAGCCATTCCCAAACACGTTCAGGTTGTTGGCAACGTTCATTTCCTCCCAGGTATAGAATTTAGGGCCCCAGCTTCTTGCTGGCTATTGTCTGAGAGCTACTTCGGTTGACATGGGACCTCTCCGATACGGCATTTTTCTTCTTCAGGGCCAGGAGGAGTAACATCCATCGCCACTGTCATATTCTATTGATTAGAAATAAGTCCCAGTCCTGCCCCCATTCAAAGGAGGAGATTGTGTGGGAAGTAAACCCCAGAGAGGAGAAGTTGCTAGATATCGTCTTAGAGTCTGTCTGCCAGACAAACAAAATCATGAAAAATGTAACTAAATTAAAGGAATTGGGTCATCACCGAGACCTCTAATGAGCAAGAAATATATCAAGTCAGAGATCAAAAATTAAGAGGTTAAAAGCATGAGGGGAAGGTCAGGGAACTGAGTGACGGAGTCAGAAGACCTAATGTATGATAACCTGGAGTCTTAGGGGTCAAAAACACACACAGGATAAAAGAAATAGAAGATCATGGAAACACAGTAATCAAATAAATACCAGAAAAATAATTCTTTTTACATGATGGAAACAATGTAAGAGAAACATTGAAGTCTGAAAATCAAATGGGTTCATAGAGTTCCAATCTATATTGAGGAAAACACACATACACACACACACAATTTAAACACACACGTATTTACACACACACACAGACACCAGGGGATCTTCCTGAGTATACAACAACTAGTCTACATTTTCCAGTCTTCTTTGAAAGTAGATGTAGCCACAGATGAATAATTTTTGCTAATAAATTCTGAAAGGTATACCACTTCCATACCTGGCCCATGGAAACTTATGAAAGCTCTTCATGTTCTGTTTTTACACACACGGTAAGACAACTTTGTAAATCACACTTGAGCTAATAGAAGAATCATCAGATGTGATGACAAGCTGCAGGGAATGCTGCCTGCTGCCTGGTTCACCTGCCGCAAAGATAGAGCATATTTGTCAGTAACTTTCATGCTCACAAAAATAGAAGTAAATCCTTCAGTTGCCTCTTAGAATCAACACTGTAGAAATAAAGATGAAAAATACAAAAAACATATAAAAATATTATTATTTTGAAGTCTGTGGACTTTGAACCAATAGAAGTTTTATAATTCGGGGCTTTGCTATAGATACACTGATATATCCACATCAAGATATATCATTCAGTTATTCAAAAGAATAGAATTAGTGAGTTGAAATGATTTCCATAGTGTCTCATCCTTGGAATGAAGAAGAAAAACAGAAAGTGAGAAAGTGTGTTTAATGAAGCGTCATTAAAAAAGAAAAACATCAACATTAACTTTTAAAAAAAAATCACTTTATGGGGCAGGTGTGGTGGCTAACATCTGTAATCCCAGCACTTTGGGAGGCTGAGGCGGGTGGATCGCCTGAGCTCAGGAGTTCGACATTAGCCTGGGCAACACGGTGAAACCCCATCTCTACCTAAAATACAAAAAAATTAGCCGGGCTTGGTGGTAGGCCTCTGTAGTCCCAGCTACTCGGGAGGCTGAGGCAGGAGAATCGCTTGAACCCGGGAAGCAGAGGTTGCAGTGGGCCAAGATTGCAGCAGCACGGGCGACACAGCGAGACTCTGGTTCAAGAAAAAAATATCACTTTATAAATACTTTTATGCTTACAAAAAAAGAATGTTGAAGGATACACATGAGGTTGTTACAAAGACAACTTGAAGAGAGAAAGGAAATGGTACTGGGAATGGGAAGAAGGATGAGAAGAGGATCCAAGCAGAAAAATTATTTTAATACACTAAAAAGAATTAATATGATCACATGCATAATTAATGTAAAAGCCTCTTTAAGTGTATACATGTGTAAGGAAGTTAAATAGATATTTATTAAACGATTTTAATTATCTCAAATTCACTTTCTATAGTTATATGGCAGACCTAGAACAGGATAGTTACCAATGAAGTGTAATGTGTTGTTGCTCAAAGATATTGAGAGGCAAAGGATGCATGGAAAAACACAGGCATCCGATTGTTGTCCTAGATCCTGTATTACAACCTTAACTTTTTTTACAAAATTTATTTTCTCTCATTTTAGCATTTTAAAAAAATTTCAGATAAATGCCAACTGTTCCAATCTATTCAAACTGAAATGATGCAACTATCTATTCTATTATATATGCGTTTATCTCAATATATTTTTATCTTTTATTCATCTTAATCTCAGTTGTTTTGAAAGCATATCAAAATCGAAAAACATAAGAATGATCTGATAAATTATTAAATATATTATATATTCTTCAAGAACATAAATCTAAACTTTGTTACCTGGGATTGTTTTAAAAATGGATTTCCACAAACCATCTGCTTTCCTTGTTTCTATCATTTTTACAAGTTAGTATTTTACAAGAAGCCAATTTATTATTATAGCTCATTTTGAAATTTTTACTTTAAGAACTTTCATTTTGACAGAACTCTTTACATGTTTGGCTTAATAATAATTTAGTAATTTAAATAAGCCAAAATGCTCTTTTGCAATTTTTAAAGTAATAGTCTCCATCTGCATTGCATTACAAATGTATCAAAACAATGAGAAATATGTTAATATTCACAATATGAAATATACAAATTTAAGAATGATTTTAGGTGACATTATTCTATATACAGAATAACCAGTAGCCAGAAAACAAAACTAAACATTCAAGTTGTTACTGGTACTTTGTGAAGAATGACAATTTTCTCTCTGAGTCTTCTTTCAGTCTCTAAGAATTGCTAGTTAATTAAGTACAATCTTTAAAAAGCCTTTGGATCCTCAAAGTTTTGCTGGATGGCACTTGAAATTCCTGATGTGCTCAGTTTGTTTTCTATAGCTTGCCATTGCTGTCTCATGTCAGAATTCTTCAGTTACTCCATTTGTTGTTGTGATTGGTTTGATTTAGTTTGATTTGGTTTTGGTTTTATTTGCCTCAAAGTAGGATACTACAGCCCTCTTTTCCATTGGGTAGTCCACTTCTCTGCAGTACACAAAGTAGATATTCATCATCTCCCAAATTTTAGTGATTTTTTTCAGTGACTAATTTGTCACTCACTGACCTAACCAATGGATATTTAAATATGACACTAAAGAGCTATTTTTGAAATAGTTCATTTAGAAAAATAATAAATTTCATTTTATTCCATCTATTAGAAATATAAATATTCACATTTAATTTTTGTAGAGCATTTTTCCACAGCATTCCAATAAGCCATATATAATGGATGTGGTCTTCCCCGTGAAAGAAAAAACAAATGGTCTGCTCTCTGGCAATGTCTTTTTTCCATCAGATCAAGGAAGTACATGCAGTGTAATAATATCACAACATCCAGACATGAGGAAAGTCATCTAGTCCTTCTAGTCCACACTATTTTGTGTGTCCCAAATAAATATAAGCTCTTGTAGAAATCAATACTGATAATAAGAAGAAAGAAAAATAAATTAGCAAACCAAAAACGTTTTTGGTTTGTCTATTTCAAAAAAAAATGATCTATTTATATCTCTTCCTTTGAGAAATGTCTGTTCAGATCCTTTGCCCATTTTTTAATGTGGTTACTTGTTTTCTTGCTTTTGAGTTGTTTTAGTTCCTTATATAATTTTAATATTAGTCCCTCATCAGATGTATGGTTTGCAAATATTTTCTCCCATCTCGTAAGTTGTCTCTTCACTTTGTTATTTCCTTTGCTGTGTGGAAGATGTTTAGTTTGATGCAATCCCATTTGTTTGTTTTTGCTTTCATTTCCTGTACTTTTGGAGTCCTATCTAAGAAATCATTGCCCAGAGTTGTGGATCATTTCTCCTGTTTTCTTCTAGTGGCTTTACAGTTTAGTCTTACATGAAAGTCATTTATCCATTTTGAGCTCATTTTTAAAATACAATGTGAGATAAGTTCTAATTTAATTCTTCTGCTTGTGCATATCCAGTTTTCCCAGCATCATTTATTAAAGAAACTGTCCTTTCGCCATTGTCTTCTTAACACCTTTATCAAAAATCAATTGACTGAGAAAAGTTGGGTTTATTTGTGGGTTTCCATCCTATTCCATTGGTTGATGTATCTACTTTTTATGTCAGTGCCATGCTGTTTTGGGTTACGATAGCTTCATAGTGCATTTTAAATAAAGGTGTGTGATGCCTCCAGCTTTGTTAATTTTGCTCAAGATTGTTTTGGCTATTTTGGGACTTTTTTGATTTCATATGAATTTTAGGATTGTTTTTCATATTTCTGTGAAAAATTGCATTAGAATTTTGATAAGAACTGCATTGAATCTGCAGATTATTTTGGGTAGTATGCATATTTTAACAAGATTAATTCTTCCAATCTATGAACATGAGATATTTTTTTTTTTTTTTTTTTTTTTTTTTGAGACAGAGTCTTGCTCTTTCGCCCAGGCTGGAGTGCAGTGGCACAATCTCGGCTCACTGCAAGCTCCGCGTCCCGGGTTCACGCCATTCTCCTGCCTCAGCCTCTCCAAGTAGCTGGGACTACAGGCGCCCACCACCACGCCTGGCTAATTTTTTGTATTTTTTAGTAGAGACGGGGTTTCACCGTGGTCTCGATCTCCTGACCTTGTGATCCGCCCGCCTCAGCCTCCCAAAGTGCTGGGATTACAAGCGTGAGCCACCGCGCCCGGCCTTGAGATATCTTTTTATTTAATTGTGTCTTCTTCAATTTCTTTCATGATATTATATAGTTTTCAGTATGCAGATACTTCACTTTCTTGGCTAAATTTACTCCTACATATTTTATTTTCTGCAGCTATATTATAAATGGGGTTGTTTTCTGGATTTCTTTATTGAATAGTTTATTTTTAGCATATAAATATGTTACAGATTTTTGAATGTTGATTAACGGTTGGCCAACAGCTATTTTAAAAAATTTCAACATCTCTAATCATTAGAGAAATGGAAGTTAAAACCACAAGGTATCACATCCTGCCTGTTAGAATGGCTATTATCAAAAAGATGAATGATGACATGTTGGTAAGAATGTGGAGAAAAGGCAATCCTTGTACACTGTTGGTGGGAGTGTAAATTAGTACATCTATTTTGGAAAATAATATAGAGGTTTCTCAAAAAGCTTAAAATATAATTGCCATATAATCCAGTGCTTCTGGGTATATATCCAAAGGGATTTAATTAGTATGTTAAAGAATATCTGCACTTCCATATTCATTTCAGCATTTTTTTAATTTAGCCAAGAAAGAGAAGCAATCTAAGTGTCCATCAATGGATGAATGGATAAAGAAAGTGTGATTATATATATATATATATATATATATGTGTATATATATATGTGTGCGTGTATATATATATGTGTATAGATAGATAGATAGATAGATAGATAGATAGATAGATAGATAGATAATGGAGGAGGCTATGCATGCATGAGGGTAGGAAGTTATGGGTAATGGAGGAGGCTATGCATGCATGAGGGTAGGAAGTTATGGGATATTCCTATACCTTCCTCTCAATTTTGCTCCTAACTTAAAATTGTTTTTTACAAAATAAGTCTAAAAAAATACCTTACAATAAAAGTGAAACTTTTAATAGTATATATTATTTCCAAAGTGAGCATCTCATTTTATATTATAGCTGCCCTGTTTATTTATTTAAATAGATGCCTATATAATAGAATTGAACTATTTGGATTTTATTAGTTGTTCACGGCTCTAATTTTGTATATATATAATATAAAGATATATAAAAATATATATACACACATACATAGACACACACAAAGGCAATAGAATACTATGCATCCTTAATATAGAAGGAAATCCTGTCATTTGAGACAATATGAATGAAACTGGAGCATATTACATTATGTGAAAAAAGACAGGCACAGAAAGGCAAATACCACACGTTCTCACTCATACATGGACTCTGTTCAAAGTAGATCTCATAGAAACAGAGAGTAAAAAGGTAGTTACCAGAGCCTGACAGTGGTAAGGGGAGGAGAGGGAAAGAGAAGATGCTGATCCAAGGGTACCAAGTTTCAGTTAGACTGAAGGAAGAAGTTTTAGTGATCTATTGCACTCCATGTTCACCACTGTTAATAATACTGTATTGTATATTTCAAAATTGCTAAAATTTATTTTTAATATTTTCACCACAGAAAAAGATAAATTGGGGAGGTGAGATATATGTTCATTAGCTCGATTTATCTTTTAGTAATATATACATAGATCAAAACATCACACTATACTCAAAAATTTACATAATTATTGTTTGTTAGTTAAAATAAGTTTTAAAACCCCTGGGGAGTGAGTCTCTAATAAACTTCCCTGGCAGACAGCATTTCATACGTGTTGCCATCCACATCCTGTGTAATTACCGGGAAAGAATTTTTGGAAGCTTGTGCCTGATTTCCTGAGACTTTCACTCACCTTTTTCCTTTGCGGATTTTTCGTGATGTCCTTCTGCTATAGTAAATTAGAGGTGTGAGTACAACTGAAAAAAAAATTCTATTCTATTATATAGGCATCTATTTAAATAAATAAACAGGGCAGCTATAATATAAAATGAGATGCTCACTTTGGAAATATCATATATTATTAAAAGTTTCACTTTTATTGTAAGGTTTCTTTTTTAGACTTACTTTTACAAAAACAATTTTAGGTTAGGAGCAAAGTTGAGAGGAAGGTACAGGGATATCCCATAACTTCCTACCCTCATGCATGCATAGCCTCCCCCATTATCAGCATCACCACAGAGGTGGTACATTTGTTCTAACTGATGAACTTATATTGGCACATCATTATCATTGAAAAGACTACAGTTTAAATTGTGATTACTCTTGTTGTACATTTTCTGGGTTTGGGCAAATGTATAATGACATGTAGTTATCATATAGAATAGTTTCACTGCCTTTAAAGTCCTCTTTGCTCTACCTATTCATCTGTCTCTTCTAATCATTGGCAACCACTGATCTTTTTACTGTCTCCATAGTTTTGCCTTTTTCAGAATATAATGTAGTTTGAATCACACAGTATGCAGCCATTTCAGACAGGCTTCTTTCACTTAATAATATGCTTTTAAGATTTCTTCATGGTTTAAGAGCTTATTTCCTTTTAGTGTTAAATATTATTCCATTGTCTGGATGTATCTGTTTATCCATTTACATATTGAGGGTCATATTGGGGGCTTCAAAGTTCCTCAATTATGAATAAAACGGCTACAAATATCCATGTGCAGGTTTCTGTGTGGACATAAGTTTTAAACTCCTTTGGGAAAATACCAATGAGCATGATTGCTAGACCAGATGGTGACAGTATGTTTAGTTTTGTAAGAAATCATCAAACCATCTCCTAAAGTGTCTGTACTGCTTTGCATTCCTTCCAGCCATTAATAAGGATTTCTGCTGCTCCAAATTCTCACCAGCACTTGCCAGTGTTATGAATTTGGCCCATTTTAATAGGTTTGTAGTGGTATTTCATTGTTGTTTTAATTATCACTTACCTGATGGCATATAAATGATGTGGAGCACTTTTTCTCTCCCTATTTGCCATCTATATATCTTCTTTGGGTGATTTCTGTTAAGGTCTTTGGCTTATTTTTAGTTGATTGTTTTATTATTGTTACATTTTAAGAGTTTTTTGTATATTTTGGATAACCGTCCTTTATTAGGTATGTTTTCTGCATATGTTTTCTTTCAGTCTGTGGCTTGTCTTTTCACTCTCTTGACAGTATCTTTTGCAGAGTAGAAATATTTAATTTTAATGAGGGTCCACTTATCAATTACTTCATGGATTGTGCCTTTGGTGTCATAACTAAAAAGTCATCATCAAACTCAAGGTAATCTGTATTTTATTCTATGTTATCATCTAAGAGTTTGATAGTGTTGTGTTTTACATTTAGGTATGTTATCCATTTGCAGTTAATTTTTGTGAAAAGTGTAAGGTCTGTGTCTAGATTCCTTTTTTTGGCATGCAAACACCCAGTTGTTCCAGCACCATTTGGGAAAAACATGATCTTTGCTGTATTGTCTTGCCTTTGCTTCTTTGTCAAAGATCAGTGGACTATATTTATCTGGGTCTATTTCTGGGGTCTCTATCCAGATCCATTAATTAATTTTCTATTTGTTCACCAATACAATATTGTCTTGATTATTGTAGCTTTATAGTAAGTCTTAAAGTTGGGTAGTACTTGTCCTCCCACTTTGTCCTTCTTCAAAAAAGTCATCAATTCTGTGTCTTCTGCTTCTCCGTGTATGCTTTACAATCAGTTTTTCAGTACTTATATACTAATTTTCTGAGATTTTTATGGGGATTGCATTCAATTTATAGATTGAGAAGAACTGACAATATTGAGTCTTCCTATTCATTAACATGAAGTATATCTCTGTTTTGTTAGTTCTTCTTTGATTTATTTTATCAGAGTTTTGGAGGTTTCCTTGTATAGATTTTGTACATGTTTCATTAGATTTATATATAAGTATTTAATTTGAGGCAAAGTGTTAATATAAATGTATTATGTTTTTATTTCAAATTCCACTTGTTCATTGATGGAATATAGGAAAGTTGTTATCTCCTATTTATTAAACTTGCATCCTGCAAACTTGCTATAATTACATATTAGTCCAAGGAGTACTTTGTTGATTCTTTCCATTTTTCTGCACAGATGATCAAGTCATCTACAAATGAAAACAGTTTTATTTCTTTCTTACCAATATGTCTATCATTTATTTCCTTTTCTTATCTCACTGTAGTAGCTAGGACTTCCAATACAATGTTGAAAACCAGTGGTGAGAGGACATAATTGTTTTGTTTCTGATCTTAGTGGGAAAGTTTCTAATTTCTCAAATTAAGCATGATGTTAGCTTAGATTTCCTGTAGATGTTCTTTATCAAGTTGAGTAAGTTCACCTCTATTGCTAATTTACTGAGAGTTTGTACTATGAATGAGTGTTGGATTTTACCAAATTATTTTTCTGCATCTATTGTTGAGACCATGTGATTTTTCTTCTTAAGCCATTGATGTGATAAATGCCATTAGTTGATATCTGAATGATGAACCAGCTTGCATACTTCAAATAAATCCCATTTTATCATGGTGTATAATTCTTTTTATAAGTTGCTGAATTCAATTTTCTAATAGTGGGTTTTTGTACCTGTGTTCATGATCAATATTGGTCTATAGTTTTCCTTTCTCATAATATCTTTGTCTGATTTTGGTATTAGGGTGATTCTAGCTTCATAGAATGAGCTAGAAAGTATTTCCACTGCTTCCACCACAAATAAAGACATTGTAGAGAATTTGGTATAATTTCTTCCTTAAATTGTTTGGTAGAATTATCCAGTGAACTCGTTTGAGCCAGATGCATCCTGTTTTGGAATGTTATTAATTATTGGTTCAATTTATTTAATAGATATAGGCCTATTCTGATTGTCTATTTCTTCTTGTGTAAGCTTTATCAGATTGTGTCTTTCAAGGAATTTGTCCATTTCATCTTTTATCAAATTTGTGAGCATACAGTTGTTCATAGTATTCCTTCGTTATTTTTTCGAGGTCCATTAATGTCCACTTAATGTACTGATGTCTCCTTGTTCATTTCTGACATCAGTACTTTATGTTCTCTCTCTTGCTTTCTTAGTTAGCCTAGTTACAGGCCTGTCAATTTTATTAATCTTTGTGAAGAAGCAGCTTTTTGTTTCATTGTTTATTCTTATTAATTTCCTGTTTTAAATTTTATTGATTTCTGCTATTTCATTATTTATTTTATATTGCCAATTTTGGATGTAATTTGTTCTTTCTGTTCTAATTTGCTAAGGTGGAAACTTAGATGATTGATTGGGAATACAACAATCATCTTGACAAGGTTGTTTTTTTCTGTTAACACTCAAGTATTTCACTTCATTTTTTTTTTCTTGCTTATATGGCTTCTGAGGAAAAGTCAGATATAGCTGTGACATTTTGCTTCTCTATAAGTAATATGTGTTTTTCTCTGGCCTCTTTCAGGTTTTGTTATTTATGTTTGAATTTTTTACTTTGAAAATAATACACCTAAGTGTAGGGTTATTTCGACATTTATCTTGTGTTATGTTCCCTGAATTTCCTGAATCTTCAGTTTGGTGTTTGACATTAATTTGGAGGAATTCTCAGTCACCACTGTTTCAAATATTTATTCTGTTCATTTTTTTCTTTCTTTCCCTTCTGATATTCTCATTACATGTATGTTGCACCTTTTGTAGTTGTTTCACAGCCCTGGAATATTTTGTTCTTTTTTTCTTTCTTTGTTCTCTTTGCTTTTCAGTTTTGGGGGTTTCTATTGATATATGCTCAAGGTCATAAATTTTTTCCCTCAGCATGTCCAGTCTACCAAAAAGCCCATCAAAGGTATTCTTCATTTCTTTTACAGTGTTTTCATCCTTAGCATCTGTTGTTTCTTTCTTTGGATTTCTATCATTCTGTTTGAATTGCCCATCTTTTGTTGTATGTTGCCTACTTTAGACATCGGAGCCCTTAGCATATTAATCACAGTTGTTTTAAATTCCTTGTCTGATAATTCCAATATCCCTGCCATGTCTGGTTCTGGTGCTTGATCTGTCTCTTCAAAATGTGTGTGTGTGTGAGTGTGTGTGTGTGTGTGTGTGTGTATATATATATATATATAGAGAGAGAGAGAAAGCCTTTTAGTATGCTTGCACTTTTTTATTGATAGTCAGATAAGATGTACTGTATAAAAGGAACTTCAGTGAATAGGCCTTTAATAACGTGGTGGTAAGGTGTGGGGCTGGGAAGAATTCTACAGTCTTATGATATGTCTCTGTTTTTCAGTAAGTCTCTGCTTCTGGGCTGTGACTTTCACAAGTGCTTGTCCAATTTTTCTTCTTCTTTTTCTCTTATTCTGCATGCAAGGCTGAAGTAGGCTGGACTTGGGTATTTCCCTTTTCTCTAGTAAGTTATGCTCTGACATAACTCCAGCTGGTTTGGCTCTGGTTAACTGTACTAGTCAGAGTTCTCTAGAGGGACAGAACTAAGAGGATAGATGTATATATGAAGGAGAGTTTATTAAGGAGTATTGTCTTGCACAATCACAAGGTGAAGTCCCCAATTGGCCATCTGCAAGCTGAGGAGCAAGGAAGCCAGTATGAGTCTTAAAACCTCAAAAATAGGGAAGCTGACATTGCAGCCTTCAATCTGTGGCCAAAGGCTCGAGAGCACTGGCAAATCATTGGTATAGGTCCAAGAGTCCAAAATCTGTAGACCTTGTAGTCTGATGTTCCAAGGCAGGAAGTAGCTAGCACGGGAGAAAGATGAAGGTCAGAAGACTCAGCACGTTTACTCCTTCCAACTTCTTCTGCCTGCTTTATTCTAGCCATGCTGGCAGCTGATTATATGGTGCCCACCCAGATCGAGGGTGGGTCTGCCTCTCCCAGTCCACTGACTCAAATGTTAACCTCCTTCTGGCAACACCCTCAAAGACATACCCAGGAAGAATATTTTGCATCCTTCATTTCAATCATGTTGACAATATTAACATCACAAGTCCACTCCTTGTCAACTTGAACCCATACACATCTCCAGAAATCATATATAATCTTCAAATAAAGACAATAGTGAGGTCATAATTATGCCTAACATATTATGGCTATCCTTCATACAACCAGAAACACACTAATCCTTAACCTAAATGCTATTACATAAAGTTAACAAACACTTAAATGCTGATATGAAGTCAGTAAACATTATGCCACGATAAAGAAAAAAATGAAAATGAAGCTATTTTCTTACTACGGGTGTATACATGCACTAACAAGTTCTTAACAAAATAAAGAGGAAATACTCATCACAATTACAGTCCTTGTTGCTGCAACTGGTCATGTAGTTATAGCTGGTATTGATGACTACCTTCTTCTACTATTAATTCTGTATTCCCTTTGCATTTAGCAAGCACTTCAGTGGGTCATGGATTTTTTACCTGGTGGGGTGAACCAAAACTTCATTCCTGAAAAGTCTGGGCCTGGATTGGGTTGTTGTAGTTTCTCATTGACCTTAATCACAGTGCATGGTAATACTAAGAGATGTCCTAAAGAATCTCCTGTATTTCACACATTCTTCCTTACTTCCATTGTGAGTAGTAGACTGATTTCATCTTGCTTGTTCAGATCAATCACTACAGCCAATGCTATACCTCCCTTCTTAGCCTGTTGACTTAGAGGTAGGAGGAGCCCGAAGTGGCCAGGTGGCAATCTTAATTTCCAGTTTAATGGAATTGTTATTGTGTCTCCTGGTGGCAGCATTCCTCCCACTTAAACTAAGACCTCTTGGCCAGCAGAACATAATGTCTTGGGAACAGGAAGCAAAATTTTGCTAGTGGGTCCCTAGGGGTGATGGTGAGTGGTGCCATTTCCACTTCTACCCCTTGATTCCTGGAACCATGAATCCTGGGTTTAGGAGAAACAGTACCATATATTGGCACAATTCAGGGTATACACAGCCTTCTAGAGTACTTATTTCTCAAGTTAAGAAGGCAAAACTTGTTACGAACAGAGTGCCCCAGTATATTTTAAAATGGTTCATTTTCCTTTTCTCCTGCTGGAAGCATGAGGGGATTTTTCTGGTTTTACTGTGAGAACACTGTGGAGCTCCTGAAGGTAAAACTCACAAAAGCATGGTGGAACCCTGGAGATCTTAATTCTTAGATTTGTCCACACCTGGACTCCAGCAATTCTCAATTACATTTCAGGTTCTCCTACTCCAACACACGTTCCTGTGGAGGTTTCTACTCTAGCATGTTGTAATTATTTTTCTCTACCTGTCTATCTCTTCAATTTTGGTTACAGTAGTTTGCCTTGTGATCTCACTTCCCTTATGAATCTCAGAAGAGTTGCTAACTTTTTATTGTGTTTAGCCTTTTTCCTGTGATTAAGACAAGAGCAACATCTGAGGTCCTTACATGTGGAACCTGACCAACTGACTTTTAATATGGATTAAAATTTTTATATTTCTGACTAGTTCCTTTTTTCTAAGATTTTTAATAAAACATAAGTAAATGACTTTTCTACATCTTCATCCTCATCAACTATAACAAAAACACATGCCTTAAAAGATTCAGGAAAATAAGCATTTTATACACTTTCCATATTCTTATACAGAAAACAAATTTCAGGCACTTTAAGCTACCCTTATAGGTTGAACCCATCTTCAATAACCTTATTTTGTAAACTGCATATTGAATGTTTTATACTTTAAAGTCACAATATTTTAAACTTTTTTATTTAGTCAGTTTGTAACCTGCTCAACATATATTTGTGAAATGCCTACTAAGAAAATAGGCTCTGTGTTAGACTGAGAATAGAGGAAGATAAAAGGTGTTTTGTTATTATAAACACTATAGTATTTTATAGCAGACAGGTGTGGAGAAATATAATTATACCATAGTAAACTTGTTATATTTGTATAAGTTGCAAAGGTCTTAAGCCTCCATCTCTCCATTTCAATTGAATATATGAACAGAATTCAGATGAGAAAGATTTATGGTAGTCCAGTATGGACTTTAGCTAATCTTTAGATATTATAATATCTAATTAATGATTATGCAACTTTTACTATAAAAAGTAGAAATGGAGGGGTATCAGCTGATGTGTTTACAAAATTTCTTTCTTTTCTTTCTACTTTTTACTAAAGTAGTCATTATAGCAAAAGATGAAACTTTATTGTAACTAATAGAAGAAAATTATTTCATTTCTGTTATTCATATGACACATTTTATATTTGCAGCAAAATAAACGTAATATATGCTAGAGTGCAAAGTTCTGCAACGAAATTGAAGGTGGAGAGGAGAAAGCAAAGGCGATCTCTACCAGGAAGAGAGACAGAAAAATATTAGCACCTGCCAGAGCAGAAACGCCCTTAGGAAAAATGTGGCAACTGAAATAAATTGTAAACTAACCATAGCATAGGGATTAATAGGGCCCTTGGAATTAAATTTCTACCCAATTTACTTTGTCTAATGCTGTCTTTATAGTAAATTTTAAGACTCAGACCTCAAATAAATAATATAAAATTTTTAAGCAAGGTATTTTGCAAGAATTGGCTGATTTTGTTTTTATGCCCCATAATATGTCTCTACTATAAAATTTTAAGTAATACACTCCTACTCATCTATATTCTTATTCTATTATTATCTTCTCACCAACATCGTTATTAAATTTCATTCCTTTCCCCCTTCAAAGACAACTTGCTCTTTTACTCTTTTATTATTTTTCTTTTTTCTTTTTTTTTTTTTTTGAGACGGAGTCTCACTCTGTTGCCAGGCGGAAGTACAGTAGCATGTTCTGGGCTCACTGCAACCTCAGCCTCCCTGGTTCAAGTGATTCTCTTGCCTCAGCCTACCGAGTTGCTGGGACTACAGGAGCACACCACCACACCCAGCTAATTTTTGTGTTTTTAGTAGAGACAGGGTTTCACCATGTTGGCCAGGATGGTCTTGGTCTCTTGACCTCATGATCCGCCCACATTGGCCTCCCAAAGTGCTGATGAGTGGTGACAGAGTGCTGGCAGCCCTCGCAGCCCTTGCTCGCTCTCAGAGCCTCCTTGGCCTCGGTGCCCACTCTGGCCACACTTGAGGAGCTCTTCAGCCCACCACTGCACTGTGGGAGCCCCTCTCTGGGCTGGCCCAGGCTGGAGCCAGCTCCCTCAGCTTGGGGGGAGGTGTGGAGGGAGAGGCGTGGGCAGGAACAGGGCCTGCACATGGCACTTGCAGTCCAGTGCAAGTTCCAGGTGGGCGTGGGCTTGGTGGGCCCCGCACTCGGAGTGGCCAGCCAGCACCGCCGACCCCAGGCAGTGAGGGGCTTAGCATCCTGGCCAGCAGCTGCAGAGGGTGCACTGGGTCCCCCAGCAGTGCTGGCCTGCCAGTGCTGTGCTTGAATTCTTGCCAGCCTCAGCTGCCTCCCTGCAGGGCAGGGCTCGTGACCTGCAGCCTGCCATGCCCCAGCTTTCCCCCTCGTGCTGTGGGCTCCTGCATGGCCAGAGCCTCCCTGATGTGCACCGCCCCCTGCTCCACGGTGCCTGGTCCCATCCACCGCCCAAGGGCTGAGGAGTGTGGGCACATGATGTGGGACTGGCAGACAGCTCCACCTGTGGCCCCAGTGCAGGATCCACTAGGTGAAGCCAGCTGGGCTCCTGAGTCTAGTGGGGACTTGGAGAATCTTCATGTCTAGCTAAAGGATTGTAGATACACCAATCAGCACTCTGTGTCTAGCTCAAGGTTTGTAAATGCACCAATCAGCACCCTGTGTCTAGCTCAAGGTTTGTAAATGCACCAATCAGTGCTCTGTGTCTAGTTAATCTAGTGGAGACTTGCAGAACTTTTGTGTCTAGCTCAGGGATTGTAAATGCACCAATCAGCACCCTGTCAAAATGGACCAATCAGCTCTCTGTAAAACAGACCAATCAGTTCTCTGTAAAATGGACCAATCAGCAGGATGTGGGTAGGGCCAGATAAGGGAATAAAAGCAGGCTGCCTGAGCCGCAGTGGCAACCCACTGGGGTCGCCTTCCACACTGTGGAAGCTTTGTTCTTTCACTCTTTGCAATAAATCTCGCTGCTGCTCACTGTTTGGGTCCACACTGCCTTTATGAGCTGTAACACTCACTGTGAAAATCTGCAGCTTCACTCCTGAGGCCAGTGAGACCATGAACCCACTGGGAGGAATGAACAACTCCAGATGTGAGGAAAAAACAACTGCAGACGCACCGCCTTAAGAGCTGTAACACTCACCACGAAGGTCTGCAGCTTCACTCCTGAAGCCAGTGAGACCACGAGCCCACCAGAAGGAAGAAACTCCGAACACGTCCAAACATCAGAAGGAACAAACTCTGGACACATCATCTTTAAGAACGGTAACACTCACCACGAGGGTCTGCGGCTTCATTCTTGAAGTCAGTGAGACCAAGAACCCACCAATTCTGGACACACTGGGATTACAGGCATGAGCCACTGCACCCGGCCTATTATTTTTCAATGACCTTTATTCTTCTTGCTTTAATGTATACTTTATTTTTATTTCATGTAACTATTTATTCCCCTGAAATTGCTGAAAAAAATAACTACTTCATTTGGACAGAGATTGAACAAATGATAGTGACTCAGAATATTTACTGGTGATTAAATTTATTGATTACACATACTAATTATTGCTAACTCTACTTCTTTCAGGTGGTTAATAACATATGGAAAACTCTTTGACCTGTTATGTTCCTTGAGACTTCACAACAAAAGCTATTTATTTACTACTACTATAAGTTTACTAAATTCCTCTAATTTACAGGATACTTAATTTACTGGATACTTAATAGACATTATCAATTCAATTCTTACATCAATCATATAGGATATATAGTTTATGACCATAGTTTAGAAATAAAAATGATACTTTGACAAGTTTATTAATTTGTCCAAGTAATGCAACTCAGTAGAAAGTCAGAATTTAAACACATCTACCAAGTATGTGATATTCTTTATCATCTATTTTACCTCCACAAGGGAAAAAATATGCTCTTAATTCAAAAGATTATATGTCCCTCAGATGAAATAGAGGAATCTGAGATGATGTCAGGTATGAATTAGCCAAATTGCAAACAGAAATGAAAGGAAAACAAGAAAGATTCGAAATTGGGAACTGTGTGGCTAGAAAGCCAGATGTTTCAGAAACCTACAGAACAGGAAGGAGGCCCTGACCAAGCTCTTCAGATGGCCTCCAGCCATCTGTAATTAAATTGAGAGAAATGCTTGAGTTGAACAAGGAAGTAAAGAAGCCAAGCAGTGGCACAAACTAATTTCAGAAGAGCACTTTGATTTTGGCTACTGGCAGATGGAATTGAGTGGAGGCAACAGATCAAAAGTTTACCATCTAGGTCAGGGCCTCTAGAACCCAGAGCCTGAGGCCAGGATTCAAGTGTTGATACTTTATTTGGAAAGTGCAGGCCCAGGGCTCTGAGTGCAATGAAAAGTGGAAGTGAAGCACACAGAGATGAAAACTTCAGGATGAGCCTCGAAGACGCATGGGATTTCTCAGGCAGGGCTGTAATCCTATCTCAAAGTAGTTTACAAAAGAGACAGAGGAAAGGTGTGCATCGGCTTCACTCCTTCCCATGCCCATTTCCTGTCAGTGGAGAGTTTCTCATGGTGGGTCATTCCAGGTTGTGTCCCCCGGTCGCATGTTGGTATGCAGAAAGCATGCCACATACTCTCTGATGTGGCTTCTTAGCCAAGCCAAGGAATGGGAGCGTGACTCAATCCGAAGTGTGGCATGCAGGCGGCATGTAAGCCACAAGGTCTGGGCCTTCATGAGGACTCTAGCCGGCTTAGGAAGCTCAGCAAGGGTGATGGCAGCATCGCCTGGGCTGTGCGTGGTGCCACTATGAAGGAAGTAATAGCTGAATCAGAAACATCTGTTATGGTGTGTTACCTATGAAACTACAAGACTGGACTGAAAATGTCTGTGAGTTTTCAAGTCTCAAACTGATATTTATGCTCTCAAACTTATCTAGTCTATTAATTTTATATGCCTGCCTAACAAATTACCACAGACTGAGGGGCTTAAAAGATATAAATTTATTTTCTCATATTTCCGGATACCAGAAGTCCAAAATCAAGGTGTTGACAAGCCTATGCTACCTTTGAAGGCTCTAGGAGAGAAACTTCCATGTATATTGAGACTCCTGGTAGCTCCACACGTTGCTTACCTTGTGTCTGTGTAACTCCATTTTCTGCCTCCAACTTTGCCACTTTCTCCTTGTGCCCAGGTTTCTTCCTTCTCTTTCTCCGAAAAGGACAGTCATCATTGCCTTTAAGGCTCATTCAGGTAATCCAGGATTATCCCATTTTGCGATCCTTAGTTATATATCCAAAATCCTTTTTCAGATAAGGTAACGTTCAGGGATTCCAGAAATTAGGACATAAAGCTATTTTGGGAAGCCACTATTCAATCCACTACAGGAATAGGTCATTAAATGCAACAGTCTTCAAAAAATGAATACTCTCTAACATCCACTGCAAATGTGGCCTGAAGTACAAAGGTCAATGAATAATATTCCAAGGGGCTGAGTTGGAGGCCCTGGAGAACAAGATAAGGGAATTTTTCCATGTTTCAGCACTAGGGAAAGATGGATAGGCTAAATCTGAAAAGATGCCGTAGCTAGGGCAGAGAATACTTGTGATCCTGTCCAGCAGGATTTAAGAGTTGCTATAAAGTAATGCCATCTTGGTGTTTTCCATCCTTTCTTGCTCTTAGTGGGGGTTACTGAAACTGACCCAACAGTCCCATAGATAGTTTTTTGGATAAACAGAAATCGACCCGCTGGTCTTAAAGCTTGAAGCTTACGTTTGTTTCATTTGAGTTCCTTCCTCAGGAAACCACCTTCAGGTCTCAAAAAAAAGTATTAAAGAACTGAAACTCACCAAATCACTACATCCAGACAACATAATACGCCAGACCCTTCATTCATCATGATTGCTTCCTTACTCCTCCCTAGTTCCTGTTTTCTTACACATTGTTACATTTCTTCCCTGCATGGAAACCCCTAGTTTTAGTCTGTCAGGGAGAGGGATTTGAGGCTGAGCTCACATCTTCTCTGCTGCAGCACCACATTAAAGCCTTCTCCCTTGGTAATACTTGTCATCTCAGTGACTGGCTTTCTGTGCATTGAGCAGCAGGGCCTAGGCTGAAGCCCTGGTGTTTTGGTAGCATTACATCATGAATAACTTGAGTGTGCTTCACCACTGGACGTATCCAAGTATGTGCATGCAGGAGAAGGTTGAAGGGAAGCAGGCAATTTTTCTTTGTATTTTTAAGAGGCACAGTCTCACTCTGTCATAATTTGCCTTTGATTTAAAAGTTATAGGAAGTTACCTCCCAATCTCATGAAAAATACTGCACATCACACAAAAATCCTAGATTTAGTGGTTCCACCCCAATTATCTTGTCTGAGTAAGGGATGACTATCTATTGCATGAAGAAAGGTAAATGGGGCCACCTGGCAGAAACTGCTAATTTTACACTCACACACACACACACACACACACACACACGTGTTCTTTCCTAAGAGCAGAATTGTAGCTTGTGGTTACGATATAGACTACATGGAGACTGCATTTATCAGTCCCTTTACTGCTAGCTGTGGCCACATGACTGTTCAAAACCAATGGATGGTGAGTGAATGCAGCACAGGTGTGTCCTGGAAAGTCTTGAACATGCACCTTGCCATGCCATTTCTCCCTTCTTGCTGGCTGGAGTAACCAGAAAGACCTTGAAAGCTCCATGATCCAGAGAGAAGAACTACTGTCAGTTGATGTCTGTGAATGATTTTTCAAGACAAAGACACTGTGGAACTGCTCAGTGAAGTATAGGACACATTGCAAATTCTTACATATGTGAAAAATAAAGTACTTTGTCCATTGTCTTATTATTTTGAAGTCTCTTATTATGGAAGCTAAGCCTTTTATTTTAGAAGAATTTTAGATAGTTCACTTCAATTAAAATTATTGTTAAGCAATTATTATTGTTACAGAATGCACTAGATATTGTGGGGAAGAGAAAAAACACGGGCAGGTAGAGGTGATCAATGTTTTAGGAGCTTTAGGTTATTGGAAGTATCCGAAGAAATAACAGAGTAAAATGCCAGACAAATAACTAGAATATGAACTCTCATATAAGTTCTAGAGTAGATCGTAGGAAGAGCAAAATGTGCATGGGGAAATCAGAAAAGACATGGCAGAAAAATGTAACACTTGGACTCGTGATTCGAGATTTGGTTCAGATAAGAGGTTGTCAGGTGTAAATCCAGAGGAGAGAAAAGAGCAGCCAAGTAGTTTCACACACTATAGTAAGAGTTATTATGTGCATATTCAAATCTGTGATAAGCACATACCATGTGTAAAAAGTTAGCTACATCCTGTGAGGAATATAAAAAAATAATGACTGCTTCTCCTCTCAATGGACTTGCAAGTTAGCAAGGAATATGACACAGCCACAGAATTAACACTACATACAGAATTTAATGAGTGCTACAAGGGACATAAATAACCTGTTAAAAAGGAAGAGCTCCACAAAATTCTTAACCCTTTCAAGCTGCAATATTGTTTTCATTTGTAAAATTTAAAAGGTATAATAACAGAACCCACAATGTTATTGTTTTTAATATTAAATGAGCTAAGGACTGCAGAATGTGTGAGTGCCTTAAACATGGTAAACATGCTGGTGTGGAGATTGTTGTGGTTTTCGTTGGGGTTGTTGCTGTGTTTTGCGTTGGGTCCTGGAGGTTGTGTAGAGTTTGGATAAGCAGACTTCACATCAATTTTGGTAGAAAGACTAGCTTGCACAAACTGTAAAATCAGGAATATCCAGGGACCATTCAGAGCATAGGAGACAGTTTGCTTTCAATGTGACATGAAGTAGACAGGGTAGCAGATGGCATCCCTTCACTGCCATGCTGAGGGATTTGGATGTCATTTGATTGGTGGGGACAGGCTACGCACTGAATGCATTTGAGCAAGGAAGCTACAAGTTAAAAGTTATCATAAGTGTTTTGGCTGGATTAAATTTCAGAGAACCTGGAAGTGGAGTGGCCCAGATAAAAGGCCATTTTCAGTCTAGTGAGAGGTAATTAAAGTGTAGAGATGGAGCCACAGATGTGGGGAAGAAAGTTAAGGGAAGAGTTTGAGAAGCATCACAAAGATAGAATTTATAGAACGTAGCAATTGATTACATATGAGAACTAATAAAGTGAGAAACAGAAAATAAGCTCTCAGGTTTTTAAGTGATTAGGATAATGAAGATGATAATTTCAAGAAAGAAGTAAACAAAAAATGCTCGTTTGTTTTGGATGTATTCTTTGATGCAATGGTGGAACATGTTGGTAGGATCCTCACATAGCAGTTGGAAATTTCTGATTGGCAGTTGGAGTGAGAGCTAGCTAACATATAAGTGTGCTCTTAGCGGAGAGAGCTGAGACAAAGAATATAAAGTAAGATTGTTTTGATACTCTGGCCTGGAGATTACTCTGCTCTTTATTTCAAAGGGGTCATTCAATAAATATGCATGTCAACACAGCTGCGGAATTTGGCAATACCTCTGTCTCCTCATATTTATACCAACAAAGTGTAGACCTCATTAACAGCCGTGTTATTCCGCATCTGTGCCATTGTTGCTCAGGATGTCAGACAATGCTGCTAATGAGCCTGAGGGTGTATGTGTAATTCCTTTAGAAGATCAATACAAATGTTAGCTTGGCCTTCATCCCCTCAAATGTGTACTGTTTGTCACAAGGCAGAGAAAAATATGAGATTCAGAATAGATTAGTAAAACTCTACCTCGCCGTCATAAAAAAAAAAAACCCTGAAGAACCTACTTTGTTGTTTTCAGTACACTCATTAGGTTCATTACTTCAGTTGATTCATTACTTTATCTCTCATATCTGTCTTGGTGATGGAAGTTTATTTGAAAGTTTATTTCCTCCAATTTTATAATAGTTTCCAAATGTGTTCATGTTCCAAAGAGCTTCTGTTTTTTTCTTCCAAACAACTCAGGATTCTTCATTAAATATCCTAGTATTATCAGTATCTCCTGCTCTCTAACTCTTTACATATGTGCACAGACACATGTTATTGAATAATTCATAATTAGGATAATTCATAATCTTCCCAGAGGTTACAATAACTCATCTAATACTGAAAATAAAATAAAAAATGTGAATTAGTCCCTTCTTCAGTCACTATGAATTTAACAAACTGAGAGGTAGCTTCTTCTTTGAATATTTTTACAAGTGGAGATTAATGTTACATGACATATTTGAACCACTTATTTAATTATTTACTTGTAAATATGATCCCTGAAATTAGCTGACTTAAAATATTGCCCTGACCACATTTTGGCTATGTATTTTTTAAGTCACTATAACTCTCTTAAGTGAAAGATATCATTTGTAAAATAGATGCATAATTGGTTCTCATCCCTCTGGAATGTGAGCATGAGAGATAGCTTAGTAGTGCCAGAGGTGATAATTAGGGGTAATGGCAGTAGTTGTCCTAGTGACAGTAACAGTGATAGTAGTTAGTGGTGATACTATTGGTAGTAGTGATGGATCAGTCAAGAATTTACTTCTAAAGTCCTGATGAATATTGAAGAGGGGCCATTCTGATGTAGGTAAGGATGTAGGACTACGGAGAGTTGCCCAAGGATAAAAGGAAGAGTTAGGAGAGAGAAAGCTAAGACTGACCTAGGACAACTCCCCAAATTGAGAAGATGAAGGAGGATGAGCCAGCAGTGGAAAATTCAGAGAAAAAGAAGGGACGGGGGTCAGAGGAAAGAGCAGTGAACCTTGCCAGATGCTGAGGAGAGTTTCAATAACCTGAACACTGAACGAATGTGGAATGGGTTGAAAATTATCTATCTTCAAGGCAGTGAGAACACAGTACAGGTAATAATAGGCTTAAGGAAAAAAAAGATGGTAAATCTAAATATGCTGTATGAGAAGTTTTGTGGTAAAAGAAGAAAGAAGACAAAGATATGTCAGTCGTGGGAGGTTGAGAGATGAGCATTTTTGCAAATGAAGTACAGAAACACAACCAGGCCCATTTGTTTGCATATTGTGGATGGCCGCTTTCTCCGACAGACAGAGCTGCCTCCCTAGGACAGAGTTGAGAGGCTATGACAAAGTCTGCATGATACACAAAGCTGAAAGTACTTACCTTTTGGCTCTTTATGGAAAACGTTTACCAACCCCAACTCTACGTGATCCTGGGAAAACTGATATTGGAACTTACAGATAGAAACATGTTTACTCTTCCTCGAATATATGTATTCAAATATATAATATATATATTTTTTAAGAAAAAAATCTGTGCAGATTGATTATTTATGTAGATACCAGCTCTCCCTTCTTGACTGATTAGCTTCTAAGTTCCATAAAGAATCCACTGTCCCATGATAACTTTTTTTACTATGTCACTAAACAAAACCAATAAATTCCATCTTCATTCTATCAATTACATAAAACTAAATGCAAATAAAAGTTTAAAATTTTTCACCAAAATATACTTAGAAAAGCAACTTTATAAAAATAGAATGATTTTCCACATTTCCTACTATTTGAAGGTGCTTTTTGGAGTAAATGGTTGAATTTATGTATGATAAATCACAATTTGTGAGCATATTTAATCATTTTTATATTACAATTATTTTAATATGAATCATTCAGTAAATTATCACATAATGAATTAAGGAATAATAAAAAGCATTTATTACTTGCAAATATGTATAGTGTCATGAGTACAGAGAATTAACAGACTTGTTAAACACCACCTTAGTGAGTTATGGTTTCCATAGTGCTCAATAAAAGCTGATGCCAAATTTAATTCAATTTAATTATACATTTCTAAGAATATGTTGGAGTATATTGGATTTTGAAAATGCTAAAAATTACTCATTGGCTCTAGGCACAAATAAACAGTATGTCTCATATATTTCGGGAAACGGATAATAATATCTGACTTCTCAATTTTCATGAGAAGTAAAATGCAATGTGCTATTAAAAGTCTTAATACTGCATGTGTTGCAGCTGCCAAATTCTAAAATTTCAAATTAATGACTGCACAATAAACATTAAAATAATAAGCAAAATAATTAAGAGTGAAGCTTACATATGGCTTATATGCTTTTACATATGGCTTATATGCTTTTAACTAGGCTTTTAGAATTTGCAAAGACCAAGGGCTGCAGCACTAATTTCATTGAGAGATTTTTTAAAAATTAGTGTTCTTCAGAGAATCTAGATGAATATTCAGAAACAGTTAAGTATGCTAAGTAAATTTTCATGTAAGAATGTTTTTTAAAATTGTGTTTGAAATGTAGCCAACACCTTGGTGTTGATTCTCCCTTAGACAGTGTCAATATTTTTTAAATAAACCTAAAATGTTTGGAATTTATCTATTTGTATATTTTGTAATGAAATTAAATTTACTGCTAATTTTCTTTATCAAAGTTTTTAGAACTCTTTTTAAATGTTTATATTATAATATTTTTTATAAATATACCTGAATTTCTAGCATCTTAAGAATTTAAATGATCAGGCCAGGCACAGTGGCTCATGCTTGTAATCCCAGCAATTTTGGAGGCCAAGGCGGGCGGATCACCTGAGTTCAGGAGTTCGAGATTAGCCTGGCCAACATGGAGAAACCCTGTCTCTACTAAAAATACAAAAATTTGCCAGGTGTGGTGGCCCATGCCTGTAGTCCCAGCTACTCAGGAAGCTGAGACAGGAGAATTGCTTGAACCCAGGAGGCGGAGGTTGCAGTGAGCAAAGATTGCACCATTGCACTCTAGCCTGGGTGACAAGAGCAAAACACTGTCTCAAAAAAAAAATTAATGTTCAACAGTGACTTGGCTTTTATTGTTATACCTTCTTTTGGAAAAGTGAGCAAAACTGCCTTTGATGGTAAGAAAAAAATATTTTTTTCTTTTGAACTTGAAAACGTTTTAGAGAAGAGATAGAGCAGATGATATTTGAGTCACTAATAACATCTAGATGCTTTAGCTGCAGAGAACAATCAACTCCTAGACTTCTTTAGAGCTACCTTTTCAAGGATGCAGAGATATTCTGGCCTATCTGTAACACTTACTCTGAGGATAAGGCAACATCAACTAGAACATTTGCTACTTAAGATATGTTATTATTGAGAACTTGGGTCTCTCAAACTAATGCTTCAGAAGGTTGCCTCTTGCTCAACAAGAACAAAATGTCAGGACTTTCTCTGGGGCTCAATGCTGTTGGCCATGAAGAGTGTCTGAGGACTGAGCAGGTGCAGGCTCTGTGCCAGGCAGGCCACGACATGAATCCAGCTTTGCTGTCACTAGCCCACCATCCACTCCTGCTTAGGGAGAGCAAAGTTGAGAATTCAGTAAGAAGTTAAAGGTGAAAAGGGGGAATGCTATGGCAACAAAAAATGCTGGAGTTCTGTTCTCACACACTCTGCATAAATGTCACAGGAGAGGGACTCAAAAACCACTTCTCCCATGGCCTGTGTAGGACACAGGGACATCAGAGACACATGGGGATGACTCTAGGTGGAGCTCAGAGAGTGAACAGAGAGGGCTATGACTGGAAGGGGCTGCGTTCTCCCTATGGCAAGGCACAGGGTGTGCTTTCTACAGGCCTAACTGTGGGTGTCCTGAAAGAGATCCAAGGTGAGCCGTCGCCAACAGATCCCATGGCATTGAAGAGGACTGCCTGGGTGCATGACACTGACAAGAGCTGCTGCATAGGGGCTGAGTGGGAGTCACCTGCCTCCACCTGGAGGAGGTTTCACCTGACTCAGGAAATTACCAGGTTCCTTGGTTGGGAGGTCTGAGAAATCCACCAGGGCCTTTACGTAAAAGGCAGCTTTTAATTCTTTTGGAGATTTGTGAACATATTGGAAATATGGTTATTAATAACTTGATAGAAACTTTATAGCTCCTGGCATTCTCTAATTCTTAATTTGAAGCTCAAAAAGGGAGCTCTTTATTTTCCTGTACTGAATTAAGAATTCCTTTTGTGTGTTTGCCATTTCAGCAACCTTGCCAAGGTATCTGTCACCTCCTAATTTCTTATCTTCACTCGCTTCCTCTCCCCATGGGGTCTCCAATGTCTCCAAACTTTTGGTGGTCTCTACATAAACTTGAAAAAAAAAGCAAACAAAAATAAATAAAGGCTTAACTCATTTCTCCTCCTCACTTGAGAGGAGCTTTTTTTCCATTGTTGCAATTGTGAAACAAATGTTCTATACCCATAGCTACTATTTCCTTACCAACAATTTGTTAGTGTGCTGAAATGTGTTCCTTCACACTTACTCTATCAAAATCACCCTTCCAAAGACCTTAACCATTTGCATCCTACCTACAAAAAAAAGTCCTGCGCTTTTTCTTCATTTGTTCTCAGTCACATCTTAAGAGTATTTTTGTTTTTTGCGTCATTTCTATGGTGGGTTTCAGGTGTTGGAAATATCGAGTAATGCCTCATTGATGCAATGAACAAGAATAGAAAATTTTTATTAAAAGAGGAGATTTTGACAAATGTGGTTAAAATTACAACTTTAAGGAGTAAATGAGAGATTTATAAGATGATATAAATACATATGATTTTTTGAACTAAAAAATTACAGTAACAATACTTAATAAAATATAAAGATAATATGGCTTCTAAGGAATCCATCACACCAAAAGATTTTTTTCCTCTTCCAGCTGCAATAGAGATAAGAGAATTTACCCAACAAACATATTGTCTATAATTTGACATATGAACGTTACACTGAATATAACTCAAAATGCCAGCAGTCATTAGTAAGAGTAAAATTGTGCTAAGATTAAATGACAAACCTTTGGCTTTTTTGTTTTTCATTTGAATATGAGTTTGTATATTTAAGAACATCATAATTTCAGGAGTGTGTTAATAAAGTTTCTGTCTTGATAAATTACTGTCATTATCTCTAATAATTTAGATTCTATAAATATATACACACTTAGGAAAATAATAATTACATAATTCCTAAGAAGATAATTGATAACACATTAAAATTATGAAATTTTAAATAAGTTTACCTGTATCTATTGGCTATTAAGAATTCTTGGCCAGGCGCAGTTGCTCACACCTGTAATCCCAGCACTTTGGGAGACCAAGACTGGCGGATCACAAAGTCGGGAGGTCAAAACCACCCTGGCTAACACGGTGAAACCCTGTCTCCACTAAAAAAAATACAAAAAGTTAGCCGGACCAGGTGGTAGTTGCCTGTAGCCCCAGCTACTTGGGAGGCTGAGGCAGGAGAATGGCGTGAACCTGGGAGGCGGAGCTTTCAGTGAGCCGAGATCGTGACACTGCACCTCCAGCTTGGGCGACAGAGCGAGACTCTGTCTCAAAAAAAAAAAAAAAAGAAAAGAAAAGAATTCTTGACAGAGTGAACATCCTTGCCCTACTCAGATACTCAGAGGGGTACAGATGAAGTGCTTCACCAACACACCAGTTGTATCTGAGTCTATATTGGCAGTAAAATGGAGAAAATGCTAGATATTTAAAACACTTTAACAGGTTTATTGATGGTCTAAGCTAAATAGGAGACGAATAGGAAAGAGTTTTGTTTATTTACCCTCATTGCCTTCAGATGGCTTCTAACCCATTTCTACCTCCAGCCTCTTCCCTCATCCAGGGCATATCTCACAGCTTCTCTGTTGGTCCTGAGCAGGCTAGTGCAGAAGCTCTATCTCATATGCAATGCAATAATTCTTCCCACCTGCTTGCTTAATCATGATCCTTGGCTGGGTGGCCTGCAATGGGAAAGGGGATTGTGCCAGTGTCTTCCTCTTTCTATATGACTCCTTTTCTTCAAGGAATTCAAGAATAGGTCAGTGGAGAGTCAATTAGAGGAGACAGTTTGTACATGAGGTAGTACATAGCACGACACAGATTCTGTTACTAGAGTTCTCTCGTCAATATGACAATGGTCAACATGCTTCCAATTTAGTATATCTCCAAATGTCAGTACTCACATGCAGTATCTTATGGATTCTTGAAAGTCTTCAGCGCTTCCCCCATGCAAGCAGAACATTCACTAATTGCCAAGGAGACTACTTGTTGCCAGTTTTTCTATAGTAACAGAGCTTAACTGAACAAATGAAAGCCAAGCTAAACAAGATAACTCTCAGCACAAACTGTAGCTTTCAGTGACTGCCTGACGAAGGTCTTACTGATGGGAAGTGGAAATGATATAAGCCATTTTCACATGGAACTCAGCTAGTCTCGGCTAGAACTCAGAGGTCTCACAAGCCAGCTTTGACCATACAGAGGAGGACAGTGTCCTAGGAAATGATGAAATAACAGATGGAAGGATCCTGGATCCCTGAATGATTATGTGGAGCAGAGATGCCTCTTCACTTGGCTCCACCAACGTCTGAAGAGTTACGTCAGAAAATCTGTAGGCCATTGTATTGTAGGATCTCTTTTTTATTAGCTTAGACAGTTCCCTTTCTAATAGTCCAACTGAACTACTATGACTTACTCTCAGTTCCTGCTGTGTCTCCCTCATTCTGACAGAAAGCATCTTCTTGGAAAGATCTTACCATAAGGATTCTGACCTGTCTACCTCCTGAGTTGTCCAAGATACCCAAGAGAAATTTACATACCATTGCTACTTCAAATAATGGAGGCACTGCTCCATGTAGCTGCTCTTTCAATCACAGCAGATAGCACTGCCAACCTCCTACTTTCTGATTTCTACAGACAGAACACAGTAAATAGTCTGTGCATCCTGGCTCCGAAACATGCTGTGAGAAGGGAGATCTCAGTGTTTACTTCCTCCATACCCTGGCCTCTCCCTCAGTAACCCTAGAGTTTTACATCTGGCTCATTGGAGAAAGACCAATGAAAGGAGAATGCCACTGCATCCACACTGGGTAGCCAGTTTTTTCTAGCTTGGATAATCCTTTTCAGAAATGTAGGCTGGGATGGGGTGAGTTGTTAATACTCCCTCGATCTGTTCTTTATTCAGCACTGTGATGGTTAATTTTATGTGTCTACTCAACTCAGTGCCCAAATATTTGTTCAAATATTGTTCTGGGTGTGTCTGTGAGGGTGTTTTTGGATGAGATCAACATTTAAATCAGTTGACCGAGTAAAGCAGACTGCCCTCTCTGATATGGGGTCCTCATCCAATCAGTTGAAAAAATAAATAGAACAAGAAAGGCCAACCATACCCCTGGGCTGGAGGGAGTTTCTGTTGTTTGATTGCCTTTGAACTGAGACATTGGGTTTTTCCTGCCTTGAACTGAAACATTGTCTCTTCCTGAGTCTTCAGCCTGATGACCTTCAGACTTGAACCACACTATCAGTTATCCTGGGCCTCAGGTTTTGTACTCCACCTGAAACTATACCATTATCTCTGGGAAGTCACTAGCTTTCAAACTACCCTGCAGATTTTGGGACTTGTTAGTCTGCATCCAAAATCCTGCGATCAATTCCTTATAGTAAATCCCTTTATATGTATATGTACACACACACACACACGTATTCATATACACATTATATATACACATATAAATACACAGACATATACACATTATATATACACACATATGTACACATATACACATTATATATACACATATACATACACACATACACATATACACATACACACCTATATAAATATGCACACTATATATACACATATACATACACATATATACATATACACATTATATATACACATATACACATACACACATATATACATACACACATACATACATATATACATATACAAATTATGTATACACATACACACACACACACATACACACACACATACACATCCTATGTGCTCTGCTCCTCTGGAGAATCTGACTAGCACAAGCACCTTTCCTTTGAACATGGATACATACCACCTAGTCTCCTTAACTTTGAGACTTTAATTAAAATTCTGAGACCACAAGAAAAATTACACTTATTATCTTAGTAAATACGTTTTAGTATCAAATCCAGTGAGACACAGAAAAAAATACTTCAATATAACATGTGTTTTTGACCTAAAACTAAAAAAAAAAAAACACTTTCCAAACAATGGAAGCAACTAGAAGCTAAAGGATTCCAGGAATGGGGGTGGAGGGGAGAGGAATTGATCAGATTTTGTGTCAAATAAAGATTATTTATATGGTAATTTTAATATTTAGTGAAATAAAGATTACTAATATGGAAGTGTCCTTACTTCCAATGCATATTGGTAAGCAGGCCATTTAAAGTTAGATTTGAGCATTATTTCTGTCTCTGTCTTTTGTCAAATACCAAATGAGGTCAATTTAGAAATAAACCTGGCCGGTCACAGTGGCTGACACCTGTAATCCCAGCACTTTGGGAGGCCGAGGTGGGCGGATCACGAGGTCAGGACATCGAGACCATCCTGGCTAACACGGTGAAACCCCGTCTCTATTAAAAAATATAAAAGAAAAATAGTCAGGTGTGGTGGCAGGCGCCTATAGTCCCAGCTACCTGGGAGGCTGAGGTAGGAGAATGGCATGAACCCGGCAGGAGGAGCTTGCAGTGAGCCAAGATCACGCCACTGCACTCCAGCCTGGGTGACACAGCGAGACTCTGTTTCAAAAATAAATAAATAAATAAATAAATAAACCTAATTGACATGAGTTTGTATAAGTAAACGCTGTTTGACAATTTTTCTTAGAAGTTGTAAGTAAAGTAAGATGAATAATATATTTGTCTCTCTATTCATTTCAATAGTTTTTAAGATCAGGTGGTTTTGGTTACATGGATGAGTTCTTTAGTGGTGAGTTATGAGATTTTTTCATGCACCTGTCACCCAAGCAGTGTACACTGTACAAAATACGTAGTCTTTTATCCCTCAGCCCACCCCCAACCACCCCCCAAAGTCCCCAAAATCCATCATATGCTTTTGAGTCCTCATAGCTTAGCTCTCCCTTTTAAGTGAGAACATATGATACTTGGTTTTTCATTCTGAGTTACTTCTGAGTTAGAATAATGGCCTCCAACTACATTTAAGTTTCTGCAAACAACATTATTTCACTCCTTTTCATGGAATGAAGTATTCCATGATGTATATATACCATATTTTCCTTTTTTTTTTTTTTGAGATTAAGTCTCACTCTCTTGCCCAGGCTGGAATGCAGTGGTGCCATCTTGGCTCACTGCAACCTCCATCTCCTGGGTTCAAGTGATTCTCCTGCCTCAGCCTCCCAAGTAGCTGGGATTAGAGGCACCCACCATCATGCCTGGCTAATTTTTGTATTTTTAGTAGAGACAGAGTTTCACCATATTTGTTGGGCTAGTCTCAATCTCCCAACCTCAGGCGGTCCACCTGCCTCGGCCTCCCAAAGTGCAAGGATTAGAGATGTGAGCCACCGCACCTGACTCACATTTTCTTTATCCATTTGTTGGTCAATGGTCACTTAAGTTGGTTCCATATCTTTGCAATTGCAAATTCTGCTGCTATAAACATGCATTTGTATGTGTCTTTTTAATAGAATGACTTCTTTTCCTTTGAGTAGAGACCCAGTAGTGAGATTGCTGGATTGAATGGTAGTTCTACTTTTAGTTCTTTAAGGAGTCACCATACTGTTTTTCAGAGTGATTGTACTAATTTACATTCCCACCAGCAGTGTAAAAGTGTTCCCTTTTCACCACATCTATGCCAACATCTATAGTTTTTCTTTACATTTTAACTCTGGATATTTCGTGTTGTTAATTTTAAAAGCTATTTGCACATTCACCAATTTGATTTCCTGCAGCAATTCTGAGATCCACCCAACTCCCTTAAATGGATACCAGAGAGGACCCCAGGGCTTAGAGTCACCATTGTTTTCATGTCAGGGCAAGGAGAGGTATTCAGAGAATTATACTTTCCTTTAAGTAAAAATTTTGTATTTTTAAATTATTTTAAGCAGGAATGAATTATTTTCAGCTTTTATTTTAGATTCAGGAGGTACATGTGCAGGTTTGTTACCTGAGTATATTGTATGATATTAAGGATTGGAATACAATTGATGCTGTCACCCAGATCTAAGTATAGTACTCAATACTTAATTTTTCAACATTTTTCCCCCTTCTCTTTCTCCCCCCTCGTATTAGCCTGTTCTCATGCTGCTAATAAAGACATACCCAAGACTGGGTAATTTATATAGGAAAGAGGTTTAATTGACTCACAGTTCTAAAGGGCTGTGGAGGCCTCAGGAAACTTATTAATACAATCATGGCAGAAGGGGAAGCAAACACGTCGTTCTTCAAGAGCTGCAGGACAGAGAATTGTGGAGCAAAAGGGGCAAAAGTCCCTTATAAAAGCCATCAGATCTTGTGAGAACTCACTATCTCAAGAACAGCATGAGGGTAACCAGCCCCATGTTTCAATTGCCACTCACTAAGTCCCACCCACGACATGTGGGGATTATGGGAACTACAATTTAAGATAAGGTTTTGGTGGGGACACAGACAAACCATATCATTCTGCCCCAGATCTTTCCAAATCTCATGTCCTCACATTTCAAAACCAATCATGCCTCCCCAATTGTCCCCCAAAGTCTTAACTCATTCCAGCATTAACTCAAAAGTCTAATCCCAAGTCTCATCTGAGAAAAGGCAAGTCCTTTTATGTCCAGAGTTGGTTCTTGGTGGTGAGTTCATGGTCTCGCTGGCTTTAAGAATGAAGCCGCAGACCTTCACAGTGAGTGTTATAGCTCTTAAAGATGGCACAGAACCAAAGAGTGAGGAGTAGCAAGGTTTATTGTGAACAGCAAAAGAACAAAGCTTCCACAGCATGGAAGGTGACCCAAGTGGGTTGCCACTGCTGGCTGGGGGTGGACAGCTTTTATTCCCTTATTTGCCCCCTCTCATGTTCCATTTCTGTCCTATCAGAATACCCTTTTTTCAATCCTCCCTGTGACTGGCTACTTTTAGGATCCTGCTGATTGTTGCATTTTTTTTTTTTTTTCTGAGATGGAGTCTTGCTCTGTCACCCAGGCTGGAGTGAGGTGATGCGGTCTCAGCTCACTGCCAGCTCTGCCTCCCAGGTTCACGCCATTCTCCTACCTCAGTCTCCCAAGTAGCTGGGACTACAGGCACCCACCACCATGCCCGGCTGATTTTTTGTATTTTTAGTAGAGATGGGGTTTCTCCATGTTAATCAGGATGGTCTTGATCTCTTGACCTCGTGATCTGCCCGCCTCAGCCTCCCAAAGTGCTGGGATTACAGGCGGGAGCCTGGCCTGAGTGGTGCATTTTACAGAACACTGATTGGTGCATTTACAGAGTGCTGATTGGTGCATTTATACAGAGTGCTGATTTGTGCATTTTACAATCCTCTTGTAAGACAGAAAAGTTCTCCAAGTCCCCACTTGACCCAGGAAGTTCAGCTGGCTTCACATCTCAATACCCCCTCTAAACAAGACAACACAAGTGCTGTTGAAAATTGGACAATGACTGCTCTAGCTACTTCCTGCTGGGTGGGGTGAAGAAGGGGCCCTGCAGTTCTAGTGTTCTCCAGAGGGGAATTCTCTAGGCCAGTTACTGGGGGAATCAGCCCCCAATATTCCAATGTAGGTTCTTTCTATTTTCCATAAGTGTCAGCCAGCTGAGAAATAAAGAGAAAGAGTACAAAGAGAAGAATTTTACAGCTGGGACTCCAGGGGTGACATTGGTAGGACCACGTTGCCCACCTGAGCCACAAAAGCAGCAAGTTAGTTTTTTTTTTTTTTTTTTGAGACGGAGTCTCGCTCTTTCACCCAGGCTGGAGTGCAGTGGCGCGATCTCGGCTCACTGCAGGCTCTGCCCCCCGGGGTTCACGCCATTCTCCTGCCTCAGCCTCCCACGTAGCTGGGACTACAGGCGCCTGCCACCTCACCCGGCTAATTTTTTGTATTTTTAGTAGAGACGGGGTTTCACCGTGTTAGCCAGGATGGTCTCGATCTCCAGACCTTGTGAATCGCCCGCCTCAGCCTCCCAAAGTGCTGGGATTACAGGCATGAGCCACCGTGCCCGGCCTAAAACCAGCAAGTTTTATTAAGGATTTCAAAAGGGGAGGGGGTACAAGAACAAGAAGTAGGTCACAAGATCACATGCTTCAAAGGGCAAAAAGGAGAACAAAGATCACATGCTTCTGAGGAAACAGGACAAGGGCAAATTCAGAACTACTAATAAGAGTCTATGTTCAGCTGTGCATGTATCGTCTTGGTAAACATCTTAAACAAAAGAAAACAGGGTTTGAGAGCAGAGAACTGGTCTGACCACAAGTTTACCAGGGAGGAGTTTCCCAATTCTAGTAAGCCTGAGGGTACTGCAGGAGACCAGGGCGTATTTCAGTCCTTATCTCAACCACATAAGACAGACACTCCCAGAGCAGCCATTTATAGACCTCTACCCAGGAATGCATTCCTTCCCCAGGGTATTAATTATTAATATCCCTTGCTAGGAAAAGAATTTAGCAATATCTTCCCTACTTTCACATCCATTTATAGGCTCTCTGCAAGAAGAAAAATATGGCTCTATTTTGCCCAGCCCCACAGGCAGTCAGACTTTATGGTTGTCTTCCCTTGTTCCCTGAAAATCGCTGTTATTCTGTTCTTTTTCAAGGTGCACTGATTTCATATTGTTCAAATACACGTTTTACAATAAATTTGTACAGTTAACTCAAATATCATAGTGGTCCTGAGGTGATGTACATTCTCAGCTTACAAAGATAACAGGATTAAGAGATTAAAGACAGGCATAAGAAATTATAAAATTATTATTTGGGAATTGATAAATGTCCATATTAAAATGAAATCTTCACAATTTATGTTCCTCTGCCACGGCTCCAGCTGGTCCCTCCGTTTGGGGTCCCTAACTTCCCACAGCCTCCAGTCAAAGGGCCAGTGGGTTGATCCAGGGGCCCTTGGTAGAAGTTGTGAGTTGAGCTCATTTGGGGTTCCATCTGTAAGACCATCTGTAGCTTGATGGCCTCACTCCTGGAGGAAACAAATTTGATAAGGACGTTAAAAATACAGAGTCCAAAGGCGAGTGTTAATAGCAAGATGGCTGTCATGGGACCTAGAACAGGGAGAAGCCATGTCACCCAACTCCAGAGGTTGGTATAAGAGTTTGAAAGGCACTGTCTGACTTCAGAAGCCTTTTCCTGTAAATGCCAGGTGGGATCTTGTGCTATCCTGAATGATTAGTGTAAAAGCAACACTCTTGCCCTAAGAAGATGCAAAGTCCTCCCTTCTCAGCAGTGAGGACGTCTAGGCCTCGGCGGTTTTGGAAAGTCACTGTTGCCAAAGAGTCTATTTGGGGTTGTAAAGTAAAGATAGATTTTGTTATTTCTTGCAAACTGTCTGAGAAATCCTTTGAGAGTGTGTGGTAGTAGGATAGTGAAGTGGACAAACTTGCTATTCCAGCTCCTGTAGCAGTGGCCATTCCTAACCCTATAAGTAGGGGTATTAGTTGTATGGCCCTGAGCTGATGGACTTGAGCTTTGAGAGCACCAATAGGGTCTGATATCCTGGAGCAATGTCAATGTTGGGACTCAGGAAGACTAAGGTGCAGGTGCCTGTCCAGTTGGTGGGGAGGCAGATATAGATTGAAGTTCCACATAAGAAGAATATGCCTTGGCTGTGTAGACAGAACTGGTTGTGTATGTTAAAAAGGTGTGTGAGTTTGTTGTTTTCATTTTCCCATTCTCCCAGAGTACTTGGCAATGTGGCTGCGGTGAGCAGCTGGAAAGGGGTGTTGGGAGCAAACTGAGTGGCTCCCTGTGTTCTATTTTCCCATTAGAGAAAAAACTGTTTTGTATCTCCTAGGAACCATGCAAGGGAGTGATTGAAAGGGGATGAGAAGGCATTCATTAGTGGTGGGGGCACTGCTGCGGGGGGTCCAGGGGTGACTCATCATGCAGGGAGCATGTTTGCCATTACAAAATCCAGACTGTTAAGCAGGGAGAAGGTGATGATTTTTGGAGGCCCTGAGAAGCAGACAAGCCATCTGAATAGAGCTGTTTGGGTGACTCAGAAGTTACTATGAGCAATTGGGGCTTGAAGTTGTAGGGTGTAATTACACTGATGGGATAGTAGGTGTCCCAGGGGCAGGCCTGATAAAAGGTTGTGTTGGATGCATAAAGGGGCTTGGAAAGTTAAGACAGTATTTGTGGTTACTGGGCCCTGTATGGGCTTTTCATTGCTCTTGTAATAGGTGAGGTTGGAAATGTAAGAGTGTAAAAGTTGGATTGTGCATCCTGTTAGGGTATTCTTGGTCCTATCAAAGATGGGGAAGTTGGCTAATGATTGCATATTTAGAAGTCAGAAAGAATCTTTTCTTTCATAACGAGGGTGGTAGGTTAAGTTAGTAAAGGCCCAGTTTTTTGCAGGAACAGGAGTGGCAACGCAAGCATTGGCTGATAGAGAGATACAAAGCCAACAGTCGTTTGCCAGGGAAGGGTTGGACTGGTTTAACAGAGAGTAGGTTAAGTTGAGAGTTTTGTAGAGGTAATTAGGAGCTAGTGGAAGGGGAGGGGTGACTATCTTGGGTGTCCAAGGAAGCAGGAGGAATAGATAGGCAAAGAGTAAGTAGGAGGGTAAAGAGGGTGCCCTAGAAGATGAGATCATTTTATCCAGTCTGAGTTAAAGGTAGGAGTAAATTGCTGTCAGAAGGAAAGATGATAGAAAAAATGTGGACATGATTAGGATTTTTGTCCCTGCAGAAGCTACAGTATATAGTCCTACTGCAAAGAATATGGTAGTATACTGCTTAATAATGTGATGAAACAGAAAAAGGATTCCATTAAAGGGGCAAGGAGAGGTGTTAAAGATTATGTAGGTTTTCACTTATCTTTTTAAGTAGGAAAGGTTTTTCCTCAGGATCAGCTGTAGGAGTCTTTTTAGTCTGGGATGTTTCCTTCTGAAATAGGAGATGCAAGTCCTCCAATGGCTCACAGGTGTATCGAGGCTCGTCTGGCTGATCTTGGGACTACTGGGCTGTCGGTCCTGCAGGTTCCTCAGGGTTTGTCTAAAGCTTAACTCAGGTGTGGTGAACCCAAGATTCCACTCCTGCCACCATCACTGCAGTGGGGGTAGAGAGGATTACTGAGTATGGTCCTTCCCACAAAGAATCCATAGATGGGGAGGCAGAGGGGAGGGATTTGACCAACACTAGATTTCTTGGTTAAAACAACTCTGTTATCTTTTCTCTGTGACATCTTTTGGGTAGGTTTTAAAGATTCTGTTGATATTTTGCCAAAGAAGTTGTATATTTGACCAAGTTGGCTGTTTCCTGATCAAGTAGGAGGTCATTTGTGAGAAAAGGTCGTCCATACAGCATTTCATATGGACTGAGCCCCATTTTGTGAGGAGAATTTCAGATTCTCAACAAGGCCATGGGCAAGAGAGTAGGCCATAGGAGATGAGTTTCTTGTGTTAGTTTCCGTAAATGACTCTTGAGTGTTTCATTTGCCTTCTTAACCTTCCCTGAAGATTGCAGCCTCCAGACACGGTGAAGGTGGAATTGTATCCCTAGTGCCCTGGAAATTCCCTGAATTACCATGGCTTTAAGAGCCGGACCATTGTAGCTTTTTAAGCCTTGGGGAAGCCCACATCTAGGAATTATTTCATGAATTAGGACTTTAACCACTTCCTGAGCCTTCTCTGTCTTGCAGGGGAAGGCTTCTATCCAATTTGTAAAGGTATCAGCACAGACCAACAAGTATTGAAGTCCCTTTGACTTAGGCATATGGGTGAAGTCTAACTGCCAGTCCTCTCCAGGATAGTGACCTATTCTTTGTTCCCCTAGAGGGTCCTTACGATGAAGCAAGGGGTTATTCCTTTGGCACATCTCAGGCTTTGACTACTTGTCGGATGGTCCAGAGGAGATTTGGCCCTGTAAATAGGGATTTGGCCATTTGATGAGTGTTCTCAATATCCATATGAAAAGTTTGCTGGAAGGTCTTAAGTATTTTCCACTGGCTGGCTTTGGGTATGAGTATTTTTCCCTCTTCTGTTGTTAACCACCCCAAGGGGAGAAAACTACGCCTCTTTGAAAGTCCCCATTCTGTTTTGCTCAGGGAATACTGGGGCTTAATCTCTTGGAGAGGGTTGTTCCATACCAAGTATCCTTCCATAGGTATTTCTAATGGGAGGTTCCGCCTGGCAGCAATTTTGGCCTCAGTGTCTGCCCAACGGTTTCCTTTTGCCTTTTCTCCTTCACGTTTTCAATGGCTTTGGCAGTGTAAGACTGCCATCTACTTGGGTTTTTGCATTGGGTGCAATAACTTCATGATTTCCTTGTGATATTTAATGAGGGTTCCCCCAGAGGTTAGGAACTCCCTTTCTTTCCCTATTGCAGCATGGACATGTAGGATTATAAATGCATACTTGCTATCTGTATACACATTTATTCTTTTTCTCTTTCCCAGTTCTAAGGCTCAGGTAAATACCATTAGTTCTGCTAACTGCGTTCTGGTCCCTGGGGGAAGAGGCTTACTTTCAAGTGCTGTTACATCACTAACTATGGCATAACCATCCCTTCATATCCCATTCTCCAAAAATGAACTTCCATCCATATATAGGTTAAGGTCAGGGTTAGCTAAGGGGACTTCTAAGAGTTCCTCTTGGGCGGCATAACTCTGGTCTACAATTTGTTGGCAGTCATGCTCGATTGGTTCCCCATTCTCTGGGAGAAAATTGGCAGGGTTGAGGGCTGCACATGTGTGTATTTGAAGCACTAGTCCCTCAATGAATAGCACCTGGTATCTAAGCAGGCAGTTATCTGATAGCTATGAACTTCGTTTGGCACCTAGTATGCCATTTACATCATGAGTAGTCCAGACAGTGAGATCCTTTCCTTGTATTATTTTGATAGCCTCTGACACTAAGATGGCCACCACCACAACAAACTATAAACAGTGAGGCCAGCCTTTTGCTACTACATCAATTTCCTTACTTAGCTAGGGCACTGGTTGTGGGGTTATCCCACAAGTCTGAGTAAGGAATCCAAGAGCTATCCATGCTCTCTCTGTGGCATATAAAGTGAAGTTTTGTCCTGTGGGAAGGCTTAAGGCTGGAGCTTGTGCTAGGGCCTACTTTAAGGTTTTGAAGGCTGTTTCTGCCTCTGGTTCCCATTCTACTAGATGAGTATTTGCTTTCTGTGTCTCCTTGATTAGAGTATAGAGTGGCCTGGCCATCTCGCTGTATCCGGGAGAGTCAGCAAAAGCCGGTGATTCCAAGGAACCCCCAAAACTGGTTTAATGTCTTAGGGTTAGGATAAGCCAGTATAGGCTCTATTCATTCCTTGTTGAGGGCTCCAGTTCCTCTGGCTAAGATTAGGCCTAGATATTTGACTTCTTTTAGGCAGAGCTGGGTCTTTTATTTAGACACCTTGTTCCCTTGATTAGCTAAAAAGTTCAAGAGATCTAGATTAGCCCGCTGGCATGAGGCTTCCAAACTGGTAGCCAAAAGTAAATCCAAAGTGCCTGGACTTGAAAAGTGGCCTAGAGCTTGGGCAGTGCATGACCAAACAGATGAGGACTATCCCTAAACCTTTGAGGCAAGACCGTCCATATAAGTTGGAACATGTGTTCTGTGAGATCCTCAAAGGCAAAGAGAAACTGGGAGCCAGAGTGCAGGACAATGCAAAAGAAGGAGGCATCCTTGAGGTCTGGAAGAGTGAACCATTCTGCTTCCTCTGGTATTTGAGAGAGAAGGGCATAGGGGTTGAGTACAACTGGATATAGAGGAATTACTGCCTCGTTGATGAGTCTAAGATCTTGCACTAATCTCCATTGACTGTACAGTTTTTGTACTCCTAGAACTGGGGTGTTGCAGGGACTGCTGCATTTTCTTGCTAAGCCTTGAGCGTCTTAATGTCTAACAACATCTGTAATCCTTTATGAGCTTCAGGCCTTGAAGGATATTTCATTTGATAAGGAAAAGTGGTGGAGTCTTTTAGTTTGATTTGAACCAAGCGGGTATTTTTCGCCCTTCTGAATTGTCCTTCCAATGCCGAGACTTCAGGGTTGATTCTCTCCTCAAGTAAGGGACAACAAATGGGTAACTTGTTCCCCATATTCATGTAGATAATAGCTCCAGCTTCAGCTAATATGTCTCTCCCTAATAAGGGTGTGGGACTTTCAGGCATAATAGGAATGGCATGTGAAAAGAGCAAAGTCTCTCAATTACAACAGAGGAGGTGGGAGAAATAACAGGCTGTCCCAAGATTCCTCGGATGGTAACAGACCTTGAGCACAGCCATCTGGGGGAGGAGATTAACACGGAGAAGGCCGCACCAGTGTCCAGGTGGAAGTCAATTTCCTGGCCCTCAGTGGTTAAACTTACCCAGGACCCAGTGAGCGTGATGACTTGAGCTGGCGCTTGCCCCGGGCACCCTCAGTCCTGTTGTTGGATCATCTGGTTGGGAGCTTCTGGCACAGAGAATCTTTGTCTTCTGGGGCATTATGCCTTCCAGTGATTGCCTTGGCATAGTGGACGTGGGCAAGGTGGCGGCTTGTTTCTCGTTGGACAATCTTTTTTAAGGTGTCCTTGCAAACCACACTGATAACAAGCCCTACCGGGTGATTGGCCTGCTCCATTTTCTGTCCTGTCTGAACCACCAAGGTTCGTTTGTCTGTGGGCCATGCCTAAGGCTGCAGCCTTTCTTTTATGTTGCTTTTCCTTTTTTGGCCTATTCTTCTCGGTCCCTATTATAGAACCCCGAGATTGCCAGGTTTAATAATGCCTCCAGATTTTGTTCAGGGCCCAAGGCTTGCTTTTGGAGCTTTCTCCTGATATCTGCAGCTGATTGTGTAATTAACTTATATTTGAGGATCAGTTGACCTTTGAGGGAGTTGGGTGACAGGGGAGTATATTTTCTTAAGGCCTTCCATAGTTGTTTGAAGAAGGCAAAAGGATTTTCTTCCTTTCCCTGAGTTATGGTGGACATCATTGGATAATTCATGGGCTTTTTCCTAATTCTCCTTAGTCCTTCTAGAACACAGGTGAACAGATGTTTGCAACTCCAGTCCCCATGATCAGAGTTGAGGTCTTAGTGGGGATCCATACTAGGGACATCTTGCTGACTGGTAGGGAATTTGACCCTTTCTTCAGCTGCCATTCTATCGTCTACTTGACTAAGATACCAGGTATCTTCAAACTCTTGGGCTGCAGGTAAAGCCACATTCTTTTCATCAAAGGCCAGGGTTTGATCTAATAATAGCATGATATCTCTTCAAGTGAGGTCAAAGATGGTCCCTTGGAGATTTCTTTGCTTGTTTTCTTCTGGGTGGGGGAGATTAGAGGAAGCTTATTATTAATAGCAAGGGGAGCTGTAGGAAGGCTAGGATATGGAGGTAAGCTGAGAGGTTCTCCTGTGGGATGTAGATTGCAAGCTTTGCATAGCTGTGGATTATCATTCAATGAAAAGAAAGCTTTGACATAAAGTATTTCACTCCATTTGCCTTCCCTCTTTACAGAAAAGGCCAAGCTGCAGGATAGTATTGTAATTTATACTTCCATCAAGTGGCCATTTTTTCCCATCAGAGAGAGAATATTGGGGCCAGGCCATAGTGTAGAAAAAAATGAGCCACCTCTTTTTCAGGGTTTGAGGGTCAAATTGGTCCCAGTGGCTTAGGATGCATTTCATGAGTGAGCCTGTTGATGCTTGAGTGTTTCCCATCTGAAAGAAAAGAAAAACACCTGCGGTTTTTTTTTGCCCTGCCCAAGAACCCAGAGCAGTCCCTGGACCCTGCTGTTCGGAATAATTGAGTTCACTGAAGCAGCATCAGAAACACTAGTTTTACTCCTAGACCACAAAGAGGACTGAGGAAGGTCAGATTTAGTGGCCTTTACTGATGCATTCTCAAAAACCTGCCCCCTTGCCTTTCCTCTTAGACCACAAAGAGGCTAAAGAAAAAATCTAATTTAGTGGCCCTTACCAATGCACTCTATTTTTTTTTTTTGACAGAGTCTCACTGTGTCACTCAGGCTGGACTGCAGTGGCGTGATCTCAGCTCACTGCTAGCTCCACCTGCCAGATTCACGCCATTCTTCTGCCTCAGCCTCCCAAGTAGCTGGGACTACAGGCACCCGCCACCATGCCCGGCTAATTTTTTGTATTTTTTATTAGAGACAGGGTTTCACCGTGTTAGCCAGGATGGTTTCGATCTCCTGACCTCGTGATCTGCCCACCTTGGCCTCCCAAAGTGCTAGGATTACAGGTGTGAGCCAGCACACCTGGCCACTGATGCATTCTTGAAAACCTGTTAGAGTCCCAAGCATTTTCTCCTGTTGGTATTGGGACCTTACCCTTGTCCTATAAAGATGATATACCTCAAAATTGAGCAGAGAGCCATACCCTGAGGGAGGCAAGGGATCTCCAGGGTTGGAAGAATGATGCCTTTGTCCTCACTTCTCATCCTATGAATAGAAAGGGTATAATTTCTAAGGCTCCCCATATCTTAGCTTTGGGAATAGCCTTTGTTAGGCCTGCTAGTCTGAGGAGGGATTCTAAAATTCCAGACAGTACCCTCCCCAATGGGGCTTTGGGCAAAAATTGTCTTTCTGATTGGTGAGCCGGGGTGCCTAAGGAAGGGAACAGATTCCTGAAATTTATACTAGAAATCATTCTTGTAGGAGAAACTAGAAAAGCACCAGAAACAGGGAGTGGTTTTTAGAAGCGGGACTAACCTTGGAGAAGAGGGGTTAGAGGAAGTTTGTCTGACAGGTATTAGGACCCAGGAGGCAAGGGTCAGGATAGATAGGAAAGGTGGGTGAGTCTCGCTTGGGCAATGCAACTTTGAGAGTTCTGCTCATGGCTTCAGTGTAACCAACATTTTGTCAGGACCCCAAAGCTGAATGGCTTCCCTCTCTGTCAACCCTCAGCTCAGTCCTGAAGTACAGGAAAAGCAGAAGCAAATTCCATGTAAACCAACACTCCTGACTCTGAAGAGTTGGGGATTGTTGGAGGGCCCTTTCCCAGAAAGCCTGACACCCGTGTCTTTAGTCTGGTGGCCAACAGGTGCCCGGTGTTTGGCCCCCAAATTCTAAGGGAAAATAGGACAGAATAGTAAGTGAAAGGGGTCCAAAGATACTCACTGCATGGCGATACCTTGGACGAGCCTCCAAGGTGTGTCTGGATTTGGTTCCTTCCAGTGGGTTCGTGGTCTTGCTGACTTCAAGAATGAAGCTGCAGATTCTTCGTGGTGAGTGTCACAGCTCTTAAAGATGGCACAGACCCAAAGAGTGAGTGGTAGCAAGGTTTATTGTGAAGAGCAAAAGAACAAAGCTTCCACAGTGTGGAAGGGGACCAGAGTGGGATGCCACTGCTGGCCGGGGGTAGCCAGCTTTTATTCCCTTATTTGTCCCCTCCCATGTTCCATTTCTGTCCTGTCAGAATGCCCTTTTTTCAATCCTTCCTGCGATTGGCTACTTTTAGGATCCTGTTGATTGTTGCATTTTACAGAACACTGACTGGTGCATTTTACAGAGTGCTGATTGGTGCATTTTACAGAGCGCTGATTGGTGCATTTTACGATCTCCTTGATAGCTACAGAGCACTGATTGGTGTGTTTTTACAGAGTGCTGATTGGTGAATTTTATAATCCTCTTATAAGACAGAAAAGTTCTCCAAGTCCCCACTCAACCCAGGAAGTCCAGCTGGCTTCACCTCTCACCTTCTGCCTATGAGCCTATAAAATCTAAAACAAGTTAGTTACTTCCTAGACACAATGGTAGTAAAGGCATTGAGTAAATACACCTGTTCCAAATCGGAGAAATTGGCCAAAACAAAGGGGCTACAAGCCCCATATAAGTCTGAAATCCAGTAGGGCAGTCATTAATCCTGGAAGTTCCTAAATGATCTCCTTTGGCTCTATGTCTCACATCCAGGTCATGCTGATGCAAGAGGTGGGTTCCCATGGCCTTGGGCAAACTCTGTGGCTTTGCAGAGTATAGGCCACCTTCCAGCTGCTTTCATGGGCTTACATTGAGCATCTATGAGTTTACCAGGTACATGGTACAATCTGTCAGTGAATCTACCATTCTGGGGTCTGGAGGACAGTGGATCTCTTCTCACAGCTTCACTAGGCAGTGCCCCATTGGGGACTCTGTGTGGGAGCTCCAACCTCACATTTCCCCTCTGTCCTGCCCTAACAGAGGGTCTCCATGAGGGCTCCACCACTGCTGCAAGCTTCTGCCTGGACATCCAGGCATTTCCATACATCATCTGAAATCTAGGCAGAGGTTTCCAAACCTCAATTTTTTACTTCTGTGCAACTGCAGGCTCAACAGCATGTGAAAGCTGCCAAGTCTTGGAGCCTGCACCCTCTGAAGCCACAACCTGAGCTGTACCTTGGCTCTTTTTAGCCATGGATGGAGCAGCTGGGGTGCAGGGCACCAAGTCCTGAGGCTGCACACTAGGCTGCACACAACAGGGACCCTTAGGCCCTGCCCACTAAACCATTTTTAACTCCTAGGCTTCCTGGTCTGTGATGGGAGGGGCTGCTGTGAAAGTCTCTGGCATGCCCTGGAGACATTTTCATCATTGTCTTGGTGATTAATGTTAGGCTTCATGTTACTTATGTGAACTTTCTGCAGCTGGCTTGAATTTCTCCCCAGAAAATGAGTTTTTCTTTTCTATTGCAGGGCAAGATGCAAATTTTCCAAACTTGTATACTCTGCTTCCTCTTGAAACCTTTGGCACTTAGAAATTTCTTCTGCCAGATACCCTAAATTATCTCTCTCAAATTTAAAGTTCCAAAGATCTCTAGGGCAGGGACAAAATGCCACCAGTCTCTTTACATAGCAAGCATGACCTTTACTCCAGTCCCTAACAAGTTCCTCATCTCCATCTAAGACCACCTCAGCCTGGACTTTATTGTCCATATCACTAGCAGCATTTTGGTCAAAGCTACTCAACAAGTCTCTAGGAAGCTCCAAACATTCACATATTTTTCTTTCTTCTTCTGAGCCCTCTAAACTGTTCCAACCTCTGCCTGTTACCCAGTTCCAAAGTTGCTTCCACATTTTCAGATGTCTTTACAGCAGCACCCCAATACCTGGTATCAATTTATTGTATTTATCTCTTCTCACACTGCTAATAAAGTCATACCCAAGACTGGGTAATTTATAAAGGAAAGAGGTTTAATTGACTCACAGTTCCGCAGGGCTGTGGAGGCCTCATGAAACTTATTAATACAATAATGGTGAAAGGGGAAAAAAACAGTCCTTCTTCATGGGGCAGAAGAGCTGAGCAAAAGGGGAAATGTCCCTCATAAAATCGCCAGATCTTGTAAGAACTCACTCACTCATGCGAACCGAGGGTAACTTCCCCCATGATTCAATTACCTCCCACTGGGTCCCTCCCGTAACATGTGGGGATTATGTGAATGACAATTCAAGATGAAATTTGGGTGGGGACATAGCCAAACCATATCACTCCTCTAGTAATTCTCAGTGTCTATTATTGCCATCTTACATCCATGGGTACCCAATGTTTAGCTTCCACTTATAAGTGAGAACGTGCAGTATTTGGTTTTCTGTTGCTGCATTAATTTGCTTAAGATAGTGACCTCCAGCTGCATCCATGTTACTGCAATGAACATGATTTCATTCTTTTTTATGGCTTCATAGTATTACATGGTGTATATATACCACATTTTCTTTATCCAGTCCACCATTGATAGACACTTAGGTTGATTCCATGTCTTTGCTATTGCAAATAGTGCTGTGATGAACATGTGAGTGCATGTGTTTTTTTGGTAGAACAATTTGTTTTCTTTCTGATATACATCCAGTAATGGGATTACTGAATTGAATGTAGTTCTGTAGTTCTAAGTTCTTTGAGAAATCTGAGGGACTTATACTTTTATTTTTATTTCATTCATTACATTTGCTTTGCTAGTTATTGAATTTATGCTTATTAGTTTGTACTTAATTACTTTTTATACAGACATGGTTTGTCATTTCCTACTCCAATTTTCATATAATAAACTGGGGTTTTTATAAATGAAATGCAAACATGATTTTCATAGAAAATATTAACTCGACTAATTGCTTGGTAAAAACACTCAATTTTGTATTCAAAACAATATCCCAGAAACCCAGGTGCCTCATTCAACCAGTCTATATTCATTACATAGTTTATTTTTAATTAGTTTAAAAATCATATTCTAATAGTATTCTTCAAGGTAAAGTTTGTATTGTTTTACATGCTCTGAAAGAAATTGAACTGTGTCTGCACTGTTGACATTGTTCAATCTTCTGTTTTTGTTCTTATTTTGCTTGGTCTATAAATAGAAATAAAACCTTGGAAATATCAAGTTATAGAAGACTGAGCATGTGTCACAATACAGATGATGTTTTTGAAGAAAAAGTAATAATTGGAAGACCTAGTGATTTTCATGCTATCAGCATCCATGAGAGTTTGCAGAGGGGGACAGAAGGGCAGCCAATTAGAGGCTGAAATGAATACAGGTAAGCTGGGTGTCAATAAAATATTATTAATAAAGTGTTCAACAGCTGAATTTAAAATTCATACAACAAAGGAAAAAAGCAACACCTGCATCCTTTGGTTAAGAATGAAACAACACAAATAAATAAACAGTAAAGCTTAAAAAAGTATTAATGAGCCTTCTCACTCTCCCTTTCAGGCTTAAAAAAAATCCTAAGTATAGCAGACAGAGGGTAGAACTCATGATAGGCATGGGGCAGCTCCAAGTAAGTAAGTAAGTAGGCTGATTTCTTTCTTTTTCTTTTCTTTTTCTTTTTTTTTTTTTTTTTCCTGAGATGGAGTTTTGCTCTTGTTGCCCAGGCTGGAGTGATCTTGGCTCACTGCAACCTCTGCCTCCTGTGTTCAAGAGATTATCCTGTCTCAGCCTCCCAAGTAGCTGCGATTACAGGTGTGCGCCACCACACCTTGCTAGTTTTTTGCCTTTTTAATAGAGATGGGGTTTCACCATGTTGGTCGCGCTGGTCTCAACTCCTGACCTCAGATGATCTGCCTGCCTCATCCTCCCAAAGTGTTGGGATTATGGGTGTGAGCCACTGTGCCCAGCTGGCTGATTTCTTTATTAGAAGTCCTGCTCCAGCACTGAGCATGACACTGAAAAGATGGAAGATTTTCTAATTCTTTAGAAACACCACAAGGAGAACCCTTTCCCAGTGCACAGTGGCATCATGTTTGGCAGCATAGAAACTGCCACACTTGCTCCCCTGACCTGAGGGAAGGGGTTTACCTTGAAGCCAGCAGTGTACTGAAATGTGCCTCTGACTGTGAATGCTTGGTCTCTGGTGGAGCTTGTCTGGAGCCTGCTGGGGCTAACAGTCTACACCTAGACTCTGCACACACTGCTGCATTCCATGCATGAACAACACGTGGCCCAGGGAGGCTTTCTAGCAAGGCAGCACTATGTCTTGGAAAGGGAAAGGGCCTTAGGGTCTGTATTAGTCCATTTTCATGCTGCTGACAAAGACATATCCAAGACAGGGCAATTTACAAAAGAAAGAGTTTATTGGACTTACAGTTCTACATGGCTGGAGAGGCCTCACAATCATGGTGGAAGGCAAGGAGGACCAAGTCACGTATTACATGGATGGCAGCAGGCAAAGAGAGACAGCTTGTGCAGGAAAACTCACATTTTAAAAACCATCAGATCTCATGAGACTTATTCACTATTATGAGAACAGCATGGGAAAGACCCGCCCCCACAATTAAATTACCTCTCCCCCAGGGTTCCTCCTTTGAAGCATGGGAATTGTGGAAGTTACAATTAAAAATGAGATTTGGGTGGGGACACAGCCAAACCATATCAGTATCATTGGTTCTGGGTTCTCTTCCTATTTTTGCCGTTTTGAGTGATCTTATGCACATCATTTAATGTTACTAAGCCTCAGTTTTTTCAACTGCAAAATGACCATACTTGCCTCACAGTATTGATGTGACAATCTAATAAGTTTGACAGCAAATATCAAATTTAATTGTGAAATGCTAAAAATCATTCCACTTAAATTCAAGACCAAGAGGAATGTTCCTTGTCACTACTTCTACTCATAATTGCGTGGAAGATTCTAGTCAATATGGTAATAAAAAATTATGGAAAAAATAGAATGTATAGGATTAGAAAGGAAGAAACAAAAATGTGAATACTCATGTAGAGTACCATAGTTTGCCCAGCAAACTCAAGATAATCTAGAAATACATTAATAGGACTAAAGAACTCAAAAGAGTTTCTGGCCCTATTATTGATATAAAAATTGATTGTACTCCTGTATGTCAGCAACAAATATACAGAAAATATACTTTCAAAGGCATACATTTTATAATATCTGCAAGAGTTTAATATTTATAGGAATTCATCTAAAAAGATATGGAGCACATTGATGAGGGAAAATACAGCACTACTGAAAAAAAGACCAGAAAAGACTTAAGTAAACGGAAAGACATAGTGTATCATATGTGAGAACACTCAATACAGTAAAATATCATTTGTCTAAATTTACCTATCAATTCAATGCAATTTCAACTAAAATCCCAATGGGATTCCTTTTAGGGAACTTTTAAAACTGACTTAAGTGTTCACATGGAAATGCTAAGGTCTAAATCTAGTCAAGACACTCCTGAAGAAAAGAGCGGCTACATTAGCCCTCCTAGATATCAAGACCTGCTATAAAGCTATGGTGATGAATGTCTTGTAGAACTGTCACCGGGATAGGCCAATGCAACAGAGCAGACAGCCTAGAAACAAATCCACAACACAAGGAAACTTCATAAGCAGCAGAGGAGGCTTGAAGAAACAGTGGAAGAGTGCTTTGATGAATAGTGCTGTTTATCCTTGTTGAAAGATTATAATTAGATATACATAAAAAGTAAATTTCAGGTAAATCCAAGATTAATGTGTAAAAAAAGAAAAGTACTTTAACATTGTTTTTGAAAAATAATTTCAATAATTTATGAAAAAGTTATTGGAGAATATTTTTTACTCAAGGTTAGAAAAGATTTATTCAAAAAGCTCAAAATTGTAATTATAAAGGAAAAACTGAAAAAGTTAACTATTTTAGAGCCTGACAATTCTATATTACAAAAGATACTATGGCAGGTAGAAAGACAGGTCTAGACTGGAGAAAAAATTTGCAATGTTTCTCCAGTGACAACGGATTAGAATGGAAGATACATAAAGAACTCCTAAAAATCTACATATATATATATATTTTATATATAAATAATATATATACATGTATTTTTATATATACATATTGTATATCTAATATGAATACACGTGTATATATATTATATATATATATTTTTTGAGTTGGAGTCTTGTACTGTTGCCTGGGCTAGAGTACAATGGTGCAATCTTGGCTCACTGCAACCTCCACCTCCCGGGTTCAAGCGATTCTCCTGCCTCAGCCTCCCGAGTAGCTGGGATTACAGGCACGTGCCACCATGCCAGGCTAATTTTTTGTATTTTTAGTAGAGACGGGGTTTCACTATGTTGGCCAGGGTGGTCTTGAATTCCTGACTTCGTGATCTGCCCTCCTCGGCCTCCCAAAGTGCCGGGATTACAGGCATCTATATATATATATATATATATATTTTTTTTTTTTTTTTTTTTTTTTTTTTTTTTTGAGACAGAGTCTCACTCTGTCACCCAGGCTTGAGTGCAGTAGCGCAGTCTCGGCTCACTGCAAGCTCCGCCTCCTGGGTTCACGCCATTCTCCTGCCTCAGCCTCTGCGAGTAGCTGGGACTACAGGCGCCCACCACCACTCCCGGTTAATTTTTTGTATTTTCAGTAGAGGCGGGGTTTCACCGTGGTCTCGATCTCCTGACCTTGTGATCCGCCCGCCTCGGCCTCCCAAAGTGCTGGGAGCGTGAGCCACCGCGCCCGGCCGCGTCAATATATTTTTTAAATGAGAATCCTAATTGAAAATCAAGCAAACAATATGGAAAGGTAATTCATAAAACTTATAGGACCTACTAGTGGAAAATAAGCATACACAAATACTCTCCTTTTTATTTCTTGGCAGAGAAATGCATATTAAAATCACAATGAGACAGAATATAGCAACAAGGTTTTGCAAGTCTGACAATGCTAAGACTCCTAAGTAAGCATATGGGGACATAAAATTTCTAACATTCAGCTAGTGGAATTTTAAATTTGCACAACCACTTTGCAGAGTAATTTGGCAATATTTGAGAAATATATGCATACACTATGAACCAGCAATTATATTAAATACATTCACATATACACATGTGGGTATACATTCATTGCATTCTCTCTACTATTCTATTAAATATTTCATAATGAAAATATGCTTTCTTCGAAGGTGAAGAATGTTTGTGTGTGCATATACCCAGATGAGAAGTAATTTAAATCTTTTTAGCTACCCTAAAAACTTACTATAATGTGTGCTTCTATATCACATTATTTTATTCTTAATTGTGTCACTAATAACCTCTCCACTTTTGGAAAATTGTTCTAGGCATTTATGTTTCCTGTTAGAAAGGGAATTATTGAATAAAAGGAATTATATCTCATTCATGTCGCTATCTTCCCCACTATCATCGTCACATATTTTGCATTTAATGTGTGCTCAAAAACATTAAGAGTTTATTTGAGAAGCTTGGTGCTCACTAATCCAGGTCCAGCAAAGAAGCAGGATGTCCTTTGGGGTGAATGTTCAAGAAAGAGTCTTGGAAAACTATTGTTTCTAAGCTACATATATGCACAAGCTCTGGTTTATGGATTCTTCTGAATTTTTAGGACTGGATGGAATACTGACAGAATAGTGTTTAGGGGTTCATCTCCACTGACATAATTCCATTCCAAACCTCCAGTGTGGGTCGGTATCCCCAATGTATTGAGATACCCTGGGAACTGGACTGTGGAACTAGAGGCCTGTTACACGGTGCACCCAGAAAGAAAACATGAACGCTTAAAAGTAGCAGTGTGAGACCGGGCATGGTGGCTCACGCCTGTAATCCCAGCATTTTGGGAGGCCGAGGTGGGCGGATGACTTGAGGTCGGGAATTCGAGACCGGCCTGACCAACATGGAGAAACCTCATCTCTACTGAAAATACAAAATTAGCCTGGTGTGGTGGCACATACCTGTAATCACAACTACTCGGGAGACTGAGGCAGGAGAATCGCTTGAACCCGGGAGTCGGAGGTTGCGGCGAGCGGAAATTGCACCATTGCACTCCAGCCAGGGCAACAAGAGCAAAACTCCATCTCAAAGGAAATAAAAAAGCAGCAGTGTGTTCCTCAGGATGAAAAGTTTATTTATCTCCAGGGTCTAATATAGTAGTTACTGTCATTAAGAAGATTATATCTAGTTTTAAAAATGTACTTTGGACTAATCTGTTTTTAATCTAATTTTACAAATGTTTAATTGCATTCTGCTCAACCACTAAGAAAGTATTGTGATACACTGTCAGTAGTTTTGATTATATCATAAATTATGTGTTTCTGTCAAATGGTTATTTTCTATGGTTTTCCATGTCTCTTTTTTGTGATATATAAGCATAAATAACTTCTAGATATGAATAATATATCAAACAAAGTAGAGATCAATAGTATTAATCCACTTTTATGTAAAAATCAATTGCTACTTTTTTTGGCATTCAATTCCAACTTATTGCCTGTTCACAGTGGTATCTGCTCATTTGACATTCTTGAAGAAAAACAGAACTGAGACAGCTGAAATGTATCATTCTTTCCAAAATAAAAACCTGAAATATACATCTGTCAGATGACACAGTTTCAGTATAATAGAGGGATACTCAAAGCCAGAATAATTGATTCAACTTGTATACTTTATTGATTCTTGGCTGTGAATACGTAATAGAGCCCAATATCTGGAATAATTCCTTCACTTTGTTTGCCTTTTTAAAATTAAATGTTTTATTTTTAGATTTTGTGGGTACATAGTAGGAGTATATATTTCTGGGATACATAAGTGTTTTGATACAGGAATGCAATGTGAAATAATCACATGATAGAGAATGGGGTATCCATCCCCTCAGGCATTTATTCTTTGTGTTACAAATCATCTTATTATACTCTTTTAGTTATTTAGAAATGTACAACTAAGTTATTGTTGACTACACTCACCCTGTTGTGTGTTCAAATAGTATGTCTTATTCATTCTTTTAAACTATATATATTTTGTACCCATTAACTGTTATATGTTTGATATATAGAAATCAATGTAGTTGTGACAGACACCAAAGTCCTCTGATCAACAGCCATTTGCAACCTTTTTCTCCTATGTAGCCAACCCACTACAGGAACTATGAAAGCTATTCACTCATGTTCCAAGTTTCCTTTGCTTTTATCGGTGTTGAAGCAGCATGGTACTAGCCAATATAAGCAGAAATTGACTGGAGGAAAGAGGTTCTGTGCAGGTTTTGATTTTACAACAAAAGGGACAGAAAGCCCTAAGTATAAATGTCTCCTGGTGTTCACAGTTATATGAAGAACCTGAGGCCCCACACATGGCAGGAAGAGGAAGAGTGCATCAAAGAGGTTGGCTCTGCCACTGCATGAATGCTGCCAGACACTATATTCACACTTCTATTTTTAAGACATTACAAATAGGCCGATATTGTTTGGTCCTGTGTCCCCACCCAAGTTGCATTTCAAATTGTAATCCTCACATGTCCAGGGAAGGGGCCTGGTGGGAGGTGATTGAATCATGGTGGTAGACTTCCCCCTTGCTATTCTTGTGACTGTGGGTTTTCATGAGATCTGGTTGTTAGAAAGTGTGTGGCACTTCCTGCTTCATGCTCTCTCACTCTCTCTCTGCTGCCGCCATGAGAAGACATGCCTTGCTTCCCCTTTGCCTTCCGCCATGATTGTAACTTTCCTGAGACCCCCAAGTCATGCTTCCTGTCAAACCTGTGGAACTGTGAGTCAAACCTCTTTTCTTCATAAATTACCCAGTTTCAGATAGTTCTTTACAGCAGTGTGAAAACAGATAACACAAAGGCTAAAAGCTGCTCACAAACAAAAGGTGCTTCTAACTCGAACACCAAATAAATACTTTCTATTAATCTGGCTAGTTGATTTATAAAGAATTAGTTTCTATTTTTTTCACATATCTCTTACAATCACATACTACTTTTAATTTTTTCTTTATAGTTCAGATTCTCACATCTTATGCCAGAAATTCAGTTAGCACCTTTGCTAGCATCATTAGAGCAATGATGAAATAGTGCATTTAGCTGATAATGGGTCCATTATCATCTGTTCTCTGTGTCTCGTCCATCTTGTCTTGACATAATCTACCCCAAGTATAAAATCTGGGTCCATAGGATAAAGAGATGAGCCTCTGAATAGTTCTGGCTAACAGAAACTTTCTTCGTGATAGAAATGCCCTTTAGTGTGCTGTTCAAAATGGTAGTCACTAGTCACATTTAGCCATCAAACATATGAAATACGGTCAGCACAAATGAAGAACACTAATGTTAATATTACTTAATTCAAATTGAATGTGTCTTTGCCTTGTGACTACCATATTGGACAGTAGAGACTACAGAAACCAAGAGAGAGCAGTCTAAGTTCACTGTGACTGGGGCTTTCAGACTAAATTTTAGACTTAGTTGTCTCTGGTGCCTTCCTGTCTAACCAAATTTGCACATGTTCTTCAGACTTAAGTTTCTAAAGCACTAGGTGATTTCACCTGGCTGTTCAAAAGCTGTATGGGATACTCATGCCTTAAAAAATTAAATTTCAACTTCTGGTATTGACATTCAAGATTCTTCATAACTTAGACTCTCTTTTTTCTCCTGAAGTTCCTCCATACATATGTTTACTTTTACCAAAATGGTCTACTCATTGTGTTCTAATGCATTCATAATTTTCTTTCCCGTTTGTAGTAATTTTACCACCTGTGATGTCCTGCATGTGTCCATAGGTCAAATTAAAAAGTTTTGTTATCTTAACAATATTAATTCTCTAATTCATAGACATAGAATGCCTTTCCATTTATTTAAGTCATCTTTAATTTTTCTAAACAATGTATCATTGTTTCCAGCATAAACATTTTTCAGCTCCTTTGTTAAATTTATTCATTAGTATTTTTGTTAAATTTATTCAAAGTATTTTATTATTTTTTGATGGTAATAGAGTCATTTGCTTGATTTTTTTTCATTTTGCTTATTACTAGTTTAGAGGACTATAATTGAATTTTATATATTGATGTCATATTTCTGCAATGTTATTGAATTTGTTTATTATTTCTGGTAGTGGTTAGTGGGGTTCTTAAGACTTCCTCTACATAAGATCATGGTTTTCTTCAAACAGAAATAGCTTTACTTCCTTTCCAAACTGAACAAACTGAATGCTTTTTTTTTTTTTTCCATTTTCTTGCCTTATTGCATGGCTAGAACTTCCATCACGTAACTGAAGTGTTGGGAGTGGGCATCCTTGTTTTGCTCCTGATCTTAAAGGCAAAACATTGTTTTACAATATTAAATGATTATATTAGCTTTGGGTTTTACATAAGTGCCGTTTTCAAGTTGAGAAAATTTCCCTCTCTTTCTAATTTGTTGAGAGTTCTTATTGTGAAAAGATGTTAAATTTTGACAAATGCAATTTACACATATTTAAGATAATTTTGTGAGTTTTTTGCCCTTTATTCTATTGATACTGTGTATTATATTAACTGAGTTTAAGATGTAAAACCAACTTTGCAGTCTTGGGATAAATTTCACTTGACTGTGCATATATCATATATATGTTGCTGTGTCCTGTTTGCTAGTATTTAGTTGAAGATTTTTGGATCTATATTCATAAGAGATATTGGTTTTTGATTGTAATACATTTGACTGATTTTGATATTAGAGTAATGCTGGCCTCACGGAGTTTGTTTGAAAGTGTTCCCTTTTCCTGTGTTTTTTGGGGAAGTTTGCAGCAGTTCTACAAGAGAGGTTTACAGCAAAAAAAAAAAAAAAAACACATCAAAAAGAGAAAAATCTCAAATAAACAACCTAAAGTTACACCTCAGGGAACTAGAAGAAGAAGAACAAACCAAGCACAAAGTTAATGGAAGGAAAGACATACTAAAGAACAGAGCAGAAATAAAAGAATAGAAATTAGATCAACAGTAGGAAAGATCAACTAAGAGTTGGTTTCTTGAAAAAATAAACACAATTGCAAACCTTCAGATAAAAAGGCTCAAATAAAATCAGAAGTGATAGACTATATATTAAAACTGATACCACAGAAATGCAAAGGATCATAGGAAACTACTATGGACAATTTTATACCAACAAATAGGATAACCTAGAAGGAATGGATACATTCCTAGACACATACAACCTACCAAGATTTAATCACAACAAAATAGAATATCTTAAGCCCAGCTGAATTCTACCAAACATTTCAAGAAGAACTGTCAGTCTTCTCAAACCTTCCCAAAATAGTTAAGAAGAGGCAATACTTTCAAACTCATTTTTCAAGGCCAGTTTGATCCTGATATTAAAGCTTTATGAGGACACTATAAGAAAATAAAACTATAGGTCAATATTCCTCATGAACATAGATGTAAAAATCCTAAAAATATATAGCTAACTGGGCTGGGCACGGTGGCTCACACCTGTAATCCCAGACAGGGTTTCACCATGTTGGCCAGGCTGGTCTCGAACTCCTGACCTCAGGTGATCCACCTGCCTCAGCCTACCAAAGTGCTGGGATTACAGTCATGAACCACCGCGCCCGGCAATTTCTGCCTTTTGATCAGGTTTTTAGACTAACTTTAAAGTGAATATATTTCTCTCAATCAGCTCCCTAAGCATGAAAGAGTACATTTTCACAAAATTTATCCCTACCAAGTGTATATGGTATACTAGTGCTGCTTAATATTATAGCTAAAAAACTGTTATATTTTTGTTTTGCTTTACTACTACAGGAAGCCTTGAACCTATTTTGTTTTTGATGTTATACAATAAAGTGATATGAACTTTAAACTATATTATTATAAACACTGCTTTTACTCTCCAGCCAGGATACTTTAACATCTGTCTCAACTTTCCTTGCACAAAAGAATATTAAAAATGTGTTTTGAGAATGAAAATAGCTGCTATATAGGCTTAACAAGTCAATGTTGGATTTTTTCAAATATCTCAACTGCAAAAGCCGAAAAGTGGTGTCATGTTGATGTAGAAGATAACACATATACTATATGCGTTTATCTTTCCCTACAAATTTGCACTCTGATTATTGGGTTCTTAGTTATTGAATATTGATTCCCCTTACTTGCTTCTATTTTTAATGTTTGCTGATAACTAACCTCAAGTATAGACTGGATTTCTGTTCCAGTCTCAGTACACAGTCCAGCATGCAAAGCCCAATGTCCATGCCCAGTCTCTACTTTGGAAAAGGGGCAGCCCCCTGAGCTCTGTGATACTCCCAGACACACTCATTATCTGTCTTGGCCTTTCTACTCCACAGGTAATTTATGATTTTGTGCCAGTGTGTTTGTTGTAGGCCTGAGATTTGCATGTGTTTTCGCGTGGTGGATGGGGGAGGGGGAGGGCAAATCTGATGGTTTGTTTATACTATTAAAAAGAAACAAGCTCACTTCCGTTCCTAATCCCAGTCTTTGGAAACTTAAAACTGTGTAGATTCTTTGTAGACCTTTATCAACAAGACCACTTTTCTGCTTTAGCAATTGGGATATTTCATGATTATACTATTTAAATGGCTGTAACAGAGGTATTTATTTTTTGTCTGGCTGTTCTAGTGTCATTTCCTTTGCAAAAAGTATTTGAAGATGGTGAAAGTGTTGTGGGTGGCCTCGCAAAATTATAGTTGGTTTTGAAACTACCACTGTTGCCGCTACCCATAGAGCATCTTGCTACTTGGAACACTGCCTAGGGCTTTGAGTCAGCATGACTTCATATTTAAAGGTCAGCTCAGGTTTTTGGAAGTCAAGCCACTCCATTTTGGACTGCCATCCCCAACCCTGAAACCAGCGTGGTGTGCTGGCTCCTGTAATTTCCTAGCTGTTAATGTAATGACACATGGCTTCCAACTGTGCTTCAGTAAATTGCTTCTTCTTAAGATCCTTTACCATTCTTGGATCTCATAGTGCACACGTATTTTAGTTTTAAAGCACAAAGAAAAGGAAGAAAGAAAAAAATAGTCTATCTTATTGCCTGAAGGTAATTGTGTAAAAGAGCCATTCCCGCATCGTGATGCAAAAAGACTGGCTCATATTTCATGCTGATTTCTTCCCTTTGCTCACACAGGAATCTCCAACAGTGACAAGAAGAACACATGAATCTTTCATCTATAGTCAAGAAACTTAGTTTATACATTAAACACTTTCAGGAGATACATATTTTATGTGTCTAATTAATAAATTTAACATCCATTTAGTCCAACAAAATCAGTTTAGAAGACCAAAATACTCTATTGTGGCCTTCGTCATTTATAAATAGGAAGTGATTAAATAAACGAATACATTATTTATAAAATTTTCTCTTCAAGATTGCAGAAAATTCACTCATACCATGGGAATTCTTTGAATAAAAATATAATTCGTATCTTTTCCATAGCCTACTATCATGGATATATATTTGTCAGGAGAAATGATTTTAGTTAACTTATGCAAATATGAACTGTTTTTAAGAAGAATGGATGAGAGCAAATGAAAATTTAAATAATTCATAAATGTCAGAGTTTTACAGAAACCAAACGAAGGATTTTAACATGAGGGAAATGAGAAGATAGTGCATTCATTAAAAGAGGTATGTACTAAAAGTGACTGGGGAGCAATCTGATTCTTGCAACCCAAACTGCTTTAAATTTTTCAACATGCCATCAGTCACAATATATAAACCAAAGAATCTACTCTGAAGAATTTGTTTCTTTACTGGTCCTGTTTTCATATAACAATAATTAAACCCAGTTATAATAAATATGAAAGGGTTTGGAACTATTTGCAGCAACTAATGTAAACAGCGTTCTTTACAAAAATAAGGACAAAATAAAGAATTCCTGGAGATCCAGATGCCTGGATTTTCTAATCTGGATTATTTTAATTGAGTGAAGAAATCATAACTGTATTTTGTCACAGGAGGAGAGTGCAGAAGGATCTTAACCACATACGGTTTATGATTTGCTTTTGAAGTTTTGTCTTGTATAATTTATGCATTAAAAATATACAGTTTGTCACCAGGGACAGCAGCTGATGCCTGTAATCCCAGCACTTTGGGAGGCCAAGGCGGGCAGATCATTTGAGGTCAAGAGTTCGAGACCAGCCTGCCAACATGGTGAAACACTGTCTCTACTAAAAATTCAAAAATTAGCTGGACTTGTTGGTGCGTACCTGTAATCCCAGCTACTTGGGAAGCTGAGGCAGGAGAATTGCTTGAACCAGGGGGATGGAGGTTGCTGTCAGCCGAGATCATGCCACTGCACTCCAGTGACATGTGACAGTGCCTCAAAAAAATTAAATTAAAAAAATGAAATGTAGTTTGAGTGGAGGTAGGAGAAAGGTCAGACAAGACTCTGGGACTATATATATATATATATATATACACACACAAATATATATAAGCATATACACATGCATATACAAATACATATATGTACATGATACACACATACACTGTGTGTATGTATATTCCAAAGAAACATTGCTTCTGTGACAGTATCAGTCAGATAAGTTGGTTTGCATGACTCTTCTATTTTCATTTAAACTTCAAATCCTTTGAGAGCTTAGGAGGACATCCTTTACATTTTCTGCTGCTTAACATCTGAGGCAACATGATATTCAGTACTCTAAGAGCAGTGTTGCTTTTTTTCAAGGCATATAACTGACTTTTAACATACGGTCCCGTGCCACAATGCCGTGACTACACATACTGGTTATAAAACAGGCACTATACATTTTGGCCATTTTGCTCTTTTTTTTTTGAGACAGAGTCTCTCTCAGTCACCCGGGTTGGAGTGCAGTGGCACGATCTCGGTTTACTGCAAGCTCCACCTCCTGGGTTCATGCCATTCTCCTGCCTCAGCCTCCTGAGTAGCTGGGACTGGAGGCACCGGCCACCACGCCCGGCTAATTTTTTATATTTTTTTAGTAGAGACGGGGTTTCACCGTGTTAGCCAGGATGGTCGTGATCTTCTGACCTCGTGATCTGCCCTTCTCGGCCTCCCAAAGTGCTGAGATTACAGGCGTGAGCCACCACGCCCGGCATTTTTTTTTTTTTTTTTTTAGAAGGAGCCTTACTCTGTCACTCAGGCTGGAGTGCAGTGGCACAATTTCGGCTCACTGCAACCTCTGCCTCCTGAGTTCTAGTGATTCTCCTGTCTCAGCCTCCAGAGTAGCAGGGATTACAGGTGTGCTCCACCATGCCTGGGTAATTTTTGTAATTTTAGTAGAGACAGGACTTTGCCGTGTTGGCCAGGCTGGTCTGAAACTCCTGACCTCGGCTGATCCACCTGCCTTGGCCTCCCAAAGTGTTGGGATTACAGGCATGAGCCACCGTGCCCAGCCTCATGTGCTCGTTTTTTAAAGATACCATTTCAAATGCCTTGTCATTCCCAATAGTGGTGATATCTCAACGGACGGGTGATTCCTAAGCAGTCATCAACTAGAAGGCTCTACTTCGGTGTTTTTTCCCCACTGGCTATTTTTATAACCCTCTACTGCTAGTGCAGAGGGGAGACAGTGACTAAAGGACTGTCACTTTCTTTCCAAAATGTTCTAAGATTCAAGCTTATTTCTCATATTTTCCATTACTCCCTTCCACCCCAAACGCCTACAGTGGCGCAGCCCATGCATCAGAGTCTTGTGTATCAAGTGTTCTGTGCTTACCTGTGGTCGGAGAGACCTGCAGAGGCTAAAAATAGAAATCATTCAGATGTGATCAAAGTGAACTAATGCTCGTCACTCAATTATACTTCACAATTATAACTGCTTTCCACAAGTTTTGATATATATATTTTTTTACTTTTTAGTTTTGAGTTCAGTCTAAGTATTTTATAATTTCCATTCTAATCTCTTTTTTTATGAAAGTGTATTTATGAAAGTGTATGTATAAGCTACCACTATCATTTTGTTAATTATTAGTTTTCTATTTTGATTGTATTTGTTATGAAGTAACATACAGTGTAAAATACCACTTGATCACTGAAATTTGTTAAATTATAAAGTGCAACACAGAGTCAGTTTTTCAAAATGTTTCTTATTTTCCACCAGCTCCATTCCTTCTCTTAGTATCCTTCAGAATTTTTTACTATCTTAAATTCTTGGGGTGCTAATAATCCTATTTGTTGTGATTCTTTACTAATCTGTGTGATGAGCCATTTCCTCATATGGTTTGTGATTTCTTTATTGGGACAGGGCAACTGTTCACATCCGTTTCCCAGCTTGGGATTTCCAAACCTTAAGGCTAGTGTCAATTTGGCTGCAGACCTCCACAGGCCATGAGATAAGAGTTTCTTCCATCCCAAGCTGGGAATAGAAAGGACCTTCTCTGCAGCATCCCTGGACTGGAGATCAGATTTTCCAGGTAACCTCCATGGGAAGGACGTCCTAAGAAAGCAACTTGGTTTATGCTCATGGTGTTGTCCTTGCCCCAGGCTGCACCATCCAATCCTGAGTGTGAATTTAAAACACCAGCCTTTACTGGGCCCTATATCTGACTTTATTTTGCCCCTGGCTTGTGTTTTATATCTCTTGAATTAGGTTCCTTCTGTTATAAAACTCAGAGATTTTCTGTGTTTTTTTCTCTCATATTGAATTACATGTTTCATGCTCTGTATTATATTTTGTTCAGCATTTTAGAAATGTGAAACAGAACAGGATTCTGGTTAGTTCAGTTTTCCATGTCATTAGAAATTTGGGGCATGGGTTTAAAACATAAAACATAGTCTTGCAGACTCTTTGCACTTCTAGTGTCTGGGCTTTGATTTAACACTGGCCACTAGAGCTCCTTGTCTTCACTGTGCATGGTTCATCACCAGGATCAAATTGGAATGTTCTCCAGATTCATCAGCATAGATCTGTGTGGTTCCAGCCTGCTCGTTCAGCTCTGCCTCCATGCTCTGCCCTTCAGAGTTACTGGCACATCCAGTTCATGTGTTTTACCTTTATACATTTTTTCTTTCTTTTGTGGGCAAACGATACCATATTGTCAATCACATATTCCATGCCCTGACAGCAAGTCGTGTTGCTTCTTTCACATGCTTTTCCAAAAAACAGATTACTTAATACTTTCCACTTCTAAACAATTCTAAATTTCTAAAAATCCAGGTTATCTTCTAACTTGACTTAGTTCCTTTTCTCTCAAGATATCATTACCACTTCACATGTGTAAGTCTTATCAGCTTACGTAGCCTTTACCCAGCTCATTTATTTTGATGTGGTACTTTCTTTTAAAATCTGATAAATGGAAATTTCTACTACACACACACAAAGGCACATATACACATACACATACACACACACACACACATCCTAAAACTAAAAATAGTCATTACACTTAGACTGGAGAAATGAAGGGCAGGGTATATCCTTGGGAAATACTGGAAATTTTTACCATTTCCAATATTATTTTCAACAATAAAAACAACATTAAAAACATAGAAAAATAAGTGTTATACAGTAAAATATACAAAGCAAAAAGCAATTTATATGACTGAATTATAATGATGTCTATGAAGTTGGCTGAATTTTCAAGTTATCTTGTCAATCGACATACAGTTTTTAAAATCCTCATGTAGCCAATCCAGTTCCATTTGAAATGATAATTTCATTGTGTTATTTTGATATTTGTTTATGTTATATGAGCCACTCATATTAACCATGTGACATCCAAGTTAACATGTGGTCAGTGTGTAAAAAATAAAATGAGCAATCACATAGGTCTTGCCTAAATGGCAGTAAGATGAAACAACGACAAATGAATATTATGAGAAACCTAAACTTTACAAAGTTCATTCGTAATTGTCATTTGTTTTTGTTTGTTTGTTTGTTTGTTTGTGTGTTTGTTTTTGAGACGGAGTCTCACTCTGTCGCCCAGGCTGGAGTGCAGTGGCGCGATCTCGGCTGACTGCAAGCTCTGCCTCCCAGGTTCACGCCATTCTCCTGCCTCAGCCTCCCCAGCAGCTGGGACTACAGGCACACACCCCCACGCTCGGCTAATTTTTTGTATTTTTAGTAGAGACGGGGTTTCACCATGTTAGCCAGGATGGTTTCGATCTCCTGACCTTGTGATCCACCCACCTTGGCCTCCCAAAGTGCTGGTATTACAGGTGTGAGCCACCACGCCCGGCCAGTAATTGTCATTTGTTACTGTCATCTGCAGGTAAGCTTACTGTGACTGTTTCTGAGGAACGCATTACACTTAAATTCATAAGATGTAGCTGCATTTCACAATGTTGGGTCTTAAAAGGCCACCAAATGTCAAGCATCTGAGATTTGTTAGATTTTATCTTTTAAAACTTAGTATAATTAAAAATTGTTTTGGATTTTGAAAGGCCATGAAATATGAAACTTTTATGGCATATTAGGATTTATCCTTTGAAACCTTTTTAGTAAAAATTAATTTGGATCTTGGGAATCACTAACACATTTTAAAACAATGAAATATACTACAAACTCTAGAAACATCTTTCCTTACTCATGATACAAAAGCCACCAGAATATTTTCTCCAAAACTAATACCGCACTTTACAAAAGAACTCTAAATATTGGGAAATGATGCCTATTTTTAAAAGTTTATTTTGTGATTGAAAAACAGTAGCGCTCTCTCTTCGAGGCCCTCTCTTGGCAGCACACTACATGAAGTCTTTCCTCAAAGGGTCTGGCTGTCATGGTGGCTTATGCTTGTAATTCCAGTGCTTTGGGAGGCTGAGGAGGGAGGACTGCTTGAGGCCAGAAGTTTGAGATCAGCCTGGGGAACACAGTGAAACCCTATTTCTACAAAATTAAAAAAAAAACAATTAGTTGGACATGGTGGCGTGCACCTGTAGTCCCACCTACTCAAGAGGCTGAGATGAGACTATTGTTTAAGCCCAGGAGGTGGAGCTGCAGTGAGCCTTGATGGCACCACTGCACTCCAGCCTGGGTGACAGAGTGAGAACTTGTCTCAAAAAAATAAAATAAAAAGTGTTGGCACAAAGTATTCTTTAAAAAGATCTATCAAACCCACATATGGGTACATATTTTTATATCAGATTTTAAAGGCTCTGATCTAATATGAAGTGAAAATCACCTAAATTACTTAATACTCATTTCTGAGTATAAATACACTTGTCTATGGGGTTCTGTGTCAAATGCTGTAAGAAAGTGCCCAAATTAGAAGAACCCCACAGCAACACCTTTTGTAAAAGTCAGAAACACTTTCAAGTCTGCTTATAGTAAATTCGGATTGCTCCTGAATTTCAGGCTTGGTTATATTTCAATTTTGACATCTTAGGAATGGCAATAATGACAAGTAAGAGGAAGGTGAATATTGAGCAGTTCTACTTTAAAGTCTCTTTCTCTCATAGAGTTTGCGTTTTTCAGCCACATGCAGAACTAACAAGCTCCCTAAAATAATGATATTCCTTCACTGACTTTTTCCTTATGTCCGAGGGCTTAGCGACTAACGAAGGTTAAGATAAGTGCTTTCTCAGCAAAATCTGACAATTGTTTAGGTTGTAGATCTGAGAGAGGGGGGTCAGTGGGGAGAACAGCATCACAACATTGTCATGAATGTATCACAGACCCTTCCAGATGTTTTCTGTAAGTGCAAAACTCATTATTTCAAAATTCCTGTAGATTATGAAACCTTGAAACCTCTCTGAATTCCAAAATTAGAGATTTTCCACACTACTCATGTATTTTTTTAAATATTCCATGACATTCTTTTTATTTCCGGGTGTGTTATATAAAACTGACAGCTTACAGTAAGAAATATTTCTTATGATAAAACACTTCCTATGCACTTTATTGCTTTTAGTTTTGAATTATTTCAAGGTGTGTTAGAAAATGAAAAAAATAAAAGATCTTCAGTATCCGTAAGATTAGATGAGCTAAGTTGCCTAAGTCAGTGGTTTCCATATCAACAATGTGACTACAAGTTAAAAGTTCTGAAGTCCTAAGTGTCTCTTCCTGAGAAACTTCCCATTTAGGGCTCAAGAGCACAAAAGTTTTATTAGCGCTTCTCTGGGGAATCAGCTGGCATTCCTCGGTCTCTGCAAACTGGACAGCAGCTTCCTTTCACCAATTCAGGACTGGGACAGGGAGCCGGGGGACAAATGTCCACCACACAGGTGACCTGGCCACTCTGAAAGGCAACATGTACATATCACCTCCATGTTTCTTATAGTCAAAGTACTTAAAAGACAAATAAATGTTTCTTATAATACATAATCTAATAAGCTGACTGTCTCAATATAATAAAAATTGCTCATGGTATGAGTTCATTTTTTTCATGGTTTCTATTCATTCTTTCTTTCTACACATTTGCAGCACAAAGAGCAAGGCTGCCCTATAAAATGTTACATACCTTACTGTACCATATGGTAGGATTAGCTGACTAAGTTCATGCATTTCTAGATGGCTGGAAAGAATCAGCTCTGTTCAAAAAGCAAACTAAATAAGGAATACAGAGCATTTTTATTTTCTTTTGTTTTGGTGGACACCATGACAATACTTTTTTATTTTTCCATAGAATTGTGTAGTTTACCAAGTGCCTTTAGGCAGCGTTTATAGTGAGCCTGACTGGAGAATAACGAGATGAACTCAAGTCCCAGGTTGGCTCAGTTTACTTGTTGACATAAACTTCCTTAGCCTTGATTCCCTTGTCCATCAGTGAACATGGAAAAAGCTCGTGGTCTGTGGTGACTGCTCATTAGATTGTGACTATACTCTTTTAATTAATAAGCAAAAGCCTCAAAATTTCACACCAGTACCTTGATCTTAAATATATGCCTAGAATCTATTGACATAAAATATATTTTTTTTCTCCTTTTGAATTTTACAAGTATGCTTCAACTGGCTGGCTAGGAGAAGTAAAACAGGCGGAGTTGGACGGGAAAACTTCTCGCAGCACAAACCTCACAGACGCAGTGAGTGCAGTCTTCTTTCATCCAGCGCTCCTCGGCCTTCCTTGGAACCCCTTTAACATCTGTACACCCTGCCTGCCTCAGGCGTCCCTCCAGCTTGTTTATCTGAAAGGGGAGGCGAAGGAAAGAAGAGTGGGAATTGAAGCAGATAGCAACAAAGCCAGTCAATAACATGGTTTGATGAATTGCTCTATTCTGTAAGCACACACTTAGAAGGCAAAAGAAACTTCAAAGCCTACATAATTTTTCTGAACATTTTCCCCCAGAACTTAATGAGCTTGAATCATCCAGTATCCAAACTAATGAACAGTTCTGTAGGTGTTAAAAAATATTGAGCATGGACCTAGAGTCTGAAAGAGTTAATTTCTAAAGGAAGGGGAATTAAAATCAAATGAATGAAATTACATATTTGGAAAATCTTCTCAATAAGTATAAATGTAAATTTAACTAATAAGTATTTTATTTATTTTTTGTCGCCCAAGTTGTTATAAAATAATATTTATTTAACAAATATTTATGAAGTTTCAAAGATGAAAGCAAGCAGACCAGGGTCTCTCCGACTTTACAATTTGGTAGAAAGGCCAATAAACCACAGCTCTAAGCCATTAGATAATGAGGGTCTTTAGTAATCCCAAGGGGAGGAGAAGGGAAGTTGATATGGTTTGGCTTTGTGTCCCCACCCAATCTCATGTTGAATTGTAATTCCAAATGCTGGGGGAGGGACCTGGTGGGAGGTGATTGGATCTTGGGGGCAGATTTCCCCTATGCTGTTCTCATGATAGTGAGTTCTCATGAGATCTGATGGTTTAAAGGTGTGTGGCAGTTCCTCCCCCATGTGCTCTCTCTCTCCTGCTGCCATGTGAAGAAGGTGCTTGCTTCCCCTTTGCCTTCCACCATGACTGTAAGCTTCCTGAGGCCTCCCAGTCATGCTTCCTGTTAACCCTATGGAACTGTAAGTCAACTAAACCTATTTTCTTCATAAATTTCCCAGTGTCAGGTAGTTCTTTATAACAGTGTGAGAATGAACTAACACAGAAGCCACACTCAGTTCTGTGTCATGGAATGAGGGGATGCCTGATATTATGGACTGAACTGTGTTCCCCCAAAATTCATAAGTTGAAGCCCTAATCCCCAATGTGACTATATTTGGGCATAGGGCCTCGAAGGATGTAATGAAGGTTAAATTAGGTCATGGGAGTGGAGCTCTAATCCAATAGCATTGGTGTCCTTGTAAAATGAGGAAGAGACACCAGATGTGCTCACACAGCGAAGGCCATGTGAGGACACAGGGAGAAGGTGGCCATCAGCAAGCCAAGGTGTGAGGCCTTGGAAGAAACCATCCCTGCTGACACTTTGATCATGGACTTTCAGCCTCCAGAACTGTGAGAAAACAAACTGTTTAAGTTACCCATTCTCTTGTATTCTGCTATGGTGCCAGAGCAGACTAATATACGATATATGGAGAAAAGCATTTGAGCTGTGAAAGATGACCATGTCTTTCAGGAGAACAAGCAGGGAAAAGGCATTTCAGGCAAATGGAAAAAAAAATATGTGTTAAAGCATGGGCACCACAAACAGATCAGTATTTCAGAAATGTACATTTCTCTTCCCTCCTTTGTTGGGGAGATCCACAGAGAACACGTTAGTGGGAACTGAGGTGGGATGAGTGGACGGCAAAGAAAATTAGGCCCTTAAAAGTCACATAAATTAGTTAAGTGCAGTCTCCAGGCAATGGGAAATAACATCACAATAATCACTCCAGTGGCAACATGAAGGATCACTGGTGAGAAACTAACATGGAGACCAATATGGGCTCCACTGAGGAAGGAGGGAGTGAGACTAAAAGAGCTATGTAGCAGGTAGAGGAGATTGGCTAGATGTGGGTTTAAGGAGAAAAGAAGAACGCAAAAAATCACAATGAACTCAGACTTCATTTAGAAAGCAAAAAGTCTTGATGTGGAAGAATTTTGATTCTGTAAATTCTTTTCACCGCTTTTGTGTTGAAGTAGGACAGGAGAGTTGGCTCTTGGAAGATAATTTAGCATAAGTGCCTACACTTGGGCAGTGGCATCCACCCGGTCATTACTCAATAGATATATTCAGTACTTGATATGTACCAGCTAATACACTAATAAACTAGCAGGACTTGGCCCCTGACTTTAGGTGAGCAGTGAGAATGGAGAGGATGATAAGACAAATATTACATTGCAGGCTTGAATGACAAGGCTTCACAGTAACCAGATGTGAACCAAATAATCCATTGCTTGAGTGGGGTCATGGGTTTGAAGTATGAAAATCACAAAAAAATCTCTGAAGATATTAATGAATATGTCCTAGCAGACTAGGACACATAGCAAACTTTTATTTCCAAAAACACTGGGAAAATGCATATCTATTCTAAACTTTAGGCACTTAGGACAGTAAAGCTTTTTCAAATTTAAATAAAGTAACAAATTAATAAATTATTTAAGGGAAATAGTTTTGCTTTTTTTGTTTTGTTTTGTTTTGTTTTGTTTTTTGAGACAGTCTTGCTCTGTCACCCAGGCTGGAGTGTAGTGGCATGATCACGGCTTACTGTATCCTCAACCTCCTGGGCTCAAGTGATCATCCCTCCTCAGCCTTCCAGGTAGCTGAAACCACTGGTGTACACCACCGTGTCCAGCTAATTTTTTGTTGTTGCTGTTGTTTTGTAAAGATGGGGTCTCGCTGTGTTACCCAGGCTGATCCTAACCTCCTGGGCTCAAGCAATCCTTCTGTCTTGGCTTCCCAAAGTGCTGGGATTACAGGCTTAAACCACCACACCCTGCTCTAAGAAGGGAAATAAATAGTTTAAGAATCTTGTATGTACCAGGCTGGGTGCAGTGGCTCACGCCTGTAATCCCAGCACTTTGGGAGGCCGAGGCAGGGGGATCACCTGAGATCAGAAGTTCAAGACCAGCCGGGTCAACATGGTGAAACCCCGTCTCTACTAAATATACAAAAAAATTAGCCAGGCGTAGTGGTGGGCACCTGTAATCCCAGCTACTTGGGAGGCCGAGGCAGGATAATTACTTGAACCCAGGAGGCGGAAGTTGTAGTGAGCCGAGATCATGCCATTGTGCTCCAGCCTGGGTGACAAGAGCAAAACTTCGTCTCAAAAATAAAATAAAATAAAAAAAAATAAAAATAAAAGAATCTTGTAAGGACCATAAGTATAAGAAATACAGTGCATGGCACTTTTGTTCCAGGCTTAACTAAAAAGTCTTGATAATAAAAGGATGTAACTTTCCTTTTCCTATCACCCCATGTGTTCATTGTTAGTATATAGAAATGCCATTAATTTTTTATATGTTTATCTTGGGTTTATGTTGTATCCTGTAACCTTGCTCAACTCATGTATTCATTTTAGCAGTATTTTTGTAGATTCCGTGGGATTTTCTATGTAGGCAGCTGTATCATCTGAAAATAGTTTTATTTCTTCCTTTTCAATCTATAGGCCTTTTCCTTTTCTTGACTTATTGCACTGGCAAGAACTTCCAGCATTAGGTTGAATAAGAGTGGTGAGAATGGACATCCTTGCCTTGTTTGCAATACCTTGCAGTTTTATGGGGAAAGCATTCAAGCATTCACCATTCAACATGTAAATGGCAGGGTGATGTTTCCCCTTTTGCTGCTTTCAAAATGTTTTCCTTTTTATTTTGTTGTCAAAAGTGTGACTATGATGTGTCTTGGTGTGCATTTCTTTGGAATTGTCCTCACCTTCTCTCTTCTTTCTATCCAAGACTTGAATGACACAAATGTTGGATGTTTTATTATAATCCCACAGGCTTCTGAGGCTCTGCTCATCTTGTTTTTGTCTAAGCTGTCTCTGTTGTTGAGAATGTATAATTGCTAGTCTTCTATCTTCCAGTTCACTGATTCTTTCCCCTCTGCTCTATATTCAGTTTTGAGCCCATCGACTGATCTTTTTTATTTCTGTTATTGTGGTTTTCAGTTCCAAAATTTCCATCTGGTTTCTTTTTGTGTCTTGTATTACTTTGATGAAAATTTTCATCCATTTTTCATTTGTGTCCAATGTGTTTGAAATTGCTCATTGAAGCATTTTTTATGACTGCTTTATTTATTTATTTGTTTGTTTATTTTGAGACAGAGTCTCACTCTGTTGCCCAGGCTGGAGTGCAGTGGCGTGATCTTGGCTCCCTGCAACCTCCTGCCTCAGCCTCCTGAGTAGCTGGGATTACAGGCATGCACCACCACACCCGGCTAATTTTTGTATTTTTAATAGAGAAAGGGTTTCATCATGTTGGTCAGACCGGTCTCAAACTCCTGACCTTGTGATCCACCCGCCTCAGCCTCCCAAAATGCTAGGATTAGAGGTGTGAGCCACTGTGCCCAGCTTATGACTACTTTGAAATCTTTTTCAGATAACTGCAACACCTCTGTCACTTCAGTATTGATTGCCTTTTTTCATTTCATTTGGGATCTTCTTGGTTCTTGGTATGATGAATAATTTCCTATTGAAACCTGGAGGCTTTGGATCTTACTTAAGCCTTCTATTTTAGGTGTTTTCCTCTGAAACTGCTCTGGCATGGGAAGAGGGGTCCCACATCATTACTGCCATGTGGGAATAGAAGTCCAGGTTCCCTCCTTGGCCTCCGTTGACACATAAAGGGGTTCTCTTCATTACTGCTGGGTGTAGTTGGGGTTCTGGCTCCCTGTCAGGCCACCTCATAACCCTCCTGGATGGGAGGCATAGTATTCTGTGACTCCTCCCCACATGGCCTCCATGCACCTCAGGATGGAGAGGGGCAGGGCAGCCTCATCACCCCCTGGTAAATGGAGAGCACCTGGAACCTCCACTAGGCCTTCTCTGCAACCACCCCAGTGAAGAGGGAGGGGAGCTTCATTCCTGCTGGGTGAGGATGGAAGCCCAGGCTCCCCTTGTGACCCCAAGCTTTTGCGTGCAATCATCTGGCAGGATGACCCCCTAGTTTCCTACTTGGCTTTCTCAGACTGCAGCCTCGAGGGGTCCTTAAGTGCCTCAGTATACCCTGGGGATAGTGAAAGCCACCTCCTCACTTGGTCTTTGCTGGTCTTGCTGGAGGTGGGGGCCACAGTTTCTTCTGTGCCGTTTGGCTGGGGTAGAGTGGTTATAGTCTAGAAGTTACCTGTATTGCTAGGCCTCCACTTTTCTGGTCTGTTGTCTAGAGGGACTCAGGTTTTGTTGGGCCTTTTTCTGTGTCCATTTATGTGCTCAGGTTGCTGGCTTCTTCAGTTTCAAGCCTGAGCTACATGAGGAAAAACTACCCAGGAAAGAGCATCACATTGTTCCTGGAGCCCAAGGTCCCTGATCAGTCTGCTTTCTTGCTCTTCATCATTCTGAGTCATCTTATGTTTGTTTTAAACATGATATCCAGAGGTTGTAGCTGTCTATACTATAATCAAGAGGCGTCTGGGTGCAGTGGCTCATGCCTGTAGTCCCAGCACTTTGGGAGGCTGAGGCAGGTGGATCACTTGAGGTCAGGATTTCAAGACCAGCCTGGCCAACATGGTGAAACCCCATCTCTGCTAAAAATACAAAAATTAGCCAAGCGTGGTGGCAGGCGCCTGTAATCCAAGCTACTCAGGAGGCTGAAGCACAAGAATCTCTTGAACCCGCAAAGGAGGGGTTGCAATGAGCTGAGATTGCACCACTGCATTCTAGCCTGGGTGAGTGAGACTCAGTCTCAGAAAAAAAGTAAAATTAAAATAAAAATAAGCAGGAGGCAAAAATACATCTACTCCGCCTTCCCAGAAATAGAATTCTCATTAAACACTATTTCATGTAACATTTTTACTTAATTTATTCAAACTATTGCAGTTTTAGATTTCCTAAGGATATATAATCAAAAGTGTAGCCTCCTCAGCCTCACTGCATTCCCTAAAAAGCAGCTGCTGTGTCAAAGTAGATAATACTGACAATGACTGTGTCATTGCCCTGCATTCCAGAGGCATCCTTATCTGCATGGTTCCTGCTTGGGGTTGAGCTGCATCACTCCCCAAATTCAAATCTTGAGGTCCTAACCCTCTGTACCTCAGAATGTGATGTTTTTTGGAAATAGGAGTATTGCAGGTGTAATTGGTTATGATAAAGTCAGAGTAGAGTGAGCCCCTACTTCAATATGACCGATGCTCTCATAAAGGAAGGAAATCTGAACACAGATTGGCACACAGGGATAATCCCATGTGAACAAAAAGACAGAGATCTACAAGCCAAAAAACATCACATTCTGAGGTACTGTCTAATGAGACTTCTATTGCCTACCTCCTTCTGCAACAGGAAGGTATACTCCAGATAGAGATGCTCCTTCCTCTGGGTTGGAAGATTGAAAAACTGTGGAGGAGAGACACAGCTGAACCCCAAAGAGCATGCAACACGAGTGAAAAACAATCCTCCTTGTTGCCGTAAACCAAGATTTGGGTTGTTACTAGAGCGTAACTTAGCAAAACCTGTCTAATTCATGGCTTAATCTAGACCAAGCCACTGTATAAAACGCAAGTGAAAGAAAAAACTCTCATCACACCATCAAGAATCACCAAGTTATCTTCTTCAGTGATGGCCCTGATACAATCATGTAAGTGTCTTTTCACTGGGAGCTGTGTGGAAACAGTTATGGAAAATTTAGAAGAGCTTTCTTATTAACCAATTCATGTTCTTGAAAACCTTTTGTACACAAAATTAAAAGGGGTAATGGAAAGTACTGCAGAATTGTAACTACATAAGCTTGAACTATAAAGTCAAGGGCACTCCAAGACTCAATGTTGTAAAGTTCAATACTTTTGCTCAGTGTACTTAAGATGCATCTCCAGATGTTTTATGCAAGAGCATAGCCCATAAACCTGAAGAGCCACACCTCCTACAAGATACCAGGACTTTTAAATCGGCAAATAAATCTCTCTCTCTTCAGAAATATGAGTAAAACATAAAGCAACTCCAGTGTTAGTTCCAGCATGTAGCAAGCTTGTAAATCATCACTCCCATCCTCACGACAAGAAAAATTGGACACACTGAAAATCAACAAATTTCTTAGAGAGCTAAGGTTGCAGGGCAAACCACTAAGGTGAAATATGAAGAGACTGGAGGATAAGAAGAGAGGCAGCAACCAAGATCTGCTTACCTGAGACAGACTGAATGAGCATTGAGCCATACTGGTGGGAACACCCTGATGGTTAGTTTTATGAGTTGGCTTGGAGAGTGCTTTTGGATGAGATTAACATTTAAACTGGTGAATTCTGGGTAAAGCAGATTGCCCTCCATAATGTGGGTGGGCCTCATCCGGTAAGGTGAAAGCCTGAATAGAACACAAATAGCAGCCTCCCAGAGCAAGACTGACTTCTCCAGCAGATGGCCTTCCACTTCATCTGCACCATCAGCTGTCCTGGGTCTTCAGCCTGTCAGGCCAAGATTTTGGACTGTCCAGCCTCCATAATGGTGTGAGCCAATGCCTTTTAATACACATATCAGATGGACAGACAGACATTTCCTATTAGTTCTAGTTCTCTGGAGAACTCTGACTAATACAAACTCTTAAATGGTAATTTTAAGAAGTTGCTGGAGGCTTCCTTCACTTTTTTGTTGCAGTCAGGCCCTGAACAAATTGAAGGATACCCCCCCTACACTGGGGAAGGGCACCTGCTTTTCTCAGTCTACCAATCCTAATGCTAATCTCTTCAGAAATACTGTCACAGAAACATCCAGAAATACTGTTTAACCAGATAGCTGGGCATCCCACAATCCAGAAATTGACACATAAAATTAGGTATCACACTCAAGGTGGCAGGGGAAAGAATCTGTTGACTGAAGATATGTCAATAGTAACTTCCCAAACTAAAATGCAAAGAGAAAACTGAGAATGAAAAACTAACAGAAAATCTAAGAACTACAGGGCAATATAAAAAATGTGAGCATGACAAACTGCTAGGTGTTACTGTCTTAGTGAGGTAAGGTATTCAAGAAGTTTACCTTAAGGAAACTTATGAGGTTCTCACAGAAGAGATCCAAGAAACAAGCCCTCCTGGCCCTGGCAGTGGGAGGGGAAGATATCCTTCGTGAAAAACACCCAGAGCCTTCTCCATAAAAAAGGCCTCTATACCAAGGGGAAGGAACTTGCCAGGGTACAGTACTAAATCTTAAAACAAACTGGGAAAAGAGATTCTTACTCACTGCATCCTACTCCAGGCTTCCTGACTCACTTAATCAGGAAAAAGACAACAGAAAAACCAGTGAAATCAATTAGCTGCACACCAGCCAGGGAAAGGAGTAGGAGGTGGAGAAAAAGCCACAGTACTGGAGCAACGCTTGTGAAAATCATAGCCTCAGAACATAAGCCCACTAGAAAGCTGAGGTTTCATCAGAAGATGATAAAATATTTCCCGTCCCCACACCTGACCAGCACATCAACAAGATGCCAGCATAACAGTGATTACTGCTGAAGCAGCTGAAAGATACAGACTCTCTCTGAGGAAGAATACATAAGAAAGGCCAAAGTCAGTAGGAAAAACAAAAACAAAGACACTGGAGGAATTTAAAGCCATGGCATCTACAGCTACAGGAAACACTAAACACAGCACAGCCTTTTCAATACAAAAACCTAAAGCAAAGGCTTATCAACTACAGTTCTTATTACCCAAGACATCATGTATGGCTTTAAACAAAATTTACAAGGCATGCTCCAAAGAAAGGGAAAAAACAGTTTTAAGATGCAAAACAAGCATCAGAAGCAGACCCACATGAGACACAGATGTTGAAATTATCTGGCAGGGATAAAAATAACTATGATTAATACATTCATGGCCCTAGTAGAAAAAGTAGTCAATATTCAGGAAAAGATAGGTAATGTAAGTAGAGAGATAAAAATGCTGAAGAAGAATTAAAAGAAAATGCTAGAAATCAAAACTATAACAGAAATGAAGAATGTCTTCAATGGCTTCATCAGTAGACTTAATGTATTAGTCAAGATTCTCCAGGGAAATAAAACCAATAAGACATGAATATAAAGAGATTTACTATAAGGAATTGGATCCATGTTTATGGAGATTGAGAAGTGCCACAATCTTCTGTCTGCAAGCTGGAGACCCAGGAATGTCAGTGGTATAGTTCAAAGGCTGGGGAGCCAGAGAACAAGTGGTATAGATCAGTCTGAGTCTGAAGACCTGAGAACCAGGAGTGCCGAGGGCAGGAGAGGCTTATGTCCCAACTCAAGGTGTCGGGCACAGTTAATTCAACCTTTCTCCACTTTTTTGTTCCAGTCGGGCCCTGAACAAATTGAAGGATACCCACCTACACTGGGAGGGGCACCTGCTTTTCTTAGTCCACCAATTTGAATGCTAATCTCTTCAGAAACACCCTCACAGAAACATGAAAAATACTGTTTAACCAGATAGCTGGGCATCCCATGATCCAGAATTTGACACATAAAATTAACTATCACACTCAAGGTGGCAGGGAAAAGAATCTGTTGACCTGAAGATATGTCAATAGTAACTTCCCAAACTAAAATGCAAAGAAAAAACTGAAAATGGAAAACTAATATAAAATCTAAGAACTACAGGGCAATATTAAAAAAAATGTGGCTATTCAGAATCCCTTATAATTCCATATGAATTTCTGACAGGCTGTTTCATTTCTGCAAAAATGGTGTCTTAGTTTGCTAGGGCTGTCATAACAAAATACCACAGACTGGGTAGCCGAAACAACAGAAATTTATTTTCTCACAGTTCTAGAGGCTGAAAGTCCAAAATCAAGGTGCCAGCAGGGTTGATTTCTTCTGAGGCCTTTCTCTTGGCTTGCAGATGGTTATCAACTACATTCACACTATGAGGTACTGGGGATTAAAACTCAACATAAAATTTGAGGAAAAGACACAATTTAGTCCATAGCACTACACCCTTTGAACCCCTAAAATTCATGTCTTTCTCACATGTAAAATAATCAATTCATCCCATCGCAATAGCCCCTAAAGTCTTAATCCATTCCAAGCCTCAAATCTCATTAAAATATCATCTAAACCAATTATGGGTAAAACTAGAGTATGACTGATCCTAAGGGAAAATTCCTCTCAATTTGTGAACCTGAGAAACCAAACAAGTTATTTGCTTTCAGAATACAATGGATAAGGACTTCCTGTAGATCACAGCAGACAGGAGGCAGGACTAGATTGCAGCTCCAGATACTGCAGCATTGTGAAACTTAGCTCCAGATCAACTGCAAGAACAAACCAGCAATCCCAAGAGGATCCACAGACCCTCTGAAGGAAGCAGACTGCTCCTGCGGGACCCAGGAGACACCACAAATACTGTAAGTGCCCCAACTGCAGAAATGGGAAAAGGAGACCCTCCTTTCTTGGACACACACCCCCACTGGAGAAGCTGAAGGTCTGTTTGTGGGAGATGTTCCCAACTTTACCTGGAGCTGAGTTGAGTTAGAGAGCCAAGCCGAGTGAAATACAGGGGTGGAGGAGGCAGCAGGGAGGCCCTGGGAGCTTGCTGAATCCCCAAGCAGCCCATTCCTGCCTGACACCACAGGGATCCATCAGGAGAGAAGCCAGAGGATCAGGGGATAAAACCCCACTGGAGAGGAGGACTTCCCTAGATGAACTTTGTAACAATTTCAGTGGGGACAGAAGCCTCCTAGGCAGAACTCTGGGGAGAGCATGAATCCAGCTTACAGACATCCCAGGCAGGGGAAGAACTAAAGCCCTTTCCTTTCGTAGCTGGGAGGCAGAAAACCTGAAAGCCTCTGGCAAGTTTTCAAGCCCACCCTCTACCTGGAAACAGACTAGGGGCTGTTGCAGGTGGCACAGTGGGAGTGGGACCAGCCCTTCAGTTTGCATGGGAGCTGGGTGAGGCCTGTGACTGCCAGCTTTTCCTCACTTCCTTGACAACCTGCATGACTCAGAAAAGGCAGCCGTAATCCTCCTAGGTACTAGGTACACAACTCCAGTGACCTGGGAATCTCATCCCCATCCCCCACAGCAGCACAGCAAGACTAGCCCAAGGAGAGTCTAAGCTCACACACGCCCAGCCTGGCCCCCAACTGATGGACACTCCCTACCCACCCTGGTAGCAGAAGACAAAGGACATATAATCTTGGTAGTTCTAGGGCCCAGTCCCTCTCTATACTACTACAGCTGATGCTTTCTGCAGAGCACCACCTCCTGGCAGGAGGTCAACCAGCACAAAAATAGAACATTAAACCACCCAAGCTAACAACCCTCATGGAGTCCGCTTCACCCTCTGCCACCTTCACCAGAACAGGTGCTGGCATCCATGGCTGACAGACCCATAGGCAGTTCACATCACAGGTTTCTGTGCAGAAACCACCAGGACCAGCCAGGAGTTGGGTAGACTTGCTGGATGGCTAGCCCCAGAAGAGAGACAACAATCACTGCAGTTCGGCTCACAGGAAGCCACAACCACAGGAAAAGGGGGTGAGTACTACATCAAGAGAACACTCTGTGGGACAAAAGAATCTGAACAACAGCCTTCAGCCCTAGACCTTCCCTCTGACAGAGCCTACCCAAATGAGAAGGAACCAGAAAACCAACACTGGTAATACGACAACACAAGGCTCATCAATGACCCCAAAAATTGTACTAGTTCACCAGCAAAGGATCCAAACCAAGAAGAAATCCCTGACTTACCTGAAAAAGAATTCAGGAGGTTAGTTATTAAGCTAATCAGAGAGGGACCAGAGAAAGGCAAAGCCCAATGCAAGGGCTTGTGTCAAAAAAATGATACAAGAAGTGAAGGGAGAAATATTCAACGAAATGAAGTGCTTAAAGAAAAAAACAAAAAATTCAGGAAACTTTGGACACACTTTTAGAAATGTGAAATGCTCTGGAAAGTCTCAGCAATAGAATTGAACAAGTAGAAGAAAGAAATTCAGGGCTCAAAGACAAGGTCTTTGAACTAACCCAATCCAACAACGACAAAGAAAAAAGAATAAGAAAATATGAACAAAGCCTCCAAGATGTCTGGGATTATGTTAAATGACCAAACCTAAGAATAATCAGTGTTCCTGAGGAAGAAGACGATTCTAAAAGCTTGGAAAACATGTTTGGGGGAATAATCGAGGAAAACTTCCCCAGCCTTGCCAGAGACCTACACGTGCAAATACAAGAAACACAAAGAACACCTGGGAAATTCATTGCAAAAAGATCTTCACCTAGGCACATTATCATCAGGTTATCCAAAGTTGAGATGAAGGAAAGAATCTTAAGAGCTGTGAGACAGAAGCACCAGGTAACCTGTAAAGGAAAACCTATCAGATTAACAGCAGACTTCTCAGCAGAAACCCTACAAGCTAGAAGGGAGTGGGGCCCTATCTTCAACCTCCTCAAACAAAACAATCTTCAGCCAAGAATTTTGTAGCCAGCGAAACTAAGCATCATACATGAAGGAAAGATACAGTCATTTTCAGACAAACAAATGCTGAGAGAATTCACCATTACCAAGCCACCACTGCAAGAACTGCTAAAAGGAGCTTGAAATCTTAAAACAAATCCTGGAAACACATCAAAACAGAATCTCTTTAAAGCATAAAGCACACAGGACCAATAAAACAAAAATATAAGTTAAAAAGCAAAAACAAAAAACCAAGTGTGCAGGCAACAAAGAGCACAATGAATGCAACAGTACCTCACATTTCAATACTAACATTGAATGTAAAGGTCCTCAATGCTCCACTTAAAAGATAAGGAACTGCAGAATGGATAAAAAAACTCACCAACCAACTATCTGCTGCCTTCAGGAGACTCACCTAACACATAAGGACTCACATAAACTTAAAGGGGTGGAAAAAAGCATTTTATGAAAATGGACACCAAAACTGAGCAGGGTTAGCTATTCTTATATCAGACAAAACAAACTTTAAAGCAACACTGGTTAAAAGAGACAAAAAGGGACATTATATAATGGTAAAAGGCTTTGTCCAACAAGACAATATCACAATCCTAAACTTATATGTACCTAACACTGGAGCTTCCAAATTTATAAAACAATTACTAATAGACCTAAGAAATGAGATAGACAGCAACATATTAGTAGTGGGGGACTTCAATACTCCACTGACAGCACTAGACAGGTCATCAAGACAGAAAATCAACAAGGAAACGATGGATCTAAACTATACCTTGTAACAAGTGGACATAACAGATATATACAGAACACTCCATTCAACAACCATAGAATACACATTCTATTCAACAGCCCATGGAACTTTCTCCAAGATAGACCATATGATAGGCCATAAAATGAGCCTTGATAAATTTAAGAAAATTGAAATTATATCAAGCACTCTCTCAGACCACAGTGGAATAAAACTGGAAGTCAACTCCAAAAGAAACCCTCAAAACCATGCAAACACATGGAAATTAAATAACCTGCTCTTGATTGAGTATTGAGTCAAAAACAAAATCAAGATAGAAATTAAAAAATTCTTCAAACTGAATGACAATAATGATACCACATATCAAAATCTCTGGGATACAGCTAAGGTGGTGCTAAGAGGAAACTGTACAGCCTTAAATGCCAACATCAAAAAGTCTGAAAGAGCACAAACAGACAATCTAAGATCATGCCTCAAAGAACTAGAGAAACAAGAACAAACCAAACCCAAACCCAGCAGAAGAAAGGAAATTACCAAGATCAGAGCAGAACTAAACAAAATGGAAACTAAAAAAGTACAAAAGATAAGTGAAACAAAAAGCTGGTTCTTTGAAAAGATAAATAAAATTGATAGACCATTAGCAAGATTAACCAAGAAAATAAGAGAGAAAAACCAAATAACCTCACTCAGAAATGAAACAGGAGATATTACAACTGACACCACTGGAATACAAAAGATCATTCAAGACTACTATGAACACCTATACACACATAAACTAGAAAATCTAGAAGAGATGAGTAAATTCCTGGAATTCCTACCCATCCAGAAGAAAAAAAAATATATTCCTTCCTCATATACTTAGAGCCCAGAAGAAAATCTAATATGAGCTTATAAGGTCTTCTCATCTAGACACTTTCTGCCTCACCAGGCACCTTGTACATTGTTTTAACAATCTTGATTAGCTTACCTCCAGCCACACTGAACATCACTCTGTTCCTTACGCATGTCATAACCTATTTAACCTTAACTGTTTCACCTTCTATAATTGTTATTTAGTAATAACATTACCTGTCTCCTAATTTTAAAAAAGCCTCTGGGGTATCTTTTATTCGTTCCTTTCAACCATCTACATTTAGTTGTTTAATAAAGTGAGGAGGCTGGATTTTCTGGAACAGTTCTAATGTATGCATTTTTTTCCAGACCTAATTAATTTTAGATTAACAAATTATAGTGGTCAACATAGTGATCTCCATATCTCTGTTTATATCAGTTTATTTGTTTTATGTAATTGGCATTCAGAACAGAATTCTGTCTTTGTGACCACAGAGTATTTTTCTGGCCTCATGTACCATCTTTCCTGGATCTCTTTCCCTTTGTGGTTTTGGGTTAGAGTCTACTAATGAGAGGCACTGATATAAGATTTGTAAGGAGATACTGTTACTATCCTAAGTGCAGTTGTCAGCAGATGCATAAAGGAGGGCTGGGCTTGGGGACCCTGTACAAATGACTGAGATGTGCTATGGCTTCCTGGTGAGTTCCTTCCAGTAGCTGTTTCCATGACCTTTGTTCTCACTGCTCCAACAGTTGTGAGAATCTCTAACTTCTTTTATTAAAACCTCTCCTATTTGTAGTACCTCGAGTACATGCATGCAGACATTTTTGTGATATCTGTGAAGACCTCATTAACATTTTTATTATAATTAAAAGTGTAAATTCTTTTATCTCATCTCATTGTTCATGATATACCCCACACACAAACACACACACACACACACACACACACACATTCATGCCCTTTCCACAGTCAGGTAAACTAGATACAATCTCAAATAGAAATAATAAAATGTTCTGAGTGTAATTATGGCTCTAGTTATTCCCACAATAATCAGAATCAAATGAAAATGAAAAATATGATTTACTGGACCCAACTACTTACACAAGAGCTATAACATGTATGGAAATTTGCAGACCACTTTTGTTAGCTTGATGCCTTCACGGTTAATAAATCAAGACCAAAAAGTATCATTCCTAGACATTCAAAAGTCACTTAACAAAGGTAACATCAACAGTGTGAAATGTCAAGACTGACCTTATGTTGCAGACCAAAAATGTAATGTCACCTAGAGTTAGGAAGTAAAGGTAAGAAATCTTTGGCTGAAGTTTGGAATCCCCTCACACCCAAGGGATGAGTCTCAAGAACATTAGTAATCTCCCATGATGAGGCCCATTATGGGATATAGACTCTCTTAAACTTTCTAGATTCTGTTTAATCTGTTTCTTCACTGTCTAATTTCACTTCTAGAAAGATACATGCCCTTTATCTCTATGCTCATTTTTCATAAAACAAAGGGTTTTTGTAAAAAGCAAACTTTTCACAGGACTTACTGCATCCACACTGGTGAGTAATAGAAAAACCACAAAGTGGCATACACTGAACAATCAGAAATTTCCTTCTCCAGCTAACAGGCTCACTGTTACAACCTACCTTTCAAAGTGGGCCATTAAAATTTATGTCTCAGTATAGTAAGTGACAGATCAGTAGTAAGTGCTAATTTCACAAATACTCAGGGCTTGTCGCATCCCAAAAGACCGTTTGCCCTCACAAAAGTCTGTCTTCATCATCCCCATCTACCTTTGGGTGCTCCCCACTCTAGTATAGTTTCACCTGACAGTCACCCAGGAAATCTGCAGTTTATCATTGCTATCTATCCTGGGTTCTTTATTTTTCTCAATCCCCTTTAGATGATCTGGGTTGATTTCTGGCTTCGGTCAATATTCCTTATTGCTGGTGTTATGTCATGTTTATTTATTGTTTAATTCCTATCAGTCAGGCATTTGCTACATGTCATTCAGTGTACATGAGGCACTGGGAACTGCTGCAATTTCTTTCCACCTCTACAGCCTGGTCATAGCTTGAGCAAGTCTCTGACCTCTATAAGAGATCACAGGACCTTCTAGTTCTCTCATTGAACCTTGCCCAGCCTGTCACACACCTTAGATTATGTAGAGATCTAGAGCTAACTTTTCATGTTCCAACACAAAGAAACTGGCTATTTTTAAACACGGACTTTGTATCAGGCTCTGAAGATACCCCTGTGAAATAGTCTCAACTATTAAGAAATTAACGATGGAATGAAAGAGACAGACAAACAGGCAAAAACACCCCATCTTGATACACTAAGAATGCTACTAAACACCTAGAAGGGGCAACTACTGCAGTCTTGGGGTATGTTTAAAAACATACATCTCTGGGATGTTTTTAATCATACAGCACATATCAAATACATAATTATCACCATCAATATGTAATGAAATTGAAATTGAACTGAAATGTTGCTCATGGAATCTACCTGTGTCTGTAAATCCATAAATTAAATTTATGAAAAAATAGTTTGTTGAGTGATATATGAGTTAATGTTTAATTTGTTTGGGCCCACCTTCTCTAGCCCAGCTCTGAGGACTTTTCTTTGCTGTTATAACTTCTCTGATACACATTAACTCACTGGGATGAAATAGGGTTTCCAGACTCTGTGATGTCCAGAGTTCTCAGTCACCCCAACCACTGCATGCTATCTATCTTAAGGGTAACCTTCTAGAAGCAATGCCTCACGTCTTTCAGATTTTTATAAGACTCAGATTGGGCCAGGCACGGTGGCTCATGCCTGTAATCCCAGCACTTTGGGAGGCCGAGGCGGGCGGATCACCTGAGGTCACGAGTTTGAGACCAGCCTGGCCAACATGGTGAAACCCCATCTCTACTAAAAATACAAAAATGAGCTGGGCATGGTGGTGTGCACCTGTAGTCCCAGCTACTCGGGAGGCTGAGGCTGCGCTTGAACCTGGGAAGCAGAGGTTGCAGCAAGCTGGGATTTCACCACTGCACTCCAGCCTGGGCAACAGAGCAAGACTCCATCTCAAAAAAAAAAAAAAAAAAAAAAGATTGGATGGCCAGGCACAGTGCCTCACGCCTGTAATGCCAGCACTTTGGGAGGCCGAGGTGGGCAGATCATCTGAGGTCAGGAGTTCAAAACCAGCCTGGCCAACATGGCAAAACCCCATCTCTACTCAAAATATAAAAATTACTCAGGTGCAGTGGTGGACACCTGTAATCCCAGCTACTTGGGAGGCTGAGGCAGGAGAATCTCTTGAACCCAGGAGGCAGAGGTAGGTTGCAGTGAGCCAAGATCACGCCATTGCATTCCAGCCTGGGTGAAAGAGCAAGACTCTGTCTCCAAAAAAAAAAAAAAAAAAAAAAAAAAAAAAAAAGAAGGAAAAAGATTCAGATTGAACAAGTGATTTCAATGGTGGCTATTTCTGGTCAAGCGAAGGCACTGATACAGACTGCAGCTGCAGGCAGCTTAGCCTCCCAGTGCAAGCCTCTCAGGGAAGCATATGCACCTGGTAATCACACCCCTCCACCTAGGACTAGACGTGTTCACATCCAAAAGCAGCAATCATATTTTAAGGGGCTTGTAGTTCACAAAGTCCTTCTGTTCTAAAATCTCTTTGGATCCTCACAATAGCCCTGAAGGTCAGATGAGGATACTTGTTCTGAATAATTAAATAAATTGACTGGGTCAGGCAATAGTGAGGGCAGAACTTCCTGATGGCAGAGCCTGGGCTCAGCCCATCCTCCTACAGTGTTTTCAGCTTTCAAGGCTTTGATGCTATGAAGAAAAGCATATACCTCATAGTGACATTACTGTCTAAGAAGCAGACAGCTTGGCACCATGCCTTGAAAGAAATCCGACGTATATTTTTGAATAAAAACATCTACATTGCTATTTCTGGCCGGGCGCGGTGGCTCACGCTTGTAATCCCAGCACTGTGGGAGGCCGAGGCGGGCGGATCACGAGGTCAGGAGATCGAGACCACGGTGAAACCCCATCTCTACTAAAAATACAAAAAAAATTAGCCGGGCGTGGTGGCGGGCGCCTGTAGTCCCAGCTACTCGGAGAGGCTGAGGCAGGAGAATGGCGTGAACCCCGGGGGACAGAGCCTGCAGTGAGCCAAGATCGCGCCACTGCACTCCAGCCTGGGTGAAAGAGCGAGACTCCTTCTCAAAAAAAAAAAACATCTACATTGCTATTTCTAATACAAGTCTTTTCCTTCTTGTTGATTCATCCTCAAGTTTTTGGAAAAATGAAATAAGGCATGAGCCAGAACAACTGACAAAATAAGCAAAAGTATAGCGGGGTGTGGGAATGTTGTTTTCCACAACTTTGTCAGAAAAAGAAAGCCAGAGAAAACAGTAATTCCTAAGAAGCTTCTTTGACTCTACTCCAAGAAAAATTGATAAGAAAAGTATACAGCGTGCTGTTAAAAAGTATCTCCATCTGTGGAGATGAAGCAGGCATCAAGCTCACAGTTATTCAGCAAAGTGCTGGTGAGGCAGTCGGAAGCAGCGAGCGGAGCCAGTGCCGACCAAATTCATGCCCATCAGAGCCCTGAGCATTAGGTAGAAAGGATGAGGCTCTGCCTGTTTGTAGTGTGTTTCCCCAAGCCCTCCTTCCCTAACTCAATTCTTATTACAATACTACTCCCTGCTGGTGCAGTGACTCACACCCGTAATCCCAGAACTTTGGGAGGCCAAGGAGGGCAAATCACTTGAGTCCAGGAGTTCAAGACCAGCCTGGCCAACATGGCCAAACTCCATCTCCACTAAAAATACAAAAATTAGCTGGGTGTAGTGACGGGCGCCTGTAATCCCAGCTACTTGGGAGGCTGAGGCACGAGAATCGCTTGAACCCAAGACGTGGAGGCTCCAGTGAGCTGGGATTGTGCTACTATATTCCATCCGGGGCAACAGAACAAGACTGTGTCTTTAAAAAAGCAAAAGTAAAACCAAAAAAAAAGCAATACAACTCCCTGTATAGGTTTTGATTATTCTGATACTGTTCTGTAATTGTGGAGAGTTACTGGACAGATCTTTTATGTTTAGTTATTCCAATACATAAAATAAGGACATGTTATTTGAGGAGAAAACAAACCTGCTCTCTGAGTGCTGTGATGGTTTCCTGAATTTCCACTGCAAACGTGCTGAAATCTTGGGAGAACTTTGTTTTTGCCAAAACTGTCACATTTCTAGCATCTTCACCCACATATATTTTATCTTGTTGCCTATTTATAACAAGAAGCAAATAAAATGCTGAAAAATAAAAGTCGTGTGAGAATTTTAAAATATCATCAAATCTTCTGTGGTCATTTGGCACGTACAAGGCATTGCAATTGGCGTTCTGTGTGATCTTAAAAGGAAAATGGTATGAGTGGAATTCAAAATTAAAATTAAATGGCAGATAAGATGATAATCCAGAGTGTCACATCTGGTTCATGTAATTTATCTAAAATGATAAGAAAGTATTTCTTATGACATAAAGGAAATGTCGTGTTGTATTACATATATATTTGATATATTATTTAGACCTTAAAGTATGTCTTTTGCTAACGAATTCTTCATTTCACTTTAAACAGTGAAAGAGCAGTAACAAATTTAATATAACATGTTATCCAGTAGCCAGGTAGGGAAGCTGCTTTCTCTATTATAAATTCATGGCAAGAACTAAAATAAGATAAGGATACTATGAGTGACAAAAATCTAACCGTTAGCCTGATGCAAAATAGCTCAGTCTTGTTGATAATAAAAGGATATAAGGAAACCTTGGGTTGAATTTAAGATATGTTTCTTAGAGTTTGCTGAAACTTTCAAAAAACAGAAGCAAATAACTAGTTTGGGAAATAGAAATGAAAGTTCTTTCTATTTACAATTATCATGTATTGTTAAAAATATTTTTAGATAGATTTGATTTATTGGGTATGATATCTGCATTTCAAGTTCTCAATCTTTTTCCAAATTTTTGTAAAAAGTTGTTCCTTGTGAAGAAACCATTATAACTTTCAAAATTGTTCTGCTTTATTCTATTTGAAATATGTCTTCTATTGTTTACTAAGAAAATGGCTCGCCAGAAACAGTACATTCTATGAGCTTGTAAAACAAGTTATAAATCAGAGACATAGTATAGAGTTTACATCAATCAGGGAATTTAAAAAAGGGAAACAAAGAAAAATAACAAAAGTTACCAACAGCAATAGTTTAGTCACTGGATAACTCCATGTCCTCTGAGACACTGTGAGCTAGAGGCACCATGAATCAGTACTGACCACATGCTAGCTTCTATACAGTACTGTGTTAAAACGGTTTAAATGTACAAGTGTTGTTAGGGATAATATTAATGCAAATGGTTGGACATTTTACTTTCATAATGCTCTCTTCTGTAAATCTTCAGTGTCTAATCAAAGGTATTTAATCCTGAAGAAGCCTGAATGAATGTATGAAGATATAACCAACAGTCAAAAGACCACATGTCGGAAAACGGGGAAGTGGCTGATGTTGGTGAGCCCAGATGTTGTGGAGTAGGACAGTATTCACAATTTAACAAATATGTTTGGGTATGGGCCACACATCAGGCATTCTGCTCAGGTAGATGGGTGCAGGATGTGAGTGTGCTGCCGTTAGGCTCCGCACATTCTTTCAAAATAGAACAGTTGGCAAAGAAGCAAGACACATAGCATCTGCATTAGGAAGACAAATAAGAGGTATAACCTTGTATTTATAGGCAACAATACTACATTTTAAGCTTTACTGATGCACAACTGATACAAAAACACACATATTTAATGTATACATTTTGATGAGTTTGGACATGTCCATATATACCTGTGATACTACAAAGTACTAAATATAAATATATTCACCACCTCCAAAAATTTCCTTATTTTTTTTCACATGTGCATGTGTGGCTTTTGTTTGTTTGTTTTTATGACGATACTTAATATGAGATCTATCTTCTCAATCTATTTGAAAGTGTACAGTACCACTTATTAACTATGGGTACTAGGTTGTGCAGCGAATCTCTAGAACTTATTTGTCTTGCATAAGTAAAACTCTTTACTCATTGAGCAACAATTCTCCATTTCTTCCTCCTCCTAGCCCCTGGCAACCACCATTCTATTCTCTGCCACTAAGAATCCAACTATTTTAGATACCTCATATAAACAGAATCATGCAATATCTTCCTTTTGTGACTGGCTAATTTCACTTAGCATAATGTCCTCTAGAACTACAATGACATAGCACCTCACACCTGTTAGGATGACTATTACCAAAAAACAAAAGATAACAAAAGTGTTAGTGAGGATTATACAACGTTGGTGGAAATGTGGGTTGGAGTAGCCACTGTGGAAAACAGTATGGAGACTCCTCAAAAAGCAACATGGAACTACCATTTCATCTAGCAATCCCACTCCTGGGTATACAGCCAAAATAATTGAAATGAGGATATCAAAGAGATGTCTGCACTCCCATGTTACCTGCAACATTATTCATAATTAGCACAATATGGAAACAATATAAGTGTCCTTCAATGGACAGATGAACAATACTGTATTGTACACTGACAAATGTGTTAAGAGGTATGATCTCATGTTGTGTTCTTATCACAATAAAATAAAATTAATAAAGTAAAATAAAATATATAAAAAATAAGGTTTTACCCATAAAAAATAGTATATGCTATTTAAGAAGATTTGCAAAATGCAGTAAAGTATAAGAGAAAAATCATCAGTACTTAATTAAAAAATAAGGGAGGGATGACCTATATTCATAAGAATAAACTTTTAACATAATTATTTATATTTTTAGTTTATTATTTCATTTACAAATAGGTTTTTTCCATAGTAAAGGTAGCACATGTTATTTTAGAAAAATATTGTTTAAGGAGAAGCTCAGAAGAAAAAAATACCACTTAAATTAATCAGGAAAAATGATTCTTTTATCTCAAAAATTACTTTGCATTATTGATTTCTGATTAAAAAAAATTTAGAAATCTCTGAAAAGCACACAATATGAAGAATAAAATCCCCGATCGTCTCAAACAAACATGAATGCATAAATAAGTAGGAAGGCAATGCCTTCTGCTGGGAGCAGAGCAGTAATGAGTCTGGGAAGCTGTGTAAAGAGAATCCCATGTCAGGTCCATGTAGTTAGCGCCTGCTCTGCACAGGCAGGAGTCGATGTGCTAGCGTGCACTCTGGGTCACTTAACTGCCTAGTAGTTCTATAAGACACTTTAACTAGCTTGTGTTTCAGGTAAGAATACTGCAGCTTAGAAAGTTGTTAACATGTCCACAGTATATAGAGCTGTTAAACTGCACAGCTGGGATGCAGATTGGGATTCAAAAAAAAAAAAAAAAAAAAAAGGCCTTGCTCTTAACCAGTACACAGTCTATTTTCCATCCATAGAGAGTGGTGGGTAATTTAAAGAATGATCAAATTTACATTTTAGACAATTTGGAAGGATAGAAGAGAGGCAAGGAGCCCAGGTAGGAACGTTATTGCAAAAAATGAAAGACAAAAACCCAAGACACTGTGAATGTTGCTATATTTCGGATTCTTACCAAAAACATAAAACTCAACATATTGCTTATCAAAAAAGACTCTTGGATACGGTATTGAAAGCTAGCTTTAACTTGTGACCAAGAGAGAAGAAAGAAAAGATAGAGAAGAGAGCATAAGTGCAAGTAAAATGGGCACACAGAGAAAACAAGAAGTGAAATTATAACCACAGTTATCTGTGCATGTTGGTTGAGGGAATTTGACCTCCTCTGGTCTGAACAACTATGGTACATTTAAGCACAACAGAAACAATCTATAAAGGATTACTAAAGCGTGTGTTGTTATAAAACAAAACAAATCAGAGCTCTTTTTACCTTTTTATTGTCAGATTAATGATAAACTGAACTCATAATTGTAAGGTGTATGTTTGAGTAACAGTTTGATAATATTGGCAGGAGGCTAAAAATAAAATTAACCAATCTTTAGCTGAGGCAACATCTGAGCTGGGCTTCAATGGGGCCACCCAGAGTATTAAGTGTTTTGATAATAAGTTAATTTTATCTCAAAAACAAGCAAAATGAATCTTTGTGGTAAAACCTTGGTGTGGCTGTAGAAAAGGACAGAACGTAGTAATGGGTGTTGTTATCCATGCCTGTGCTTGTGGACACCACTGGAAGGGACTGATCCCCATCACCATCTTATAAAACAAGGGAAATTGCCCTCCAATATGTGAGTCCAGTACCCACTTCTGATGACACACTGGTAAAATGCTTCACCTGAATCAATGGAAAAACAGATGAAATGCCAAATAAAAGGGCCAAGTGAATGTTTCCAACACTCAAATTATTTAAAAATGGTTCTCACTAGGACTCCAACTCCTGATCAGAGTTCTAATTACCTTGCAGGGATTAGCTCCAGGAACACAAAATATATATTTCATTTCCTTACCCTGGAATTTACAGCTCTTCACTCTTTGCCTCAACCTTCTTTCAGAACATTCTGGAAGAATGCTCTTCATTCCTAGTTATTGAACACACCAACTCATTCATTCATTCATTTGGGGGGTTTTGTTTGTTTTTTATAGAGGTCTATAAACAGCTTCACTCTATCACTCAGGGTGGAGTATAGTCCCATGGTCATAATTCATGGGAGTCTCAAACTTCTTAGCTCAAGACATTTTCCTGCCTCAGCCTCCCTAGTAGCAGGGACTACTGGTGTATGCTACCATGCCCAGCTAATTTTTTAAGTAAAAAAAAAAAAAAAAAAAAACTTTTTTAGAGATGGAGTCTCACTTTGTGGCCCAGGCTGCTCTCGAACTCCTGGCCTCAGGCAATGCTTCCACCTCAGCTTCCTGAATATTTGAGACCAACTCATTTAGACACATGAGTTGTACCATTCTCCAAACACACCTCACTTCCCTTTGTTCATGTTGTTCTTTCAGACTTGGACTCCCCTAAATGCTATCAAAATCTTAGCTTATCCGTCTAGATCCCTCCTCTGTCTACCCTGTCAAAGGTCCCCAGTAAGAATTAATCACCACTTGCTCTGCACTACTCACTCCGTGATTGGATTTCACATCAGTACTCATATAAGCACTTTCGTTAAGTGAGTTAATATTTGTTTGATGCTTAAAAGAATGTTTGGCATGCAGTGAACACTACAACAGCATGTGTCATTACAGAATGTGTGTTATAGAATGCCTGTAAAATGCTAGGTACTATATTAGTATTCAGTGCTTTACATATGTATCCTCAAGTTAAAACAATAATCCTGTAAAGTAGGTATTACATGCCCATTTTACAGCAGAGGAAATGGAGATTTGGAAATTTTATATAACATGCATAGTTATGAAGCAGTAGAAACAGGATTTGAATCCATGTGCCTGACTCTAAAGCCTTCACATTTATTGTCCAACAACACTATCTCCTCTCCTCAATTTTAAATATTAGAGTACAGGGCCCATATATTGTTCAAGTTTACAACTGTAATTGAAGAAATGGATGCCAAACATGGATTTTGAATTTGACTAAATTATACTACTTAGAAGGCAGCTATGGACAACAAAAATAGGATATATGGTTCCTTGAAAGAAGCTGCATGGCCTATGAAGCTGTGAATTGCAATGCTTATTTTGGTAACTTAATTTCAAAAGTATGTACTGACTCCTTATTCAATGAAAAGGGGCTACTGGACATATCTATGCCCAAGGTAGTGTTTCTGCTTTCAGAAGCTTCCAAGTCAATGGTAGGGAGAAACTTTTTGAAGCAACACTTTGTATCAAGCTAATATGCAAGCTACACGACAGAAGTCCTAAGGGATTTCAAAGGAATAAGATTGACATTTCTCAATTTTCTAAGAGTTCAAAAATATTCCATCTTGGTCACAAATCAAGCCTTGCTTGCCATATATTATTCATGAATTCAAATCAACTTAACATGAATTAACTTAAATAGATACTATTATCTTTCTCACAAACAATATGCTGTTTTATATTTTCAAAAAGAATCTGAATATCAACTCATAATGTCATTTAAGGGATCAAAACTAGCATCTAATACACGTAGTTTTCTGCACTCTATTGAGAAAAATTCATTGCCAAATACGCTCTGGCTGGGCTATTGCAGAGTGAAATGGAACTCAAACACATCACAGAATTCATTCTGTGTTTGCTCCTTTTCATGTGATTCATCCTATATGTAAATAAGTTAACTGCATCTCTATTAAAAAAGATAAAACAAATTGTAGGTTTGAAGCAAATCTATAGTAAGTTGCCTAAAGAAATGAGATATTTCTATACATACCTATTTCTTAGATGACTTAACTCCATATCTTTATCATCAGGATAGCTGTATTGAGCTGAGCGTTTCTTTTGAGATTCTTGTGTCACTGCTCTGAACTGTCCTCTACTCCTACAGTCTGTGGAGAAAGAAGTAACCACAATAGCATCATGTGAGATGGGATGTCATGATCTCATCTAGATCATTTCTTTAACAGTCAGAGAGGGCAAGAGTACAAAGAAGAAAGAGTAGACAGCGAGAGTGAGAGAGACTCATTTAGTCCGTTCCATTTTACTGGATGACCACAGTCTCAGACACCTGCTTTTGCATGTCACTGAATCTCTGTTTTGCAGCAGCAAGTGGGATGCAAGGCAGTCTGCAGAACTTCTGGAGGAGCCCCAGGGAGAGTGATGTTGAATCTTAGTAAGTGCATGGATTGCACGGCGTCTTTTATTCACTAAGGACTTGGCACAATGAAGAAAGAAGCAGGAGAGTCCTAGGTGGAATGCTTGAAATTTGGCAACTCCTCAAAGTGTCTCAGGCACACCTGATACCCACTAGGGATTTGTTTTTTAAGATACCCTCTGTTGCACAACTGTACAGTGTCCTCCAAGTGGTTAAAATGGTAAGTTTTATGTTATGTGTTTTTATCACAATCAAAAAGATATGAGAATAACATGAAAAACTTGTTGCAAATAAATACGGAAATTTAAAAAGTGATCTCTGATATAGTACGGATGTCCCTCTCAAACCTCCTGTTGAGATGTAATTCCCAGGGTTGGTGGAGCCTGGTGGGAGGTATCTGGATGTGGGAGCGGCTCCCTCATGTCTTTGTGCTGTTCCTGCCATAGTGAGTGAGTTCTTGGCGATCTGTTGTCTACAAGTGCATGGGACCTCCCCTACTCTCTTGCTCCCGCTCATGTCATGTGCCCTGCCTCCTGCTACCTTTTGCCTTGGCCATGAGTGAAAGCTCCCTGAGGGCTCCTTAGAAGCTGAGCAGATACTTGCACCAGGCTTCCAGTATGGCCTACAGAACTGTGAGCCCATTCAACTGCTTTTCTTTATAAATTACCCAGTCTTGGGTATTTTTTATAGCAATGCAAAAACTGCCTAATACACTATCTAAAATTTCATATGAAAAAGATGGTGTGGAAACTAAGATATTTTGAAAATGAAAAAGAATGATGTAGGAATCAACATTCCCAGATAGTAAAACTACTATGTATGAAGTTCAAAAATAAAAATTCTTAATTTTGGTGGGAAAATACCTGAAAAAATAAAACAGGATAACAACCCGAGAGTATCTTACCATGCAATCGAACTTAACACATTATATTAGGCAGCACAAATTGGAAAATAGGGAGAGAGTACTTTTGTTCTGGGCAGCTAGCGAGTTATTCTTAAAAGAAGAGAAAGTGAAAACCACTTACATCTTCACCTTATCATATGTAAATTAAATTCAAGAGGAATATGACATGAAAGATTATTAAGCAAACATGAATATGAAATTTAGGATGATTTTTAAAATAACACAACAAACTGCAAATGCTATAACACTAAACAAAATAAGAGTAAAACTTATACATATGAACTCACTGATATTAAAACATACTAGAAATAAACTAAAATGAAAACATCCCAAAATTACCACAGTGACATTGTCTAGAATACTGGTTATGGTTGTTACTGGTTATCGTTGTTAACTTGTTTTCTTTTTTATTTCTACTTCTACCTGTTGTTTTCAATTAAAAATGTCTTTATTTGTAAAATCCAAACACAGTTCACTGAAGAAAATCCAAGCCTTCTTATAAGGTTTACAGGTTAATTATCATATTGTTGTATATTACCATAATTGGATAAAAAATTTCTGGAGGCTGGGTGCAGTGGCTCATGCCTCGGCCTCCCAAAGTGCTGAGATTACTGGCATGAGCCACCACGCCCGACCTATTGCTACTTTTATAACGATGAAGTCAAGACATTCTAGGTAAAGTTGTACATTATACTAAGGGACCCACAGGTGCTTATTTTCCCCTACTGTTATGCTGTTACCTCAACTTAGTACTTTACTGATAATTAATAACGCATAAATATTTGCAGCTCTGAGTAAAAAAAAAAATGAGAAATATTTACGAAGAATACAACTAAAGAAAGTAAACTTCAATCATAAAATGAAACTCAGTCTTTCTATTTCTAAAAAGCACACAGCTTTTGTCAATAAATATTTATGGAGATCTTACTGAATTAAGGTTTTAGGCTAGGCACTGTAGAGAAAATAAAAATAGATAAGGCATGATTCCTGATTTTCAATAGGTTGCAAGTATTCTCCCCACTACGATGCAGCATCTCCAGCTAAGCCAAATAGCTTTCTTTCCAATTCTCATATAAAAAGGAAAAAATATAGAGAAAAGGCTCTGCAGATAAACTCTCATCATCTATGGTCTTTCATTATTTTTTAGAAAGATAAAGCTTTAGAATTTATTTACTTTAAAGCACCAATAGATTGTTCAAGGTCATATAAATAAAACCCAAAAAGCAAGGAATCATGTATGTAACATTGCAGGTATACAGAGATGAGTACACCCGAACAGGAACAACCCACCAGACTGCAGTGACATGGCAGGTTTCTTGTAATGTGACAGGTAAAATGTTGTAGTTCTGACATCATTTCTTTTAATTCACTTCATTATTTATTCCTAGATACTGCCAAAGAAGCAGAGTATTCTTGATTGCTGAATGTTTGGCTCTTAAGCAAACAACATTACATTTACATTTAAATGCAATGTTAGTATAGTAGATGTTTGATTTTATCCCTATGCATATTTATCTTATATAAATATATACATATGTGTACATATATATCTATGTGTATGTGTATATATACATACATGTTTTCAAGCTCTGTTCTTAGGCTTTACATGAGTTATTTATTTGAAACTTTACAATAACCCATACTCAATATTATCTTCCCTATTGTTAACCTGAGGCACAAAAAGATTATATTATCTTGTACAAAGTCCTACAGCTTTTCAACAGAAGAGACAGGGTTTAAATCCAGACAGTCAGACTCAAAAGCCATAACACTACAGCAAAGAATGAGGAAAACAGAAGAAGGTTAACTCCTAGATTTCTGGCTTATGCAACTTGCAAATAATAGGGTCATTATTTGTTAACTGAATGAATGGATGGATGAGTCTAGTGTGGAAAGTAAAATTAAATGACTTAAATTTAGATCAGCTTAAATTTCTGGTCTATGTATGACATGGGGGCATGAAATACAGCAGATAGGGTGTTTGAAGACAGCAACAGATGTGAATGAAGATACAGCCAGAAAGCTCGTGTTCAAGAGGCATAATGGTGGGTGTGTGTGTGGGGGGGTGTGTGTGTGAGTGTGAATCTTCCCATTCAGGGCAGCCTTGGTTGCTCCCACCCTGACCCTGCTCCTGCCTTTGCTTTGTGAATGGTGACCTAGATTCTTAGTGGGTGAAACAAGGTCCTTCCCTATGTAGCACCTTCTTGCCTCTCCAGTCTCATTTCTCCCTAATGCACAACCCACAGCCAGTGATCCTGCTCCGACTTCATTTGGTCTCACTTGAGTGACAAATGCCATAGGTGACATGTCAGCCTTCTCCAGGAAGCCTTTCTTAACTGCCAAGAGCAAGTCAAATGTAAACTCATTGCACTCTCTCAGCACTCTCTGGATACATTGGGTCTTACTCCTCTCATTCTCTGAGAAGAGCAGAAAAGAAGGGCCTTGTCCTACCTACCAGTTAATCCTCAGCACCTGCTTGTGGCACGTGCCCAGTAAATGCTTTAAGAAAATTAGAAAATTCTCAAGACAGCAGGTTGCTTTCAGAATATGTCTGAATACTGCAGTTTATTGGAGTGGGTTGACAGTCTGTGGTGAATAAACAAGGTCAAGTTTGGGAGATTGAGCTATAGTAGCTCAGGCAATCCTATTTCTTTCCATGAATTGACCAAAACTATGCAACTATGGAACACTAGTATCCCAATGCTGTATTCTATAGATTTAAAATATATCAAAATTGATTTTTCAAATTGGCAAAAATATATCTGATTTTCATTTTCAACACTTTCAACACCTCTTATTTGCTTGCAAAAAGAGAAAAAGTACAAATAACTGAAAGCAAACTTACAAAACTGACAATAAATTTGGGGGACACTTTTGAGAATGAATGCATTCATATTGCATATGAAACATCTCCGTTGTCTGGGGTATATACCCTGGTTCTTTACCTCTTACCGAGAAAAAATTCAGGACACAGACACACACGAGGAGTGGGTTTAGAGGCATAAAGTTTAACAGACAGAAAAGAAGAGAGTGGCCGGGCGCAGTGGCTCACGCCTGTAATCTCAGCACTTTGGGAGGCCGAGGCGGGCAGATCACGAGGTCAGGAGATGGAGATCATCCTGGCTAACACGGTGAAACCCTGACTCTACTAAAAATACCAAAAAATTAGCCGGGCGTGGTGGCGGGTGCCTGTAGTCCCAGCTACTCAGGAGGCTGAGGCAGGAGAATGGCGTGAACCCGGCAGGCAGTGGTTGCAGTGAGCCGAAATTGCGCCACTGCACTCCAGCCTGCGCCACAGAGCAAGACTCGGCCTCAAAAAAAAAAAAAAAAAAAAAAAAAAAAAAAAAGAAGAGAAAGAGAAAAAGCTTCCTTATTCTGGGAAAGCTGGTCTTCCAAGATGGGGTCTCTGGTCTGGGACGGAATGCAATCAATTTTGTACAGAGGCTTGAGGAGGCAGTGATTGATTTACATAGGGCCCAGGGGATTGGTCTGACCAGGTATGCCATTTAGACAGCCTAGGAAAAGACTAGCCCTCCCACCCTAGTCTTTTATTAGCAAATGCAGCTTCTTCTTTTTTTTTTTTTTTTTTTGAAAGGGAATTTTTCACTCTTGTCCAGGCTAGAGTACGATGATGCAATCTTGGCTAACTGCAACCTCCGCCTCCCAGGTTCAAGCGATTCTCCTGCCCCAGCCTCCTGAGTAGCTGGGATTACAGGCCCATACTACCCAGCTAATTTTTGTATTATCAGTAGAGACGGGGTTTCACCATGTTGGCCAAGCTGTTCTCGAACTCCTGACCTCAGGTGATCCGCCCACCTCGGCCTCCCAAAGTGCTGGGATTACAGGTGTGAGCCGCCGCACCCAGCGGCAAATGCAGCTTCTACCTGGCGGCCGCCATGACACCAGCACAAGTGGTGACAAGGAAAAGGGAGCAGGAACCGCCATTTTGGATGGACTTGGCTCTTAGCCACATGTATTTACATATGCATATCTATGCTTGCAGCCTGACCTTTCAGACCGCTTTTTGTTAGAGAAGAAATGATTTGGGGCTGCTTTTTATTAAAGGAAAATTCCACCGAGAACTTCTACCCTCGCTAACTTCCCAAAATAATTTCTTAATAACTCCTGTATTAATAGCAAAGTGGCTTCTAGTTCTCATAAAGGAACTGAGTATATTAATACATCATATCTTTAGATGACGTTTCACCTCAATTAGAATCAATACTCAACTATCCCCACAATTGTTTTGAAGTGAGACGGTTCCAGTAGCACCCCATTAATATTTCTTCATACTCTTACTGGTATTTCACTTTCTTATTACAATTGTTTCAGGAATCTATCACAGTGTTAACAGGTTACTACAAACGCAATGGCTTAAAATGATACAAACGCATTTTTATGGATTGCTGTGTATTCCCTCAAAACTCATATGTTGAAATTCTAATCCCCAGTAACTCAGACTATAACCTTACTTGGAAATAGGGTTGTTGCAGAGTAATTCGTTAAGAGATCACACTGGAGTAGATGGGCCACTAATTCAACATGATTAATGCCCTTATAAATAGTAGAAATGTGGACACAGCCATGAACACAGAATGCCGTGTGAACATGAAGGTAGAGATCAGAGAGATACAGCAGAAGCCAAGAAACAATGGATGTTGGCAGACCACGAAAAGTACGGTGAGGGGCATGGAATGCATTCTCCCACACAGCCCTCAGTTGGAACCAGCCCTGCCAGCACTTGATCTTAGACTCCCAGCCTCTGGAGTAGGGAGACACGTCTTGCTGTCCCGTTTATGGTGATTTGTTACAGAATCCCAAGCAAACTACCACACGCAGCACATCACACCTTCTGTGGCCAGAATGCAGGACTCCAGGCACAGGTTAGTAGGTTCTTTGCTCAGTCTCATGAGGCTCCAATCAAGAGGTTAGTGGGGCTACATTATCATCTCATCTGGGGCAGAATCTGTGTTGGCAGAACTCACTTCCTCATGGTTGTGTTACTGAAGGCCACCTGGAGGCCACCCACAGTTCCCTTCCATGAGACCCTCTCCATAATAAATAAAAATCAGAAAAGTGTTATCTCCACAACATAGTGGTTTGCTTTCTCACAATCAGCAGGCGAATCTTTCTCCCTCCATCTAGTAAGACAGAGTCTAATATGAGGTAGCTTCATCATGGGAGGGACATTGCATCACCTTTGCTGTATTCTGCTGCTTAGAAGTAGGTCACAGGTTCTGCTCTCACTAAAGAAAAAGGATGACATGAGGGTGTGACTCCTCAGGGTTACATTAGTGTGTGGTCATCTCAACAACCATCCACTGCACACTGCCCTCGACTTGCTCTCATGAATCAGGAAGATAATTCCCAGCATAAAAAAAAAAAAAAAAAAATGTACTGTAGTATGGAGATTTTGCAAAAAGCTAAAAATAGAACTACCGTTTGATCCAGCAATCCCACTATGGGGTATTTACCCAAAGGAAAAGAAACCATTATTTCAAAAAGGCACCTGCACTCATGTGTTTATCACAGCTCTACTCAAAAGAGCAAAAACACGAGATCAACCTAAAAGTCCATCAATGGATTAAAAAATGTGGTATATATACACCATGGATAACATGGTTTGGCTGTGTGTCCCCATCCAAATCTCATCTCTAATTGTAAGCCCCACATGTCCAGGGAGGGACCTCGTGGGAGGTGATTGGACCATGGAATTGGTTTCCCCCATGCTGTTCTCATGATAGTTAGGGGGTTCTCACGAGATCTGATGGTTTAAAAGTATGATACTTCCCCTTTGCTCTCTCTTCCTCCTGCCACCTTCTGAAGAAGGAGCTTTCTTCTCCTTTGCCTTCCAACATGATAGTGAGTTTCATGAGGCCTCCCCAGCCATGTGGAACTGTGAATCAAAAACTCTCTTTTATTTGTAAATTATCCAGTCTCAGGTGGTACCTCTATAACAGTGTGAAAATGGACTAATACAATGGAATAATACTCAGCCATAAAAAGAGTGAAATCATGTCTTTTGCAGCATTGTGGATGGAACTTGAGGCCATTATCCTAAGTGAAATAACTCAGAAACATAAAAGCAAATAGCACACGTTCTCACTTATGAGTGGGAGGTAACAATAGGTACACATGGATAGACAGAGTGGAATAACATGCTGGAGACTCCGAAAGGTAAGAGAGTGGGAGGGGAGTGAGTGTTGAAGATTACCTATTGAGTACAATGGTACAAAAAAGTATACAACTAAAAAGCATTCCTATGTCTCAAGACTCCAAGAAAGAAAATGGCGACAATCTTCTAATTTTCATTTTTTTTTTTTTTGGTCTCTTTTCTCTCTTTGTCATTATTTTTCTCTCTTTGTCATTATTGGAAAAAGTATGTTATTATTAAGTTATTGTGTATATTACTATGTATTGTATATATTATACCTATATAATACATATTAAATATTAGATGAATATATAATTTCTCATAGTTACTACTTCTCCTTCCTTTATTTTTTAAGCCAGCTATTAGATTTATTCGTCAATTCCTCTTATATCTTTATTCAGGCTTTCTCAGTACATTCATATTTATTTAGCTGTCTTTTCTGTAACATCTTACTGTGTGTTTTGTTAATTTATTTTTATTATCTCATTTTTAATAAAACTACAAGTTTGTTTCTGTATTTACCTCTGTTACTCATAAATTTTGATAATAATGTTGTCATTAATATTTTTAGATATTACACTTCTTGTTGATAAAATATTTATTTGGTCTAATGACTAAAAAAATTATAAGTAGCTATTTTCTTTTAAATTTGATTATTTTAGATTAGTTGCACTGTGGTAAAAGATAATGAAGTCTGCTTTTGGGAATTTTAGTGTTTCTAGTGACCTAGCATATAATCAATATTTTAGAATCTTTATGAATATTTGAAGATAAAGTTAATTTTAGCTTATAGGGACAAAGTTAAATACATCCTTCACAAATTGATCTCATTAGTAATATTCAAACACAATTCTGTTAAGCTGTGCTGAATGGATGCTAAGCTATTTCAAAATTGATATTAAAAAAACTTCGTTTCAGTTAATGCTTTTCTTACTTACATTCAACTGTGTATTGTTATTGCCACTCCTGTTTCTGTGTGCCTGACTTAACTTTGATGTGTGCTTTTATATTTGACCATTCTCAATATTTTGCTTATGTATAGCCCTTGTTAATGGTATAGAGTTAAAAGCTGCTTTTTGGATAGATAGAGCAGTCTTCAACTTTCAGTAATTCTCTTAATGCACTGAAACTTCAGGCACATTTGGGTCTTATGAGGATTTTAAGATTTTTGTTCTTCAATGTTTCCTTTAAACTCCACATTGTCAGTTTTCCCTAGTGATCTGCAGAGCATATATCCTGTTTACTAAATATTTTGCCTTTTATGGGAACATATTTGAAGCCAAATTTCATTAATTATCAGTCATACTTTAGCAATATTAATAATTACAAATGTAATGAGGATTTCTAAATTTTCTAATTTTTATCATTTATCATCATGCTTATGCTAAGGCAATTTTATCAGTAGAATTTTGACTTATTTGATTATGGCACAAAGAAATGGACAATTACAAAATTTGCTGAAATAAGTAGATGGGTAACAAGGACTTGTGAATGTTGTTTAATTGCACCTGCACTGCCTAAAGTATTATGCGAACACTCTTGATCCTACTGATTAGCTGATACGAAAAATTAGCTTAAATTGATGTTAAAATGTCAAGATTGTTGCATTTGTAATTCATTAGCATAAGATTCTAAAAAGGAAGGTCATCAGCTACAAGACAGTTCTCATGTTTACTAAAAGGCACATATCTAATGGGAAAATACTAAGAGGAACATATCTGATGGGAAAATACTAACAGGCACTTATCTGATGGTAAAATAAATTTCTAGTTTTAAGAAACCATTTTCTTAAATTAAGCAACTTGGTGAAGCCCTGCTAATGAATTACCTAATCCTGATATAGAAAAATTTTTCTTTCTTATGTGATATAATAGATTGTAAATAAATGCAGAATGCTGTATTTGGAAGATAACTTATCCTCAGAACTTATGAGATGGTCATTTTCAAGGGAATGCTTTGTACTCTATGTAAAGTCAACATCATCAGTAGAGTTTGATTAATCATCTCTATCACTGAACACTCGTTCTGTTTTGTATCATTTCAGGGCTACTTATTTGCTGTTTTTCCTACTGTAATGTTCTCACCTTGATTTCAACAAGTTTTTCACATAAGACATTAGGTACTAACAGACCCAAGGAGAGTAGGAGATGTCCTTATGGTGTTCTATTAGAAATAGCCAAAACTGTCAAAGACAAACCTGAGATCACTGTTGCAATGCAATTGCTTTATTAAAGCTTTATAGGAGTTGCTGAAATCTTACTTCTTTAGTAATACTTCGAAGGCATTTTATAAGTTAAGCATGAAATAACCACAGCATCATGATATATGATGGTAATAAAATGAGTCTCTTATGAAATAAATTAAACTTTCATTAGTTTACAAACATAAGCACAATTTATTTGAAAGAAAGGCATGAGCAAACCTAAATATATTTACATTTGTACATAAAATATACTGTATTTACAATTACTTGATGCTTTAAAGACAGAACTTAATGTGAAGTATGCAGCTGGAAATTACAAGACCAGATGGTTCAATAAATCCCAGTAGAAAATATACATCTGTTGAATCTTTGTGCAATTGTTTTATTTGAAGGAAGTTTTATTTAATCGAGTGGTATAGTGTCTTAATACGTCACTTATCTTGTCTTAGGAAACATCCCACCTGCCTTAGGTGTAAGTTTTTAATTTCTAAAATAAATGAGAGTAAATCATTTTCTGTTCTATATTGAAGAGAATGCTTTCTGCTCTATGCAAAGTCAATTTTATCAGTAGAGTTTTGACTGATTTATGACACAAACAAATGTGTCAATTGTAGAGTTTGCTGAAATTAGTAGATTGGTAATAAGAACTTGTGAATATTATTTAATTGCATCTGTAATGCCTACAGTATTATGCAAAGACTCTTGATCTATTGATTAGCTGACACTGAAAATTAATTTGACGTTAAAATGTCAAGATTGTTGTATTTGCAATTTTTTAGCACAGGATTCTAAAAAAGAAGGCCACCCAGCTAAAGAAGAGTTCCTATGTTTACTACTGGTGAAAGAGATTTGGAGAAAATTATAGAGAGTATAAGGAAAGGAAAACTAGCGATAAGGTGACATGATGGGGTGAGGAAAATAAATGGACTTGGCAATGGGGAGTCTGAGCTCTATCCCTAGGTCTGCTAATACATAACTGAGAGCAAATTACTTAAACCTTTCCAACTTTTGCTTCCTAATCTTAAGATGAAGTGTTGGTTTTTTTGGTCTTGTTTCTCAGTCAAATACTCTCTTAGGTCACCTCCAGCTTCAAAAATCTATAACTGGCTGGGCGTGGTGGCCCACGCCTGTAATCCCAGCACTTTGGGAGGCCGAGGCGGGCAGATCACCTGAGGCTGGGAGTTTCAGACCAGCCTGGCCAACATGGTGAAACCCCATCTCTACTAAAAATACAAAAATTAGCTGGGTGTGGTGGTGGGCGCCTGTAATCTCAGCTACTTGGGAGGCTGAGGCAGGAGAATCGCTTGAACCCGGGAGGTGGAGGTTGCAGTGAGCCGAGATTGCACCATTGCACTCCAGTGGTGATAAGAGTGAAACTCCATCTCAAAAAAAGAATAAAAAAAAAAAAAAAAAGAAAATCTATACCTAAGATAGCTAAGGAAAGAAAAGAACCTAGGAATTTAATGTGAAATGTTCTATAAAGTATGCTAAGTGACATGAAATATTAAATCTCAAAGAAAATTTGAAAATTTTTGCTTTATCTTTTATACTGGTAAAATAAGATTCTTGGCTTTCTCCTTATAGTCATTCATTTATCCATCTTGGTTACTGTGATCTTTTGATAACTACAAATTTAGCATTTGTCTCATGAGGTTTCCCTTTTCCCTTTTCTTTAAAAGCAAATCAAATCAAACATTTCGAACACTTGCTGCTTATCACTTCAGCAGCTAGGCTCTGTTGGAGCTCTCTTGGTTCCTCATCTTTTCTTAATATTTTCAGTGGGCACTTACTGTTTCCTAGTCCTTACCTACAGCACTGAATTAGTATGTTTCTGCTGGCTAAAAGAACAAAAACTCCAATCAAGCAGCTGATTCATCTGATAATTATCCCCCAAACCACCCTACTGTTTATATAAGCTCTGAGTCAACTTGTAAGTTGTTTTGACATAATTTGGACACGTCAATGGAATAGCATTTTCTCAGGTACCCAGAAAAATAAAAACCCCTCCTCATGGACAACAAGCAACATAATCTTTGGCCAGAATATCCCATTATTTGAATCAGAACATAGTCTCATTATCTTTACCAGTATTAATCCTTCCAGAGTGCTGTATTAATGGACTAAGTTATATGTATACTGGTTTTCTCCTACATACCTTGTACCAAAGACATCCGTCCACCTGAGGCAAGAGTATACACAGAAGCAGCACAGAACTCCTGGCTTGCCTCTGCCATGTTTCCACATTCTCTGGTACTGCTGATGGCAGTTCCTGTGCAAATCACAGCATTCCCGGAATGACTTCCAGTAAAATGCTGGGTGGCCCAAAGGTAAGTGATTATACAGAGAATATCAAGAAGTGGTCCCTGAAGGAGGTCATCTGAGCAGACGGTATCTGATGTGGCTTCTTCGGATGCATTTGCACATATTTTTTCACACATATTTAGATGCAACTTGCTCATATTGACAAAATCGGAGTCAGTATACACACCCAATGCAGAGTATAAATCTATGTGTCAAAATAACATGGGCAGAGAAATTAACCCACAAGGTAAAAGAAAGAAGTTGGCAACACCAGAGTGGAACAAATAGGATGCCTAGGGAAGAAAGGATCCCTGACTTTTTTTGGAGATTAACCACATGATTTTTATTTTTTTCCTAATGGAGGGCTTGTAGGTTTATTTTTGAGTAGGAAAGAAATATGTCAGATTGGATAATTCTGTCAATATCCACAACATACCTTTAAAGCTATCTTATTTCTGGGCATCACACCTTAATAAAGACCTTGATGAATTATAATGTTCTGAAAGAAAAACTGATAAGTAAAATCAGAATAATGAAGCAACTCTAAATCATGCAGCATGAAGGAACTAGGGAGTTTGGGGTGGAGGGTGTCTGTTTAGTGCAGAAGAAAAGATTCATTATAAAAAAGAAAGCCATCTTCACAGGATAAACATGATGTCATACCAAAGGAGAATTAGAATTATCCCACGTTTCTCCACAAGGAGAAAATGACCAAATAGAAACCTGTTATGATAAGTTTCATCTTAGTATAAGATTAAAAATGAAACCTAATGAATTATCTTTAAATGAAATAGATTCTCAGATAATGTGGGCTCAGAGCCCATGGGATTTCATCTTCTCTCTTAACAGGCTAAAAGACGGGAGGGGGCTGGATGAAACAGTAAACAGGTAGCACCAGTTTTGCTTTTTACATACAATAATCCTGAGGATCCTTCTAAGAGCTTTTTCATCTTCAAAGAAATCAGTTTTAGAACTGAATTCCAGCTTCAGATCAAAACTGGTTTTCTCAGACCTTGTGTCGGTACATTCCTGGCCCCCACAATAGTGTGTAAAAAAATGATTAAACAGGATCTTCTGTGACCTTGAAAAACCAAATATGCTGATTAATGCTGTCAGACAGGAAAGCTCACATGTCTGTGCTTTCCCTGAAGAGCTCAGGCCTTGATCAGCATGCACCTCAACCAAAGACAGGAGGAACGGTCTCCCCTGGCCCCAGCATGAGGTCCTCATCACAGGACGCTCAATGCAGCACGCGGACACTGAGCTCACAGGGATTCGGGAGCACGGTGCCCTGGAGATGAGCACCCCAAAGATGGGCCTTCTTCCCCTCCCCAACAACCCCAGGGGACAGGCTTCCCCTGGGCAAGTGACGTAGGAACATAGAGGCCACAGTGTGCTTGAGAGGACAGGGGAACCCTGGGGAAGAATGCAGCACACAATCCTCCTGAAGGCTGCAGCCCTGGGGGAACCACGCCCAGCCCTGCCCAACTGAGGACTCAGAGCAGCTCACCTCTGAAAGGACTTCATGTTCAGATTTCTGGCCGACAGCCTCTGCCCTCAGAGCGTGTGGTGTGTCTCCATTTCTCAGAAGGCCAAGAATGAACTGAATAAGTGGGTTGTCTTCGTGCTTTAGCCTACAGGGGGCTGATGTCATAGCCCAGCCCAGTGAACCTGTCTCCTTCTGCTAGGTTTCTGTCATGGAGATAACCTTGACAACTTGAGCCAAGATAAAAATGTCACTGTCCATGAAAGGGTCCTGAACAGTCATCAGAAAGAGGAGCCACTTTCTCAGTGAAAACATGACCCAAGAGACGGAGATGACAAAAGAACATCTGTCTAAAATAGTAACAATAATAAATAATAATAATACAAGCAGTTAGGGCATTTCTGATGCTGCAGAAAATGATGTCCTAAAACTTAAACAGATGATCAGATGATGTTAGAACTAAGAATTAAATAGATAAATTTAAAAGGAGGTCGATCTCTGTTGAGACTGATTAGTGAATTTGATATAAGTGGTCATGTGCAAAAAATATATCAGAGCATTTAGCAAAAATATAAAAGAGAGTAATATGAAGGAAAAGAAAAGAGATTTGGAGGGTAGACCTAATGCTCAAATAAAGAATGTTTCAGAAGGAAAAAAATATTTGGAGGATACATACAGATATACAGTAATTAAGGCAATATATGCTATAAATTTCCCCTTGTTGAAAAAATATGCAAATCTATGAATTGAAATTGTTCCCTAAGTTTGACACTGGATTGATAAGGAAAGTTACATCGAAGAATATTCTGCTCTAATTCTGAACAAAAGATCTTACAGAATCCCATTAAAAAAGAATTAGAGACACCTATTTAAGCAGGGGAAAAAATCCAGACTGGCACTTATCGCACCTATCCTTCCAATTGCAATATAAAAAACTAGAAATCAGGAAAGGAACACTGGCAAAGAATGGGAAAGACCACAGTCCTGTGCAAGTAAGATGCTCTTCACTGTTCAGCGGGAAAAACATACTTGAGTATAAAATACCATTTGAAGAATACTTTACACAAGTACTCAATTTGAAAGCATTACTTGATAGGCCACTTTAGGAAAAGAGAAAAGCAAAAAAAAAAAAAAAAAGCAATGAGTAGTAAAGGCAAGCATTTTCCACCTATATATGCACACACCTATACATGTGTACACTTACTCATGTGTATCCTGGACATGTATATACCTATACATGCATGTACACACCCATATGTACACGTTTGTGTACACATATAAACATACCCATACATGTATACAAATGTGCATGTACACACCCATATGTATACACATCTATGCATGCATACACTCAAACATGCATACACCCATACATGTGCATGCTTACACATGTACACACATCTACATATACACACCTGTACATGCCTATACGTACCTATTCATGCACATGACTATACATGTACATATGCATAACTTAAACATACATATATCATACATGCACATAGCTATACATGCCTATACAATACATACATCTATCTACATGTACATGCTTATGCATACACATTTATATATGTACACAACTACATATGCACACACCCATATGTGTACACACTCATGCATGCACATACCTATCCATTTACACAGTTATATACACACATACATACACATGTTGTTAAATTAGGTTTAGCCCAAAGCTACTTCCTTACATATTTTAAGTTCAGCCTAAAGGTTTTTCCAGACATAGTGAACTGTAACCTAACTGGATGTGTAAACAGACTCTAGTCTACTCTTGTGTCAATCACTAAGTTTTGGCCAATCAAAGGCAGCCAACTGTTCAAACTGTGTTCAATAATGCAAATGCTGGTCTGGAACCAATCTGGCTATTTCTGTACCTCATTTCTGTTTTCTGCACATCAGTTCTCTTTTTCTGTCCGTAAATCTTCTTCCACCACATGGCTGTGTTGGAGTCTCTGAACCTACTCTGGCTCAGGAGTCTTCCTAATTCACAAATCATTCTTTGCTCAATTTAATTTGCATAAGGTTTCTCTTTTAACAGATGGTGTCAGAAGTGGGACCTGAAGTAGAGCTTCCCCCGATGCCCAGAAGCAACATGTGACCAAGTGAGGTCCCTGCCAGGCCCACTATGGCCACTGCTCTCTCACAGCAACTGGGGATCATGGTATTCTCTCTCAGATTCCAAAGCTCCACAGATTTGTTTTTAGCTCTCTGAGTTTGTTTGAGCAAATTTTTTTATCTGAACTGGGTTCACAAAACACAACAGAAACTGGACTGGATGCAGAATCATGTTGGATCTGATATTAACTGGCTTGAATCCAGTTAGAGGCCTCTTATGTCTGACCCAGTCAGACAGAAACTGATAATTAATGGAAATATTGCAGGAGGTATAAATTTCAGCTTTTGGAAATTCACAGGGATTTTTGTGTTCTACCCTTTCCTTGCACTTTTCTCTTTTTGGTTGCTTAGGTAGGAAAAAATCATTGACTAAGTTGATCAAGGAGATCTGATAGCCAAAGCCAAGACGTAAGGTAAAAAGGAGATCCTTAGTTTCTAAAGAAATGAATAATCCACCTTCCAGCTATGCCTACATTTGCATGTATAAATATCAGACTCTGGAGGCAGCAAACACTTATAGAAGTGGTAAAATCTTACTAAAGGTAATTTAAAATTAGAATGGAATGTTCCAAATGAATAACACCACACTTTAAGCAGTGCATCTGAAAATGAGAATTCCTGGCCAGGTGCGGTGGCTCACGCCTGTAATCTCAGCACTTTGAGAGGCCAAGGCAGGTGGATCACTTAAGGTCAGGAGTTTGAGACCAGCCTGGCTAACATGGTGAAACCCCATCTCTACTAAAAATACAAAAATTAGGCAGGAGTGATAGTGGGCGCCTGTAGTCCCAGCTACTTGGGAGGCTGAGGCAAGAGAATTACTTGAACCCCAGGATCTTGCCACTGAACTCCAGCCTGGGCAACAGAGTGAGATTCCATCTCAAAAAAAAAAAAAAAAAGAAAAGAAAAGAAAAAGAAAACAAGAATTCTTGAATTAGTCTTATCTAGGTATGCCTATTCATAGGCAGAATCTTCCAAAAAGATTTTAATATCTTTACTGTTTTTTAAAAGACTTTTTATAAATGGCAAATAAAAAGTTTAAGTGACTAATTGATAAGAAAATATCTGTTAACCTTTTGGTTTAGTTATTATTCTGCCCCAAAGGCAAAAAGAAAGCTATCCTAAAGTGTTTGCAAAAGATAAGACCTCCGGTAAAGTAGGCTTGCTTCTTTCTCACAGCAATCCATGCTGAATCCAGTCATGGAAAATGCTTTCTTTGCCCTATTCCTTAATGGGCTCCATGCTGAACTCAGTAATTTTAGCTAAGAAACAGTAGTTAAGTTAAAAAGAACACCTATGGAACTAAAATATGCCTTTCTGGAATTTAACTGGCTATCTTTAAACCTTTTCGTAAAAGACGTCTACATTTATAAAGGAAATCTCCATTTTTAAGGATATCTGCCTATAATTTACATAACAAATCAAACCTTTTTTAAAGTGCTTTTTGGACTATCTTGTCTTAACTGAACTTTTACTTCCACTATTTTTTCTTTGGTTTGCACTGATAATACAAAGTCAGCTCTGTGCTTTTGAAATACAGATTTTCTTGTTTGGCCTGGGAGTTGGCCCTTTAGAAGTACAGATTTGGAGTTGTCTGACTGGCAGTTGCTTAGGGCAATGAAACATGTGACTGAAAGCGGGATAGTCTAAAGAGAGAAAGGAAAAATTATTTATAAGCTAGCTTTATGAAAGCTAGAAGATCTGCTTCTGCCTGTGTTCATATGTCTACTATATATGTTAAGTGTATGTGATACAATTCGGTAAATAAAACTAGTTTTCAAATTGTTGGCAAAATATGGTTTCAAAATTGTCAGTTAAATATAAGTAGGTACTTGTTTGATTTGACTATGAGCTTACAGTTTGGTTTTGAGAGTCTGGATTCAGTGATCTGGACAGATGGCCATGGTGAGGCCTGGGGCTAAGTTCTCAGTTCCTAGAACAGCAGCTACAAGCCAGAATCAAGCCCAACATGACCCCTTCTTCCCTGGCCCAGATTTGCCTCCTGGCTATTCTGGGAGGGGTTGTATCCTCCAGGCATCCTCCTCACAGCTGTTTTCTGTCCTGACTTCTACATCAGGCATGGAAATTCAGGACTTAGACAAGCACTGCCCTTCATAGCCCTCCTGGGTGCCATGTGGCTAAATGGCTTATAGGGGAAGACATTAGGGAAGGTACCTGGGGGAAGACATTAGCGAAGGTACCTGGGGGAAGACATTAGTGAAGGTACTGTAGCAGGACGAGCCATAGACAAAACCCCTCAGACACTGAGTTAAAGAAGGAAGGGCTTTATTCGGCCAGGAGGGTTGGCAAGACTCACGTCTGAAAAACCGAGCTCTCTGAGTGAGCAATTCCTGTCCCTCTTAAGGGCTTACAACTCTAGGGGGTCCACATGAGAGCGTAGTGATTGATTGAGCAAGCAGGGGGTACGTGACTGGGGGCTGCATACACCAGTAATTAGAACAGAACAGAACAGGACAGGGATTTTCACAGTGCTTTTCCATACAATATCTGTAATTTATAGATAACATAACCGATTAGGTCAGGGGTCGATATTTAACTACCAGGCCCAGGGCGTGGCACCAGGCTGTATGTCTGTGGATTTCATTTCTGCCTTTTAGTTTTTACTTCTTCTTTCTTTGGAGGCAGAAATTGGGCATAAGATAATATGAGAGGTGGTCTCCTCCCTTAGTACCTGGGGGAAGACATTTTCAGTGCATGTTTTCTGGTTGTATAAAATCTTTCCCATGCATGAGGGCTGATGTTATAACAGTAGCTAAAAGATTATTCCTGGAGAAATAGCCAGAGATAGGATACTTATTTCACTGGACAAGTTATAGAACAGGTAAATAAGGTATTATTGATACTATAGTACTGGGCGAAGCTAGCTGAATTGACTGAATTGTTTTGGTAAAAGGTATTGCAGATTAATGACAATCAGATCCACTTCTGGTGTAAAACATAAGTTGACACCTTTATTATGTCATTAAAAGGCCTATCCCCCTAATAATACAGTCTCACGTATCTTCCACTAATAATCTCTGACATAACTAAGTGCTGCAAAGCCTTAATGCACTATGTCAAGATGTATTTTCACAAGGTAAAGAAAGCTTTACATGGTGATCTGACTGAGGACAATCTAGAACCTGAAGACTGAATTTTCTGAGAACAACATCAGAGTTGGCCTTTGCCATCACATTGTAGCAAAACTTTGAGACCTTGAACCTTGGGTTCATGACCTCACAACTCAGAAGGTCCCCTCCACACTCTTACTGTACTGCCACTGGAAACCTTAAGGTTAAAGCTAACCAGGAAAATTTCTCCCCAGAAGAAGATGACACCATTGATGTGGGTAGCTTTTTCACCAGATCAAGAATCAATACTTCTCTGCTATCATAAGACTCTTACCTTTCTATTTTTTTTCCTTGCTTATACTTCTATGAACAATAAAAGTGAAAAAGGAGACGGTTGTGTGGACTCATGGGGTATACTTTTATTTTGTGAAAGATATTGAAGCCAGCCTTATATACATAGACAACTTTATGCTTTGATAGATGGAAGATGAAGGGCCAGTGTAAGTAAGAAATGTTCATGGTACATTTGTTGTCTCATAATCAGTCAGAAACAGAACATTGAGACCCTCCTCTTAACCTACATCATAGGTTAAAGAGAACATTGCGGCCATCAGTTATGGAGAAAATTAATAGGAAGCCTTCACTCTTCCAAATGGGCATCTTTTGTTAGGTTTCTTTTCCCATGGTTTGGATAAACGAAGCAATAATTAGAAATTTATCCCTCATGATAGGCTCTTCTAGCAGATAATACTGTAAATGCTATATTATACAACAGACTTTTTTTTTTTTCTTTATTTTATTTTAGAGATGAAGTCTCGCTCTGTAGCCCAGGTTGGAGTGCAGTGGCATGATCTCGACTCACTGAAACCTCTGCCTCCCAGGTTCAAACAATTCTTGCCTCAGCCTCCCAAGTAGTTGGGATTACAGGCACCCACCACACCCAGCTAATTTTTGTATTATTAGTAGAGATGGGGTTTTACTATGTTGGCCAGCCTGGCCTCAAACTCCTGGCCTCAAGTGATCTGCCCGCCTCGGCCTCCCAAAGTGCTGGGATTACAGGCTTGAGTGACCAGGCCTGGCCAGTAATACAACAGACTTTAAATGCTCCTTTGAAAGTTGTGCTAAATAGGCTGGGCGTGGTGGCTCATGCCTGTAATCCCAGCACTTTGGGAGGCCGAGGCAGGTAGATCACAAGGTCAGGAGATCGAGACCATCCTGGCTAACATGGTGAAACCCTGTCTCTACTAAAAATACAAAAAATTAGCCAGGCATGGTGGTGGGCGCCTGTAGTCCCAGCTGCTCTGGAGGCTGAGGCAGGAGAATGGCGTGAACCCAGGAGGTGAGCTTGCAGTGAGTTGAGATTGCGCCACTGCACTCCAGCCTGGGCAACAAGAGCGACACTCTGTGTCACAGAGCGAGACTCTGCCTTAAAAAAAAAAAAAGAAAGAAAGTTGTGCTAAATAAAAAAATTGCTCTAGATCACTTAGTGATTAACAGAGAAGTGTCTGTGCAGTTGTTGGCACTTCTTGTTACCCATGGAGAAATACATCACATCAGGTATTGTAGAGATTCAGTTGTAAGGAATTAATGAATAGACTGCTTGGTTAAAGTGAGTAGATTCTTTACCTAGCACATTCTTTGATCTATTTGATTTTATTTGGTTGGTTTTGTTTATGGGACCCCAGGTAAGGAGCATACTCCGAGCTCTTGGTATTATCCTCCTGATAATCGTAACAGCAGTCTCCCTGCTGTGTTGTATTCTCTCAAAAATTTTAAACATTTGCATGCAGCCATCTGTAGAATGTCAAATGGCCTTTCTTCAACTGGAATGACAAAAACTCAAAGAAACGTGATCATGAGAACATCATAGCCTATGAATGATATGCTGAGACAGAAAACCCAAAATGATGGTAAATGAGAGTGGTGGTAAGTCCCTAAGTATTGGTCACATGCTCACCTAAGTGAGAACCTTACCAAAAAGGGAGAGGAGGTTTTTAAACAAAATTATGGGAGGTCATTGTTTTGGACTGAGCTCCTGCACTAGGCCCCAACAAACCAGACAAAAGCAAAATGGAGGCACTTATGCTAAATGCAACATAACCAAACTGAAACTTTAAGGAAGGAGACAGGTCCTATAAAACGACCATTTTTTCCCCCTGTAAACAGTGGATTCCAACAAAAGAAGGTTGCCCCTACTGTAACCCTCATGCACACACAAAATTACTTGACATTTATGATGATGACAGAGTGACATTAATTCCTAAAGTTTTGGTCTATCTCCTAAAGTTGAGAGGATGACCAAAAGAGGGAAATTGCTAAATTAAGTTTAGCCCAAAGCTGCCTCCTTACATATTTTACGTTTGGCCTAAAGATGTCTGGGCATAGTGAACCTGACTTGAAGTGCAAACAGACTGTAATCAACTCTTGTGCCAGCTGAGCCTCATAATCAGTTGGCCAATCAAAGGCAGCCAACTGTTCAAATCGGGTTCAAATAAGGCAAAACCCAAGCTGTGACCAATTTGGCTGCTCCTGAACCTCACTTCTGTTTTCCGTACATTGCTTCTCTTTTTCTGTCCATAAATCTTCTTCCACCACGTGGCTGTGCTGGAGTCTCTCTGAGCCTGCTCTGGCTCAGGAGGCTACCCTTTGTCAATTAAAGTCCATTAAATTTAATTTGTCTAAGGTTTTTAACAATGTACACATCTGTATGTGTACACACCTATACATGTATACAGACATAGAAGATACGTTTTACGTATTTATGTATATAATGCATATGCAAATAATGGGAAAAATAAATAAGGCTAATTTGAAGAGGAAAGCTCTGAATTAACAGTAAATGAAGTAACTAAATTAAAGAAAGTCCCCATATTAATGAAGCCCTCTGTACACTGGGACCTGACGGTGGGCAGTGCACAGGGAGAAGGAGCAGCACAGGTGAAATGCAGCAGCTACTTTTTTATAGACAGGACAAAGGGACTGAAAGAAATCTACTTAAGCATAAAAAAATTCAAATAAACCGGGTACAGTGGCTCACACCTGTAATCCCAGCACTTTGGGAGGCCGAGGCAGGCAGATCACAAGGTCAGGAGTTCAAGACCATCCTGGTCAACATAGTGAAACCGTCTCTACTAAAAATACAAAAATTAGCCAGGTGTGGTGGTGGGCACCTGTAGTCCCAGCTACTTTGGAGGCTGAGGCAGGGGAATCGCTTAAACCCAGGAGGCAGAGGTTGCAATGAGCTGAGATCTCACCACTGCACTCCAGCCTTGCGACAGAGCAAGACTCCGTCTCAAAAAAAAAAAAAAAAAAAAAGAGGCCGAGGGTGGTGGCTCACGCCTGTCATTCCAGCACTTTGGGAGGCCGAGGCGGGTGGATCATGAGGTCAGGAGATTGAGACCATCCTGGCTAACACAGTGAAACCCCGTCTCTACTAAAAAATACAAAAAATTAGCTGGGCGAGGTGGCGGGCGCCTGTAGTCCCAGCTACTAGGGAGGCTGAGGCAGGAGAATGGCATGAACCCGGGAGGCAGAGCTTGCAGTGAGCCGAGATCGCGCCATTGCACTCCAGCCTGGGCGACAGCAAGACTCTGTCACAAAAAAAAAAAAAGAAAGAAAAGAAAAGAAAAAGAAATTCACATAAAAGGAAGCAAGTATGTTGCTGCTGGGTAAATGATGAAACCATTTCAATTTAGCGACAAGCCTGGGATGTTCACCCTCACCATTGCTAACACATAGCATTTGCAGAGAGCTCATACAGATTGATTAAAGGACAAAGACCATGAACACACAATGCACACAGCCAATCCCCAAAACCAAAAACCATGGAAAAAGCTGTTTAAACAAACTAACAGAGAAATGAAAATTAAAATGAACTTGAGATAATTAAGTTTTTACTCACTGCACTATCAAAAAACCAAGGGCTATATTACCAATCGCTGGTGGGGAAATAAAGTGGATATTCATATAATTGTTTGTGGAATTGTCATGTTTATCTTTTTGGAAATAAATCTGACAACATTTTTTTCATTAAAAAGCCTATATCCTGTATCTCAGCAACTTTACTTTGGGAATTCTATAAGAACCTAGCCTATGGAAATATAAGCCCTGATATGCAAAGTATGGCTGCATGAATTTTGGTATATACAATCCTATCCATTAAATACTAAGCAATATTTTAAAGGAATTACTTATATAACAGATACATAGAATGACTTGAGGAAATTTACAAAAAAAAAATGCACGACAATGGATTTAGTTAAGGGCAAAAAGAAAAACAAAAACACCATGCTGTTTTTGAATAGTTTGAAGAGAAACTGAAATTCATGGGTTAAAAACTGTGGATAGGGCCAGGTGCGGTGGCTCATGCCTGTAATCCCAGCATTCTGGGAGGCCAAGATGGGTGGATCACCTAAGGTCAGGAGTTTGAGACCAGCCTGATCAACATGGAAAAACCATGTCTCTACTAAAAATACAAAAATTAGCCAGGTCTGATGGCGGAGGCCTATAATCCCAGCTACTCAGGAGGCTGAGGCAGGAGAATCGTTTGAACCTGGGAGGGAGAGGTTGCAGTGAGCCAAGATCCAAGATCACGCCATTGCACTCCAGGCTGGGCAACAAGAGCAAAACTCCATCTCAAAACAAAACAAAAAAAAAAACAGAATGGTGGATAACAAAATTCTTCATTGAACATAATAAATGACACGAAAACTACAAACCAAGTCCTTAACACCCCAACTTTTTCCAGTTTGATCACCCATACAAACCTATAGCCTTACAGCTAAGTGACAGAAATCCCAGCTCCATTATTTAGATCTCGTGCCTTCTACCTACAAAGAATAACAAGATATAATGATGTAAATCTTGATTGTATTTATCTTATCACTGTTTAAACAGACTCAGAGTCCATTTCAATGTGTTTAGGAATTTAGGAGAAGAGTTTCTCCAGGAATTTAAAAAAATGTAGTTAAATTTGGAAGATGCTGGTATCAGTATTAACCAGTAGGCTATTATTCATGGGAAACAAAAAATGAAAAAAAAAAATAGGCCTTTGAAAATAAAATTATTCTTTAAAACAGCATAAAGAGCTGAGGGTCAATTTAATCATACACTTCATTCTAACAAAATGAACCACTAGGACTGCTTGGAGTGGCCATTTACATCCCAAACGGAGGTCTCTATTTTACTCCAGGATAATGCCAGTTAAAAGAATTAAATCTGCTGGGCGTGGTGGCTCACACCTGTAATCACAGCAATTTGGGAGGCTGAGGCAGGCAGATCACTTGAGATCAGGAGTTCAAGACCAGCCTGGCCAACATGGTGAAACCCTGTCTCTACTAAAAATACAAAAATTAGCCGGGCGCAGTGGTGCAGGCCTGTAGTCCCAGCTACTCGGGAGGCTGAGGCAGGAGAATCACTTGAACCTGGGAGGCAGAAGTTGCAGTGAGCCGAGATTGCACCACTGCACTCCAGCCTAGGCAACAGAGCGAGACTCTGTTTCAAAAAAAATAAAAATAAAAAAATAAATCATTTAAACACCATCGTTTATTTTAATCTGAGAGTGAGATTAGCAAACGAGAGGGAAGAAATCTATTAATACAACATGAATGAACACACAACAAAGACAAGTGTACTGAGTAGTGACATAGTTTCTAGGTCCTTTAATACACCTTCTCTGTTTGGGAAATTCACAACTTCAGGTCTCAGCGATGGACTCAATTTAGTCAACACCAGCACTTCTCAACTGCTTGACTTAACTCAGACCATTAAAATGTATAACCTACCTGAAACTACGGAGCCACAGTCTAGAAACTAGTTCCTCAGAGATCTGAATGTTCCAGCAGGCCCCTAATCTACCTAGAGCAATGTTTCTGTTAATTGGGAAGTGTAAGAAGCCCATTCCATAAGAAAGTGGTCCACTTTTGAGCAGTTACTAAACACCTTTTTTAAGCCACTCATTTTAAACTGTCTTTTAATTTTTCCGAAAAATCCCTGCTTGTTAGTCAAAAAGTATACGGAAAAATACACATGTATCCATTTGTAATAGTTCTCATTACAAACATTACATTAGGATTGGAACTACATCAGGCATATTCATATCTTTAGGTAATTTTGCTACTGACATGACTTCTGAGCATTTTTATAGTGCCATAAAAAAAAAAAAACACTGTATGTTTGTATCCAATTAAGGAGTAGATGTTTACTGCTGGCTTATTAATTTCCAGGCATTTTTTAAAGACACTCACAGAGAAAGAGTATTCTTACTATTGGTTGGGACCACAGATCTTGATAAGAATGCCGCACAAACTCAAGACCCCAACCCTCCTCTGGTCTGTTAAATCCTTGCATTGCATTTTCCGTAACAAACATTGCCCACAGCAGATTCATTACCATTTAAATAACCAGAGGAGCCCTCCTTGGAGTCTTCAATGTGGAACAATGGCAATGGGGGGAGGGCAGCAGAGGAACCGCCCTCGGTGGGGGCCTGCTTGCTGTCTCTGTGCCATGCACCTACCCTACAGGTGCTACCAGGTGGCGGTGGGTGCAGAGGAAAGAGCAGAGGCCTTCAGTTCAGCTGTGGGACCTTAGAAAATGGATTTAGTTTCCAGGAGCTTTATTTTCCTCGTATGTAAATCAGAGATAATAACAGCCACCTTGAAAGACTCAGGACAATTATATGAGCTAGGTGTTTCCATGAATCACCTATCACATGGCCAGAGGTGAGAAGAGCTAGAAATGGTATGTGTCAGTATAACGGGCACGCAGCCCTGGCCTCTACACGGAGTCATTGCTTCCTCGCAGGGCACCGCTGTGGTCATCACAGCCCACACCCTGCCGTGCCATCTATCTCTCCCTCTGCTCAGCAGGCCCTATGTCCCATCCCAGGGACATTGGAGAAGAAGGAAAGGAGTGTTACTAGTTGCCATTCATATGGTTTGTATATTGCTCTCTGCTCCCCCAACATTCTGAAGAGGGGGGACTATTTCATTATTCCTGGATCTAATCACTAAGAACTTGAGGTAAGGGAAAGAGTGCCACCCTCCCCAGAGTACCACATTCCTTTTTGCTGTGTCTGATAAAGCACCACCGCAGTGAAAAAGACAACCGTGACTCAGGTGTCATTGAGTCTGGCTCTGTCACCCAGGCTGGAGGGCAATGGCACGATCTGGGCTCACTGCAACCTCCGCCTCCAGGATTCAAGCGATTCTCTTTCCTCAGCCTCCCAAGTAGCTGGGATTACAGGTGCCCACCATCACGCCTGGCTAATTTTTGTATTTTTAGTGGAGATGGGGTTTTGCCATGTTGGCTAGGCTGGTCTTGAACTCCTGACCTCAAGCAATCCACCCACCTTGGCTTCCCAAAGTGCTGGGAATACAAGCGTGAACCACCGCACCCGGCCAGTGTTCTATCACACTTCTAGGTGGCTTTGAATTTCCTCCCCTGACCACAAATCTCTAGTACTACTTAGGTACTGAGAATGATCATTTCAATCCCGGAGAACATCAGAACTCCCAGGCCCATGGCCACTACACGGAGCAGGCATGAGGCTATGGTGGCCCTTGTGTCACTGGCGTCCAGAGGAGCTGCAAGTACCCTCCATGTGACAGACACCTGCTCACTGGTGAAGGTGTCAGCATGTTCTGCTCCAGAACCATCAAGTCCTCGGTTCACCTCTAGGTTTCAGCAAACAATACATCTTTTCTCTGGCCCTGGCTCCACCACTTACACATCTTTGGACTTTGAGAAAGTCATCTAATATTTTTGAGCCACACTTTCATCAAAGGAAAAAGAAATCCACATTTCTAAAGGGATATTGTGAGAGCAAAACAGATGCTTATAGAAGCACCTTAGGGAAAGTTTGGTTCGTAAACGGTGATGTTGTAGATATCACCAATTCTGTTGTACCATTAGGGAAAGTCTTTTCCTGACTCCATCAAAATTTCCTTGTACTTCCAGTGAGCATCACTGCAACATCTTATGAAGAATGAATGGTCTAAGTTAGCCAAGTTACTATAAACTTTCATTTCTCTCTTGTTAGATGAACCCCAAGAAGTAGATATAGTCAGTACCAAGTGATTAGCATTTGATCTTTGGTGCAGAAATCTGAAATGCAATAAGAAGGCAGAGGCCAGTTTTGCCAGCAAGTGTCCCCATTCTAACAAGGTTAGTGTGGAATGGAAGAGGATGGGCAGGTTGGGAGCCTCTGTTTTTCCTGGTGTCCACCCCTTCATCATCCGTCAGATTTCCAAAAGGAAAGTTCTGTGTTGTTGGCTTTTTGTGTATCTTTGTTTAAATCGCATAATCTTTACCACTGAAAACAATTCAAGCATGCGAACACGCACATCAATCCAGATCATGCTCGTTGCATTATTACTGACCTGCACAGCAGTCTTGCCACACTCGCAGGTCCACCTTCGGGATCTCGCTGCAACTCAGGTAATCCTGTGGGTATTCTGCCTTTACAAAGACATCAGCCTGCACTTGCTGAATGCTGTCACCATTGTCACAAAGCACCCGGCCCAGGGACGCCTGCTTCAGCTGAGTGAGTTGTGCCGGGGTAAATACTCCAGGGTTTTCATACCAGAACCTGGTAGTCAACCAAAAAAAAGGCATTGTCGTGGGTTTGTGGCCTGAGAACTCAGCTGCATGTCAAACAGCCACAATGCACCAAGAAGAGCTCAACATAAAAGATGCATACTGAAAGAATTATGCTTGTTCTCCAACTGAGTATCCTTTTAATTCTCTCCAATATTTACAACGTTCTTAAATCACATGCTTCTGACCTATCACTTTCTACTCAAGCTTTACAAAATGATTCAAAGGAAAGTTTTCTAAGGTTTTCCTCCAAAAAAGAGAAGTCTATTATTACATTTTTAATTTTTTTTAATTTTTAATTTTTTTTTGAGACGGAGTCTCATTCACTCTGTAGCCCAGGTTGGAGTGCAGTGGCATGATCTCAGCTCACTGCAACCTCCTCCTCCCGAGTTCACGCAACTCTCCTGCCTCAGCCTCCCAAGTAGCTGGGATTACAGGCTCCTGTCACCACGCCTGGCTAATTTTTATATCGTTAACTAGAGACGGGGATTCGCCATGTTGGCCAGGCTAGTCTTGAACTCCTGGCCTCAAGTGATCTGCCCACCTAGGCCTCCCAAACTGTTGGGATTACAAGAGTGAGCCACCGCACCTTGCCCTATTGTTACATTTAAATTCCATTAACTAACCTTAGAAATTGTCTGAGCAATGTAATATTAACATGTTTGCCTAAGAAGAAAATAGCACTTTTGATCATTAATATATACTATTTGGTTATATCTATCAACTAACTAGAATAAGCACATTCAATTTTAAATGAAAGGATACAATCAATTTTAAATAAAATAACTATTAAAGTCAATCTTTGGGTACATTCAGTAAAGTCGATCCTTGGGTTCATTCATTCAGTAAATATTTGAATATCATATGTCAAGCACTTTTTCGTGCTGGGTATAGAGCAGGAAATTAAGATGGTAGGCAAAAAGACTTCTTGCCACTATCTTGATGTGATGGACTGAGCTCTGTCCCCCTAAAATGTATATGCTGAAGTCCTATGCCCCAGTACCTTCGAAGGTGACTCTATTTGGAGACAGGGCCTTTGCATCGGTATTTAAGGTAAAAATAGATCACGTGTGTGAGCCCTAACCCAGTATGACTGGTGTCCTTATAAGGAAAGGAAATGTGGACATAGATAACAGAGGGAAGATCATGGGAAGACACAGGGGGAAGATGCCATATACAAGCTGGAAGAGACGCCCCAGTAGGAATCAACTCTGCTGATGCCTTGATCAGCATCTAACCTCCAGAACTATAAGAATAACAGATTTCTGTTGTCTAAGCTATCCAAGCTATGGGACTTTGTTACAACAGCCTGGCAAACTAATATATATGGGGAAGACAGCTTAACCCCCAAACTGAAGCTTTTTCCATTATTTTCAGTCTCTGACTACATATATTCTTAAACTATTGCCAATTGAGCATATTAACCCAATTATGTGAGTCAAGAAATTCAGTGTTAAAAATGATTTTAAAAAATTAATGAAATATACTATTAATTGTTACCAATGTGCAATAAAGGGAATTAAATCCTTTGCTACTTTCTCTATAATTTGTAAAGGGAAGAGATTTAAAGTAAAGAATAATTTTTATTGTAAATTTAAGTAAAAACTAAGCTCTGGGCTTTGTTTCAAGTCTTATATGCATCATCTCTGCAATGATACAAAAGGTTATATTGTCAAACAGATTTACAAGATTCCCAGATCTTACTCAACACTAAGCTTCACTAATGATTCAGAAGATACCATGCCCTGGAACATACTTGATTCCAAGCAATGGAAGAGCACGTGTCCACTCAGGAGAGGCTGCTTAGGTTTGTATTTCTTGGTTTTTATTCTTCGTTAGTCTTGGAACAGTAAACAGATTACATGACTAACTTACATTCTCCAGCCCGCTGTTTCCCATTATTTCATGATTAAATTTATTCACAATGAACACTTTAGATAAACCAAGAAATTTTAAAGAAGAGTTCCCAGTTATGTTTCCACTTGTAAATGCCCTCATAATGTAATTTTACAAGGAGATCTGGTCTAGGGTCAGCAGGTCTTCCTCCATGAGAATGAAGGGAGGGAATCTCAAGGCTACTATCAATTCCTTCCTTCTCAACATCATTGAAGGCTGCAGACGTTCTATGGAATAGGTACAATTGTTATTCACACTTTACAGATGAGGAACCTGGTTCTGAGTGATACATGTCTAAAGTTAAACAGCTGTAAGTGGTGAGACTCAGATTTAAGCACAACGTAGTCCATCTAGCCTTTATCCTCTCAATCACCAACTTCTATTTCCTTTTGAGAAATTCTGTTTCTTCCCTTCTTACAAAGATTTACAAAAATAAATGTTATCTGATAATATTGGTGGTTACAAAAGTTATGTCACCTAATGCTGTCTGATACTTATTATACTCAATATGCATTAAATCATAAAAATATGAATCACAATGTTATACGTATACATTTTGGGTCAAAAACAACTTTTGTGATTTTTAATAAGTATAACAGATAATCATTTACCTATCTCCATCTCTTAGCCGCTGAAACTGGGTAACAAACAGGCACATAAGTGTTGGTCCCACTCTCGTACCGGGAATCAGGTCTTCAACCATAAGGGCGGGCCAGAGGTCAATGTCACCTGGAGAGCCATACAACCTGGAACAGAGACAGGCAGACAGCGCATGCCTGAGACTGGAAGTGGAATTGAAAATATTCCTTATATGTATGACCCCCAAGCATTATTTTATCCACGCAAAAAGGAAAAGTAGATATGATTATTACTGTATTCTCATTTCACGGGGGAAAGCACTCAAATGAAGGAACCCTCAGGGATCACCCCATAGGCAGGAGGTGGAGTCATAACCTAACCAAGGACATATGACACCAAGCCTCATGCAATGTCCCCTGTGCAATTCTTTATAATTATTCTCTAAGCATATGGAGTATAACTGTATATATATTAACTGCAAGTGTGTGTGTGTTATGTCATGTATAAATGCATCTAGCTAATTCCTTCAGAAATACATAGAAAATTAACAATTCAGCATTGAGAAATGTCCACATCAGTGTATATGCTAGGTATGCTAAAAAGTCAATAGAAAATCATAATTTGAGGAGATGATAAGATAATAAGTGTTAGGTAAGTTTCCTCTTGCTAAAAGGCAATAAGTATTTGATCTAAGATTTGAAGCAATTTTTAAAAACAACAAACAAACAAAAAAGCACAATGCAAATGTTGATTATAAGCCAAGAGCCTTGGCTCACCACTCAGAGAAAGAAAATACGATCCATATGCTTGACACTCCCAGTAGGAGCCACTCTGATTGTTTTTTTCTCTGTACTCTAATGATAAACGTGACACCAACTTAACTTGTCCCTTGTTTAATTTTATTTCATACATATGATTCCCTAAACTACAAATAGTTTAGTTTGCATGTTTTAACCTTGTCACAAATGGAAATATAGTGTTCATACTTCCTTTTTTTCACTCAACAGTTTACTTGGCGACACAGTTGTGTGGTTGCATATATTTGTACTTTCTTCATTTTCTCTGCTGTATAGGAAACAGTCTATTATTGGAAACCATTCCAATTTAGTTTAGTTACACTGGTGATGAATACTTGTGAGGTTTTCAACTTTTACACTATGAACATTCTCTACATGTTTCTTCATATGCACAAGAGTTTCTCTAGACTAGGCATCAGCAAATTTTTACCATAAAGGGCCAGAGAGCCAGTATTTTCAGCTTTGTGGGACAACTGTGGGTTCTGTTGCAGCTACCCAACTCCTGTTTTGCATAAAAGCAGCCATAGACAACATATAAACAAACAGACATAGTTGTGTTCCAATAAAGCTTTATTTACAAAATTAGAAAAGTAGGTCAGATTTGGCCACTTGGCTGTGGTTTGCAGATCCCTGCTCTAGATTATGTTGTGCAAGAGCTAGAATTCTGAGGGCAGAGTATAGTATCTTCAATTTTAATAGTTAATGCCAAACTGCTATATGAAATTGACGTATGATTCATATTCCCATAATGAGTACACAGAATTACTCTATGATAGATATCCATATGTATATCTTCAATTTTAATAGACAATGCCAAACTGCTATCCAAAATGGATGTACAATTCATACTTCCACAAGAAGCATATCAAAATTTTCAGTGTCACCTGGAGAGCTGTATAGCCTGGAACAGACAGGCATATTATTCCTTGACATATTGTAACTTATTCCATTTTACTTTATTTTGTTAGTCAACTCTCATCACTGCTGCCCTTCCCCACTTTCTCCTTCTTGGTTTCTGATAATAGGTGGACTTTTTAGATTTCCAAGTGCCTGCTTGAATGTTTGAGTGCTGTTTAATTCCAGTTTGAATGTTGTGTTATTGTTTCCTCCTGTTTCAATTCTTTTTCTGAGAGATTTTTCCTCTGAAATGTTTTGATTTGCATTTCTGTTTTCTTGTTACATAGCTTTATTTGAAATACATCTCTCTCTCTCTCTCTCTCTCTCTCTTTTAATTCCTATGCATTTCATGAAATGAATTTCTGGTTGGGTAGCATACTCTTCTTTCACTATAGGGAAGTGCAGTCTTTTTGACGTCTGTTTTGGTGGTGATGGGGAGAAGTGGGAGTTAACATGTTTTGTTTCTCTTCTCTCTCTTTTTTTTTTTTTTAGACGGAGTCTTGCTCTGTCGCCCAGGCTGGAGTGCAGTGGCATGATCTCAGTTTTCACTGCAAGCTCCACCTCCCGGGTTCACGCCATTCTCCTGCCTCAGCCTCCTGAGTAGCTGGGATTACAGGTGCCCGCCATGACGCCCGGCTAATTTTTTGTATTTTTAGTAGAGACAGGGTTTCACCGTGTTAGCCAGAATAGTCTTGATCTCCTGACCTCGTGATCCACCCTCCTCAGCCTCTCAAAGTGCTGGGATTATAGGCGTGAGCCACCGTGCCCAGCCTTGTTTCTCTTCAAGTGCTAAAGCATCCTTAATTTCATTTCATTCTGCTTTAATGTCACCATCAAATCTGAAGGGGCACTCTATCCTTTCTCTACACACACACACACAAAGCCATCTCTGGACACTGTCAGATTTGTAACTGGTGTTGATAACTTCCAGGTTTCCAGAATTTCACTTGACAACTTAGTACTTTGTGCTGGAGTTTTTCCTTCCAGGGTTTTGTTTTGTTTTTTTTTTTTTAAGAGACAGGGTCTCACTTTGTCACCCATGCTGTGTCCAGAATTGGTGGGTTCTTGGTCTCACTAGCTTCAAGAACGAAGCCACGGACCCTCGCGGTGAGTATTACAGTTCTTAAAGGCGGCGTGTCCGGAGTTTGTTTTTTCTAATGTTCAGATGTGTTCGGAGTTCCTTCCTTCTGGTGGGGTTTGTGGTCTCACTGGCTCAGGAGTGAAACTGCGGACCTTCGCGGTGAGTGTTACAGCTCTTAAGGCAGCGCGTCTGGAGTTGTTCCTCCCGGTGGGTTCGTGATCTCACTGGCTTCAGGAGTGAAGCTGCAGACCTTCGCGGTGAGTGTTACAGCTCATAAAGGCAGCGTGGACCCAAAGAGTGAGCAGTAGCAAAATTTATTGCAAAGAGCAAAAGAACAAAGCTTCCACAGTGTGGAAGGGGACCCGAGCGGGTTGTCACTGCTGGCTCGGGCAGCCTGCTTTTATTCTCTTATCTGGCCCCACCCACATCCTGCTGATTGGTAGAGCCGAGTGGTCTGTTTTGACAGGGCGCTGATTGGTGCGTTTACAATCCCTGAGCTAAACACAAAGGATCTCCACTTCCCCACCAGATTAGCTAGATACAGAGTGTCGACACAAAGGTTCTCCAAGTCGCTACCAGAGTAGCTAGATACAGAATGTCGACTGGTGCATTCAGAAACCCTGAGCTAGACACAGGGTGCTGATTGGTGTGTTTACAAACCTTGAGCTAGATACAGAGTGCTGACTGGTGTATTTACAATCCCTTAGCTAGATATAAAGTTCTCCAAGTTCCCACCAGACTTAGGAGCCCAGCTGGCTTCACCCAGTGGATCCCGCACTGGGGCTGCAGGTGGAGCTGCCTGCCAGTCCCACCCCGTGCGCCCGCACTCCTCAGCCCTTGGGTGGTTGATGGGACTGGGCGCCATGAAGCAGGGGGTGGCACTCCCACAGAGGGGGTGGGAGGCTCAGGCATGGCGGGCTGCAGGTCCCAAGCACTGCCCTCTGGGAAGGCAGCTAAGGCCCAGTGAGAAATTGAGCACAGCAGCTGCTGGCCCAGGTGCTAAGCCCCTCATTGCCCAGGGCTGGCGGGGCCAGACGGCCACTCCAACTGCGAGGCCCCCTGAGCCCACGCCCATCCTGAACTCGTGCTGGCCCGCAAGCACCGCGCGCAGCCCCAGTTACCGCCCGCACCTCTCCCTCCACACCTCCCGGCAAGCTGAGGGAGCCAGCTCCGGCCTTGGCCAGCCCAGAAAGGGGCTCCCACAGTGCAGAGGCAGGCTGAAGGGCTTCTCAAGTGCCGCCAAAGTGGGAGCCCAGGCAGAGGAGGCACCGAGAGCAAGCAAGGGCTGTGAGGACTGCCAGCACGCTGTCACCTCTCAATGCTGGACTGCAGTGGTGCAATTGAGAGGTGACAGCATGCTGGCAGCCCTCACAGCCCTCACTCGCTCTCGGCGCCTCCTCGGCCTCGGCAGCCAGAGCCCACTCTGGCCATGCTTGAGGGGCCCTTCAGCCCACCGCTGCACTGTGGGAACCCCTCTCTGGGCTGACCAAGGCCAGAGCTGGCTCCCTCAGCTTGCGGGGAGGTGTGGCAGGAGAGGTGCAGGTGGGAACCGGGGCTGCACACGGTGCTTGTGGGCCAGCACAAGTTCCGGGTGGGAGTGGGAGTGGCCAGCTGGCACCACCGGCCCCAGGCAGTGAGGGGCTTAGCACCCAGGCGAGCAGCTGCGGAGGGTATGCCGGGTCCCCCAGCAGTTCTGGCTGGTCAGTGCTGCACTCAAATTCTCGCTGGGCCTCAGCTTCCTCCCTGTGGGTCAGGGCTTGGGACCCGCAGCCCTCCATGCCTGAGCCTCCCCAACACCATGGGATCCTGTGCAGCCTGAGCCTCCCGGGTGAGTGCCACCCCCTGCTTCTGCTCCACAGTGCCCAGTCCCATCGACCACCCAAGGGCTGAGGAGTGCAGGAGCAAGGTGGGGGACTGGCAGGCAGCTCCACCTGCAGCCCTGGTGCGGGATCCACTGGGTGAAGCCTGCTGGGCTCCTGAATCTAGTGGGGACTTGGAGAACCTTTATGTCTAGCTAAGGGATTGTAAATACACCAATTAGCACTCTGTGTCTAGCTCAAGGTTTGTAAATGCACTAATCAGCACTCTGTATCTAGCTAATCTGGTGGGGACTTGGAGAATCTTTATGTCTAGCTAAGGGATTGTAAATACACCAATCAGCACTCTGTGTGTAGCTCAAGGTTTGCGAACACACCAATCAGCACTCTGTGTCTAGCCCAAGGTTTGTAAATGCACCAATCAGCACTCTGCATCTAGCTACTCTGGTGGGGACTTGGAGAACCTTTATGTCTAGCTAAGGGATTGTAAACACACCAATCAGCACTCTGTGTCTAGCTCAAGGTTTGTAAATGCACCTATCAGCACCCTGTGTCTAGCTCAAGGTTTGTAAATGCACCAATCAGTGCTCTGTGTCTAGCTAATCTAGTGGGGACTTGGAGAACTTTTGTATCTAGCTCAGGGATTGTAAACTCACCAATCAGCACCCTGTCAAAACAGACCAATCAGCTCTCTGTAAAATGGACCAATCAGCAGGATGTGCGTGGGGCCAGAAAAGGGAATAAAAGCAGGCTGCCCAAGCCAGCAGTGGCAACCCGCTGGGGTCCCCTTCCACTCTGTGGAATATTTGTTCTTTTGCTCTTTGCAATAAATCTTGCTGCTGCTCACTCTTTGGGTCTGCACTGCCTTTATGAGCTGTAACACTCACCGCGAAGGTCTGCAGCTTCACTCCTGAGGCCAGCAAGACCAGGAACCCACCGGGAGGAATGAACAACTCTGGACGGGAGGAACGAACAGAACAACTCCAGATGTGCCACCTTAAGAGCTGTAACACTCACCACGAAGGTCTGCAGCTTCACTCCCGAAGCCAGGCAGACCATAAACCCACCAGAAGGAAGAAACTCCGAACATCAGAAGGGACAAACTATGGACACATAACCTTTAAGAACTGTAACACTCACCGCGAGGGTCCGCGGCTTCATTCTTGAAGTCAGTGAGACCAAGAACCCACCAATTCCGGACACACGATCACAGCTCACTGTAGCTTCAAGCTCCCGGGCTCAAGGGCTCCTCTTGCCACAGCGCCAGGACGCCCCAGCCTTTTCTGTATTTTTTCTTCCATCCTTCCCATTCCTTTGTCCATGGAGACTTTTTTAATTAGCTTACCCTTCTTTTTCCCAATCCCACAAACTTCCAGTGAACGTGTAGTTCCAGTTGCAGCTCCGATAACTTATTTTCAAACTTGCCAATGAAACTCATGCCATTTTCTGTCTCTCACTAATTCTGAAGGTATGAGTCATGTGTTATTTTGTGTTCTCTTTGTTGATCTTACAGATTTGGAGAAGGCTGTGGTGAGAGATTTAGAAGTAAGGGACAATTATTTTCCTGGCGCTAACCTGAAAATATGTCTTTTTCAAAAAACTTTTGGTAATCTGAGGGGTGTGAAATGGTGTTTCATTATGATTCTGGATCTTCCTAATGAATTATACAATTGAACATCTTCTACATGTTGATTGAAAATTTAGTTTTTTCTTATGTGAAATGTGAATTTATACCTTTTACCCTTTTTTCATTGGCTTTTCTTTTCTTACTGTTAATTCTCTATATATTCTGAATGCTAGTACTGTGATCTATGTCCAAATGTATTCCTTGTATTTGTGGTGCTTTTAATCATTCTCATTATGATGGATTCTGAAGAAAATATTTTCTTAATCTTAAGGTCATTTAATCAATTTTTATATCAGGTTTACAATTTTTTGTACCTTACTGAAAATTTCTTTCTTTTCCCAATGCCATAGAGATATTCTCTTTTATTTTTTGTGAAGTTAAAATTTTGCCTCTTAGATTTAATTCCCCTATCCATCTGGAAATGATTTTCATATATCACATAAGATCAGAATCCATACTCATATTTAATCCAAGGGTAGCCAGTTGGTACCGCACCACTTACTGAATATGTCCTCACTTCTCACTAATGTTGCTTGCAGCTCTTTCAGATATGGTATTTCCATATATGAGCCCTTTTTCTTGTGGCTTTCTATTCTATTCTATTGTCTTAATTACTAAAAGCTTTATAGCAGGGTATCCAATCTCTTGGCTTCCCTGGGCCACATTGAAAAAAGAAGAATTGTCTTGGGCCACACATAAAATACACTAACACTAAGAATAGCTGATGAGCTAAAAAAAAAAAAAATCACAAAAAAACTCATAATATTTTACAAAAGTCTATGAATTTGTGTTGGGCCACAGTCAAAGCCATCCTGGGCTGCATGCCTCCCACAAGCCGCAGGTTGGACAAGTTTGCTTTATAGGAAGGGTTGCTAACTGGAACATCAAGCCACCTTACCATGTTCCTCTTGGCCATCAGCTTTACCAATTTAATTTTAAAATCAGCTGTTCATGCCACAATGAAGCACTACTAAGCTCTTCATTGGCACTACAATAAATATACCATTTGGGGGAAGTACTGACATATCAATATTACTGAATCTTTCTACACCTGAGAATGCTCGTTGTCTCCACTCTTTAATAACTATCTGTAAGTCTTCTAATTATCATTACAACACAATGCACGACTTGTTAGACTTCTACTTTACCTTTTCTTCTCTTTGGAAAAGCAATTTTTCTTTATATTCATTCCCATTTACTGCACAGAGTATTAGCAAAAAAAAGTAATATGGCAGTTTTATCCTTTCTGATCTTTATCTTATGTTATTGTCTTGGTTGTACTTTCAATACAATTTTGAAATTGCTGCCATTTATGTCTATTCATATTTTTAAATGGAATGCTTCTAACATTTAATTAATGCTTGCAATGGATTTTTGAGATGTTCTTTATTTAGTTAGGATGTTCCATTTTTCCTAGAATTCTAACAGCCTTTCTTAAATTCTAGAGAAATATTGCACTTTATATCAAATGTATTTTCTGCCAGTACTGAAATGATCACCTTTTTCTTTTTAATCAGCTTATGACCTAAATTATATCAACACTTTAAAACTCTTGGACCAATTATATTACTGAAACGAACCTATTATGGTCATGTTATATATGTATGTATATATGGCATTCAACTTCAGTTTTCAATGCTTTGTTTATAATTTTTATATACATTTATATGAGATGTTGTCTTGTAAATTTCCTTGCCTCATAGTGTTATTGTTTATTTTAATATCAAAATGTTACTGGCCTGAGAAAGTAAGTTAGATAGTGTTCCTTCTTTTGCATTCCCTAAATGACTCCATGGGCCTTTGGAACCAACCAAATCACATTTATAAATGGAACACTAGGTTTGATTGAAGAGCATATGTCAAAACTTTATTCTGAACATCTTCTTTCCCACTTAGATCTTCTAGAGTCTTTTACCAAAGCATTTTGTTTCTCTTTATTGTTCTGTGTCTTATCCTGTGTTTCCAATAAAATGAGTAAAAAAAAAAATTTTGTCCAACGCTGCACCAACCTCCAAAATAAGTAAACAATATTTTGTTAGGTAAGAACTAAATTTTAATTATTGCCATGAGTTGAGTTGTGTTCACATGAAAAGATATTAACATGGGGAAGTCCTGCCCCCTAGTATCTGCTAATGTGGTAATACTATTTGGAGGTAGGATCTTTACTGATGTAATCAAGTTAAGATTAGGTCACTAGGGTGGACCCAGATCCAGTATGACTGGTGTCCTTATTTATTTGTTTATTTATTTTTGAGACAGAGTCTCGCTCTGTCGCCCAGGCTAGAGTGCAGTGGTGTGATCTCGGCTCACCGCAAGCTCCACCTCCCGGGTTCACGCCATTCTCCTGTCTCAGCCTCCCGAGTAGCTGGGACTACAGGCACCCATCACCACGCCCAGCTAATTTTTTTTTTTTCTGACCAGAGGCCCAAAAAATATGATTTAATTAGAAAAACAGAAACACTAATGACAGGTTAACTGCTAAATTGTGGCTATTGCTGACTTTAACTTTCATAACAACAGTGAATTTTTTTATTATTATTATTATACTTTAAGTTTTAGGGTACATGTGCACGAACGTGCAGGTTTGTTACATATGTATACATGTGCAGAGACGGGGTTTCACCATGTTAACCCAGGATGGTCTCGATCTCCTGACCTTGCGATTGCCCGCCTCGGCCTCCCAAAGTGCTGGCATTACAGCACTCCCAGCCATGGTGTCCTTGTCTTTAAAAGGGCAGTTTGAACACAGACTGAGAGTGAGAATGCTGTCCTACAGCAGAGGCAGGGACTGAGGCACTGCAGCTGCAAGCCAGGGAAACCAAGGGTCTCTGGGAAACCACCAGAAACTAGGAAGAGCAAAGGATTCTCTCCTCCAAGATCCTGAGGAAGCGTGGCCCTGCTGACACCTTGATTTCAGACTTCCAGACTCCAGAGCTGTGGGATGATAAACTTCTGATGTCTTAAGCCACCCAGTGTGTGGTCCGTTGTTACGACAGCCTAGAAAACTAATATAATTATGACCTCCCATTGACTTTATGCTAAATTCACTCCTAATTTTTAAAACAATTTTCCTGCCAAAAATGAGACTATTGTCCTAAATCTTACACCTGCTTATTTTTAGTATAACGTAATTTAATGTATCTTTGAAGAGACCCTTCAATTTTTTAATAGGCTTGATTTTGTACAGCAGTTTTAGGTTCACAGCAAAACTGAGTGAAAGGTACAGAGATTTATCATACACTCCTGCATTACTTCTTTAAAATAAGTTAAAAAAAAGACACATTGATCTCTGAATTGTTAGAATTATGCAGAATACGAGAAATAATAATAATAGAAATCAGAAAGTTACATAGGGTCAGATTTATGTCTATGAACTGTAAGAGTCCAGAAAAAAATAGTACTTAGAAGTTTTAGAAGTTAGAACATTGAACTTTCCCAGAGAGTATAATCCTGGCTTTGTTAATTTCAGCTCTTCATCACTGATCTGTTTCTCATGTCTTAAATAATTCAGCTAAACATTAACTATTCTTATCCTTATTGTTCTATATTACTTTACCATGGCTCACCACAGCAGCTCCAAGAAATGTTGGGAGTCTTCATGCATATCCTATATAAGTAACTTATTAATCATGTAAAGCCTATGTTTGGAAAAATAAATCCTCCCCACTTTCCTTAGAGGGAAGTCTGAGATCCATAAGCTCTCAAAACATTTCTTATTAATTCATCTGCATTACTCTGGAGAATGTCAATTCTATTTTTTTTTTAACTTTTTCAATCATAGACATTGTAGTTCTTCTTTTGTGGTTATAATTGGTCATTAGCAAGATTATAAAGCAGCTTCTGTATTAATAGCTTTGGTATGTCATTTCACTTGTCAACTTTCACCCCCAAACCTAATGTTAAACATTTGTTCCATACCTTAAAATGATAATCCAATACAAAGCGGCTTTGTTTTATGACAGCAAAGACATCTGTAATCTGAGATGGCATCCGAGGGCACTGTCCCTGAAAGTGAGAATGACAATACACACCAAGCCCCTTTCTGTTGTGTGCAGCAGCAAATACAAAGGGCGCTGGTACCTTTGGCCAGAATTCCCCTAAATGCAGACAACATGAGAGAGTACTGCCCAAAGCAGGGCTGCAAACTGCCATCATAAAATTTCCTGGTTTTGGTAATGTACCATCTAACTGTGTTTAAATTTACCTTTTAACCTTTTCCATGATTGCAAACCAAAAACACATATGGAATAATAAGAGTAAACAGTCTAGCTATATTAAAAAAAAAGTGGTGCTTTTGTTGCTATTTTGATATACAGAGAGTTGAAAGAAAAGATTTGCAGACCTTGAAATGAACTATTTCATGCCACAAAGACCACAGTGTCAATCCATATCTAATTTCATAATGACGTTTGACTTAAAGTCAGCTTTAGAAGGAAGGATAATAATAATAACTTTCATTCAATTGGATCATACAGAGACACAAGGGCAGAGGTCCTGTATGGAATCTTTTCAGGGTTATACATGCTCACCTAATTCAGAGAGTGCAAGATAGATATGCAGCAATGTATGGTGTTAATGAAACAAATAAAAATCCTTCCCCAAAACACAAAGGAAAGGTGCTTTGTGATAAAGTGTCCTTGTGGAAAAGCTTTCTGAGAGACATCTGGATTTTCAGAGCAAATATGATCATTTAGTAGCTTTTAGAGAAAAAATATATTTGAAACATGTCCTTTGGCAAAAAAGGCAAAATGCCCTTGTGTACTGTCACACAGAACAAAATTTCCTCTGCCTCAGGATGACTGCATCAATTCAAGGGAAGTAAATGACATTTTACATCAGAGAAATTAAAACGATGAAAACATCCTACCCTACCAGCATGATTAGTCACATCAGACACATGGTACAAAATAATCTTATGGTTATCAGCACTGAAATAAAGGTGAATGACAAAAAAAAAACTTATGGTTAATTTGTCATTAACAACACCAGATAGAAAAATTGTTTCTTTACTTGGAAAAAAATTTTCCCAGAATACTTTTTATTAAAAGCTATCTTGGGACTCTAGATATCTAATTTCCTCAAAAATCTTAAGGACATCACATTTTTGTAAAAATAAATTCTTCTACAATTGAAAACGTATGCATTTTAGAAAACTATATATAAAGCTCTATGTTAACAAACACCTCTGTAACAGAAATAGCACAGAAAAGTAAACAAATGGGAAAAATGACTTATGCGACTTTTATTTTTAAACAAGTATATAATACTATTCATTTTTTGCTTTTATGGGAGGAGTAACTTTTCTTTCTACTACTACTTTAAAGGAGGAAAATAATCTACGCTATTTATATAAGATTTTACATAGAACTAAAATGTGATAGTCATCAAATTTTCAAAAGCAGAGTACAGAATATAGAACTCTGTAATTATGTCTAAGAATAAAAATAATCATTTATACTTTGTTTTGTGATTAGAGGAGAAAGGAAAGAAGGGATATAAATATAAGAAGAAAATTAAGAAACAGAATAAAATCAACGAAGGCGGAGACATCAAGAACAAGACAGAGATAAGTCCAGGCAGTCACTGAGACTGAGATAGACTTCCACATAAGAAAAGAGACAGGTCCATAGCCAATAAAAATTCACATGTATTGAACAGTAGCATATTTGAACAATACTTACAGCATGACAGCTATTAACAATTAAATCATTTTTTAACTCCAATGGATAAATTTGCTTTTCACTATCACCTTCAGGATGAAATACAAATAAGTTTTTTTAAAGCTATTTTATTAAATTCTACCTACATACAGTAACCCTTCGAAATCCTGGGCCTGAGACATGTTCTCCTTTTATTTAAAAGGTTGACTAAATAAACATCAAGTGTTAAAGACACACAGTCTCCAGGTGAGACTCCCTACATCATAACCACAGAAGCAGAAAAATAGCTAAAAAGGAAAAAAAAAAAAAACACTTTCCACTGTGTAGGACAATGTCATTAAATGTTATGTTTACACACTACATAAGATTAGTTAGCATACATTCTGGGGTAAGTAATCTACAGTAATAAATCATGCTTTTAATTCCTGATTGAGAAATTACAGATTAACTTTCCATTCAATCCACATATTCCTAAGGATTCCCTGAGTTTTCTAGCCACCAGTCTAGACTAAAAAATGACTAATTAACGGCCCCTGATTTAAACAGCATAGGCCAGTCAGAAGGCATAAACAGATATTTGAAACATAAACTACGTTTTCATACCATGTGATATGGTTTGGCTGTGTCCCTGCCCAAATCTCATCTTGAATTGTAGCTCCCATAATTCCCGTGTGTTGTGGAGGGGATCTGGTGGGAGATAACTGAATCATAGGGTGGTTTCCCCATACTGTTCTCCTGGTACTAAGTCTCACAAGAGCTAATGGTTTTATAAGGCGTTTCTCCTTTCACTTGGCTCTCATTCTCTCTTGCCTGCCACCATGTAAGACATGCCTTTCACCTTCCACCATGATTGTGAGGCCTCCCAGCGGAGTGGAACTGTAAGTTCATTAAACCTCTTTTTCTTTACAAATTACCCAGTCTCCAGTATGTGTTTATCAGTGGCATGAAAATGGACTAATAGACTATGGTATTGATATAAAAGCAGACAATGAATAAAAGAATAGCTCTCCATTGGTGGAATTCAAGACACTTAATAGAAATGTTGGGTGATATATTCTTTTTTTTTTTTTTTTTGACATAAGACTCTTGCTCTGTCACCCAGGCTAGAGTGCAGTGGTGCAGTCTCAGCTCACCACAACCTCTGCCTCCCAAGTTCAAGCAATTCTTCTGCCTCAGCCTCTGGAGTAGCTGGGACTACAGGCATGTGCCACCATGCCTGGCTAATTTTTGTATTTTTAGTAGAGATGGGGTTTCACCATATTGGCCAGGTTGGTCTCGAACTCCTGACTTCGTGATCTGCCCGCCTCAGCCTCCTAAAGTGCTGGGATTACAGGCGTGAGCCATTGTGTCCGGCCGGGTGATTTATTCTAAGCTTCAGAAATCACACCCCTATGTCATGATACTGGCAGTAGTAAGATAGATAGATGACTGATAGAAAAAGAGACAAAGATAGATATAGAGAGATGACAGAGAATCAGAAGCAAGTGATAGATGACTGATAAAGAGAGGTAGAGATGATATAGATAAAAGATAAAGAGAGATAATAGAAATAGATAACAGATATATAGGTAGGTAAGTGGATAAATAGATGATAGATGGAAACCTCGTCTCTACTAAAAATACAAAAAGTAGCCAAGCACGGTGGCACGCACCTGTAGTCCCAGCTACTAGGGAGGCTGAGGCAGAAGAATTGCTTGAACCCAGGAGGCGGAGGTTGCAGTGAGCCAAGATAGCACCACTGCACTCCAGCCTGAGTGACAGATGACAGAGCAAGACTCCGTCTCAAAAAGAAAAAAAAAAGGAAGAAAGAAAGAGTCTTTTCTACATGCCAGCCAGGTGACAAGCATTTTATTTCTATTATTCTATTTAATCAACTGTATACACTTGATTTATAAATTTCATTTATGTCCTCAAAACTGCAAAACAATTTTGGCTTGATGCTCTGACTTTTTTCCAGTCTTATGAAGTCCATTACGATGTGAGAGCTTCTACACTCAAATCTGATTTCCCACTGTTCCACTCTTTCACAGTCAGAGATGAACTAAGCTTATCCACCTCCTCAACTGTCCACCACAAACCATGCCACTGCATAGGTCTCATAATTACCACCCACTCTTACAATTCTCCCTTTTAGACAACATTCTAAACTGATGAAAATTATGCAGTTATAAAAATGAGCAGGCTTCATTTTGTTTCTCCAGCTCGTAAGTCCCAACAGGGCCTATTGCATTGAAATTTAAAAGCAATGTTAACTATGGTAATAGAACCATGTTTTGTTTCCAGGTGGGCATGCTCCAGTGAGGGGCCATAAGGAGGTCTCATTTTGTATGCCAGGTCCCATCAAATAGAGTAACTGCTGGCTGTCATGAGAGCCATGTTTAGAAGAAGTCAGAGATTGCCTCTATGTTCGGTAGGAAAAAATCCTGTGAGAGTTTAGTAGTGTTTGTCACAGATGCAAGAGGGGAGACTGGTCACACAATTGCTAGTTTTTTGCCTGTTCTAAGCCAGTGAGTGCTTCATCATTCACTACAGTATCAGTTGTGTACTTTTTATTAAGCAAATAGGTGGAATAAAGTAGATATAATAAATATTTATGAATTAACATAATTACTAATTGAATGAATACATGAATATTATGGTAAAAAAGATGTTTCTATTTCAAAACCGCTAAAAATGTTTTTGTTGTTTTTATTTTCACCTTAAATATGTTTTCAAGTTTTATCAAATGTCATTTTGGTATACTCTGAGATGACTGAATGGGTTTTATAACTGTATATTCTAATATAATGCCCTATATTGATACTAACTCAGTTTTATATTCTGGACTTATATTAATTATTCCTCCTTAATCATGTTGCAGTATTCTTAAACTATTCATGATTTGACTGACAAGCATTTTTTTAATGTTATTCCCTACAAAAAATGACTTTAAGGTTAACATTACAGATCCTTTCTTAAGGTTTATACCAGAGGCATGCTAATTTCAGCTAATAAGTCAAGTCAGTTACCATCTTTTTATATATTCCATAATACTGTATAATGTGCTCTTTAAAATTTGAAAGATTTTGTCTAGCTAGAACTCAGAAACTATTAAAAGCAATTTTTCAATGATTTCAAATTGATGTAGGCTCTGTTTTGATATTGGCTTTCTTATTATTCAAAGACCAAATAGAAAATGATTCAATTGTTATGATTTTCAAGTTATCTTTATAAAAACACAAATAGTAATTTCTTAGAAATCTGTTTTTTTTTATGTTTTTGTAACGTAACTTTCAGTTTGGGAATATATTAACCAATTAGTCTTTTTTTCAACTTTTTACTTTATTAACTTTTGCTTTTGTATTTATTCTTTCCAACTTGAGTTAGACATTAACATAAGTGAAAAATATCTTCTATGCTCATCCTGTGAGATTTTTGGTTGTTGATTACCATAACCTCGCATATGTAGACTGATACAGGTTTCAAATACATACATTCTACTTCCTAAGTGAGATGTTCTGCAGATGAGTACATTGGTACTGGTTCTGTTCATTAAATGTGAGGACTCAAGTCTTTCTTCAATTTTATAACTCTTCTATTGCTAACCCTTCAAACTGGGTCTCTCTCTCTCATTCCTGTTTTCTACCTCTTGGAACTTCTATAAATATTTGATGTTTTCAATCTTTTCTCTCTATCTCTAAATCTCTCTTATTATTTATTCTTCTCATCTGTCTGTACTAGACGCTGAGTGAATTCTTCAGATTTATCTTCCAGTTCACTAATTTTTTAATTCAGCTATTTCTAGTATGCTGTTTCACTATCTACTGAGATCTTAATTTCAATTATATGTATCATGTCTTGAAATTCAGCTTTTCAAATACCTGTATTTTTACCTTTTCCTTTTAACATGGTTTCTATTCATTCTCTTACTTAATTTAATGTTAAATGCACATACTTTAGAGTCTCTCCTATTGTTTTAATCTCCCTAAGTTCCATTTTTATTTTGTTTTGTTTTGTTGCTTTTCATTTATTCTCATTGCTGACTATCTTGCAGCCATGTACTTGCTGAAATGAATTTTAACTTGCATGTGTGAGAAGGAGAGAACTTCTTGGGAGTTTGGTTTGTCATTCCCATGATTGTCTGTATGCACCGGGTCATAAAAGAATGCCTAGAGAGTGATTTCACATGTGCTTGTGCGAGGATTGCAGGGGTTTCGTGTGCCCCTGGGCTGTTGTTCATGTTAATTTATCTTGTCTTTCCAGCACCATGGTGTTTGAGTAAATTCGGATTCTTTTCCTGTGTAACACAGGCTGGGATTCGAATTTCAAAAATTTTCCTGTTTCATTTCAGCCTCAGTCCCTGATGATTACTTGAGAAACCATATTGCTGCTTCCTCTTTCCTGATGGGAAGGGATTTTCTAGTTCCCTTCATCCTTGCAGAGATGAGGCAGGATTTCAGGCTTTCTGCAGAGAACTTTTTTTCAGGCCTCTGACTGGGTGGATTCTGTATCTCCTTACCCTGTATGGGTACTAAAACCTCAACTTCTGATCCCTCGGAGCAATGTCTATGACTGATTATCATGGGCCAAGACAGCACATTCATTTCTGATTTCTCCCTGGCTTTTAAGTTTCCTTGTTCTTTGTGACATATAAGAATTGCCCATTTGTTTGAGCTTCTTTACGTTTAAAGCCATTCTTTATAGTTTTACTTTTTGTTCCATGGTTCTATGTATTTTTTAGCAAAAAGGAAACATTTTACTGAATTGATTATTTGCCAAGAAATTCTCAAACTGCCAGCGAAAAGAGGCTATTATTCAAATGCCTTATAAAACACATCATTCTCTGTTTAAAGTAGCTTTTATGTCACATTTCCCCATAATGGAACAGGCAAGAAAAACAAAGAAAAGGTTTTAATATTATATATAGCACAAATGTTTATATATTTTAATTCATTTTCAATTATTATTTCAGGTAATTAAAAATAGAAAATAAGCTAATGACTTCACTGGCTATAGAAGCCATGCCCCCCATCCAAAAAAATTCTATTCTAGCTAAAAAATGTTATGAAGTACCATTCATTGTTAATGAGAAAATGAGGATATAGGCCAAACTATCCAAATGTTGCAAAGAACATCTGGCATTGTGCAAAATGAAAGTAAACGTTGACTTAATTCAGTCTTTAAAAACATTCTAAACTGATTCAAACTAGTTTTTGCCTGCCTTAGGCTCATAAGTATTTGCAAAGGAGAATATTTTAGAGCCATTTAGAAGCATTCAGTAAGTTTCCTGTGGCAACCAATGAATAATATGCCCAGGGAAGTGGAAACTCAGATAGATCATGCAATTTGCCCAAGATCACAAAGTTAATTACTAGGAACCAAAAAAAGCACCTCGGTAGTATTTTCAGCACATTTTCCGAAATTCTCCGCCTTCTCCATATTAATTCTGGGTGAAATAAGTAGAAATATTAATTCACAGATATCTTTATTATAATTTATAAAGCCTTTAAAATATTTTCTGTGTATTCTATAAATTTGCATGATAACAGTTATTGCTATCTTCACACAAAAACATGACACACATTGACTGCTTTCCTCATTTCTAGCCAAGAAGTGATGTGGATTCGGGTTCTCTGAGGATCTCTATTTGTTTAATGACAAGCCAACCTCACTAAGTGGCATAAAGCACAGATTTTCAACAGCAACAGTGGTGCCATTTCTATTGTGAGGTTAGGAGAAATTGATTGGCATAAGAATTCATATCAAAGTTCCTCAATTTTAATGTAAAGAGAAGATTAGAGAGTATACAAATGGGAGTATTCTCACTTACAGCCATTTGAAAATATATTTCCTGAGCAAAAGAAAATACTGAGTTACACATCACTGACTATGAATTTTACTTAATTTAAAGCCAGTCTCCTGCGTTTTCATTCTGAAGTATACATTTTATGTGAATGTCATGCTGCTCTCAAATGAAAAGGAAAGAATTGCTGCCTATAGAAAGACAGGTTTCCACCTTTACTCAAAGAATGTTTTTTCTTTAATTTTCCTGAATTTTAATTTCCTAAATTTCCATAATTGGAGACCAATGCAGATTCACTTACACATGGCACTCAGATGTGCGCATAGACTTAGCATCCAGGCACTCTGCTAAGTGCTTGACATACTTTAAATTATTTCATCTTCTCAGTAAACTAATGAGACACATACAGTGATCCTCATATTAGGGATGAGAAGTATGAGACTAAGAACAAGTACAAAAGGCTCCACAGTGAGAAGGAAATGAAGAGAGCACGTATAACAGCATGGTCTGACATCAGAGCCTTTATGCCTGTATTGCTAAGTGCGGGGTTATGCTGTTTCTCATAGTATCCTTCTGTGCCAAAGCTGAAGCAAAACAGAAAATAAAAACAAATTGGCAGTTGCATAATAGCAGTGCACCACCCTTCAAAGATGTCCATGGCCTAATCTTTGGAACCTGTGCATATGTCACCTTACATGGCAAAAGAGATTTTGCCAATGTGATTCACCAAAGGATATCAAGAGGGGAAGACCACTGTGCATTATCTGGGTGGGCCCAATGTAATCACAAGAGTTCTTAAAAGTGGAAAAGGGAATAGGAGAGTGAAAAGAAGGGGCCCCAGTGAAGGAGTGTGGGCAGCCTCTAGAAGGGGGAAAGACGAGGAAACAAATCCTCCCATGAAGCCTCCTGAAAGGGCACAGCCCTAATTTTAGCCCAGTAAGACCAATTTCCGACTCTTGACCTCTGAACTACAAGACAATAAATCTGTCTTTTTTTAAGGCATCTATTTTGTGGTAGTTCATTACAGCAGTCGCAGGAAATAATATAGTGGCTAAAAGCATCAACTTTGGAATCATATAGATTCAGATTAAAACTGCATTCTCCAGTTGACAACTCCGTGTCCTCGGGAAAGTTAACACCAGCTCATGAGATAACAAAAGTGTTAATGGAAAGTGTGAATGTGCCCAGAGCATATACAGAAGAGATCCGCCTCAAACTGTCCTATATATGTTGGAGCACGAATAATTATTTTAAAAAATAGCACTTCATGTAATAAATTGTCTTACAAAATGAGAGGTGATGTAAGTCACAAAACACTCCTTTTTGTGCAACAAACGCCAGCCAAATATGAAGGAAATATTATTACTATTAGACTAAAGCTATCCCATCCATAAAACCTAAGAGGTTAACAAGAAAAATATGGCTTCCATTTGGGGACTTTTTTGATATGACTGTCTCATATGGAGGTGAGAAAATGGTAACACTGAAGAGGAACAGTCAGTATCATTCCCAAGTCCTGAGATATATTAGAAAAACTCATCAAAGAATATCCTTCTTCAACCGTGCTTTGATTCTGTAACAGTAGGCATCCACATGACTCAGCAATGACTGTGGCCTGAGAGTGCCTCGCTGCACAGAAACATCAATCTGGGATTAAAAAATAAACAGGCTGGGTGCGGTGGCTCACGCCTGTAATCCCTGCACTTTGGGAGGCTGAGGTGGGTGGATCACCTGAGGTCGGGAGTTCCAGAGCAGCCTGACCAACATGGAGAAACTCCGTCTCTACTAAAAATACAAAAATTAGCCGGGCGTGGTGATGCATGCCTATAATCCCAGACACTCGGGAGGCTGAGGGCAGGAGAATCGCTTGAACGTGGGAGGCAGAGGTTGAGGTGAGCCGAGATTGCACCATTGCATTCCAGTCTGGGCAACAAAAACGAAATTCCGTCTCAAAAATAATGGTAATAATAATAATAATAAACAAATAAACCATTCATACTGTAGTCCAGATATTCTTTCCAATCAGCCCTGCTACAAGATCTTGTGTTGGAAGCAATTTTCAAGCCTTTCCTCATGGAAGGAAAAAAAGGACTTACTTATATTTTTAGCCTCTAAACAGTCACTTTGCACTTGAAACCTGCAAACTTATGTGCTATACTTTATTGTTGAGTATTTTGATGGCTGTCTCTGCCATAGCCACTCATCTGTGGTCTCCACACATCTGTCATATATAAACCCATATATATTAGGTCTGATACAAAACCAAAATATGTTATTAAGGGTTTGGGCAGATATATAAAAAGTTGAACACATTTTAGTTTATTGCTGTTCTTAAAGTGATTATCAACTGTGGACCATTCTTGTACTTATGAAATAAAATATAAGCATGCCTGCTAACAATTCCAATTTTAGTTCCTTAGCTAGAAATGGGTTTTGAATCAGTTCTAATGTTTATATTCATGTTATAAGTATGACCAAATTATACTATTACTTTTAAAGATTTTGGAACTGTTGCTTAAATTTCTGGTTTGCTATTTAGATATGTTAAAAATGCAAATTGTTTACATAGTTCAAATCCCTAATCTAAGGCCACAGGAAATAGAATACCTCAAAAACAAAAAACTAAACCAACAAAACTTATGAGATCCATCCATTAATCCTTCTGCTTGTTTAACAAATACTAAGAATCAGACATTGTTAGACACTTAAGGAGATAAGCCATACTCTTCCAGAATGTTCACCTTTTAATGTGGAGGTTGCAAACATAAATAGTTGCAATGTACTATAAGTATTTTAATATTAATAGGTGCAAAGTCCTGCAATATTACTAAAGAAAAAATAGCTCTACAGGGGTAACAATATTAGGTGCCATAGAAAGGAAGAAATGCATTGCAGGAGGACATAAAGAGAGCTGCTGTGAACACTCAGGTCTAAATAGGGAGAGGCCTTTTTTTTTTTTATACTTTAAGTTCTAGGGTACCTGTGCACAACATGCAGGTTTGTTACATATGTATACACGTGCCATGTTGGTGTGCTGCACCCATTAACACGTCTTTTAGCATTACGTGTATTTCCTAATACTATCCCTCCTGCCTCCACCCACCCCACAACAGGCCCAATGTGAAGATACATAGTTAATTACGGTAAAATCTTTCGTTTAAACAATTGCTCAGGAGCTAAAATTGTAGGGGAAAAATATAATTTAGAATGAATGTAAGCTTCTGTTTCTGGCTACAGTGTGATGGAAAGGAGACTAGTTTTCCCATTATAAACAATCACAAAAGAGGACAACAGATGTGAGCCCACAGCTTCCAAACACTGGACAACAAGCAGCCTAAGACTGAGGAGCCTGAGAAGAGGGAAACTCATGACAATGGCCTCAGTTTCCCTTTGGGAGAAATCTCCCCCACACTGCATGGGGCACTAGAATCCCAGCACAGCAAGGTGCAGCTGCACTCAAGAGGCTGCCATCCCGGTTCCGGAAAGCAGAAGCAGCTGAGAACAGGTGGTGGCACCTGCAGTAGGGAGCGGGCAGACATTTACCTTGGGGCCCCTCACAGTCCTGGGGATGGCTGGCTAACACCTGAGCAAGAGGAACTGCATGAGGTATACACAAGGCAACTGCTGCAGGAGGTTGAATCAGAACACTTCCCCTAATGAAATATCTAGAGAGCAGCTACTTTGTGCTAGGCCCTGGGCTGAACTCCGGGGATTGAAAGATAAATTAGACAATTTATCTGCAATCAAGGAGTACATACTCTTGGAACTTGTCATTCAATTAATATGTTCTCTAGAAAAGCAGAAATACTGTGCAATGAAAATGACCAGGGGTGGCAAGGCTCTAAAACTGGCATTTTAGAGTCAAACAACAGGACTTGGTCTAATTGTATAATACCCTTATAAAAGTATTGTTTAGAAAAAAAATATGATACTCAAAACCCTTGTGCGAGCTTTACCATAAACAGCTATGTAAACCTGGGAGCTAGGAGAGAGCCATCATCAGTGCACCATATGCATAAGTTAGGAGATAGGAGATCTGAGGGAGAAAGGAGTAAAACGCTGAACAGAAAGCAGCAGAGACTAGAGATGAAGACAAGACGCTGGTGCTCCAGAGGCCCAGCTATGTTTGAGCAGCTCAGTACTCTTCTGTGAGGTAAAGAACAAAGTCACTGCCTCCAAATGGGATAGGAGAAAAGGACTGGTCCTTGACTAAGAGCGCATGGTAGTCACAAATCTGGGGGCTTCTTTTTGGTCAAGAGAGCAGCCATTTGAAAGCATATGGGAGAGAAGCACCCTTTTCCTATGTCTGAGATGCCAGCAAGGAAGAGACACTACATCAGTGAAGGAATAGCGGGCACCCAGGAATCTGTGAGTCCTCTGAAAACACACACAGATTTGGGTCTATTTTTCTATGCTGTATCTTCCTGCGAAAGAAGGTTCATAGATTCTACTGTATTTGGGAAATGGTCTTACATGAAATGGCCAACAGTCACTGTTTTACAGCAATTAAAGTTGCTCCTGGGCCTACTAAACACTCAGGAAAGGTGAGGGGGTGGTGCTGATGCAAGGTCTTTTAAGGCTGGCATGAATACGAAAGTTGATAATTATTTAGCAGATGAATGACAGCTGAACACTCAGAAGGAAAAGGCAAGCCCACGGGAAAGGGGCAACCTTTTCGGGCACAGGAAGACAAAGACAGAGAATGCAAGTTTTTGGGAAGGAATCATGCAGTTTGACCTCCTGAAACCCAAGAGTGGAAAAAGGAAAGAAATTAAGAATTTTTTGTTAATTTGTCTGTTTATTTTTAATATCGAGTGAAGCTATCATAAAATAGGTACATATACAGAATATAAGTTACTTAATTGGTGAAATATGAGCTATTCTTTTAAGGAGTGGAGGCAGGGCTGGGCACGATGGCTCAAATCTGTAATCCCAGTACTTTGGGAGGCTGAAGCAGGCAGATTACATGTGGTCAGGAGTTCGAGACCAGCCTGGCTAACATGGTGAGACCCGGTCTCTACCAAATATACAAAATTAGCCAGTGTTACAGTTCTCAAAGGTGGTGTGTCCGGAGTTTCTTCCTTCTGATGTTCGGGCGTGTTCAGAGTTTCTTCCTTCTGGTGGGTTCGTGGTCTCACTGTCTTCAGGAGTGAAGCTGCAGACCTTCACGGTGAGCGTTACAGCTCTTAAGGTGGCGTGTCTGGAGTTACTACTCGGGAGGCTGAGGCAGGAGAATCACTTGAATCTTGGAGGTGGAGGTTGCAGCAAGCCGAGATCGCACCACTGCACTCCAGCCTGGGTGACAGAGCGAGACTCCGTCTCTAAATAAATAAATAAATAAAGCCGAGGCAGTTACACATCCCTGTGATTATGAGTGACAAACTTATACTTACTCAAAACCAAAAGTAACCGTATCCACAAAAAATTACACACAGTACTATATTTTCAAAAGAGGATTCAAAAATAGCTTTAAAAATGGCCTCTCTGGGAATTTATGTTCACCATTCAGTGAATAACTGATCTTCACCTTCTGCTCATTACATGTTTTAGAAACAATAAAAAGAAACAGAGTGGCCGGGCACGGTGTAATCACGCCTGTAATCCCAGCACTTTGGGAGGCCGAGGCGAGTGGATCACGAGGTCAGGAGATCGAGACCATCCTGACTAACATGGTGAAACCTCGTCTCTACTAAAAATACAAAAAAAAAATCAGCCGGGTGAGGTGGCGGGTGCCTGTAGCCCCAGCTACTCGGGAGGCTGAGGCAGGAGAATGGCGTGAACCCAGGAGGCGGAGCTTGCAGTAAGCTGAGATCACACCATTGCACTCCAGCCTGGGCAACAGAGCCAGACACCATCTCCAAAAAAAAAAAAAAGAAAAGAAAAAAGAAAGAAACGGTGTGATTCTTGAGAGCAAGAATAATCTTATAAAAAGAAAATAATTCATTTTCCTATGATCCTGGAATAAAATAAGCTCTTTAAAAAAGAAAACACTTTCGACCAAGAAAAAAAATGAAAAAAGGATTTCCTGAGCTCTTAGTACTGAAGGAGGCAGGATATTTGTACATGTCACAAATCCTTCTGGCAAATGCTGTGGTCTGTGGATCTGAGACCAGTGAACTCAGAGGAGTAGATGCCAAGGAACCCCACCTAACCCCCCTTCCCCCACTCCCACACCCCCCCACCCGCCTCTCCCGAAACTCCTCTGCTGTCCTCACCTCTAGGGAGCAGTGTTCCACGTACAATTCCACTTAGAAAAAAGTGTCAGTTTTCCTGGTGCATCTTAATGTTTTGGGGGTGAGATAAGTCCCATGCTAATTCTAAGACTGGACTCCTTGGTGCAGCAAGACCCATGGCTTTTCATGTCTCACACATATCACACAGGCCCTGGTGCCAATCTTGACCCTACTTCTCAGGTATCTCTAATGTCCTTCTTTGCACTCACAGAAAAGTCTTTCACAGACAGCTGCCATCCACTTTAGGATTGGGTTTCTGCACTGCTGTGATCTAAATGTGTCTCCCCAAAATTCAAATGTGGAAGCTTCATCTCCCATGTGATGGTATTAATAAGTGGAGCCTCAGCTGGTTATTAGGTCATGATGTGTCCGGAATTGGTGAGGTCTTGGTCTCACCGACTTCAAGAATGAAGCTGCAGACCCTCACAGTGAGTGTTACAGTTCTCAAAGGTGGTGTGTCCGGAGTTTCTTCCTTCTGATGTTCGGGCGTGTTCAGAGTTTCTTCCTTCTGGTGGGTTCGTGGTCTCACTGTCTTCAGGAGTGAAGCTGCAGACCTTCACGGTGAGCGTTACAGCTCTTAAGGCGGGGTGTCTGGAGTTACTCGTTCCTCTCCTCCAGAGTTGTTCATTCCTCCCGGTGGGTTCATGGTCCCCCTGGCCTCAGGAGTGAAGCTGCAGACCTTTGCAGTGAGTGTTTCAGCTCATAAAGGCAGTGTGGACCCAAAGAGTAAGCAGCAGCAAGATTTATTGCAAACAGTGAAAGAACAAAGTTTCCACAGTGTGGAAGGGGACTGGAGTGGGTTGCCACTGTCCGCTGGGGCAGCCTGCTTTTATTCCCTTATCTGGCCCCACCCACATCCTGCTGATTGGTCCATTTTAAGAGAGCTGATTGGTCTGTTTTACAGAGAGCTGATTGGTCTGGTTTGACAGGGTGCTGATTGGTGTGTTTACAATCCCTGAGCTAGACACAGAGTCCTGATTGGTGCATTTACAATCCTCTAGCTAGACATAAAAGTTCTCCAAGTCCCCACCAAATTAGCCAGATACAGAGTGCTGATTGGTGCGTTTACAAACCTTGAGCTAGACACAGAGTGCTGATTGGTGTGTTTACAATCCCTTAGCTAGACATAAAGGTTCTCCAAGTCCCCACCAGATTCGCTAGATACAGAGTGATGATTGGTTCATTTACAAACCTTGAGCTACACACAGAGTGCTGATTAGTGTATTTACAATCCCTTAGCTAGACATAAAGGTTCTCCAAGTCCCCACCAGATTAGCCAGATACAGAGTGCTAATTGGTGCATGCACAAACCTTGAGCTAGACACAGGGTGCTGATTTGGCACATTTACAAACCTTGAGCTAGACACAGAGTGCTGATTGTTGTATCTACAATCCCTTAGCTAGACATAGAGGTCCTCCAAGTCCCCACTAGACTCAGGAGCCCAGCTGGCTTCACCTAGTGGATCCTGCACCAGGGCGGCAGGCAGAGCTGCTCACCAGTCCCACGCAGTGCTCCCACACTCCTCAGCCCTTGGGCAGTGGATGGGACCGGGTGCCGTGGAGCAGGGGGTGGTGATCGTCAGGGAGGCTCAGGCTGCGCAGGAGCCCACGGCAAGCGTGGGGGGAGGCTCAGGCATGGTGGGCTGCAGGTCCAAGCCCTGCCCCACGGGGAGGCAGCTGAGGCCCTGCGAGAATTTGAGCACGGCACCAGGACCCAGCGCACCCTCCGCAGCTGCTGGCCCGGGTGCTAAGCCCTTCACTGCCTGGGGTCTGCAGCGCCAGCCAGCCGCTGGGAGTGCGTGGCCCACGCCCACCGGGAACTGACGTTGGCCCGCCCGCGCCTCTCCCTCCGCACCTCCTGGCAAGCAGAGGGAGCCGGCTCCGGCCTGGACCAGCCCAGAAAGGGGCTCCCACAGTGCAACCGGGGGCTGAAGGACTCCTCAAGCGCGGCCTGAGTGGGCACGGAGGCCAAAGAGGTGCCGAGAGAGAGTGATGGCTGCCAGGGCTGCCAGCATGCCATCACGTCTCAGTGAGGGTGAAGCCCTCATGGAAGTTATTAATGAATTATAAAAGAGTCTTCACACCACATTTGCTCCTTTTGTCTTCCCTCTACTTTGACATGTGAGGCTCAAGACACATCTTAAAGGCAGAGACAAGGGCCCACACCCAGTGGACTGAAGTGATTTAAAAACAAAGTCCTAAAACCACACTTGTAAATTAATACAAAAGGAAAAGAAGTAATAGGGTAAAGAAATACTATGTAAATTAAACTACTTAAAGCTATGCCATCTTCAGGAGCTCCTGAGAAATTGCAATCTATGTATTTGAGGACTGACACTGTAAAAACCATTCCAATTTATTTACTTTGCACTCATAGTTGAATGAGTATATGTTTCATATTTTACAAATTTGCCGTTAATGAAAGGAGAAAGTCAGGCATCTGTGACAGCCTAAGCAAAAAGCATCTGGCTTTTACTGACTTCTGGCAACCCACCCATGCCAGTCAGCAATGCTCTCCTCCTCTGGCTGATGCCAAGTACCAGGCTGCGTAGAGTTCCACTAGTTCAAACATTCTCCCAGGCAAGGATAACGACTCAATGTTTAGGCTGCATAAACTCTTGGGGCCAATATCCCATAGGCATGAAAGGAACAAATAGAAAGGTCACTGACTGAATGCTCAATGCAGTCTCCCCAGCTGCTGTCCGTCTGAAAGGCCACTCATACTTCACATCGGCCACTGTAAGGATGGACAGTGGCCAGCAGTGGAGGCTAATACAGCTAACACTAGAACCACATGATTTAGGAGGAATTTAGGACAGGAAATTTGTAAGAAGAAACATTCTGGGTACTCTAATTTGTGATGAATTTACAAGTTAGCTGCCAATGGAGAAGTGGGACTCAAATTGCACAAGACCTCATACCCCTAACTTTTTCCAATCCAGGTATTCTACCCACAGGAAACATTTAAAATTCTGATAGGATTGCATACATGGCCACAAGCCTATCTGTGCCATCTTTGAGCTTCTCCTGGATGACTCTAGCAGCTGTGGGATTCTTGGCTGCTATGCTAGTCTCTCCTCCTTGCAATACACCTTCCAGATGCCTGCCAGTTACCATGTCAGGGAAGAGTCTCTCTTCAGGTCACTCTCTTGCTTTAGAGTTAAATACGGAGTGAAGATCAGATTCCCTTGCATAGCACACAGCCTCTTTAAAACCCGTCCCCTATTACCTCTTTGTTCTCTCCTCCTGACACTCAACCCCATGCCTTCCTGCTTCCAGTCCCTTGCCCCAGATGCCACCTGGTGTTCCCCATCATCTAGCCTCTTAAACTAAGACCAGATCAAATGACATCTCTTATCAGTGGCTTGCTGTGAGCCTTCCATTTCTTAGTTCTGTGTGCTCACAGCATTTAATCGCGACTTCTACCAAGCCCTTTCCACACTGGTCACAGCAGCTCCCTGGCTCTCCCGCATGCTGTCAGGCTTTCCCTGTGTGGATGCTGTTTCAGTCATCTCGGCTCCCACGCCTCACAGGGCTGGATCTGAGCAGATGTGCAATATCGTAATGCCCCTGACAACTGAAATGATCATGTTATAATAAAACATCTACGGCTAACATTTATTGATTGCCTATGATGTAGGAGGAATGGGGCCAAGTATCTGATGCATTTTATGTAATTTAATCTTTAAACAATTCTGAGAAGAAGGTGCTATTTTCTCATTTTATAGGTATCCCGAGATTGAAAACTGTTTACTTTTCACAGGCTCTCGGTACTATTGGGTGGTAGAACAGAGATTTAAACCAGGTCTTCGTGAATCCAAATCAATGTCCTTTCCAAAAGAAATGTGCAAATTCAATCTGCAGGGTACTCCGATTTCTTTTAAATACATTACACATTTTCACAGTTTGATATTCCACATATGTGACAAATTCTATTGACACAGAAGTATTTATAGCCTTAGTTTTGCAAAGAAAGGCCTAATCTTGACAATTGGCTATAGAACTTGTAATTTTAAACTTCTTTGAAATATTTCACACAAATATACCTTAAAATATTAATAAATATTAGTCTCCTATATTTAACCTACTACAGACAAAGCTTCTTTGTGAAACTTTTTTAAAAAAAATATTTTTAAAGAAGGAATGTTGGTGACCATGAGGAACAGTTGAATCTCATTCCTGGAAATGTATACTTGTAGTTTTAATGAAAGTTCAAATCCCGTATATAGAAAAAGTAACAGTAATACTTTACTGAAAGACATTAAGGATGCAGTGAAAAAGCCCCAACTTAAATTCCGACCATGAGTTTAGAACTATCACAAAAAATAATTTGTTTTTATTATCACTACTTTTCTCTCCCTAAGAAGGCCTATGTGATGGGCCAGTTTATTTTATAAATTTATATCGAATGTATGCCCTCATATCAAGAAAAGGGCCTTGCTTGGATTACCACAGAACAGGAATGGGCTAGATATGCTTACCTCATCTCTCCTAACTGAAATGCACGTTAATAGGAGGCAGCAATATTTGCATTTCCAAGGAGGTGGATAGAAAAAGGAGCAGAAAGGGGGATTTCAGTTTCTGGTGAATCCTTCCTTTAATTTTAAACCTCTCCAACAATAACAAGTACTAAAAGCTCTGCAACACCCCCAGGGAACCAAATTCCAGCCACACAAGATGACCTTTAACACTTTTACCTCTCCTAAGAAATGTTTAAATCCAGGCAACATTTGCATACTTACTTTCTCAGTTTTTGTCTAATCTCTGAATCTTTAATTTCATTTTGAAGATCTTCAAAATTCTTAACTGAAGTCAAATTACAGAAAACTCTGAAGTCAACATATGGTGGGATCCCGTGGTCTCTACCCCTTTGAATGACGGTGGCAGCCGAATCCACGGCCGCAGAATAAGCTGCGGAGAAGAGCCTCTGGCTCAGCTCAGGACTGAGAAGGTAGGAGGGTGCCCGCCATTTAGCAGCCACACCAAACAGCCCCCGGAGAACCGGGTCTATCCCACCTTCCTTGATTATTCTGGACGGTGAAAAGAGCGCTTTATGGAACGGAAGGTGGCCTTCGGAAATTTCACCTAAGGTGGCATTCAGTCGGTAAAGAATAGGATTGATTAATGGGTGACCAAATCTAAAGGCTGCAGTAGCAAAAGAGTTAATGATGCCCGCATTCACGTTGGGGTTGTAGCCTCTGTAACCCCTCAGCATCCTAGTGCCAGGGTCCCCCAGGACCTTAGGCAGCCAGTGGCTGTAGGTGATGTGCTGAAGCTCCGCGCCCACGATCTTCCTGGCTTCCTGGTAAACCGTGTTTCCCTCCCAGTGGGGGTTCAGGGCGGACAGCTCCGTGGCCACCCTGTTGTGTTCCCGGAACCACAGGGTGTGCATGGCGGTCAGAGCCAGATGCTCGTTGGCCCGGTGGTCCCCGGCCAGGAAACAGGGGCTGTCCTGCTCCTTTCGCGCGCACTCGGTGGGTGGGCCTGTAGAAAAGGGCAATAAGGGCTTTCCCGAGGGAGGCCACGGCAAGCCTGTCCTCAGGAGTCCCCGAGGCACCGAAGGGTCTCTGAGAGCCTGGGATTTCCGCTCCGAGCTCCCGTAAATGTTGGAGCCATCGATGTAGGCTGTTTGCTGGTTGATCTGCTCTCGTGCATAGACTGAATCCACCGTCGTGGAGGGACGGCCGCTGGCACACGCGGGGCTGGAGCGCGCAAAGAGCATGCAGGGCGCGTGGGTGCCCCGGGGGTCGGCGTGCCGGGTGTTCATGGGGAAGCACGGAGGGTCGTTGGTGCAGACTGAGCTGCACGGCCGCCCATCCGAGAAGCGGGCTGTGCTCAGCGCGGGCACTGTGTGGTCCAAGTCGTGCTCTAGAAACCAGCCCCAGTGCATGAGCATGCGTGTGTAGCTGTGGTCGGGGGTGACGGCCGCTGCGCGCGCCCACACTGTGGCGACCAGCCGGGGCGGCGGGAGGGGCTGGCGGGATCCCACAGGAAGGCCGAGCCCGCGGGGCGCGCGGATGCCGTCCTGGTAGGCCGGTTGCAGCAGGCGCGGGAAGGCGGTCAGCGCCGCGCCCCACGTGGGCTGCTGCAGGTTGTTGCACGTGCCGTCGTGGGCGCGGTACTTCGCATGGAAACACGGGTCAGAGCAGTTTGGCAGAGGCCTGCGAGCTGTGCATCCAGATAAATTGGCGATGAGGCTGAGGGAGCGCGGGGACACCAAGTCATTGTACCGGAATTCTGAAAGGCAAGCGGCGAAAGCCGTGAGGAGGGCGGGCCTGGGAGGGCGTGGGCAACTTGGAACTCCAGGTGCTGCAGGAACCACCTCCCACCCCGCCCGCCCTGGGTGGACAGAGGCCTTTCTTACTTCCAAAAACATTTCGTTAGGTCACAACAAAAGGGGGGATCATTCTATAACACTAAAAGATGTTTCCAGAAGATCCCGGGATTACTTTTGAGCGTTCATCCTGTAAACAATGGCTAGCTGCTAGAAGAAGCAAAACGGAAGGAGAACAGGTGCCAGCCAGACACTAAAAGATGTTTCCAGAAGATCCCGGGATTACTTTTGAGCGTTCATCCTGTAAACAACGGCTAGCTGCTAGAAGGAGCAAAATGGAAAGAGAACAGGTGCCAGCCAGACACTAAAAGATGTTTCTAGAAGACCCGGGATTACTTTTGAGCGTTCATCCTGTAAACAATGGCTAGCTGCTAGAAGGAGCAAAATGGAAAGAGAACAGGTGCCAGCCAGCTCCTAACTTCTACTCTGTGCCTTTACAAGAACGATGTTGGCAAGGATTTGCTCCACCACATCCCAGAATTGTTTTCTTGATTTTTGTTTCTTTCGTTTCAGAATTTTTTCTCTCAAGTTTTGTGCCTCCAGAGAATAAGGTCAAAGAAATATCAATATGGATCATGTGAATATTAACCCACATGATACTTGACAAGGAGGGATTAAGCAGCAACTTTCTGAACTACTATAAGCTGTCATTCCCTGGCAAACGGGCAAAATAATAAGGGACATGCTTTAAGCTCTACCTTTTAACAGGGCTTAAAATTCCAGCATTCTCCCAGTGCTACAAAGACTGTTCACTAAGTCATACTAAAAGTTACCATCCTTATTTAATCTTCAGAAACTGGCAACCAATAATGGGACCATTTGCACTTTATCCGTGTTAGCCAATCCCTGGCTGGATCCTGAGATACCTTAATCTTGGGTATCTGGATATTTTGGCTAAGGAAGCTTTGTAAAGCCATCATACTGGGTGACCAGGGACAGTCAAATGCCCGTTAGAGAAATTGTACAGAGCTCTAAGGGCTGAGGCAAGCTCACAGATAGGCCTTCTGCACCACGTCTTGGTTGATTTCCTGAAGGAGAATAAAGAAAGGGTAAGCCGATAGAAATTGATGCTGCACTCACAGCACAAATAGTATATAGCAAAGAATCACATTCATCTATTTCATTTGAAAGAGAACAACTTAGAAAATCTGAAAGCTTTCTGTATCATCTCATTTGACATTTACTATGTACATGTCTGGTTTTAAAAAGGAATACACAAGAACTTGGATATACCAAAAAACAAAACAACAACAACCAAAAAAAACAAAAAACAAAAATCAAAAGAACTGGGGAGGGATTATAAATATTATAAGTGGTAGAAGAAATTTCAAGTAAATTCACTGAATGATTCAGGTGATTGCAAGGATAAGTAGAAGAATATTCCCCTGGTAATAAAGCATTTCTCTATAAGACACAATAATATCTTTTACATTTGAAACACGAGTTCACTTAATGTAGGTTCCCTAGATTTGTTCTCTATATATATAACTGTTAAAAGTTGAGACAAGTTTGAATATATATTTATCATCCCTACTTTGGAATTACAGTTCCTATGAGAAACATCTGCATTTATTTGGTAAAAGTAGTGAGTAAATTAATTTCTAAATCCCATGATATTCTGGAGATTAAAAGTTCAGTGTCCATTGCTAAGGTGGTGGTCAGTTTTGCTGTGGGCTGTAGGCTGAGAACAGAATGGCTTTGTGGCTGACCTTTGCCTTCCAAGTCCACAGTGAGCCCCTGCTTCACACGTTCCCGTATCAGCTGCAGTGTGTGCTCAAAAATCTCCCCTGCTCTTGCCATTTCCACAATCAGTGGGTCACGCGGGTAATGAAACTGAGCCAGCAGATCACTGGAGGTGTGAGGTTTTCTGCAAATGACAAAGCACATGATTCTTTACAAGGCAAAACAGCAGAATCCATGAAGCTTGCAAATACTGTGCATTTAAAAAGGCATTTCCCAAACGTTTGAGAAGAATGAAAGCTCCACCACTACAATAGAGGCTCTACAGAGGAGCTGTGGGTTCTTTTCCTATTTTGCTAACAACTTATTCCAAATGTTAGTCCCAGTGCTGAACTCAAAAATATACATTTTTAATGAATGGATGATTTAAACAATAGTTTTATGCAGTAAACAACAGGTATGGTGGGGTTCTAAACTGGAGGGGTCGGTTGATTAATGGATTCTAGGGGGCTCAGTAAACTTTCTGATGTACTATGCAATACTCTCAGTCTGCAGGACTTGGCATTTTGTGTCTTCTCTTTCACTGAGTGTAATCTCCTAGAAATTCCTCCTTGCCTTTTGAATCCTCCTCAGGCCTCACTCTCCCTGTAGAGTTTCACTGAGAGCTCTGACAAGCTATCACTCGATCTTCCCTAGTACTCCTGTATCCTTAAATATGTCTCTTATATACTCAGTAAAATGTACTTGAATTGCTGACATATTGTCTCCTCTGCTAAAGAAAGAACTAGGTTACTGATGAGATGTTGACCTATTATTTATCTTGTATCCCAAATACCAAGCCCACTGACCAGCACATAATAGCAGTTTATGCACATTTGTAGAACTGAACCAAATATGTTAAAAAGAAATTTAAAAGCACCGAGAATGTGAAGCAAACTGTTTTAGAGACTTTGGTCAACTGAGGCACATCTCATCCTCTATGCCTTGAATCTTAATAACTTGAGGTCACAGAATAATAATAATGATGCTAATAGCTCACTTTGGTTAAGCACTTTCTATTCTCCAGGCACTGTTGAAGCACTTTTTACATATTATCTTATTTTTTCTTCCTAGCAAGCACATCCATGAAGTAGATCCTACTGTTATCCCAACTTTACAGGCAAGGAGCCTGGGGTACAAAGATGTTAAGTCACTTGCCCAAGGTCACCCAGACAGAAAGTAATGAAGTGAGGAATCAAGAAGAGAATATAAATCGGCTGTGTGGTTCTAGAACACACATGCATGACCACAAAGCCGTTCTATTTATGGATGTGCAGGAAGCCAGAAGAGACTCAATTTGGGATTTTATGATGTCCCTTTTTGACCACTAACTGCAAATACTGAATATATACTTTATTCAATTATGATGAAACCAACAATCATTTTTTTCTTAATGCATCCTGATGTTACAAACACAGAGAAGTTAATGGGATTGGAAGGTTTCACTAGTCCATGAACATTCCAATTCAAATTAAAATAATGTAAAATGCCAAATATCCTAAACATAATGTTTGTCGTAGGCTCCCAGTTTATACTGAAGTGTGTTCAACTTGATAATCATTCTCAATTCACACATTGCAGGACCACTGCATCTGACACTGTTTGGTGGATGCTGAGGTAACCCAGCCCATTGCCTAGTGTCTATTGTCAGCCTGTATAGCATGGACCTTTGGCATAAATTAACGCCATTTAGATTCTATGGGGAAGAAGTTTCCCCTTTTTTAGGGTGAACTGATAATGATGGCTAGCCCAGATGGGGATGCATACACAAAGACTAAAGAAAGCACTCTTTTGCAATCTTATGCACTATAATGTGACTTATGGAGATGATAAAAACTAAGTAGAACAGAAATCAAAACAAATTTTCAATCTATATAAAATAAATTCTTACTGTGAAAACAAATGTCTTCGTGTGGAGTTAATTGCACTGTCAACTCTCTGTACAGCATCAAGAATGGAAGATTCAACAAAGTCATCGCCAGCTTGTCTATCCTGTAAAGCTTTGAAAATCAATTCCATGATTAAAAATATCAAACAGAACTTGAAGTTAGGCATGATATGATATGAATGGCATTACATTTTTAAATGTAATGCCATTACATTTAAAACCTCTAAGACAATGAAAATGTTATACAATATCTACATGATAATGCCCATTGCAGAGAGATAGGTAATTATCTTGAAGCAAAGCTTCATCTAACAATAACAATGTTATTTAGGGAATTAAAGTATTCCAAAATCTAGTAAAGCTATGTAAAATATTTCCTTTTGAACAACGCTGATTCACACGGGATCCAAGTTTGTCAGCAATTTGTCATCTTGGAGAAGGTATGAAATACCTGTCTCTTCAGCCACCTTGCTTTAATGTTAAACATTAAAGCAAAGTAAATATTCTCCCATCCCACAGAGGCTTCTTAAGGCAAGAATTGAACTCTCAATAAGATTTATGGGAAAATTAATTTATGCTTTTCTTATAGCTCTCCAACATGTGAAAATACTGCAAAGTTGAATCCTGTAGACAAAGGAAGCTATTTACTTACAGCTGATTATTTCCAATCTATTGAATCGTCTTCAAATAATGGTTTAAGAAGTTTAACAGTAAAGGAACAAATACTAAATAAAAATAATTACGAATGAGTATTTACAGTTCATATCAGAGAAATAATCAGCACAGTATCTAGTTCATTTTTGAGATACTAAAAGTACAGTAACATTTATATGACACAGACAATGAAAACAATAACTTTTTAGCACTGCTAAATATTGAAAGCAAAAGTCAATATAGCTTTAAATGTTGAGTTTGAAAATAATGTCATTTAGGGAAGTAAAAGTGATCGAAAACTTAAATAGTAATAGGAAGGTATTGTATGTATTATCCAAAAGAACTCACAATGAAGTAATTAATATAAGCCTAAGTCAAGGTGTTACCACAATATAGTATGATGCTATTATATATGTATATATCTATATATGTGTTTCTATACATATTTAAGCATATATATTTGACAATAGATGGGCCCGTATAGCATTCTCCATCTAGATATTACAGGAAAATTCCTGTATATTATGACCATCTATATACCCTAGATTTTATTGTCTTAAAAAGACCACCAATACAAAACAATTTTAAGAAAAAAAAATACCAATGGTATGGAAATATTATAAGGAAAGAATAAAATTCAGGACCATGCTGAAAATCCTTCTTGGCAAACTAGATTATGTGCAGCAATTGTGAGTAAGTAGGTGGCTCCATTGTCAAGTCATTGCAGCCTTTATGATGACCACAAGATTGAGGCTTTAAATGGCCAATGTTGCCTTTCCTAGTCCAAAAAATACATGGGATTGACCACACATTAGCTAAAGATAATTGAAAGAAAAAAGAGACAAAAATTGATTAATTCAATTGGATGAAATTAACAATTTCAAGAACATGAACAAAATAACTAATAAATGACACAAATAGCTGACAATATTTGCAATCTCAAACTCTGATGCAGAAATGATATTCTGTTTCATACAAAGAAACTTTATAATACACAAAGAAAAAAATATATAGGCAAGTTATAAAAGAGGAAAGCTCAAAAGTTAATAAGGATATAACATGCTCAAAATCACTTGTAACCTCAGAAATGAAAAAGTGTCAATGAACTACCATTTTATGCTTATTCTAGCAAAAATTAAAAAGCTGGTTAAAGCCAAATTTTGACAGGAGTGAGAGTTCCTAGAAATCCTCAGGCAGCCTGATAGGACTGTGGAATTGACACCTATTTTGGGGATTGTATTTCGAGCCTTTTTTTGGCGGGGGGGAGATGGCGGTTGTTACTTTGTAAAATTGCATATGCACACATCCTCTCATCCAGCAATTTCAATCCCATGCATATATGCAGAAAAATTATAATTGAAATCCACAAGGGTATGTATGAGAATGTTTATTGCAACTTTGTGCAGTAGGAATTGTAGAAAGTTGGTTGTACAGCAGTGGAAGTATGGGTGTATTAGTCTGTTCTCACATTGCTATAAAGAACTACCTGAGACTGGGTAATTTATAAAAAAAAAAAAGAGGTTTAATTGGCTTACAGTTCCAAGGGCTGTACAGGAAGGATCACTAGGGAGGCCTTAGGAAGCTTACAGTAGTGGCAGAAGGTGAAGAGGAAGGAAGCACATGTTACATGGCTGGAACAGGAGAGAGAGCAAAGGGAGAGAGGCTACACAATTTTAAACAACCAGATCTCGTGAGAATTCACTCATTATCACAAGAACAGCAAGAGGGAAACTCACCCCAATCACCTCCCACCAGGCCCCTCCTCCAACATTGGGGATTATAATTGGACATGAGATATGGACGGGGACACAAATCCAAACCATACCAGTGTGCAAGGAAAATGTTGTGGATGTCCAATGTGGAATGTCATACAACAGTTAGAATTGTCTGGGCATACGTGGATGGACACTTAAAAGATGCTTAAGGTAAAAATTAGAAAACTAGAAAGAGATAACCATAAAATAATCCAATTAAAATATGTAATATTAGATGTGGTATAGTTGTTACATACATAGCAAGGATGACGAAAGCAGAGTATGGACATCAAAGGTAATGAATTAATTAGTCAACCAATTGAGTAATCAATCAGTATAATTACTGTGATTATGAGAAAACAATACTATAAATATAGCTACATTAGTCTCCTTATGTGTTCAAAAAAAGTCAGTAGGAATGAGCCTACTTAATTTACTTTTACCTTAGAAATAAAGAAACTAAAATCAATCAAATCAATCTGCACTGGCATGTATTACTTGATTATTTAATCAACATATTAGCTTTTTCTTTGTCCCTTTTACTCCTTCACTTTTGGACCTCAAATACAGAAAGCAGCATTAACTACATGCTTCTGTTTGTGGCAAGTATTGTCATTGGGCCACTGCATCTGGGACAAGATATGTTATCAAAGGTCTACTTTGATTTGGAAGTAAGAAGGTTGTGTGCTAGGACTGAGTTACCGTACAGGACATAGTGCTATTGAGATGCCAAAACTTAAAAGGCTATTCACAATGGTGGACAGAAGTTGATATAAAGTATAAATTTCAGGAAACCATCATTTAATATGTGAATGTGAACTGGATTGATATTTTTGCTGTTATTCTGTTTATAAAATTGTTTTGCTGTTATAGTTGTATAAGATTTACAAGCATAGGGATTTTGCAGCACTTGTCTTCATCTTTTAGCTCATCCATTAAATGGAGAGAGCAAGACTTGCTCAGCACAGAGCTCAGGGCTGATGTGATTATCAGATAGCAAAGATACGCAAAGTTCTTTTAAAACCGCGTGTTGCAATGCACATATAAGGTGGCTTTCACGATTAATGTGTTTTAAACCTATAGGCAATCTGTATCCTCACATGATTATCAATTGATACTGTGTTATACTGTCAATATGATTTGCTATTTATTTATATGAATCAGAAGTCAACCAGTGTGTAAAAGTGAAAAGGAGAAGAAACTTTTAAAAATGGAATAGCATGCAAATATTCTTTGAAATATTTAAACTCTAAACTACACAAATAGAAAACACATAAAGTTGTTCAGATTCTTAAAAGCACATTAAATATGTGATATAGTCAAACAAAAACATTCTTGATAATAAAGCTTTCTCGTTTTTATGTCAGTTATGATTTTTTAAGTTTATGTGGTTTAAGAGTAAACTAAAACTAACTCTTTTATTATTCATTTGATTTCAGTGTTGTTTTGTTTGATTTAGTACAAACTGCAAAAATATTTTTATAAATTTCTTTAGAACAGCACTGTGCTATGTAAGCAAATCCAATGTGTTGGGGACACATTAGAATTAATCAATACTGTTGTAGTTATTTGTCTCAAAAATCTTCTCAGTTAGTGGCTTAAGGAATAGAACAATCAGAGAATTCTGAGCATATTCTCCATCTTTTTATGCAAAATTTTACAGGAGTAGAGGGACAATTAGATCATTTTTCTTTGTTAACTCTCAGGGTTAATAAAAATGAGAAAAAGGCTTCAGTATATTTACAAAATAAACATGTTTAAAGTTATTGATGCACATCTACTTGCAATCCTGTCCCTGCATCTATGAGGCTATCACCACTATTGATGGTAAAATCAAATGGTAATATTGAGTCTTTTCAGAAAAGGGGGAGCTTAGGCCACGTGGCCACTCACTGCTCTGCATGAAAGGCCTGGCTCTGGGTGACTTGGGGACTGGACCTAGAGATGGGATGCAGAAACAGAACAGCTGTGCTCCTCTGTCACCCTTGCTAAAAAATGCCTAGACCTCAATAAAGGCTGAGATTTTTTCACAATTACCAATTGGGTTTTGAGTATTTTTTATCCTCCCCCTTTTTCCCCTTGGGGAAGAAAATTAGCAGACCTATCATAACCAAATAGGTCTTATCATACTCAGTCTTTCCCTATAAAGAGTGATGCTAACACTGACACATGTGAGGGCTGTCCTAGGACACCAGAGACATGTCCACAGCATACACACTGATGGTAATGACTGCCTTTATGAAATCATTTTCTTTCAACAGCAGAGAATCTGTCTTACTCATCATTTTGCATCATTAAACATGGAAACCAATTCATTGCCCTGGAGAGCTCCACTGTTTTTTCAGAGACTGGAAAAGGAAAGGCACCATCTACTTTATTTAAGGTTATGGTGCTTAGATTATGACATTTTATTTGTTTTCTTTATAATGTTTAAACTATTCAAACACTACAACACAAAAAATCTGGAAATGCTACTTACACATATTAAAATGTATATGTTAAAATTTTGAGAGCGTTTATCTCAGGCTAGAAGTATGTGGTCACTGCATATTTTATGTATAAAATGGATGAGAAATGTGTTACCCTTAACACAGTTAAAGGTAATACAAATGTATGTGTATGTATACTGGGTAGATGCTGTTGTTTACAAAAATATTTCTCCACTCATTGTATTATTAAAGTTTGACAAAAATAAAATAGAAAATAAAATTAAAAGCTTGGCAAGATAGCAAAGATTGTCATGTATCTCTTAATTAGTTTGTAAACTAATTTATACCGTATTCAGAGTAAATTTTAAAATGTAGTAAAATAGCAATTTAAAACTCTTCAATTACCAATTTCACTTCATTAATGTTTGAATAAATATAACTAATGAAAATATTTTGATATTTTATTGTCCACTCATAACTCTGCAATAACTTCAGTGACTTAGAAATTGATGTTTGTCTACACCATGACAAATACTGGGATTAAAATGTCAAATAATTCAAATAGTGAATTGTTTATACAGAGTTTTGAAAGATAACTAGAACTCACAAGAATTGAATAGGTTAATTAATGTATAGCATTTGGAACACATGGTAAATGCTCAATAAATGTTAACTCTTTATTTTTACTACTAATATTCCTATGAGTTTAGTATAGGTTATTTCATTAACTTCAAAGAAAAGGTCCCACTAACCTAAAGTCAGCTAATGTAGCCTTAAATCTTCAATCGATTTAGTTTGATAATAATTTATTGGGTTAAGGATACAGTTGAAGTAGTGAATATTATGGGTGGGAGGGTAATTTGGAAAGTTACTTCCAAACCTACATTCAAAATGATGAAAGGCTGAGCCATAGAACAGGAGTCACATAAAGAAGAGAAGTGGAAAAGAAGCAATTTTAGGGAAGGAAAGACCAGGGAGGCACTGAGTTGGAGTAAGGGAGCTGGGGAGGAAGACAAATCGTGAGGGCTCAGCTTCCTGCTTCTGCTGTGAAGGCATGCTAGGAGGAGACAAAGTCTTTGGGGAAACACCAGGGGTTCAGATTCGATCCGTTCAAGATCAGTTTTTAACATGAGGAATTGCAAGGACTGTGGGTCCACCAAAATGAGGTGCCCCACAGACAATTGGACACTTACCTAGGAATTTCAGAGGCGATAACATTGCCTAGGATTATTTTCATACAATTTAAACCAGTATATGCATGTTACATGCTCCAAGTTTTTCATTTAATAAATTCTGGGTCATCTTTGCATTTTTCACTTTGTCCACATATTAGTTCAATGTCTCAATGGTAAGAATTTTTTTTTTAATTTATTTATTTATTTATTTTTTATTATACTTTAGGGTTTTAGGGTACATGTGCACAATGTGCAGGTTTGTTACATATGTATCCATGTGCCATGTTGATTTCCTGCACCCATTAACTCGTCATTTAGCATTAGGTGTATCTCCTAATGCTGTCCCTCCCCCCTCCCCCCACCCCACAACAGTCCCCGGAGTGTGATGTTCCCCTTCCTGTGTCCATGAGTTCTCATTGTTCAATTCCCACCTATGAGTGAGAACATGCAGTGTTTGGTTTTTTGTCCTTGCGATAGTTTACTGAGAATGATGTTTTCCAGTTTCATCCATGTCCCTACAAAGGACACGAACTCATCATTTTTTATGGCTGCATAGTATTCCATGGTGTATATGTGCCACATTTTCTTAATCCAGTCTATCGTTGTTGGACATTTGGGTTGGTTCCAACTCCTTGCTATTGTGAATCGTGCTGCGATAAACATACGTGTGCATGTGTCTTTATAGCAGCATGATTTATAGTCCTTTGGGTATATACCCAGTAATGGGATGGCTGGGTCAAATGGTATTTCTAGTTCGAGATCCCTGAGGAATCGCCACACTGACTTCCACAATGGTTGAACTAGTTTACAGTCCCACCAACAGTGTAAAAGTGTTCCTATTTTATCACAGACATGCCATAAAGTGCTTCCTCATTACCGTTGCACTATTTTCATAACTATTGTTTGAATTCTATCATGGAAACATAGAAATTCTATGCCAAGAAATACTCTTGAGAGAGTTCAGGTCCACCTTTTTAAAAAATAAGAAAATCAATTCCAGTTATGGGTAAGGAAGTTATCCAAAGTGGCCGAGATCATTGAAGTCTGATGGCTTAACCCAGGGTTTTCTTCTCACTATCTCACACTTCTAATGTTTCATATAAATGTGTTGTGTCTTCAGTCAAACCGAATCATTTTCACAAGCATGAAATGAGTCTATACTTCACAGCACTTACTAGCACTTCGTAGTTAATATAGGGAGTGTTACAATAAGTTATTATTAAATATTTTTAAAAAACAATAAATATATAAATATTTTATCTAAATAAAATGTGTAGCATTTAGATACAAAATATTGTCTAGAAAAAAGAGAGAAGTGGGCAAATAGAATTAATATTTGCTGACATAAATACATTGACAACATCCTAAACAAAAGGATAGATTCCCAGGAAACACTGTATCAGTCTTACAGGTTATTTATGTAAACTGTTTACAAATCTATTAACTCTAAAGGGAAAATGAGCTTTCTGAAAAAATTACAACTGTGGAAATCTTTTTGTTCTTTTGCTATCATAGACGCCCTGCTATAAATATCAGTCAGTAAAATGTAAATTTTATATAATGCCTAGATGGTTGTGTACTTTTCATTACTGTGCATTACTTTCTATGGCCGTAATTCCCAATGTAAATGAGAAACTCAAAAGTCATGATCACTTACTTGTGTCATTTACTCCACAAATGGAATTACAACATTCTACAGTAACTAAGTGGGGGCATCAAGATGGAAAATCCTCCTGTAATGTATGAACTTTTCCTTTTAGTTATAATGACCTGGTGAATGAAAGGGTCTCAGTCACAAAACATTCAGAAAATGTTACTTTAGTTTGCCATATTTCCCCTTATTCTGCTAATTTGGGTTTTATAAACACATACACACTCCTTGTCTTGGATCTTAAATTTACTCAAAACTTTTAAATTTGTATTCTTTCATCTTTCTTTTACTTTATTAAAAAATATTTCTAACATTATGAAATTTATTTGGTATAAATTACTTTTCCCTCATATTGACATATAAATGCCCCAGAGACAAAAATTTTTTTCTTTGTTGAATAACATTTATTTTATTGTATTATTATCTCCTTATAGCCTGTTTCAACACCATAGAACAGAATATCATTGAATGCTATCACTATTCTAAAATCTGGTAAATAAAGTGATTAATACATTTTACTGAATGTTTTACTTTTGTTTTGTTTTTGAGATGAAGTCTCACTCTGTCTTCCAGGCTGGAGTGCAGTGGTGTGATCTTGACACTGCAACATCCACCTCCCAGGTTCAAGTGATTCTCTTGCCTCAGCCTCCCAAGTAGCTGGGACTACAGGTAAGCGCCACCATGTCTAGTTAATTTTTTGTATTTTTAGTAGAGACAGAGTTTCACTATGTTGGCCAGGCTGGTCTCAAACTCCTGACGTTGTGATCTGCCTGCCTCAGCTTCCCAAAGTGCTGGGATTACAGGCGTGAGCCACTGCAGCCAGCCTGAATGTTTTGCTTTTAATACGAATGTATAATTACAATTAGTTAAATTTCTGTTAAAGAAGATGAAATTCTTGTGTTGGAGATTCTGAAATGTTTTTTCACTGTGATTACAGTGCTTCTGTGTATGTGGAAGAGCAAGATAGAGGGGCAATACAGACAGAGACGATGTTTGTATGTGTGTTTGTTTAATGGTAAAGATTTTTAGGATTTCTAAAACATGGTGATATTAATATAAATTCTGTAATAATTTTTTCCCAAACTATCTCAAGGGCATTTTTCCACAGGTCTCATACATAGTTGAATAGCAAAACATGAACTCCATAAATTTATAAGAAGCACAACTACCACAGATTTTAAATCAGGAAAACCATGAACTCATAGAGAATAGCAGAGTGAGACTAAGACTTTGTAACATTAAGAAATTTTAGGTCAGGCGAAGTGGCTCACGCTTGTAATCCCAGCACTTTGGGAGGCTAAGGTGGGCGGATCACCTGAGGTCAGGAGTTCAAGACAGGCCTGGCCAACATGGTGAAAACCCATCTCTACTAAAAATACAAAAAATTAGCCTGGCATGTGGTAGGCACCTGTAACCCCAGCAACGCGGGAGGCTGGGGAAGAATTGCTTGAACCCGGGAGGCGGAAGTTGCAGTGAGCCGGGATTGTGCCACTGCACTCCAGCCTGGGCAACAGAGTGAGACTCCATCTCAAAAAAAATAAAAAGCAATTTTATATGATAAACAACCTCTGACATTATTAGGACAAATATTTGCTGGTTACTAAACTACATTGTTACAATTTTAAGAATATTATTCTACAAAAGACATTTTTACAGTATGGATACATTTTATTTAAAATACCTAGACCAGGGGTTCCCAACCCCAGCACCTTCAGAATAAATCCATACTCCTCACTGAGGTTTGAAGATCCTATGGCAGAGGTCTCCAATCCCCAATACTGGTCACAGCCTGTTAGTAACACAGCAGGAGGCGAGCAACAGGCAAGTGAGCATTACTGCCTGAGGTCTACCTCCTGTCAGATCAGCAGGGGCACTAGATTCTAATAGGAGCACAAACCCTATTGTGAACTGCACATGTGAGGGATCTAGGTTGTGCACTCCTTATGAGAATCTAATGCCTGATGATCTGTCACTGTCTCCCATTACCCCCAGATGGGACCATCGAGTTGCAGAAAAACAAGCTCAGGGCTCCCACTGTTTCTACATTATGGTGAGTTGTATAATTATTTCATTATATGTTACAATGTAATAATAATAGATACAAAGTGCATAATAAATGTAATGCACTTGAATCATCCCAAGGCCATCTCCCCAGCCCGGTCTGTGCAAAAATTGTCTTCGACAAAACCAGTTCCTGGTGCCAAAAAGGTTGGGGACCACTGACCTAGGCAAAATGAATGCTCAGAAGTTTGATATTTCAGAATATGTAAGTGGAAGAATGTGGAAGTATTCATATGATAGGAAAATGGCAAATCTTTATAAATATGAGTTGATAAGCTAAATCGATTTTTAATCAGGCCTGTGTTATGAAATATTATTGTACATAATAAAACAGTTACCCAATCTCTTTTATAAACCCATAAGGCCTGGAAAAACTAAAAGGTAAAAAAGAATCTGCAAAACCATATTTATGAAATTTGTTCATTTTTAAGGAAACTGAAAGCTGAGCAAAGCCCAAAATAACACTCCAGATGCTTGTAGCTAAACTCATTTATTTCAACCGTGGATTGTCAATACAGCAAAAACTCCTGAACCCATTTGCAAAAAAAAGCAACACTAATGTCAGCTCCCACATGCAGACATGCTGTGCTTTCCTTCAATGCCTCCCCATGTAGAGAACACACCAGGCAATCTTAACAGCCTGTCTCCACTTGTAAATAACCTCAGCTCAGTTTCAGTACAGTCTACTCAAGTCTGCCTACAAATGGACTCTCCCATGTCCCTTGTGAACTAAATAATCAAAAAACGAAAAAAATATTTTTATAAGACTACAGTAAACAGTATTTTAAACAGTCATTATATATAATCAACCTGCAGAGGGTTCCAGCTATATAACCAGATTGATGATAGAATGTAAAATGCTATGTCAATTAAGTTGGCCAATTATAAATGCCTGCAAACACTGAGATATTTGTTCTAGTGGTTGTAAAGTTTACTTGGGAGTTTGATGGATTGATTTCTAATTTTAAACTGGGATTAAACATACTAGGCTAGAGTACGTAATACATGTTGAATTCCATGTTATGCTTCCACCTCCGGCTCCACTTTTTGGCTATAAATACATCTTGCATTCTGTAATTTTTGGTTTTTAAGAAAACAGGATATACATTTGCAAATCTTTGCTATTTACGTTCTTTAAATTGTTACTTTTCACTTTATATCCTTTAAGATTGTTGATATTTAATTTTTTTTATTTTAAAAAGAATAAAACAGCTTTGACTATAAACACACTTGACCAGAAAGAAAGTATAAGAGAGCATGATTAGTGAGGTCTTTCAAATAGGATTGGGGTAGAAGCTGTTCAAAGACAGTTATTTGGATGTTGTAAATGGAGCTACAGACACCTACCAGTGACTGTAAGAAACATGTTGGTCACAACAAGGCCAAATGAATTCCGAGCCACACATTCGTATCTTCCCTGGTCAGGGAACCCTGCGTCATAGATAGTCAGCGTGCCTTCACCATCCACGTGGAACTTACCACTCTCAGTAATCTGCACACCTTCCTAGGGAGCAAAAAAAGAGTTGTCACTGGATGGGTGTGGTTCCTTAAAAAATCATTTATTTACTTTTTTAAATGTGGGTTCATTTATTCAACAGACATCTATTGCATGCCTCCTGTGTGTCAAGTACTGGAGGAGATACATGGATCTAGTGGAGAGAAGGAAGAGAGGAAAAGAGGTTTCTAGGAAGTGTGGTTTTTCTCTCTCTCTGATTATTAAATATGATAACCAAAAGTTCAATCATGTAGTTATTTAACAGAATAATTATTTTAAAATTATCACTCCAGTGAATGGATAGACACAATTGATTCATATATTGCTTACTGCTAAAGATAATTCTGACAACTACATTTGGTCGGGCACAGTGGCTCACGCCTATAATCCCAGCACTTTGGAAGGCTGAGGCAGGAGGATCACTTGAGCTCAGGAGTTCAAGACCAGCTTGGGTGACATAGCAAGACCCCATCCGTACAAAAAAAATAGAACAAAAGTCAGCCAGGCATGGTAGTGTGTGCCTGTAGTTCTAGCTACTCAGGAGGCTGAAGCAAAAGGGTTGCTTGAGTCTAGAAGTATGAATCTGTAATGAACTATGATCATGTCACTGTACTGTAGCCTGAGCAACATAGCAAGATCCCATATCTAAAATAAAAAAATTAAAAACTAACGAGGAGAAGTATGCTCACAAATCCATCATCTAAAAACATCAAAATATTTTTATTAACATATTTCTAATTTCCCTTCTATTTCTTCCTTGTATGTACTCATATGTTTTGTATAGTTACACTGATATGTGTATTTTATATATATATATACACAATTAAAAATATAAGAAGATAAAAACATTTTATAGGAGCTATTATTAAAGTGCATTTACTTTTAATTAATATAGATTCACATACATTTTCATTATTATGGAGTTAATTTTAAAAAGTAAAAGAAATTGGCCTTGTGAAATTGCAGTTAAAATGATGTGCCTCTGCCCTGCCTCTCCCCAAAAGACTCACAGGAAACAGAGGATGGGAGATATTTTTTCAAAAGAACTCACACTCCAGCTATAGCCAATAGGCCAGAGTGTAACCATGAACGTTTAGAGTGAAAATAACATTTCACGGGTCTTCAGATTCTCACAGCTGACTTTACCCCATGCTCGAAAACAAGTCCAGGTGATTGGTAGCTGGTAACTCAGAGTAGGGAGTGAGAAGTTGCAGGGCACTACCAGGTGAGAGGGCGGATGAGAGAGACCAGACACAAGGCATGGATGAGGCAACCAGGTGCACAGGTCACAGGGCCTAGTGGGTCCTTCCTTCAGAACCACACCTTCCCTGCCTCAGGTTGGGCCACTACTAAATTTTCTTTCAAAGTTGCTCCCTTCTCCTCACCTATTGCCAGAACTCCAGACTAAATTTATTGCTCTGAAATATTTGCTTGGAGTCTCAGCAATCAGATGGCTTTCCAGCACATTCCTTATCTGCTTATGGTAGGGCGTTTCTATTGCTGGTAGCAAAGTATGCTAACTCATACCTTTTCCAAACTTGTGAGCTGAAGAGGACTGTTATGAAGAGTAAATGTGATAGTGTGTGTGAAATGTTTGGCATAGAGTCAGCACTCAGTTTGTGATTAAAAGCTACCTTTTACAAAGTAGACGCTGAGATATTCTGCTGATGTGATTATACAATGATGCATGTCGTAGAGTGTCTAATAAGGCTTTAGAGACTGCCCAAAATGTATATTTTTGACACTTTCTATTTTTAGCGTAAAAATATTTTGATATAATATCAAATTAAAAGGGGGTTATAAAAATATTCAGACTAGTGAGAGGACATGAACCAAAAGACTCAAGATTGAGACCCCTAAACTTACCCTTCATAGAGACTGGCATGTGAGACTTGCTACAGCACAAAAGAAGTCCTTGTTAATATATGGTAGCAATAAAAATAAGCCAAGTGGTTTTGGAAAACAGCTTTGTAACCTTTCACAGATTTTATATTTTGTCAAAATGTTTCAAAAACTGACATTCAAGTGTGCAAATTTGTAGATTTTTAAGAACACTGAAATCCGAGACCGATCATTTTGTTTTGATGAAAAACTTAAAACAGAAGAAGTAGTTATGTTGGAAGAATATGGCTTCCAAAAGACGTAAGATGTATAAATAAGGAGCTATTGTTTCTTTAAAGCCATTCAGGTTTTGCAACTTCAGAACTACTTTTTCTTGTTTCTTTAACACCAAGCTTTCCATTCCTTTCCTGTTTCAGCCAATGACCTACTTTTAATCCACTTCTGAGTTATTAACTTAAAATGGTTTCTTATTAGCCACTAAACTCTTAATTTATATGTGTCAAAACCAATTTTCCTTAGAGGAATTCAGTTATGCTTATGAAGTTTTCATCACCAGGCAAATTAGAAAGGATAAACCTTATCAAAACACTGAACCAAAATCAGATAGAGTCACTTAAAAGAAAAAGAAGAAGAAGAAACAGGAAATAAACCTGCTGCAATGTAAAAAGTATTATTTGCTAGCAAAAGTCACAACAGTAAAAAATCAATATGAAAATCATTACCTCCATTTTGGTGGGTCGATACATCTGTCAGTGTTTTTAATATTACTGTACTTTTAGTTGAGATCTTACCTTATTCCAAGTAATTATGGGCTGTGGTTCTCCTTGAGCATGACATGAAATGTTTATATTCTTTCCAACCTCGACACTTGTATCCTGAGGAAGTTGAGTAAACACTGCAAGAGCTGTGGGAACAAACCAAAATAACATCATGTCAAATAATATCATTTTTGTCAACATATGCCAACTCATCCCTGAGTCAAAGGGATGAACCTGAATGCCATATTGGTTAAGCACACTAGTTTTTCAAAAATCAATTACTTGGATGTCTAGGGGAATAACAAGCATCACACCCAGGCTGGCGGCAAGTACAGCAGAGGCCAGAGCAGGAATTAGGCAAAAGGAATGCACTGAAACTTTAACTACATTTGCATTTTTAACATGCATCTCTTCAGCTGAGCTGTGGGTACAGGATTTTCATTATTCTTTCTCAGTACTTTTTGTTAAGTGTGAAATAAAACTATATGGTAAGATCAAAATTTATTTGTGGCTAAGATAAAAAGATCCAGCTCTTCAGTGAGCATCTCATTTCCTCAAAAAACACAAACTACCATAACACACCTAATATGAAATAGATAATTGAGATAGCTCTATAACTATTAAAAAATGAATTCCTAATCCTTGAAACTCCCCAAATAAGAAATCCCCAGGAAGGAATTAAAATTATTTTACTGGAGAATTTGACCCAGTGTTTAAAAAATTTAACAGCAATTTTATAGACTCTCCTCCATAAAATAACAGAGGAGGGAATACTTCGCAACTCCTTTTGGGAGGCTCACCCCAATATCAAAACCAGACTACAACTATAAACAAAGAAAAAAAAAAGACCACAGGCAAATACTTCTCATGAACATATACACAAAAATCATTAACAAAATATCAGCAAATAGAATTTATCAATATGAAAAGGTTTATACACCATGAGCAAGTAAGGTTTATTCCCAGGATGCAATACTGGTTCAATATTTGAAAATAAATCGATATAATCCATCATATTAATGGCTAAGGAAGAAAAGTCACATAATAGTATCAATACATAAAAAGTGTTTGCCTATATTCAACCCTCATTATGAGTTACAGACCTCTCAGAAAGAAAATAAAAGTAGAGGGGAACTTCCACAACTTGGAAAAGAACATGTACAAAAGCCCTAGAGCAAGGAAACACAGTGAATACTTTTCGCATAGAAAATAAGGCAGGGATAGCTGTTCTCTCTAGTCTTATTCAACACAGTGCTGCAAGTTCTGGCCTGTGCACCATGGCAAGAAAAGGACATCGAAAGCAAACAGAATGGAAAAGAAGAGATAAAACTATCCCTATTTGCAGATGAAATTATTGTGTATGTAGAAAATCCTAATATATATCAAAAATACTCCAAAGTGAGTTCAGCAAGGTCTCTGGATACAAGACAAATGTATTAATATACAGATAGTATTTATTTTATATACAATCAATGAACATACGGACACAGATCTTTTTAAAAAATACCATTTACAATTGCTCAAAAGCATGAAATAATCAGGTATAAATTTAACAAAACATCTACAGTACTTATAAACTGAAAACTACAAAATACTGAAGTCCAAAATCAAAGATTTAAAAAAATGAATAAGCATATATGCATGGATTGAAAGTCTAAAGACAGTAAACATGTCATTTCTTTACAAGTTGATATACAGGTTTAATACAATCCTCATTAAAATCCCAGCAAGATTTTTTCATAAATACAGATCAGATTACTCTAAAATTTATGTGGAAATGCAAAGGAACTAGAATAGCTAAATGGTTTTGACAAAAAAGAATAAAGCGAGAGCAACTGATCTACTGGATTTTAAGATGGGTCATATAGCTGCAGTAATCGACTGTGTGGTATTCAGGAAAACGGAAGACACAGACACAAATATCAATGGGACACAGCAGACAGCGCAGTAATCGACCCACACAAATATGCTCCATTGATTTTAACGAAAGAGCAGAAGCAGTTCACTGGAAGCCTTTCAACCAACGGTAAAATAGCAAATGGATAACCATAGGCAGAAAAATAAACCTTTACCTAAGTCACATACTTTATAAAAAATTAACTCAAAATGGACAACAAACTTAAATATAAAATGTAAAACTATTATTTAAAAAAATAGGAGAAAATCTTTGATATTTAAGCCAAAAGTCCTTTGACTTTGCACAAAAAACTTAATCTATTAAAGAAAAAAATGATAGGATTTCACCACAATAAAAAATTCTGTGCTGTGAACACCATGCTGAAAGTATCAAAGGGCAAGTTATAGACAGAGAAAATACTTGCAAACCACATATGCAGAAAGGAATAGTGTCTAAAATATATAAAGAACCCAAAAAATCAACAGTAAAATACCAAACACTTCAAACAGAGAATGGGCAAAAGGCATGACATTGTACTGTAGAGGATATACAGATAGCAAGTCAGCATATGAAAAGGTGCTAAAAATCAGAAGTCATTAGGGGCGTGCAAATTAAAACCACAGTGTGATATTACTACACACCTATGAAAATGGTGAAAATACAAAATAATGACATTACAAATTGCAGGCAAGGATGCAGGGAAACTGAATTACTCCTACATTGTTGGTGGGAATGTAAGATGGTACAGACACTCTGGAAAAGAGTTTGGAAACTTCTTTAAAAATTTAAACATGTGGCCGGGTGCAGTGGCTCATGCCTATAATCCCAGCACTTTATGAGGCCGAGGTTGACGGATCACCTGAGGTCAAGAGTTTGAAACTAGCCTGGCCAGCATGGTGAAACCCTGTCTCTGCTAAAAATACAATAAATTAGCCAGGCATGGAGGTGCGAGCCTTTAATTCCAACTACTTGAGAGGCTGAGGCAGGAGAATCGCTTGAACTAGGGAGGTGGAGGTTGCGGTGAGCCACTGCACTCCAGCCTGGGCGACAGAGTGAGACTCCATCTCAAAACAAAATAAAACAAAAAAAGTCCAAAAGTGCACAAGCTAAGTCCTGTGGTAGTAAAATATGTAGCATTTTAGGAAAGCTACCAAACTGTCTTCCTCGTGTTCTTTTTATCTTTTTTTTTTTTTTTTTTTTTTTTTTTTTTATGAGGCAGGGTCTCACTCTGTCACCCAGGCTGGATCTTCGATTAAGAAAATAAGAGCTCTCATCATATCTTTCTTGTATGTTTCTGTATTTCTGAAAAAATTATAGTAACATCAAACATTTATTGCTGAGAAAGATAAAAAGGTTCAGTTCCTCTGTTAGAATCTTATTTTTCTTATGTATTTAAATCTCATGGTATATTCTAAGTTAACACATGCATTTCAGAATGCTGAGACCATGGCTGATAGATGCCTGACAATGCATAATGGACATTTCATGAGGACCAGGGTCAGCCTATGTGGCAGTGATGCTCCTGATCCAATCAAGAAGTCTCCAGTGTCTCACTCTTCACATCATAGCCTCCTTTGTCTGATGTCCTTTATCGCCAGCTGCTTTCACCTCCTGTCACAACAGTTGCTCATTATCACAAGCTGTGCCATCACTTATAATATTTTGGAAATATCTAACACCACACTCTAAAGCAAAGCTCTTCTCACTATGCCCTTGCATCTCCTCATTTGGACTTTATCTAGACTTGGAAGGCGATCTGCTTCTTTCCTATTGACCAATAATCTTCTAGTCTCATTCGCTTTCCTTTTCAGCCAAGCTCCTGTGAATAAATAGAAGCTTAAAAGATCCAATCCTTCAGGATGAATCCCAAGTGGCTAACTGGGCTTAAATTTAAAATAGAGCCAAACAGCCATTTCCTGACTAGAGGTGACACACATGCTCTGAGTTCCCTGAAAACACACACCTTTTTAACTTCAAGGCCTTCAGAGCTTACCTGAACCAACCAATCAGAACTCAGCAAGTTTGAATCCTTCATTTGCATAAATGGACCTGATTGGGAACATGGGTGGAAACTTTTGCTACAAAACTTGAACTCTCTGTTTTCTGGAATGCACCTTTGTTTTACATTAGGGGCTGTGTCTCTCCAGTTTGCAAACTGTTTGCTGGAATAAAGTCTCTGCTTCAAATTCCTTTGCAAAGAACTTTTGTTCAGGATCCCAAGTTTTGTCACCTTTACCACTTTTCTTCCAAAATGCTAAACTTCTTTACCCCATTGTTCTTTCATTCAACAAACCTCCACCATTTTCTTGCATTTCTTCTCACAAAATATCGGCAGTAAAAATAGAGTGATTCTATGTCCTGGATTGTCAGGAACAAACTGCCCTTGTCAATTCAGATCCTATTTCACATCAACAGCAACAAATTTCAAGCATTTACTTCTCTTTCAAGTCACCTACTTCATCTCTTGGAATACTCTTCTCCTACACAATATTGACTTCTCCACAAAGAAAACAGAAGCCATCAGACTATAAATTCCTTGACTCCTATACTCTTCGTCCACAGAGGTATCATTCAATCCATGCAACCATTCTTACCTCCCCTCCTATCCTCATCTAAACTGAAAAAAATAACTCTTCTCTTAAAGGTCAATTGGATCATTAGATTTGCAAATCTCACCCCACCTTGCCACCTGAGTGATCTTAAATTATTTAATGCTCATGCTCTTCCAACTTTTCAGCCTCTCCTTCCTTTAGAAAATACCTAGGAAAAACAGGCCCTTCCACTTATTTCTGCACGACCCAGCCCCATCTCCACTGCTGTCTCTTTACTGTTTCCCTCTTCACTTGTTTCCAAGAAACCAATAAGTTTCTTGGAAAACAGAAACATTCTCTGCTCATGGCACTTCTATACCCTTTATGCCACAGCCCACTTCATTAAGGCTTCGATTTCCTTGACTGTATGAAACTGCCTTTGTTCAGACCCTTAAAAAAAATTCCAGTCTTTACTGAATGCACTTTTTTGTGGCTTTTGACACGTTTGATTCTCTCCTTCTGGGAATAACTTTTTCTTAGCTGCTAAGACTCTTGTCGCCTCAGGATTTTTGTGTAAGCCAGAGGCTGGGAATTCCTCTATAATATCGCTCATAGCTTTTTCTTCTCTCTACATTCCAAGGGGGTCCAATTCTTGGTCCTCTTCCTTCTCACTCAGTGCGCCACCTTAGTTCTAAATTAGTTCATTAATAACCATGGACTCTACATCTTAGGTCCACGCTCAGAAACCAACCATTTCATGGACATCTACATTAATTCTCAGCAAGCATACTGATTTAACTTTTTCCCAAGCTGTATTGACTGTGTTTTCCCATTTGTTAATTGAATTTTTTTTATTAAATTCAGGAATTCTCTATATATTACAGATATCAAAACACACTTGTCAGTTATATATATTGCAAATATCTTCTATTTCTGACTTATGAATAGAATATCCAAATTGTAATGTAGATAAGATTATCATCTTTTCTGATAGGCTAATAGTTTTCTGTAATTTGTTTTGCAAATCTTTCTATACTACTATCATAATGATTTTACTTCTTATTCAAAAAGAGTTAAATGTTTTAAATATTAAAACTTTTTTATCTGGAATTGATTTTGGTGTGTAGGGTGATGTAAAGATGTAATTTCACCTTCTCCCTGTGGATAATGAGTTGCCCAGAACTATTGTTGAGAAGCCATAGTTTCTGCAGCCATGAGCAATGACATTGCTTACACATATGAGTTTTTTGTCTCTTTGGTAAGTTGTTAATCCTTGAGCCAATCATATAATATGTTATCCCTGAGCAGTATACAGTAATACCATCTTGCTATTTGGATGATCTGGGTTATTTTTAGATTTTTGTTATTCCATATGCCTTCCAGAATCATCCTTTCAGTTTCCATCAAGAACTCTTTAAGGGTTTTTATTGGAATTGCATTGATCTATAAATCAATGTTGGAAGAATTAGCATCTTTACAATAGTAAGTCTGTCTTCTTCAATTTCTTTCAATGACATTTTATTTTTCTTCTACACAATTCTTGCACATCTTTTGTTAGATTTATTTTTAACTTATACTTTCTTGTCATTTTAAGGAGCTTTGCTTTTAAAATAAAATTAGGCATTTTGTTGCTGGCATGTAGAATGAAAAATGGTTTTTACTTGTTAATGTCATATCCAGTGATCTTGCTGAACTCTTAGGTCTGATAGTTTATTTGTAGATGTTTTTGGATTGTATATGAGGAGAATCCTATTATATACAAATAAAATTGTACATATTTCTTCTAAAGTCATAACATTTGTTTTCTACGTCTTGCCTTTCTGTACCTTCCATTACAACATTGAGTACATGCAATCTTCTTCCTAATTTTAAAAGGAATATTTCGGCCAGGCGCAGTGGCTCATGCCTGTAATCCCAGCACTTTGGGAGGCCAAGGCGGGTGGGGATCACTTGAGCCCAGGACTTTGAGAGCAGCCTGGCCAACATGGTAAAAACCTGTCTCTACTAAAATACAAAAATTAGCTGGATGTTGCGGGGCGCTCCTGTAGTCCCAGCTACTGGGGAAGCTGAGCCAGGAGAATCACTTGAATCTCAGAGGCAGAGATTGCGGTGAGCAGAGGTCGCACCACAGCACTCCAGCCTGGGTGACAGAGTAAGACTCTATCTCAAATAATAATAATAATAATAAAAGAAATATTTCTAACATTTCACCTTTAAAAGCGTAATTTTCTATTGTTTTATTTCTACAAAAAAAGGGTTTTTTTGTAGAAAATATTTTATTTCTATGTTGCTAAGATCTTTTCTTAATAATTAGTTAATAAATTTGATTGAATGTTTTCCCTGCATCTATTAAAATGATTAATGTCCTCCATTAATCTAGCAATGTCAGTGGAGTCAGTGGGGCAGTATTTTGTACAAGTTTTTTTGTCCATAATTTCCTTTATTAGTTAATTTGAAATGTATTTCCTCTTATATTATCTGCAAAACTTTGTTTAAGACTGGGTTGACTTTTAGGACATTTACAGAATTCATCTGTAAATTTGCTGCAACTACTCCTTTCTTAGCTTTTATTTAAACAATTAATTTGCTGGTTTTCTAATTCATCATTTTCACTTTCCCGATTTGAAACTTATAATTGTATTTTTATACTTTACTATTTACCCTTAGTATCTGTGGCATTCATACTTACGAGCCTGAAATTAATAGATTAACCAACTTATTAACCAACACCTCATCTCAGATATATAAGATTATAAAACTTTAACTTCAATAACCATTTTTCCAATATATATTCCATTGTAAATCAGTATTTAATTGTATAATTGTATTCAATGTCACACCTTAATGATTACAATTATTATTATTGAATGTAGAAAATATTTTAATATTATCTATATGTTCATCAGGTTCTTTTATTCACTATTGAATTTCTTTTTTTGAATCTCAGCTCTTTTAAGATTTTGTCCTTCTTCAAGAAGATAATCTTTAGCCCTCATTCTTGAACACTTTGATGGGTATACAATACTATATTCTCAGTTTTATTTTCTGAAAATATCTTTACTTAGCTCCTATCCATGAAGGAGTTGATGCTTATATAATATTAGATTTACAGTTATTTTTGTCGAAACACTTTGAAGAATCGATTCCAGCATCTTTTGGCTTCTGTTGCTACTGACATAAAGCCTGTTGTTAGTTTAAACGCTGTAAGTGATTTGCCTTTTTTCTCTGACTGTCACTTCACTCAACTCTCTGCTCAAATGTCATGTCCTTCTAGAGGTATCCCCTGACCTCTCTTTTTAAATGACATGTCCTGGCACATTTTTCTGGCCCTATGCCTTGTTGCTTCTTCATCATGCTTAACACTGTATGGAATACATGATATTTATTTCATTTTCTTTCCCTTTAGATGAGGAGCATCTTTTCCAAGAGAACAGGGATTCTTCTGCTGTATTTACTGCTAAGTCACCAGTGAGTAAAATAGTGATACCACATGGTTTGTTCTCAATATACATTAAACGTATTTTGTACCATGTAACAAATGGTTCCAGAATGTTTGCTAATAATCTTTTTGGAACTACTAGGAAATAAGAAGGTTAAAAATACTAGAATTAAGACACTATGAATTCTAGTATGCTCTACTGCAGATTAATGGCATTGATATTATTCCCCCCAAATTATGATAATCATGAGCATTTATTAGATGAGGAAACTGAGTCACAGAATTCTGACAGAATGTAACACAGATCAGTTTGCCATAGACACAATATATCTTGATTTTAGCATTCTATAGATTGCCTCTTTACAGAGATGAGGTAGTAAAAACAGGGTAGAAAGGAGCTTTTTATAAAGGATATATAATGATTGAACATCTATACCCAAGAAATATCAATTAACAGATCAATGTCACCCAGAAAAAGAGCTCTGTCCTTTCCACATTTCATCAAATACATGGACAAAAACACACAAAAAAGTCTTCATTGGCCAGATGCGATGGCTCAGGCCTGTAGTCCCAGCACTTTGGGAGGCCGAGGCAGGCAGATCACAAGATCAGGAGATCGGAGACCATCCTGGCTAACATGGTGAAACTCCTTCTCTACTAAAAATACAAAAAAATTAGCTAGGCATAGTGGCACATGCCTGTAATCCCAGCTACTCAGGAGACTGAGGCAGGAGAATCACTTGAACCCAGGGAGGTGAGGGTTGCAGTGAGCCACGATCACGCCACTGCACTCCAGCCTGGGTGATAGAGCGAGACTCTGTCTCAAAAAAAAAAAAAAAAAAAAAAAGTCCTCATTAGTGTTTTTTCTTTGCTTGTTTTTTCTTGTTTGGTTTTTTTTTTTAGATGCAACATATTTGGAAGAGAAAATGATTACACTGGACTCTAGTCAAGAATGGAAAGCTAACACTGCAGCCTGGTAGAATGGCTGAAATAAACAAGTTAAAATTTTAAAAAGTAATAAATTTGGGGAATTTTTCTGATTAAATAAAATTTTCTTTACAAATAGAAGATGTAGATAATGAGAACAAATAATTAATGTGGAGGCAAGATGGCGGCAACCAAGAGGAAACAGCATGGAGGCGTGGCAGTTCAGGCGAAGAACTCAAAAAGAAGCGAAAAAGAGGCCGAGCAGCCAGCTAAGCTGGGCGCCACCGCAGAGGAGGTGGAAGAAGAAGATAGAGACTGGATTCCAGGCCCTGTTTGCAAGGGGGAGTGAAAAAACAAGGAATAGATTTTCATCTTTTCTTCCAGAGGAATAAATAAATTTTAGAACAAGACATTTTATGCAGGACTTGAGAATGTTGATGCCTCATTTTAAGTAGATACTAAAATGGATCGTAAGCATAAATAATTTGAGATTAGTGAGTTCTGTGAAATGAAAAACTGTAATAAACGCATCTACTTTGAAGCTAAGAAAATACAGGATCTCTTTATGTAGCTTTCAAATTCACCTCATGGACCATCTGCTAAATGCCTTGTTCAAAATATTCATACCCTAGCTGAATTAAAGATGACTGGAAACCTTTTGAAAGGTTCTTGCCCCTTTTGTCTTGACCCAGCTTTTGATGAATTACTACATTATGCTGTGTTAAAAGAACTCTTAATTCAGATCTTTAGTACACCGTGGTATCATCCCAAAAGCCAACCATTCATGGGCCATGTGTTTACTTTCACTATTTTGGATAACAGGATATGGTTTCAGAAGTTTCATATCATAGAAGAAGGTGTTGCTCTTGTAGAAATAGGACCTTGTTTTGTCTTAAATCTCATAAACATTATTCAGGGAAGTTCTGGAGGACCAACTTTATATGAAAATTCTCACTACCAGGCACCAAAAATGCATTGCCATGTCATAAGATCCATCACACCTGCAAAATACAGAGAGAATCAGTAAGTGAAAGATGTGCAGAAACTGAGAAAGAAAGAGCCAAAGATACTTATTCCACATGATCCCACTGTTCAGACCACAGTGGAATAAAATTGAAAATCAACTCCAAAAGGATCCCTCAAAACCATGCAAATACATGGAAATTAAACAATCTGCTCCTGAATGATCACTGGGTCAACAGTGAAATCAAGATGGAAATTTCAGAATTGTTTGAGCTGAAGAATAATACACAACCTATTAAAACCTCTGGGATAAAGCAAACACAGTGCTAAGAGGGAAGTTCATAGCCTTAAAGGCCTACACCATAAAGTCTGAAAGGGCACAAACAGACAATCTAAGGTCACACCTCAAGGAACTAGAGAAAGAAGAACAAACCAAATCTAAACCCAGCAGAAGAAAAGAAATAACAAAGATCAGAGCAGAACTACATGAAATTGAAGCAAACAAAATACAAAAGATAAATGAAAAAAAAGCTAGTTCTTTGAAAAGATAAATAAAATTCATAGGTCATTAGCAAGATTAACCAAGAAAAGAAGAGAAAAGAACTAAATAAGCTCAATTAGAAATGAAACAGGAGATATTACAACGAATACCACAGAAATACAAAAGATCATTCAAGGCTACTATGCAAACCTTCATGTGCACAAACTAGAAAACCTAGAGGAGATGGATACATTCCTGGAAATATACAACCTTCCTAGATTAAACCAGGAAGAAATAGAAACTCTGAACAGACCAACAGTAAGTAGTGAGATTAAAACAGTAATAAAAAATTTGTCAACAAAAAATTCTAGAATTCATAGCTGAATTCTATCAGACATTCAAAGAAGAATTGGTATCAATCTTATTGACACTATTCCACAAGATAGAGACAGGGGGAGTTTTCCCTAAATCATTCTATGAAGCCAGTATCATCCTAATACCAAAAACCAGGAAAGGACATAACAGAAAAAGAAAACTACAGACCAGTATCCCTGATGAATGTAGATGTAAAAATCCTTAACAAACTACTAGCTAACCAAATTCAACAGCATATCAAAATGATAATCCACCATGATCAAGCAGGTTTTATACCAGGGATGCACAGATGGTTTAACATATGCAAATCAATAAGTGTGATACACCACATAAACAGAATTAAAAACATAAATCACATGATTACATCAATAGATGCAGAAAAAGCATTTGACAAAATCCAGCATCTCTTTATGACTAAACCCCTCACCAAAATTTGCATAGAAGGGAAATATCCTAAGGTAATAAAAGCCGTCTATGATAAACCCACAACCAACATAATACTGAATGGGGAAAAATCGACAGCACTATCCCTCAGAACTACTTCTATTCAACATAGTACTGGAAGTCCTAGACAGAGCAGTTGGACAAGAGAAAGAAATAAGGGCCATCCAAATGAGTAAAGGGGAAGTCAAACTCACTGTTTGCTGATGATATGATTGTATACCTAGAAAACCCTAAAGGCTCCTCCAAAAAGTTCCTAGAACTGATAAATGTATTCAGCAAAGTTTCAGAATACAAAATTAATGTACACAAATCAGTAGCACTGGTATATACAGGAGCAACCAAATCGAAAATCAAATCAGGAACTCAACTCCTTTTACAATAGCTGCAAAAAGTAAAATAAAATAAACTACTTAGAAGTATACCTAATCAAGGAGGTGAAAGAGCTCTACAATGAAAACTTCAAAACACTACTGAAAGAAATCATAGATGACACAAATGAATTGAAACACATCCTGTGCTCATGAATGGGGAGAATCAATATTGTGAAAATGACCATACTGACAAAAGCAATCTAAAAATTCAATGCAATTCCCGTCAAAATACCACCATCATTCTTCACAGAACTAAAAAAAGCAATTCTAAAATTCATATGGAAGCAAAAAAAGCCCACATAACCAAAGCAAGACTAAGCAAAAAGAGCAAATCTAGAGGCATCTCATTACCTGACTTCAAACTATACTATAAGGTCATAATCACCAATAAAGCATGGAACTGTTATAAAAATAGGCACATATTTGGGAGGCCGAAGCAGGTGGATCATGAGGTCAGGAGATCGAGACCATCCTGGCTAACATGGTGAAACCCCATCTCCATTAAAAATACAAAAAATTAGCCAGGCATGGTGGCGGACGCCTATAGTCCCAGCTACTCGGGAGGCTGAGGCAGGAGAATGGTGTGAACCTGGGAGATGGAGCTTGCAGTGAGCCGAGATTGCACCACTGCACTCCAGCCTGGGTGACAGAGCGAGACTCAGTAAAAAAAAAAAAAAATGGCTCATAAACCAGTGGAACAGAATAGAGAACCCAGAAATTAAGCCAAATACTTATGGCCCACTGATCTTCAACAAGGCAAACAAAAACATAAAGTGGGGAAAGGATACCCTATTCAACAAATGGTGCTGGGATAATTGGCAAGCCACATGGAGAAGAACGAAACTGGATCCTCATCTTTCACCTTATACAAAAATCAACACAAGATTGATTAAGGACTTAAATCTAAGACCTGAAAGCATAAAAACTGTAGAAGATGACATCGGAAAAAACCCTTCTAGACACTGGCTTGGGCAAAGACTTAATGACCAAGAATCCAAAAGCAAATGCAACAAAAACGAAGATAAATAAATGGGACTTAATTAAAATAACAAGCTTCTGCACAGTAAAAGAAATAATCAGCAGAGTAAACAGACAACCCACAGGATAGAGGAAAATCTTTGCAGTCTATGCATCCGGTGAGGACTAATACCCAGAATCTACAAGGAACTCAAACAAATCATCAAGAAAAAAACAAATAAGGCATCAAAAAGTGGGCTAAGGACATGAATAGACAATTCTCAAAACAAGATATACAAAGGGCCAACAAACATACGAAAAAATGCTCAATATCACAAATGATCAGGGAGATGCAAATCAAAGCAAAAATGTGATACCACCTTACTCCTGCAAGAATGGCCATAATCAAAAAAATAAAAAAATAATAGAGTTGGCATGGATGTAGTGGAAAGGGAACACTTTTACACTGCTGGTGGGAATGTAAACTAATATAACCACTATGGAAAAGAGTGTGGAGATTCCTTAAAGAATTAACAGTACAGGCTGGGTGCGGTGGCTCACACCTGTAATCCCAACACTTTGAGAGGCCAAGGTAGGTGGATCACTTGAGGACAAGAGTTCGAGACCAGCCTGGCCAACATGGTGAAAAACTTTCTCTACTAAAAATATAAATATTAGCCAGGCATGTTAACATGCACCTGTAATCCCAGCTACTTGGGAGGCTGAGGCAGGAGAATTGCTTGAACCCTGGAGGCAGAGGTTGCAGTCAGCCAAGATCGCACCACTGCACTCCAGCCTAGGTGACAAAGTCAGACTCCATCTCAAAAAAAAAAGAATTAGAACTAGAACTACCACTTGATCCAACAATTCCCCTACTGAGTATTTACCCAGAGGAAAAGAAGTCATTACACCAAAAAGATACTTGCACATGCAGGTTTATAACAGCACAATTTGCAATTGCAAAAATATGAAACCAGCAAAAATGCCCATCAATCAACAAGTGGATGAAGAAATTGTGAGACAAATATACATATATATATATATGTATACACACACACACACACACACACACACCATGTAATACTACTCAGCCATGAAAGGGAATGAAATAATGGCATTTGCAGCAACCTGGATGGAATTGAAGACTATTATTCTAAGCGAAGTAACTCAGGAATGGAAAATCAAATATTTTATGTTCTCACTCATAAGTGGGAGCTAAGCTATGAGGATGAAAAGAGATAATAATGATACAATGGACTTTGGGGACTCGGGGGAAAGGATGGGAGGGTGGTGAGGGATCAAAGACTACACACTGGGTACAGTGTATACTGCTTGGGTGATGGGTGCACCAAAATCTCAGAAATCACCACTAAAGAACTTATTCATGTAACCAAACACCACCTATTCCCCCAAAACCTACTGAAATTTAAAAAAATCCATTGAAAAATAATAATAATAATAATTCATGTGGCAGTGACCTCTGGGGATATTACCAGTGAAACATCATGAATGAGTCCACACCATCCATGAAAGCTCTCCCACATTGCAGCTATCCCACAACACTCTGCATAGCTCACAACGCATGTTGCCCTTATTGACTGACCGTGAACATTTATTCAATATTTACCTTCTGCTTACAAAATATATTTTAAAATTAAAATAATAGCTAAAGTACCTATCTAGGAAGGAAATTACACATTTGAGTCTGAATTGGGACCCCAGGAAGGGCCTGAAAACACAGCAGGGTATTAAGGGGGCTTTTCCAGCTGTCTTAGTGTTGCTGCTAAGGCCTATGGCACAGGGAGAAGAGTAAGATGTGTCCCAGCTATGAGATTCAGAGGGCCAGCAGGATCGCACTGCCTCTCCCTTGTGGGGCTTACTGAGCAGATCCAGAGCCTGTCCAGGTGACTGTGGGAGAGAGGGGCCCATGTCTTTGGGCAGTGCAGTGATGAGGGGAAGAGACCTCATATGGTTTGGTTCTGTGTCCCCACCCACATCTCACTTTGAATTGTAATAATTCCCATGTGTCAAGGGCTGGACTGGGTGGAGATAATTGAATCATGGGGGTGGTTTCCGCCATACTGTTCTCATAATATTGAGTTCTCTCGAGATCTGATGGTTTTATAAGGGGCTTCCCCCTCTGCTCGGCACTCATTCTCTCTCCTGCCACCATATGAAGAGATGCCTTCTGCCATGATTGTAAGTTTCCTGAGGCCTCCCCAGCCATGCAAAACTCTGAGCCAATTAAACCTCTTTTCTTTACAAATTACCCAGTCTCAGGTATTTCTTCATGGTAGCAGGAGAACAGACTAATACAATGCCCTTCATTCTCTTGGATATGGAGAAGAGAGTTGCCTCCCATCAAATTGAAAGTGTCACACAGAAGCGGAGACTAGCATTTACTTCCCTAGTTAGATGTCTGCTTGGTCAGTGGACTTGATGACATGGTAGAGGTGAACAGCAGCAGAGAACTAGAAAGCAAAGGCAAAGCTGAGAGACAGAGTAGCATGGCAACGTGACATGCTATAACAAGTCAGTGCCAATTATTTTAGTGCAAAAAAAAATTGAAATCCATCTACAGTTTTTTCCTAATATACATTCTCCATGAACTTTCTGAAGTCCCTCAGTACTGGTACACAGATAGATCACTGTGATGATTACAGATTGATCACTGTGATGGTTAGTGGTATCTACAGAAAATGGTGACTTAAGCTATCTTTCAGGTAATAAATGCCCTGTAGGACTCTCCACTGAATGAGGAAACCCTATTAGCTGGGGTTGGTTCTAAGAGGAGGTAAGATTGACTGAAAGACCAAATGCTGCAGCTGGATGTCCCACATCAGGGAATAGAGTACTGGGAGGACTTCAATATGGCCTCTGAATAATACACACATGAAGCCTGGGGGCTGGTCACGCAGAGCACCCTGATGACCAAGTAAGGCCACACAGCAACAGAAGGAGAGGTCGCCACACTGCTGGCTTCCGGTCAGCAGGCTTTTCTTCTCCTTTTTTCTGTACCCTCACTGGGAAGGACACCTCCAGAACAAAACCCATGTGACACGGACCCAGGGTCACTCTTCCATATGTCTACTGAGTTATTCCCAACTCTTTTATTATTGAGTTGCTTTCTTTACTGACAGAAAATGCTACCTTTTTCCCACATTAATTCCCAGATAAAATGGAACAAATTTGTGGGTTACATATTATTTTCTAATATACTATCTGGGTACGTTTTAATTATTATAGGTTTATCATGTGTTTTAGTATCTAGTATGATTAGCCCTCCTTGATTCCGGTTCTTTTTCAGAATTTTCTTGGTTATTCTTTCTTGCATATCTTACCTAATTTTGATGATTTATCACTCAACTCTATGTTAAATGACAGTGATGACAGTAGAAATCTGTGGTCTGTTCCTTTCTTTATGAAAATGTTATCTCATTTATTGATTAAGCAAGATTCTAGCTAATGAGTTCAGTAGACCTATTTTATCATGCTAAAGAAATATCTATTCAGACCTATGTTATGAAGAGTTTTTGATGAGAATGAATGTTGAATGTTTAACAAATGCCTTTTTAGTAGCTATGCAAATACTCATGATTCTTCTTCCTAAATCTATTAATATAAAATATGTTAATTAATAAAATATATTCTTTTCTACTACTGTTTTGTTCTTAAATTTCTGGAATAAATACCCCTAATGTTTTTAATGTGCTACTGGATTCTTTGATACCTAATGATTACATTTATTTATTTTCATTTTGGATTTCTGTGTGGATATGTAAGAGCTTTGCTTCTTTTATTTTTAATTAATTCTTAGAGTTTTATTATCAAGATTATGCTTGTTTTTAAAAAATACCTTATGGCATTAATTATTTTGTGATCCTCTAAGAAATTTAAGTAACATTGGAAATGTTATTTAAAGGAATGATAGTTACTCCTGGAAAAGCACCTGACCACATGATTTAGTAAAGATAGCTCTTCCACAGCTTTAACACGTGGAATAATTAACAACCTCTACAGCCATGCCAGAGAGTCATAATTTGAGTATCTGTTCTGCTCTGATCTCTGGCAACTTGTTTTCTCCTTGTAACATTCTGTTTAGCTTTCTCTCTCTTTTGACATAAATTTTCATTAGTTACATTTTTCTGTAAAATTACTAATTTTATTCATTGCTTACAAATATTTGCATATAATTATCCAAAATCCTAGTGGAAAAAATAAAATGCATAAGTCAGGGTTAGAAGCATCTCTGGAGTGAAAAGACACTGTCAAAAACACATGAGGGATATGAAGACAGATATGAAAAAAGCCAGCATAATGCTCTGAAAACAAAGGGCTAAAAGGGATTGGAGAGAAAGAGAGAGAGCTAGAAATTGGGCAAAGAAGATCAACAGATGAGTGGCACCCAATCATTTTGGCCTCAGGAAACCTTTACTTTTAAAAATTATTGACAAGCACTAAGAGCTTTTATTTATATGGCTTACATGTAGCTATGCTTACTGCATTGGGAACTAAAACTGAGAATTTAAAAATTTATGTGTTCATTTTAAAATTATGATTATAAACTCATAGCATTTTTAAATAACATATTTTTATGAAAATTAATTATATTTTCTACAAAAAAGTAGTGAGTAGAGTAGCATTGTTTTACAAATCTCAATAGTAGAAGAACTGCTTTCACATTCAATCTCTTACAATTAGTTGTTTTGGTTGAAGTCTATGAATAAAATATTACCTCACAAAGACATGTTTTTAAAAGTATAGGAGTATTTTTAAGGATTTTTCAGATAACTGTAAACATTCTTTTATACTATACCAAAATTTGACAATTGGTAGCTTCTTTTTTTTTATTTAAGTTTTAGGGTACACGTGCACAATGTGCAGGTTAGTTACATATGTATCCATGTACCATGTTGGTGTGATGCACCCAGCAACTCATCATTTAACTTTACTCGTCATTTAACTTCAGGTAGCTTCTTTTGACAATTTCCTTTATCACACAAACTACTGAAACAATATGTATGTAAAGGTCAAGGTTTAATAAAAGTAATATTTCCCCCTGTTTCATCAATAACAGCATCAAGTAAAATTACTTTTCTTTTTTACTTTCTGCTACAAACAAAGGATATAATGATAGATTCCTACCATGTGGCACCCTCTGTCTTGGTTCTGGCTGAGGTTCCAGCAGTTTTACCCACCATGACTTTTGCACCACCAGCGCAAATGTCAACCCAGTGAAGAGGCAAATTACTGATACTATTATGAGAAAGTTTTAACCTAGGAAACCTCCTCAAGGGTCTCGGGATCTCTCTCAACCAGCAACCACAGAACACAATTTGAGAAGTATTGCAACATACACAAAATGTGGAGGTTCCCCAAAAAGAAACAAATAATGAGACAGAAGCGATATTAAATGAATTAATTCAAGAGAACATTTCTTAAATAAAATAGTATTTGATTCTTCATAGTAAAAAAAACACCTAATACCCGAAGGAAATTCAACACTAAGACACCTTAGGCAGAATAAGACTGTCATAGCACATGAAAATTCATGTGCAATATGCCCAAAATATAGTTAAGGAAGCTGATTCCTAGCTGGAAACAGATGAAGGTTCTGCAAAGTATTACTGGGAACAGGTACTGGGGGGGGGGGGGGGAATATTCCTCATAATCTCAGAGATAAAATGATTCAACCTGCTATACTTTTTCTTGAATTCATTCACTCTTCCATTCCATTCACCCCTTGGTGACAATAGTAGCTCCAGTGGTTTCTGACTTTCATTTTTCTCCATTCCAACCTATCCTATCCTCTTTAGGTTAACAAATATTATTTTTCTTTTTTTTTTTTTGAGATGGAGTCTTGCTTTGTTGCCCCGGCTGGAGTGCGGTGGCATGATCTTGGCTCACTGAAACCTCTGCCTCCCAGGTTCAAACGATTCTCCCTCTTCAGTCTCCCACCTCAGCCTCCCGAGTAGCTGGGACTACAGGCACATGCCACCATGCCTGGCTAATTTTTGTATTTTTAGTAGAGACAGGGTTTCACCATGTTGGCCAGGCTGGTCTCGAACTCCTGGTCTCAGGTGATCCACCAGCCTCAGCCTCCCAAAGTGCTGGGATTACAGGTGTGAGCAACCACCACGCTCGCCCCAGGTTAATGAATATTCTGAATAATCGATCTGATCAAGACTTTCAATAGTTCTATAGTCTGAAGTCTAGATCTGATGTGTTCCAACTCAACCAACCATCCCAACTAACTCTTTCCATATGGCTCTCACCTGCCACCATTCACAAAATCTGGTGCTACACTTAGGGCCCTTTGTTCTCTAAAAAACTTGTTTGCTTCCATATTCATGCCAATTGCTAGTGGTATTTTTTCGCACCTATGGATATGTGGTAGATTTATCAAATTCTTCTACATATGTCAACTCCTAGATTAAATGGTGTATTCTAATACTAATTTCAACAGGGGCAACTTACAGTGGTCTTAGAGAGTCGAGGAAGCCTCCTTAGGGAAGTGAAGTGGCCTCTAGATTGAGATCTAAAGCATCAACAGGAGTCAGTCAAGTGAAAGGATTCGGCAATAGGGAAAAATCAAGATGAGGCTCTTTAGTGTCCTTACCTCGTATTTGGTTTTAATAATATGTGTGGACTTACTCTTGGTCCCATTTTAAAAGATATAATGTAAATACCACCTAATTTTTGGAATTTAGTTGAACACCAATTCAAAAGTAGTTTGAAACATTCTGCAGACAAGCTTTTGGTATTTCTTCTTAGACAGAAAGGTTTGCCAGGGCACGTCATAGCCTGACACCTTTCCACAATTGTATTTTCAAATCTTCCCACTCGTTTGAGTTGCTATTTGCACATCTTCCCTACAATCCTTTTCCCCCTCATAGAACCTCAACTTCCTTTAAAAAAAAAAAAACATTTAATATGTCTAAAATATAAGGGAACCTCAACTTCCTTTAAAAAAAATTTAGTATGTCTAAAATATAAGGGGAAAGTAATTGCTAACAGACCATATGTAGACAGTAGCTCAGTGTAGGCCTTCATCTGTGTTCAGGCATCATGAACATGTCAGCATTCCCAATGCTTCTTCTCACACCTATGCTGACGCATGCGGCAGAGCTTTGCTTTTCCTTCTCCTATGCTCTCATCAATATATGTTACCTCTGAATTGAGATCTACTACGTCAGAACAAATTGTAGCAAATTGTGGAGAGACTTAGGAAATTATATCAAAATGTAAAGCAGCGCTGAAAACGCAGTTTAGGTGCTATGCATTTTGTAATTAAGTTCCATCATTTCACCATAGGCCAGAAACTAAGAAAAAATGTCAATAGTAATTAATAACAACCATTTTTCATTTTTATATTGAAATTATCTTTAAAAATTCAAACCTTGATTTTTTTCCCTTTTTATATATCAGTTGACAATAAATTATGGATGAATAGCACAATCTCATTCCACAATATATATTAGGTAGGATAAACCTAAGTACAGTTGTCACATGAAGAGTCTGAAGGGGAGTGTCTTTACTGTATTCCTAATACCACTCAGCATAAAACATACTTCAGTGTCAGAGTGAGATTCAGCACGTCAGGCCGAGAAGCTGCATTCTTTTGTAAGATAGTCTAGGCAGGTAGGACTAATTAATCATACTAATTGTAAAAAAATTTGTAAGAAAACCTGAAATGGCATTTTTAAGGAAAACATAATCATAATTAGTATGAATGAAAATAGAATTCTAAAAACTGAAGTTATATGAAAGACTGATTGGAAGAAGATACCAAATTTGCATTTCTTAGATCATATGACTATATATATAGTCATATACGTCATAAGATCCCTGTCAGGTGTGTTAAAGACACAGGCAGAGGGCACACTTCAGAATGTGAATATGAATCACAGTATACATTACCTTTGGGTTTTACAGTCAGCTGCACAGACACCTTTTTCACCCCCAATGAACTGACTGCTTGACATTCATATTGGCCTTGATCATGCTGTGCTGCATGGTCAATTCTCAAAGTGCCAGAGGAGAGAACCATATGCTGGCCTTCCACAGGGAGCTGCCCTCCTGCAAAAAGAGGTAAAGAAAGTATTCTACGTGGCCCAGAGCACTGAAAGCCAGAGCTGCTGGCTGTCCTGGGTAAAGGGTGAGGCCTGTCTTTCAGGAAATTCTCGGTGCTAGGGTGTACTGTGTGCGTTCTGCCCTAGCATTGCAACCCCAGAAACACAGCACCCCCATGCCGCTTGTCCCCAAAACTCTGCCACTGTATCGTAAGGATTTCTCATCTGTCACCAGAACAGCCCAGCCTCCTAATGAATTTTTAATCTTCATGTTTGTGCCCCTCAGCCTTACTATAATAAGAAAGCAAATTTCAAAACCAATCTGATTCTTAAATTTGATTTTCAGATATCTTCGTGACAGTTGTTTATCATGTGTATGCAATATATGGAATACAATAAAGTGCAGAGGCAGCATATCGAAAATGATGATTTTGTGACATTCATGCTGTTAATCTACACAGTCAACCAGAGGCCATTGTACTTTGCACTGCTGAGCTTATATGAGCCTCTGAATCCTTCTTAACACTTTATGGTCATTAACAATTAAATGAGGTTATCATTTTCAACTAGTTCAGTGAAAACTTGTATCATATTGAATGTCTTGTTATAGATGGAAAAAGGAATAGCTAACCCTATTGAGCATACACACACTGTGCCATCAACTGTTCTAAATGTTGAAGAGTATAAATTATTCAAATCAAACCCCACAACCACCCTATGATGTAGGAAACATCATCACCCCCAACATAGCAACAAAGACTCTGGCAAACAGCAGTTAGCAGGTTTGCTCAAGGTCACATGACAAGCAAATGGAGGAGTGGAGATGTGAACCAAGGCTTTATGGTTCCAAAGTCTACCTCCTATCAACTAATCTCATAAAGAATAGAGCAAAAATGTTAAGACAAGAAATTCATAAATGTAGATTTTGAATTTTACTTCGTACGTGAACTAATATGGAAAGTAGGATTTCCAAGCCCGGAGGAATCTTAGACAAGCTCTCATCCAGCCAATTGTCAATCCTGTTCTGTTACCTGCCTGGGTTCCCTGGAAGTGTCTGGCCCCTTGGTGGGGCCTAGGGGGTTAGATCCTGCCTGCCAGGCCCACGCCCCACCACCCACACTTCAGGAACAGCAGCTCTTTTTTGGAGCTTCACTTCGGATTTCATTTTGTACTAGAAGAAAATTATCCCACCAAAAAGAAATGTTTAAAACTGCTACACTTGCGGCCGGGCGCGGTGGCTCACTCCTGTAATCCCAGAACTTTGGGAGGCCGAGGCGGGCGGATCACGAGATCAGCAGATCGAGACCATCCTCGCTAACACGGTGAAACCCCATCTCTATTAAAAACACAAAAAAAGTAGCCGGGCTTGGTGGTGGGCACCTGTAGTCCCAGCTACAGGCTGAGGCAGGAGAATGGCGTGAACCTGGGAGGCGGGGCTTGCAGTGAGCCGAGATTGCACCACTGCACTCCAGCCTGGGCGACAGAGCAAGACTGTCTCAAAAAACAAAACAAAAAAAAAAAATGTACGCTTTCCAGTAATTTTATTTTAAAAATCAGGAAGCCGAGTCCCAGAGGGGATGATCTCAGGAAGACCACACACTCAAATGCCAAAACTCAAAACACCACGAAAATTATGATAACGTCACATTTAGATCAAAGATTATTTTCTGTGTAATTTTTTCATGTCCATGATATACCTTCGATAATTAAACTATGTTTTTTACTCTCTACAAAAGAAGGCACTTATTTTTCCCCACAATTACCTGCAGATGTTCTAATACCTGTTTTTGTCCAGACAATTACAGGAGGTGGATTGCCATCAGCTTCACAGAGCCACTCTACAGCATGTTCTTCCAGTACCACTTGATCCTTGGGGGTTACTGTAAATTGTGGAGGAGCTAAAAAGAATGAAACGTACATCAAAATTGAAAATTATTTTACAAATTTTCAGTGCCAATAGAAAAAAGAAAGTGTGTTCAAATACATCGTGTGATCAGAATTTGTTTACAATTATATATAAACAAGGTTACAAAGAGCATGGAGATGCTTCTGTATGTTTGCGCCTGTTTGCAAGGAAGCCAGAAATACACACACCTGGTCTGCAAAGCAGAACAGCAGTAGCCAACGAGAAGAAACCATTTCTAAATCTTATGGCAGCTGTTTCCCATGATTGAATCATATTGGTTATCATTTTACTAGATGTGATAAACATATTTAAAGCTACAAATTGTACTTTAAACTATTAACAAAACCGTTTTCTCCAAACTTTCACATGCACAATAAAATTTGAAACGAGTTGATCTTTTGATTTCAGAAAGAAAAATAAGCTCCTTAAGATTAATGTTTCTACAACACTTGAAATTATGCTTTTGAAAAGTCACATTTATGTCAAAATTCAGAGTTCCAAATATTCAGATTTTGTATTATTGATTTTGTATAAATAAGAAATAGCTAATATAGTTGCATATGCCATTCCTGAAAAGGGATTCTGTCCGTGACTCTTTGATTGAATAAAAAAATAAATCAATGTGGCCATTTAAGAAGAGCGCAATGATCCCCAGTAATGCCTAAGTGATCAAAAGAACTTTCGCAGATGACTTTGTAACTGGAAAGGGGTCCCAATCCAGATCCCAAAAAAGGATTCTTGGACTTTGTGCAAGAAAGAATATGAGGTAAATCCATACAGTAAAGTGAAAGCAGGTTTATTAGGAAAGTAAAGGAATAAAGAATGGCTATTCCACAGGCAGAGAGGCAGTATAGGCTGCTGGGCTGAGTATACTTATAGTTATTTCTCGATTATGTGCTAAACATGGGGTGGATTATTTACGAGTTTTCTGGAAAGGGGTGGGCAATTCCCAGAACTTAGAGTTCCTCCCCATTTTAGACCATAAAAGGTAAGTTCCTGACATTGCCATGGCATTTGTAAACTGTCCTGGTGCTGGTAGGAGTGTCTTGTAACATGCTAATGCATTATAATTAGCATATAATGAGCAATGAGAACAACCAGGGGTCACTGTCATCGCCATCTTGGTTTTGGCAGGTTTTTGCCAGCTCCTTTACTGCATCCTGTTTTATCAGCAGGGTCTTTGTGCCCTTTATATTGTGCCAACCTTCTATCTCATCCTGTGACTAAAAATGCCAAACCTGCTAGGAATCCAGCCCAGCAGGTCTCATCCTCATTTTACCCAGCCCTCATTCAAGATGGAGTCACTCTGGTTCAAATGCCTTTGACAACTTGACGAATCATTTCTCTCTGCCTTGTTAGATTTTTGCACAATTCCTACTACCCCATTCTTTTCACCTGCATCTGGAAATACAAGAAACATGATAAAGTAAATAATATTTGGCAAAGTGTATTTGTTGCACGTTTCATACTGTGTGCAAGTACTAAAGAGTTTCTTAAAGTCTTCATCCATTCTAACTAAGTAAGGTGCTGAACTAAATAACTACGGTATAAAATAAATTTCCAAGTCACACAAATTCATGGAAACCCTCAGGAATTCCTGCAAGTTATTTGTAATAGAGTTCTAGAAAAGTCAAGCTGGAAAACAGCCCACAAATCAGCAATCTCAGGCTCCTCACTGCACAGATGAGAAAATTCAGACTGTGGGAGGTAGGATTGAATTTCTCTCGGTCAGAACTAATAAGTAGAAAAGATAGTAGAGAATCTGGGCTGCTCAACCCCCAGCCTGATGTTCTTTCCAGAACATTACACTAACTCCCAAAATTACTAAGAACAACTTAAAAAGAACAAAAATATTTCTACATTAAAAATAGATTCATGACACAGTAAAAGAGCTATATAACAAAAGATGGTAGTAGTTAAAAGAAATAATGTGGTCCTGGTTCTAGTGTTGGGAAATTTGATTTCAACTTTTGAATAATAATAACTTTAATAATTATTAAAATATTAAAATTCAATTTTATTTTAATTATTAAAAATATTAACATTTAATAACTTCAATAATAATTAAAGTTCACAGTTAGCCAAGTCTGTGTGAAAAGAATTGTTAAACCCTAGAAATACCATTTGACCCAGCCATCCCATTACTGGGTATATACCCAAAGGGCTATAAATCATGCTGCTATAAAGACACATGCACACGTATGTTTATTGCGGCACTATTCACAATAGCAAAGACTTGGAACCAACCCAAACGTCCAACAACGATAGACTGGATTAAGAAAATGTGGCACATATACACCATGGAATACTCTGCAGCCATAAAAAATGATGAGTTCATGTCCTTTGTAGGGACATGGATGAAACTGGAAAACATCATTCTCAGTAAACTATCACAAGGACAAAAAACCAAACACCGCATGTTCTCACTCATAGGTGGGAATTGAACAATGAGAACTCATGGACACAGGAAGGGGAACATCACACTCTGGGGACTGTTGTTGGGTGGGGGGAGGGGGGAGGGACAGCATTAGGAGATACACCTAATGCTAAATGACGAGTTAATGGGTGCAGGAAATCAACATGGCACATGGATACATATGTAACAAACCTGCACATTGTGCACATGTACCCTAAAACCTAAAGTATAATAAAAAAAAAATTGTTAAACTTCACTTCACATGTTCTCACTTTTAACAGAACCCAAGATCCACATCTTAGCAAAGTATAGAAAACATTTAAGAAAATAGTCAATTTACATTTGTTTCTAACACTAAAATGAGCAGCTTGCTAGGTCGATGAAGAAATTATGAACATCACCAAAGCAGGCAGAGAAGGTGGAATAATTAGACAGGCATGATGAAGCTGACGTCTTTGGGCTTTCCATTTAAAATGATGGCCTTCTGAGTCCCAACTCCAGTGCTAAAATAGCACATGCCGAGATGAAGTGTTTTGCTATTTTATTAAAATCTAAGATTCTGGCTACTCATTAAGGTGCTGCCTCACACATAAAGCATTTTGATTTACACTGTGGATGACCACAGGCCTTTTGACCTATATGTTCACACTGTGATTCGTGTCTTTCATTGAAGCTTTTTTGTGTCATTTTATTTATTATTTATATTTGTTCCAGTCAGTCTAAGAAAGGAAGTTTATCTGTGGGTAACTGTGATCTCAGTTTAAATAGACATTAAAAGATCAAGAACATGGATAGAAACCTGTTAAAATGACACAAAAGGATACATCTTAAAATGTTTAATATATGATTAGGCAAATAAAATCAGCCTTTTAAATAAATGTATAGAATGATTAATGGACCATTTCAAAATCAATTAAAAATCTGGGCACACAGATCCAAAAGTGACACAAGTACATGGTCGCAAATAACAAAGGACAAGCAGATGGCCATTTCAGTGCAAACTCACTGGCAACAAGAAATCATTAGCATATTGTGGTAGAAGAAATAGGCAGGATGGTAAAGGTTACCAGAGTTCTGTTAAGCAATGATTGACACAGATGGGCAGATGGAAGCATAGGAAGGAAGTACATGGAAAAAGCTGAGAAACAAAAGCCTAGCACAGTGTAGAATACAGGCAACCACTAAAGTGTGAAAGTGATCAGGCATTAGGTTTCTAAAAAACAGACATTGAACACAAAATGATGTAAGCAAAACAAAACCCAAACACAATTTCTTTGAAGGCATTTTTCAATCTCAACATATTAAAAGTTAAAAATAATGTTTGGGTCCTTTCAAAGTAATTTCCCCCAGGAATTACCAAAGACCTCAAGAAAATATTTCATTTCTGCGCCTTCTTATTAGAGCAAGAAAAGTATTTTTGGGATAGCAGTTCTAGGGAAAAACACAATTTTTTTTCCTGAGACATGTAAATAGGAACAAGAAAGTATTGATCTATTGCTACTTAAGGAGTTGATGCTAAAGAGTTCAATTTAGAAAACATTCTCTGAATGCAGAAAGCCTAGGCTGGAGGAAGCCTTGTGCTTTGTGGGGGCCAAGACCACTCTTGGGGCCACTGGGGCTCACTGTTCTGCAGCCCTCCCAACTCAGGCATTGCACTAGGCTGGCCACTTCCATTTTTCTCTGTTCTGTGTTTCACTGGGTTCAGTGTTTTGGTAGATAACATCCTATGCAAATCTTAAAATAATGAAACTTAACCAAAATATGCATGATATCAGGAAGCCCCTGAAATGGATCATGTAAATTACCGTACTCTCGTCAACTGATGAAAAACTATTTTAGAAAAACCTGGACCTTTGATATGACTCCAATAGCACTTATATTCTGCTGTTTACTAAACTCTAACCCTACAGGAGGATGGCATGCAAGCACACATGCACACACACACAAACACACGCACGCACACAAACACATCCACACACACACACACACACACACATGAACGCACACACACCAGAAAGGAAGGGGCCACCTCAGGCTGAGAACTCAAGTACAAAGAAGAATGTGCCTTCTTTATAACATGATAGCATGCCCATGCATATAAATTAATTTCTGGATTCAGAATAGTTTTATTATTGCTGCTGTTACACAGCCTGGCCTCGTAGGAGCCTTCAGCATGTCCTCAAGCTCTGTTGAGTAGACAGTTTGGTAAGTGACTATGAACACAGGGCACAGCCTTTTCACTTTCATATCTGTACTGTCTTTCCTGTATCTGTAAAATATTCTGAAGCACAAATATCTCTTGACAGTTTCCTTCCAGATTAATGACTCCATCTCTTTTGTTGCTAATGGTTGATTCTGACCTTTGGATAAAGATTGAAGTAGGAAAGAAAAAAAAACAACTTTTAACTTGAAACAGATTAGCTTTGAAAATCTTATTGTGTCAAAAAAAATTGGCAAATAAAAATATTTCTCCACTGATGTACATGACATTATTTAAGTTGAAAAATAATTTTCTGAGTGTGGCAGGAAGAACATTTTAATCATGACCTTCTGCTCCCATACCTTGTACAATTATGTTTGCTGCAGCTTGAACAGAGCCGTGGCTATTGTTGGCATGACAGGTAAATCGACCGTGATCCCGTTGTGTGATGTTCTGTAAGTAAAGTCCACTGGACGTTGCCACGTGCCTGGATCCATCCAGCTCCAATCCGTTGTCCCTGGTCCAAGTGATATGGGGGTGTGGGTGGCCTGTGGCCATACATTCCAGAGTTGTGCTGGTGCCAATTAAAACCTCTGTGTCCTGAGGCTGGATTACAAAGTTTGGTTTGGCTGATGGTAAAGGGGGAACAAAACAAAATCCAGCAAGTAGCAGTTAGGAAGATTTATTTATTCTGCATTGTGGTTTTAAGATTATTGTCATTTTCAAAATGCCTTTAAACTAAAATATTACACATATATATATATATATTTAATTCCCAGAGATTTAAATCTAAAATAATGAAATGTGGATGTGCTGTAAGTATATACTTTTTTAAAAAGAATGCCTGCCTTGATATCACAATGTATTATAGATACTGCAAATCACCTACACAATACATATTCCTTATTTTAGGGGCTAAATGTTCAAACATTCTCTCTTAAGAATACTCACATTTTTTTAAACACAGTTTAGGCACATGTCACTGGGAATATATAAAAGCACTAAGTCTAAGTAGTCATTTCTTCCTCCTGTTTGCTACCTGGAATTCGGGCAGGAATGCATTTGGGTTACAGGAGACACTCTGTGACTAAGAGGTGAAAATTATGAGGAATAAAGAAACCTATGTGCAAAGCAGATCAAAAAGCAGAAAGAAGAATATTATTGGCTCACTGTGGGTAATATGGCAGCTCTGTGACAGACTACCCTTGTCCTACTTGTGGCATACAATTAAAATACACATGCACACACACAAACACACACACATAGAAGCTATGCATTTAAGCCATATCTAGCCAAGCTTTCAGTTACTTTCAGCTAAACATATTATAAATTGATTCATCAAGTATCCATGTAAATAGAAAATTTAGACTTTCATATAAGGAGTTCCACTCTTAGAAATTCATAGGAGTTTCTCTTTTCCGGGAATCTCAAGCAAAAATTAAATATTTGTTAAGGTGTTAAAAATGCCTAATGATTGATTCTAAGTTTGGGGAGGGGGGATCATCCATTCCTGAGATGAACATACTCCGGAGAGTGGAAATAAATTCAATTAATCCAATTCAACAATAAATGTTTAATTTAATTCCTAACAATATCTAATGTCTTAAGTCTATTAGTAACATGCTGGATGTTGGAAAGATACAGAGATGAACAAACACACTCCTTCTTGTATGCTCCTACTCTAGCTGCATGAACAGAGGACAGAACACATCATCTGTAAAACCACAACATGCCTTGGAAAGAATTGTCTCAGGGTTAGGTGTAAATGTGATAGGAGAACATTCTGGGAAGAGGTAAGGGAAAGTATAGGGAAAGCTATTATAATAATTGAAATAAATGTTCTGCAGTAAGTCAGTGGTAGTAGAACTGGAAAAGGAGATAATCTGATGCATCTTGGAACTAAATTTTTAGAGAACTGTGGAAGAAGGAGTAGCACTAGAGGGTGAATCGGAGGTTACTGGAGGAGAGTAATGATACCAACAGAGATAGCAAACACAGGATGCTGTGGGTTTGTGTAGGCAAATGTGTTTGAGAGATGTAAAGATTTACATGTGAAGATAAAAAGAAAGTCCTGGCAATGTCCGTTGAAATCTCAGGAAGGATCTCAGCAATAAAGACTATAAATTTTACATGAAGTATGAAAGCTGAAGGTTTGAGAAGAGCTCAGATGGAAGAGGAAAAAACTGTGATTAGGGCACGGGGGACTAGAGAAAGGCAGGGGAGGACAGCGCTATAAGGAACACCACATTTTAGGCAGGCAAAAGAGATTTAAAAAGAGAATTGAGGACATTAGGAAAGGATCAAGAGGAAGTCATGTTCTCAAAGTAGAAATGCTCCTGTGTGCAGGGTCAGACTTGACCTAGAGGCAGAAGGGAAGGAGGCTTTGGAAGGAGACAGTGGTGTTTCAATCAGAAATTACTTGGTGTAATCCCAGCACTTTGGAGGCCTAGGCAGGAGGATCGCTTAAGGACAGGAGTTTCACTCTGCAGTGAGCTATGATCATGCCACTGCACTCCAGCCTGGGTGACAGAGTGAGACCTTGTCTCTACAAACATTTTTTTAAAGAAATTACTTGGGAACTATGTGAGGAATTATCATATGCAATCAATCGCTAACTCAAGTGTCTTTTTTTCCTGGAAAACCTCTTGATTAACTGCAATTTCCTCCATTCACTTTGCCACTGCCCTATCCATGCCGCCACCAGCTCTCTTCTGCCCTGTGGCAATTGCCGCTGCTAACTTCCTCATCCTGACATGCCTATCTTACCATGCCCTCCTGTTTGTTCTCTGAACTGCCACCAGAGACATTTTTCTAAAAGAAAAATCTAATTTTGATCATCTCAGTGTAGCGTCATGAATAGCCTGAGTGATCTGACCCCACTTTACACCTCACCAAATCTCGTGTCATTCCCAGCCTCTCCTCTGTATGCTCCAGGATCTCCATCTCTTGAATGTGCCTTGCTCTGTCTTCCCTATGCTGTCTTTTCTCCTAAAATGATGCTTCAACCCTACTTCTCTGGCTGTCTCCCACTTGTTGCTGCTTTCAACTTAAAGGTCAATGCTCTTGGGAAGACTTGAATGAATGCAATCCTCCGAGGCTGCTGCTCCAAATGCTCCCCTCCACTGGGATGGGCTGGAGCCGGCTCTGGAGAGCCAGTTGTCAAATTTTCAGTATTCTGCAAGCTGACTGCTACACAAAGCCATTCTTAAAGTTTTAACTAAATAAACTTACAATCAAATAAATTTTATCAACATCAAAACTAACAAATACATCCCTATTTTTTACTACATTTTATTATTATCTTCAGTCTCAGGGTTATCATGCCTACTGTGTCTGCATGCTAGAAATGCTATATTATGATGAACTTCTGTGCATCTCTTCCCAACTCCACATTCAGTGATATCATTTTGGTAACTAGGAATTGGCCATGGTGAGATTATTTATACAACAGATACTGACAAATGCTGCAAGTCAGGGCTCCCTGCTCCTCAGAGCCAATTTACAAACACTTACCAGCACACAACTGTCCTTTATGCTTCTCTCCTCTCTCCTTACACATAATAAAACTTATTTCTTGAATTATGGCTATCATCTAATAGATGATAGGCTCAGTAAGGTGAGAGACAATGTATTTCCATCATGTCAACATGCTGTTAATGAAAATTTGTTGTAGTCATTATGTCTGGTTTATATAAGCCACTGAAATTATGACAAAGCAAAGCCCCTGGAAAGTTGAATAAGGAACGTGGTTGATAAACATGCAATCTTCAATAGCTAGCTCAGTGGGCATTCAATAAATATGTGTTGGATTAATTCATGATGAATGAATGATTAAATGAATTTCTGAAAAGAGTAATATTCCTACCTAGGTAACACTGGTTCACTCTGCATAAGGATGCTGGATAGCTGGACGGGGAATCAAAAGGAGAATAGAAAAGTCTTGGAATCGCAATGTGCTGTACCAGAAAGGAACTAAGGCAGGAAATTAAAATAAACTTCAAGAGAAAAAATTCAAGTTTCTCTAAAGCGAAATTTAAGAAATCACAGCCAATGGGAATAGTTTCACTTTGAAGCATTACATACTCTAAAGCAGCAATATTAGATCATTTTCCAGTGCAGATAATTGATAGAACTAGAAAATAATAGTTTTACCTGGAAGACTGGAGTATCTGAGCATGGCACTCTGTGTCTTGGCTTCCCCGGCGGAATTTCTGGCCATGCACTGATAGACACCTTGGTCTGACTCTCTGGTGTTTCGGATCATGAGTGTGCCATCACCAAACATATTAAGTCGAGTGTCATCTTCCAAATCCAATGAGTGGCTGGAAATATATGTTACACATGTATATTATTTAATCCCATTCATGTTTAAAACTCTTAACAAGACTGAGAATATAGTACTATATAGCTATGTTTCATGTCTACCCAATTTGTTAAATTTATTTTATCTGAATAATTTTAATTATTTCACTTTAAATCCTAGTTATCTTCTTCCTATTTCAAGATTACACCCTGAACAAAGGCTCTGAGTCAACATTTGATAGAGGGAAATGAGGTTGAGATGTTCTGCCTTCCTGAGTGGCATGAATTTAGACACTGAAGCAAGCGCTCCCGTATGACAGACACTTCAGCACATTTTTATACATTTGAATGCCCACTTTTCAGAAAAGAAATCACCAGATGGTAATATGTAATCCTTTTACCTCCTTCCATGAGTCATTCAGTATTCTTTCATATTTTGTTAGTGTAAAAGAAATATTCCTATTCAAACCAGCACGGGCTCAAAGCCAAATATAATTATATGACTGAGCAATAAATAACACACCTAACCTACCAAGTTGTTGAATATTAGGCCCCTTTCTCTGATGTGCACCATTTGGATATACTAGAAAAGTCCCATTTATCAATATAGTGCATAATCCATTGTGTGCAAGTAGGTTCAGCTGTGCAACACCATATACATCAATAATCATAAGAAAGGGAGTGCCTGCATGAGTTATTTTTAACAATAAATGCAAAGCTACTGACACAGAAACATATGTTAGAAATTTTTACAGATTTTTTTTCTGGCCAAGATTTTTTTCCTTTAAAAATATTTAATGATTATGTATGAGAAGGTATATAGATTTTCACATATGTATGCTTAGTACTAATGAATGTGTTAGGCATAGATAAAGGAAATCTACTCTCCTCCATCTTCATCACTCAATACATATTTTCTAAACACCGACTAGGTGTCACCCACAAAAACATCATTCCCAGAGAAAGAAAAAGTCCATTAGGAGAATTCCATAGTTCTCCCCTTAACTCATGTATTTGTTTTATAAAGCCAGGTAAACATTTTCCCACTAATTTCAAAATGTACCCACACTAAAGAATAACAACCTATTCCCACATAGGTAAAAACAGTAAAGCTTGTTAAAGAGATGAATAAATCATCATTCTTATCTAACCATTGTTTGTCATGAAAGATAAGAAAGAACCAGACAATGGTCATATTTGACTTTTATGTTTTAGAGTGGAATAACAGAGTGAAGGCAAGAAAGATGGAGACAATCTGATCTTCTTCAGCCATTGGGTGAGAAAAGCCCAATGTGAAGAAGAAGTACCAATTAGCCAAAAAAGAAATTCGACTTGTCATTTTTGAACAGATTAGTTTCAGAAAAAAACAGGCATGCTTTTGAATAGCCAGCAATGCAAGACAAAGGCAAGAAAAGAAGAAACTGGATGCCCCTATCCATATCACCTGCGAAGTTTCTCAGTGTAAGTAGCATGAAACGAACATCAGAAAGAATGTTTTTTCAAGGCTGGGTGCAGTGCCTCACGCCTGTAATCCCAGCACTTTGGGAGGCCGAGGCAGGCAGATTGCCTGAGGTCGGGAGTTCAAGAAATAATATTTTTTCTTAATGTTCCCCATTCAAGGGGCTCATTTAGTATTAAGCAATTTAATAGTTTTAAATGCTATTCTGAAATTATCTAACACTGAACCCAAATAAGACTACTTGCAAAGGAATATGACAAATGATGAAATCACGTTTTTCAGAAGGTGACTTAAGTTCCTGGAATTTTGTTCCAAAACTTTGCAGCCCAAAATTTCAAAGGCTACCAGATGTGTATGTGCTATCTATCATGTGGCTACACAATGCAATAGAATTCATCAAGATTCATTATGTTAAAAATGATATAAAACAGGCAGTAGCACATCACACCTGTAAATTCAAAATGCATTCCTTTTCCTAGTAATTTCCCTCTTTGTCCATAACCTCTTCATTATGCTCATAAAACTTGTTTGCTCATGAATCATGATGTTCCTTCCCAAAAAATCAAAGTCTTCATGTTTCAATATATTCCATTCACATTGTCAGTTTGATGCAAATAGCAGTCATATGTAAAAACACAAAGGTTTGCAGAGGTAGACTATATGTGAATATATTCTATTTTTCCTTGAAAATGTACAAATAAACATATTTGATTTAATGAAGATGTACAAATAATTTCTATTAAGGTGTTTCATCGCAACAATCATTTGTTAAGTGCTTTCTAAGAACTAGGTGCTGTAGCTAGATACCAGAAATATTGACAAATAAGTTATCACCACACAAATTAAAACTATCTTCTATGGTCACACACAGTGACTCACACCTGTGATGCCAGCACTATGGGAGGCTGAAGTGGGAGGATTGCTTGAGGCCAGGAGCTTGAGACAAGCCTGGGCAACACAGTGAGACCCTATCTCTACAAAAAAATCTAAAAATTAGCCAAATGTAGTGCATAGGACTGTAGTCCCAGCTACTCGGAGGCTGAGGCAAGAGGATTGCTTGAGCTCAGAAGTTCAAGCTTGCAGCGAACTATAATTGTGCCACTGAACTCCAGCATGGGCAACAGAGTGAGATTCTGTCTCAAAAAAAAAAAAATCTTCCATATACAAAAGTACCATCAACCACAAATTATAGTATAGTTGTAAAGTTTGCTTATAATCTACTGGAACTATCAATCATATTTACCATGTTTACTAGAATTTGAATTTATTTAGAATGGCCTAAATTTCCATAGCTAAACCTCAACATTACGAAAAGTGTGGAAGATAGCCAACTAGATGCAACCAGGAAGCCCTTCTCCCATCAAGAGAAGCCAAAATATTGAAAAAGCCATCATACTTTAAACAGATCTTTTGAGGGAAAACACTGAGAGTTGCTAGAGGGGAAACACAGCCACTGAGGCTGAATAGGATGGAAGCTGGGAAGCCTGCACAGAGTCACCAAGTGCCAAGACCCATTCCTAGTTCTGATCAGGTCCTAAAGAAGAGGTGAGTGAAGGAAACTGCAGGGCACCACACCCCCACAATGGACCTCTGGGATCCTAGCTGCAAGAGATCCCACGACCCCCATAGACATTTTAATTGGCAGAGGATCTGCCAGAGAGAAGGCAGAGGCAGAGCTTGAGCCTGCATGGAGCCCAGGTTTTACACATGGGGCAACTCCAGCAAAATGTGAGCATAGGTGCCCATGCCCCAAGGTTCTCCATCTTGCTATGAGTCACTCCAGCCCCTGCTGACTGCTGGGCTGGGATAGAGCAGGGCTGCCTTTCCTACAGGACTGGGGCCAATCTGATCTGTATGCTCCGTTGTCTCTGGACCCTCCCAAGGCCCCCGCCAGGCAGCTCCCATAAGAGCATGCACACAATACAGCCTCCACTACCCAGGGTGAGTGCTTTGCCAGCAGCCTGAGAGCACTACAGCCTCCCCAGCACAACCAGAGCTAGACCCCAAAGGGCTAAAGGACAAAACCACAGGCTCAATCCCATCCTCCCAGGGTCCAGGCACACAGCTGAAGGATATCAAGCTGAGATCTGTGACTAGAGATTGAGCAGAGGAGGAACTGCCAATCTCAGAACACTGAGAAGAGTAAAATGCAGATTTGTGTTCTGGCATAGGAGCTGGGTGTGCCTCCCCGCCACAGGGCTAGTATGGGAAGGGTGTGGCCTTTCTGCTAGCCACAGTCTCTGCCTGAGGGAGCTCCATGGCCTGAAACACCTGACAGCCCAGCGATCTGGGTGCAGAAGGCTTGGGACAAAACCAGCAGATCAAGTAAGCTAGAGGGCAGCCACCAGGAGACCTAGTCAAGGGAGCACAGGCTGGGCAGTCCCCGTAGCCATCTGCTGCACAAAAATCCCAAGCCTTGGGCACTACACCAACTGCATAGCCAAAACAACTCCACCATGCCTGGGGTCCTCTGCCATTGACCTCCTACACAAACACACCATCCATAGACATATCACAAAGCACAGAGGACCAGTGGGCCCCTAGGTAGCTGCGAGTCTCCTGATAAGCTATCCTTTGGCTCGAGTTTCCCCTAGGAGTGAGGGTAGCACAGCTTGTCAGGGCCCCTTTGGGCCTAAGAAAATGTAGGTGTGTCAACAGTGATTGGAGGAGGGTCTTCCAAGGCCCAGGAATAGACTTGGCAAGGAAGTATATCTCACACTTCCTGTCTCCCCTAGCCTCATAGCACTGTAGCAAATAAGAACAAGCTGAAATACAAAAGAAGTGCACAGCTGAGGAAGAGTCTATCTGTCAGCCCTTACTCAAGCACCATCTACTGAATTGCAGCCTGAAATACACCACCAAACAAAAATTCTTTCAGCACATATCACCCATGAAACACAATGCAAAAATTTAGCCACAAATTAAGTTCCCACACAGGGCCTAGATATTCGGAAAGCACACAGAAGCAAAGTCATTCAACTGTATTCAACATACACCACAGTCAAAACCTCAAGGGAAATAACATAAAAACAAAAAGCCCCATACAACTGACAGCAACTTCAAAGAGATAAAGGAACACCAGCCCTCTCAAATGAGTAAGAATTAGTGCAAGAACTCAGGCAATTAAAAAAATCAGAGCATCTTATTACTTCCAAATGACTGTACTGACTCCCCAGCAATGGATCCTAACCAGATTGAAATGGCTGAAATGACAGACATAGAATTCAGAATCTGGATGGTAAGGAAGCTCAATGAGATAAGGAGAAAGTTGAAACCTAATCCAAGGAAGCCAATAAAATGACTCAATAGTTGAAAGATAATGTAGACATTTTAAGAAAGAACCAAATTGAACTTCTGGAATTGAAAAAATCACTACAGGAATTTCATAATACAGTTAGAAGCACTAACAACAGAACAGACCAAGGTGAGGCAAGAATCTCAGAGCTCAAAAACTGGTTCTTCGAATCAACCCAGTCAGACAAAAAGAGAGAAAAAAGAATTAAAAAGAATGAATAAAATCTCTGAGAAATATGGGATTACATAAGGAGACCAAACCTACAATTCATTGGCATTCCTGAGAGAAAATGAAGAAGAGTAAACAACTGGAAAAACATATCTGAGAATATAGTCCACAAAAATTTCCCCAGTATTGCTAGAGACATCAGCATGGAAATTCAAGAAATTCAGAGAATCCCTGCGAGATATTACACAAGATGCCCCCAAGACACATAGTCATCAGATTCTGTGAGGTCAACATGAAAAAAAAACCTTAAAGGAAGCTAGAAAAAAGGGTTAGATTTCTTACAAAGGGAGCCCCAAAGGGCTAACAGCAGACTTCTCAGCAGAAACCCTGCAAGCCAGAAGAGATTGGGGAACTTTTCTCAAAATGCTTAAAGAAAAGAAATTCCAACCAAGAATTTCATATCCAGCCAAACTAAACTTTATAAGTGAAGGATAAATAAAATTATTCCCAGACAAGCAAATGTTAAGAGAATTGGTTAACGCTAGAACAGCCTTATAAGAGGACCTTAAGGGAGTTCTAAACATGGAAACAAAAGAATGATGCCTACTATCACCAAGACATATTTAAGTACATACCCCATAGATAGACCCCATAAAGCAACTACACAGTCAAGCCTACCAAACAACCAGCTAAACAAGAAGATCAAAACATCACATATCAATGTTAACCTTGAATATAAATAGTCTAAATGGTCCATTAAAAAGGCACAGAGTTGCGAGTTGGATTTTTAAAAAGACCCAATCTTTTGCTGTCTTCAACAGACCCTTCTCACATGTAATGACACTCAAAGGCTCAAAGTAAAAGGATGGAGAAAGATCTCTCACGTAATTGGAAAACAAAAAAGGGTAGGAGGTTGCTATTCTTATATAAGATAAAATAGACTTTAAACCACCAATTATAAAAAAAAAAGGACAAATAAGGGCACTACGTAATGATAATTAGTTCAATTCAACAAGAAGGCAAAGAAATTCTGAACTTAAATTTGACACTTGACCAACCAGACTTGATAGATAGCTACAGAACACTTTATCCAATAATAACAGAACATACATTCTTCTCATCTGTACATGGAAGATGACCATGTACTTAGCCATAAAGCGAGTCTCAATAAATGCAAAAACATCAAAATCATACCAACCATACTCTCAGACACAGTGTAACAAAAATAAAAAATGGATACCAAGAATATCTCTCAAAATACGGAAATTAAACAACTTAATCCTGAATGACTTTTGGGTAAACAACAAAATTAAAACAAATCAAAAAATTCTTTGAAATTCATTAAAATAGAAACAAAACATACCAAAATCTCTAGAATGCAGCAAAAGCAATGTTAAGAGGAGAGTTTATAAAGCTAAACGCCTACATGAAGAAGTTAAGAAAGATCTCAAATTAACAATCTAGAGGAACTAAAAAAAAAAAACCTAGAATAAACTAACCCCGAAGTGAAGCAGAAGAAAAAATATAACTGGCTGGGCACAGTGGCTCATGCCTGTAATACCAGCACTTTGGGAGGCTGAGGCAGGAGGACTTTTTGAGCCCAGGAGTTTGAGACCACCCTAGGCAATGTAGCAAGACCCTATATCTACAAAAAATGAAAATATTAGCTGAGTGTGCTAGCATGTGCCTGTAGTCTCAGCTACTCAGGAGCCTGAGGTGGAATGATTGTTTGAGGCTGGGAGGTCAAGGCTGCAGTAAGCCACGATTGCACCATTACAATTTAGCCTGGGTGACAGAGTGAGACCCCACCTCTAATTTTTTAAAAAATCAATTTAAAAAAATAAAATAACCAAAATCAGAGCAGAACTACATGAAACTGAGACACACGATCCATACAAAAGATCAATGAAACCGAAAGTTGGTTATTGGAAAGGATAAAGAGGATTGATAGAACATTAGCTAGATTAACAAAGAAAAAAAGAGAGATGTTTCAAATAAGCACAACCAGAAATGACAAAGATGATACTACAACAATTCCCACAGAAATACAAAAGACCCAGAGAGTCTATTAAGAGGAAATGGACAATTCCCATAAACACACGACCTCCCAAATTAAACCAGAAAGAAGCTGAAACCCTGAATAGATAAATAATGAGTTCTTATACACAGGCACAGGGAGGGGAACATCACACACCAGGGCCTGTCGGGGGGTGGGGAGCTAGGGGAGGGATAGCATTAGGAGAAATACCTAATGTAGATGACAGGTTGATGGGTGCAGAAACCAAGGCACATGTATACCTATGTAACAAACCGGCATGTTCTGCACATGTATCCCGGAACTTAAAGTATAATAATAACAATAATAATGATAATGAGTTCTGAAATTGAATCTGTGATAAAAATCCTACCAATCAAAAAAGGCTTGGACCACATGGAGTCACAGCCAAATTTTACCTGACATACAAAGAAGAGCTTGTGCCAATTCTACTGAACCTATTCCAAAAAATCAAGGAAGAAGGATCCTCCCTAGCTCATTCTATGAAGTGAATATCATCCTGATACTAAAATCTGGCAGAGACACAACAAAAAAGGAAACCATGGGCCAGTATCCCTCATAAACATAAATCCCAAAATCCTCAACAAAATGCTAGCAAACTGAATCCAGCAGTACATCAGAAAGTTAATTTACCATGACCAAGTAGCCTTTATTCCTGAGATACAAAGTTGGTTCAACATATGCAAATCAATACATGTCATTCACCACATAAACAGAATTTTTAAAAATTATATGATCATCTCAGTAGATGTGGAGAAAGCTTTCTATAAAATCCAACATTTCTTCATGATAAAAAAAAAACCCTCAACAAACTAGGCATCAAAGGAACATACCTCAAAATATAAGAGCCATCAATTACAAACCCACAGTCAATATCAGACTGAATGGGCAAAAGCTGGAAGCATTCCCCTTGAGAACCAAAACAAGGCAAGGATGTCCACTTTCACCATTCCTATTCAACACAGTACTGGAAGTCCTAGCCAGAGCAATCAGGTGAGAGAAAGAAATAAATGACATCCAAATAGAAGAAAAGTCAAACTATCTCTATTTGCTGATTGTATGATTCTATACCATGAAAACCCTAAACACTCCACCAAAGCCTCCTAGAACTGATAAAGGACTTCAGTAAATTTTCAGGATACAAAATCAATGTGTAAAAAATAGTAGCATTTCTGTACACCAATAATGTTCAAGCTGAGAGCCACATCGAATATGTAACCTCACTTACAATAGCCACAAAAAGAAAAAATATCTAGAACTACATCTAACCAAGTAAGTGAAATATTGCTATAAGGAGAACTACAAAACATTGTTGAAAGAAACCACAGATGACACCAATAAATAAAAAAGCATTTCATGCTCATAAATTGGAAGAATCAATATTGTTCAAATGGCCATACTGCCCAAGGCAATTTACAAATTCAATGCTATTCCTATCAAACTACCAATGTCATTTTTCACAGATTTAGAAAAAAAAACCTATTCTAAAATTCATATGAAAGAGAAAAAGAGCTTGAGTGGCCAAAGCAATTCTAAGCAAAAAGAACAAAGCTGGAAGCATCACATTATCCAACACCAAACTATTCTACAAGGCTAAACTAAACAAAACATGGTGCTAGCACAAAAACAAACATAGACAAACAGAACAGAATAGAGAACCCAGAAATAAAACTGCACCTCTACAGCCATCTGATCTTCAACAAAGTCAACAAAACTAAGCAATGGAAAATGATTCCCTATTCAATAAATGGTGCTGGGAGAACTGGCTATCTATATGCAGAAAGATGAAACGAGACCCCTACATATCACCATATACAAAAATCAACTCAGGATGGATTAAAGACTTAAATATAAGACCTCAAACTGTAAAAATTTTAGCAGAAAACCTAAGAAATACCCTTCTCAACATCAGTCTTGGCAAATAATTTATGGCTAAGTCCTCAAAGCAATTGCAATGAAAACAAAAATTGACAAGTGGGACCTAATTAAACTAAAGAGCTTCTGCACAGCAAGATAAACTATCAACAGAGTCAATAGACAACTTACAGTCTGGGAGAAAGTATCCACAAACTACACATCTGACAAAAGCCTAATATCCTGAATCTACAAGGAACTTAAACAAATCAACAAACAAAACACAAATAACCCTATTAATAAGCGGGCAAAGTACAAGAACAGACACTTCTCACAGGAAGGCATACAGGCAGCCAACAAACTTATGAAAAAATGTTCATTATCACAAATCATCAGAGAAATGCAAACCAAAACCACAATAATATGCCATCTAGCCCCTGTCAGAATGGCTTTCATTAAAAAGTCAAAAAATAACAGGTCTTGTTGGGGCTGCAGAGAAAAGCTAATGCTTCCACACTGTTGGAAATGTAGATTAGTTCAGCCACTACAGAGAGCAGTTTGAAGATTTCTCAAAGAAGTAAAAGTTGAGCTACCATCCAACACAGCAACCCCATTACTGGATACCCAAAGAAAAATAAATCCTTCTACCAAAAAGACCCATGTGTCCATGTGTTAATTACAGCACTATTAGCAATAGCAAAAACATAGAATCAACAAAGGTTCCTATCAGTGGTGGACTGTAAAGAAAATGTACTACATACACACCCTGGAATACTATGCAGCCATGAAAAAGAATAGAATCATGTCCTTTGCAACAACCTGAATGCAGTTGAAGGCCATTATCCTAAGTGAATGAACGCAGGAACAACAACGACAACAAACAAATACTGTTTGTCTTTACAAACTTACAAATATTCTCATTGTAAGTGAGAGCTAAATATTGTAAGTCTACAAACTTACAAATATTCCCACTTGTAAGTGGGCACTAAATATTGGGTACATACGGACATAAAGATGGGAACATTAGACCCTGGGGAATACATGATGGAGAGGTAGGGAGGGAGATAAGTGTTGAAAAACTACCTATTTGTTACTATGCTCACTTCTTGGGTAATGGTTCTGTCATATTCCAAATCTCAGCATCATGTAGTATATCTTTGTAACAAACCTGCACTTGTACCTCCAGAATCTACAATAAAAGTTGAAAAAGAAATAGAAAAGTCTGGTTGGTTTTTAAATCTCTTTCAAGTCATTGTCTTGCTCAACATCTTCTAATGGGTCTCAAAGTTTATAAACTGAAAGCCCAAGTCATAAGTTTTGCCATTATTATTCAATCTTTTTCTATTTCTCCCCAAGGTAAAACCTTAATTCTCACAAATTTGCCCTACACACTTTCCTGAAACTAACCTTCATTCTGAGCTTTTAATTATTCTTTCTTCAGCCTGGCAGGTTTCTCTCATTTTTGAATCTATTCAGTTATTCTAAAATTACTTATTAAGTGCTGGTAATCATTTCATTTTCCTACTGAGAAACGTAAAGAATCTCTAAAATTATCTTGGCAAATGGCTGTTTTCTAAAACTTGTTTAAATTGTAATAAAAGAAAGATTTTTATGAAATTGATTCTTGGCTATGAGTTGAGGTTTTGTATCTTTGCATGTGATCAATCTTGATAAGTGTTCTATAACTGCTTGAAAAGATGGTATGGTTTAGCTTTGTATGTAGTAGATATCATCAGTGTTTTAAGCTATGTTTAGATATTGCTACTAATTTTTGTTCCTAATCTTTCTGGGAAAGCAGTATTAAAATTTCTTGCTATAATTGGATTTGTGTAAATATATCCTTATAATTCTCTCAATCTTGTTTTATTCTTCAGCAGCTATTTTGTTAGGTATGTAAAGGTTCATGAATTTTAAATTCAGGTGAATTACATCTTTTATCATTAAGTATGATCTAATGATATGTGATTACACTATAATAGTCTTACATCATCCTTATCTTGATCAGTATAACTTGGTTGATATATTTGTTTACCTATCGACTTTCCACCTCTCAGTGTCATAATGTTTCAGACACACCTCTTATAAATAGCATATAGCTGGATTTTAAAATTCAATATTATGTCTTCCAATAGACTATTGTTTTCAATAATGTATTTAAATTTATTTCTGATGAGTTATTTTATATTTTCTCTTTCCCAAGCCTTTTCTCTGCCTTTTTAATCCATCCCTGCTTCCCTTTTGTGGATTGATGCAGTTTTCTTTATCCACTTTTTTTCTTCTCCTAGTCTAGAAGGATCTATTTGTTAGTATTCCATCTTAATTGTTAATAAGCACTCTTGACTTAACAGAATTCACAGTATCACTCTTCACCTTGAAAATGAGGCATGTAAAATAATTTAACTATGTTCTCTCTCCTTATAACTCTTCTATTAATATTGTCTAATGTTCTACTTTTTTCCTACTTTAAAGTTGTTCAGTCCTTAATTTAATAATCTAAGTGTATTCATATTTATCAACATGTTTAAAACTTTCTTTATTCAATTTTGCTTTTTGCAAATCACATCTTTCTTATTGGATCAAACTCCTACTTACTGAAACACATCTACTTGTAGTTCTTTCAGCAAATACTCCTGAATAAAGCTCTATTCTTTGCCTAAAAATGTTTTTATTTTACCTTGTCAGATAATTTAGCTGGATGTAAAACTGAAGGAAATCAGTTATTTTTCCTTAACACTCTAAATATATTTCATTGTCTTCTGTCTGATGTAAAGTTTACTGCAAATATAATTGCTGTACATTTGAAGGTAATCTGCAAATTACTTGGGAATGAACGATTTTGTCTCTGACTTTCAATGTTGTGATCACAATGAAGAGTATAGATTTGTTTTTTAAATCCTATTTTGGGATCAATATAATTCTCATTCTGAAATTTTCTGATTTTTTTATTTCTGGATAATTCTATCATTACCTTTTCAAATGTTGCCTTTAGCTCATTCTTTCCTACTTGTCTTTCTGGAACTCCTACTGGATAGACACTTTGCATTGTAGTCTCCATGTCTCTTAACCACACTTAAATCTGGTTATTCCCACATACCTACTTTCTAATCCCCTAATTCTACCTCTGGTTGTGTTTAATCCACTCCTCTGAGGACCCTAAATCCAGATCCTCTCCAGGGGAGTAGAAAAGGATAATGATAATGAAAGGAAACATGGGTAGCTTCTGAGTTGGAGTATTTTTTCTTAGCCTGGTTCATGTTGAACAGATGTTTGTTTAAAATAATTTGCTATACCACATTTCATGCTCCATGCACTTTCAGAATATATATTATCTTTCTATAAAAAATACTCAACAGTAAATAATCAGTAAGTTAATACTTTCTCATGTTAAACATTTCTTGTCATAAACTCTTCCCTTTCATCTTTAATTTTTTGATATAAAATGATTAACATTTTAACAGACATTTTTACCCATACTTTTCTTCTATTCTTTCTGTTTAGATTTCTTTGTTTTCCTTTCAAGTACATCTTAGCTTCTTTAGTCACTACATTTGAAACTTTTATGCCATAAGTCAAAACAGGCAATGTGATTTTTTCACTTGTTTCTTTCTAAATACTAGTGAGTATCTTTGTAAACTTGAACACATCATTTTAAAATTTAAATTGTTAAGAAAGCAGAAAAAGCAGTTTTAAGACATTTCAAGCAGCGATTTCTGTTTCTCAAGTGCACTTGAGCAATCTAAAGATGGAAATAAATTCAACACTTCTATCAATTGAAGTCTTTCACGTGGGCTTGTTTCCAGATTTAATAGTATTCATAATTGCCTTCTATACAAGCTATTTTTAACCTAGACTTACTAGACTTTTTACAAGAATTTAAAACACATGGCTGAGTTTCTGGCTACAATTATAAATCCAAATTATATACAAAAAGCAAAAAAATTGTATAATATATTTTAGAATGTTTTATACAGACAAGCAAAAAAATCGGAGTTGATTATACACGCAACGAAAGAAAATCAGTGAAAGTCTGTGCAAGAATGGAAGGGACACATGAAAACCATGGTAATTATCATTATCATAACTAATGATAATATAATTGTCCAAGTGCTGTCATTGAATTGTATTAGGTATATAGCACACTTTATGTTTCTATTTTATGCTAACTACCAGTTCAGTTTTAAAACAGATATACAGACCAACGGAACAGAACAGAGGCCTCAGAAAGAGTGCCATACATCTACAAATATCTGATCTTTGACAAACCTGACAAAAACAAGAAATGGGGAAAGGATTCTCTATTTAATAAATGGTATTGGGAAAACTGGCTAGCCATATGCAGAAAACTGAAACTGGATCCCTTCCTTACACCTTATACAAAAATTAACTTGAGATGGATTAAAGACAAACGTAAGACCTAAAACCATAAAAACCCTAGAAGAAAAGCTAGGCAATACCATTCAGGACATAGGCATGGGCAAAGACTTCATGACTAAAACATGAAAAGCAATGGCAACAAAAGCCAAAATTGACAAATGAGATCTAGTTAAACTAAAGAGCTCTGCACAGCAAAAAAAAAAAAAACTATCATCAGAGTGAACAGGCAACCTACAGAATGGGAGAAGATTTTTGCAATCTATCCATCTGACAAAGGGCTAATATCCAGAATCTACAAGGAACTTAAACAAATTTACAAAAAATATCAAAAAGTGAGCAAAGGATATGAACAGACACTTCTCAAAAGAAGACATTTATGCAGCCAACAAACATATGAAAAAAAAGCTCATCATCACTAGTCATTAGAGAAAAGCAAATCAAAACTACAATGAGATACCATCTCATGCCAGTTAGAATGGTGATCATATTTAACTTTTTTTACATCTGTTATTACTATTTAATTTTATACTCACAGGTTTTTGGATTCATTGGTTTTATGTTTTATCAAACAGTACCATGAGCATAAAATAAATGACTAGCCATTTAAATAATTTTGCATGTTATTTTTGCCAGTTTGCTTAAATAATCCTATACTGATTTACCACAGGAAAGTTGCAATGTCAAATATGAAGTATCAGTCTAAATCTGAAATAACTTAGATTTGGCTATATCAAATTATATTCAGCTTTAAAACAAACTAGTTTGTTATTAATCCCAACATTTCCTTCTAGAAATAACACAGAATTATTTTAGTCAGTTTCAGAATCACTGAGGTCTGGAAATGTATAAGTTTTTTTTTTTTTTTTTGAGACGAGTCTCGCTCTGTCGCCCAGGCTGGAGTGCCGTGGCACAATCTCAGCTCACTGCAAGCTCCGCCTCCCAGGTTCACGCCATTCTCCTGCTTCAGCCTCCCGAGTAACTGGGACTACAGGTGCTCGCCACCACTCCCAGCTAATTTTTTGTATTTTTAGTAGAGACGGGGGGGGGATGGTTTCACCGTGTTAGCCAGGATGGTCTCGATCTCCTGACCTCGTGATCCACCCACCTCGGCCTCCCAAAGTGCTGGGATTATAGGCATGAGCCACCACGCCCGGCTGGAAATGCATAAGTTTTAAGAAAAAGGCCTTAACATAGCTTGAGTAAGTCAAAAGATAAAAGTTAAAAGGTATTTAATCTTCAAGAAACTCTGAAAATTTTAGTAATTTCTTCTCTAGATAAAGGAATTAAATTCAGTTAAAAAGATTGCTGGAATCAGAAAGAGAATCACAACCCATGTCCATGCTCAGTATTACTTGTTGTGTATCCAAATAATCTCAGGTTTGGGGTTTCCTTCCGCCCGGCAGGTGAAGTAGACAGTATTTCCTGATGGTACCTCCACATCCTGGGGCTCAAAAGTAATTCGGGGGCTCTCTGCAACAAAAGAATTATTAATATATTTTTCAAAGATACAAAATTATGGCCTTCCAAGATGCTGAGAAAGAGATATAGGCAATTTAAATTTATTTCTACATTAAAGTTTTACACATCGAACTGCATTTACCCGGTGATACATGTACCAGGTTAGAGATTAGACATATATTTGACTTATACTTTAGCAATTTGAAAGATTCACTGCACAAAGGGATCTCCAATGAAGTAAATTAAGTAAATTTTCCTGTGCTTTTATTTCTAGGAGCTCAATACAACCATATTTATGGAAGGAATTTGATTTTATGGGTCAATTTTTCAAACCAAGTACTTAAACTGAGCTTGCAGTTTTGCAGGCACTCTTCCTAGACAATTAGCCATCTAAGCACCCAACCACCCACTTTACACAATTTACAACAAGTGATATGTCTAGACCTCAAACCTGGTTGAGCAAAATTCTTATCTATATAAATGAATGATTCCATCTTCCAATAATAATTGAGTGGTAAAACATGCAAACACTTAAATTATTTTAATAAGAAGATGGAGTGATTGATTTTGTAATGAATCAGGTAATATTATTGAACTTAAATTATAAAGAACAATGTACAAAAGGGACTTTTAGTTTTCTATAGTTTCACCTAATTCTCTTTAAACCTTTCTAAATAATAAAACTCTTCCTTTTATAACTGCCTTATCTGAAATTTCCTGTCATTAACCATGACTATTATGTCTGTAGAACATTCTGTAGATCTTTAGTAATCTTGCTTACTTCATTAAAAGTCCATATAATTAATATCTTGGCTTTATTCTTTTTAGATAAATGATTTTATTCATTTGTGTAATTTTAAAAAAATAATTCAACATCAGTTATGTGCCAGACAAGGTGCTAGGACTAGTGATGAAGCAGTGTTCAAAATAGACAAGGTCTCTGTACCAAAGGGTTTACAGTTTCATTGAAGCAGTAGAAAATAAACACACACACACACACACACACACACACACACACAAATACATATTAACATATGCGGCAAATGCTTAGATGGAAAATAAACGATGTTTTGATGGATTATAAAAAGGGACCTGATTCAGTATGGAGGGATAGGTAGGTCAGTGGGAAGGGGGTTTAAATGAAGGCTTTCCATGTAATTCATATTTAAGAGGAGGACCATTAAAAGAAGTAGAATCAGAATATTGTAGGCAGGAAAGACAGCATGTAAAAAGTCCTTGGGTTGAAGAAACGCTTAAGAACTTCCAAGAATGGAGAACACTGAGGTGGCTACAACACTGAGAAAAAAGTAAGTGACTGGAGGGATAGCATTAGGAGATATACCTCATGTTAAATGACGAGTTAATGGGTGCAGCACACCAACACGGCACATGTATACATATGTAACTAACCTGCACGTTGGGCACATGTACCCTAAAACTTAATGTATAATTTAAAAAAAAAAAGAGTAGGTGACTGGAGAAGCAGAGTGCAGCCAGGAAGGACCGTACAAAAAGAATCAACCACGTTAAGAATTTTGTGCTTTATTTTAAGCTAGGAACCTATATAAGGATTATGGGTGAAGAAATGATGTAATAAGATGTGTTTTTAAACAATTTTCCCAAACATAAAGGAGCAAGAAAAATGAAAGCTGGGATATCAGTTAAGATGTGAAGCAATCCAGCCAAACTTGACTGTGGTTTGAATGGAAGTTAGTAGTAAAGATGGGAGCTATGGACAAGCTTGAGAATTTTTTGGCAGTAAAGACCAAGTCAATTTTCTTCTCAATTTGAATATAAATTTATTATATTAATATGATTTTTAATTACTTCTTTAGAGAAATTCAAAAAATGGCTTGCCAGTGAGGGAGTGGAAAGCAAATTTTTGCTGTAATTGCAGCAGTCATGTGAGTGAATCTCCAAGACACTGAATTATCACACACACGCACACACACACACAAAGGTATTCATTTATTTCTACTTAAACCGAAATATAGGAAGAGAGATACATAGAGATATATTTCTATATTCACATGAAAAGCTTTAAATGAAAATCAAATAATATTATAAGCAGCCATAATAAATTCAGGTAAAGCTTATTGCTTTAGTAAGGTTGTCAGAATATAACCATATGCTTATTAAATCCAAGGTTTCCATTATTTAAAAATTTACAAAGAGATGGTAAAACTGATTTTCATTATTTTAGTCATATTCATGGTCCCATTATACATTTAAAAAAGCAATTACTGGATTTGTTGAGGGGCTTTCTCAGCAATGAATATTAGCAATTATTTGATTTAAAGTTGAAACCCCTAAATTACTGATTATTAACACTAAGTCATACCAAGGAGTAAGTTGAGATTTTAATGTTGGACACCACTTCTAGTGACCTTGTTGAAAATCAGTTTTCTCAATATTTCTCCTCTGAAATTATGGAAATTAGATTAAATGTTCCTCAAAGACTCTCTCAGCTCTTAATTTTATGTTGATAAAACCTTCTTTAAATGAAAATGCAGATGATGGAAAGGAAATTGGCCATACTTTTACCACATTCCTTAAAAACGCTTTCTGAACACGTTCTTCTAAAATGCAATATTATATAATAAACCTTTAAAAAACAGAGCAAATGAGAGACATTTCTCTTATGTACACATTGAAATTTACGTACGGCAATTGAATTCCTCTACTGTTACTGAAGCAACTGCACGCCCATGGAGTCTCCTGGGATATTCACAGGTAGCCGCAGCCTGGGTGTGGCCCTGTTGGGCAAAGCCTTGTAAAAGCTCCCCCAGCCACATCAGATCACAGTCACAAACCAGGGCGTTGGAATCCAGACGCCTAGGCATGCAGGCAAGAAGTACAACTGTTAAAAGGGACCATTAATTTCTATGATGAATCTTTTGAGCGGTAATATTGAATTTCCCCTGATTTACCTTGTCTGTTACATTTTTGACTCCAGGATTCTATTAACCAATAAACAGATTTTAAGAATCACTTAACTCATTGCATATCTTGCACAGAGTAGACACATTTTCAAATTAACCATGTTTTTGAGAAGCCACTTTAAAACTGGAAAAGCGGTTTTCCCTTAATGTGCACTATGTCTATTATAAATAAATAATTGTGAGTTGAAATGAATCCTTATTTGTTTCAGAGAAATGTAGAATTAAAACTGTAAGTATGGCCCGGTGCAGTGGCTCACGCCTGTAATTCAAGTGCTTTGGGAGGCCTAGGCAAAAGGATCACTCGAGGCCAGGAGTTTGAGACCAGCATGGGCATTCTAGCAAGGCTCCCTCTCCAAAGATAAAAATTTTCTTTAATTTCTTTATAGTTTCAACTTTTATTCTAGATTGAGGGGGTACATATGCAGTTTGTTACCTGGGTATATTGCATAATGCTGAGGTTTGCGGTCCTGTTGATCCCATCACCAAAGTACTGAACATAGTACCCAATAGCTTTGCAACCCTCACCCCCCTCCCTCTCTTCCCTCACCAGTAGTCCCCAGTGTCTATCGTTGTCATTTTTATAACTATAAGTACCCAATATTTAGAGCCCACTTACAAGTGAGAACATATGGTGTTTGGTTTACTCTTCCTGCATTAATTCATTATTTCATTCTTTTTTATGGCTGTGTCTACAATTTTTTAGTTAGCCAAGCATGGTGGCACCCACTTGTAGTCCCAGCCACTTGGGAGGCTGAGGTGGGAGAATCACTTGAGCCCAGGAGTTGGAGGCTTCAGTGAGCTATGAAGGCACCACTGCACTCCAGCCTGGGTGACAGAGTGCCACCCTGTCCCAAAAGCAAAAACAAACAAACAAAAAAGCTGTAAGTACTGAAGTGTTCCAGTTTGCTTTGTTTATGTGTTACGGAACAAGGAAGCTGTAATGTGGTGGTGGTATTTCAATATTTTTGGATTACTCAAAAGAGTGGTAGAAGCTTTGCTGCCCAAAGGAGGCTTATAAATGTGATGTGTGATCCACGCAGCTCCCCCAGGAGGTTGGCTTTTTTCTTTTGTAAACTCCTTGGCATCAATATGGATAGGCATGTGTTCTCTGTGTTTTCCACTTGCTCTAAAGGACAGAAGCCAAGCTTTCCTTTTTTATAATGCTCAAAGTCCCAGTTAGAAGGTCCCCCTCTGGAATTGCCACATGCAGACTGTAACAGGAAGGTGATGGCTCTTTTCATTTCTTTATGGTGTTTCCTAAGATAGGCACACAAGTTACTCATTTTTGCCAAGTTATACTATACTTCACTAATTTTTCTAGCATATTTTTCCTCATGAAATAAAATAGATCACCAAAGAGATTTATGGTATATACCTCCATTCTTGCCAAAAGATATGTGGCAAGAAGGTACAGAAATGATTAATACTTTTTTTCATTTCTCCCAATGGGTTAAAAAGGGAGCTTTTGCTAAGTAGAATTCACAAGTTTGTCTACGGTGGCAGTTGGATCACACTCTATGCAAGGAAGTCTATCAATACAAGGGTAACGTGAACATATTTTACGATAGGTGTTAGATTGCTTATACCTGATTGTAAGAAGTAGTGTCCAATGTGACTGGAGGAGAATACAAAATGCCATAATTTTAATAACTTTTAATCAAAATTAGTCATGCACAAAAAGTCCTTACAAACATGAAAAAACAAACACACAAACACAAACTAAATCTAAAGATACCAATTTGCAAATAAAAAATCACTTCAGTGTATTAATTTGGAAATTTGCATCAATATCATGTTACTGGAAGAGACAAACCTGAAAGTAAAAAAATTGTGCTATTCTCTGGATTTAGAAACTAAAACATTTCCTAAAACAACTGTATACATTTTAATAAATTTAAGAAAGTTTTATTATCTGACAGTTTTGTAAAATGTTTTGTAGATACCCAATTCATAAGACTACTTTTTATAACTGTATCTAAATTTTATTATATTACCCTGAAAATGATAGCTATATTTAGTAGCTTTAAATTGCTAAAGGGAAAAGATTTGCACTTATTGAAAAGTTAGTTAACCATCTAGATATTATTTGCTTAATGTTTCCAACAAGACTTCACACTAACGTGAGAATATAAAGCCACAGCTAAAGTAGGGAATTCTGTCAGCCTTGTCAGGAGTGAGGTGTAAGTCGTAAAAGTCAACTAGCACTTGTTCAGCACAGTGCTGTTGGTTCAGTGGGCCTCGAATGTTCCTTGTCACTGACTGACTTATTGTACCAGCTACGTGGCTATAAAACAGATCTAGTTCAACAGTATTGTATTCGAAGTTCACGTTTATATTTTGAGTTTAATTTCTTGTAATTTTATCAAAAAGAACATACAAGAACTTACTCCTCTAAATATAAAGGAGTAAGTTCTCGCTTCAGCATCACCATGACATTCCTCTGAGTTGAACATAAGCAAGGATGTGAATACACATCCCCTAGGAGCATCCCGAGCATGGCAGCCTCATCATGCAGTTGCCCCATTTCCCAGAAGTCATCACTGCTTGCTCATCACCTTCCCTCAGTCATACCTTCCCTTAACATCCTCATGCTTATGTGTTTTGGTAATAACTGAGCACAGGATGTCATTTCTTTCTAATTATTATTTTCAACTTAAGATATCCATAGTGGAGATGGAAAACATGAAGAAAACAACAAAAGGATACAGATTTTCACTTGCCAGTTGAAAAACTCCTTTTATGTTTGGAAAATAATATAGTAGTAAAACTATACTTTTATATGATAATCTGAGTAATCTTTATAAATAATTTTCAAATTTATCATGAGAAAACATTTTCAAAATTTTGCCTATAATTTAGAGCCATGAATATTGAAAACCAAGAAGCAACAGAGTCAATCAATAAGAAAGATGGTTCTTACGAATCTTTATTAGACTATAGTAAATATTGAATACACTATGTTTAAAATCATTATCATTTTACTGTTCTCCATTTTGAAAGTGCTCTTACATCAAATATCATACCAAGTACAATAAATGAAAGCCCTCTGATGGTATGCAGTCAAGAATCATGGCACTAAAATAATTACTCACTTGGAATATATTCTCTGCTCAATGAAAAATTTCAAAGGAAAAAAGTGGTGCTAGGTAAATTAATCTTTTCTATTTGAAAACAGTTAACACCTCACTTGTACTTACACAATCCCGTTCACTTAAAGATCCAAAAACTCTTTTAAACAAAACAAAATCAAAAACATTTTATTGATTTTTACAGTCCACTTGTGAGGAGTGTGGTTGTCATGAGTTAGAAATGGTATGGTACAGATGGAGAACCCAGTGTCGGGTGACCCTTCAAAGTGCCACGCCCGGAATCAAGGGCAGAATTCCCGCTGGTTTCTCTGTCCTCACAAGCTATCAGTGAATGGACACTCCTCAGTTGAAAAACTTTATTGTTGAAGGTGGAATTCATTTAATAGTAGGTGTAACCCTCTATTGCTCTCCTGTATTCTGTTGTTCTCATCTAAATTGTAGCCTAAATAGCACAGGAGTTGAGGATTTGGAATAAACAGGTGCCCAGTTTCCACCCCATCTTGGACCCATCAGGATTTCATGGACCCTGAGCAGGTTGCTCTAATCATCCGTATATCAGTTTCACATAAAATAAATCCATAACATAAAGATAGTTTGTCAAAATAACAAACTAAAAAAATCATCTTAAAACATTTGGAATAAGCACAGTGCATGCATGTAAGGTGCATACTGGCACATCAATGTAAGGAAAACTCCCTTGGCCTCTTTATTGGCAGCTATTTTTGCATGTGTGTTCCAGCAATGCAGTGAATGCTGTTTCAGTAAACGTAAGAGGAGGCTAGAACAAAAAAGCTGCTACTAAGATTTAACATGAAAGAATAATAAAAAGAGATTAGAAAAAACTAAGGGATTTGGCACTTCAAGACTTTCTCTGAGTCACAGAAGGCAAGAATGACCCAGATAGAAATTTATGTAGACAAGAAACACTGCATGGGAATTATAATTGCAAATATACAAAGACAGTGACTCTAACCATAACTGATGTAACAAATCCAAAAAAAGAGAGAAAACAGACAAGTAGAAAATAATACACAATATTTCTCCCACCACAAAAATGGAACATCCTATGACCCTGTTACAAAATGTCTTGGCATTTTGCATATCCTACATAGGATTGAAAAACAAGAATAAATGGATGTGTTATTCCAAATGGCTGCTGCAGCCACTTCTGACAAGTAAGAAAACTTTGGCAAAAAACAGAGTCATCATGGATGGAAATGGAAGCCATTATCTTTAGTGAAGTAACTCAGAAACAGAAAGTCAAATACCTCATGTTTTCAAGCTTACAAGTGGGAGCTAAATAATCCATGCACACAGATGTAGGGAGTGAAATAATAGACACTGGAGACTCAAAAAAGTGGAAGGGTGGGGTGGGGGTAAGGGATGAGAAATTATCTAATGGGTGCAGTGTACACTATTAGGGTGATGGTTATACTAAAAACCCAGACTTCACCACTATGCTACATATCCATGTAACAAATCTGTACTTGTACCCCTTTACAGATAGATTAGATAGACAGATAGATATGGTCAGTTGATGACCATATCCAAGACTTTTGAGGGCTTCGATACAATCAAAGAACACCAAGAAGACTGGGAAGCAGCATTATGTGTGTCTGACATGAGAATTACCAAGAAAGTAGGAAATAAAGACTTGAAGAAAAGGATTAGGAGTGGGTGAAATGCCTCCTTGATTAAACTCAAAGATTGCAAGCATTATTTCTGGGCACAAATTGGGCCTGGATTTATTTTCCTCAGGGCTCTGATTTTTACTTAATCATAACATTCTCTTGCTCAGGGATCTGTGTCTAGGAACACAACATTAGAAGAGCAACCACAACAAAAGTGGCCTCTATATTAGGCCATTCTTGCATTGCCATAAAGAAATACCTAAGACAGGGTAATTTATAAGAAAAGAGATTTAATTGGCTCATGGTTCTGTAGGCTGTACAGGAAGCATAGTGCCAGCATTAGCTCTGGGAGAGGCCTCAGGAAGCTTTTACTCATGGCGGAAGGAGGAGCAGAAGCAGGCACTTCACATGGTGAAAGCAGGAGAAAGGGTGGAGGGTGCCACACTTTATAAATGACCAGATCTCAAGAAAACACACTCAATATTGGGAGGACAGCACCCAGCCATGAAGGATCTGCCCCCATGAACCTCCCATCATGCCCCATGACTGACATTAGGGATTACAATTGCACATGAGATTTAGAGGGGATAACATCCAAACTATATCAGCCTCTGATATGGTTTGGTGTGTCCCCACCCAAATCTCACCTTGAATTGTAAAAATCCCTACATGTCAAGGGTGGGGCCAGGTGAAGATAATCGAATCATGGCGGTGGTTTCCCCCATACTGTTTTCTTGGTAGTGAATAAGTCTCACAAGATCTGATGGTTTTATAAATGGGAGTTCCCCTGCACAGACTCTCTTGCCTGCTGCCATGTAAGACATTCCTTTGCACTTTCTTCATCTTCTGCCATGATTGTGAGGCCTCCCTATCCATGTGGAAATGTGAGTCCATTAAACCTCTTTTTCTTTATAAATTGCCCAGTCTCATGTATGTCTTTATTAGCAGTATAAGAACAGACTAATATAATATATTGGTACTGGGAGTGGGGCACTGCTATAAAGATACCCAAAAATGTGGAAGGGACTTTGGAACTAGATAACAGGAAGATGTTGGAACAGTTTAGAGGGCTCAGAAGCAGAAAGAAAAATGTTTGAAAGTTTGGAACTTCCTAGAGACTTGGAGGGCTCAGAAGACAGGGAGATGCGGGAAAGCTTTGAACTTCCTAGAGACTTGTTTAATGGCTTTGACCAAAATGCTGATAGTGCCATGGACAATAAAATCCAGACTGAGGGAGTCTCAGATGGAGATGAGGAACTTGTTGGGAACTGGAGTGAAGGTCACTCTTCCTATGCAAAGAGACTGGTGGCATTTTGCCCCTGCCCTAGAGATCTGTGGAAATTTGAACTTGAGAGAGATGATTTCAGGTATCTGGTAGTAGAAATTTCTAGTTAGCAAAGCATTCAAGAGGTGACAAGGCATAAAAAGTTTGGAAATTTGCAGCCTCATGATGCAGTAGAAAAGAAAAACCCATTTTCTGGGGAGAAATTCAAGCTGGCTGCAGAAATATGCAAAAGTCATGAGGGGCCAAAGGCTAATCACCAAGACAATGGGGAAAATGTCTCCAGGGTATGTCAGAGACCTTCACAGCAGCTCCTCCCATCACTGGTCTGGAGGCCTAGGAGGGAAAAATGGTTTCATGGACTGGGCCTAGGGCCCCCCTGATCTATGCAGTTTCTGAACACAGTGCCCTGCATCCCAGCTGTTTCAGCTCTAGCCATGACTAAAAGGGGTCAACATACTTCTGAGGCCATTGCTTCAGAAGGTGCAAGTCCAAAGCCTTAGCAGCTTACATGTGGTGTTGGGCCTGTGGGTGCACAGAAGTCAGGAATTGAGGTTTGGGAACCTCCACCTAGATTTTAGAGAATGTATAGAAATGCCTGAATGTCCAGGCAGAAGTTTGCTGCAGGGGTGGGGCCCTCATGGAGAACCTCTGCCAGGGCAGTGTGGAAGGGAAATGTGGGGTTGGAGCCCCCACACAGAGTCCCTACTGGGACACTCCCTGCCTAGTGGAGCTGTGAGAAGAAGGCCAATGTCCTCCAGACCCCAGAATGGTAGATTCACTGACAGCTTATACTGTGCACCTGGAAAAGCTGCATATACTCAACACACCGCATGAAAGAAACCAGGAGGGAAGCTGTGCCCTGCAAAGCCACAGGAGCAGAGCTGCCCAAGACCATGGGAGCCCACCTCTTCCATCAATGTGACCTGGTTGTGAGACATGGAGTCAAAGGAGATCATTTTGGAGATTTAAGATTTGACTGCCCCACTGGATTTTGGACTTGCATGGGACCTGTAGCCCCTTCATTCTGGCTAATTTCTGCCATTTGGAGTGACTGTATTTACCCAACAGCTGTACCCCCATTGTATCTAGGAAGTAACTAACTTGCTTTTGATTTTACAGGCTGATAGGCAGAAGGGACTTGCCTTGTCTCAGAAGAAACTTGGACTGTGGACTTTTGAGTTAATGCTGAAATGAGCTAAGACTTTGGGGGACTGTTGGGAAGGCATGATTTGTTTTCAAATGTGAGGATATGAGATTTGGGAGGGGCTGAGGTGGAATGATATGGTTTGTCTGTGTCCCCACCCAAATCTCATCTTGAATTGTGATAATCCCCATGTGTCAAGGGTACTAAACCATAGGGGCAGTTTCCCTCATATTGTTCTCATGGTAGTGAATAAGTCTCATGAGATCTGATGGTTTTATAAATGGGAGTTCCCTGCACAGGCTCTCTTGCCTGCCACCATGTAAGACATTCCTTTGCTCTCTCTTTATCTTCTGCCATGATTGTGAGGCTTTGCCAGCCATGAGGAACTGTGAGTCCATTAAACCTCTTTTTCTTTATAAACTACCCAGTCATGGATATGTCTTTATTAGCAGCATGAGAACAGACTAATACAGCCTCCAAGGCCCATGATGGATACACCTGTGTGAGTTTTCCACTATGTGCTCTCTGACTGACATCTGGGAAGCAGGCATCTATCCTTTTCTGATAACTGGAACTTATACTTGTGTTTGGGGTTGAGGATTAGTTGGGGGGGGCGGTAAACACAAAATAAAGACATCAACAGTGTAGAAGGCTACACACAGATGGGAGTGAAGAGACAGCTGGAATGAAGGAGGGTGGAGACACAGGTGGAAAAAGTGATGGACATCAGCCCACGGACCACAGCAGGAAAGCTATGGAGAACACAGACCTTGCAAGCATGGGGATTTTTGTTTTGTTTTGCTTAATGTAGGAGGAAATGAGTAGGAAGACAACTCTGTACAACAATGGAAAACTGAAGCCTGGCCTGAGGAGTCAGACTTTCTTTGGAACTTCTCACATCTCTTATCTCATAAAAAAGTTAAAAGAAAAAGAAGTCTTGGGAGTCTTTAGATTTAGCCAGCAAGGATATTACAGAGAAACGAGGAAACTTCTATTTTCAATACTCCTTTTAAATATCACTTCTAAGAGAATACATGAAAGTTCAGAAGACTATCTGGGTTCTCTATCGCTCTGCAGTTAACAAAACCATTTTCTCCCTAACATGCTAGAATTGCAATGTCTTTCACAGGAAAAGCAGGAGAGGGCAACCAACTATTGTTTGGGATTGATTTTGGAGGAAATTATAAGGTTTTTGTGTTAATGCACTTGCTTTCACTTACAATCTTTTTAATGAATCCAGATTAGAAAAGCTCCCAGCCGGAATTTTAGATAATTTGTTGTTATGCAAAAATCTGAAAAAGAAAAGATAAACTTTAATCACCATACAATAATAATGAGTTTGACAAACAAAACCTTTATTTCACCTAACTGTGAATCCAATACCTTTTTTGAAATATTTCAGTGAAAAAGGGCAAACAGAAGTCAGAGTGTCATTTATACAACCATCTGTTTTAAAGATTTACATATCTCTATCTACCACTACTATATGGGTATTTTTTCACATCTGTGTACTTTTGATTTTGTAGTTTACTTAGTTAGAGATTACAAACGCTAAAGAGAAATACATAAAAATAAATATTTAAGTATGAGGAAATCAAAGTAAATAGTCAGTGTATTCATTATCAGCAGGCAATGTATACATATATCAAATCAGCATGATGTACACCTTGAATGCATACAATTTTTATTTGTGAACTAAATATTTTAAATTTAAAAATAATGGCACAGGCCAGGCATGGTGGCTCATGCCTGTAATCCCAGCACTTTGGGAGGCCAAGCTGGGCGGATGACTTGAGGCCAGGAGTTCAAGACCAGCCTGGCCAACATGGTGAAACCCTGTCTCTACCAAAAATACAAAAAATTAACCAGGCATGGTGGCAGGTGCCTGTAGTTCCAGCTACTCCAGAGGCTGAGGCATGAGAATTGCTTGAACTGGGGAGGTGGAGGTTTTAGTGAGCCGAGATTGTACCCCTGCACTCCAGCCTGGGTGACAGAGCAAGACTCTGTCTTGAAAAAAAAAAAAAAAGGCACAGCAATATATGACAACAGATGCCTACAGACGTAGCATGAGTAACTGCTGTAATCCTGCAAATGTGGGATCACATGGAGATGTGCAAGCTCTGCCTGTCGCTTACTGGCCAGCACAGTTTTGCTGATCCAGAGTCCTGTTGGGTGCTGCTATGGTTACTGCTCAGCCAGCCATTTCTACATGTCCGGGGCTGGATCACAGAGAGGTGCACTTATGAGGTCGTGCCCCATGCCAGGTGATGGAGGGTGGTGGGAGAAGGAGAAAATCCAGGCCTCAGTACTTCTCCCTCTCCCTCCACCCGAGCAGTCTTGCACTGGCTTTGGCTCCCTCCATGCTGCCTTGGCTATACCCATTCCCCTCATTATGACCAGAGAAATTATGACCAAGAAAAGCACCAGCCAGGGACCGTCTAGTCACCAGGACTACTGAATACATATTCGGCAAAGAGCCCATGTGTGAACAGAGAAAACACGATGGTCTCTGCAATATAGAGAAAAGATGGAGACCCGTTTTCTTAAGACTCAAGGATATGAGCATAAATAATCAATTTATATCTTAAACTTAACAATTAGCTACATCCAGCCACTTTATGAGCTGTACTTCATGACTAGTATCTCTGTCACAAAATTAAATAAAATCATGGGCCATATTTTCTTATCAGTGTCTTGGCTTTATGTTTTTGGCTTTATTTTAACTGTATTAAGTGTTAAGGTCAGGGGGAGTGAACTGGGCCAAGCTAGTTCTACTATTTTGGGAACTTGAATTTCACTGATGCACATCTGAGAAGATAAAAAGTTTTCCTGATCTTTCCTATTTTGATTCCCTGTGCTTATCTTTACCAGGCCCATCTAATTCACCCAACTCAGAAGCAGTGGCTAGAGAAGAAATGATGACATGAAGATGGATATTGACAAAGACTCTCTTCTTGACCAAACTCTACTCAGGTTCTCCTGAGCTCTTTTCCAACTAGACCTGACTTTTGGATTTCCATGTCCATCTCTACATTGTCCAATTTTAGCAAGAACCCTGCTGCTAAGTTTAACCAGCACCTCCCACCCCTTGATACCTGAAATTCCTCATCCCCATCATTTCCCGGGTGATATTTGATCATCACCAAGATCATCACCCTATCCTGTTAAATAGGGTCAGCCTGAGCCTTTCTCCTAGTGTTTCCTCTAATTATCCATCCATTGAGTCCACCCTGCTCCTGGGCTATCAACTCCCACTTGCTCGTGGCATATTTGGAGTTCAGCCCAATCTTTCTCCCCCAGTGCAAAACTCCATTGCACTGGTCCCCATACCTATCACCATGGTCCCCCTTGAATAATACCTTTCTTGCCATGCTTTAACAAGTATTGTTGAATAACCTTTTCTTCAACAGTGTGCAAACGGATGACACAGTAATTCTCATTCTCTACCACAAGCCCTAGCCGTATGCCATTTCCTTATCTTGGGGAACACTGGAACAGAGTTTCATGATGGAGAAACAGCTTATAGTAGATTGCACTGAACCTCGGGAAAAGCCAAATTACCAGGACAATTTACGCCTGCTTTATTTTTGCTAGGTAAAATGAAAGCTTTCTTCATTATTTTATAAGTGGTGCAGTTCTGCAAGATAACAACAGTAGAAAGACTGTTGTTCTTTCTTTAAACGTACTTTAGAGGCTGAAAATTGCATCCATGATTGAATATTGAAAGATATTATCTATTTTCCAAGCCAAGCAGACCAGAATTAATTGCTTAACAGGCAACACAAATCAAAAGAAAAGTAAAACATTTCCATCATCACAGATTTTGAAGCAAGGTATGTAAATATTGAAAAATCATTCTTGAATTTTTTTCTTAATTTTGTACAAATGGTAACAAAATATCCAAATTAATGATATTTTACATCAGTTTATATCAAACATGTTATATGATTCCCAAATCAGATATTACTGCTACTTGATATTTCTGTAACAACTTGCTTTCAAGCAGATTAATCTAAGTCTCAGTCCCTTTATGTATAAAGGAAAAATTATGATAATAATAATTGTCATTGTTTATCTCCTAGAATACTATCCCAATAGTATTCAGTAAATTAAAACAGTAGTACTGTTCCAGCAGTACTGATTTGCATGGGGTGCAAAAATGTATGCTTGTAGTTTCCTTTTTTTCTTTCTTCTTTCCAATTTTCCTGAAATTAATCTTCAAAACAGTTCTGCAATGTATTTGTTGATTTCTGCTTGTAGATGACTTTGATTGCTTTACTCCCAACAAGAAGCTAAAAAGCACTTCTTCCTATGTTAAAAAGTTCATATATATATATATATATATATATATATATATATATTTGTTTGTTTGTTTTTTTAGACGGAGTCTCACTCTTGCCAGACTGCAGTACAGTGGCACAATCTTGGCTCACTGAAACCTCCGCCTCCTGGGTTCAAGCAATTCTCCTGCCTCAGCCTCCCAAGTAGCTACAGGCGCACGCCACCATGCCCAGCTAATTTTTTGTATTTTTGTAGAGACGGGGTTTCACCATGTTGGCCAGAATGGCCTCCATCTCTTGACCTCATGATTGGCCCGCTCCAGCTTCCCAAAGTGCTGGGATTACAGGCACAGGCGGGAGCCACTGCACCTGGCTGGAAAGTTTATATAATTATTTGCTGCTGCTGTCTTCTGTCAAAGATGCTTGCTCAAAAAAATGATATTTGAGCAGTATCTACTTTTATACAAAGTTTATACAGAGTTTATACAAAGACTTGTCTCCTTTCTGTGACAGAAACATGCGTATTATCCAAAAAAGTTAAGTCATGAATGAGCATTTTCCTCATAAATGTTCTAAGAAAGTAAATCTTCTGCCTAAGGTTTAGGTTAATGTTTCAAGATGTATCCCTTGAAAATCCAGGAGACTTTTGAGAAGTAGAGTAAAAGTAATATTCAGCTCCTACTCCTTGAGAAAACTTTGTGAAATGGCCTCAGCTTTAGTGAGGTGCATACCAGATAGAGAAAACGTTGTGTAGTCTGGTCGACTCCGTGTACTTTAATATCAGCCATAAATTTTTAGCCAAAAAGTCCAAATTCTGTAATGCTTGACATACTTTAACGAAAGCACTACTTCAATTTTCTGCCTGAGCACCAAGCTCTAAAGTGACTTGAACATTTTAAACCACATGGCTCCACTAAATGTGCTTGGATTCTTTTGCTTGGTAACATAGTAGTAAGAAGTTGATTGTGTTTGAAGATAAGACTTATCTTTTGGAGAAAACCTAACTTGGTAAAGTGAAGATTTTCAAATCAATCCTTCTTTTAATAGAAAAGAGGAAGATGCAGGACTTTCTTGATTGTATTGAGATCATGACTGCATTGAAAAGAATATTCCTACCCAGGTGTTAGAGGTTAGTGCTTATGAATGTAACACAAAGGGGCTTTTGTCAAATCATAACAATAAAGAACCATTCTAGGCATTGTGCTGCTCCTGCTGAATGCACATTACTCGACTATGTGCAGTCTGCAGATAAAGTCATGGTAAATTTGCTTGAATTTAGAAATGCCTTAATAGGATAATTTTAGCAATAAAAATATTATTTCAGCAAACAAATTTCAAAGTTATGGGGAAAAGAATTTTAGTCCAAAATAGTGAAGTAGATATGCAAATCTTCCTCAATCTCTTTTGAGTCTCCACTGAAATAATTACCAGGATGCTTACTAAGAACAAATATATCCATATTCACCAAGAAGGCAGAATGTGGAAGGTCACGGACAGATAAGAGTATTCAGCAAATTCTGGAAAAATAAAATACATGAGAAAGTGTTGACAGATGAAATAGGAGAGAAAGCTGCAGCCCAGAGAATCCTATGAGGCAGGAGCAATCTGACTGTGTGTCGCCCAGAGGCCCCAAACAGTTAAGGCAGGGGCAGAGTAGGGAGAAGTGAGATTGTAAACAAGGGTTCACAGAGACCTGGATGGAGAAACACAATAATTAGTAGCCACCATCCATACAGAACACCAACAGCTAAGAGGAAAATGTTATTGACATAGTGATAGATGAGATAGACATAGAAATAGAGATTTTTTTCCAAAGAAATTGAACAAATTGAAAGAAGAAAAGTAACGGAATTTTTGTGGAGCTGAAACTGAAGAGAAAAAGCCTTCCTCATTCTGGAATTTTAGGAAGATAAATCTGCATTTTACATCCAATTGTTCAAACTAAAATTTACACCAAAGGAGAAATTTTGTAAGAAAATAAACTTATCTAAAGGATAGCAGGTGAAACTCACACTACCAATTGAAATGCTACTAATTTCAAATATCAATAGACAATGAAGAATCACAAGGCATGGGAGGTTAATTAGGAATATGAAAAAGAAAGACCAAGATTTTAAAAAAGGAAAACAATGCCAGAAGAAACAGGGAAATTCTAAGAACTAGAGAAAAAAAGTAAGAAAGCATTACAATTATTACATGTACTCAGAGACTTCAATATATATCATACTTATAAAACAAGGATAAGTTTCTATAGAAGATAAATAGGAAACAAGAAAGATCTCTAGGAATTAAACTCTGATTAAAAAATGTTTTTATGTAGTAAATGTTAAAAATTAAGTAAAACATACCAGGTTAGGAATTAAAATGACAAAATAACAGATATTATAAAACAAAAGATAAAAAATATAGAGATCCAGATGATCTAATATTCAATTAAGGTATCTCTAGAAGAGAAGACAGAAAGGATAAAGGGAAACATAGTTAAATAAATCATTAAAGAGAATCTTTCAAAATTGTGGATGGATTTGTCTTTACATTGAAAACTCCAATAACTGAAAAGTCTCATTCCTTGATGTAAATTTATAAGATCTTATTTTTACTTTAACTATATATTTATTTAAAGACAGGGTCTCACCCTTCACTCAGGATGGAGTACAGTGGCACAATCATGGTTCATTGCAGCCTCAACCTCCTAGGCTCAAGCAGTCCTCCTGCCTCACCCTCCCAAGTAGCTGAAACTACAGGTGCCTGTCATCATGCTCAGCTAATTTATTTTTATTTTTATTTTTTGTAGAGATTGGGTTTTGCTATGTTGCCCAGGCTAGTCTGGAACTCCTGGGCTCAAGCAATCCTCCCACCTCAGCCCCTCAAAGTGCAGGCCATTACATTTGGCCTGTAAGATTTTTTAAAAAAAAGAATAATCATAAAATTTTAAACCTCTCTGTGAAAATAAAATTGATTTCCTATAAAATAGAATCATAATAGGCTAGAAGAAATAGAATGGACTCTTCAAAGATCAAGGGAAACTTCTTGAACTTATAATTTTATAACAGATGACCTATCAACTAATTATGAGGAAATAATACATACAATTTCAGGCATTCAAGGATTATCAAAACTGTCTCCCTTAAGCCTCTTCATAGTAAATTCTTCAACATGTATTCCAGCAGAACAAAGAAGTAACACAAGAAAAAGGAAGAATGGAGACCAGAAACCTTGGACTTCACTCAAGCAATTAGTGAAGGAAAATCCCAGGTTGATGGCAGATGACACTAATCCTAATGAAAAGCCAGTTCAAATTAGAAGACAGGGGTCTTTGGTGTAAAAGAGAAATGACATGGTTTATATAATTTGATTGTATAAAAAATGTGAAGATATTGCAAATACACATAATGCATTTAGAATGTCCAGGAAAAGCAAAAAATATATATGAAAATAACAGTTCAAATATGAACCAAAGACATGACATTATTTTAAATAATTTAAATCACACAAGAAAATTGCCCTAGATAATTATTTTTGAAGTGGCCAGATTCATATTTACACATAGAGAAAGAAAGAAAATCTGAGCATGTTTCCTGATCCTACAATAATTTAGTTAAAATGATATATACTTTTAATTGTTCAAGGTAATTTATGGTCAACAGCAAGAAATTTCATTGTAGTTGTAGGATAAACATATTGAATATCTGGGTAATATAAAGATAATAACATAGCTAACAGAGTGAAGATGTAAAAGGGGAAGAAAATGCAAGTAAGTATGGGATTGGGTAGTAGTTTCAAAACTTTAAATAAAGAAGGCTATCAAAATTAATGCAACAAGAATTAGAAGGTCAATTACATACCAATGAATGGACTAAATATGTGAATGTATATATATATATTTAGTGGACTTTCTTTATGAGTCATATATATATATATATATACACATATAGTTCACTCATCAGTATGTAATTGATCTTCTATGTGTGTGTGTGTGTGTGTGTGTGTATCACACATGGATAGCATAAGCAAGATAAATCCTCATCTTCAGAGTGAAAATTGATATCTTCTACAGTAGAAAATGAAAGAAATAAAAATCTATTACCCAGCTGTGATGGTTAATACTGAGTGTTAATTTGATTGGATTGAAGGCTGCAAAATATTGATCCTTGGTGTGCTTGTGAGGGTGTTGCCAAAGGAGATTAACATTTGAGTCAGTGAACTGGGAAAGGCAGACCCACCCTTAATCTGAGTAGGCACCATCTAATCAGCTGCCAGCGTGGCCAGAATAAAAAGCAGACAGAAGAACATAAAAAGACTAGGCTGGCTTAGCCTCCCAGACTACATCTTTCTACTGAGCTACATTCTTCTTGCCCTCAAACATCAGACTCCAAATTCTTCAGGTCTGGGACTTGAACTGGCTTCCTTGCTCCTCAGCTTGCAGATGGTCTATTGTGGGACCTTGTGATAATGTAAGTTAACACTCCTTAATAAACTCCTTTTTATATACATCTATCTATCCCATTAGTTCTGTCCCTCTAGAGAGCCCTAATAACACTAGACAATTATGATGGCAACAACCAAAGAATATAAAAGAGAAATACCTAAAAGAAGCTGCCTCTGGAGAGAGGGTCCAAGCTTGAGTTTTCCTTCAGGAGCGCTATTGTATGATATGATTTGATATCACATGTCTGTACTACAAGGTTAAAATAGATGCAAATATATTTAGACAATAGGAAAGAAACCAGAAGCTAAAACTTTTTTAGTTAGTCCATTCCCTGCCTTCCAAACCCATTCATGGATCCCAAGCTAAGAAGTCCCTTCTATAAAGGCAAGTCCCAGCACCACTGCCATGGGCCTGCCTGCCAGGGCTTCCACACCTCCCCAGGCAGCAGCACTCTCCCCTTCCCATCTTCACAGTTTTCAGGGCTGCTGTTGGTGAGGATTTGAGTCTTGGTGGTTTATTGGCTACCCAACAAAAATACAAGGCTTGGTGGTTTATTGCTACACCACAGGAACACAAGGTTAACAATGTGACAAAAAAATTTCCACCAAATTAAAGTTGGTGTTCCAGGTGTTTTGAAGTTATTAACCATTGTGATGCTAAATCTTGAACAATCCATCTGTCTTTCACCAGGGCTGTCCTGCACAGGGCTGGCTCCCTGCTCACACAGGTTAGAGCAGAAAAGGAGTAGTATAACACACGTTCCTACCTCGTTTGCTATTCATGATCACATGCCTCCAGCACAAAGCAAACAAAAGCAAACCATGTGATTTTATGCCTTGCAACTGTTACACTTCTATAGGCAAATGAGGTTGCAGTAACTGCATAAGAAAGTGATTGACTGGCTCTTCTTAGCCTTTAATTTTACTGATCTATTTTGTATATTAATTAAGGGCATCCTTTTTTAAACATAAATTTTTAATTCAAATTTTCTTTTAGGGAAAACATTTTTCTGCTTAAGGTCAGCTATGTAATTCTGCATTTTCTTTATTTTCAGAGAGAAATAGCATATCATCAGCTAGATACAATAAATTTATTGGGGTGGAGCCAAGATGGCCGAATAGGAACAGCTCCAGTCTACAGTTCCCAGCGTGAGCGATGCAGAAGATGGGTGATTTCTGCATTTCCAACTGAGGTACCGGGTGCATCTCACTGGGGAGTGTCGGAAAGTGGGTGCAGGACAGTGGGTGCAGTGCACTGAGCATGAGCCGAAGCTGGGCAAGGCATCACCTCACCCGGGAAGCGCAAGGGGTCAGGGAATTCCCTTTCCTAGTCAAAGAAAGGGGTGACAGATGGCACCTGGAAAATCGGGTCACTCCCACCCTAATAGTGGGCTTTTCCAATGGTCTTAGCAAATGGCACACCAGGAGATTGTATCCCGCACCTGGCTCAGAGGGTCCTACGCCCACAGAGCCTCTCTCATTGCTAGCACAGTAGTCTCAGATCAAACTGCAAGGCAGTAGCGAGGCTTGGGGAGGGGCGCCTGCCATTGCCAAGGCTTGAGTAGGTAAACAAAGCAGCCGGGAAGCTCAAACTGGGTGGAGCCCACCACAGCTCAAGGAGGCCTGCCTGCCTCTGTAGACTCCATCTCTGGGGGCAGGACACAGACAAACAAAAGGCAGCAGAATCCTCTGCAGACTTAAATGTCCCTGTCTGACAGCTTTGAAGAGAGTAGTGGTTCTCCCAGCACCCAGCTGGAGATCTGAGAACGGACAGACTGCCTCCTCAAGTGGGTCCCTGACCCCTGAGTAGCCTAACTGGGAGGCATCCCCCAGTAGGGGCAGACTGACACCTCACACGGCCGGGTACTCCTCTGAGACAAAACTTCCAGAGGAACAATCAGGCAGCAACATTTGCTGCTCACCAATATCCACTGTTCTGCAGCCTGAGCTGCTGATACCCAGGCAAACAGGGTCTGGAGTGGACCTCCAGAGAAAACTCCAACAGACCTGCAGCTGAGGGTCCTAACTGTTAGAAGGAAAACTAACAAACAGAAAGGACATCTACACCAAAACCCCATCTGTACCTCACCATCATCAAAGACCAAGGGTAGATAAAACCACAAAGATGGGGAAAAAACAGAGCAGAAAAACTGGAAACTCTAAAAATCAGAGCACCTCTCCTCCTCCAAAGGAACGCAACTCCTCACCAGCAACAGAACAAAGCTGGACGGAGAATGACTTTTGACGAGTTGAGAGAAGAAGGCTTCAGATAATCAAACTACCCCGAGCTAAAGGAGGAAGTTCAAACCCATGGCAAAGAAGTTGAAAACCTTGAAAAAAAGTTAGATGAATGGCTAACTAGAATAACCAATGCAGAGAAGTCCTTAAAGGACCTGATGGAGCTGAAAACCAAGGCATGAGAACTACGTGACGAATGCACAAGCCTCAGTAGCCGATTGGATCAACTGGAAGAAAGGGTATCAGTGATGGAAGATCAAATGAATGAAATGAAGTGAGAAGAGAAGTTTAGAGAAAAAAGAATAAAAACAAATGAATAAAGCCTCCAAGAAATACGGGACTATGTGAAAAGACCAAATCTACATCTGATTGGTATACCTGAAACTGATGGGGAGAATGGAACCAAGTTGGAAAACAGTCTACAGGATATTATCCAGGAGAACTTCCCCAATCTAGCAAGGCAGGCCAACATGCAAATTCAGGAAATACAGAGAACGCCACAAAAATACTGCTCGAGAAGAGCAACTCCAGGATACATAATTGTCAGATTCACCAAAGTTGAAATGAAGGAAAATTGTTAAGGGCAGCCAGAGAGAAAGGTCAGGTTATCCACAAAGGGAAGCCCATCAGACTAACAGCTGAAATTCTACAAGCCAGAAGAGAGTGGGGGCCAATATTCAACATTCTTAAAGAAAAGAATTTTCAAGCCAGAATTTCATATCCAGCGAAACTAAGCTTCATAAATGAAGGAGAAATAAAATACTTTAAAGACAAGCAAATGCTGAGAGATTTTGTCACCACCAGGCCTGCCTTAAAAGAGCTCCTGAAGGAAGCACTAAACATGGAAGGGAACAACTGGTACCATCCACTGCAAAAACATGCCAAATTGTAAAGACCATCAAGGCTAGGAAGAAACTGCATCAACTAATGAGCAAAATAACCAGCTAACATCATAATGACAGGATCAAATTCACACATACCAATAGTCACCTTAAATGTAAATGGGATAAATGCTACAATTAAAAGATACAGACTGGCAAATTGGATAAAGAGCCAAAACCCATCAGTGTGCTGTATTCAGGAAACCCATCTCATGTGCAGAGACACACATAGGCTCAAAATAAAGGGATGGAGGAAGATCTACCAAGCAAATGGAAAACAAAAAAAGGCAGGGGTTGCAATCGTAGTCTCTGATAAAACAGACTTTAAACCAAAAAGATCAAAGAGACAAAGAAGGCCATTACATAATGGTAAAGGGATCAATTCAACAAGAAGAGCTAACTATCCTAAATATATATGCACCCAATACAGGAGCACCCAGATTCATAAGCAAGTTCTTAGAGACGTAGAAAGAGACAAAGACTCCCACACAATAACAATGGGAGACTTTAACACCTCACTGTCATCATTAGACAGATCAACTAGACAGAAAATTAACAAGGATATGCAGGAATTGAACTCAGCTCTGCACCAAGTGGACCTAATAGACATCTACAGAGCTCTCCACCCCAAATCAACAGAATATACCTTCTTCTCAGCACCACACCACACCTATTCCAAAATTGACAACATAGTTGGAAGTAAAGCACTCCTCAGCAAATGTAAAAGAACAGAAATTATAACAAACTCTCTCTCAGACCACAGTGCAATCAAACTAGAACTCAGGATTAAGAAACTCACTCAAAATCACTCACCTACATGGAAACTGAACAACCTGCTCCTGAATGACTACTGGGTACATAACGGAATGAAGGCAGAAATAAAGATGTTCTTTGAAACCAACGAGAACAAAGACACAACATAACAGAATCTCTGGGACACATTCAAAGCAGTGTGTAGAGGGAAATTTATAGCATTAAATGCCAACAAGAGATAGCAGGAAAGATCTAAAATTGACACCCTAACATCACAATTAAAAGAACTAGAGGAGCAAGAGCAAACACATTCAAAAGCTAGCAGAAGGCAAGAAATAACCAAGATCAGAACAGAACTGAAGGAGATAGCGATAAAAAAACCTTCAAAAAATCAATGAATCCAGAAGCTGGTTTTTTGAAAAGATCAACAAAATATAGACTGCTAGCAAGACTAATAAAGAAGAAAAGAGAGAAGAATCAAATAGATGCAATAAAAAATGATAAAGGGGATATCACCACCGATCCCCCAGAGATACAAACTACCATCAGAGAATACTATAAACACCTCTACACAAATAAACTAGAAAATCTAGAAGAAACGGATAAATTCCTCGACACATACACCCTCCCAAGACTAAACCAGGAAGAAGTTGAATCTCTGAATAGACCAATAACAGGCTCTGAAATTGAGGCAATAATTAATAGCTTAGCAACCAAAAAAAGTCCAGGACCAGATGGATTCACAGTCAAGGAGGTACAAGGAGGAACTAGTACCATTCCTTCTGAAACTATTCCAATCAATAGAAAAAGAGGGAATCCTCCCTAACTCATTTTATGAGGCTGGCATCATCCTGATACCAAAGCCTGGCGAGACACAACAAAAAAAGAGAATTTTAGAACAATATCCCTGAGGAACATCGATGCAAAAATCCTCAATAAAATACTGGCAAACCAAATCCAGCAACACATCAAAAACCTTATCCACCATGATCAAGTGGGCTTCATCCCTGAGATGCAAGGCTGGTTCAACATACACAAATCAATAAACGTAATCCAGCATATAAACAGAACCCACGACAAAAACCACATGATTATCTCAATAGATGCAGAAAAGGCCTTTGACAAAATTCAATAGCCCTTCATGCTAAAAACTCTCAATAAGTTAGGTATTGATGGGACGTATCTCAAAATAATAAGAGCTATCTATGACAAACCCACAGCCAATATCACACTGAATGGGCAAAAACTGGAAGCATTCCCTTTGAAAACTGGCACCAGACAGGGATGCCCTCTCTCATCACTCCTATTCAACACAGTGTTGGAAGTTCTGGCCAGGGCAGTCAGGAAGGAGAAGGAAATAAAGTGTTTTCAATCAGGAAAAGAGGAAGTCAAATTGTCCCTGTTTGCAGATGACATGATTGTATATTTAGAAAACCCCATCGTCTCAGCCCAAAATCTCCTTAAGCTGATAAGCAACTTCAGCAAAGTCTCAGGATACAAAATCAATGTGCAAAAATCACAAGCCTTCTTATACACCAATAACAGACAAACAGAGGGCCAAATCATGAGTGAACTCCCATTCACAATTGCTTCAAAGAGAATAAAATACCTAGGAATCCAACTTACAAGGGACGTGAAGAACCTCTTCAAGGAGAACTACAAACCACTGCTCAATGAAATAAAAGAGGATGCAAACAAAAGGAAGAACATTCCATGTTCATGGATAGGAAGAATCAATATTGTGAAAATGGCCAACTGCCCAAGGTAATTTATAGATTCAATGCCATCCCCATCAAGCTACCAATGACTTTCTTCACAGAATTGGAAAAAACTACTTTAAAGTTCATATGGAACCAAAAAAGAGCCCTCATCACCAAGTCGATTGACTAAGCCAAAAGAACAAAGCTGGAGGCATCACACTACCTATACTACAAGGCTACAGTAACCAAAACAGCATGGTACTGCTACCAAAACAGAGATAGAGACCAATGGAACAGAACAGAGCCCTCAGATATAATGCCACATATCTACAACCATCTGATCTTTGACAAACCTGACAAAAACAAGAAATGGGGAAAGGATTCCCTATTTAATAAATGGTGCTGGGAAAACTAGCTAGCCATATGCAGAAAGCTGAAACTGGATCCCTTCCTTACACCTTATATATAAATTAACTCGAGATGGATTAAAGACTTACATGTTAGACCTAAAACCATAAAAACCCTAGAAGAAAACCTAGGCAATACCATTCAGGACATAGGCATGGGCAAGGACTTCATGTCTAAAACACCAAAAGCAATGGCAACAAAAGCCAAAATTGACAAATGGGATCTAATTGAACTAAAGAGCTTCTGCATAGCAAAAGAAACTACCATCAGAGTGAACAGGCAACCTATAGAATGGGAGAACATTTTTGCAATCTACTCATCTGACAAAGGGCTAATATCCAGAATCTACAATGAACTCAAACAAGTTTACAAGAAAAAAGCAAACAGCCCCATCAAAAAGTTGGCAAAGGATATGAACAGACATTTCTCAAAAGAAGACATTTATGCAGCCAACAGACACATGAAAAAATGCTCATCATCATTGGCCATCAGAGAAATGCTAATCAAAACCACAATGAGATATCATCTCACACCAGTGAGAATGGCCATCATTAAAAAGTCAGGAAACAACAGGTGCTGGAGAGGATGTGGAGAAATAGGAACACTTTGACACTGTTGGTGGGACTATAAACTAGTTCAACCATTGTGGAAGTCACTGTGGCGATTCCTCAGGGATCTAGAACTAGAAATACCATTTGACCCAGCCATCCCATTACTGGGTATATACCCAAAGGATTATAAATCATGCTGCTATAAAGACACATGCACATGTATGTTTATTGCAGCACTATTCACAATAGCAAAGACTTGGAACCAACCCAAATGTCCAACAACGATAGACTGGATTAAGAAAATGTGGCACATATACACCATGGAATATTATGCAGCCATAAAAAATGATGAGTTCATGTCCTTTGTAGAGACATGGATGAAGCTGGAAACCATCATTCTCAGCAAACTATCGCAAGGACAGGAAAGGAAACACTGCATGTTCTCACTCATAGGTGGGAATTGAACGATGAGAACAGATGGACACAGGAAGGGGAACATCACACACCAGGGCCTGTTGTGGGGTGGGGGGAGGGGGGAGGGATAGCATTAGGAGATATACCTAATGTTAAATGACGAGTTAATGGGTGCAGCACACCAACATGGCACATGTATACATATGTAACTAACCTGCATGTTGTGCACACGTACCCTAAAACTTAAAGTATAATAAAAAAATAAAATAAATAAATAAATATATTAATATAAGGTATTAGAAAAACTGAAGTAGCAGAGTAACTTCATTTGATAAAAGACAAAACAGAAGAAGGATGTCCAAGTGCCCTTGTGGTTTGTCACTGTTTATTTAATAAGCCTTTATTGAAATACAACGTTCATCTGGAAGAGTGTAGCCATCGTGATGTAGAGTACAACGCCTTACTTGAAAGTGAACACAGCTGTGTAATTACCACCCGGGAAAAACAAAGAATACAAAACATTGCCAGGCCTACAGAGGCTCCTCCTGCCATTTCCAATGGCCTTTCTCCTACTAAAGGTAAGCACCATTCGACTTCTCAACACCACATGTATTTCTGCTATCTCTTTTAAAATTTATTTTGAGAATAAAATAGAACTATGCAAGTTCCAGCATTTATATTATTCTTCTCAGAATGTTTCTGACATCCATCTGTGTTGCAGTACAGTATTATATTTTATGAATATACAACAGCTTATTTCTCTACTCTTTTATTGTTGGAGACTTGAGTAGTTCTCAGTGTGGAGCTACCAGAAGCAACGCTGCTGCAGATACAAGAACACATCTTCTGGTGCGTGCATATGTGCATTTCTGCTGTGTATGTACCTGACAGTGAAACTGCTAGGTCATAGGGGAGGTATATGTTCAACTGCATTAGATTCTGCTGTAAGCTTATGTTTGTTTGTTTGTTTTTGAGATGGAGTCTCACTCTGTAACCCAGGCTGGAGTGCAGTGCCATGATCTTGGCTCACTGCAACCTTCGCCTCCCGGGTTCAAGCAATTCTCGTGCCTCAGCCTCCCGAGTAGCTGGGATTACAGGAGTGTGCCACCAGGTCCAGCTACTTTTTTTTATTTTTAGCAGAAACAGGGTTTCACTATCTTGGCCAAGCTGGTATCGAACTCCTGAACTCAGGTGATCCGCCCACCTCGGCCTCCCAAAGTACTGGGATTGCAGGTGTGAGCCACCTTGCCCGACCCCTGATGTAAGTTTTTTAAATAGCTTTCCCTCATTTGTGAAGTGCTTCTTCCTCTCTTTTGCCCTATTTTTAATTGGCTATTTCACCTTTTCTCCACTGATTTTAAACTATAGAAAGCTTTATATTAACTCTGTTTTATAGTGCCAAGATACAAGCTATGCCTCTAAAGCTTACAGCAAAGTGGCCTGATCTCCACGGCAGTCAGATGAGTTGTATAAACGGAAAATGTAAAGCAGAAGCAAAGGACATCTAAAGGGTCAACACTTACAGTCGCTCTAATCTCAGAAGGTCTCCAAAGGTCTCTGGCTGTAGCGTTTCTAGTTGGTTGAAATGAATATACCTGGAAGGCAAAAGATCAAGTTGGTTATTCCTTGTGCTGGTGAGTAAAATAAAATGTTTGAAGAATTAGCAATTGCTTCAGCTGAAATTGTGAATTTCACTGGCCCCAACCACTATATATCACATACGAAAATCAGAAACTCTGAGATATTTTGTCTCTTCTGTTCGTCACAGTCCTGGGTCTAAAAACCTGATGTTCCAAAGGGGAATCCGAAGCCCACCCAGAAAGGGGCATGATGCTGCCCCCTTTTCCCAGGGAGCCTCTTGAGTCGATGCTAACTGGTTGTTGAAATTACTCTTTTACTCATTAAAATGTTTAATGTAAGCAAAGTTAGGGTAGTAATTAAGATTACAAACATAATAAGATACATTACAAGTGACCACATGCTTATTTACATTTCAGAACAAGGAGAAGTGTCCTGTCTGACGGAGTCAAAGGATGGCATATTTGATGTCATATGATCATCATACTTGAAATGAATTAATGTTAACCCTGGGGGATGGATGAGAAGTAATGTGTCTTATTTTAATCCTTTTGGAATTAGACTTTTTCAGACCTCGGTATCCCCTCTGTGCAACTGATCCAGGAGTTATTTCCTAAGCTTCCATTTCAAAAAGGCTTCTCTTTAAGCAGGGCAACTGAAGACAGAAAGGCTTGCATTTCCTTCAGAAATCCTGTGATGAAATGGAGAAGCAGGCTTCCAAAGCAGACAGCTGAGCAGACCTTTGCGAAGCAAATCTTCCCAACAGACAGAAAGATCCATGGGGAAGGCTGCACACTCCTCTTAGAAAATTTAAATGTATTCCCTGCACCTGACTTCTGAACACAGCTTTTTCAAATAATCTCAATGAAACCAACAGTGATATATAGCCGTCTATAGTGAACTGCTGAAGAAAGCACTGCAGATACAAAGTTACCATGAAAAGTAACAAAGTTTCACACTAAATTGGAAAGAGGATATTGTACATTTATGTGGGAAGACACAGTGAATGGTACTTTATTTTGTCAATGGGAAGCTCTCTGACTTGAAGTAACGGCAGGCAGGTAAAAAGAAAGCTTTACAGCCCACGTTTGCATAAAATGTATTTATTTCATCACAATTAGAAATATTTTTGAAAGGAGAAAAGAAAAATGTTTAAGAAAAAGAAATACTTTTTTTACTTCATTCCTAGGCTTCCTTCTTATAAATCATTATAGGAAGAGCACTTCAGACACCTAATGAAAAAGTATAATAATCACAAGAGAATGAAAACCATGTCACTGGAAAGGTATGATTGTTTCAGACTGCCTTAGGTTGGATCCAGAGTCAGTGCTACACTGTACTACTCTCTGAAATTCAGCATCCTGGCCCGTATCCGATGCATTCCTCCCGGGGGTTCTGTTCATTTTAAAAGTGATGACATTTTACAGTGGTGACATTGTATAAGACCTGGCAATAATTGCCTTTGGGTTAGCATGAAACAGCTTTACCTTGGTTGCCTTGAATTATACACACACTCACACTCACAGACTCTCACACAGACACTCTCAGCTTCACACATACTTTCATACTGACAGACACACACTCTCACATTGTCTCACACTGACACACTCTGACACACTCACATGAACACACCCTCACATGCTCACAGACCCTCATACTCACACATGCTCACACTCACACACTTACATATACTCATATACACTAGCACACTTACGCTAACACACACACGCTCTCGGACACTCATGCACACTCACACTTGTTCGCATACACTCTCACACATACACTAACGCACACCATCACAGTCAGATACACATCTACACACTCGCACACACCTAATCTCACACACTCACACACTGTCACGCTCGCACTCACACTGTCTCATGTACACTAACACACTTTCACACATTGACACATGTATTCACATATATGCTCACATACACTGACACAGTCACACACACATACTCCCATGCACTCACACACTGTCCCCCACAAAATTATTACCTGTGTCATTGGTCTAGCACATTAAAAAGGAGGTAGGGGCTGGGAGAGTGAAAGCAGATGTAGGGGAGGAGTGTTAGGCGAAGACTGGCTGCTGACAGCAGGGAAGAGAGAGAAGTCTCTGTGACTACAGTGAAGAAAGAGTTAGAAGGAGGGTCCATTACAAAGTTTCTCTTCCCAAGTGAAATGTACCGCATGGTTGGATTCCAATCTCTGTGTATACTGGACAGGCCCAGGCCTGTAGAATACAGATAGACATTTTATGAAGACTAGGAGTAAGTGCTGATGAGGGCATCAAACTCAGCATAAAGTAAATAAGAGCAACAGCAAAAAAAAAAAAAGTATTGTCCTAAGTGCTTTACATGTATTTAGTCATTTTTAATTTCTGCAACTGCAGTGTGTGGTAGGTTCTATAAATACCCCATTATTTAATTAGGAAAAATGTGGTACAGAGATAAAGTAATTTGTTCAATTTCACACAGCCAGCCTCTCTAGCAGCAAAGGGGGTGGCCGTGCACAGGCTCAGCTGACACAGAGCACCCAGAGATGAGCTATGGAAACCTGATGCAAGAATCCTGGAGCAGAGCCTTTCTCGGGTATGGAAACAGATACTCCACAGGGAGAAGGAAAGTGCCCAAGGCCACAAAGCCAATCAATGGTAAATCCAAGCCACGAACTCAGCAAAACCCATGCTCTCTACACTCCTGTTCTCAGTTTGCCTACATTAGTGGCTTTTTAAATGTGAAGCTGTGGGGTTCTTAACTGGAGGCAAGCATCGCATTCCAGTCATAAAACAACCTAACAGGTCACAGGAAAGGAGTCACGAGCCAGGTCTGTGGTTTAGCCAACCTAACAACTTCCAGATTTTCAAAGTGAGTATTCTAGCTTATGTATAAGCTCAGCAAAAGTGTTTTTTTTTTCTTTCAACTTTATAATGCTTTGAAACAATTTATTATAAAGAAAACTTGAGTTTAGCATAAGAATTTTCAAGTAGCGCTAGTATTCCTGCCATCATTGATCAAATGTGCATCCTCCACAGTTTGCACAGGTGTCTGCATTGCTAGAACTAGAAAGAAAGACAGCTTTTGCTTGGGAGGGCATCTTACACACTGAGCCACCTAAAATTGGAGCAAAGAGACAATCTAAGGAGTAGAATAACATACAACAGCTTATCCAATATCACATAGCTACTATGTGTTTATCCACAGTAATTAATAAATATCGATTTAATATTTAAATATTTCACAGGTAGCAATTCACATTTACTATGAATTGCTCATAATTCACGAGAAATGCATAATCTCCTTTTCCACAATGCACCCACTGAGAGTCCACTAATCACAGAGCCCTGTCTATTCCCCATTCCAGCCATGCTTCCCTAGAATAAATCACTGCAATCTTAGACTCACCCAGAGATGCCCTGAAGGACAAATGTTTTCTGCTGGACTTCAATCTAATACACAGTAGGGTAAGCAACTGGTATTGGAATTCACTACTAATGAATGAGAAAAATGCATGTAAGTAGATTTTGTTCCTTGCAGGAAAGTAAGACAACCCAGAGAGTTCTGTTTGATTATAGTGCAAGCATATTAAATTTTGAGTCCATATGATTTGACAAATTTTCTAACAAAATCTTTTTCAAAAATTTTTTAAAACTTTAAGCCAATTTAAAGCAGTAGGATGTTTTAGGTTATATGTGTTTGATTTATGTGATGACTTTAGCAGATTCAAATAAGAAGGGAGTTAGCTTTGATCTCCACTCCCTTCTGTGCCTTGATAAGATAGCAAGACTATCCTCTCCTACACCTTATTTTTCTAGGCTGTGGATAACCCTGCCATTTTTGGCTATCTATTGCAGGTAGATAAATATGAATGATTACTTGCGAGGAGTTTAAATCTGTTTAAGTCCCTTCATAAATTTATATGTAAATGAATTAGTAGTTATCCCTTTGTTTAAAGCAGGCAGGAAATTATTGCCACTGTCATGTTATGTTGATTCATACTTAGCTTCCCCAGATGATTTCATCAACACCCATGGCTTCAATTATTATCTCTATGCAGAAGACCTACAAATTACATCTCCAACCCAAATTTACCTCTAGGACCTAAATTCATGCACCCAATGTCTTCTTAAAATATCCTCTAGATGTCTCAAGGAACCTCAAATCCAACATGTCGAAACCCAGCCCAGGATCCTCCTTCACCATACTGGCTGTCCTCCATTTTTGCTTGTCTCAATTTATGGCACTGCTGTATATGTATTTGCACAACTCAGAAAACTAGCAACGACCCCTCCGTCTCCCTCACTCCCTGTATCTTACCCAATTCTGTGTTTTTCATTTTGCCTCCTAAATATCTCTTGAATGTATTCCATTCTCCTCTTACCCACTACTTCTGCACTAGAGCAAACTATGCCCTCAGTTACTAAAATACAAGAACAAACTGGTCTGCCCACATCCATCTGGTCTACCCTCAATAGAAATATGAGACCCTTAATGGCTTATAATTTCTATAGAAATAAAGACAGAATTTTTTAACAGAGCCCAAGTTCCAGCCTGGTCTTGCCTGGAAATGCCCTTCCAGTATCTCCTTTATCCCCCTCTTGCCCCACCTCAATCCCAGTGCTCTGGCCTCCTCCCAGCCACATGCCTGCCATACTCCTGCCTACAGCAGTCTCTGAATGATTGTCTTTGTAGCCCAGTAAACCTTCCCACCCTTCTTGCCTGGTAATTCTGGACCTGTTTTCAGATCTTACTGTGCTCTTTCCTTGGAAAGCCTTCCCTGAGCTCCTGGTCAAATCCCTGTGTTATGGGCTCACCCAGCATTGTACTGTTGCAACGTTATATTTGAGTGATTATGTGATCCACGTCTGTCTGCCCTAACTAAACTCTAAGGTCCATGAAGGCAGAAATCACATTGGATTTAAAGTAATATTCATATCCCTAGTTTCTTAGCAGAGTTTGACAAATAGATAGTCAATACATAGTTGATCACTGAAAGAATGAATGACCAGCCAGTATTTTTGCATGAGCATTGTCTTTGCAAATGTGAGGATAAGACAATGAACTCTTCATATGTTCTATGGTATAAAACAAAAGATGGGAGTATGAACTCTAATAAAAGCTTTCTGAGTTAATATCAGCTCAACAATCTATAATGACATTACATTTCCTTGGGGAAGAACCATCCCAAATATTTACACAAGCCTGACTTTAGTCAGATATGTAATAATGGATGTTTAATTGTATCTCCTAAAACTTTATAGAATCCTTGAGCACTAATGAACCTAGAGGGCATCTATCAAAGTCTTCCTGGGGCTTCTCCAAGAGAATCTATCTCACTTCAAAGGGACATGTTAGAATCACACATTTTTGTGAGCACTGACAACATATTTGACATCCCTTATCTAAGTAAATATTTATTTACACAACCACCCGAAGGTATCAGGCCACCAAAGTAAGGACAAAAATCCTCCTACAATCTTTAAAACATGCAGAGCAAGAGCATGTGGCCAGAGAATGACAACAAAAATAATAGAGAGGGAATGATTCTCAGGGTGAGAAGTTGCTGGTATCACTTTAGCTTTCAGCGTGAACTTACTGAGCCACATAAAAACAAATGTTCTGCGCCATATGATCACCTTGGCAACCCCGATCTAAGACAAGAGCAGAGATGGGGAGAAAAACACTATATTTATCTGTATCTAACTGCACAATCAAAATTGCATATACGGTCAGTGTTCTCAACCTTTTTGTACAAAGTAGCTGCTTTTTATTTTCTCAAAATCCATGAGATTATAAAGAAAAAAGGAGTACTGTTGGTAGAAGGCGGCTGCACACCAGAGTGTGTCTGTGTGTCTCTGTGTGTCTATGTATGTAATTTTGCCTGTGTCTATATGTGTGTAACATAAGCTAAGGACATCTGAATCTGAAGACTGCAATACAGGGGATATTGAACATAACACGTCAACAATCCTAGCACATGAAACAGAGCTCAGAGGAAAAGCTGACAGCTGGCTTGGAGATCCACCGTGTCCTGCCTCACATCCACGGGCCGGGTGCATTGAGATGACACCAACTCTCTGTATAATAATCTCAGCTGAGATTAAAATAGACACTTTTTAGCTTCATTGCACAACAGCAAGCAAGAATTACCTATTACACCAACAAATTATTCATACCGTTTAGGAATTGATTAAACATCTGAATGAAGATCCTTATTTCAGAGCACAGTAAATTATTTCAACTGATTTTAAAGGAAAAATTGACTGAATTATCATAATCCGTTAGTTTCCAGAGAAAAGTTTTCCAGCATCTCATTTGCATGCTGTGCTAAAGTCAATAACAGCGTATTCTACCAAAATTCATTATAAAGAGAATTATGTTTATTCTTAAAGAGTTAAAACCAGTTAAAAATCATACTGCACAAGCTTCACTCCTTGGGAAGTTATTTCAATCCTAAATTAGAATAGTTACAGAAAAAGGCTGGGCACAGTGGCTCACGCCTATAATCCCAGCACTTTGGGAGGCCAAGGCGGGTGGATCATGAGATCAGGAGATTGAGACCATCCTGGCCAACATAGTGAAACCCCGTCTCTACTAAAAATGCAAAAATTAGCTGGGCATGGTGGCGTGTGCCTTTAATCCCAGCTACTCAGGAGGCTGAGGCAGGAGAACGGCTTGAACCAGGGATTCAGAGGTTGTAGTGAGCTGAGATCGCACCACTGCACTCCAGCCTGGGTAACAGAGTAAGACTCTGTCTCAAAAAAAAAAAAAAAAAAAAAAAGTTACAGAAAAAGCCATGTTTCTACAATAGTTTAGATATTTAGATATAGCATGATTGAGAGTTATGAAAATCACACTCTTTGTTCAATCTCTATCTCTTTTTGCCTGAACTAATAGCTATAAATGTTCCATGTAAATCCAGTCTCTTCTTTCCAATCTACACTATGTTGAATTATTTGGTGGTTCTTCCTGAAAAAATGCGGATTAGATCATCCCCTTTATTAAGGATCATCAATGTCTTCTCACTGTCTTTAGCAGGAATTCAAGGCTTTTCAAGATTCAGCGCCAACCTGTGACTTTCCCCTCCCTCATAAGTCTGAGCACCCTCTAACCAAATTCATTATCTCTGGAATATCCCCCATTTTTTTCATAGTGTCTAATATTCAAAGTGTTTGCTCATCCATTTAAGCTCAACAGTACTTTTTTTTTCATTAAGGACTTAGTGACTGCTTGTGTCAGATATAACTTCACTCCTCTGGCTCCTTTAGTACATTAAAACATTAATAAGTACTTATTGAGTGCCTGTGAAGTGTAAGACAAGATCCTTGACCTTCTCAGAGATTGGAATTAGGTAAGTGGAAAAATACAAGGAATCAATGACCACAGTCTTGTAGAATACGTATTAAGATAATGGGATGCAAGGAATACCATGAGAATCCAAAGAGCTACATTAGATTTAAAGATAAAGAAAAGTTACACAGAGAAAAGGATTCTTCACCTAACTTTTATGGACAAACAATACTGACCTAGGTGCAAAAGAGAAAAAACAGTGTAGAAAGTGGGGAGACAAATGTATGTGAGGTGCAGAGGCATGGAAACGCAGGGCTCTTGTACAGAACAGTAAGGAACTGAGTGGTACAGAAGCATTGGTTGCCTGCAGAACTCTGGAAAGATGGACTTGGGCAGGAACTGAATCACACATTTCCTTTGTGCTCAACAAGGTGGTTTGAACTTTACCTTAAAGATATAAAGACACGTGACAAGATTTAAAGAAATGAAATTTCTTAGTGAAATTTTTATTTTACAACATTGCCAGCAGCTATGCAAACAAAGGACTGCAAGTTAGCTAGAGAGAGAGAATCTAGCTAGAGCAATGGTTTGCAGTGGTTTTCAGCTTAGGATGATTTTGTTTTGTCCACCTCCATCCCCCCAGGGAATATTTGGCAATGTCTGGAGATGCTTTTAATTGTCGCAGCCGGAGATGGTGGTGCTACTAGCCTCCAGTGGGTAGGGACCAGGGTGTTGCTCAACATCTTATCCTACATGACCTGGGCCAGCCCCACAACATTACTAAGCTCAAAATGTCAACAGTGCCAGGTTGAGAAACACCTGAGCTAGAGCCGGCTTTATTCTCTGAGCAGGAAGGAGTGGTGGTGACAATGCCTGCCATGTGGAGCCTCAATTGAAGGCTGCAGGAGATTTTCCAAAGAATCCTAGAAAAAATGAAATGATAGAAAACTATTAAAGGGGTGCCAAATAAGAAGAGGAAAGAATTAATAGAAGCAAAGTGAGGAAGACCTTGCACAGGACCAATGGTACTCAATGGCACCGAAAGTGCTATTGGAAGATGTGACTGTAAAAAGGAGGCAGGAATGTGTCCCAGTGAAACAGGCTAGAACAGAGGAAATGGGCACTAACTCACCATCATCTCTTGTCACAAGGAAAGCTAGTGAGATGTCCATTAGCTTCGCCCTCAATTTTCCCCTTAAGGTAAAAGGCAAAGTCAATTGCGAAACGTAAGAGAAATGTAGGGGTGTGAATTTTGAATTGTGGCTATGTCATTCAGGACAAGGAGCTCAGCTCCTTTTGATCATCGCTGCTAAAGCTGGGACTGAGTTCTTAGTCCTTTCCCGAGTGGATTTTCAGCAGCAGTGGAATGCGTCAGTTAGTCCCTCTCCCTGCCATGTTCTTCCCTGGCTTCCAGGACACCATCCTCCCAGATCCTCTCCCACCTCAATGGACCTCCTGCTCAGGGCCCTTCACTGCTTCCTTCTCTTTTCCCAGCCTCCTGGACTGGAGTGCCTGGGGCTGAGTCCTGAGGCTTCTCCTTTTTTCCAGCCAAACTCAACGACATCCAGTACCAGGAACATGAGCACTTTCAGGTGCCAAAGATACCCACATTGCACAGCCATCCCTCACTGCTGCCTTACATTGGAGACCCATGCCCTACTGCCAGCCCCATGCCCATGTGGCCGCCTAGTAGACAACTCAAACTTGTTGTGTGCAAATCTGCAATCCTGATTAGTCTTCATGCCCACTTCCTAGCATGTCTATCTCAGCTGAGGACCACACTTCCTTCTAGTTGTTTAGGGCAAGAATCTCAGTAATTCCTTTGACTTCTTTCTTTCTCCAACATCCTACATCTAAGTGGTTGGTTGTAAAAGAGATCCAGATGCTGCACCCATCCTAAACCTACCCTGCTGCCTCCTTACTCTGAGGCCACACCACTTCTAGCCTAGGGTACAGCAAAGCAACCAATTGGTCCCCCGCCCTTGCCAGGCCATAGCCTGTTGTCTACATAGCCGTCCTTGTTGAGATGGGAGATTTTAGATCTTCTCACCACACACACAAAACAATAAGCTTATGAGGTAAGACATAGGTTAATTAGCTTGACTTGGCCATTTCACAATGTATATATATATATATATATCTAAGCATCATGTTGTACATTATAAATATATACAATATTTATTTGTCAAATTTTTATAAAGAAGAATGCAAGAAACACAGAAGTCAGAGTGATCATTGTAAGGCCTGTTGGATCAGGCATGCCAACCATCCTTCAAAACCCTCCAGTGCTCACTCAGAATAAAATGCACATCGCTCACAATGATACAAATCAAATCTGTTCCTCTGTTCCAAATTAAAATCATCGGGTCCCCTTCCCAAGCTTATGTACAGAGATATGCAGGGCCTGGAGTATGTACTCCAAAGCCACTCACTGACCAGGTTGCAAGGAGGGGGCTGCAGGCCAGACTCAGGCAGGCAGGGCAGAAAAAGGATGACTGAGGTCACCGCAGAGCCACCCTGATCCAGGGACATCAATCACCAACCAATCAAATGCACGCCCCCCTTTCTAGGCAGAAGTACCCAAGAAGGGGGAGAAACGCCCAGGATGAAGAGTGCAATGCTCCCTCTCGTGGGTACAGTAGGCTTGAGAAGAAATGTGAGAAAAACACAAGAAAGGGAGAAGGTAAAGTCCCCTTCCCCAGTATACTGTAACTGCTATGTTTCTTCTCAGCCCTGAACCTGAATGCCCCCATCATCCAGCCAAGTTACTGGCTAAAAGATTTCAGTTGAATTTAAAAGCAAAGGAATGGCTGCCTGCTCTGACATCTCCTTCATGCTCCATGATTTTATGGCACTGTGGCCGTGGACAATGCTCGTCAGATCAGACGGCTCCCTCTGAAACCATTCCCATTAAAAAAACTCAAGTGGGGAGGTGTGCACAATTTATACACCTACTGACATTTTGAAAACGGAACAAGTACAGGGTATTTCAGAGAAGGGCAGCATAATGTAGAAATTTCAGAACTCTTGCCATGAAGAAAAGAGAGCAACAAAGTTAGATCCAGGGGAGGAAATAAATGTGTGAAGAAGAGCAAAGACTGAGCCTCCTGAGATGTGAGGACAGGGGTAAGAAGTAGACCTGACATGACACGGATGGTGGGATTTCTAAGAACTGAGAGAAGCACACAGAAGCCAGAGAAGAAGAACCTAATCACAAAGGAGGAGATATTCCAATACATCCCCCTCTCAGCCATAAAGTGAAGATCTCTTTGGAAGAGTAATACAGAAAAAGGGAGATGGCGGCATTGATTCTGTAACAGAGAAACAGCAAATGAATGAATATAACACACTCCATTTTTGTTTAAGGGGTCTTTACCCAATCCTGCATGTAGGCTAGGATAACTTTAGAGCACTGAGATAAAATGCAGAAACAGCCACATGTAGTTTTTGAAGCTAACTCTGGGATTAAAGGAGAAGTATGTAAACAACTAATGATGTTTTGTTGAAGATTTACAAAAGCACTATGACCTGGCCAAGGACAAAGTTTCCAACCTTCTTGGACCCTCGCTGGTGCGCAGATGGCTGCAGTCACGATCATGTGACTCTTGATCTCAATTCCCTCCTCCCTACCCTGCTTCCCTTAACATAAAAAAGAGTCTGATATCTATACTGACTTAAGACGGTTACTTAGGACACTAGTCTGCTATCTTCTCAGTTTGCTGGCTCTTGAATAAAGCTGCTTTTCCTCCCATCAACTCTTAAGTGGCAAGCAGCCCAACCTAGGTTCTGTTCCAATTATAAGGCAAGGAAGGCATCCTGGTAGGGTCTGTGCCTGCATGCCGTGGAATGATCCACCACTCCCTCTGCCTCTTGAGTTCTCATACAAACAAAATCAATTGTACATAAGCATCAGGAAGCTAAGATTTGTTCAAACAAAACAGGACTCTAGCTAGCAGCAGTGTTGAAGACCTGGTTGCAGAGGGGAGATGAACAAGTGGTGGGTGGGGTGGAGGAGTCGTGACGCAGGCTGATGCCCACAGGTGAGGCTGTGCTGCTCTGCAGGTGAGGCTGTGCTGCTTTGCAGGTGAGGCTGTGCACTTGCAGGCAGGGCCTCGGCACAAACACTCTGAGGATGGAAGCAGTGAAGAAAGGGAAGTACGAGAGGTCAGCACTGACATGCCCTGCACTGTGCCTTGTGAAAGGTGCTTCAGAAACATCAGGGCCACCCCAAGCATGAAGGTGGTGGGCCCACATCTTAGGAGCAGGGGAAGATGAGTCATACTGTGCAAGGGACCAAGAGAAGCCTCAGCTTGCACACCAATGCAACCTTACTACATTCTTTTTGTGACTTCAGACAAGCATGGCATTTGATTACCGCAACAACAGAAACCTTTAAATAAGAAAGAGAATGAAGCTATAATGAAAGTTACAGAAAAATTAGCATTGGTCACTGATGCACAATATTGAAACATTTTCTATAAATATATTTCCTCACAATAGTGAAAGAGAACAACACACTGTAGATTCGTATTGGCATGCATGCACGCCTGCCTTCTTTATTCTAAATTGGCTTTAGAAACTCAAATTCACTTTCTAAATGCATATACTGTAAAAAGTTATATTTAAGTTTGCTCCACAAGATTCTAACCAACTATAAAATTCTGCAATTTTCTAAATATTCTGGCCTGGAAGACTCTCCCAATTAAACCCATAAAACCAGTTTCCAGACGTAGACGTATTTGATTGTCACCTGGGGATTTACATCTCAGAGAGAACTAGACACAGCTTTAACCAAACCTGACCATAAATGAATATTGTTTCTCCTCTATTTCCATAACAATGGTTTTATTTTACATTTCACTTCTGGATGTAAGCCATATACAAATTAGAGGAGGACAGTCTGCCATGAATAGAACCCCTTACAGTTATTGAAGAACACAGAGCTCTATTCCTCACTGAGGAAGTTGGTTGATGCTTGAAATCCTGAGCATATCTGCATTGCATTGAGAATAAATGGCTTTTATCTCAGCTGGAGCCATAAGAAATAAACTAATAGTAGGCTTTTAACATTTAGAGGATAATAGGGAAGGGAAAGATACTAGGACAAAACCATAATGATAGTTGTATGAAATAGTTAATGAATAAAATTACAAAAAAGACTCAATTGTTTCAGTCAGCAAATATAACATATTTCCAAACTGTAATCCTTATTTCTTTCCTTTTAAATCATTAATTTCAGATGTAATAGAAAGTGTCAGGTTGCTATATACGGAACCATCCCTGGATGAAGCTTTCCAAATGTAACATTTAAGACACGGGGCAGCAGACTCAATACTATATTATGAAAATTCACATGCTTTGATAATTCAAATGTTTACGATATAATTATCTGTAATGCACCAATCCTTCAGATAGCATCTTCCAATAGTACAATCTAAATGCTTTCCAATACATAGGACTGACAAAGGAAGGTAGAATAGAAATCAATTGGTGCTCCTGAACCCCCTGTTCAATACTTTGAGCAAATGACACCACTTAAGTATGTCCATGCCCACATCCACTATGCCACTCCACAAAGTCCAAGCAACTGAGCAAGATCCTCTGGGGCTTGATGGAAAGCCCAGAGACATAATAAATACAGCCCTGGAAATGAGAAAAAGTTATATCCCCACACTGACCTCCAGAAACCAAAGTATTGAAGAAAAGAGGCATTTGAGACAAGCCAATGTCCTTTTCATTCCCATAATCATTGTTGCTCTGTGCAAAATTCTCATTTCATAACATACACTTTTGGAGAAACATACTTGGAGAAACTTTGGTCTGAAGCATCATGACATTGTCTTAAGCAGAGAAATACATAGTAAAGAATAAAGAGAATTAGACCTAAAATTACACTAGATGCAAACAGCAGTGTGAAGCCAGGAGGAGGCTGCGTCCTCGCCAGAGCTGAGCCTCACCTTACAGGGGCATGAGAACCTCAGTGTTGAAGCCCCCAGATATGATGCTTGCTGAGGAGGGAAGGGGGCAAGGACAGTGAGGGACAATCGGGGTGATATGGAAGCACCCTGGTCACCGACTTGCAGGCTCTTCAGGGGCTCAGTGGAAGAGAGCTTAGATGGAAGAGCAGGGGGAGATCATCCACAGACGCCAGGGTTCCAGGGGGCAGGTCACACCCTAGCTGGTCTGTGCTGCTGTGAGGCTCCAGGGGTGGAGGCATTTTCGAGAGGTGGAGAAGGAACCCACTGTGAACACATACCTGTAGTTCTGGGAAGCTGACTTGTAAACAAAGTGCCCGGCATCCATGTTCTCCAGGCACTCTTGACACACACCACTAAACATGTACCCAAGCGCACTGTGGATGCTTCTTTAGATGCTTCTCTTCCCTATCCATGGCAAAAGTCCTTGGGAGCTGTGAGGAAAACACATTCCTTGCCTTCATTTTCTGTTTGTCTTGTCCTCCCTCGTGAACATCTCACGGGATTGATGGACTGTCAGCCTCCTCCCACAGGGGAGAGAATAAGCTCTTGGCTTGACTTGTCTGATCTCTGGAAAGTAATTGGAACTCCCTGAGAGCTAATGTTCTTACTTGTCACAAGTGAAAATAACAATCTTTTGGAAGTTTCATGGGTGTGAGTGAAATATTCTCATATATAGACATACAAAGCACAAAGTACAGACTGTCACAACAATTGTGATCATTTTGATATCAGATTTCTATTAGCTTTTTCCTCTTTCCTAATTTCATGTTTTACAAGATTTTAAAGTACTCACCTGGTTCAAGTTTTTTTATTAATAAAGATATATAGTAGTTTTTAAAATCCTCTAAGTAACTTTATAAGCCTCTGGGGGGTGAAATTTCAATTTAGGATCATAACTGAGGTATAAGAAGACATATTATTTTCAATAATGAAACAATTGAAAGGATATAGCTTCAGCTTTGGGTGGATTTTCTTTCTGTGTTTCTGACTTTTAAAGGATATTATTGAACCTCCGTCGAAGTAAAATTATGTAACTTTAAAAAACAAATTTTATATTTACAAAGATCATTCTGAGATGAGTAACAGCATCCTATAATTTAAATCAAAGAAGCATGTTATATTTCGTCTATTCAATTTGTGTAAAATACGCATGGTGAAAAGCAGAGCGCCTGCCTGTGAAAATACAGCACAGCCACTTTTGATTAGAAACACAAATTCAAGTCAACTCTAGAAAGAAGTTAATTTTCACTTGGCCTGTAGAGCAGATAAACTGGTATTTAAGCCTGAGCCTCTGTGAGTATCTTGGCTTTGACAGACACAAATTATGGCCTTTCCAAGAATATACTTTCATTTGTATTTCTCCTTCAAAGTAAGAGGATTGATAGTCAGAAAATCCACCATGATAAGTAATTAGGGTTTGTTCATGGTGCTTTATTTTACTTTAAATTGGCATTCTATCCCAGGATATTTCTAGACAAAATTAGTTTAACAATATTAGCATTTTCTAGAGGGTGCCATATTATTCTTATCTGCCAGAATGAGAGGAGACATACAAAGAAATGATATAACTTGCCTCAAGTCACACAGTCCTTTCTGTTCTTGCCATAGGCTACGTCGTAAATCATTCCTGGGTAGTAAAATGCTGCCAGGGCCCCTTTAACTGTTTCCTGACACTAGGGACCAATTAAGATGTATAAATTATGCATTTAATAGATGCTCCCTGCCTAAAAGAGTTAAAATGCCTCTGAGGTCCTACTTCAACACCAAAGCCTGATAAATAAAAGAATTAGAAGCTAGCAAGCCATAGAGCTTGACACTATTAATTCCTGTTTATTATTAACCCCAATTATCAGAAGTTCTAATTATCCATCTTTTATTTCATCTTAGCGTATTCTGTATATTCTTCCTTTTACTTTCTTTTCAGGAAAAGTATAAAACAAATAAGTAGAACACTAGCAGTGATTTATTTCAATTCATTGTAACCTTTCACTACTGATGCTCAGCTCTGATTGAGTATTATATTTGCCTGGACAACTTTTTTTAAAAATCTAGATGTTTTAGATTTTTTTAACAGGTATCCACCCTGAGAGATTCTCATTTCATTGGGCTGGGCGGTACCCAGGCACTGTTATTTTTCAGAAATTCTCCAGGTGATTCTTACATAAAACTCTAATAGAAAATCATTGTTTTATAGCAATGAAATATAGATGCCATATCATAACTAAAATATACTAAAATATATTGAAGTACTTTCTGAAGAAAATATTAGTATATAATGTGCAAAGTGCTTTTACTGTACTCAAGTTTAAAACCAATAGTAATGGTATATATAATAAGCTCACTGTGCTAAAATAGTAATAGAACCCTTTCCTATTCATTGTAGACACAATTGACTATGTCTTGCCCATGCTTTCTAAGACTTGGTCTAGCTTCTTTGCCAGAGCAGTAGATTTGTTATTTCTGAAATGCCAGTGCAAAATAAAATGTATCATACTAGCATTCTATGGCACATCAAAGATGAGTGATAACACTATTGTATGTGTAATTGCCTCTTATATGTTTTATCAAGGGATAATTTTATATGATCTTGTTCTTTTTCCTAACTGGTGACAAGCTTTCAACCAGCTTCAGAGGGAGAGCCGAGATTAATTGCAATCTAGTACATTGTAACTGTTGCTTCCTGTTTGTGAAGATCAGCGTCTAATCAATAAAATATTAATGACTATTTTTTTAGCCCTTCTAAATTAACAGCTAAAGGCAAAGAGTTGCTCTTGTTCTCCACTCTATTTCTTTATAGTTGGGTGTAAAATCAAATGAAACATAGTTTTCGGTGGGATTAATGTTGACTTTAACAGATTGCTTCTGTTTGGTGTAGTTAGTTCCTTAATTTATCTTCATACAATGGCAAGGCTGTGTCTCTAACAAACCTCTTTAAGGCTACTGTTTCTTAATAGTGTTCTTCCTAATGTCAGGGTCAGTGTATCTTGTTTTGTTTTTATCATAGACTTCTTTAACATGTTAATCTTTTTGAAGCACAAATAAAAAGTAAATGGCTAACTCTCATACCTACTGAATAAGAACTTCCGCGAGGACTTCTGTAAACCCACAGACGGATTCCAATGCTGAATTTCCAATTGGCCTATGAGAGCTCCTGGAGCTCCATCTGGGCACATGTCACTGATTCTTGGGCCAAGACTGCCAGAGTCCCTGTTCTCAAGGAGCACACAATACTTGGGAGAAGCAAGTGTTTCTATGCACATCAAACCTATGCACATTAAACAATCACAGCATAAAACATATACATATATATATATATACACGTATGCATACAAGCATAGAACATATAATATGCTCAAAACTGTGGAATACAGCTGAGTGTTTTCGCTGGTAGAGATCATTACGGACTGAAGTTGTCAGGTAAGATGTTAATGTAATCTTAATTTGTGTCCTGAGAAACTCTTATAGAGGCAGGAACATGAGAAATAGGTTAGTGATGGGAAAATAGCATAAATCATAGCAGAAAATAATACTAAACTCACTAGAGGATTCACTGCACTGCAGAAAGAGGAGGAGGCGACTGACAAGTTAGATTACACTGCACCCTGAGAATGAGAGGGAGAGAATCTGATTTCATCACTGTAGGAGACATGGAGCAATTGTATATTAATGAGAAAGAAAGTGGCTGAGGATGAGTCTGACAGAGACACAAAGAATGGGCTCGATAGGAGAAATGACGGTAGCAGAAAAACCTGGGAGGGGGTAATTGCAGATGTCACCTAATGAAGAGAAGCACAAGCGAAGAAAGAAGGGATGGGAGGAAGGAAATAATTAAAGGCTAATATGAAAGACAAAAGGGACAGGAAATAAACAAGGACTCCAGGATTTTGGTCAGAAATTTTTTAAAACAGAAATGGAAACTTTGGGATAGGAAATTGATTTGGCCATTAGGAAAGTGGAAGTACTGACATAAGATGGATTTTTCTTATTTTGAGAATTTGAGAAGAAATACAAGTAAAAATTGTCATTGGTAATTTTAATTCTGTGACGGTAGGATAAAAATATTAAAGTAAGATAAAAATCTAGATTAGATATGTAGAATAAAACTAACATATAAATAATATCTAAGTACAAGAGTGATCAAGAATTTCCTGAAGAAAGCCTGGTGCGGTGGCTCACCCCTGTAATCCCAGAACTTGGGAGGCTGAGGCAGGCAGATCACCTGAGGTCAGAGGTTCAAGACCAGCCTGGCCAACATGATGAAACCCCATGTCTACTAAAAATTAGCCAGGCATGGTGGTGTGTGCCTATAGTCCCAGGTACTTGGGAGACTGAGAAAGGAGAATTGCTTGAACCTGGGAGGTAGAGGTTGCAGGGAGCAGGCATTGTGCCACTGCACTCCAGCCTGGGCAACAGAGTGAGACGCCATCTGAAAAAAAAAAAAAAAAAGTTTCCTGAAGAAAATGGAGAAAAAGAAAACAAGGAAGAGGAGGAGGAGGAAAGATAAATTGCTTATCATATGGAAGGGCTCAAGCTGGAATGGCTACACACATCTCAAGACTGAGTTCATTAAAAAATAAAGCAAGAGAGTTCATCAACAACAAAAACTGCAATGGTTGTGTAAGTGCCAAAAGGGTGAGTTCTCTCAAGGGGTAAACAATAATGAGAGATTGGGGCATCCCAAGAGACTGGAAGTCAGGATTCCTGTCCTTACAATGAAAACAAGTTCAACGAAATGAAAATAACCACTTTTTTTGGACCCACCAGAGAACTGAGGTCTCAGAGCAGTGAGCCATCCCTAAATCTGAAAAGACAGGCACCTTCAGGCAGAAAAAAAATCACCTGAGATTTGCTTACCTAGAGCAGAACACCGCAGGATCCAACAGTCTGGGGGGAACAACAAGGTGGGAATTTGGAAGAGTTGCTGGCGTCCAAGTGTGGACTGCGGTTGTGCGGATCTGCAAGCTTTTCCTCCAGGAAGGAGGTCACTGAGACCCACAGAAAGAATGCATGGGAATCTGAGGGAGCTTCCCTCACACGCCGCAGGGAAAGGGAAAGAATTATCACAGTGCTGTCTGCCAGGCCCTGCTCCCTCACAGAATTAAAGTCTCAACCTTGGGAAGAACAAGGCCAGATGGCAATAGTGAAATCCCGCCCTATCTGCCCCTCTTCAACCCAACTCTACCTTCTGTTTTCCCTCAGAAAAATAAGTAGAAGAAAGAAAAGAAACCATCCGTCTAGAAGGGCGAGCGCTTTGAATACGTGGACTGGAACCTGGCTGCAGGGAAGGGACTGGGGCAGGGAAGTGACTGGGGCCAATCACTCCATGCCTCACCAGGAGGAGGGACGGAAACACGCGGGAGAGCCACACCCTGGAGACACAGGCCCGCCATGCACCCAGAGGACCCAAATCTCATTGGCAGATCCGAGGACGTCCACCCACCACGTCCTCCCATCTATGCTAATAAAGCTCCAGGAACAGGAACTATGGGTCAGAGTGAGAAAAGCTCTAAGGAGCATCACAAAGGCCAAACCTGAAAGGGGAGGTGAAACAAGGTGCACCAGAAGAAACGGGAGACTCTCCTGCCCTCACGGCCAGCAAACTTCACACTGCCCAGCTCCTGCAGAGCAACGCAAATCCTCACACTGAAGCCTGCATACCTCAGCACCTGCTGCCTTGCTCAACACTCCTGGCCCTCGAACAAAAAAAAACTTAGAGGCATACCAAAAGTCAGAAAAGCGCAAACATTCCGAAGAAACAAAGCAATCACCAGAACCAGACTCAACATGACCAAGATGTTGACATTTATCATACAGGGAATTTAAAATAACTGTAACTAGGCCAGGTGCAGTGGCTTATGCCTGTAATCCCAGCATTTCGGCTGGGTGGGAGAAGGCAGAGTTGGGAGGATTGCTAGACGCCAGGAGCTTGACACCAGCCCGGGCAACAGAGCACATAGCATGACCCCGTTTCTGCAAAAAAATTTAAAATATTAGCCAGGCATTGTATTCCTGCCTGCAGTCCCAGCTACGTGGGAGACTGAGGTGGAAAGATTGCTTGAGCCCAGGAGTATGAGGCTACAGTGTGCTGTGATTGCATCACTGCACTGTAGTCTGAGTGACAGAGTGAGACTCTGTCTCTAAAAATATAAAAATAAAAAAGTCTTTACTGGAAAAAGTAAATGACTTATAAGACTAGAGAGATAATCTCAGAGAGATGGAAACTATAAAAAAAAAGAAAATATTTTAACTCAAAAACAATAGCAACAAAAATGCTCCAGCCTCAGTATATTTGACATAGTTGAGTAAAGAGTAGCTAACCTGAAAAAAGTCAACAAAAGTTGACTCAAAGAGAACTGAATTAAAATAATAATAATAAACAGATACCCAAGAAATGTGGGAAAATGGCAAAAGTTGTGATGTGTACCTAGTTAAAAACAGAAACTGGCAGAATAAATATTTAAAGAAATAAACAATGGCTTTTTTATAGACAAAATAATGGAAATAAAAGTTTCCAAAATTCAAATATCAAGCTAAAACTCCGAGGAGCTTAGAAACACCAAGCAGGATAAATACCAAAAACAAGATCTATGCATGACATATTCAAACTGCAGAAAAACAGAGACAAAGAGATATCCTTGAAGTCAGTCAAAAGAAAGGAAAAGAAAAAAGAAAAAAAGATAAACTTATCTACAGAGGAACAAGGATAAGAATTACATTGAACTTCTCATTGGAAACCATGCAAACAGAAAGAAAACAGAGTGAATTATTTAAAATACTAAAAGAGAAAAACTGCCAATCTAGAATTCTATACCCAGTGAAGTTGACTTCAAAGGTGAAAGAGAAATAGACTTTCTCAAACAAACAAAAACTGAGGCAAAATAAACATAACTAAGAAAATTCTTCCGACAGAAAGAAATGAAATAGGTCAGAAACTGAGATCTATACAAACAAGGAATGAGCATCATAGAGAGAAAAAATTGAGAGAATAATCTTTTATTTTTCTTATTTTTAAGTTCTCTAAAATTCTAACGAGAAAAGGAAATACAGTGCAAACTTCAAAACTAACAAGTTGATTGAACTTGGACTATATGGAATGGGAATCAAATAGGGAGCAATAATATATTCTAAGTGATGTTTTTCAGAAAAAGATCATCAAAAATAAGAGAAGCTATTTAGTAAATGGGTAAAAAGGTATTGGTAGTCCCTCTTGTTCTGGGTTCTCTGTTTTAACTGCCATCAGGTCAGGTCTGTGGAATGAGTTATGAAATGAGCATGGGTCTAAATGAGAAGATGACCATGCCCCACAGGCAGACTGGCATGCTGAGCTCCAGCATTAAAGGACTCATTGAAAAACTTAGAGTGGAGTAGAGGAAACTAGAACAAACTACCAGAGAAGTTCATTTTTCATTGAAAATATAATACATCCATTTTCTTCTACTGTAATTGGCCTTATAAGAGAATGTAAGGCTGGGCGTGGTGGCTCTCGCCTGTAATCCCAGCACTTTGGGGGGCCGAGGTGGATGGATCGCCTGAGGTCGATGGATCGCCTGAAGTCAGGAGGTCAAGACCAGCCTGACCAACATGATGAAACCTCATCTCTACTAAAACCACAAAAATTAGCTGGGCATTGTGGTGTAATCCCAGCTACTAGGGAGGCTGAGGCAGGAGAATCACTTGAACCCAGGAGGCAGAGGTTGCAGTGAGCCAAGATCGTGCCATTGAACTCTAGCCTGGGCAACAAGAGTGAAATCCATCTCAAAAAAAAAAAAACAAAAACAAACAAACAAACAAAAAACAGAGAATGTAATAGAAGTCTCTTTTCATTTAATAAAATACTTTATCTTTGTGGGAAACTTAAGACCATTAACTGATTTAGTTTCTTTACCTAGAGATGGAATTACCTACAACAGTAATATCCTTTTATGAAATCAAGCTTCACCAAAAGAGAAAGATAACTCTTTTAATGATAGTTTAAAATTGTATATATTCTATTTTAACCTATCATTAAAAAACCAGCCAAGTATCCTGCAGTTTAAGAAAAACCGAGCATAAGAAGAACACAGTTAAATATCTATGATGTGTCTAAAGAAATAGTATATGAAAAGTCGATTAAGATATTAGGATTTTTGAGTGATATAGATACAAAAATATTCTCACTTATGATATAATGTTGTGAAACATCTATAAGATTTTTCCACTTCTATTATTTACTAATATGCTTTTGGTAATAATAGCTGTAAACTACACTTGGAAAATAAAATCTTCTCTCTATGCAAGTTGTGTATCCCATCAACATAGCCAACAATCTGTGGCATATGGGAAAATCACTGACTTGTGCTCTAAAAACCTGAATTCTAATTGTGTTCTGCTATTAACTTATCTTGTGGTTTTGAGAAATTCAGTTCTTTCTCAAGTATCTAGTTCTTTTTCAACATTTAGCTCTTAAGTGTATCAACTGAAAAACAAAACAAAGAAAACACAGATAGAAGAATTCAGCTAGATGATGCCCAAAGTCCCTTCCAGCATGATATGAAAATGCTTTCAGGAAAATGAAAGTTAACATTATCCCAGGAACCTAGTATTACTGCAAACTGCACCTGCTTTTGTAGTTGCTGTCATGGAGGCTCCCATGCTCTTACTTTAAGGTTGGCAAGCATATCTTCCCCTTTGTACAGGAGGTCCCTCAGGCCCAGGGGTGAGCCTGAGCAATGACAAGAGAAGAATATTAATTGATTCAAAATTGAACTAGACCAGGCAAGATTTCTTTTTTAATCCCTGAAAGAAATCAGAGAATTCTCTGATCTTTCAGAGATGAAATCAGGGCTGGAAAAGGAAAATCTCCATGACATTTAAAGAGAGCAATGGGAGAAAAAAGTTAGCATCATGTCTCAACTGTGTCAAGATCAATCCCTTCAATAAATGCTTTAAGCATGTAACTGGGGCCTCTGCAGCAGGATCTGGGCACCCCACTGCCTGTGAGGCACCACCCATATGATGGGCTTGTCCACAGGGATTTGCCACCTCGGTTCTTCATGGCACCCAAGGGATTATGATGGAGTCATACCAATTGATATATGACGTTGTTTTAAATACAATCCTATTATGACACATTGTTAGATACGCTCCCTAACATGACATCTAGTTGTTTTCATCCCCTGAAAAGCTGTTTTCTTGTAATGAAAACAGATAACTTCAAAGCACATAATAGGTATACAATAAATAGTAGATCTTATTAAAGTTAAAAATTAAAGTTCTTGCTGAGAAACATGTTGTAGAACTTGGAAATAAATTTTTTATGGCTGGCATGTCATTGACAATTGGCTTGGTGGCCTCCTTCTTCTCTAAAAGGACAATACATTTAAACAGTTACGATAGGAGCTTTCAAAAACCACTTCCTAAATCTCTTTCTCTAAGCTTTGTGAAATACCATCACAAATCTCAAAATTTAGGCAAATCTTTCCACCTAATATGGAGTGAAGCACCAAACATAAATGTATACCATTGAGTTTTTATTTTAGATGTGAAACTTTTCTTATGACACCAGCATTAACTAAAAAAAAAGATTTCTATAAAATAAGTACTTCTCAATTTTTTACTTATCTTTCAAAAGGTATCTTTTGAACAGTTTGAATGTGTCAGGAAAATGCATCTTTTACTTTTTGTGTGTGCCAAGTTACAGAATGGGAAATCATCAGATTCTCTTCTGTGGTCACTGTTCTACTGAAATAGAAACAGCACAATTTCAGAGGAAATTGCTCTTGGGAGTTTTCCAACCCAATACTGCAATCTTGAGATTTCTGGAATCTTTGAGCAAGCTTAAGGTTAGAAATGCAAAAGTTCCAAACCAACCTAGAAAACACTAAAACTGTTGACTCATACACCCTCGCCTTGCTGGAACAGGGGCGTGTTGAACTCTTCCTGATGAGGCACCATCCCAGAAGACTGAGAACTAACAAGAAGGAAGAACAATTTTAAAGCAAACACTGCTTCTCCATTTTTAAAAATTGCTAGCTAAGTTTATGTGTCACCTTTATAAAAAAAAATATATCTTTAAAGTCTTCACACATCACTTTCCCCACAACAGGAAAAGGGTAGGAAAGCTCTACAAAGCCTTATTTACTTTTCCTGTGACCCGCTCATGATTTCTAATGGCATTGTCATTTTTGTGAAGATTACATATTCTTTAAATGGGTAGATTTTATGGTAAATTATAGCTGTTCAATAAAGCTGTTAAAATGATAAATGGGTTAAAAAAATTCAAACGATACAGAAAAGTGCATTAACAAACCCTAAAAACCCAACTGTCCAGTAATTACCACATGTAACATTTATCACTCCCCCTCGATCTGCTTCGCTCTCTATCTGTAATCACACAGACTCAGAAACGTGTCTCCAACTTAATATAACATCTCTTTTCCCTCCTCCATTTTGGTAAACAAAGTTTTAACGTGCAGACAGAAGGAACATCAAGGCCCAGCTGAAAGCATCAGCCTAGTCCAAAATGCTGGACAAAGTAAAAAACATTCTAGTGTGGTGACTCTGATGCTATAAATAAAAATAAAAATCCCTAAAACCAATGATTCTGGCTCAGGGAAGATTCTGGCAGCCTGTCTGTCCTCTTAGCAGAGCAACCCCTGAGCACTGAAGGAACCAGAGCATGTCCGTGGTCGGCAGTCGCGATGATGTCAAGCAGACAGCAGGGCCAGGGGATGGCTTGTCACCCTGGAAATGTGCAGGCCAGAACTCCATTGTGAACCCTCCCACAGATTTGCCCTAAAGACACAAACACTGGTTAAATGGAGTTGTGGCAAATAAGAAAGAGGAAAACTCAACCCAGAATACTGCGCTATGTCAAATGGCATGCTCACTCATACAGCTCTTGTTAGGGGGAAATGCTGCTGAAACTCCAGAAATTTTTCCATCTGAAATTTTTTGCATATATAGTTTTTTCCCCTCACGGAAATGAAAATGTCACTGAAATGCCATCATTTTGCTATAATCTGTCCTCAGAATGTTCCCAATGTGTGTGTGTCAATCACAGGAGTCCTGGATCATCCAGGACAGACAGGTGGACACATTCTTGGTCTCTGCAGCTGGGCATGGGGCTGGCGAGGCAGGTACTGCGAGTTAACAGTGCCACCTTCAGGGCACAGACGGCATAACAGAGCACATCAGCAATAGAAACAGCTCTCTGTTTCAGAATGAGAAATCTTCCCGTACCACTAAGTAGCTGATCTGGTTTTGTTTGTTTGTTTGTTTGTTTTTTAAATTTCATTTTGTGAGACAGCCTACGAGGTCAGTGCGAATGTTGTTATTCAACATATGAAGCCAATGGTGTCTAAAGATTATGTGACAGATGGTAGCTGAGGTTATACATCCATCTAGAAGGGATGTGAGAAAAAATGTCCAGCAGTTAAGGAAAGTTTCCATTTGGGGTATAAAAGCTAAGGAGAGCTATTTTATTGTCTCTCCATCCAACCTCCTCCTGCCTCTGCTATTTCTGTCACTAAATAATTGTTCTTCCTGTCACTGAAGCTCTGCATTCCCAGGCACACAACACATCCCTCTGATCGAATATGATGTTTCCTAACATGTGATGTGATGTGAGGGGCATTTGGCGTGGAACGGGAATTTAAAGATGCTGTTGCTAATAATGACCAGGTCACCTCAGAGAGTGCCTGGACCACCATTACCTCTCTATCCTGATGACTTTCCATTTATTCTTCCAGGTCAGCCCTGCGTCTCCTGCTGCCTACCAGACATCTCCACCTGAGTGTCCTACAGGCACCTTCACATTGGCACAGCAAGGCTTCCTCCTGCCAGCCCCCTTTGTGCTCCCCCCTGGGAATAACCATCATTCACCCGGTCAACCATGAGCCTCTCTTCACCCTCCTTCCCACTCAGCCATCTGTTTCTGTGGCTTCTACCTTCTTCATATACCTCTTCCCCTTCCCCACTGCAAGGGTCTTCAATTTGAATCTTTTTTAAAAAGCTTTTACTTTTCCTGCCTCTCAGTTTGGATGCATGCAGCCTATTTCTTGAACAGTTGCCAGAATATCTTCCCAAAATGAAGATCTGATTCTATCACTGCTCTGCTCCTCCTGATCAGCCAGACACCTGAGCTTGCCATAGAAGACCCACAATGAGCTGGGACCTACCTACCTGGGCTCTTGCCTTCACACACCCCCTTCCTACCTCCTGCAAGGACGTTGTTTCAGTTCCCTACCTGCTGTTTTCATGATTTAGCATGTTTGCTCCCTGCCACCTCATATTTTCATTTGCTTGATAGGCTTATTTTACCTGCCTTCTACCCTCAAATTCCAATCCACACCTGGTAAATATTCACTCCTCATTGTAGACCTCCACCAGAATGGCAAGGAGAGCAAACAGGTTGTGGCATTTCATGGTTGCCAAACACTGTTCCAGCTGCTTTATATGAACTATGGAATTTGTTCTACAACAACCCTGTGAGGTGAGTATTATCATCCACAGGAGATGTTATGGCCCAGGGCTCAGAACAGCTTTCTAAGTGGTATGACTTTTCTGAGTGCAAATACTTAAAGTGAGCTGCAGGCAGTAATAGTAGTGATTGCCAACACAGGTCTGGATCTCATAATCCTTATAACCTACATGTAGGAGAGAGAACCATCTGCAGGAGTATGAAGGAAGGCTAGAGTTGCCATCATGAAATTGTGCAGAGAGTGCCACAGTGGAGATCCATGATGGAGAGACAGAGGTTTCTTGTACTTAGGCTTGAAGAGAGAATCAGTCAGGGAAAATATGCAGAAAAGGAAGCTTGCATGGAGGTTAGGAGTGTGGATCTGGGGCCCAGCTCCTGGGTTCCAGTCCTGGCTCCAACACTTACTGGCTGTTTGTGCTTGGCCAAGGAGTTTAACCTCAATGTGCCCCAGTTTCGTTATCTGTCCAATCTAGCAGTTTGTGTGTTAGATAATTTGGAAAAAGAAGAAACCATAGGTATCAGAATTAATCAGAGGGCCATTGCAATATTACAACCAGGAGAGGATTCAAATATTAATAAAAATGGTCACTTGACTCATCTTTAAGTTATTTATACAATTACCATGGGACTGAAAACAACAGACCTCGCTTCTCCTGGCAGCTGAGAAGATGACTCGGGGATGCAGAAAATGAAGAAACAAGTTCTACCAGCTAGTGTTATAAAGACGCAAATAATTTCACTTAAGGATATAACAAAAACTGAAGACAAAAAGTGTGTTCACCATAGTGCTATTGGCAAAATTTAAAAATATGCAGATGCCCAACAATAAATGTTTAAAATGAATTATAGTACATTCATATAGTCAATAAAATATAGAGCCATTAAATTGTGTTATCAAAGAATGTTTAATGTTGTTATAGACAGCCCCTCAAAGATGTAAATGCATTAATCTCCAAACCTGACTGTGTTACATTCCATGACAAAAGGGACCTTGCAGACGTGATTAAGATTAAGAGCTTTGAAATGAGAGATTATCTTGGATTATCTGGATAGGTCCAATCTACTCACACCAGTTCTTAAAAGTGGAAAAGGGGGCAGAAGAGCCCATCAGGGAGATGTGGCAGAGGAAAAGGGCAGAGATTCAGATCTTGGGAGGGACTCACTTTACTGTTGCTGGTTTTGAAGCTGGAAATGGGACTACAGGCCCAGGACTGCAGGCAACCTCTAGAAATTGGGTTTTTACAGTTTCCACAACCACAAGAAACTGAACTCTGCCCACAACGCAAGTGAGTAGGAAGCGAATTATCCCCTAAAGCATCCAGAAAGGAGCACACCCATACCAACACTTAGATTTAGCCAGGCAAGACCCACACCAAAATTCTGACCCACGGAAATGTAAAACAACTAATTTGTATTGTTTAAGATGCTATGGTTGTGGTGATTTGTTATGGGAACGGATATAGTTACAAATCTGTATATTGTTTTACAGTTATAAACATTATGGACAATGTCAGGTTTTTTAAAAAGCCCAGCATAGCACTACATAGATACTTTAATGTCACTCACATCCCAGTTGTATATACACATGCAAGATGAAAAAGAAGTGCACAAAAATATTTTTGAGAGTTTGGGGCTTATGGGCATTTTCATTTCCTCTGGATATGTTACCCATCGTCACTCCCTCTTATCCCTTCTCCCACTCGCTGTCTTTCTGGATGCTAATCCAACTGGCTTCTGCCTCCATGTTTGCACCTGGAGCAATAGTAATGGGTAACTAGTTTGCAAGTCAAATGCTGCTTCCACTATCATCTTACTTGACTTATCAACAGCATTGCCCACAGGTTATTACTCCTGAAGACCTAAAAGTGTTGCTTGTTGGGCTCTGGGAAGCCTCCCCTAGGACCTTGTAATTTCATTTGCCTTTTCTAAGTCTCTTTTGCTGTTTCATTCTCACCTCTCGATCTCCAGATGTCTGGGTGAATTGGGATTCAAACATTAGATATCTTTCTGCCACTGGGTACACTCTCCCTAACCCATCTCATCCATCCTTTGAATTTAAATTGTATCCACAAGATGATGACTCCCAAATATTGATCTCCCAAGAAGACCTCTACTGTGAACTCCAGATGCACACAGCCAGCCACCTGCCCCTAAATATCTGAGAGCCACCTGCAGTCTAACCTGTCCAGCCTGAGTTCCAATCTCTCCCCACAACCACACCCCTTCCATTCTTCCACATCTCGGTACACGAAAACTCTTCTTCTAGGCCAGGCACTATGGACATTTGTGAGGGGCTCTCCCATGCTTGGTAGGAAGTGTGGCAGCATCTCTGGCCTCTACCCACAAAATGCCTATAGCAATCCCCCTTCCCCAGCTGTACAACCAAAACTTCATTGACATTGTTAAATGATCCCTAGGGAGGCAACTTCCTCAACTCTCCTGTGAGGAAGCACTCATCTAGGCCAAGAGCTTCGGAGTTCTTGTGGATATAGGTTGAAGATAAAGCAGATAGACTATCAGATGATCAAGGGGAGATGTGGGGTTGGCAGCTGGGTGTGTGCATCTGGAGTTCACCGTAGAGGTCTAGTTGGGAGATCAATATTTGAGAGTAATCACTGTATGGATACAATTTAAATTCAAAAGATGGATGAGATGGATTAGGGAGAGTATACCTAGCTGCAAAAAGGGATCTAGCGAGTGATTTCTAAGTTCTTCTCTTCTCCTTTTTGCTCACCTTATAAATCCATTTGTTCATGGCATCTGTCTTCCTTACCTTCAACCTAAATCCACAGTAGAAACACTTCTCCCCTGCTCCTCCAGGTCCCTGGCCTCTAGTCTTCCTCCTTCTCTCTGCTAAATAGATCAAAGCAGCCAGAATGATCCTTTCAAACATAAATCAGATCTGTCATTGCTCAGCTGGAACTCCCCAGTATCTTTCTCCTGCTCAAAGTAGAGCCAATGTTGCTGCCATGACCACCTGGACTGCCCACTGCTGCTCAGGTATCTCTGCGGCTCTCCACTCACCCCAGTACAGCACATCTGCCCAACCAGCTCCCTGCTTTTCCTTAAACACACAGTGCCTAGTTAGCTCCTACCTCCGGCCTCTGCCCTCACACTCTGCTTGTAGTGCTCTGTTCCTGAGGCTCCTTCCCTCCCTCCAGGCCTCAGTTCTGCTGTGAGGGCTTCCCTACACCCTATTTAACACCGCACCCCACCCTTGCACCATTTCCCAGTAGCTACAACCCTCTGTCTTCTACTCCACATATTAATGTGTTCCTTTGTTTCTCTCTCCTCCCTAAAAAGGAAGAACTCTGAGGCCAGTACTTTGTTTTTTATTCACTGATTGATTTCCAGTGCCTAGATAGAAAATGCCTAGCACAAAATAGATGCTCAGTAAATATTTTGAATGTGCACAAGAATAAATGAATGAGTAAATGAATGAACTGTAAACACAAGAAAGTCCAAATACAGAACATTACTGTCTGTGACTTTTAAACTTTAAAGCAGTCTATGAGCCTCTCATCTGACACTAACAGGAAGAGGGCAGCGGCTAAAACTTCCAGGTCTACAGGGAGAAAAATCTCCCCAACAAATGCCCCCAAAAGTGTGTTAGCTAGAGCCGTCTAGAGCTACCAAATTGCTTAACCAAGGAATTGATTCCAGTGGAAAGAGTTATAATTTTACCCATCAGGATGTAACATGCATTGTAGACCAGTGATGACTGTGTCCTTCAAGATCTCCATGTTCTCTCACGAGTCTTTGCTTGCTTGCTTGCTTGCTTGCTTGCTTGCTTGCTCTTATTAAACCTGTTCTATTCCTCCCTCCACCCCACCGCCCCCAGCGTATACTGAAGCCAGGGAGTGGATAACCTGTCTGCCAGCCATCAGTCCCTGAGGGCCACATCTGGAGCAGCTGTGGAGAATGGCATGGTGCAGAGATCCCAGGCACTCAGCTGCTGGCTGGAATGAGATGGGCTCAGGCTGGTCCCCGGGGAGAAGGTAGGTGCATTCTATAGCAAGTAAGGCATGAACACAGAGCTCTGTTGGGTCAGCAGAGAGATGGAGCATGAGACACTGTGAGGTGGGCTTTTTGCTGCTGTGTTGTATATAAGCCCTAACTTATACAGATCTATGGGCAAGGAGCTTAAGTCAAGTGAAGAAGATAGGGATGAGATGTGAGGAACATGGGAGAGAATCTGCAAAGTCTTGGAGGTGATAGAAGAAGGAAGGCATTCAAAGAAAAGGTGCCAATTGTCATCACACACCACAGTAGACAACACACAAGTTCAAGTATAGAAACAGGATTTGGCCATTGCCAAACTCCAATCATAAAGTAATGGTGAAGAGCTCCCACCACCATCATCATCCACATTCAATTGCAGACATCCCAAGAAGCAAGAACACTCCCCAAACACGGTTTAATGTATACCTTCTCTTGACTAAATTTTGCTACAACAGCTTGCAAATCCTTGTGATGGTTTCTTGTGTAGCTCGATTATAAACTGAGGTTGCGGGGTCTGGTCTGTCTACGGGGCAGAATGCAGGTAAGTATGACGAATGCAAGGCATGCTTCTCTTAAGCTGGCTTAGTAATAGCCTTCCCATTAGAGGCACTGACACTAGAAACAACTTTTATGCTTACCACTTGAGAATCAGTGGCCAGAATTATGAAAAAAAAAAGATTGCTAAAACAGCAAAGCCTGTTATTTTTCACAGTATTATATAGTGATATTCTCATGAAGACCCAAATTTCAAAAGCAAAAGACTTCAGTTTGTATTTGGCAGTAACATTCACCAACTGTGCAACAATGTGTGAGTGGGTGAAACTCTCTGAGACTCTGCTGCTTCTATAACCTTTCTGACAGCAATGATTACCCTACAGTTACTAGAGCATTAATGCCACAATGTGTACAAAAACACTGCTAACAAGGATGCCTGACACCAGTGTGTGATGTTATTACTATTATTGCTATTACAGTAGAACTGAGAGTAGCATCTTTGAGTTTGTTTGTTTGTTTGTTTGCTTTTTGGTTTTTAACTTCTCCTTTGGTAAGTAATTGGTGCAGGTATAATTGAAAAGATGTAAGCAGAATGTAAAGGCTTCAGACAGCTCGCTAACTAAAAGTGTGGTCTCTTTGACAAAGTCTTCACAATGAGATATTAGCCATAGTCCTCTGGTGCTGTGTCTTCTATTTTCTCCTTTCACTACCCTGGTACATGGATGCAGAGCAGCCTTCACTAAAGATATTAAAACAAATGACAGAATAAGCTTCGTTCTCAGATGTAATCATTGAGTTACCATACTAACTCCCAAATGCCTATATACCCAAACTTCTTGTTGAATTAAATAAATGAACCTCTTTTTTGATTAAGCCACAACTCTGGCTTAATGTGAAACTGAATGCAATTCTAATTGAATCAAGTAGGAAAAAAAGGAAAAGAAAAAAAAAGTGTGGCCTCCTGACAGCCACAGCAGCATCCCCGGAAGCTGATTCAAGAAGAAGAAACATGGCCCCATACTACAACTTCTGAAACAGAATCTTCTTTTAAAAAATATCACCAAGTATTCGTATGCTGTTTATTTATTTATATTTATTTACTTTTTTATTTTTTGAGGCAGAGTCTCTCCCTGTCGCCCAGGCTGGAGTACAGTGGCGCGATCTCAGCTCACTGCAACCTCTGCCTCCTGGGTTCCAGTGATTCTCCTGCCTTAGCCTCCAGAGTAGCTAGGATCACAGGCACGCACCACCACGCCCGGCTAATTTTTGTATTTTTAGTAGAGACAGGGTTTCACCATGTTGGCCAGGCTGGTCTTGAACTCCTGACCTCAGGTGATCCACCTGCTTCGGCCTCCCAAAGTACTGGGATTATAGGCATGAGCCACTGTGCCCAGCCTCATATGCTGTTTAAAGTTTGAGAAGAACTGATATGGACTTCTCTTTTCTTCTTTCTTTTTCTCCTTTCTCCCATCTTTCCTCTCTTATTTTCCTTAAAAAAGAAAAAATATTCCTTAGTCCTTATAGAATCTCACAAGACAGGTATAGTGGAGATTTGCTCTTGCCCCCTCCCTGCATTCACTCTCTTTTACTGTGACTACGCTTCTTACCACGTTTCCACCTTCTGTGATCTGTGTAAAGCTGACCCCAGCCCTGGACTTGGGGGTTGGAACAAGTGATTAAGTTCAGTGCAACCAGAGCATGTGGACCCCTGGCCATGGTTATAGGGCCAGCAACGGGCACCTGACCATCCCAGTCAGTCCACTCAGGGCCACACCCTCTCAGGCCTTGAAATTTTCCTGGATATTTGAGTACCAAGTTCTATCTTAATGAACAAGAATGGGGATAAAATGAGGAGGCTAGAGCCGAAGCAACCTTTTTATACAGTTATAAAGCTTGAGAATGAAACTGACACCAAGGACACAGGAACTGGAAATGGAGAGAAAAAAACTTTGTACTAAGTCTGCATCTAGACTATGAGGTCTCATTTTTTGCTTAAGCAAGTTGAGGTTGAGTTATCTATCACTTACAGTGTAATGTATGCTTAATTATATACACAAAGGGAAGAAAAAGAACAGTAGCTAAACGGGAATGTTGGCTCAAGAATGGGCTTTCTTGGAAGAAAAACTTGAGCCTAGGCTGAAAGGAAAAAGGTAACGAAGGTGTGGAGGGGAAAAGCAAAAGAGAACGGGAAGGGCCCAGAGAGTGAATATGACACCATCCAGGGAACACGCGCAACGGTGCCTAGGACAGGGTGGCACTGAGTTTGTTCAATATCCCAAGTCTTTCCATTTTTTTTTAAAAATGCACTTATTCTTTAAGCTTTTGGATTCTTCTTTCTTCATAATATATCACAAATTTCATCCAATTTTCAAAGGCTTATGTTTGGCAAACATGAATATTTGCTGCAACACTAAATGGAACTGAAGAGGTCTGGTCCTCAACAGTTTTCACACAATTACATAAAAAATGAATGTCTGAGGAAGTGATTTTTGCAACAAACGTGCTCTGAGGTATAGAAAAGTAAGTTAAGAAGATGACATTTTCACGACTTCTATTTCGTAGGTACCTGAACTCAATGTTTATAAAAATCCATTTAAAGCCCAAACCTAACGTGCTTATTGGCTGGTGCCTGGCACAGAGTTTATGCCAGATAAAGGCAGACTTTAGATAATGGGGCTTATAAAATACTGGTGATGATTGTTAGGCAAGGGTTGTAGACAGAAAAGGAAACATAAATCCCAGATAAGACTCGGATAGTATCTCTAGGACATATAATACCTTTAAGGTAGAGATAATGATTCCTAACCCTGACCACACATTAGAGTCTCGTGGGGAACTTTGAAAAAAACCACTGATGCCAGCACCCTCCTCCTGAGATTCTGATTCACTGTGAGTGTGGGCAGGCAGTGCCTAGGTGATTCTAACACGCTGCAGGCTGGACACCCTCTGGCTGGGGACACTACTGAACACCATGATAAGACAGAAAAGTTTTCACGAATCTCAACCTATCCTCTTAAAACATAACTTACAAAAGGAAACTTAATCAGAAACTCAGACATATAAATTGGCAGCAATTGTTTACATAGTCACTTCAAAACCTATTCAGACCTATAAATTTTATTCTCCTCTCTAGCCATTTTAAAAACTGCACTGCTTGAAGCTGGACATGAGTCCCCTACCTCCCTGTGATCCCAGCCAATCACAAGTACCTGTGAGCAAGCAAATAGCAACAGGGGGGGAAGAGAGACGTTCAGGTCCACCCGCTACTGACCTATTTCTCAGTGTGAGTGTCTGGGCCTTTTCCTTGGAAACCTTGAAGAGCCCCCAAAGGATATCAGAGAACTTCTCTGTTTTTAACATGTGCTTCCTATTGAAGAACAAACTTGGGCATTTTCAAAGTAAGTTATGCTCTTTACATCATACGGGTTTTATCTAGAATTGCACAGAAGAGGGAAAGGTCTTCAAACCCTATTTTTTTTTCATGCAGTGTCCAAAAAAGAGGTTTTTCCAGTGTTAGACTCATGAGAAGGAATATCAGTGAGGAAGCAGGATGGAATAGATCGGAAAAGCCACACCACTTCCAGCTAGCATGACATGCAGCCAATCCTGCCCCAGAAAAGGATGCTCTTACAACTTAACAATAGAGAATATACTATTTTCTCATCAAATGTATCTCAAACTTGTTACAAAGAATTACATAATGCAGAATAGAGCTACTCCTAGAGAGGTGCTTACAAATAGACTTTTACTGATGTGCAGGGAACACAACGAAATTGCAGTGCCCAAAACTGCTCTCCAGCCCTCGTATCCCTGAGGTTCTGTGAAAGAGACACCAGTGATTCTACCCAAGATACACAGGATGCTGTTTCCAGCCAAAAATGCGCTTTGATTTTTTCAAACAATTTAGATAACTAAAATTTTTGCTTTGGTATAATTCTACCAAAAATAACACATTTCATTTGTCTGTACATTTATAGTGTGTTTGGTGATAGAAATTCCAGCAAATTGATCCATAGATTCAATATAATTTCAATTAGAATTCAGGGGGCTTGTTTTGTCAGACTGAGGGGATGATTAGAAATAGACAATCTAATTCTAAAATATATATGAGAATGTAAACAATTTTAAAAATAAATCGGCCGGGTGCAGTGGCTCACGTCTGTAATCCCAGCACTTTGGGAGGCTGAGGCAGGTGGATCACTTGAGAGGTCAGGAGTTTGAGACCAGACTGGCCAACATGATGAAAACTCATCTCTACTAAAAATACAAAAAATTAGGCTAGTGTGGTGGTGGGTGCCTGCAATCCCAGCTACTCAGGAGGCTGAGGCAGGAGAATCACTTGAATCTGGGAAGCGGAGGTTGCAGTGAGCCGATATAGTGCCAGTGCACTCCAGTCTGGGCAACAAGAGCGAAACTCTATCTCAAATAAATAAATAAATAAATAAATAAATAAATAAATAAATAAATAAATGTTGGAGACACTTTACTGTCTGATTTTAAGACTTGCTATAAATCACTAAACAAAAATAAGGGGAAAATCATGCAACTCTGTGGTGAATAATAATAATATATTTGTCTTTGTTTTTTGTTTTATGTTTTTTGCTTCTTCCTTCCCAATCTGAATTCCATTTATTTTCCTTTCCTTATTAGAATCATTAGAATCTCCAGTAAAATGCTGAGTTGAAATCATGTAAGCAGACATCCTTACCTTGTTCTTCACCTTAAGAGTTATTCAGTCTTTCACCATCGAGTATGACATTCACCAAGGGTCTTTCCTAGACGTCTTTTACCAGGTTAAGGAAGTTCTCATTTTTTCTTAAATTGATAAAGGTTTTCTGTCATGAATGGACATTAAATTTTTCCATATGCTTTTTCTGCATATATTGAGATGTTTTTATTATTTTTCTTTTTAATCTGTTAATATAATAAATTACATTTTTGTTTTCCGAATGATAAACTAACTTGCATTCCTAAAATTAAACTTACTTATGCATGATATATTTTTGTCTTTTTCTTCTATTGCTGAACTCAATTTTCTAATATTTGATTAAGGGATTTTGCTTTATTTTAATGAGAAATATGGTTATGTTGAAGGTCTTTTCTTATGTCTGTGATTTTGGTGTCATAAAATAATTCTAACTCATTAAAATGAGTTGAGAATTATCCCACTATAAGAATTTGTGCAGAATTGAATTTGTTTGTTTCTTAAATATTCGTTAGAATTTAACAGTGAAGACATTTGGGTGTAGAGTTTTGTTTTGTTTTGTTTTTCAATTGGAAAAATTTTAACTTCAAATATGATTTCTTTAAAAGATTTAGTTATGCAGTTTATCCTCTCTTCTTGAGTTAACTTTATATGCTGTATTTTTCACAAATATTTTCATTTCATTAAGTTGTCAAATTTACTAATATAAAACTCTTCAGGATGTTCCCTCTTTATCCATTTAATATGTGTATTATCTGTAATGAGATGCCCCCCTTCTTGATATTATGTGTCTTCTCCCTTTTTTGTGGTAGCTCAGCTTGAGGTCTATCAGTATTATTACTCTTCTCAGCTATAATTTGTTCTATTGACCTCTCTCTATTGTTGTTCAGTTATCTACTACTTTTTTTTTTAGACAGAGTCTTGCTCTGTCACCCAGGCTGGAGTGCAGTGGCACAATCTCAACCTCCGCCTCCCAGGTCTTCTGAGTACTGGGACTACAGGTGCATACCACAAATGCCAGCTAAATTTTGTATTTTTAGTAGAGATGGGATTTCTCCATGTTGGCCAGGCTGGTCTTGAACTCCTGGCCTCAAGTGATCCATACACCTCAGCCTCCCAAAGTGCTGGGGTTACTGGCGTAAGCCACTGAGTCTGGACCAGTTATCTCTCTGGTTTCTCTCTATGGTTTAACTCTTATCTCTATTGTTTCCTTTCTTTTGCTTACTTTGAATACAATTCTCCATTTTTTATCCTGATTCTTAAGGTGGAAGATTGCATCATTGATTTGAGGTTTTTATTAATTCCAAATATCACCATTTAATTTTGTAAATTTCTATCTAACTTCTACTTTCTCTTTAGATATATCCCCAAAATTTCTGAATATTGAGTTTTCATTCTTATTCTGTTTGAGATATTTAACTTTTCTCATAATGTCTTCTTTGACACATTGATTACTTAATAGGTCTAAATATTTGAGAATTTTTATGACATCTACTATTGTGTTCTAGTTTAATCCTGTTTTGATAGGAAAATATATTTTATATGACTTCAATCCTTTAAAATTTATTGAGCTTTATTATCTAATCCACAATATAATCTCTCTTGGAGAATGATACTTATGTGGTTGAAAAAGTTGTGTATTCTTCTGGCTTTGGGTGTAGTGCTCTATTAATATCAGTTAGGTCAAGTTGGTTGATTTTGTTATTCAGGTCTTCTTTATACTTACTTTCTGTCTGCTTGTTCTATCAGTTACTAAAAGAGGAGCGTGGAATTTGTTTATTTATTTTTTCAGTTTTATCACATTTTGGCACCTCGTATTTTGTAACTCTTGTATGATGTGCTTGCCTGGTAATTTTTGATTGGATGATGGAAACTGTGATTTTTAGTTTCTTGGGTGCAGATTTTGTTATTTTTTTTTTGGAAGAATATTGCACTTTCAGCCAGTCACAGTGGCTTATGCCTATAATCCCAGCACTTTGGGGGGCCAAGGCATGCAGATCACAAGGTCAATAAATCGAGACCAGCCTGACCAACATGGTGAAATCTCATCTCTACTAAAAATACAAAAATTAGCTGGGCATGGTGGCGGGTGCCTATAGTCCCAGCTACTCAGGAGGCTGAGGCAGGAGGATCGCTTGAACCTGGAAGGCGTAGGTTGCAGTGAGCCAAGATCATACCACTACACTCCAGCCTGGCGACAGAGTGAGACTCCGTCAAAAAAAAAAAAGAATATTAGACTTTCTTCTGCCACGCAGTTACGTTTCTTGGGATCGGTTTTGAGAGGTGACAGCGTGCTGGCAGTCCTCACAGCCCTCGCTCGCTCTCCGTGCCTCTTCTGCCTGGGCTCCCACTTTGGTGGCACTTGAGGAGCCCTTCAGCCCACGGCTGCACTGTGGGAGCCCCTTTCTGGGCTGGCCAAGGCGGGAGCTGGCTCCCTCAGCTTGCAGGGAGGTGTGGAGGGAGAGGCACGAGCGGGAACCCGGGCTGTGCACGGCGCTTGTGGGCCAGCTGGAGTTCCAGGTGGGCGTGGGCTTGGCAGGGCCCCCCACTCAGAGCAGCCGGCCGGCCCTGCCGGCCCTGGGCAATGAGGGGCTTAGCACCCAGGCCAGCGGCTGCAGAGGGTGTACTGGGTCCCCCATCAGTGCCAGCCCACCGGCACTGTGCTCGATTTCTCACCGGGCCTTAGCTGCCTTCCCACGGGGCAGGGCTCAGGACCTGCAGCCCGGCATGCCTGAGCCTCCCACCCCCTCCATGGGCTCCTGTGTGGCCGGAGCCTCCCCGACAAGCGCCACCCCCTGCTCCACGGAGCCCAGTCCCATCGACCACCCAACAGCTGAGGAGTGTGAGCGCATGGCGCGGGCCTGGCAGGCAGCTCCACCTGCAGCCCTGGTGCAGGATCCACTGGGTGAAGCCAGCTGGGCTCCTGAGTCTGGTGGAGATGTGGAGAACCTTTATGTCTAGCTCAGGGATTGTGAATACACCAATCGGCACTCTGTATCTAGCTCAAGGTTTGCAAACACACCAATCAGCCTGTGTCTAGCTCAAGGTTTGTGAGTGCACCAATCGACACTCTGTATCTAGCTACTCTGGTGGGGCCTTGGAAAACCTTTGTGTCTGGCTCAGGGACTGTAAATACACCAATCAGCACCCTGTGTCTAGCTCAGGGTCTGTGAATGCACCAATCGACACTCTGTATCTAGCTACTCCAGTGGGGCCTTGGAAAACCTTTATGTCTAGCTCAAGGATTGTAAATACACCAATCGGCACTCTGTATCTAGCTCAAGGTTTGCAGACACACCAATCAGCACCCTGTGTCTAGCTCAGAGTTTGTGAGTGCACCAATCGACACTCTGTATCTAGCTGCTCTGGTGGGGCCTTGGAGATACTCTGTATCTAACTAATCTGGTGGGGAGGTGGAGAACTTTAATGTCTAGCTCAGGGATGGTAAACGCACCAATCAGTGCCCTGTCAGAACAGACCACTCGGCTCTACCAATCAGCAGGACGTGGGTGGGGCCAGATAACAGAATAAAAGCAGACTGCCCGAGCCAGCAGTGGCAACCCTCTCGGGTCCCCTTCCACACTGTGGAAGCTTTGTTCTTTCGCTCTTTGCAATAAATCTTGCTACTGCTCACTCTTTGGGTCCACACTGCTTTTATGAGCTGTGACACTCACCGCGAAGGTCTGCAGCTTCACTCCTGAGCCAGCGAGACCACGAACCCACCAGAAGGAAGAAACTCTGAACACATCCGAACATCAGAAGGAACAAACTCCAGATGTGCCACCTTTAGAACTGTAACAGTCACCGCGAGGGTCCACGGCTTCATTCTTGAAGTCAGTGAGACCAAGAACCCACCAATTCCGGACACAGTTTGATCCTTTCAGGTTTACTTTTGTGCTTTATAGAGTAAGCCCAGAATGATCTTCATAATAGGGCTCATATAGCCTTTCTACTAAGGTGACACCTTTCTGAGGGCTCCATCCAATGCTATGCAGCAAGGTCTTTCAACACTAGCTGGTAGTAACACAAAGTATTCCCCACCCTGAGTGATTTCTGGGAAGTTTTTGGCCCAGGAATTTTTACTGGTTCTTTTCTAGCCACAAGTAGTTTCCTCTGACATGTGCAGATCAGTGTCCGGCCAAAGATTTTAAGGGAAGCCTCTGCAGGTCTCTAGGGCTCTCTGTGTAGCTCCCTGCTCACTGGTCTCCTACACCACTAATTTTCACACTAGGCTTCCTGAGCCCCAGTCTCTGTCTCTTCAACTTGGCAAGCCTGATGGTCTCTGGTTGGGAACCTTCTCTGTACTTCAGCATGGAAACCACCTCTGGAAAGCACCAAAGAAAACTCACAGAGATCACCCCGTGTGTCCCTTCCCTCATGGACCACAGCCCCTCGCAGCCTGCTCTCCAGTTCTCCAACACTGCCGTTTCATGTTTTCTGGTTTCCTAGGAGTTTTTTTAAGCAGAATATTAATCTGGTCTCTCCTATTCTATCATGGTCAAAAGCAGAAACTTGTCTCTGTTTTATAATTCAATGAAAACTCTCCCAGATATTATATATCAAAGGTGCTTTTTGTACTAATAAGTTGCTAGTCATCATGATGGAAAAAAAATTACAGTAAATAAAGTCTTTTGTAAAGAACATTTACCACCACAATAGTCTATGTTTTATTCTGAATTTCAGGCTTTAATTTATTTTGAGAAAGGGGGAAAAAAAAGAGTATCCTCAACATGTAAAAACTGGTTTGGCACTCAAGGGCAGTCCATGGTATTCTCCTATTAAATATTACCTAACAGAACACAGTCTCAGACAAGGTTACCCTGAGACCATGATAAAATGAGCCAAAGCAATCCTACTTTATAATTTTGTCTCAGCATAGACAAAAGCAAGTTTACTGTATATTATGGACTGAATGCCTATGTTCCATATAATTCATATGTTGAAATCTTAACCCCAAATATAATAGTATTTGGAGACAGGGCCTTTGAGAGGTAATAGAATTAGATTAGACCACGAGGGTAGGGCCCTTCTGATGGAATTAATGCCCTTATAAAAAAAAAATGAGAGAGAGAGAGAGAAGTCGACCAGGTGCTGTGGCTCATTTCTGTAATCTCAGCACTTTTGGAGGCCGAAGCAGATGAATCACCTGAGGTCAGCAGTTTGAGACCAGCCTGACCAATATGGTGAAACTCCGTCTCTACTAAAAATAAAAAAATTAGGCTGGGACGGTGGGAGGTGCCTGTAATCCCAGCTACTCAGGAGGCTGAGGTAGGAGAATCGCTTGAACCCAGAAGGCAGAGGTTGCAGTAAGCCAAGATTGCACCATTGCACTCCAGCCCAGGTGACAAAGCGAGACTCCATCTCAAAAAAAAAAAAGAAATAAAATGAGAAACTCCTTCAAAATAAACTAGACAGATCAAGAAAGATCAAAAGAATTAAGTTAATGATACTTTATATCACTGGCTAAATTTAATTATGTATTTAAAAATACACCATTTAAAGTTAGCTCTGTCAGAAAGTAATTGCTGAAATAATAATAACAAAATAATTAATATGGTAACAAAGAAAATAGGTATTATTATTTCAGAATCTGCTCTTACCAAGTGTTTCATACATTACCTCTAGATTTCAGAACCAGCCTGTCAAATCACTGTTATTATTCTCATTTTATAAACAACACCAAGAAACTAAGATTTAGAATTTTGAAGCAGAATTCTCAAGATCAAAGAGCTAAGTGCCAAACTTTCACTCAATTCAAACTCAGGTCTGTTTGATTTCCAAGACTTTATGCTCAGTGATACTACTCTGCCTCTTTCCATAAATTTAGTAGATGATAAGACAAAAAGTTTACATTTAATACATGATGCAATATGTAGCAGTTTTATACAGGTATAGAAGCCTGCTGTTGTCTAAAAAAGGTACGGTACTCTAGTAAAATATCCCACTTAGAAATAAGTAAACAGGTAAAGAAAAGAAGAGGTAATAAATATAAGGCTATGTACTGAAGAGGAAATGTAAGTTAAAAAATAATAACTATGGGCAGATCACAAGCTCAGGAGATTGAGACAATCCTGGCTAACATGGTGAAACCCCTTCTCTACTAAAAATACAAAAAATTTGCTGGGCATGGTGGCGTGCACCTGTAATCCCAGCTACTTGGGAGGCTGAGGGAGAAGAATCGCTTGAACCTGGGAGATGGAGGTTGCAGTGAGTCGAGATCATGCCATTGCACTCCAGCCTGGTGACAGAGTGAGACTCCATATCAAAAAAAAAAAAAGAAAGAAATAATGACTAGTCAAAATGGATTATAACACTTCTAGTTCAATGGTCATATGAAGAACATGGCTAGAAGATACAATTTTTACAAAAGAGATATTTGGTGCCTACAAAGGACGCAAGAAAAAAGAAAAATTTATTGGCAAGGATAATCAATAAAAATATGAAAATATGTTAGCTCTATCAGTGAAATAAAGGCAGAAATTGTAGATGAGGAATAACTGAAAGCAGGATGATTGATTAACATCAGCATTATTAAGCGGTGCTTTCTAAGAACATACCGATTACTCTTGTTCTGAAAAGTGGAGTGATTAAAGAGTCCTCTGTGCCATTTGTAGAGCAGAAACATCCAGCTAACAGGATGTGTATGTAAAAGGAGAAATTAATACCTAATCAAAAGGTCTTTACCTTTGGTAAAAGTTTATTATATTCTCTCAAGTCTGATCATTTTAAAGTATGATATGCTTTATGCAACTGAGCATGCTCATGCAACTGAGCATGAACTTTCCTGAACAAAATCTGGGGTGGAGGGTGAACATGAAGTGCAGATATGAGCACAGAAGCTCCAGCAGATGGTGCAGGCAGGTGGGGAGGGGTGAGGCCTGATAATAAATTATCATCCATTTTCTTTCATAAAAATTCGGTGATTATAATTCTTACAAGATGATTACTCTTCCCTATGCTATCTTCTGCACTGACACAATCAATATAACATCAGGTTATTCTTCAGAACTATCTAGCCCCCACTGATGCTTAAAGTAACATTTTTGTTTATTCTATGACATTGTTGTGTTTACCAAATTTCTCCTGATGTAGCCAACACATAGAAAATAACCTAACGCAACATAAAGAGAACATTTATACTTGAAGCAAATGTAGTTTGGCAAATTTTCAATCAGCAAACAAGAAAAGAATAAGGCTAACAAATCCTTCTTCAATATCCCTTCCTCACCCCCCACAACCTACATTTTAGGGTCAAAGGCTATGTTATGAAGCCAACAGGAAAATCAAAAAGTGTATTTTTATACTAATTGTGAACATTTATGTCTGTAGCAGGATTGGCATTTCTATGCTGTGCTACTGTCAAGACCTCTGAAAAGATCTATTATTTATCTCTGCCTTCCTCAAAAATAAATTTAATTTAAAATGGGTGATGTACAATAAGAAACATTAAAATAAAAGCAGCATAAAGAACAAATATCTCAGGCACCTTAAGATCTATCATTGTTTTGCCAAGATATACTGAAATAAAATTGACTTTCAGAGTTATGATTAAAATTATGATAAATTTTAAGGATTATAGATTACATGTTTGGAAACCAAAAATTCTCTTTGAATAGTGATTCACAACAGCATGGAATCAGTTTTAAAATAGAAAGCAAAAATGTCTGTTTTCTTGGCTTTAAATACTAAGATTACTCAATATTAGTAAGACCAGTAATTATTATCAGAATATAAAGCACTTACTGCTGAGAATTATGTGCATTTTAAATGGGAATTAGAACTTTTCATATGCTAATTTTTATAAGCCATCTGTAAATATATTTGATGAAAAACATCACAGTGATAAGGGCTTTCCATTTTGTCTTTATTTAAAAATGTATACTTGATTGGTTAATGTGATGATTCAGCAATACAGTAAAAATTACCTAAAGCATTACACAATTTAAGATTATTTTTTAAAAACATGAAGGCACATATTTTGTCACAGTGATAGTTTATTAGTCATTGTCTTAGTTTGTTTTGTACTGCTCTTAAAAAAATACCACAGACTGGGTAATTTATAATGAATAGAAACATACTGGCTCATGACTCTGAAGGCTGGGAAGTCCAAGATTGAGAGGCCAATCATCCCCTCAATCCTATGTCATCCCATGGCAGAAGGGCATCCCATGGTCTTATGTCATCCCATGGCAGAAGGGCAAAGAGAGGGTGAGAGAGAGCCAAAAGGGAAAAAAGCACATCCTTTCATAAGGAACCCAATCCCAAGATGTGGAACTCACCCCCACAGTAATGGCATTAATCTATTCATGAGGGCACAGCCTTCTTGGTCTAATCACCTCTTAAAAGTCCAACCTCTTAATACTGCTACAAGGCAATTAAATTTCAACTTGATATTCAGAGGAAACAAACATTCAAACTTAGGTCTGTCTTACATACAAAATATGTTAATTCCATCTCTATAGCTTCAAAATCTTAACTCATTACAGCATCAACTGAAAAGTCTAAAAGTCCAAAGTCTCATTTAAATCAGATATGGATGGGTAGGGGGGATGATGGATAGAAGACAGGACTAACGTGCAGCTCCCATTTGAACAGACAGAACAGCATCTGGAGACTTATATTGTGAACTCTTGCTTCAATAACCACTATAGGAACATATGAGGAAAACCAAAAGAATTCACAGACCCTTTATAGCAGTTGCTTGCTGCTACAAGTGCTGTGAGACAGCCAGAAAACTGTGAGTTCCTAAATTGTTGGAGGGGGGAAATTCAGCCTCTGAACATGCATTCTTACTGGGGAACCTAAAAATCCAGATCACAAGAGAAGGATTTAACCTTACCTATTGCTGAAATGGATTTAAGGAGCTGAGTCTATAGCCATACCACCCTGAACTGCCTGATCTTGTTTGATCTCAAAAGCTAAGCAAGATCCGGCCTGGTTAGTACTTGGATGGGATTTAGGGAGCTGAGTGAAATATAAAAGTAGATAAAGCAGCACAAAGAGCCTGTAGGCACTCCTGGTCACCAACCTGAGTCCAGGGAAGCCATTCTTATCCTTACCTCACAGAGGTCCTTGGGGAAGGGAAGGCAGCTAGCAGAATTGGGGAGGGGCCACAGGGTAAAGGAAGCTCCTAGTCGAACTTGGTAATAATTGGAACTGAGCATAAACTTTCCTGAACAAAATCTGGGGTGGAGGGTGAACATGAAGTGCAGAAATGAGCATAGAAACTCCAGCAGATGGTGCAGGCAGGCAGGGAGGGGCAAGGCCTGAGAGCCCTACTTGCTTTCTCAGTTAGCAGGCTTGTAGCCTGGGGCAAGATCTCAGCCCTGCACAAAGGCTGCATGGATATAAATTCAGTGCAGATGGGCGGGGCACAGCAGGAGTGAGACTGGCTTTGCTGACTCCATGGGAACAGGGTAAGGCCTGTCACTGCTGGCTTCCCCCAGTTCTCTGACAACCTGTATGAAGCAGCAGAGGCAGTCATAATGCCCCTTGGAACACAACTCCATTGGCCAAAGAACCACCCCCTCAGTCCCCCACAGTGGCAGCAGCAAGCCCCACCAAAGAAGAGTCTGAGCTCCGTACTGCCCAACCTGCCCCCACCTGATGGTTTTCTCTACCTGCCCTGATAGCCAAAGGCAAAAGACATAAACTGTTGGGAGCTATATGGCCCTGCCCATCACCTGAGAAACCTGAGTACCTATCCTGACCAATGTAGGGCAAACCCATATCCCCGTCCTATTGCCACAGCTGGTACTCTCTAGAAAATACCACCTCCTGGCTGGAGGCCACCAACTCAAGCTATTATTTCAACTCATTACAGAACAACCCTGCTCCAAAGAAGGAGCGAACAACAGCAAATTTCACCAGCTGCAACACCTTGGCTAACCACAGATCCTGACTCTGGCCATGTGACAGCTTCATCACTAGCAAAATCAGCATTCAAGAAAACCAGCACACTAAATAAAACTCCAACGACAGACTCCAACAGAGTCCACTTCACTCCCCCACAACCTCCACCAGAGCAGGTACTGGTATCCATGGCTGGGAAACCTAAAGACAGATCACAACACAAGACTCTTTGCAGACACTCTCCAGCACCAGCCTAGAGCCCAGTAGCCCTGCTGGGTGGCTAGACCCAGAAGGGCAATAATGGTTACCTAAGTCTGGCTCAAAGATAACCCTATCCCTAGGGGAAAGGGGAGAACACCACATCAAGGGATCACCCCATGGAAAAAGAGAAACTGAACAGCAGCCCTTGAGTCCCAGATCTTTCCACTGAAACAGTCAACCCAAATGAAAAGGAACCAGAAAAGTAATTCTGAAAGTATGACAAAACGACTTTCTACAACATCCCCAAAAGCTCACACTAGCTCTCTAGCAATGGATCCAAAGAAGAAATCTCTGAATTGCCAGATAAAGAATTCAGAAAGTTGATTATTAAGCTACCCAGGGAAGCACCAGAGAAAGCTGAAGAAGATTTTTTTAAAAATACAGAATATGAATGAAAAAGTCTGCAGAGAAATAGATATCATAAAGAAAACACAATCACAACTTCTAGAAATGAAAGACACACTTAGAGAAATACAAATACACTGGAAAGTTTTGAACAATAGAATCATACCAGTAGAAGAAACAACTTCAGAATTCAAAAAAAAAAAAAACAAAAAAAAGGCTTTTGAATTAGCCCATCCTGACAAAGACAAAGAAAAAAGAATTTTAAAAATAAAGCCTCCCAGAAATTTGGAATTATGTTAAACAACCAAACATTAGAATAATTGGTGTTCCTGAAGAAGATAAATCTAAAACTTTGGAAAACTTATTTGAGGGAATAATCAAGGAAATCTTCCCTGATCTTTCTAGAGTTCTAGACATCCAAATACAAGAAGCTCAAAGAGTACTCAGGAAATTTGACACAAAAAAACCATCACCTAGCCACATAGTTATCATGTTATCTAAATTCAAGATGAAGGGAAAAATCTTAAGAGTTGTGAAGCAAAAGCACCAGGTAGTCTATAAAGGAAAACTTAGCAGATTAGCAGCAGATTTTTCAGCAGAAACCCTACTAACCAGGATTGGGGTTCTATCTTTAGCCTCCTTAAACAAAATAACTGTTAGTCAAGAATTTTGTATCCAGCAAAACTAAGCTTCATAAACGAAGGAGAGATAAAGTATATTTCAGACAAACAAATGCTGAGAGAATTCACCTCTATCAACCCAGCACTACAAAAATATGCTAACTCTTGAAAGAAACCCTCAAAATACACCAAAATAGAACCTCTGTAAAGCACAAATCTCATAGGACCTATAAAACATAACACAGTGGAAAAAAAAACAAGGTATTCAGGCAATAACTAGCACAATAAACAGGACAGTATTTCACATCTCAATACTGGCATTGAACGTAAATGGCCTAAAGGATCCACTTAAAAGATACTGGATGGCAGAATGTATAAAAATCCAACAACAAAATCTTGCTGTCTTCAAGAGATCCACCTAACACATAAGGACTCACATAAACTTAAGGCAAAGGGGTGGGAAAACGGATTTCATGCAAATGGAAACCAAAGGCAAGCAGGAATAGCTATTCTTACATCAGACAAAACACACTATAAAGCAATAACAGTTTAAAAAGACAAAAAGAGACATTATATAATGCTAAAAGGATTAGCCCAATAGAAAAATATCACAATTTTAAGTACATATGCACATGACACTGGAGCTCCCAAATTTATAAAACAATTACTACTAAACCTAAGAAATGAGATAGATGGCAACACAATCATAATGGGGACTTCAGTACTCCACTGACAGCACTGGACCAGTTATCAAGATGGAAAGTCGACAAAAAAGCAACGGACTTAAACTATACCCTAGGAAAAATGGACTTAACAGATATTTACAGAGCATTCTACCCAATAACTGAAGAATATTTTTTTTTCATCAGCACATGGAACATTCTTCAAGATAGAATATTATGACTGGCCACAAAACAAGTCTCAAGAAATTTAAGAAAACGGAAATTATATCAAGTACTCTCTCAGATCACAGGGGAATAAAATTGGAAATTCACTCTAAAAGGAACTCTCAAAAATATACAAGTACATGGAAATTAAATAATCTGCCCCTGAATGATCTTTGGGCCAAAATTAAATCAAGATGGAAATTGAAAAATTGTTCAAACTGAATGATGATAGTGACACAACTTATCAAAACCTCTGGGATACAGAAAAAGCAATTCTAAGAGGAAAGTTCATAGCATTAAATGCATACATCAAAAAATATAAAAGAGCACAAACAGACAATCTAGGCTCACATCTCAAGGAACTAGAGAAACAAAAACAAACCAAACCCAAAACCAGCAGAAGAAAAGAGATAACAATGATCAGAGCAGAACTAAATGAAATGGAAACAAACAATACAATACAAAAGATAAATACAACAAAAAGCTGGTTCTCTGAAAAGATACAAAAATCAATAGACCATTAGTGAGATTAACCAAGAAAAGAAGGGAGAAGATCCAAATAAGCTCAATCAGAAATGAAATGGGAGATATTAAAACCAATACCACAAAATACAAAAGATCACTTGAGGCTACTATGAGCACTTTCATGTGCGCAAACTAGAAAACCTAGAGGAGATGAATAAATTCCTGGAAATATACAAACCTCCTACATTAAACCTGGAAGAAATAGAAACTCTGAACAGACCAATAACAAGTAGTGAGATTGAACCAGTAATAAAAAATGGCCAATAACAACAACAACAAAAAGTCCAAGACCAGATGGATTCACAGCTGAATTCTCTCAGACATTCAAATAAGAATTGGTTCCAATCCTACTGAAACTATTCCAAAAGATAAAGAAAGAGGGAATCCTCCCTAAATCATTCTATGAAGCCACTATTATCATAATACCAAAATGAGGAGATGATGTAACAAAAAAAGAAAACTACAGACCAATGTCCCTGATGAACATGAGGCAAAAATCCTCAACAAAAACCTAGCTAACCAAATCCAACAGCATATCAAAAAGATAATACACAACGATCAAGTGGGTTTCATACCATGGATATAGGGTTGGTTTAACATACACTAGTCAATAAATGTGATACACCACATAAACAGAATTAAAACAAAAAATCATATTATTATCTCAGTAGATGCAGAAAAAGCATTTGACAAAATTCAGCATCCTTTATGATTAAAACCCTCAGCAAAATTTGCATAGAAGGGACATATCCTAAGGTAATAAAAGCCATCTATGACAAACCCACAGCCAACATTATACTGAAAGCACTACCCCTGAGAACTGGAACAAGACAAGGATGCTCACTTTCACCACTTTTATTCAGCATAGTACTGGAAGTTCTAGCCAGAGCAATCAGACAAGAGAAAGAAAGAAAGGGCATCCTAATCAGTAAAGAGGAAGTCAAACTGTCGCTGTTCGCCAATGACATGATTGTACCAGAAAACCCTAGAGACTCATCCAAAAAGCTCTTAGATCTGATAAATGAATTCAGTTAACTTTCAGAATACAAAATCAATGTACAGAAATCAGTAGCACTGCTATACACCAACAGTGGCCAAGCTGAGAACCAAATCAAGAACTCAGCCCCTTTTACAACAGCTGAAAAACAAAAAACAAGCAAACAAACAAAAACCTTATGAATATACCTAACCAAAGAGGTAAAAGATCTCTAAAACAAAAACTAAAAAATGCTGCTGAAAGAAAACATAGATGACACAAACAAATGGAAACACATCCTATGTTCACAGATGGGTAGAATCAGTATTATGAAAATGACCATACTGCCAAAAGCAATCTATAAATTCAATACAATTTCCATCAAAATATCACTATAATCCTTCATAGAACTATGAAAAAAATCCTAAAATTCATATGGAACCAAAAAAGAACCCACAAAAGCAAGACTAAGCAAAAAGAACAAATCTGGAGGCATCACATTATCTGACTATAAACTATACTACAAGGTTATAAATACCAAAACAGCATGGTACTACTGGTATAAAAACAGGCAAGTAGAACAATGGAATGAAATAAAGAACTCAGAAATAAAGCCAAATACTTACAGCCAACTGATCTTCAGCAAAGCAAATAAAAACATACAGTGGGGAAAGGAGACCCTATTTAACAAATGGTGTTGGGATAATTGGAAAGCCACACACAGAAGAATCAGACTGGATCCTTTCCTCATCTAATACAAAAATCAACTCAAGATGGGCCAAAGACGTAAATCTAAGACCTGAAACCATAAAAATTCTAGAAGATAACATTGTAAAAACTCTTCTAGACATTGGCCTAGGCAAAGACTTCATGACCAAGAACCCAAAAGCAAATGCAACAAAAACAAAGATAAATTGATGGGACTTAATTAAACTGAAAAACCTCTGCACAGCAAAAGAAGCAATCAGCAGAGTAAAAGACAGCCGACAGAGTGAGAGAAAATATTTGCAAACTATGCATCTGAAAAAGGACTAACATCCAGAATCTATAAGGGAACTAAAACAAATCAGTCAGAAAAATGCAAGTAATCCCATCAAAAAGTAGGCTAAGGACATGAATAGACAATGCTAAAAAGAAGGTATACAAATGGCCAACAAATATATGAAAAAATGCTCAACATCACTCATTATCAGGAAAATGCAAATCAAAACCACAATGCGATACTACCTTACTCCTGCAAGAATGGCCATAATGTAATTAAAAAACCAAAACATATCAGATGTTAGTGCGGATGTGGTTAAAAAGGAACACTTTTACAATGCTAGTGGGGCAACCACTAATACAACCACTATGGAAAACAGTATGAAGATTCTTAAAGAACTAAAAGTAGAACTACCATTTGATCCAGCAATCCCACTACTGGGTATCTACCCACAGAAAAACAAGTTAATATATAAAACAGACACATGCACAACTATGTTTACAGCAGCACAATTTGCAATTGCAAAAATATGGAACCAGCTTGAATGCCCATCAACCAACAAGTGGAAAACGAAAATGTGGTGTATATATACCATGAAATACTACTCAGCCATAAAAATAAATGAAATAATGGCACTTGCAGTAACCTGGATGGAGTTGGAGACCATTATTCTAAGTGCAGTAACTCAGAAATGGAAAGCCAAATATCATATGTTCTCACAAGTGCGAGCTAAGCTATGAGGATGCAAAGGCATTAGAATTATATAAGGGACTCTAGGTACTCAGAGTAAGGATGGAAGTGAGGGTGAGGGATCAAAGACTACACATTGGGTGCAGTGTACACTGTTCAGGTGTTGGGTGCACCAAAATCTCAAAAATCACCACTAAAGAACTTATTCATGTAACCAAACACCATGTGTTCCCCCTAAAACTATTGAAATGATAATAGTAACAATAATAAAAGATAGACAAAAAATTAAATAAGTCAGATATGGGTGAGACTCAAGGCATGATTCATCCTGAGGCAAATTACCCCATAGCTGTGAGCCTGTGAAATCAAAACCAGTTACATGCTTCCAAAATGCAATGTGGGGCATACATAGAATAGACATTCCCATTACAAAAGGGAAAAACAGGCAAGAAAAAAGGAGCAACTGTTCCCAAGTAAGCCCACAATCCAACAGGGTGAACAACATTAAATCCTAAGGCTCTAGAATTATCTTCCTTGACTCAGTGTCCTGCCTCCTGGACAAGGTGGGGTAGGGGTTGGGCCCCCAAGGCCTCAAGCAGCCCAAGCCCTGTGGCTCAGCACACCCAAAGCTCTCATGGGTTGAAATCTTGTGCCTGCAGCTCTCCCAGGCTGACACTGCACACTGGCAGCTCAATAGTTCTGGGATCTTGGTGGCAGTCCCACTCCTATCACTGCACTAGGCATTGCCCTCGTATGGGCTGTCTGCAACGGCTCTGCTCCTGTGAAAAGGCACTGCCTGGGGCCCCAGGCTGTCCAAGACATCCTTTGAAATCTAGGTGGAGACCATTTTTGACCCCATAGCCCACTCATTCTGTGCATCTGCAGAATTAATACCAAACTGCGGACTCTGTAAGTAAGTGTATAAAATATGCTTTTTAAAGATGTTCTTCATCATTTAGTTTAATGCCTTGCTGTGAGAAGTTTATATATGCGCATTGAAAACATGAAATGAGTGTGTTACTTCAAAGATGCATTGTGAGCTGCTTTATTACAGTGAATTGAACCACTTCCCAAACAATGAACTCTGTAAACAAATGTACAAATATGCATTTAAAAGATGTTCCTTATCATTTAGTTTATTGCCTTATTGTGAGGGATTCTATATATATATATATACACACACTGAAAATATAAATCTGGGCATGTTACTTCAAAGATGCATTATGAAGCACTTTATTAAAATAAATTGAACTGTTTAGCACTGTGAACTTTTTAACCACATGTTTAAGACATGCTTTTTAAAGATGTCCCTTGCCCTTGTGTTCTAAGCCATAATGTGAGGAGTTTATATATCCACATTTAAAAGATGAATCGAAGTATGTTACTTCAAAGATGTATTGTGAGCTGACTTATTACAGTGAATTGGACTGTTTACCATTCTGTGAATTCTGTAAACAAGCATATAAAATGTTTTTTAAAGATGTTCTTTACCAATAAGTTTAAAGACTTATCATGTGAGTTTTACAAATACATACTAAAACATAAATCTGCTGCCAAGGCTTACCACTTGCATTCCTCAAATTAGGGGCACAATCCACACCTAAGCCCACTTGAGTGACAGCTGAGGTGACCAAGGAGCACTGTTTGGGAATTTGGGGGACAGAGACTTAAGGTGGTGCAGGGTAGTGAATGCTGATTTTTTTCAGGCATGCTGAGCTGCTCTCTTAAGGCTGCCTCAAAGATCTCTGAAATGAATTGGGTGTCATTCTCCCATTGTCTTGATGAATGGCACCTGGCTTATTTTATCTACACTAATCCCTTTATCAAAGGATCAACTGGCTGCACCCTTGCACTTTTTTTGTTCTTTACTTCGCCAGGCTGTGAATTTTCTAAATCTTTACGTTCCACTTCCGTTTTAATTATAAATGTCATCTTTAAATCATTCATCTCTTCCCACATTTTACTCTAGGCACTTAATAGAAGCTGTGCAGCTCCTTCAACGTTTTGCTTAGAAATTTATTCCACCAGATGTACCAGTTCATTCTCTTAAATTCAGCCTTACATAAAGCCCTCTGGTATGGACACAATTCAGCCAAGTTATTTGCCATGTTAGAAAATAATGACCTTTACTCCAGTTTCCATTACCTTGTTCCTCATTTCTGTCCAAGACCCCATCAGAATTGCCTTACTGTTCATATTTATACCAGTTTTCTGATCATAGCTACTTAAGCAACCTCTAAGAAGTTTCAGACTTTCCCTACAGCTCTCCTTTTCTTTTGAGCCTTTTGAGCCCTTGCCAGAATTGCCTTTAATGATCTGTTCATGGTAATACAAGCTTTTTCTATCCTGGTTCTCCAGATTCTTCCCATTTCTACCCATTATCCAGTTCCAAAGTCACTTCCAAATATTCAGGTGTTTGTCATAGTAACACCCTACTCTTTGGTACCAGGTCTCTTTCTGAGTCATTTTGTGCTGCTGTAACAGAGTACCACAGATGGAGTAATTCATAATGAACAGCAATTCGTTGGCTCACAATTCTAGAGGCTGGGAATTCCAAGATTGAAGGGCCAGCATCCTTTAAGGGCCTTCCTGCAGTATAATCCCATGGCAAAAGGGCAAGAGAGGGCAAGAGAGAGAGAGCAAGAAGAAGCCAAGTCTGTCCTTTTATAAGTAACTCACTCCCATGATAAAGAGCTTGCTCCCACAATAAGAAACTCACTTCCACAATGACAACATTAATCTATTCATTACCTTTCATGGTCTAATCACCCCTTAAAGTTCCCACTTCTTAATGCTCCTACAATGGCAATTAAATTTCAACATGAGTTTCAAACCATAGCAGTCATGTAAAAGGAAATTAATAACAGACAAAAGTAGAGCAAAGGCAATTTAAAAAATTTTTTTGATTGGTTGACTGTGTTTTAATACTATAACCTAACAGTTCGGCCTTCTATGAAAAAGAAATTTAGATTACTTCTAACCATATTTATTACAGAAATAATTTAAAATCATGTTTTGAAATTAAGAAACCACATTGAATATGGAAACAAATTTCAGGATCAAAAGCTCCTGATATACAGAAATCCTGCCAATACTTAAAAACCAGTCTGCATTCTACATATCCGAGTTTCAGAACTATCCCATAGGTTGTCACCAATGGGAAAAGTCTTTTTAATTATCTAATTAGTATTTGTGTTTCAAACACTTGGAATTGAGAGAAATCTATAAATAAAACATCAAATTGCAGTTTAGTAGCAGTATTAGTACACAATATGACTTTTTGATATTGAAGAATTCATATTTCACACAGAAATTATGATGGTGAATCTGAGGTTTTCATAAAGTATCAAATGCCAAAAAGTACACTAAGATAGCAGTCAGTTTGAGTTGTAATAATAATGCTACAGGGCTCCATGCTAGGCATGGAGGCTCATGACTATAATCTCAGCACTTTGGGAATCCAAGGCGGGCAGATCTCTTGAGGCCAAAAGTTCAAGACCAGCCTGGCCAATGTGGTGAAACCCTGTCTCTACTAAAAACATAGAAATTAGCTGGGCATGGTGGGGCATACCTATAATCCCAGCTACTTGGGAGGCTGAGGCACAAGAATCACTTGAACCCAGGAGGCGGATGAGCTGTGATGGGACAACTGCACTCCAGTCTGGGCAAGAGACAGAGACTCTGCCTCAAAAATAATAATAATGATAATAATAATAATAATACAGACTCTTAATTTGGGGCAAATCATTTAACAAACATTGAAGTTAATTTTATTATCTGTAAAATGAGAGGTATAATCCCATGTTTTGGAAGTTCTAATGTCAGTTAAAAGCTTGAACTTGTTTCATAAATTATAGTCACAGCTTTAAATTACCTTCTATAAAATGCCTATTTTAAGTCAAGTAATAAACATTTTTGCTTAATAAACATTATTGCTCTTTGCATGCAGTACCTTAACATGCACCACAGAAATATGTGCATTTCAGGATTTGGAAACAAAGGTTCACAGAGGGTAAGTTGCCCAGTGTAACACAAGTAATAAATGTAGTGCTGGAATTCCAGCTGAGTTCTGTCTGTCTTCCTATCCTTATGCCAACTCAATTATACCTTCTGATTTTTATCCAACTGATGACAGAAATTCAATCATTTAAGCCACATGGAAAAGCTTAAAATAATTGTTCAGCTATCACATAATGGCATTTAAAAAGCTGTCTATTTGAACTGTCACCATGAGTGATTTAATAAAAAAGTTTCTATTACTTACAGATGTTCCAAAGATATGAGTCCTTTAAATGTTTGCTTATCTAGTGCATGGATTTCATTCTTATACAGGTACCTGGAAAATATATAGAATCTCATTAAATTATAAATTAGTAGAGATACCACATGTCTTAGATACAAACTTTTTAAACTATAAGCTGTGGACCTTAGGAGCTTTGTGGGATGTCCATAGATTCTCTAACAATATATAGAAACTGTTTTTTCACTTAAATGTGTTCAATTGGTAAGAGTTCTAAGCCTTTCATCAAATTCTCAAATGGATCCTTAGTTCAAAATATTAAGAAACACAGAGTTTTTGTGGAGAAATTCTGACTAATGGAGTCATATATACTGAGTAACAACTTCTCTAAGAAAAATATAAGTTTGACTATAAACAATTTTTTAAAATTTATTTTATGACACAGAATGTATTCAACTGGTAGTTATAAAGCTGGCAAATACCACCGTGGGATTCATCTTAAGGGGATAAAAGCATTTTAGAGATGCATAAGATGAATTTTGATCCTCCTGTGGCTGCTGTTGAAAATCTGCAGGAAAGAATACTATAAATGGATTTATAAATACGATGGTACAACTAATCTTTACCAAAGGGTTTAAAGAAAACAATTTATGTGACATATGAGCACTTTCTCCATCGTTTTTCTTCAAACATAGGTTAGTAAGGTGATTTCTTCTCCACACTCTTTGTTAATGTCATGAAAATGAAGCCCTGGATCTTTTCTACTTGTGCCTCTCGGGGTTTGAGACAATCAGAATTCCTGAAACCTTCTATCAGATGTCTTCGGAATGTGCTCTTGCATATTGTCAGTGCATCAGAATCACCTGGTGGTTTGTTAAACACACCAATTCTAAAGTTCACCCACAAACCTACTCAATCGGACTCTCTCAGGATATTTTCTAGATAATTCAGTTGCAGCTCATCTGCAGTCCTGCCTTAAAGGCCATCAAAATCACAATTCTGCCTAAAAATAAAGAAGGGACTGATTTTCTATAATTTGCTTAGTTAAGCTTTGAAAGTTCCAAACCAGTTTCTTTTCCCCCAGTTTAGGACTCCAGTCAGTTTCTAAAAGTAGCAGTGACTAGTGTGGATTTACATCTAACTAGATATTGTTTTTCCTCAGCATTAATTGATACTTCAGAAGATTTTGCTTTTACTCCAAATCTCAAAAATATAGCTACGTGTTAGAATTCAAGAAATACAGTATTCTAGAACCATGTTTCTTCAAACAGTTTATAAGAAGCATTGAGAAGTGGTCTCAAAACTCACTAGTGGTTCTCAAGTGTGGATGTACGCAAATCATAGTGTAGGTACGTGAGTCAGTAGTATTTGTAAGGCCTCATTTTGAGTTCTACCCAAGCCTTATAGTGATGTCTGGGTCCCTGCCTCCACAAATTCTGATTTAATGATGGGTCCAGGGTACAGACTAGACATTGAGATTCTTCATAGCTCCACAGGAGATAATAATATGCAGTAAGGTTGAAAGCTACTGTTACTAGGTACAGAACAGGTGAAAGTATTCTGTAAATGTACCCCACTGGATTCAAAAATACCTCCTGGTAAAGGCCTTTAGACTATTAGAATGTTGAGAGCCACATGACTTCAAGGGTGTCACGTCTTGAGGCATAAAGAAGTTGACTTCTACTGAGAGGCATACAAACACTATACTTGGTTTTTATTATTATGGTCTTTTTTAAATAATGAGGGATTGTTTCATAAAGATAAAATGAAATCATAAAATATTCATGAAGGAGTTTCAAAACTTAAAACTAAAGGTTTCCCATAATATTTTATCTCAGATACACAGATTCACTTTAGACTGCTATATTGTAGAAAATGGTTCAGGAAAAATAAGCACAAAGTAGGGGAAAAGAATAGAACTTATGCAGTCAGATCTGCACAAATTGATTAAATCAGTAAAGTATGAATTCCAGATATGTTACTACCTATATTCAAGTTATAGGACCAACAGGTTTGTATGCTCGCTGAAGAGTGACAGACCAATACACTGAGATAGCAGAGTTTGCAGCAGAGAAAGAATTTAATTATCAACGGGCAGCCAAATAAAGAGACAGAAAGGACCCTCAAATTCTTCTCCCCAATGAGTTCTGGGCTGGAGTTTTAATGGATTAGTGGAGGGAAAGAGGCTAGAAAATTGAGGTTGTTGATTGGCTGGAATAAGGTGGATATTATTTGGATGTGGAAACCTCATTCTTTGGTGAGTCAGCTCCTCATCAGGTCCTTCAGAACTTATTGGTGTGCAGGACCTAAAAGGATATCTCAAATGGAAAACTTAACATTTTATAATTCTCAAGTTGTTATCTACAGAGCAGTTAAGGAGAACTATAATCTTCATGGGTCTATGTGATTTTAGGACAATAGGCACCAAACAGCTATGAGGAAGGGGTCAGAGAGCAGCTGATCTCATGATGAATGCTGATGTGCTGAAAGTTTGGCTTATTTTTGTTTCTTCCTACCTCCCCCCACCTTCTTTCCTGATTAATTGTATAAAGTTTATAGGGACAGTTTCATTAACACCAGTCACACAGCTTCCAGTTTCCCATAGGATAATGGTATTCAGCTAAATTCAAATCTCTCCACACACCTCTGAAAACCACACAGTTCAACAAAGAAGAAAAACATATCACCCAGAGCACAAGCTACCACAAAACCAGAGAAAGAGAGCATTAGCAACTTCAGTTTACATTTAAGTGGTGAAAACACTAAAGCATCTCTAGAGTCCACCCTCAGCAGAGTCAAGTGGGGATTTTACAGATGCTGGGACTGTGGCAGAAGGTGTAGAACAACAAAGGATGAGAGTACCACCCTGATGAGAACTTAAGATTGAGGAAATTAGAACCCTGGCTCCTAAGGAATTGAAAAAAAGGGCTTGGAAAATGAGTGGGAGAAGGCACCTTGCTAGCATGGGGTAACTTGTGGAGAATTGGTATTAACAGGAAAGAAGAAAGCAAGACATCAAAGGTAAAATAAATTAGGACCAGGATTTTAAAAATCAAGATTATTGTGTACCAAGATAATCACTGTAAGGAAAATTACCTATAAATACTAAAGGGAAATTAAGAAAAACAAATCTGATACTAATTTTGATAGAAATAGAAAACCTAGAAATAGAAATTTTGATCAAAATCTAAATAAAAAATCAAAAAGATATTTCTCAACTATTTCATTTACAATAGCTTATAAATAATAAGCTACCTAGGAATAAACTTAACCAAGGGGGTTAAAGACTTCTACACTGAAAGATACAAAACATTACTATAAGAAATTAAAGAGAATGTGAATGAATTGAAAGATTTCCCATACTCATGGCCTTAAAGATTTAATATTGTTAAAATGTCAATACTACTCAAAGTGATCTAAAAATTTAATACAATCCCTATCAGCATTTCAATGGCATTTTTTTTTGCAGAAATAGGGAATCTCATCCTCAAATCTATGTGACATTTCAAGAGGCCTTGAACAATTAAAAGAATCTTGAGAAAGAATAACATAGTTGAAGATTTTACACTTTCTGATTTCAAAACTTATGACAAATGTATAGTAATCAAAATAGCATGGTACTGGCATACAAACAGATACACAGACCAATAGGAAGTCCAGAAATAAGCCCTCGCATATATGGTCAAATGATTATTTACAAGAGTACCAAGAATACACAATGAGGAAAGGAAAATCTGTTCCATAAAGTGTTGGGAAAACTGGCTCTCCACATGGAAAAGAATAAAACTGGAACCGTTATCTTATACCATATACAAAAATTAACTCAAAATGAAGCAAAGACCTAAAACTGTTAAAAGGAAACATACAGAGAAAGCTCCATGACCTTGGGTTTGGCAAATATTTCTTAAATGTGACACCAAAAGCAAAGGCAACAAAAGTAAAAATAGATAAACTGGACTACACCAAGATTTAAGAGTTTGGTATGTCAAAGAATACAGTCAGCAGGGTGAAAAGGCAACCTGCAGAATGGACGAAAATATTTGCAAATCATATATCTGATAAGGAGTTACTATCCAGAATATACAAAGACCTTCTACAACTCAACAACAACCAAAAAAAAAAAAAACCATCTAAAAATGGGTAAAGGACTTTAACAGACAGTTCGTCAAAGAAAATATACAAGTGACCAACAAGAATTCACTAAACATTAGTGAAATGCAAATCAAAACCACAATGAGCTATCACCTCACATGTTAGGATGGCTACTTTCAAAAAGACAAAATAAGCATTTGTGAGGATGTGGAGAAATAAGAATCCTGTACACTGTTGGTGGGAATGTAAATTGGTACAGCCACTATGAAAAACTGTATGGAGAGTCCTCAAAAATTAAAAATTCAATTACCATCTAGCAATTCCTAGGCAAATATACTTCTGGGCATATATCTGAAAGAATTGAAAGTAGAGATATCTGCACACACGTGTTCCACACCGGTACTACTCACATAGCCAAGAGGTGGATTCAACCCAAGTGTCCATTGGTGAGTGAACAGAAAAACAAAATGTGGTATATACATACAATGGTATATTATTCAGCCTTAGCATTTCAGGAAGCCAAGGCAGGAGGATCACTTGAGCCCAGGAGTTCAAGACCAGTCTGGAAAGATGAGATAGAAAGATCTCATCTCTACTAAAAAAATTTTGAATTAATTTTTCTTTAAAAAAGGAAGAAAATTCTGACACATGCTACAAAATGGATTAACATTGAGGACATTAAACTAAGTAAAGTAAACCAGTCACAAGAAGACAAATACTATATGATTCCTCTTGTATGAGGAAGATAGAGTAGTAAACTCGTGATGACAGAAAGTAGAATAGTGGTTGCCAGGGGCTACAGAGAGACGGAAATGGAGAGTTGTTTAATGGGTATAGAGTTTCAGTTTTGCAAGATTAAAAAGTTCTGGAGATTGATTACACCACAATGTGAATATACTTAATAATACCAAATCATTTAGAAATGTTTAAGATGGTACATTTTATGTTTTGTATTTTTTACCACAATTATACTTTTTAAAAAATGTTAAATGGACATAAAAATTATCTAAATTATATAAAATAACTGTGTCTACATAAAAATTAAAACTACATCCAAAACATTGACAGTGATAACAGGCCTGGGGTTTTGCACAATTTTATTTTCTTCATTGTTCTTTTTCATATTTCAATATTTTATAAGATGATTATATATTGATATATTGCTTTTTCATATTTATTTCATATTTATTTTCATTATGTGAGTAAGAAATTATATCCCTTTATAAAATATACAATTTTAAAGAAATAAATCAACTCATCTACATGTTCTTCACCCTGGATAATAACATTACTTTTAAAATGTGTTGTTTTATATTTTGTGTTATCTTTTTTATAAAAATGATAATTAGTACATAAAATATTAGTTACTTTTTATCTTAACAACTGGAAGACGTTAACCAACTTATTTTATCCCTCCATGCTTCATTAAATTTCTTTAGATAACTAAAGATTCTTTCTCTAATTCCAAAAAAAATTATGTGAAATTTATAGCCCCAATAATAACTTATAAGAATGAAATCACAGAAATCAAACATCATTTATTTCCTTTTAAGTCTCACATAGCTATTATATAGGTTTGACACTAAAATTTTGGGGAAATGCTTGCTGAACTAATGTATTAAGTTTTTCACTCCACCCTCTCAGTGTACATAAAAATTATTGGTCTATTGGACTAAGGAGTGTTATAGAGGGGAGCAATGAAAAGCCTAAACCCTTCCCATCAAACACAGAATTATTTCCAAGGGAAGAGTAATAAAAATCAAAATAATTGGTAGGTGTGAGAATAGAGTCTGTACCCCCATTTCCTGATGGTTGCTCTGGAAGATGACGAACATCACAGATAGATTTCTAATCTACCATGGGACCATAGAGGTGCTGAGACGGCTGCAAGATGCATCAAAGCATGAAACTAACCCGACAAATCACTGAGCTCTTCAACGGGGTGGGGAAGAGAAAAAGGTTTTTGCAGGCCTTACAGTGGGTGGATGTGACACCAAGAGTCATGGACCTGCAAGGGAGTTGCAGTTGTAATGGAGATATTACAGTAGAGGTTGGTTTGCTCTTGCAACCCTGTGACAAGAAAGAAACAGAGTAGCCCCAGATGTCATGACTGTGCTCAAGGACTACCTAGACTTGTGTTTCACCTCACAGAATGAGAATAATCACAGACTAGAGAGCAAGCATAATACCTCCATGAAAACAACCGAGAGGTCTCATGAAGCCATATGGAGCCTGGGCAGCCATCTTAGCCCAGGCTTCCATAACAAAAGTACATAGACTGGATGGCTTGAACAATAGCAATTTATATGCTGACCGTTCTAGAGGCTGCAAAGTCCAAGATCAAGGTCTGGCACTGTTCGGTTTCTGAAGTCTCTCTTCCTGGTTCGCAGATAGCCACTTTGTCACTGTGCCCTTACATGGCACAGAGAGAGTGAGAGCAAGCCCTGATGTCTCTTCCTCCTTCAAGGACACTACTCCCATACAGGGGCTTCACACTCATGACCTCACCTAAACCCAATTACCTGCTGAAGGCTCCACCTCCAAATACCACCACACTGGGTCTTAGGGCTTCAAGATAGGAGTCTTGGGAGGATACAAATATTCAATCCATAACAGTATTTTAGACTGAATAGAGAGAAAAGAATGAGTAACAGAGATTCTGAATGGACTCTATTTACCCCAAATGGTAAGTTTACCCAAATTGGGCCAAGATATTTTCTGCCATTATGTGGAATGAGGTCCAACATAAGAATTGGCTTAAAAAAAATTATTTTTTGCACTACTCAATACACAGACTGATAAATTCACAGTTGATACACACCCCATTGTAAACATATTTCCATGTGAAGAACTACACAGTAAGTTGCAAAAGTTGCACACCTCAGTCTCTGTGTGGTATCATGCTCTGCTCAATATATTTAAAAGACAGTACAGAGCAATCTAACTTTCTATTATCTATAAAAATTCCATGCAGATTGTAAAGTAATAATATATGTGAAAATAAAAATGCAAAATAGCTTAAAATGTGAAATAAATCTAATTGTTAATTCAAAGTTGGAAAGTCATTTCTATACACACAAAATCTAAAAGTCATGAAAAAATGTTTGACTACATGAAATGTCAAGGAAATTGAAATCTTGTTTTCTAAAAGATCCTACATTTAATTACCTCCCAGTATAAAACAACACTTGCTATTCAGATTTTATTTTCAATTACTATTTTTCACTAGAAGAAATCCAACTCTTTGACGACACAGCTGCTTCCAGGTCTGGGGCAACAAAAATATACGACACAATGTTTGACAAAAAGCACTCAAAGTCTAATGGGATTATGTCAAAAGGACAAAAGAGTTAGCTGGAAGAGTCTTCCACTGGCCAAATTTGGGACTATTTGTGGGTTAGAAAAAGGGATAATGGAACTGATTATAATACGTAGAATTTATTTTATTTCCAACTTCTTTTATTTTCGGTTCTGAGGGTACTGTGCAGGTTTGTTACACAGGTAATTTCAGGTCACAGACGGTTGGTGCACAGATTATTTTGCCACCCAGATAATAAGCCTAGTGCTCATTAGGGAGTTTTTCCATGCTCACTCTCCTCCCAACCTCCACCCTCAAGTAGGCACACTGGTGCCTACTTGGACACATTTGTGTCCATATGTACTTAATGTTTAGCATTTCATGAGTCCACTGAGATAAGGGAGAAAAAGAGAAAGTGACAGAGACACAACATGATAGGGCATGGGAACAGATTCCTTCTTTTAAGAAGAATACCAGCTACTACAGGGAGTCATAAAATTAGGAAATCATAATTTTGCAATACAATATAAAAGTATACTTATGCAAGGCTCATCAATGATGCCAAAACCATTGGTGAAATTTTGTATATGGGAAAGCAATTAACTTTGATACATTAACCGTGAATCTTATAAGCCTTGCTATAATCACTTATTAGTTCTAAGAGATTTGTGTTGATTGTTTGGGATTTTCTTGATAAGTAATCATGTAATTTGCAAACAAAGACAGTTCTAGTTCTCCCTTCCCAATCTATTGTTTCCACACTTCGTTAGTTAAGACTTCCAGTACGGTGGTGAATAGGGATGGAGAGAGGGGACACCCTGGCCTTGTTCCTGAGCCTAGTGGGAAAGCAATACGGGTTAAGCATCCCTAATCCAAAAATGTGAAATCTGAAATGCTCCAAAATCCAAAACATTTTAAGTGCGGACATGATGCAAGGGTAAAATTCTATACCTGACTTCCTGTGAGAGGTCGTAGTTAAAACTCAGTCACACAACATACAGCTTATTCAGTGTCCCCAAGAGAAAAGGGCTCTCTCAGCCACCTTCAGCTGCAATATATCTTTTCCTAAATAAATAAATAAATAAATAAAGTGCACAGTAACTTTTTAGTTGAAAAACCACATCATAAGTGGAGGCTGAAAGCCTGCCATTGTTTGTCGTTGCTGTTGTTCAACAGCTGATACAGGTATCTGGTGATGCCACTGCCCTGCTTAGGTACTCCACACAATATTTTTTCACTGTAATAATATGTCGTTTTTTACTATTAAGTACTTATGTGTGAATAAGTATAAAAAAAAGATTCCAAGTCAGGAATGAGAGTACCGTCAAACAACAACAGATTGTCTATATGGATGGCTGAGACAGTGACACATTTGCTTTCTGATGGTTCAATGTACACATACTTTGTCTCATGCAAAAAATTATTAAAATATTTTATAAAATTACTATCAGTCTGTGCATAAGGTGAATACATAAAAAGTATTGTGAAACATAAATGAATTTCATGTTTATATGGATTCCATCCCTAAGATATCTCATTATGTATATGCAAATATGCCAAAATAAAAAAAATCCATAATTCAAAGCATTTCTGGTCCCAAGCATTTCATATAAAGGATACTTAACCTGGCCGGGCGCGGTGGCTCACGCGTGTAATCCCAGCACTTTGGGAGGCCGAGGCGGGTGGATCATGAGGTCAGGAGATCGAGACCACTGTGAAACCCCGTCTCTACTAAAAATACAAAAAATTAGCCGGGCGTGGTGGCGGGCGCCTGTAGTCCCAGCTACTCGGAGAGGCTGAGGCAGGAGAATGGCGTGAACTTGGGAGGTGGAGCTTGCAGTGAGCCGAGATTGCGCCACTGAACTCCAGCCTGGGAGACAGAGCAAGACTCCGTCTCAAAAAAAAAAAAAAAAAAATACTTAACCTGTAGTTTCTCACCATTAAGCATTACATTAGCCATAGGAGTTTTTTTTGGATCTTCTTTATTGAGTGAAGAGAGTCCCTTCACTTCCTAGTTTGCTCAGGTTTTATCACAAATGGGTGTTCAATTTTGCCAAATGCATTTTATGCATCTGCTGATATAATCATATCACTTTTCTTCCCTAACCTGTTGATATGATGGATTACATTATCTGATTTTCAAATGTTGAACCACCTTTGTATACCTGGGGTAGTATAATTACTTTTATACAATGTTGGATTTGATTAGCTAATATTTTGTTTAGGATTCTTGCATTTATATTTATGAGAGATACTGGTCTGTGGTTATTATTTACTGTAATATATTTTTCTGGTTTTGGTATTAGGGTAATGTTGGCCTCAGATAATTAAAGTTAGGAAGTATTCCCTCTGCTTCTGTTTTTCTGGAACAAATTATAGATAATTAACATCATTTTTTCTTTAAATGTTTGGTAGAATTCAGCAGTAAAATCATCTGAATCTGGTGCTTTCTGTTTAGAAGGTTATTAATTATTGATTCAATTTGTTTAATAAATATGGGCCTATTTGGATTATCTCTTTCTTCTTGTGTGGTTTGTTACATTGTGTCTTTCAAGAAATTAGTCCATTTTATCTAAGTTACCAAATTTATGGGCTTAAAATTGCTAATACCCTTTAATTATTCTTTTAACATCCATGGTTCACTAGAGATGTCCCAACTTTATGTGTGATATTAGTAATTTGTGTTTATTCTTTTTTTTTTCTTCACTATCCAGGCTGGGAGTTTGTCAATTTTCACAGTTTTTTCAAATAACTAGTTTTTACTTTTGTCAAAGTTCTGTATTGTTTCCCATTTTCAATTTTATTGATTTCTGCTCTATTTTGTAATAATTCATTTCTTCTGCTTGTTTAATTTTATATTGCTTTCGTTTCTCTTGTCTCCTATGATTGGAAGTCTAGATTATTGATTTTATATCTTTTTTCTTTTCTAATATATGCATTCAACACTGTATCTCTAAGGACTGCTTTCACTGCATCCCACGAAATCTGATGAGTTGTATTTTTACTTTTATTCAGTTCAAAATACTTTTAAATTTCCCTTGAGATTTCTTTGATCAGCATGTTACTTATAAGTGTGTTTAATCTATAAATATTTTGTTATTTTGCAGCTATCTTTCAGTTATTAATTTCTAGTTTAATTCCATTGTGGTTTGAGAACATACTTTGTATGCTTTCTATTTTTTTAATTAGATGAGATGTGTTGTATGGCATATAATATGGTCCTTCTTGGTGAATGTTCTATGTGAGCTTGAGAAGAATGTGTATTTCTGTTGTCATTGGGTGGAGTATTTTATAAATTCAATTAGACCCAGTTGAGTGATGGTGCTGTTCAGTTCAACTAGATCCTTACTAGTTTTCTGCCTGCTGGTTCTGTCAATTGCTGATAGAGGCATGTTGAAGCCTTCTACTATCATAGTGGATTCCTCTATTTCTTCTTGCAGCTCTAACAGTTTTTGCCTCACATATTTTGCTGCTCTACTGTTAGGTGCATATACATTAAGGATTGCTGTGTCTTCTTGGAGAATGAATCCCTTTATCATTACATAATACTCTCTTTATCTCTCAATACTTTTTGTTTTTGTCAAGTCTGCTTTATCTGAAATTAATATAGCTACTCTAGTTTTCTTTTCATTTGTGTTAGCATGATGCAACTTTCTCCATCTCTTTATTTTTAATCTATCTATAATTGATTGTGCTACTTCATGTGTAGTGCTGGTACCTTGTAACAGAGTACAGTCATCCTTCAGTATTCATAAGGGATTGATTTCAGGACCTCTCGAGGACACCAAAATCTGTAGATGCTCAAGTTCTGATATAAAACGATGCGACATTTACATATAACCTATGCACATCCTCCTATATACCCCAAATTATCTCTAAATTACTAATAATACCTAATACAATATAAAAACCTATGTAAATAGTTGTTGAACTGTTTAGAGAATAACAAGAAAAAAGTCTGTATGTGTTCATACAGATGCAATTTTTTCCCAATATTTTCAATCTGTGATCAGCTGAATCCATGGATGTGAAACCCATAAATATGAAGGGCTGACTGTATTTCCAATTCCTTTTTTCTATCCCTTTTAACAATTATTCCTATCATTCCACTTATCCATAAGCTACCAAATTTATTGTATTTATTTTTATTCTGAACAAACTCTTATCCATTATATCAATTAATAATAAAAAATAAAAGATTATATTTTACCTTGATTTATTCCTTCTCTATTACTCCACCTTCCTTTGTATAAATCTGGGTTTCAGATCTATATCATTTCCTTTCTCTTTGAAGGATTTTTTTAAACATTCATTGCAAGGCAGGTCTACTAGTAACAAATTTCCTCAATTCTTATTTGTCTAAGAAAGTCATTATTTCCTCTTAAATTTGAAGGATTTTTATCAATACAGAAGTCTAAACTGGTGGTTTATACTTTCAATGTTTTAAATATTTTACTTCATGCTCTTTTTGCTTGCACGGTTTCTGAGAAGTCCAGTGTAATTTGTATCCTTGTTGCTATACAGGTAAGGTGTTTTTACCCCTGGCTTTCAAGATTTAATTCTTTGTCTGTTTTTCTGCAATGTGAATATGCTATGCCTAGGTGTAGATTCTTTGGTATTTATTCTGCTTTGTGTTCTCTGACCTTTTGGGACTTGTGTTTCCCATCTGTCATGATTTTTGAAAAATTATCAGCCATTATTACTTCAAATGTTTTTTCTTCTTTCACATTTTCTTCCGATCTGGTATTTCCATTACATGTATGCTACACCTTTTGTTATTATCCTGCCTTTCTTGAGTATTGTGTTTCATTTTTCCATCCTTTTTCTCTTTGTATTTCAGTTTAGGAGGTCTCTATTAACAAATCACCAAGGTCACTGATTCTTTCCTCAGCTATATCCAGTCAACTGGTGGGCCCATCAAAGCCATTCTTAACTTCTACTACAGTGTTTTTATTTCTATAATTTCCTTTTCATTCTTTCCTAGAGTTTCTGTTTCTCTGCTTAAATTACCCACCTATTCTTGCATGTTTTCCACTTTTCCCATTAGAGTCTTTGGCACATTAATATAGTTGTTTGAAATTCCTGAGTGAGCATTCCAAAATCTCTGCCAAATCTGAGTCTAGTTCTGATGCCAGCTTTATCTCTTCTGGCTGCATGTTTTCTTGCTTTTTAACTTTCCTTATAATTTTTTTTTAAAGGTGGAAATGACATATCCTGTAACAGGAACTGAGGTAAATAATTTTTCAGTACTGAAAGGTGACTTGCAGCTTATTTTCATATGGTTCAGTAAAATGTATAATGCATACAAATATATAATATGCGAATTTCTAATTAATTTCCATTCAATGGTGGTTTTACAGGTGTTTACTTTCCTGCATGCTTACAAATTTTCAAAGTAAAATTTGGAGAGCAAATATGAAAAGATTAGGATGCTAATAACTAAAACACACGCTTTTTGTTCTTTCAAAAATGTTATGATGAACATACAGAGATAAACACACATGACAATTGTATGTCACTCTATGAAGGCAAATAAACATTTCCTTTATTTAAAAGCAACATAATTTGGTATTCAATATTATCCCTTCAAAAAGGATTAGGAATTTCTTCCAAGATGTGAAAACGCTATCAAAAAGTAACATTAACTTAAAATTTTTGGTACTACTGAATTATGAGATAGTTTTTATTATGATATTTACTCATCATAATTTTTTCAAACCACTAAAATATTTTAAACATTTTGAAAGGAAGATAATTCTACATAAGGAAAAACTGTAAATCTAAAATCAAATTAATACTCCAGCAAAACTGACAGCTAATTTAATTCTGTAAAGCCATGTTTCTGACCAGTAATACATCAGAGATACACGGGCATGAAAATCTTCTAAAGTGCCTTGCTTGAGACAGTTTTTCCAAAAAAGAGTTAAAATTTTTTCTCAGTAAATAATGCATTTAGATGTTTTACAGAATATGGCACAATTTTCTGCACGTACTTTTGTTGCCTAGCATCACTGCGAAGCGGCAGAGCAACTTTGGCAGCACCAACTTCTTCATTTCTTAGTTACAGTGTTTACACCCAGCCTCAGGCTGCAGTCACCAGCTCAGAGAAAGACATGAGCAGACACAAGGAGACATTTGCTGGGATTCTCATATATTAAAAAAGTTTAATCTCTCTTCCTCATGAGCCATCAGAAGAAATCCATCATTTTCCCTGGATGGGGCAGTATGAAGAGTCTGGCAGAGAAGTGTTGCTAACTGGAGGGGAAAACATGACGCTGTCGGGGTCCACTAGGTAGAGCTAAGGATGAATTAAACCTGGGAGAGGCCTGCCCATCCTGAGAGATACAGATGAATTAGGCTCTTGGCGAAATTGTTTGAGCCATTAGGTTCGTCTTAGTCAGCATTACTTCTAAGATATTTATATCTACCTGAGCAGTTTGTTTATGTTTTTATTTGTTTGTTTTGGTCTATTGTCACCAAGGTAATCTAAACTGACATTATACTTTTTAAAAAGAAAGGAAAGGAAAGAAAGCAGAAAAAAAGAAACTTTCATTTTTCTTTTATCATTGCCTCCCCATCTTTTTTGTCTATGACTTCTTCCTAATAATGGCTTCAGCAACACGAAAACCCACCAAATCTGAAGCATTTTTATTTTTAACAATACTACCATGGGAAGCTGTCCCCTGTCCTTTTATCCACTATTCACGTAGGTTTACTAAAAATAGTGTATACTTACAATGTTACATTTTGCTCATTTGATAATTCCAACATTCAAGCTAGAATTCATAAGGGTCAAAGAAGTAGATATAAACTTATAAAATGGTAAATGAGAAATATATATAAAATTCTTACTCATAATTCAATACATTCAAAATGTATTATATATATTGTAACTGAAATAAATGATATATATGCAATAGTAGTTAAATAGGCAAAGTTTGTGCTGAAGTCATTTCAATTCTCACTATTTTTGGGGGCAAACTGAAGTTTCTCCTGTATCCTAAAACTGTGTTCTGCATTATTTCAGAGTGTAATAATTCACTAATTTCCAAAGATCTTAAACAGTAATAGAAAAAGACAATTAAAAATTTTTCGCCACTTCTATCAGTTCTTTTTTTCCGAAAAAAAAAATTGTCAGATAAGCCAATGACAGTAAAATTTTATCTATTAACATGTACAAACATTCCAAAAATATTTTCACTTGAGATTAGAGTGTGGTCTTCCAACAACAAATTTATGTTGGTTCTAGAACAATCAAAGCTAAGAAGTTAAATCATCATTTTTGATTCGACATTTATTCATTTTGGAAATAAGGTATTAGATTATTGCCAGTGAGCTCCAAGAATACAGTCATCAGCTGAGAAACATCCTCACAGAATCCAGAAAAATATATTTACATAACAGATATGTATGGAAAATAAATAATTTGATAAGAATTTTATGTTGATACGTATCAACCTATGTATTTACACTGATGATGTCATTTTGAGAGAGATTGTGCCAAACTGTAAAAATAAGGCTTAAGCTAAAATGATTTTTAAACTATAGAAAATGGATTATACATAATCTATAAGACTCCTTCTAAGGGCAAAGCTTCTGGAGTTTTGAACTAAAAAACACATTTTTAGAACATTCTTCTCAAATGATAATCTAAACTTTGCTTTAAAATCTCAAGGCTGTCAACCAAAAGCGTGTTAAGCTCAATATCATAGGACAGAAATGTGAGTTTTGACTCAGTTACGGAACTCTCGGGATATTAAGCTTATTCGTGTAGATAGAGAATTAATACATAAAATCATAAAACTAATCTGAAAGTTCAATGAGGCACTTATAGAAACATTTTGTAAGACAGTATACAAATGTAAGATATTAAAAATTACTATCAGTAAGGTGTTTGGCAAATAAACGATGATCAAGTAATGTGTAGAATAAGTGAATGTAGATTATCCTTTACTTACAATAGTTTCCCTTTATGACAGTGCAATAGCCATATGCAGTCAGTATGCTTTAGACTTACAATGGGATTTCATCCAGATAAACCCATCGTAAATTGAAAACAGCGTAGATCAAAAATGCACTTTCTACTTACAACATTTTAAATTTATAATGGGTTTATCAGGACATAACCCCATCATAAGTTAAGCAGCACTTTTATGTAAATTAATAAAAGTAATCAATGCATAAACGATTGCATGAAAATAAATTTTGGAATTCTACTTCTGTTATGTACCAGAAGAATTGAAAGCAGCTACTCAAACAGATACATGCAAAGCAATATTCATAGCAGCATAATTCATAATAGCCAAAACACAGAAATAACATTGAACAGATATGCCACACTTAAGCAAAATATAGTATATCTGTACAATGGAATATTATTTGGCCTTAAAAAGAAATAAAATTCTGATACATGTTGCAACATGGATGAATCTTAAGAACATTACCCTGAATGAAATAAACCAAAACGAAGGTGAAAATACTGAATTATTCATGAAGTATCTAGAATAGAAAAATTCATGTAGACTGAAAGTAGAATAGGTGCTATGAGGGGCTGAGAGTGGGAGGAATAGAGGATTATTTAATAAGTATAGTTTTTGTTTGGGATGATGAAAAAATTCTAGAAATGGATAGTGGTGATGGTTGCACAATATGGTGAATGTGCTTAATGATACTAAACATTAAGTACTAAGCAGTACTTAATGATATTAAAATGATTAAAATGGCACATTTTATGTAATATATGTCTTACCATATTTTAAGGAATAAAATTTTATCACATATTGGAGAGCTGTGATTATTAGCTAGTTCTCTTTGTTTAAAAACACAGACACACACACATAAAGTAAAAATGCTCAAAAGTGCCTTTCTCATATTTATCCCACTAAATACAACTAGAAATCTTGGACGCTACATATAAGACAAACATAAAAAGCCTCTGAAAGGTAGAAAGCAAATCTCACAGGAACTTCGGGGCCCTAGATATGACACAATGGTACTTTTCTAGGTTTTCTTTTTGCTCATTTATTTCAAACTTAGAGATGAACAAGCAAAAGCCTAGAAAATATCAATGAGTACAGATGACAAAAAGTCCAAACAAATAAGGGAAGAAATAAGTCTAGCAAGACAGAAAACTTTTAGAAAATAGTAACTTTATTCTAGCCAAACACTACAGAAGAAACTATGGTTGCACTCTCACTCATGCCATTAAAAGTCAACTGAGGATCCTAGATCCTCATGCTTGTGAGGCTATATTGAGGCACCCAACACCCCCATAGCTGTGTTGTCAGAGAACGTAAAGTAAGGAGCTGGAATTTTCATTCCCAAATGGTGATAATAATGAAAACCGCTCTGGTATCAGTACAGACCACATAGAAAGCCTTGACCTCCACCCAAACCAGCAATAAAGAGCTGTCCTTTCTGCTCCCCACTGGAATGGTGTCAGAGGAGAACCAGTGGATAGTCAGTATTTTAACTAAGATGAAGCAGTGATGATGCCACCCCCACTACATGGTATCAGTGCAGTTCATATGGGGAGTAATAATAAAGCATTTATACACCTCTTGGCAAAGAAAGTAACAGTGGAAAGCCGGCACTCCAAACTCCAACTAGAATTAACAAGGAATCCCACCACCATGTGGGAATCAATGGAAGCCACATGGGAAACCTGGACTCCTACCTGCACCTGACAATAACGAAGCAGCATTCCTTCCTTTAACAGCAATATAGGAGGAAGTCAGCTAAAACAGAAAATTCAAATACGATCCAGGATCTCCTCTCCCCCCCAAAAAATAATGTCAAAGTCTTTACCCCTAGTACCTCAGAATGTGACTGTATTTGAAGATAAGACCTTTAAAGAAGAAATTAAGGTAAAACAAGGTCATATAGATGGGCCCTAATTTTATAAAATTAGCATCCTTAGTATTTCGAAGAAAATGAGATTAGGACACAGACACAGAGTAAAGACTATGTAAAGACAAAGAGAGAAGACAGTCATTCTGTCAGCCAAGGAAAGGGGCTTTAGAAGAGACCAAAATGACATTTCTATTGTAAGCCACCCAGCCTGTGGGACTTTCTTACGGTAGTCCTAGCAAAATAATACAGATGACAACAGCAAGATGACAGAGACGTTAGTATTATGTAATAGAGATTTTTAAAGAACATCATAAAAATGCCTCAGGAAGCAATCACAAACAAGCTGGAAATAATTTTTTAAAACCAGCCTTAAAAAACAAATATGAAATATAAAAAACACCCAAACAGAAACTTTAGAACTGAAAAATACTTATCTACTGAAGTAAAAAAAACTCGATGGGTCAGTGGCAGGATGGAGAGGACAACAGAAAAAGAAGTGAACTTGATGAAGAGCAGTAGATATTACTCAATCTGAACAACAGAGAGAAGAACATAGACATTAAAATATAAACTGAGTCTCAGGGACTTGTGGGATGATAACAAAATATCTGGGTTTTTTTTCAACACAGTCCTAGGAAGAGAGGAGAAAAAAAGGATGAGGCTAAAAAGTCTTTAAAGAAATAATGACTGAAAGCTTCCAATTTTGGCAAAAGAAATAAATCTACAGATTCAAGTTGCTGAGTGAGCCCTAAACAGGGTAAACCCAAAGAAATCTAAATCAAGATACTTCATATTCAAATATCAGAAAACTAAAGAAAAAGAAAATCTTGAAACAGTGACAGGAAAGAGAGCTGGAAGAATCGTAGGTGTGACAGTAGATTTCTCATTAGAAACGACAGATGCAAAAGGATTTGGTACATTTTTCCAGTGGTGAAAGGAAAGATTTGTCAACCCAGAATCCTATATCTAGCTAAAGTACTCTTCAGGAATAAAGGGTAAACCAAGACATTCTCAGATGAGGGGAAATTAAGAGCATTTGTCAACAGCAGAGCTATTTTGAAGGAATGGTTAAATGAAATTTTCTAAGAGGAAAGAAAATAATACAAGAAGGAAATATGAGGCATCAAGAAGAAAGAATAATAGAAAAAGTAAAAATCATGGATAAATACATTTTACCTTTTCTCTTCGGCATCCTAAATTATGGTTGATAACTGAATAAAAAATAATAGCATTTTCGGAAGTAATTCTCAATGTATGTAGAGAAAATAGTTAAGACAATTATCTTATAAATCAGGGAGGGTAAAGGGACTTAAGAGAAGGAAAGATTTTTATACTTAAATAGAATGATACTTGAAGAGAACGTGATAAATTATGTATATGTATTTAATACCTGAGCACCCACTACAAAAGCTTCACAAAGACATAAGATCACTAACAGATAAATCAAAGAAAACTCTAAAAAATGTACAAGTAACCAACAGGAAGGTAGAAAAAAGAGAAAGCACGGAAAAGAGAGAAAATAAACAGAAAAAAAATTCAAATTTGAAACTTAAACCCAATATATCAATAACTATATTAAATAAAAATAGTCTAAACACACTGATTAAAAGACAAAGGTTGTCCCTGAATCCCAGCACTTTGGGAAGCCAAGGTGAGTGGATCACTTGAGGTCAGGAGTTCTAGATCAGCTTGGCCAACATGGTGAAACCCCATCTCTATTAAAAATACAAAAATTAGCCAGGTGGGGTGGTGCACGTCCGTAGTCCCAACTACTCAGGAGGCTGGGGCAGGAGAATTGGTCGAACCTGGAAGGTGGAGGTTGCAGTGAGCAGAGATCACACCACTGCACTCCAGTCTGGGCGACAGAGTGACTCCTTCTCAATAAGAAAAAGACAAAGATTGGCCAAACAGATTTTAAAATTTGACTAGCCATATGCTGTCTATAAGAAAATGAGTTCAAGTAAAATGATATGAAAGTAAAAGTATGAAAAAAGTTAGGTCATGCAAATATCAATCAAAAGAAAACAGGAATGGTTCTATTAATATCAGATAAAGTAGGCTTCCAAACAAAGACAATGACTAAAGATAGGGAAGAACATTTTATAATTATTTTAAAAAGGTCAGTCCACCAAGAAGACATAGAAATCTTAAATGTATGCACCAAGAAACAGAGCTAGAAAACATGCGAAGCAAAAAATAGAACTGATGAGAGAAACAGATAAATGCATATAGTTAAAGATTTTAATACCCTTTTTTCAACAATTGATGGAAGACCTAAACAGAAAATCACCCAGAAAATAGAAGAACTCAATAACATCATAAAACAACACAGTCTAACCCACATTTTTAGAACACTGCTCCAAAAAAAAACACTCAATTCACATCCGTTTTGAGTTCCCTGAGAATACATATCAAGATAGATCATGTCCTGAGCTATAAAAGAATACTCAACAATTTAAAATATTGAAATCATACAGAGTATATTTCCTGAACACACACAAAAAAATAGCAAAAAGTTAATAGGAGAATTCTAAACACTTGGAAACCAAACAACTTACTTACAAATAATCCATGAGTCAGAAAATCTGAAAAGAGCTAAAAAAAAAAAATCTGACTGAATCAAAGTGAAAATACAACATCAAAAATTAATGAGATATAGATAAGGTAGTATAGAAAGGAAAATCTATCATATGACATGCTTACATTATAAAAGAGCAAAAGTTTTGAGTTAATAATCAAAACAATCACTTCAGAAACATAGAATACAAGAGCAAAATGAACTCAAAGCAAGAAGAAAATAATAAAAATAAGCAAAACTTAATGAAATTCTGAACAGATAAACAACAGAAAATCAGAGAACTAAAAAAAAGCCAATTATTATTATTATTATTTTTTGGGACGGAGTCTTGCTCTGTCGCCCAGGCTGGAGTGCAGTGGCGCAATCTCGGCTCACTGCAAGCCCTGCCTCCCGGGTTCACGCCATTCTCCTGCCTCAGCCTCTCCGAGTAGCTGGGACTACAGGCGCCCGCCACCACGCCCGGCTAATTTTTTTGTATTTTTAGTAGAGACGGGGTTTCACCGTGGTCTCGATCTCCTGACCTCGTGATCGGCCCGCCTCGGCCTCCCAAAGTGCTGGTATTACAAGCGGGAGCCACCGCGCCCGGCCAAAAGCCAATTATTTTATAAGATTAATAAAATTGTAAAACCTCTAGCAAGACTGACAAAGAACAAAAGAGAGAAAACACAAATATCAATATGAGAAAATCACTACAAATCCTGCAGACATCAAAAGGATACTAACAGAACACAACAAACAACTCTACACATATATATTTGACAAATTAGAAAAAATTGACAACTCCCTCAAAAAGCAGAAACTATCAGTTTACTCAATGTGAAAGAGATAATGTGAATAGTGCTATAACTATTTAAAAAATTGAATTCAGAACTTAAACATTCTTGAAAAAGAAATCTCCAGGCCCATGTAGTGTCATTGAGGAACTTTATCTAATGACAAATTTAATACCAAATCTACACAATCACTTCCAGAAAAATAACAGAGAAGGAATACTTCTCAATTCACTTTACAAAGTTAGTATTAACATGATACCAAAACCTAAGAGATAGTAAGAAAAAAGGAAACAACATACCAATAACCCTCATGAATATGGATACACAAATTGTCAAGAAAATATTAGCAAATATATTTCAGCAATATATTTAAGAATTATACTCCATAATATAGGGAAGTGTATTTCAGGAATACAAAAGTAGTTCAATATTCAAAAATTAATGAATAAAATCCACTCTCTACATATTTATGTGTGTATATATGCATTTATATATGTATGTATTTGTGTATATATGTATACAGAGAGGGTGGATTTTATTCATTAATTTGAAAAGATCAATATAATTGAAAAACCTCTGGCAAGACTGATAAAGAACAAAAGAGAGAAAACACAAGTACCAATATGAAAAAATCACTACAAATATGTATTTTATATATATATATAAAACATATATATATATATATATATATATATATATATATATATATAAAATCAGGCTAAAAAAGAAGTTATATAGTCACAGCAATAAATAAGGAAAAAACCTTTGACTAAATTCTATGCTCATTCATTATCAAAGCTCCAGAAAAATAGAACTATAGGGAAGTTTCCTTAACTTGGTAAAGAGTTTGACAAAAAACCTACAGGTAATCTTATCAACAATGGTTTAAGACTGAATCCCTCCATCTAAGGTCAGGAGCAAGGCAGGAATGTCTGCTCTTACCACTCCATTGGAAGATCTAGGCAATGAAAACAGATTGGGAAAAATAACATACAAATAAGAAAGAAAGAAAAAGTAACAAAGAAAGAAAGAAGAAGGAAAGAAAGAAAGAGAGAGCGGAAGGAAGGAAGGAGGGAGGGAAGGAAGGAAGGAAGGAAGGAAGGAAGGAAGGAAGGAAGGGAAAAGAGAGAAAGAAAGAAAGAGAGAGAGAGAGAGAAAGAAAGAAAGAAAGAAGAAAGAAAGAAAGAAAGAAAGAAAGAAAGAAAGAAAGAAAGAAGAAAGAAAGAAAGAAAGAAAAATATATTCCTGTTAACAGACAATATGCTTATGTATGTAAAACATTTCAAAGAATCTACCCCCCAAAATTATCTTAGAATTTAAAAAGTGTGGCCGGGCGCGGTGGCTCACGCTTGTAATCCCAGCACTTTGGGAGGCCGAGGCGGGCGGATCACGAGGTTAGGAGATCGAGACCACGGTGTAACCCCGTCTCTACTAAAAATACAAAAAAAATAGCCGGGCGTGATGGCCGGCGCCTGTAGTTCCAGCTACTCGGAGAGGCTGAGGCAGGAGAATGGCGTGAACCCGGGAGGCGGAGCTTGCAGTGAGCCGAGATTGCGCCACTGCACTCCAGCCTGGGAGACTGAGCAAGACTCCGTCTCAAAAAAAAAAAAAAAAAAAAAAAGAATTTAAAAAATGAGATCAGTAAGGTCACAGTATACAAGGGAATATGAAAATCAATTGCAATACTAGCTTCTGGCAATGAAAATGTGAACACTGAAATTATACTAAAAAACAATACTCTTTGCAGTCACTCGAAAACAAAATACCTAGGTATGAACCCACGAAAAGCTTTAGATGATGTTTATTTTAAAACTATAATATAAAACACTGATTTTAAAAAATTAAACAGATCTAAATAAATGGAGACTTACCTTGTTCATGAATTTAAAGTTTCAGAGAGTAAATATGTCATTTAGCCCCAAACTGCCATACAAATTTAAAACAATCTATAAAAATTCAAGCAAGACTTTTGTACATTTCGACAAAATTATTTTATGTTTTAATGGAAAGGCAAAGAATCTAGACTAACTAAAAATTTTGAAAAATAAAATAAAATGGAAGGAAACTGTCTACCTGGCTTCAGGATGTATTATTTAGCTATAGTAATCAAGATTATTTGGCAAAGGGGTAAGCATATAGGTAAATGTAATAAAATAGAGAGCCTAGAAATAGACCCGCAAAATATAGCCAACTTATTTTTGACAAAGGTGCAGAAGCAATTCAGTGGAGGAAAGAAAGCACCTTAACAACAGGTGCAACTGAACATTCATGGCAAAAACATGAGCCTTGATCTAAGCCTCACACCTTTTACAAAAACTAACTCTAAGTGGGTTGCAGAATTAAATGTAAATATGTAAACTATAAATCTTTTAAGAAAAAAAGTCAGGAGAAAATCTTCTGGATGGATAGGCAGGAAAAGAACTGTGAGACTTGACACCAAAGGTGTAATCCATAGAAAAGAACTTTGATAAATTGAACCTCATCAAAATGAAAACACCTGCACTTCAAAAGACCCTGTTAAGAAGATTAAAAGTAAGTTACAGACTGGAAAAAAATATTTGAAAAGTACATATCTGATAAAGGACTAATCTCTAGAATATAAAAACTCTCAAAACTTAACAGTACAAAACCCCACAATCTCATTAGAAGTTAAGCAAAAGACATGAGCAGACATGAATAGAAGATAAACAGATGGTAAATGTTCATGACAGATGTTCAACATCATTGGCCATCAGAGAAGTATAAACTAGAACTGCAGTGAGATATTCCTATACACATATCTGAACGGCTAAAATTAAAAATAGTGACAATGCAAAATGTTGGCAGGGGTACAGAGAAAGTGGATCACATATGAGTGAGAATATAAAATGGTACAGCTTCTCTGGAAAACAATGTATCAATGTCTTTAAAACCAAACATCCAATTACCATGTGACCCAGCAATCACACTCCAGGATGTTTATTCTAAAGAATAAAAAAACTAAATTCACCTAAAAATATTGTGTAAATTTTTATTTATGTGTGAAGCAACGTTAATCACCACCCTAAAGATTTTAATTCTTAATAGCCAGAAACTGGAAATAACTCAGATGTCTTTCAATAGGTGAATGGTTGAACAAACTGGTATATAGATACCATAGAATACTACTCAGCAATAAAAAGTAATAAACTATTGGTATTACACAAAAACCAGGATGACTCTCCAGAGAATGATGCTGAGTGAAAAAAGGCAATCATAAAAGGCTATATATTTTATGTTTCCATTTAAATAACATTATTTAAATAAAACTGTGGAAATGGAGCATTGACTGGTAGTTGCCAGGATTTGAAGAAGGGGTGGGCAGAGGGAAGTGAATGTGGCTATAAAAGAGCAACATGAGGGACCTTGGGTGATAGAAGTGTTCTTTATCTTGACTGTATCAATGCCAGTATTCTGGTCATACATCGCATTATATTTTTGCTATATTTATCATCAGTAGAAACTGGATAAAGAATAGATGTTATCTCTCTGCATATTATTTCTTACAGTTGCATGTGAATTTATAATTATCTCAGAATAAAACATTTTATTTTAAAAATGTCTGTTGAATGAATGGAGATTGAAATGAATGAATAAGTTAACTGAAATCATTTTCCCTGTAACTGTATCTAAGTCCAACTTCCATTCTCTGGAACTACTAAGATTAATTTAATCCATTTTATCATACAAAACTAATTTGTTCCACACATCTGTTCATTAGACTTTTGAATATCATGTTCCACCAAAGTCATCCATTCTACAGATTAAAAATACAGTTGATGTTAATAATTTATTGAACATGTGTAAGTACCAGAGACTGCATACCATTGCCTGGAAGACAAAAGTAGCTAAAAAATTCCTTGATACCAAGTAGCTTATCACTTTGTAGAATAGAAGGATACAACAGCTATATGACAAACTCAAATATTGAAATCAGAGGGAGAGAAAAAGAAATAACATCTCACATGTGGGAAATACCTCTGGTTGGGGAAATCTAGAAAAGTTATATAAAAGATGTGAGCTGCTGGCTGTTCATGAAATAGATGCATAATACAAGGCAAACTCCAAAGACTTTTTTTGCATAATTAGCAAATATACAATGCAAAACAGTGCTGAGTCTATTTCTCCCTCTCTTTTCGCAAACTTGAAAAGGATTCTCTCACTATGGACCTTACCCTAGTGAGTAGGCAACAGGCAGAAAGGTGGCTGATTAGGAGAACTGGTCTTGAGTAGCCTGAAATCAAAGAAAAATCGGGAAAGAGGAAGGAGCGAGAAAAATGTTTGTAGGAAAAGAAATCTTGTAGCCTTGGATCATTCTGGTTAGGGTAACAGTATGACTGATCCCAATCATCTATAAGGTTGACCTTGTATTACCAAACAGCTTCATAAAGGCATATGCTTGGGAGGCCAAGGCGGGCAGATTGCCTGAGCTCAGGAGTTCGAGACCAGCGTGGACAACATGGCAAAACCCTATCTCTACTAAAAATACAAAAAAATTAGCTGGGCATGGTGGCATGTATCTGTAATCCCAGCTACTCAAGAGGCTAAGGCACAAGAATTGCTTGAACCTGGGAGGCGGAAGTTGCAGTGCAGTGAGCTGAGATCGCACCACTGCACTCCAGCCTAGATGACACAGTGAGACCCTGTCTCTAAATAAATAAATAAATAAATAAATTTAAAATATTAAAAATAAAATTAGAAAATAAAGCATATGCACCAGAAAAAGAAATGAAATAAGTTATCTTCGTGAGAAATTCATGAAAGCATAAAATCAGGCATCAAAGGCTTTGAGTCAAATTGAAACACCCGTGTTCATCGGGGATACTGGCTTGCAATTTTCTTTTCTTGTAGCATCCTTGCCTGGCTTTGATTTCAGAGCAATTCTGGTCTCATAAAAGCAGTTTGGAAGTATTCCTTAATATTAAATCTTTCGAAAGATTTTCAGGAGGATTGGCATTAGTCCTTGAAATGTTTGGTAGAATTCAGCAGTGAAGCCATGAGGTCCTCAGCTTTTTTTGATGGGAGATGTTTCATGACTGATGCAATCTGCTTACTCATATGCCTGTTCAGATTTTCTATTTCTCCCTCATCAATCTTTTTTTACCTGTCACAGAAAAATTTAATTACATGGAACACATGGGAATATACTAGGATTTTTTTAAAGCAGATTACAAAATGATACAATTTTTTAAATTTATGTGTATATATAAAACATATACTTTTAAGTTTCCTATGGAGCTATGGACTGAACTGTATCACCCCAAAATTCATATGTTGAAGTTCTAACCTCAAATGTGACTATATTTGGAGATAGGACTTTTATAAAATAGAGTTAATGAGGTCATGGGTTGGGATCCTAATCCTACGGGATTATTACAAAGCACGTGTACTGAGGAAAGAGGGTGGCTGTCGCAAGGAAGAAAGCATTCACTAGAACTTGACTATGCTAGCACTCTGATATCAGGCTTCCAGACTCCAGAACTGGGAGAAAATCAGGGTTTGTTGGTTGAGCCATCTAGTCTATGGTATTTTGTTATGGTATTTTGTTATGGTATCCTGAGCCGATCAAGATATACAGTAAATGTATGTTATTTTCATGACTAGAAAAAGATCTTTTCAGCAACAACAACAACTTTGAAATGCTCTGACAGGTAAACTTTATTTAAAAAGTGTTGCACACAAAAACACTTGTCTATATTCAGGGTCATAGAGTTCTTTTGAAGGACAATGTTATGATACTTTATAAGAAATCCTACATTACCTTATCTGATGCTTAGTAACACTGATATTTATCACTTATTACTCTCTCTTACTCTTGATTTTACGATTTGAGCAGATAGAATGTAAAATGATGTTTTTTTAATGACTTCAATTATGATAAAATTATATGCTTTAAATTCCTCAAAAGTAAGACGATACAGTTATCCTATGTTAAAGCAGTGTTTTGAAATTAGTCTTACGTAACTAGAATGACCACATGCTTGATTTGCTTGGGACAGCCTTGATTTATACTCTATACTGGCATAATTGTTAGCAGTGCCTGCTTTCACTCTCAAAAAAATCCTGGTAAATGATGGCTAATCTACATATAATCGATTGCAGAATAGGATAGTTACATTTAAGGAATTTTATAAATGTAGTGTTTAATCTGGGGAAGGAAATACTATCTATCACTAAAATCTGAAAAATATGATTGTCACAGTATATAATATTCAATTATTTAACTATTTTTCTCACAGGGAACCAAAGTAAATTTTGTGAGTGAATTGAAAAGTACTAAGAACAAGGTGCCAAAATATTTTTTAGGTGATTGTGTTAGTCCATTCACATCGCTATAAAGGAATATCTGAGGCTGGGTAATTTATAAAGAAAAGAGTTTTATTTTGGCTCCCAGTTCAGCAGGTTGTATGAGGAACATGGTGCCAGCATCTGCTTGGCTTCTGGTGAGGGCTACAGGAAGCTGACCATTGTGGTGGAAGGCAAAGGAGGACCCAGTATCACACATGGAGAAAGGAAGCAAAGCTTCCTTATCAATCTTGAAAGGTTGCATGTTTCTAGAAATCTCTTTCTTCTAGGTTATCAAATTTTGGGGTGTATAGTTGTTCATAGCAGTCTCATTATTTTTTGTATTTCTGTGTTATTAGTTGTAATGTCTCCTCTTCCCTCCTCAAACTTCCTCAATCTCATTCTGGACATTTTGACTCCAAATGCATAGGACATGGTAACTTACTATTAAAATATTAAGATAGAAAATAAATGAATAATGTTCCTCTACTATATCAGTTCATAGATTTTATGAGGACAGAGCCAAATCTTTTTTGCTCACCACGACATAACTAGAGCCTAGTATAGTACTTGGCATGGTAGGTGTTTATTACATTATTGTTGGATGGATGAATAGATAAATAAATGGATAGATGGATATTAGATAGATTGTTGGATGGATGGACAGATGGATGAACACATGGATGAAAACTAAAATTTCTTAATCAAAAATGCTGACAAAGTATTTATATGTCAAGATTATAAAGTAATGCTACCTAATTTTCACAAAGAGAAAATAGTTGCCAGTACAGAGAGAAAAGATAGACTTATAGGAAGGCCGGATGAGTGGCCCAAAGAGGACCTTCCAGAGGTTCCTCAACTTGGCCTACAAAATGAATTTAGTCAGAGCATCTAAATATATTTTATTCTTTTGGAAACTAATTTTCCCTATCCAAAGTCATAAAAAATCAATAAATCAATTAATTAATAAGATATGTTACTTCCTTGAAGATTGGGCTATTTTTGTCAGGTAGTCAGCATATTCTTTCCTTGATGGCAAATCTGTATGAGATTCAGATGACAATCAGGATGCTTGATGAAAATAGATTCAGAGCTAGATGATGCTAATGCTTGTTCTCATTGAGTTATGATCATTTGATGCAGCTATTTCTCTAAATGGGTAAACCTGCTGAGTGACCAGTCCACCCCACTCTGTAAGACAGGGAATACTTTCCCAAGCAGGGTAGGAGAGGTGTCACTGCTCTTCAGTCCCACCCCAGACTTCCTGCTCTGCTTCTGTTCCTACAGTTTTTCTTAGAAGGCCCTGGTATTTTCATATTTGTGTCCTTGGTAAAATTAATTGCTATGTTCATCTATCCCATATACAAAACCTTACAGGTTTGTTGCACAGATTACTGACAATGTACATCTCTAATAACATAGTAGGTAAAAATAAGTGATCTGTTATGTGATCATCAGAGTCATGGAGCAGGACGTATTTTCAGGAAGACACAATATCCCAGCATAATACAGTTGCGAAGAGAGTATGTGAAGGTGGCAATTCAGAAGGATATCAAATGCCACATACCAGGAACCTTAGAACTCAGAGTTTGAGGAGGTGATTGTCATGAAGGCTGAAGATATAAATAAAGTTGAATCTTATATGTTCTGTTAATGAGATTTTACTTCATCCCAAAAGCAATGGGAGCCATTGAAGAACTCTAAGAAGAGTGGGCTAATCAAGTCTTTTTTTTAGAGAAGATGACTAGTCGCCCTTCAGAGATTTAGAAAGGGAAAGATTTGGACAAAGAAATAAAGTTTTGTACAGGCAAGGGTGATGGATATGGAGGATAGAAGGTAAGGCAGCACAATGCAGGTAGATAGGAGGGGAATAGAGCAATGTTAACCTAGAACCTTTAGGACTTAACAACTAACTAGACAGAGCAGGAGAGAAAATGGGAGAAGGCCAATATGATGCACAGATATTTAGTTTGGATGACTGTATGAGTCTGTCATCATTTCATAAAATAAGAAGCCCATTTGAAGGAGAAAGTAAGGGTGGGTTTGAAGGGAGAAAGATAATGAGTTAAATTTAAGTCACATTGAGTTTGAAGCTCCTGTGGGACATATCAGTGGAAATATGGAGTTAGAAATTGCATGTGTATGGATTGAGAAACATAAAAGCAATCCAGGCTAGAAATAAAGATCTGGGAGCCAGGAGCATCTACATAATGACTGATACCATGGAAGCAGATGTGTTCCACCACAGGGAGGTGTAAAGTGGGAAAAGAGAACAGCACATGGGCAAGAACTCAGGGTGAAGGAGTCCGAGCAGGCAGGTCAGCAAATGGCACACCAGGAACATGCAATGTCACTAACACCAAGGAGATTAGAGGGTGAGCAGTCAATACAGGAGACCATGAAGCCTCATGAAGCATAATTAAACACAGAATGGTTCCATATGTTTAACAACATGAGTGGCCTTATCAAAAAACCTTTAGTAGAGTGGTAGGAATGGAGGCTGGTTTGGAGTGAGTAGAAGTAAGTAAGAGCTAACTACACGGAGACAGAAAGCTTGGCACACAAACCCTCTTCCCCCATGATTCGGTCCTTGTCAAACTTGCTAGCCTTATTTCTCATCATGCTCCATTCAGGCCCTCCCATCCATTCATTAAAAGATATTTGCCATAACACAAACATACCAGACTGTTTGCTGAATTTTCTCACAATCCTCTTGCTCCTTCCATCAAGTCCAACCTGCCGCCCACCCCTTGTGGCTCTCCAAATAGATATGGCCCCTTTTCTCTTTGAGCTCCTACTGCATAATCCATCCTGGATACTAACCCAGGATGTGCTTGATTGTGATTGTGACCTTACCTCAACCCCTGGAAGTCCCAGACCTATATGAATGTGACAGAGTGCAGAAATGGCAAAAAAATTCCTCCCATCCCTGATTCATACCCCTTTGCAAGGTGATTAAGCTGCTTCATCCACCAAAATATGGAGCCTGTTTCTCCAGTGCCGAATCACATCTTGGTCATGTGGCTTAACTGGCCTAATGGAACACTAGCAAACATGACACAAGCAAGGCATGGAAAGCACTCATCCCTGACTACGCTAGGGATAAGATCATTGTGTAAACAAGCACAATCTAGTTGGCTAGAGAAAGGGAAGCCATATGGAAAAGAAAAGCATCCCAGCTAATACTGAGAAATTGCCAGCTATGTGAATAAAGTCATTCTAGACCAGAAGGTCTGAGCCAGCCTAGACAAAAAGAACTGACTCATTAGTCCATGGAACAATCATGACAGATAAAAATGCTTGATTGTTTTAGGCCACTAAATTCTGCAGTGGTTTGTTTCACAGCAAAAGCTGAGAGAGTGGACAAGAAACCACAAGGAAATTGCACTCATTTTGTTAAGATTGTCATGAAAACCCAGGGAATGAGAGATTTCAGAACTGGTGAGAGTTGTGTCCTTCAAGCTTACACTATTAAAGTTCACATTCTTCAATAGCACTTACTTGCCTAATATTTCAAAAAAATCTTTTTATCTATAGGATACAACAGGAATGGGGCAGACTCCCAATAAATTCAAGGAAACTGGAGAGAAATGGAAAAGGCCAAGCTGAGGATACAATTGCAATTGATGCATTCAGCCAATAATCTAAGTAGGTGAGTTTGTGCAAAAGGAGCAGCATTTAGTAATAGGAATTCAAAAGGACAAAGCTGCTCAGAGCTGGGCTAGTAGGAAGAAGCTGTAATTCAGAGAAAATACTAAACTTAGAGAATGATAACCATGGCCAGAAACAGAATCACAGATTTGAATATGGAATAAATTTCCTCTTTAAATGCTAGCATTGATGCCTAGTTTATGGCAAACATGCACAGGGATGCATCAGTTTTTTGCCCCATGGGTAAATTGAAACTTATGAAATTATCAGTGCCCTTAAGTAACATGACTATTATCACATTTTGTATTACAGTGATTTGATATCATTATCAATGCCCGTAAGTAACAAGATGATTATAATTTGGATGTCAAGATGTTTCTGAATAAATAAATTTTATTTTTGGAGTTTATCATTAGATTAAGTCAAATGGTTAAAAATAATGAACATTGCAAATGCTATTCTTAAGGGTTGCTAAACCAAAGAAAAGAAGCTAAAGTTTAAGTGTCTGCTAAACCAAAGAAAAGGAGCATTTTGCTCTTAGATCTTCAATATATCTTAGCTCTAAAATTCAGCTAACATTAAATGAATCACTATACCCAAAGATATTCTCAAACAATTGTATTTTTTTAATTTGAAAGCACAACTTGTCTTAAGACATTTCAATTTATTTTTGCCCAAGGGGATCAGAGATACATTTTGGATCAAAACACACTAGAATTTCAGATGAGTTTACAAATGCTTGTGTCTTAGAGGAAAAGCTATGCTATCCTTTGTGTTTGGCAGGGTAAAACTGCAATTCTGTGATAGTCAGATGAAAATTAACCTCCTGAATATACAAGCACTATAACTACTTATGTAATATAAATACTTGTAATCTTTGGGAAAATGCACGCTATAAATAATTGATAAATACACACGTTGTTGAAACAACAGAGGCATTTAATAGTGTTATCATTCCTCTCAAGAGTAATTAACTCAACATAACTAAGAGTCTTAATTAAGCAAATACCAAGCATTTATTGAGTACCTTATGTTCATACATTTGTTCAACAAATATTTAATGAGTAGTTCCTCTGCTCTAGATACTAATTCTAGATGCTGACATATGTGATAAATAAGGAGAGCATGGCCACCTGACCTCACAGAATCCAGTGGGGAAATCAGAAAATAAATAATTTAACAAATAGATGAGGAAAAATAAACTTTTGTGGTATATGCAATAAATGAAACACACAGGGCACCATGTTAGGGAGAAAAAGAGAAGTATTGGTTGGCTTAAGGTGATTGCTAGAGGACATGACATTAAAGCTGGGACAAGAAAGGGAAAATAGCCAAGGAACAAACAATAAGCAGGACATGCCCAGGGTCAGAGAGTAGAAAGGCCGTGCTTACCATATTTGAAGAAATAAAAGAGCAATGGATCAAGTATAAAGAGCAAAGAAAAGATATAAGAACTTGCAGGTACTGTATGCATTGAATGGGTCTTCTAACTCACAACCCTCTTTCTCTACAAAATTTCCTGGTTTGAAAGGCAATGGTTACTTGGCAATGTTATTGAAAACATGGCAAAATTTACTGCAGTGGGCACATGAATGTGCTCACCATGTACTGCTTCACACATCTGTTATCCTTGCCTTTTAAATAACATGTCTTACAGGAGCCCAGACTCTTTTTTCACTTAATAACTAGTGTTTTTAATTGGCCAGAGCATTGATTAGCAGTTGTGTGAAATGATTTTTTGTTCTCACTCAGAGCAGAGATTACACTTGTGTATGTAACTGATCCAAGCCTCTGCAACATTGAACATTTGTCTTATTCAAAATTAATTTCCTGCTAATAACTGTCATTTTACTATATTTCCTCATTGAATATTAATGCTAGTAATGAGATTCCTTCTAAATTTAAATTTGAAAAACCATAAAGGTTCTTGTTTTGTTTTATTAATGTGTTTGTCCTACTGTAAGGGAGTTACTCTTGACATGCCAATGAGTAGAGAACTACAGAGCAGGATTGAGATGAAACATAGGGAGAAGGTCAAGCTCCTTCACTAACAAGGAGCAGACTTTGCACACCCCCAAAGTTTGAAGGATCCTTAGTAATATGTAAAATATGGAAATAAAGAATGGCATGCACCCACTGGGCATGTGCTATGGTTTTAATGTTCCCCCCAAAATTCATTGAAATTTAATTTCCAGTGTGACTATGATAAGAGGTAGGACCTTTAAGAGGTGATTAGGTCATGAGGACTCCTCCCTCATGAATAGGTTAATGCCATTATCACAGGAGTGAGTTGGTTATCACAGAAGTTTGGCCCTTTTTCTCTCTGTCTTGTGTGTTTGTTTGTTCTTCCACTATGTTATGACACAGCAAGAAGGCCCTCTCCAGATGCAGCCCCTCGGTCTTGGAGCTCCCAGCCTCCAGAACCATGAGTCAAATAAACTTTTCTTTATAAATTACCCAGTCTGTAGTATTCTCTCACAGTAGCAGAAAACTAAGACAGAGAATTGGTATTGAGAGGTGGATCTGTTGTTCTAACAGATACCAAAAAAACGCAGAAGTAGCTTTGGAACTGGGTAATGGGTAAAGGCTAGAAGAGTCTGGAGGAGCAGGCTAGAAAAACCCTAGATTGCCATGAACAGAATGTTAAAGGTGATTCTGCTAAGGGCTTAGAAGAAAGAGGAATCTGTAGAAAAGGTATGGAATTGTCTTAGATATTAAGTAGTCATGGCCAGAATGTTGATAGAAATATGGACAGTAAAAGCCATTCTCATGAGGTCTCAGACAGAAATGAAGAACAAGGTATTGGAAGCTGGATTAAAGGTCATCCTGTTACACAGTTGCAAAGAACTTGGCTGAATTGTGTTGGTGTCCTAGGACTTTATGGAATGAAGAACTTAAGGGTGATTAACTAAGATGTCTCATGCAAGAAATATCTAAGGAGCAGAGCACTCAGGTTACTGCATGGCTACTTCTAACCACATGCATTGAGATGCTAGAGGAAAAAACTTAAAGACGGAAAGAAAGATTTGGAAAATTTGCAGGCTGGCCATGTAAAGAGTAAAAAAGCATGTAAAAGAGAGAATACTACAGGTGTGCCCAAGTGACCATTTGCTAAAGAGGTTAGCACAGATAGTGATTCAGGTGCTATTCATCAAGTGAACAGGCGAAAGACTTCCAAGGCATTTCAGAGGCCTTCAAGGCTGCGGCTTCACATCACAGGCCCTGAGCTCTAGAAAAGCAGAATAGTTTCAGGGAATGGGCTCAAGGTACCTTCCATGGACTTGCTGCTCAGAGCCACAGTGGGTCTCTGCTTCCTGTGTTCCAGCACAGTGCATGCCTCAGCCAACCCCACCTATAGCCTAAGTGGGTTCCTGCAGTGTGCATGCAGTAAGCCTTGACAGTGTCCACATGGTATAAGTCTCCAGGCTCACAGAATACAAGAGCTGTGGGAATATGGCTCCCTTCACCTAGATTTCAAATGATGTATCAAATAACCTGAGAGCCCAAGAAGAAACCTGCCACAGGTAAAGCCTCCACAGAGAGCGCTCACTAGGGCAAAGCCTAGTGGATCTGTGGGATTGGGGCTGCCACTGAGACCCCAGAGCTACAGGGCCACCTATAGCCAGAGTGGAAACTCCGGCCTGGGAAGGTCATAGGCATGAGACTCCAAGCCAAGAGAACTGAAGCATGGCTGAGCCCAGCAAAGACATGGGGTCGTGGCCACCTGAGGCTTTGGAGACCCAAATTCCCCAGTGTCCAGAAGGTGGCAAATGGAGTAAATGATTATTGTGGAAGTCTAAGGTTTAACACTGTTTTCCCTATTAGATTTTGGACTAACTCAGGGCCTCTTGCTCCTTTCTTTTTGCCTATCTCTCCCTTTTGTAATGGGAATGTCTATCACATGCCAGCACCATTGTCATATTTTGGAAGTAGATATCTTGGTGTTTTTTATTTCACAGGCTTACAGCTGGAGAGGAATTTGCCTCAGGATGAATCACACCTTGAGTCTCACCCATACCAGATTCAGACGAGATTCTGGACTTTGGACTTTTGAGTTTGTGCTGAAATAAGTCAAGATTTTTGGGGCCACTGAGATGGAATAAATGTATTTTTGTGTATAAGAAGGACATGAGTTTTGTGAGGTGAAGAGGCAGAATGCTACAGTTTAAATGTTTGTTTCCTCTAAAACTCATATAGAAATTTAATTGTCACTGTGATGGTATTAAGAGGAGGGACTATTAAGAAGTGATTAGGTCATGAGGGCTCTGCCCTTATGAATGCAATAATGCTATTATCATGGGAGTGGATTAGTGATTGAGGGATTTCAGCCCCCTTTTTCTCCATGTCTGTATGCTCATTTGTCCTTCCATCATGTTAGGATGCAACCCCTTGATCTTGGACTTCCCAGCCTCCAGAACGATGAGCCAAATAAACTTTTTTTTAAAAAATTAATTACCTAGTCTGTGGTATTCTGTTACATCAGCAGAAAATTGACTAAGATGGTATGTTAGATTTGTTATGAAAGGTTAGGCGAGCAGATGGAATTGACTGACCTAAGAGGAAACTGAAACTTTAGGACTCAGTAATTAGCAGAGCTGTGGGAGACCTCTATGTTAGGCTGAGGTGTCTCACTCAGCTGAACACAGGAGGCTTTGAGGCTCTTGTCCTGGGGTTTAATAGGAATTTCAGTGGTTTCAGAAGATATTACAGTTGTATAAATTTGGTCAGAGCTAAAGATTGGAATGGTGTCTTCTCTTTAAGAGAATAATTAACTTTTTAGCAGTGTGCTTAATTAATCTGCAAATGAACATATTGGTATAAAAATGTTCATTATCGCCTTAACTTTTTTTTTTTAATTTTTTTTGAGACAGAGTCTCACTCTGTTGGCCAGGCCGGAGTGCAGTGGCGCCATCTCGGCTCACTGCAAGCTCTGCCTCCCGAGTTCACTCCATTCTCCTGCCTCAGGCTCCCGAGTAGCTGGGACTACAGGTGCCTGCCACCATGCCTGGCTAATTTTTTTGTATTTTTGTAGAGACGGTGTTTCACTGTGTTAACCAGGATGGTCTCGATCTCCTGACCTCGTGATCCGCCCCCCTGGGCCTCCTCAAAGTGCTGGGATTACAGGCGTGAGCCACCGCGCCCAGCCCATTATTGCCTTAACATTTTTTTAAAAAGAAAGTTACTCACTCTAGCTGAGATAAAAGCCCTTGTAGTTTGTTTCTTCAGCCTCCAACATAACTATATCCAATCATGACCTCCCAACATTCAAATTATCAAACACCAATGTTTCTGAGTCAAACAGGCAGTTGTTTAAAATATTTTTATTCCCATTTACCAATAATACACAAAAACCATGACAATTGTCAGTGATCATATTTATGACCTAATTTTTCAGAAATTTGGTTCTTACCAAAGTTTATTAAAGTTCCTAACTGTAATGTGTTCACTGGCTTTGGAAGGTCTTGGATGGATACTCTGTTGGCATAAAGCTCCTTTAGCCAACCAAAAAAAAACCCCTTTTCTGGGTGCATTTTTAATTACTCAGTACAATTACTGAGTAATTAAATTTGAATGTGAAATATTGGAAAACTAGTTTGTTTTTATTTTTCTCCAATTTAGAACTTGTGGCAGGAGAAATGCGCATAAATATTTGAATGTTTTTAGATGCGCAATCTATTGAAAGCAATAATTTATTGCACTTAAGACATGTTCATATGTGAGTTTTATATAAAGGTTGAAACTGCTTTTCACGAAGGTAAAGAATTATTTTAAAGTAAACACATACAAAAAAGGCAAAAATAGTCAATCAACACCATAAGGCATTGTTGCTTTTTCTTATAACTTACAGATAAAGCAAATTTTCAAGTCCTTCAAAAGCATTTCTGGAAATCTTTCTGATGTGGTTGTTGTTCAGCAGACTGAAAAAGCAAAAACAAACAAATAATTCCCAAATGAGAAACAGACTGCAAACATTAAAATAGTTCTGCTAAGTATAGTGCTTTACACAACAGAAAAATATTTACTGACATGGTTCACTAAATTTGGAAATTTATACTTTAATTCCTTATTCAAAAAAGTGACATAAAACATTAATTTGTCACAAAGACTTTTCAAAAATAACTTATATTTATTAAATTACCTTAAAACATTCCTAAAACAACATTGCAACCCAGAGGTAAAATTCTTGTTCTCCTGAAGCATATCATCTAAAACGAAAATTATCCACACAGTCATGGTAACAAAGGAACGTATTCCCAAACAAACAGATGGAGAGTATTAAACACTCAGGCTTAAGCATCTTCCTTGGAAAAATAAATATCACAGATATTGACACACAGTAGACTTTCACTGTGTATTTGTTAAACTGTCAAACCAAGAATCAATTACACCACAGGAAGTGAGGCTCTTATTATAGTAGTATCCAACAGTCTAAAAATGATTTCTAAAAAATCCAGGGAGAAAAATAACAGGTGGCAGAAATAAATCGAATTTGAACCGTAAAACAAGTTACAGAAAAATCAACTTTCAGGAACTTTGAAAGCTTCAGTAAAAGCACCCTGGCAAATGAAAATTATAAATTTTTTTCTAGTAAAAAAGCTTAAAATTTCTTTCAAATTTAAATTATTATGACATGTCTAAATATAGAGGGAAAGTCTGCTAATTAGATTGGCACACATGTTCCTGAATATTCTATAATGTCTAAAACCCTCAAAGCTTCTAAAAATCTACTGCCAAAGTCCAATGCTGGAGGATTCACTTTTAGTATATTATAAAATATTTGTTTTTTGGGTTTTTGTATGAATGATTAAGAAAACAGAAGTGCTTTGGCCATTGCAGCAGGTGATTATTTCAGTTATTAAGCACAATTTCACAGGCAGCCTAGAGATCCCCAAGCTCATCTGTTCCTAACTGATTCACTGTAGTCCTCACTGTTAAATTCCCCAAACAGCATCTGAAGTGGCTGACACCTCACCTATGGCACCAGAGCCATTTCTCACCATTTGTGACTGCCTAGTGTCCGGGCCATTAGGAGGCAGAACAACCAATCTACAGCTTGCATTGGAGGTGATGCCATACAGAGATAATGTCAATTTTCATGGATAATTCTAAGCTTCAGTCAATAAGCCATTCAACTTTATAGTCCACCATGTGTTCAAGGAATTTTTAAACAGGCTGAAAGCAATATAAGTAGTTAATGTGTAATTAACACCAGACACAAACCTTGTCCTGGGAGAACTTGCTGTTTAGGTACTCTCTCATTCTATTGTTCAAATTCAATTAATACACTTCTGTTAGGTCTCCAAACCACCACCATGCAAATATATTTACTTGAAGAAATGACTACTCTGTCCACCTTAGTCTATTAAATACAACAGGCACCAATGCATGTAGAATAAACTATACTTGTGTGCATACATACATATGTGCATGTGTGTATGTAATTTGCACTTCTGCTATGATGTGTGTGTATGTGTGGTATGTGACACGTGTATAGTCTCAACCTCATATTAATAACAGATCACAAAAAACAGTTTGAGTGACTATTTTCTTAAATCTTCCAACGATGGTGCCTAGGAGAGAGAAACTGACTCATTTCATACAAAAGATGTCTTTGGGCATTAGTGTTAATTATCTTTCAAAGCCACAGTGAGAAACGGAAAAGATATTACATACCATAATTAGTCTTTCTTCAGTATATTAAATGTGCTTGAAGCCTATGTTTCTGCATATTCTTTTAGAGTGAAATTTTAACAAAAATAAAACATAAGATTTCAAAAAAATTACACTGAAACTATGATGTGCATAACCTAAAGTATGAGATCAAACAATTTAACTTGTTTTCTTGAAAATTATTTTATTGCTGACAAGAAACCAACTCATTAAAATGGTTCACAGTTGAATGTATTTTCCAATCACAAGTACATATTTCTTGTCAAGTTTTATTCAAAGCATTATGGTTTCCATCAAAATATCTTTATTATAATTTTAATGGTTGGAACCTTACCCAAGTAATGTTTTGGTTAAGTGGTTATAGAAACTGTCATTTATGTTATTTTGTTTTATTATTCAGAAAGAAAATGCATTCAAAATTTATGAGTGGGTCTGCTAAAATTCAGGGCATAAAATAATACCTAACATTATTTCATCAAAAATCAGCACAAGCTTAAGGAAATTTGTGGCTGTACCCTATATCCTCATGATGCCCATGATGCCAAGGGAACAAAACAAAACAAAAAAGAAGCAAGCAAAATTCCCAAGAAGAAAATGTAAAAATGTTACAGTTTTTATTGAGAAAATAAAACAATTTCTGAAAACAGGATATCTGAATATGCTGATGATCAAACTTTTGGGGTAAAAGAGGAACCAGCAATATAGACCAATGGCCCAGTTTATTAGCTGTATCTTTTTTTGCTGAAACACAAAGCCTTACCCAGAGTATGCCCATATACACTTGCATATTTACTATTATAGAAATGTATACTATGTGGTTGGAAATATTTTATTAAAAACCAATAAGTGACTGCTAGAAAAGATTAAGGCTATTTGCATAGTCATCAATTCATTAAAGTGTAAAATAAAAAATAAAAATAATAAAATTTATAAAGAAAAATAGAACTCTCTCCCACCTCACATAAAATTTCTACTAGGATAATGCCAAGTTTTACGCCAAAAGTGAATCATTATCTCTACATTTAAATACAAATAATATATTTTTTGTAAGGGGCAATCATGTTGGTCTGTTCCTGCTTGTTATGGTTATGCTTATTTTCATTTGGATACTCCAGAAATACGGTTCTGCTACTCTTAACATGAAAGGGTTGTGAACTTCATTTCTGTGCGTACCAAAGTAAACATAATATGAAACTTTCAATGAGCATAAACCATTATTCTGGAGTGATTTGCATAGTCACCAAGCAAGAGATTCATGGCAAAAGTCACTTACAGCTACCCTTGATAATCTGTCACAGCCACAGAAAAATATTTATATGATCATAAACAATGCATAAATCATTTGCAGTTCAAAACTGTAAGAAAAAAAGAGGAAAAGGAGCAAGGAAAGGAAGTCACGCTGATTTAAAGAACATAAATTTATAATTTTTCCAACTTTTATTTTAGATTCAGGGGCACATGTGCAGATGTTACCTCGGTATATTGCATGATTCTGAGGTTTGGGGTATGGATAATCCCATCACCCCGGTACTGAGAATAGTACCAAATAGTTTTCCAGCCCTTGCCACCTTCCCTTCCTCTCCACTCTAGTAATCCCCAGTTTCTATTGTTGCCCTCATTATGTCCATGAGTATTCAATGTTTAGTTCCCACCTATAAGTGAAAACTTGTAGTATTTGTTTTTTTGGTTCCTGCATTAATTCACTTAGGATAATGACTTCCAGATGCATCCATGTTGTTTCAAGGAACATGATTTCATTCTTCTTATGGCTGCATAGTATTCCATGGTGTATATGTACCACATTTTCCTTATCCAGTCTACCATTGATGAACACCTATGTTGATTCCATGATTTTGCTATTATGTAGAGTGCTGTGATTAACATATGAGCATATGTGTCTTTTTGGTAGAATGATTTGTTTTCTTTTGGATATATATCCAGTAATAGGATTGCTGGGTGAACTGGTAGTTCTGTTTTAAATTCTTTGAGCAATCTCCAACCTGCTTTCCACAGTGGCTGAACTAATTTACTTTCCCATCAACACTGTATAAGCATTCCCTTTTCTCCACAGCCTCACCCACAGCTGTTGCTTTTTATTACTTTTTAATAATAGCTATTCTGACTGTTATTATACAGGTAGTATCTTATTGTGGTTTTGATTTGCTTTCATCTGATGATTCGTGATGATGAGCATTTTATCATACATCTGTTGGCCACATGTATGCCTTCTTTTCAGATGTCTCTGTTCATGTCCTTTGCCCATTTTTATTGAGGTTGTTTGTTTTTTGCTTGTTCAATTGTTTAAGTTCCTTAAAGATCCTAGATAGTAGACCTTTATCGGATGCACAGTTTGCAGATATTTTCTCCCATTCTGTGGGTTGTCTGTTTACTCTGTTTTTAGTTTATTTTGCTGTGCAGAAGCTCTTTATTTTTATTAGGGCCCACTTGTTGATTTTTGTTTTCTTTACATTGGCTTTTGAGGATGTAGTCAAAAATGTTCTCCCAGTGCCCATGCCCAGATGGTATTTCGTAGGTTTTCTTCTAGAATTCTCAGAGTCTGAGGTCTTAGATTCAAATATTTAATCCATCTTGAGTTAATGTTTGTATACAGTGAAAGGTAGGGGTCAAGTTTCATTCTTCTACATATGGCTAGCCAGCTATTCTAGCACCATTTATTGAATAGGGAGTTTTTCCCCCATTGCTTATTTATGTAGACTTCATCAAAGATCAAATGATTGTAGGTGTGTGGCCTTATTTCAGGGCTCTGTATTCTGTTCCAGTGGTCTATGTGTCTGTTTTTGTACCAGTACAATGCTGTCTTCGTTACTGTAGCCTTCTAATATAGTTTGAAGTTGGGTAATGTGATGCCTCTGGCTTTGTTCTTTTTTTAAGATTGCTTTGGTTTTGGAGCTATTTAGGGTTTCATATAAATTTTAGAATAGTTTTTTTTTCCAATTCTGTGAAAAACTACACTGGTAGTTTGCTAGGAATAGCATTGAATCTATAGATCACTTTGAGCAGAATGTCCATTTTAACGGATATTGATTCTTCCAATCCATAAGCATGGAATATTTTTCCATTTGCTTGTGTCATCTGTGATTTCTTTTAGAAGTTTTTTTGTTTATTTTCCTTGTAGAGGTCTTTCACTTCCTTTGTTAGATATATCTCTAAGTATTTGTGTGTGTGTGTGTGTGTGTGTGTGTGTCTACTGTAAATAGGATTGCATTTGTTTTCTTTTTTTTTTTTTTTTTTGAGATGGAGTTTCACTCTTGTTGCCCAGGCTGGAGTGCAATGGTGCGATCATAGCTCACCGCAACCTCCGCCCCTAGGTTCAAGCAATTCTCCTGCCTCAGCCTTCTGAGTAGCTGGGATTACAGGCATGTGCCACCATGCCTGGCTAACTCTGTATTTTTAGCAGAGAAGGGATTTCTCCATGTTGGTCAGGATGGTCTCAAACTCCAACCTCAGGTGATCCATTTGCCTTGGCCTCCCAAAGTACTGGGATTACAGGCATAAGCCACCGCGTCTGACCTAGAACTGCATTCTTAATTTGGCTGTCAGCTTGAAGGTAATTTATGTATAAAAATGCTACTGCTACTTTTTGTATGTTTATTTTGTATCCTGAACTTTGTTATCAGTTCCAGAAGGTTTATGGTGGAATTTTTAGAATTTTAAGGCATAAAATCATATTGTCCACAAAGAGAGGTAGTTTGACTTTTTTTCCTATTTTGATGCCTTTTATTTCTTTTTCTTGCCTGATTGCTTTTGCTAGCACTTTTAGTACTATTTTGAATAGGAACGATGGGTGTTGGCTTCCTTGTCTTATTCCAGTTCTCAAAGGGAATGCTTCCAATTTTTGCCTGTTCAGTATGATGGTGGCTGTGGGCTTATCATAGATGGCTTATTATTTTGAAGTATATTCCTTCAATGCCTTGTTTCTTGAGAGTTTTCATAATGAAGGGACGTTGAATTTTATCAAAAGCTCTTTCTGCATTTATTAAGATGATCATACGGTTTTTCTTTTTTAATTCTGCTTATGTGGTGAATCACATTCTCACATTTATTGATTTTCATATGCTGAACCAATCTTGAATCCCAGAAATGAAGCATATGTGATCATGGTGAACTAATTTTTTGATGTGCTGCTGGATTCACTTTGCTAGTATTTTGTTGAGGAATTTTATATCTATGTTCACCAGGGATATTGGCCTGTAGTTTCATTTTTTATTGTATCTTTGCTAGGTGTGTATATCAAGGTGATGCTGGCTTCACAGAATGAGTTATGGAAACGTGCCTCCTCAATTTTCTAACATAGGTTTGAGTAGAATTGGTGTCAACTCTTTTTTGTACATCTGGTAGCATTTGTCTGTGAATCCATTTGGTACAAAGCTTATTTTGGTTGACAGGTTTTTATTACTGATTCAATTTTGGAAGTTGATATTGGTCCATTCAGCATTTCAATTTTTTCCTGATTCAATCTTGGGAGACGTGTGCTTACAGGAATGTATAAATTTCCTCTAGATTTTCTAGTTTGTATATATAGAGGTGTTCATAACAGTCTCTGAGGATCTTGTGTATTGCTGTAGGATTGGTTGTAATGTCTTCTTTGTCATTTCTGATTGTGCTAATTTGGATCTTCTCTTTTCCTCTTTGTTAATCTAGCTAGTGTTCTATCCATCTTGTTTGTCTTTTTGAACAACCAACTTTTGGTTTTGTTGATTCTTTGTATGGATTTTGGGTCTCAGTTTTATTCATTTCTGCTTCGATTTTATTTACTTCTTTTCTCCTGCTAGTTCTGGGGTTAGTTTGTTCTTGTTTTTCTCATTTTTCCAGGTGTGATATCAGATTGTTAATTTGAGATCTTCCTAATTTTTTGAGGTAGGCATTTGTTGCTTTCAACTTTCCTCTTAACATTGCTTTTATTTTGATATGTTACGTATCTGTTTTTATTTATTTCCAATAATTTTTTGATTTCTGATTCATTGTTTACCCAAAAGTCATTCAGAAACAAGTTGTTTAATTTCCATGTAAGAGTGTGGTTTTGAGAAATGAAATTGATATATATTTTTATTCCACTGTGGCCCAAGGGTATGAGTTGCTATTCTTATATCAAGATATAATAAATTATATCTTATATAAATATATTATATCTTATATCAAGATATAATTAAATTATATATTGTTATAATTTTGATTCTTTTAAAATTTATTGATACTTGCTTTATGGCCAAGCATATGGTCAATCTTGGAGTATGCTCCATGTGCAAGTGAGAGAATATATATTCTGTGGTTGATCCATGGAGTATTCTGTAATGTTTATTAGGTTTAACTGGCCAAGTGTTGTGTTTAAGTCTATAGTTTTGTTTTGTTAATTTTCTGCCTTGATGCTCTGTCCAATGTTGTCATTGGGGTGCTGAAGTTCATGACTATTACTGTGTGGCTGTCTAAGTCATTGTAGATCTAGAAATACTTGTTTTATAAGTCTGGGTGCTCAATTGTTGGGTGTGCATATATTTAGGATAGTTAAGTCTTCTTGTTGAAGTGAACCCTTGGTCATTATGTAATGCCCTTTGTCTTCATTTTACTGTTGTTGATTTAATCTCTATTTTATCTGATATAAGAATAGCAACTCCTGCTTTTTTTCCCATTTGCATGGCAGATTTTTCACTAACCCTCTGCTTTGAGCCTATCGGTGTCATCATGTGTGAGTTGAATCTCTTGAAGACAGTAGATGGATGGGTCCTCTTTTTTTATCCAACTTGCCACTCTGTGCCTTTAAAGTAGGGCATTTAGAACATGTACATTCAAGGTTAATACTCATATGTAAGAGTTTGACCCGATTACAAAGTTGTTAGCTATTTGCTTTGTAGTAGTTTCTATTGTGGTTTTTTTTTTTATCTATAGGGTCTGTAGGCTATGCACTTAAATGTGTTTTATGGTAGTAGGTATCATTCTTTTGCTTCCATGTTTAGAACTTCATTAAGAATCTCAAGTAAGTCTGGTCTAGTGGTGACGAGTTCCCTTAGCACTTACTTGTCTGGAAAAGATTTTATTTCTCCTTCATTTATGAAGCTTATTTTGGTGAGATATGAAATTCTTGGTTGGAATCTCTTTTCTTTAAGAATGATGAAAATAGGCCCCCAAACGCTCCTCACTTGTAAGGCTGTTAGCCTGATGGGCTTCCCTTTGTATGTGATTTTTTTTTCTTTAGCATTGACTTTGGACAGTCTGGTGACTATACGCCTTGGTGATGTTTGTTTTGTGTAGTATCTCACAGGTGTGCTCTAGATTTTTTGTATCTAGATGTCTACATCTCCAACTAGATTAAGGAAGTTTTCTTGAATTATTCCCTCAAGTACATTTTCCACGTTGTTTGCTTTTTCTCCTTCTCTCTCAGGAATACCAATAATTCATAGGTTATTTTGCTCTACATAATCCCATATGTCTTAAAGACTTTACTTATTTAAACATTTTCTTCCTTTTTTTAAATCAGATTATGTTAATTCAAAAGACCAGTCTTCAAGCTCTGAAATTCTTTTATCTGCTTAGTTCACATAAATTTATTATTAAGTGAACTTGTTAACTTTTTTCTTCATGCATATTTCTCAAAAAAACCAGATTTGCATGTTAAATATAGGAGTGACAAATTCTAAGACTTCAAAATTCAAATGTTATTTGAAACAAATGTTATTTGAAAGAAAGATCTAGTTATTCTGAAAATTTATGTTAAGGACCATGTGTTTCTTTCGATGTACATTAACTTAAAAAATCCTTTGTCTCATATTTTCACTTCGTTGTGTATCTTTTATTTATCAACTTATTAAAAACCCATTGTAAGCAAAAAATTAAACGTTTGTTTATGCTTTAGATTATTTTTTCAAAGTTTATGTAATTTCTACTTTTAGCTTTCTTTATTGTTTGTATTATACAGATGTTTTAAATTTTTATTGTTCTTTTTTTTATGGCTTTGGATTTTGTATCATACTTAGGCTTTCCTGAATCTAAGATTACATTAAAATCCCAATTTTTTTTTTAAATTATTATACTTTAGGTTTTAGGGTACATGTGCACAATGTGCAGGTTTGTTACATATGTATCCATGTGCCATGTTGGTTTGCTGCACCCATTAACTCGTCTTAAGCTTTGTAGTTTCATTTTAATGCTTTAATCTCTGAATCATCTTGAATTAATATTTTTTCCAAATTATTTACATATTATCATTACTATTGATTGATATATTTATAGTTTCCCCTGTGATATGCAATATTAATGTAATTATATGCAAATCTCCAACATGTATCTGGTTCCCTTTCTAGACATAATGCAATGGAAATATTTCTAATATCACTGTTTTTTAATATTTTACTCTTTATATAGGATAGTTTTTACCCCTCTTTTTTACTATTTTACTGATTAATTTTAAAGATTTTTTTCCCTCTACACACTGCTTTGAATGTGTCCCAGAGATTCTGGTATATTGTGTCTTTGTTCTCGTTGGTTTCAAAGAATATCTTTATTTCCGCCTTCATTTCGTTATGTACCCAGTAGTCATTCAGGAGCAGGTTGTTCAGTTTCCATGTAGTTAATCGGTTTTGAGTGAGTTTCTTAATCCTGAGTTCTAGTTTGATTGCACTGTGGTCTCAGAGACAGTTTGTTATAATTTCTGTTCTTTTACATTTGCTGAGGAGAGCTTTACTTCCAACTATGTGGTCAATTTTGGAATAAGTGTGGTGTGGTGCTGAAAAATGTATATTCTGTTGATTTGGGGTGGAGAGTTCTGTAGATGTCTATTAGGTCCGCTTGGTGCAGAGCTGAGTTCAATTCCTGGATATCCTTGTTAACTTTCTGTCTCATTGATCTGTCTAATGTTGATAGTGGAGTGTTAAAATCTCCCATTATTATTGTGTGGGAGTCTAAGTCTCTTTGTAGGTCACTCAGGACTTGCTTTATGTATCTGGGTGCTCCTGTATTGGGTGCATATATATTTAGGATAGTTAGCTCTTCTTGTTGAATTGATTCCTTTACCATTATGTAATGGCCTTCTCTGTCTCTTTTGATCTTTGTTGGTTTAAAGTCTATTTTATCAGAGACTAGGATTGCAACCCCTGCCTTTTTTTGTTTTCCATTTGCTTGGTAGATCTTCCTCCATCCCTTTATTTTGAGTCTATGTGTGTCTCTGCACCTGAGATGGGTTTCCAGAATACAGCACACTGATGGGTCTTGACTCCTTATCCAATTTGCCAGTCTGTGTCTTTTAATTGGAGCATTTAGCCCATTTACATTTAAAGTTAATATTGTTATGTGAGAATTTGATCCTGTCATTATGATGTTAGCTGGTTATTTTGCTCGTTAGTTGATGCAGTTTCTTCCTAGCCTCAATGGTCTTTACAATTTGGCATGTTTTAGTGTGTAGAGGGAAATATATAGCACTAAATGCCCACAAGAGAAAGCAGGAAAGATCCAAAATTGACACCCTAACATCACAATTAAAAGAACTATAAAAGCAAGAGCAAACACATTCAAAAGCTAGCAGAAGGCAAGAAATAACTAAAATCAGAGAAGAACTGAAGGAAATAGAGACACAAAAAACCCCTCAAAAAATTAATGAATCCAGGAGCTGGTTTTTTGAAAAGATCAACAAAATTGGTAGACTGCTAGCAAGACTAATAAAGAAGAAAAGAGAGAAGAATCAAATAGATGCAATAAAAAATGATAAAGGGGATATCACCACCGATCCCACAGAAATACAATCTACCATCAGAGAATACTACAAACACCTCTACGCAAATAAACTAGAAAATCTAAAAGAAATGGATAAATTTCTCGATAAATACACCCTCCCAAAACTAAACCAGGAAGAAGTTGAATCTCTGAATAGACCAATAACAGGCTCTGAAATTGTCCAATAATCAATAGCTTACCAACCAAAAAGAGTCCAGGACCTGATGGATTCACAGCTGAATTCTACCAGAGGTACAAGGAGGAACTGGTTCCATTCCTTCTGAAACTATTCCAATCAATAGAAAAAGAGGGAATCCTCCCTAACTCATTTTATGAGGCCAGCATCATCCTGATACCAAAGCCTGGAGAGACACAACCAAAAAAGAGAATTTCAGACCAATATCCTTGATGAACATTGATGCAAAAATCCTCAATAAAATACTGGCAAACCAAACCCAGCAGCACATCAAAAAGCTTATCCACCATGATCAAGTGGCTTCATCCCTGGGATGCAAGGCTGGCTCAACATACGCAAATCAATAAATGTAATCCAGCATATAAACAGAAACAAAGACAAAAACCACATGATTATCTCAATAGATGCAGAAAAAGCCTTTGACAAAATTCAACAGCCCTTCATGCTAAAAACTCTCAATAAATTAGGTATTGATGGGACGTATCTCAAAATAATAAGAGCGATCTATGAACAAACCCACAGTCAATATCATACTGAATGGGCAAAAGCTGGAAGCATTCCCTTTGAAAACTGGCACAAGACAGGGATGCCCTCTCTCACCACTCCTATTCAACATAGTGTTGGAAGTTCTGGCCAGGGCAATCAGGCAGGAGAAGGAAATAAAGGGTATTCAATTAAGAAAAGAGGAAGTTAAATTGTCCCTGTTTACAGATGACATGATTGTATATCTAGAAAACCCCATTGTCTCAGCCCAAAATCTCCTTAAGCTGATAAGCAACTTCAGCAAAGTCTCAGGATACAAAATCAATGTACAAAAATCACAAGGATTCTTTTTTTTTTTTTTTTTGAGACAGAATCTCGCTTTGTCGCCCAGGCTGGAGTGCAGTGGCGCGATCTCAGCTCACTGCAAGCTCCGCCTCCCGGGCTCACGCTATTCTCCCGCCTCAGCCTCTCCGAGCAGCTGGGACTACAGGCGCCCGCCACCACGCCCGGCTAATTTTTGTATTCTTAGTAGAGACGGGGTTTCACCGTGGTCTTGATCTCCTGACCGTGTGATCCGCCCGCCTCGGCCTCCCAAAGTGCTGGGATTACAAGCGTGAGCCACCGCGCCTGGCCTTCACAAGCATTCTTGTACACCAATCACAGACAAACAGAGAGCCAAATCATGAGTGAACTCCCATTCACAATTGCTTCAAAGAGAATAAAATACCTAGGAATCCAACTTAAAAGGGATGTGAAGGACCTCTTCAAGGAGAACTACAAACCACTGCTCAATGAAATAAAAGAGGATACAAACAAATGGAAGAACATTCCATGCTCATGGGTTGGAAGAATCAATATCGTGAAAATGGCCATACTGCCCAAGGTAATTTATAGATTCAATGCCATCCCCATCAAGCTACCAATGACTTTCTTCACAGAATTGGAAAAAACTACTTTGAAGTTCATACGGAACCAAAAAAGAGCCCGCATCGCCAAGTCAATCCTAAGCCAAAAGAACAAAGCTGGAGGCATCAGGCTACCTGATCTCAAACTATACTACAAGGCTACAGTAACCAAAACAGCATGGTACTGGTATCAAAACAGAGACATAGATCAATGGAACAGAACAGAGCCCTCAGAAATAATGCTGCATATCTACAACTATCTGATCTTTGACAAACCTGACAAAAATAAGCAATGGGATAAGGATTCCCGATTTAATAAATGGTGCTGGGAAAACTGGCTAGCCATATGTAGAAAGCTGAAACTGGATCCCTTCCTTACACCTTATACAAAAATTAATTCAAGATGGATTAAAGACTTACATGTTAGACCTAAAACCATAAAAACCCTAGAAGAAAACCTAGGCATTACCATTCAGGACATAGGCATGGGCAAGGACTTCATGTCTAAAACACCAAAAGCAATGGCAACAAAAGCCAAAATTGACAAATGGGATCTAATTAAACTAACGAGCTTCTGCACAGCAAAAGAAACTACCATCAGAGTGAACAGGCAACCTACAAAATGGGAAAAAATTTTTGCAACCTAGTCATCTGACAAAGGGCTAATATCCAGAATCTACAATGAACTCAAACAAATTTACAAGAAAAAAACAAACAACCCCATCAAAAAGTGGGCAAAGGACATGAACAGACACTTCTCAAAAGAAGGCATTTATGCAGCCAAAAAACACATGAAAAAATGCTCATCATCACTGGCCATCAGAGAAATGCAAATCAAAACTACAATGAGATAGCATCTCACACCAGTTAGAATGGCGATCATTCAACAGTCAGGAAATAACAGGTGCTGGAGAGGATGTGGAGAAATAGAAACACTTTTACACCATTGGTGGGACTGTAAACTAGTTCAACCATTGTGGAAGTCAGTGTGGCGATTCCTCAGGGATCTAGAACTAGAAATACCATTTGACCCAGCCATCCCATTACTGGGTATATACCCAAAGGACTACAAATCATGCTGCTATAAAGACACATGCACATGTATGTTTATTGCGGCACTATTCACAATAGCAAAGACTTGGAACCAACCCAAATGTCCAACAACGATAGACTGGATTAAGAAAATGTGGCACATATACACCATGGAATACTACGCAGCCATAAAAAATGATGAGTTCATGTCCTTTGTAGGGACATGGATGAAACTGGAAACCATCATTCTCAGTAAACTATCGCAAGGACAAACACCAAACACTGCATGTTGTCACTCATAGGTGGGAATTGAACAATGAGAACACATGGACACAGGAAGGGGAACATCACACTCCGGGGACTGTTGTGGGGTGGGGGTACGGGGGAGGGACAGCATTAGGAGATATACCTAATGCTAAATGACGAGTTAAGGGGTGCAGCACACCAACATGGCACATGTATACATATGTAACAAACCTGCACGTTGTGCACATGTACCCTAAAGCTTAAAGTATAATAATAAAAAAAAATTGCCAACAAAAAGACTTTGCACAGTTAATACAGAAAATAAAAATATTTCAAGGTAAAAAAAAAGATGTTTTTCTGGGTATATTTTAGGAACATCCTTCAAGCTTCAAAAATTTCCTTTGCATATTTCGAGTAATATTCAAATTTTACCATATTGACTTTACCTGTCTAACAACATCATTCATTTTTCTGCTTATCTAAACCATCTTTTTAATCTTAGTATGTTTTTGAAGTAGTCACCTTGTGTGTGCTATGTATTTCTTAATGAGTCTATTGATACTTCTTATATCTTCCAGTTTGCTAAGTTGGATATTCTTTCACCATATTTTGTAACAGATGACTTTTTGGATATAAGATGTTGATTTTTTCTTATCAGTTGTTACTATACTTCCTTATTATATTTCCTTATCGTTTTTAACCGTTTCTAAAGTGAATGTAGGTTGCACTATATAAGCATATCCTGTAATTACCATGATTTTTTGCTTTCTCTTTTCCATAATTATAATTTATTTCTATCCCAGACCTAATAATAGTAGATAATATATCTTTAAAATGAGCTTTGAAATAATGATGATAATGGACATTCTTTTAGAGTTTTGCCCTTAATAATTATGATAGTTTCAGACTAGTCAGGTTGGAAGAGAAAAAATTGTAAAGAAAATATTTACCAGGCAGCTCTATTACTAAATCAGGAAACAGGGCAGTGACAAAGTAGTGTCATTGTGCTCATGCTTTCTCTTACCACAAGTAATTACTATCATAAGCAGTACTAAAGGTATGACCTTTTTTTAGATCTATACCTAAACCAAAGAAGTAGTACATTTTTCATAATACTGTCAACATATTATAATTGCTTTAAGAAAACTTCCCTCAAAATTATAATAAAATTAGTTTGTTAAATTATTCAATTCCTAAAATCCATTACTAATACTTAAACATTTACTCATAAATTTAGGCTTCTAAACAGTTTTAGGTCTTTCTGTTATTTTCAGACATTATTAATTTCAAGACTTTTTACCATCCTGTATCTGGATACACAATACATCTGTATATACATCCAAACACACATGCAACTGCTATCATGTCATCTTCCGACACACAGAGCAAATATCTTGTCAGAGTTTGTACAGTATTAGGAATATACATCATCATATGACTTCCATTTTAGTAGAACTATAATGCTACCATGTATCACATAAGTAATCCATGACAATTATATAAAATTTAGAAAATACATATTTGTCCAAGTAAAACTAAAAGAAACAACACTATTCAGAAATACCAAGTTAATTTTGGTAAATATCTTCTAAGTTTTAGAATTACTCAATATTTACAAATTGCCCATGATCAGCAGCTAGTAATTTTGTATTTTCTTATATTCTTGCCTTGTGCCATATAAAATATAAATATTATTCTAGGACATATTTATGATAGATATAATGACATATACTAAGTGAAAAGCAATAATTTTCTCTCATATGGACATATAGGTCACAAGATTAAATATTTTTGAATGAGTCAAGATGAGAAACTATCAATTTGATAAAGTAATTTTAAAGAATTGCTGAAATATAAAAGAGGTCAGATTGGTTACTATTTTCCAAGGCTTCCTGGTCTTTCTTCCAGGTTTGGCCATATGACTATTTGTTGCCAGTGGGCTATGGTCATATGCTTTACGTAATTTTAAAAGAAAAAGAGAAAGAATCTGAATTCAAAAATGTGAAATGCATACAGATATAGTCGTTATTAAAATTATTAATACAATATTCATTATTAAAAAGAAAATCACAGGGCCATGTTTAATATCAATTTGCTAAATACATTTTAAAATCTAAGATCGAAAATGAGGCTCTTGAATGTATGAGTTTAATAATGAATCATTTGATTTCCTAAATGTAGAATAAAAGAGAAATTATAGTTAGATGTTGTTGGATTTGAATGTGTCCCCCAAAAGTTCATGTGCTGGAAACTTAATCCCTCTGTTCTCATGAATAAATTAATGGATTAATGAGGGCCCTGCCCTCATGAATGAGTTAATGTTGCTATCAAAGGTGTGGGTTTGTTATCTCCCTCATGAATGAATGAATGTTGCTATCACAGGAGTGGGTTCATTATCTCCGGAGTGGCTTTGTTATAAAAATGAGCTCTCTGAATCTCTTGCTCTTGCCCTCTGACCATGTAATGCCCCCTATCATATTACGAGGCAGCAAGAAAGCCCTCACGAGATGCTAGTGCCACGCACTTGGACTTCTCAGCCTCCATAACTGTAAGAAATTAATTTATTTTATTCATATATTATTTTGTTATAGCAACTTAAAATAGACTAAGACAGATCTCTTTTTAAAAAAAGAAAAGATGCCAGATGCTATGAGATTGTGAATTGTGATAAGATTAACATTCAGCAAATGAAGAAAATCTCCTGTTGTTAAATTACTCATATACGTGCCATGAGAGGCTGAAGTGACATTACCGTGGAGTATCATAGAGTTTTAGTCATAAAGAGATCTCAAAAGTTATTTAACTTTGAATTTTTTGTCTGTTTTGGTTTTTATGATAACAAAACTAATGAAACATGAATTTATCTCTCATCATAGCATATTTTTAGGGAATGGGTCTATTTGTGCCTGCTAGCAGTGGATCCTTCATGTTCCACTGGGAATGCAGAACATATGATGCTTTCTGTTTGTGGTTCTTGCATAGCTCAGTGTAAAAGGCAAAATACAATTAACCTTTAGGTATATGCATTTGCCACAAGTAGAAATAATACTCTAACTATAAAGTTCTTTAACCAAACTTTTAAAAGCAGAGTTTTAAAGAAGTTCAAACTAGCCTTTAGCATCTAGAACTCTGCTTCCCAACTGAAATATAATCTGAGCCACAAATGCAAGTCACATATGTGATTTCTAGTTTTCTAGTAGCCACATTTTAAAAAAGTAAAAAGAACTGGGTAAAATTGATTTTTATGATATATCTTTATCTAATCCAATGTATTGAAATGATTATCATTCTAATGTGTAACCAATATAAAAAATATAAATAAGATATTTTATATTCTTATTTTCAGATGTCTTTGCAATCTGAATGTCTTTCACACATACAACACATAGCAACTTGGACTAACTACATATCAAGTGCTCAACAGGCACCCACCTGTGGCTCATACATGTGGCTACCATATTGGACAGCATAGTTCTTTTGCTCACTGTCAACAGTCTCCTACAAAATCTTTCCTCTCTAAAAATGCCCTATAACCCAGGAAGAACTCACATCACCATCACCTCTTCATGCAAAATAAAACTTATGTGTTTGAAATTTGTTTTTTCTGATACAATAATGTACTTAAATATATTGTAGAATACAATTTACTTGATCCGTATCTTTAACTGAACACTTCAGAAACCAGTATTTATTGACTCTCAGGCTCCATGATCCCATAGACCGATCTGTATAGTAGTGGACATGGGAAATGGGGAGGGACACAGCTAGAAGCACTTTCCTAAACGCTTCAGATGATTGTCCATATGCAGCTCACAGATCTCCACCTGCCAAACATCACATGCCACTTTTGAGAGTTAATTGGCACTAATAGAAGTAATTACTATGATCTCATTTCTTTCTTCCAGAGCCTTCAATCCCTGGTGTTCATAACAAAGGAGGCACGAAGCCCAGTTATTTTTGGCTCTTGGGCTGGTTGTGATCATCTTACCTTAACCAATTTTCCACCCCCACTGCCAGTAAGTGCTGGGACTGCTAACTGCAAGTGTTGGGAACCCACTCCACCTCTACCCACCAATACTGCTTGGCACTGTAAGAAAGCAGAGAGGGGCCGGGAGCAGTGGCTCATGCCTGTAATCCCAGCACTTTGGGAGGCCGAGATGGGTGGATCACCTGAGGTCAGGAGTTCGAGACAAGCCTGGCCAACATGGCAAAACCCCATCTCTACTAAAAATACAAAATAAGCTAGGCATGATGGTGCATGCCTGTAGTCCCAGCTACTTGGGAGGCTGAGGCAGGAGAATCGCTTAAGCCCAGGAAGCAGAGGTTACAGTGAGCCGAGATGGCACCACTGCACTCCAATCTGGGCAACAGGGTGAGACTCTATCTCAAAAAAAAAGGAAGAGAGGACGGAAGGAAAGAAGAAGGAAGGAAGGAAGGAAGGAAGGAAGGAAGGAAGGAAGGAAGGAAGGAAGGAAGAAAAAAAAGGAAATGTTATTTATAAGTGGTTATGTTATTCATAAGCCACTCGATCTATGATATTTTGTTATATAACAGCCTGAATAAACTAAGACATACGGGATATTGCATTTTTCCTTGTTTTTCTACACCATGTCTGAACCTTTGTAAGAGTTCCTTAACTAAATTCTCTTCAGAATGCCCAATCTGTATGTCATCTGTTTCCTGTCAGCACACAGGGTGCCTAACTTGGGAGGTTACTGCTGCGATGTAAGGCAGATCCGTCAAGGACCTAAACTAAGGCTGCAGATAGGGAGAGGAAGCATCAGAAGGATTAGATGGAAAATTGATCACAGCTGATAAGCAATTGACTATGGGGCCATAAATGAATATCAAAGGTTATTCTCAGTTTTCAGATCTGGATTACCAGAGGATGCTGTCACTGTTTACCAAAAAAAAAAAAAAAAAAAAAAAAAAAAAAAAAAATATATATATATATATATATATATGTATATATGGCCAGAGGGATGTGAAGATGTTAAGCCAGGGTTGATCATGAGTTCAGTTTAGGAGAGAATATATTTGAGGTGCTTTACAGGCAGCAAAGTGTAAACACATTGATTCAAGTCTCAGGACTGAGATAAGGCCTAAAGACATAAATGTGAGCATCACTTGATGTACAGGCAGTATCTGAAGACAAGAAAGTACACATGATCACCCAGAGATTTTAGGTAAAGAGGATCCGGGGAAACCGCACAGCTTAAGGAGCCAGGGGGGTGGGGGGAAGACAAGCTTGCAGAGAAAAAGATGATTTCAAGGATGGAGTGATCATTACTATCAGAATTACTAAGAAGTCGAATAAGAGAAAAACTTGGCTGTCCACAATAATTTAGCAACTGCTTCTCATGGACGTTGACATATTGTAACTAAAATGTCACTTCCTCAGGTTGTCTCTATTTTTCTCCATTTTCTTCATAGGATTAACCATGATATTTACTTTTTATATGACAGGCTCACCCTCTAAAATGTAAACTCCACGAGGCATGTCTTCTGTTGCTTATTAATCCTTACATCAAGGGAGCAAGCATGGTTGAATATGCATTGCTTAAGTGAAAGTCATTGAACTAGGAGGCCATTATTATCTTTTGATGTTGTCTCAACCTAATCATCATCCAAATTATTCTATTTATGTAGTGTTAGGTGCCCCAGTCTCTCTGTCCTAGGTTTCTGGGCCTGAAAGAAAGTGCGCTGAAGCAGCAGGAAGTGATTCTACACTGCTTGTGGCATTAGCCTCCCTCCCACCTGATGGTAGTGCCATCTTCATATTTTGTATACTATTGACTAAGTGAACAGCTATTTTCATGTATTCCTTTAAAGAAATGATATGTGAGAAACAACTTTCAGAATTATGGAATCTAAGAGCAACAGATCAGTCAGCACCATTCTCTTATAATTTATCTTCCATTACTCTACCGATTATTTCAGCCAGATTAGTGTTGTTAAATTAAGATTAGCCTAAAGCTGTCCCCTTACATATTTCAAGTTTGGCCTAACGGTTTCTTCGTACCTAGTGAACTGTAACCTAACTGTATGTGTAAACAGACTGTAACCTACTATTGTAACACGCAGCCGAGTCTCAGCCAATTGCAGGTGGCCAACTGTTCAAATAAGGCGAACTCCAAGCTATAACCAATCTGGCTGTTTCTCTACCTCACTTCCATTTACTATACCTTATTTTCCCTTTTTTGCCCATAAACTCTGGCCACATGGCAGCACCTGAATCACTCTGAACCTATTCTGGTTGGGAGTAGAGATGCCCAATTCACAAATTGTTGTTTCCTCAGTTAAACTCTGTTAAATGTAATTTGTCTAAAGTTCTTCTTTTAACCCTGTATTATAGAGATCAACTTATAAATTCACTCAGATGATTTTTAAAATCGACTTTAGATTTTTTTTACATTTTTATTATCTACAAGTTTTATGAAAATAATAATCATCTGCCTGTATCTGACATAGCACAAGAATTTAAGAAAAACTTAAATGTATCCAAAAAGGAAGTAAATATAAGACTCCTCAGAGGGCAACACAATCTGGAAATATTTCAACTTCTTAGTAGGAGAAATAATCTCAAGATAGAACCTCAAAAAGTACAAGATGATAGAAGTAAATATCTAAGCAAATAAAAAATTATCTCATTTTCAGTTAATTTGAATAAAAACAGATATTTTGGTTATTAATTATGTTCTTCGAATTCCATTTTATAGTTGAACTTCAAAAAGTTTAATATTATATTATGTTCATAGAAAATCAAATGCAGATTTTCATACCTTTTCCTATGACTTCAATCAGACATGCTCAGTGGTTTTCTATTCAGAATGTGCAAGTTAATCTCTATGTTGTAAATGGCACAAATTTCCACTAGCGGCACAACATAAAATAGCATGTCTGAGCTCACAAACCTATTCCTTCTTACTGGCATTTTTTAAATGCATGAGAATTTGCTCATTTAAAAAAAATCCTTATAATTTTTTTCTGCTTCTCAGTCAACCTAAGAAGCTGACTTGTTTTTTTTCATCAGTTTCTCTATGAAAATTATATGAAACAGAAAATAGACAACACTAACTATGTAAATGGTTTTTGCCCAACTGTAAGTATTATGGGCACAAAAATATTTATTTCTGTGATGTCAGACTACACTATATTTTCTCTTGAAATACATATTTCAGAATTAAAGCAAAATTAAATTTTTTAGCATTGTTAAAGTAGAGAATTCAAACTTAAAGAGTCTGGGGGGAAAAGAGAGGAAAAGGCTGGAAATGGAGTCACAAAGTCCTACATAAATCTATCTGAGGGATTGCACCTAAAAACAGGGATTTAGTTTGAGAGTTATTTTATTCAGTGTGAGTGAAATTTCAAAGCTTCAATCACTGGCAGGTTTCAAGTATTCATTATAGGGTAATCTCCTTAAGACAGATTTTACCAATGATGAAAATTATTGAAATAACACATTATAACAAAATTATTGAAATAATCACTGAAATAACACATTTGCAATTCATAATAAGTCAAAGATACAATTTAACAAATGAGAATTTCCAATATGATGTTGAGATCAGCCCTCTGCATACAGTCCTTGCTCCTCAGTGTTGTAGCCCGTCAGTGCATGATGACAGTGCATTAGCATGGCAGCAGAGAATGGTCATCACCAGGGCAGCCTGAACATGATGCCTCTGTGAGACTGTCCATGCAAGTGTCACCTGCCCTCCACCACCTAGCCATTGGCTCTGCCCAGTGACTGCCTTTCTCTATCAGAGCAATGGCCCCACATGCTAAACCACAAAGATCCACTCCAACTGGCATACAAAAGTATCTGGCGGGTGGGGTGGAGCCCACGCCTGAGATGGACAAGACTGGAGGAACTAAGGAGCAATTAGGTTGTGCCTCTGAAGATGTCTGCACACATGCAGGGACCAACAGACAGCTCATTTTCAGTCTCATATTTTGAAAAACACAGGAAATCGTACATTCAAAAAATCTGCACAGATGGTTTCTGGTACTTTTCTAAAGCGTCCATATGAGAGCAGCCACAGATAGAAGGGAGGACACAGCCACGTGTGTAAGTTTGTCTGAGAGAGATCACTAAGGCCCGCTCTGGGATCAGCCACGATGCCATACTCCCTACAACTTACCTTCAAAAGAGATTTTCTTTGGGCCAAAAACTAAACTGAAGAATGTATTTCTAGGGAAAAATACACAGAAACACACACACACACATTTGTATCCATAGCTATATGGATATCTGTGTATGCACAGTGGTCCCTGGGTATCTGTGAGGCATTGAATTCAAGGACCTTCCTCTGACACCAAAATTGAAGGATGCTCAAGTTCCTTACGTAAGATGATGTAGTATTGGCATATAACCTACATGTGTATACTTTAAATACTCCTGTATACTTTAAATCATCTCTAGATTACTTACATACCTAAAATAAAGCCTACACATCACTTCATTCCCATGGATTCAATGAGGTACATGGTGTGAAATTCAACTTTTTCTTTTGAAACTTTGTGGGATTTTTTTTTCCAAATATTTTCAATCCGAGGTAGTTGAATTCAAATTTGAAGCCCACAGATATGATTGATTGACTGTACTTTAAATCATCTCTAGATTGTTTATAATATAATATAATGTAAATGCTATGTAAATAGTTGTTATTCTATATTGTATTTTTATTAGTATTATTTTAATTGTTTTTTATCGTTTTCTTTTAAATATTTCTATCTGTGGTTGGTTGAACTCTGAGAATCAAACCTGTAGATTCAGAGGGCCAACTATACTTACACGTATATCTAAAAGAGAAAAAGGGAGTTTGAGAAGAATTGGGAGAATAGACTGTTAACAGGGAGTCCCTGGGGAAGCTTGAGAGGAAGAAATGAAAAACACAATTCGCCAATTTGTCAATTTGGCCAAAAGGCATCTCAACCTTCCTCAATCTCTACAAATTAAATAAATGCACATGAAATTTAAAAGCAGTATAGTTTTAATGGACCCATTTCTTAAAATTAGTTGACATTAAAAGACAGCATTTGTTACTGTATATTTGGTCATTTCAATTTGCAAAAGATTAACAGGAGGTAGCAAAAAATAATGCAAATAAAAGATACAAACACTCTGCCAATTGTTTTAATTAACTTCAAATTAGGATTGCATTCTTCAAGTATGATGCTTTTCTGTTAAATGCTGTAAGTGTCTTCGTTGTTTCACTGCCACTGCAAACAGCAATGCCAAAAAGAATGCTGGATTTCCATCGAGTTTTCACATGTGCCACATAGTGGCTGGGAAGCTTAGAGAAATTATGACTTTGAACCAATAATGACTTCAGGCTCAGTCAATACTGCATGGAAATCTACTAAACATTAGTAAGCTGGTGCTCTCTAAGTGTTGGGACTTTCAGGTTTAATTGCTAACATTCCATTTTTTTGTCTTTTACAAAATGTCTGTAGCAAGTATGCATTAATTTTGCATTAAAAAAATGAAACAAGCACAGTAATTTAAAAACACAAATGACATATTGGTTTAAGAGATGCCCAGCAGAGCTACTTCTCCCACTGACAATGGAAAGGGAAGAGGAAGCCTAGAAAGAGGTTTTGACCGTTGTCCTTTTCTTTTTCCTTCTGCCTGTAATGGAAAACACACAAACACACATGCATGCAGGCGCACATGCACACACTGTGAGGGGTCTTCCGTGACAGCCTTGCTCCAACACAGGGATTTCCAAGTGGTTATAAAATGCCTTTTGAAGAAAATCCTACCATTTTGAAAGTCGCTGCTGCTTTTCTGACTGCCAAGTTGCAGCTTCCTGGTGAGTCATTGTGCAACAAAAATGGCCTTCTGGGCCCCCAGGCGCTGCCTCGCCACGCAAGCTGCCAGTCACCCGGCCCTCCAGATGGCAACAGCAGGACTGAAACTAAAGGGCAAAGACGCTGGCGATTACCAGAGCAGATAATGGGACAGAAATAGGAAATATAAACAAAGCAAAGTCTGAAAGGCGAGGGCCTACAACCTGGAAATCAGCAGGTGTTGGCATTCAGGAGAAAGTTCTTTTCCTTGGACTTCAATATACTTAATAGTAAATGAAAAAATTGAATAAAAACTTGCTGGATGGATTGACTAGGGGCAGAATCAGGATGCAGCTGCAACCGGGAACCAGGCATCATGGAACTGCTATGATATTCCTCCAGTAAACTTTATCTGCTTTTAAAGAGAAAGTGCAGTAGTCTCCAGCTACCTACTGCATGGTTCATGTTTTAGTTCTCCTTTCTCAGCTCCTGGTGAAGTCGGCCTGAGAGTATGGAACCTGATAGGAGGCCTCGCAATAAAAGTCAGTGCCTGGGGCCTCTCCCAGGGAGGAGCAGGTCTGCAGAAGAATAAACTTGAAATCAAGCTCCCTGTGGAACTGATAATTCCTAAAGAGAAGCAGTGAGGTACAGTGACTGACGTTTGGTGCTCTTCACTCATGCAGACTTAAGTTTGAATCCCAGATCCAGGTCCACCCTCCTAGCCTGCAAAATAAGAAACATAATAACACCTTCCTTCCCTTGTACAATTGTTCTGAGTGGTGCCGAGTCTGGATCTTCATGAGCACTCAAAAAACGTCAGTGGTTCTTATTAAAAGAATGGTGAGCCGGGCGCGGTGGCCCACGCTTGTAATCCCAGCACTCTGGGAGGCCGAGGCGGGCGGATCACGAGGTCAGGAGATCGAGACCACGGTGAAACCCCGTCTCTACTAAAAAAATACAAAAAATTAGCCGGGCGCGGTGGCGGGCGCCTGTAGTCCCAGCTACTCGGAGGCTGAGGCAGGAGAATGGCGTGAACCCGGGAGGCGGAGCTTGCAGTGAGCCGAGATTGCGCCACTGCACTCCAGCCCGGGCGACAGAGCGAGACTCTGTCTCAAAAAAAAAAAAAAAAAAAAAAAAAGAATGGTGAATCTCCTGAGCTCCAGCATTCTTTTATGCAGGCAGATGCTTTAGTATTTCTTTATATTTCAAGAAGTATTTCTGGACTTGGAAGCACAGTTCTGAGAGTATAACCTGTAACATAGATCAGACCTCTCACAGGGTTCAGAAAATGATACCCCAAAGTGATAGCCTCCGAACTAGCCCCAGAAGCAGAGTCTCTCTCTGACCTTCTGCTCTTCTGTCTCTCACCATTCATTCTCCCTCAAGTCTAGCCATAATAACTAGAATTCTTCTTCCCCAAGGTGGACATAGAAACTAGAATTCTTCTTCCCCAAGGTGGACGTAGAAACCAGAAGCCCCTTTCCCTAAAGTCAGCGATAAACCATAAAAATATTTCTCCAGCCTTCCCTGCCTTTCTGTGTAAGGGCTGGCCATAAAGAAATTCTCTGACCTATTTTGTTTAATGGTAGATCATATGACCCCCTTTCCAGAAAGGGTCTAGCCTCACACCTTGGAGGAAGGAACGCTGCATGAAGAGGCCAAGAAGAATCTGAGCAGACAGGTCTTGCCAGGTAATATGATTTGGGTCTGTGTTCCCACCCAAATCTTATGTCCAATTTTAATTCCCAATGTTGGAGGTGGGGCCTGGTGGGAGGTGATTAGATCATGGGGGTGGATTTCCCCTTCGGTGCTCCTCTCATGATAGTGAGTGAGTGCTCATGAGATCCAGTTGTTTAAAAGTCTGTGGCACCTCCCCACTTTCTCTTCCTCCTGCTCCAGCCATGTAAGGCATGCCTGCTCCCCCTTAGCCTTCCACCATGATTGTAAGTTTCCTGAGGGCTTCCCAGACATGCTTCCTGTACAGCCTACAGAACCGTGAGCCAATTAAACCTCTTTTCTTTATAAATTGCCCAGTCTCAGGTATTTCTTTATAGTAGTTCAAGAACAGACTAATACACTGGGTTTTCTCACTCTGTCTGTTAGCATTAGATCATACCCTTTTCATCCAATCAGATTTCCGCCCAGCTGCTCATTTTTCATCAAACCTAGGCATAGAAACGGGCAGTTTCTCTGTATTTGGGGGCCTTCATTTTGAAGGCTCCCATATCACAAAAAGCTTTGATTAAATAAATCCGTTTTACTTTTCTGTTGTTAGCCTGTCTTTTGTTACTGGAGTATCAGCCATCCCCCTTATGATGGGGAAGGAAAGGCAACACAACCATTTTTCCCTCACACCTCAAAAATTTTGTTGTGAAAACCTAGTTTTAAAAGAACACCTGAAAATATAGTTTTGAACAAAATGAAGGTGTTGTAAAGACAAATTTGGATAAAATTTGTCAATGAATTGAGAATAATAGCCAAAGACCAGATAAAATATATGGCCATATTTTTTAGATATCCCAAAGTAATTTTCTATATTTTGAAGGTTTCGTGAATGCCTCTAATCCTGAAGAGGTTAAAAAAAAATCTCAATATGTGAGGTGGAAAATTAAGAAGTTTCCAAATCTGCTGTACCCAACAATGTAGTTTATTCCTAGAGTGATTTTAGGTAACACATGGCCAACGTTTTCCCTTAATTTCTTGCCTATTACTGTTTTCTTGGAATTCCAGGTATTATAAAAGCCAAATTCATTGTGTGAGCATGGCATTTGCATATTTCCAGCTGAGACTTTCTTACAACTCAATCACTTTTTTTTTTTCTTTTTGAGACGGAGTCTCGCTCTGTCACCCAGGCTGGAATGCAATGGCACGATCTCGGCTCACTGCAACCTCCGCCTCCCAGGTTCAAGCAATTCTCCTGTCTCAGCCTCTCAAGTAGCTGGGACTACAGGTGCACGCTGCCACGACCGGCTAATTTTTTTTGTGTGCTTTAGTAGAGACGAGGTTTCACTGTGTTGCCCAGGCTGTTCTCGAACTCCTGAGCTCAGGCAATCCACCTGCATTGGCCTCCCGAAGTGCTAGGATTATAGGGGTGGGCCACCATGCCCGGCCTTAAATACTTTTATTGTTACAAAAATAGTTTCTTCTGACAACTGAATAAATTCCTTTTGTGCACTTCCTCAGGACAATATATTGTTATTTTTATAAGCTGCTACAGGTATGAGAATTAGATTGCTAAATACCAATGTTGTTTGCCCTTTAAGAGCTTAGTCATGGATTGATTCATGAGTCACACTTTTCATAATATTACTAATATACTATGAAATAAAGATAAACTACTTTCTATCTTGCTAATTCCACCCTTTAAAAATTGGTAGGAGCTTATATCAAGTATATCTGTATTCAAATGGATTTTATAAATATTATTCTCAAATTTTCTCTGCTCTCATGCATAAGGATATATTACAAATATCTACACATCATAAAATTTCTACCCATCTGTAGATTCTAGAATAACGGTTGATTGCTAAATAGTAATACACAAACATGTATTCTGTATAATATAAATAGAATGATAACAACAGTTGGTATTCTGAAACTATAGAGCACTTAAAATAATTGCCTGTTATGTGTTGGTATAATTAAAATGTTGATAAAACTATTATGCATTTATATAAAATAACATTACAAAAGAATGAATGTGTGTGTGTCTGTGTGTGTGTGTGTGTGTACAGCAAAAGCGTTATATAGTGTAGCAGAAATTCAGACTTTGGAGGATATGGTAGACAGGATTCTAAGATGCCAGACCCCAGGATCTATTCCTCAAGAATGGGACTTTGAATATAATGAGATATCAGGCCTGTGACTATAATACCTTACATATATAAAAGTAATTTTGCAGGCCAAGTGTGGTGGCTCACACCTGTAATCCCCACACTTTGAGAGGCTGAGGTGGGTGGATCACTTGAGCCCAGGAGTTTGAGACCAGCCTGGGCAATATGGCAAAACCTTGTCTCTACAAAAAAATACAAAAATTAGCTAGGCATGGTGACTTGCACCTGTAGTCTTAGCTACTCAAGAGGCTGAGGTGACAGGATCACTTGAGCCCAGGAGGCAGAGGTTGAGTTGCAGTGAGCCGAGATCATGCCATTGCACGCCAGCATGGGTGACAGAGCGAGACCCTGTCTCAAAAAAAAAAAAAAAAGTAATTTTGCAGATGTAGTTAAGTTTACTAATCAGTTTACTGATTAACTTGGTGGTTCTGGTTTAATATCAGGAGCCCTTTAAAAGTAGAGTTTTCTCTAGTTCTGGCAGAAGGGGAAGTCAGATTCAAAGCATAAAAAGGATTTAGTGAAACTTTGTTGGCTTCCAAGATGCAGGGGCCACCTGGCTGGCAAGGAAGCAGGAATCTCAGATCCACAATTCCAGGAACTGAACCCTGCCTGAGTGATCCTGGAGGTAGATGTTTCCCCAGAGCCTCCAGGTGAGGGCCCAGCCACAGACTCCATGATGAGAGTTGAAGCTGCCAGACTTTGAGCCCACAGAACTGTGAGCTAATAAATGGGCACTGCTTTAAGCCACTGTGTTTGTGGGAATCTGCTATGCTGCCATAGAAAATTAGCAGAGAGGAATACTTTATGTTGTTTGGGGTTATATAAATGCCTGAAAATCTGCAATGCAACAATGTATAAATTAAGCAATGTGGATTAATATTAGAAATCACCTAGAACAATGCCTTACACATTTTTATTATGATGTAGTAACATTTAAGAAGCAGAAACCTAATAAAAAGTGACTGCATAATAACATAATAGCCACGAACAACCAGATGAACAAGCAGTGGTAGAAAACGCTCTGGATAAGGACATAAGGGAAGCTGGTGCTCCTGCCAAGTGATCAATACAAATAGCTCACCTGGGCTCAGTTTCTTCTGCAAAGGAGTTAAGTGTACTAACTTATTTCTGATGATTGATAAAGACTAAACCAACTCTCAGTTCTCTGAAGGCACCTACCCTGGGCCCACTCTGGCCCGAGCTCCTGCGCTCATTCTGCCTGCCTGCCCACTGGGCCACACTCGCTGGGCCCAGCTCACCCCAACATGGAATAAACAGGGGGTGCTAAGCAGCTCAGCAGTTTCACATTCATATCTAAGTGGAAAGACAAAAGGAACTGCTGCCTTCCCTATTATAGGTACCTGTTCAAAACCTGCTCTGCTCAGTATAAAGCTTCTATTGTTACTTCAATAAGAAGTACAAAGGTTTCTACACTTCCTGGTTTAAAATTGCAATTTTCAGTTTTTGCTAGGCTGTATCTTCTAACCGCACTACCCAAAGGGCCTCTTTCCTTGTCCTTTCTCTGGCTACCGCCTCTAAGATGAAAAGGCTCCACCTCTGCTGAAGAAAGCGATTCCCCAGGGCAGGGAACAGAGGAAGAGAGCAGCACTCTGGGCCCCAGCTTGTTTAGGTCTGATGTTGGCACCACCCCTAAGCTAGCCTCGTTTCACCCAACCTTGCAGTGCCTCAGTTTCTCCAGTGGGTAATAGTAGTACCAAAAGGAACTGTTAAAAAGATCACATGAATTCTGTATGCAAAGCACTTAGAAGAGATGGTGGTGTCGCTAAGTCTTCCCTATTCTGTTGCTCCAGGCTGTTTCACTCTCCACCTAGAAGCACATGTGTGTGCCTGTGCATGAGCATGCATGTGTATTTGGCACATTATCAATATTAGCATGTAATTATGCATTCTCTGCCCTCTTCCATTGTAAGGAAGGTGTTGGAGGGCTTTTTATCTTTCACTGTGGACCATCCACAGCACCCAGCAGACCCATGGGCACGCCTCCGGCTCCATAAGTGCTCTCAGCAGGACCGAGTGTGCACAGAGCAGCCCAGCTGTTGTGTTCCTCCCTTTCTCACACTGTTATTTCCATTCTTTTGCTGTTTTGAAAAAAAAGGATGCCATAAAGTTTGTTTAAAGTGTGTGCAACTAGCGATCAGGATGAATCCACAAGCCAGGCATGGTGGGTGATTCATACCTATAATCCCAGCACTCTGTGAGGCCAAGGTGGTAGGCTCACTTGAGGCCAGGAGTCAGAGACCAGCCTGGTCAACAGAGGGAGACCCCATCTCTACAAAAATTAAAAATGTAGCCTGATGTGGTGGCGTATTCCTGTAGTCCCAGCTACTTGGGAAGCTGAGATGGGAGGATCGCTTGAGTCTGGGAAGTCAAGGCTGAAACAAGCTGTGATCATACCACTGTACTCCAGCCTGGGTGACAGGGCAAGACCCTGTCTCAAATTACAAAAAGAAAAAAAAAAAAATCCACACAAGTAAAATACCTCCTTCTTCCTTGTCAGAATCCTATCTGCCCCTGGAGCATAAAGTCAGCCAGAAGTGACTCTGAAGATCCACCTGACCCCAGATACCGGGGAGCCAAAGGACCACAGACCGGTGGTATTTACCTCTCTATGCAGCACCAGACCAGGCTTTGCCAGGAGAAATTCATCCAACCCAAGGCGGGGAGAAAATATAACAGTAAGTCAGGTGTTGTTTTCTACTTTAACCATGACATAAGTACTTATATCTCAAAACTGTTTTGGTACTATTACCTTTGAATGTAGCATTTTCACATTACTACTAATAATAGTATTCTTACTGCAATCATTTTATGTTGTACTGTAGGAAATATTTACATTTGTTCTCATAGTCTGTTATAGCTCTGTTGACTAGAAATAATATTTTCTAAAACAATCACTCACTATAAATAAACAATCACAAATATAATTGCCAACATTAAAAATAAAGAAATCAAATAGAAAGTGTTTAGAGCCTATTCTGCCTTAACATGTCTTTCTGATTATATATATATTATACATTTTATATTATATATATAAATATATATATATATATATATATATATATATGTCCTTCCTTTTTCAGACTGGAGTCAACATTATTAAAATCAAACCCTGCCCAGGGAATGTGACATAGCCAAGGTCTCACGATTCCCAGTCTGAAAGCCAGAGCTTAGGTGTCATATCAAACATGAATCTGCAATCAATGAGTGAAGATAAAGGAATTATGTATATCTGATGGTCATTATTACCCATCTATTATTATACAGATGTTTTATTAATAAAACTTACATCTTACATAATCATAATTCTAAATGTTAAATAGTTAACACCTAAATCATGAGTTTTAAATAATTTAAAATTTGTTATAGTTATTATAAAAAGTTATCTACCATGTTGAAGACATCTTCCTAAATCCTGGGGGATATAAAGATAATAAAATACAGACCATGGAAACCAGAAAAGTTACTGAAGGTACCTGAAAAGGTATCTACACAATAGAGAAAGCATTTACTTTGGAGTCACAGTGAAAGATCACTGCACATAAGCTCTCGCATAAGTCACCCAACATCTGCTCCCAGGGAAAATGATGACTTTATCAGAAACTTCGTTAGCATCCTTAAGATGCTAAAGGCAAAAGCAAGCTAAGAGTCTTTCTTCCATAGGGAAAAAAGCAATGTATGATTTTAAAATATTACTCTCAAATTACGTAGCGCCTGTGTGACTTCTAAACATCACCGCCATCAAATATTATAAAGGCAAATATTAGTAAATAGAAGAATCCTCAATCCCAAGCAGGTCAAATCACACTGACTAATTCAGTCATTTTACAACCAACTGCATAGACTCTTTAAGATTCATTTAAATTGAAAACCAGTATAAAATATAAAATACACAATAATTTCTTTCTCTTAGAGAAAAATCTATACAGACTGTGAAAAATGTCAGGGTTCAAATTTCTTGCCATGGTCTGGAGGGATAGCAGGAAGAAAAATAAAAATTTTGATCAGAACATGATAGCACATGACTGGAATTGCTTAAAGGAAAAATCAAGTTGGTAAGTTGGAAAGAACAACGTAGAAAGTTATAGTCACACAATTGAAAAATAGAGGGAAGTTAAAATCAGCATTGAAATAATGATTTCCTGGCTAACGCCCAATAATTGTCTCTCTTTAAAATATTTATTTAAAACAGATTTTTTTTAGTACTCTGTGATCTGGCATTTTCTCTCTCTCCTCTTCTTCATAATCAGACTTACTTAACAGCCAAGCAAAGATTTAAAGTTTGCCTTCAACTATCTTATAGTCTTTGAGCCTTCTCAAAATAATGAGCAAATTAGAATTTCATTGTATCATACCAGAAATAAGTTCTTTTACATACAAATATCTGTCATAAAGCAATAATCTAAAGATGCAACAAAAAAATGTAATTTTGAAACCTAATTTTATTTGTATGCTAAAAATGTGCTAATCACCACCACCAAATGACCTGAATTAATGAGGAGGCAATAACAAAAATTATTTTATCATAGATAATGAGAATGAACACATATAATACTTGCTATGCACCTGCCACTGTTCTGATAGTTTTCTGTCTGTCTACCTACCTGTCTATGTCTACCTGACTACTCATCTATACTACTACATAAACCGTGACAACCTTCAGTGGCTTTTATTCTATCTGATGTATGGATATAAAAACTACAGTTTGGTTATGACAAGCAAACCATTCTCTATCTCAATCCATGCTTCTAAAACCTCATTTGGTAATGAGCGTGCTCTAATGGCAACAGCTGTCACTCATTGCGGTGAGATTCCCAGTTTGGCTGACTTGCAGAGGGCCCCTTCTTTCTTTAATTTTTTATCTCTACACTAAACTACTCCCTCTGCTATCCTCACAGCTTTCCCAGGCAGCACATATGTGCCCTGTTTGGAGCCTCCAAACAAATACCCAAGCTTGCTGCACTCGGTTTTTACCCAACAGCACCTGGCACAGGTAAACTTAGTTATGTCAGCAACCATTCAAGAGTAGACCCAGAAAAATGTAAATACAACCTCTTTCAAAAGCCAATCAGCTCGTCCATGTGAACCAAAGAGGCAATTTCTATTTTGACAAATATTTAATTTAAATACCCAAATCAGTAAACCTAGTAAAATATTAATATAACTTCATATACAAGCCAGTTTGTTATCCTGAACCGAAGAGGCAATTTTTGTGATAAAAATGTAAGTGGTGAGTGATGGCAGAAAGAATCAAAGCTGTTGTCATCCAGGCCCTGTTCACTGAGCAGCCTTTGATGTCTGTTCACATTAGCTGTGTTTTCTTGAGGCTGCCCAGTCATACTTATATTGAATCCATATTTTCTCATAATAGAGATTTAAAAACTTACAAGAGCACATTTAATAAGTTTCTTTAACGTCAACAAAGCATATATCTTTATTTGATTGGATATTTTTGATTTGGGTAATCATAAATGGTATATTTTCCTGAAACAAATTAATCATGAACCATGTGTAAAGTAGCAAGCCAACTGTACTTTTAGGAATACAATTAAATTTCTCTGTGACTTTGCTTCCAGCGATTCTGGATAAATTTGAATACTAGCAGGTCACCAGTGGTTACCAAGTTAAAGAGATAAAATTCTGAGCAGGGCCTCCAAAAGATAAAATCAATACACTTGGAAAAATTAATAGGTGAGATTTAATAGGAAGTCAGCTATTTTTAATTATTTGTATATGATCATCCAATTTATTAAAAATGTTAAAAATCTTAAACAGCCTTCATTAGGCAATTATGTTCATGTGGTTAAGGAATACACATTGAATATCAATTATGCACTACTAGACATATACATTTGTTACCTTTCATTATAGTGGCAAGAAACAGAAGATAAAATGTCAGAATAAAAAAAATACCATGAGATGAGGTGAGGTCAGCAAACAGAATAGTAGGTAGCTCCAAGGGGTCCTCAGAGAAATATTAAAATATCAAGCAGTAACTGTCAAAACCAACTTTGTCAGAACTCTAGAAAAGTCAAAGGTTTATGGCAACAAAGCAAAGGCTGAATCAAGAAAAAGACAGCTTATAAATTGTAAGAAAGCTCTGTGGTGTTTTTACTTGCCCTTGTCCCACCCCCATCCTGGGTTCAAAGGTAGTCTTGAAATCAGCAGTCCAGGGTCCTGGGCCCTGGTTCTGGAGGGAGCAAAGCAGATTCATTCTCAGAGAATTCTCAAAGTATTTGTCCATTCGAACCTATCTGGGGCCTACCTAAAAGACTGAGACAAGGTGCTTGTCTTCATTTCACTGAACTTAACTCAGGGAAGAAAAGCAGCAGCCATTCCTCAAAACCATTCTAAAGCCAAAAAACAACTCACAGACATGTGGACACAAGATTACAGTGTAGGCAAATAACAGAGCAGTAAAAGCCTAGAAGGAAAGTTGAGAAAAGGGTTTCTTCAGAAAAGTAGGATATTCAAAAGTTGCTGTGTACACTGGGAAATTTAGAAAGCCACAAGCATATCCAGGACTGAACTCAGGCTCAGAAAAGACCCAAAAAAACCTTGTTTGTGTTTTTTGGCTGATCTCTTGGTTTAACACAAACAGAAAGTAAAGACTGAGACAGAGTTGTAAATGGTCTGGCTAAGCACTGAAGGAGTCCCCAGGCACGAGTCAATCTACAAGCTTTGGGAGAGGCTTCTCTCTTTCCTTCTTTCCTTCTTTCTTTCCTTTTTCATCTCTCTCTGTTTTCTTTTCTTTTTTTTTTTTTTGAGACAGAGTCTCACTCTGTCACCTAGGCTGGAGTGCAGTGGTGCTATCTCAGCTCACTGCAACCTCCAACTCCCGGGTTCAAGCGATTCTCCTGCCTCAGCCTCCTGAGTATCTGGGACTATAGATGCATGCCACCACGCCCAGCTAATTTTTATATTTTTAGTAGAGATGGGGTTTCACATGTAGGCAGGATGGTCTTGATCTCCTGACCTTGTGATCCACCCACCTTGGCCTCTCAAAATGCTGAGATTACAGACATGAGCCACCGCGCCCAGCCTCTGTTTTCTTTTTTTATTTTTCATTTTGATTCCTGGCATTAGGGAAATCTCTACCAAAATTCTAGCTGAACACAAGTAAAAAGAACAGTCTTCAGAGACTACATGAAACAAAAAGAAGACTTTACAAAAAAGTAGTTTAGAAAAGTCACTAACAGCAAACAGCTACAGACCATAGCAAACAAAAACAAATCTTGAAGAGAGGAAAAAAACTGACTTCCAGAGTCACCATATTATCTACTCAAAATATCCAAGTTGCAACAAAAACTATGAACCTTGCAAAGAAGCAAGAAAGTTTGTCCAGTTCACAAAAGGCACTAATTAAAATTGTCCCTGATGAAACAAACACAAACATTGGACTAACTAGACAAAGACTTTCAAATCAACTGTCTTAAATATGCTTTAAAAAAGCCAAAAGAAACCATGGCAAAGAGATAAAGGAAACTGGGAGAACAATGTATGAACAAATAGAGAATATCCATAGAGAAATAGAAATTATGTAAAGGAAGCAGACATAGTGGAGATGAAAAATATAAAAAGACATATTGTAGCTGAAAAATACAATAGCCAAATGAAAGACTCACCAGAGAGTTTCAACAGCACATTTGAGAAGGCAAAAGAAAGAATCAGCACTCTGGAAGATAGGTCAGCTGAAATTATCCAGCCTGAGGAGCAGAAAGTAAAAAGAATGAAGAAAAATGAACAGAACCTAAGAGACTGTGGGACACTGTCAAGCATATTAACATACACATAAATGAGAAATCCCAAGAAAACAGAGAGAGAAAAAGGAAAATGAAGAATACTTGAAGAAATAGTAGACAAAACCTTTCCAAATTTGATAAAAGATAAGAATCTGAACATCTAAGAAGTTCGGTGAGCTCCAAGAAAGATAAATGCAAAAGATCCACAGAGAGACATATTACCAAATTTTGATAGCCAAAAACAAGAGAATGTTTAAAGCACTAAGAGAGAGGCAACTTGTCATGTACAAGTGATCCACAGTAAGATTAACAGCAGATTTACCATCAGAAACCATGGGGACATGAAGGAAAGAGAATGACATTTTAAAGTGCTGAAAATTTTTTAAACTGTCAACAAAAGTCTTTTATATCTAGCAAACCTATCCCTCGAAAATGAATAATAAAATGGCATACTGCCCAAAGCAATTTGCAGATTCAATGCTATTTGTAGCAAACTACAAATGACATTTTTCAAAGAATTAGAAAAATCTATTTTAAAATTAATATGGAACCAAAAAAAATACCCATATTGCCAAGGCAATCCTAAGCCAAAAGAACAAAACTGGAGGCATTACATCATCCAACTTCAAACTATAATACAAGACTATAGTAATCAAAACAACATGGTACTGGTACAAAAACAAACACATAGACCAATGGAAAAGAATAGAGTCCAGAAATAATGCCACACACTTACAATCAATTGATCTTAGACAAAATTGACAAAAACAAGCAGTGGGAAATTCCTTCCTATTCAATAAATAATCCTGGGATAACTGGCTAGCCATATGCAGAAGATTAAAACTGGATGCCTTCCTTACACCATATATAAAAATAAATTCAAGATGGATTGAACACTGAAATGTAACATGTAAAACTATAAATACCTTTGTAAGATAACCTAGAAAATATGATTGTGGACATAGGCCTTGGCAAAGATTTTATGACAAAGATGCCAAAAGCAATTGCAACATAAACAAAAAGTGACAAACGTGACCTAATTAAACTAAAGAGCTTCTATGCAGCAAAATAAAGTATCAACAGAGTAAACAGACAACCTACAAAATGGGAGAAAATATTTGCAAACTATGCATCCGACAAAGGTCTAATATCCAGAATCTATAAGGAATGTAAAGAAATCACCAAGCAAACCACAAACAACCCCATTAAAAAGTAGGCAAGGTACATAAACACTTTTCAAAAAAGTCACACACACAGCCAACAAGCATATGAAAAAATGCTCAACATCACTAATCATTAGAGAAATGCAAATCAAACCCACAATGAGATACCATCTCATAACAGTCAGAATAGTTATTATCTAAGAGTCAAAAATAACAAATGCTGGCAAGGTTGTAGAGAGAAGGGAATGCTTATACACTGCTGGTGGGAACATAAATTAGTTCAGCCATTGTGGAAAGCAGTGTGGCTATTTCTCAAAGAACTTAAAGCAGTATTACCATTCGACCTACCAACCTCTTTGTTGTGTATATACCCAAAGAAATATAAATTGTTCTCTCATAAAGACATATGCATACCTATGTTCATCGCAGCACTATTCATAACAACAAAGACGCAGAATCAACCTAAAAGGCCATCAACAGTAAACTGGATAAAGAAAATGTAGTATATATACACCATGGAATACTGTGCAACCATTAAAAAGAATGAGATCATGTTCTTTACAGCAATATGGATGGAGTTGTAGGCCATTATCCTTAGTAAACTAATGCAGGAACAGAAAACCAAATACCGCATGTTCTTACTTATAAGTGGAAGCTAAACAATGAGAACACATGGACACAAAGAAGAGAACAACAGACACCAGAGCCTACTTAGGGTGAGGAATGGGAGAAGGGAAAAAACTTGAGAAACTACCTGTTGGGTATGATGCTTATTGCCTGGGTAATAAATAATCTGTACACCAAACCCCCATGACATGTAATTTACCTGTATACAAAGCTGCACATGTATCCCTGAACCTAAAATAAAAGCTTTTTAAAAATGAAGACATTAAGACATTTCCAGATAAACAAGAGCTAAGAGATTTTATTGTTAGTGGACCTATCCTACAAGAAATGTTAGAGGGAATCTTTTGGGCTGACATGAAAGGACACTAAATAACAGCTCTAAACAATACAGAGAGGTGAAAATATCCGGTAGAGATAACTATATAGGTAATTATAAAGGACACAATTATTATATTTCAGGGTTTAAGTCTTCTTTTTATTTCCCATATGATCTAAAATGTAAATACATAAAATAATAACTATAAATTTATGTTCACAGGCACACCATAATAAAGATGTAATATGTAATAGTAACAACATAACAGTGGAGGTACAGATTGTATAGGGCAGAGTTTATGCTATTGAAGCTAAGCTGATATCAATTACCTCTTGTCTCATTTCTCAAGGAAATGGGATCAGAATCAAAATATTAAAATAAAAAATTAATTAAATGCAAAAGAAGGTAGTAATGGAGGAGAAGAACAAGAAAGGTATAAAACATACAGAAAACAGGAAAATGACAGAAGTAAGTCCTTTCTTACCAGTAATTATTTTTAATATAAATAGATTGAGTTCTCCAATCAAAAGGCAGGGAGCAGCAGAATGACTTTTAAAACATGATGCAAATAATTTTTTTGGCTATGACCCCAAAACAACAAACAACAGGGCCCCGAATTACATGAAGAAAAAAGGACCACTAAAGAGAGAAAGTGATAGTTCTACAGTAATAGTTGGAGACACCAATACCCTACTTTTAATAACGGATAGAACATGTAGACAGAAGATAAATAATGATATAGAAGACTTGAAAAGCACTGTAAATCAACTACATCTAACAGGCTATATAAATATATTTACACCACAACAGGCAGGGTGTGGTGGCTCATGCCTGTAATCCCAGCACTTTGGGAAGCTGAGGCGGGCAGATCACATGAGCTCAGGAGTTCAAGACTAGCCTGGTCAACATGGCAAAATCTTGTCTCTACAAAATATAAAGTAAAATGAGCCAGGCATGGTGGCACATGCCTGTAGTCCCAGCTACTCAGGAGGCTAAGGTGGGAGGATCATTTGAACCAAGAGTTCAAGGCTGCAGTAAACTATGATTGCATTACTGCCTGGGCAACAGATTGAGACCCTATCTCAATCAATCAATCAATCAATCAAGTATTTAAAAAATAAAAATAAATAAAAATATTTACACCACAGTGCAGTTAAAGAATAAACATTTTTTCAAGTACTCATGGAACATTTAAGATGGACCACATATCAAACCATGAATCCAAGTATTAATAAGCTTTAATAGATTGAAATAATACAAAATATCTTCCCTAACCAAATAGAATGAATTTAGAAATCAATAACAGAAGTAAAACTGGAAAATTCATAAATATGTGGCAATTAAATGATATACATTTTTTATTTTATATTTTTTTTTTATTTTTATTATTATACTTTAGGTTTTAGGGTACATGTGCACAATGTGCAGGTTTGTTACATATGTATCCATGTGCCATGTTGATTTCCTGCACCCATTAACTCGTCATTTAGCATTAGGTATATCTCCTAATGCTGTCCCTCCCCCCTCCCCCAATCCCACAACAGTCCCCGGAGTGTGATGTTCCCCTTCCTGTGTCCATGAGTTCTCATTGTTCAATTCCCACCTATGAGTGAGAACATGCGGTGTTTGGTTTTTTGTCCTTGCGATAGTTTACTGAGAATGATGTTTTCCAGTTTCATCCATGTCCCTACAAAGGACACGAACTCATCATTTTTTATGGCTGCATAGTATTCCATGGTGTATATGTGCCACATTTTCTTAATCCAGTCTATCGTTGTTGGACATTTGGGTTGGTTCCAACTCTTTGCTATTGTGAATAGTGCCGCAATAAACATACGTGTGCATGATTTATAGTTCTTTGGGTATATACCCAGTAATGGGATGGCTGGGTCAAATGGTATTTCTAGTTCTAGATCCCTGAGGAATCGCCACACTGACTTCCACAATGGTTGAACTAGTTTACAGTCCCAGCAACAGTGTAAAAGTGTTCCTATTTCTCCACATCCTCTCCAGCACCTGTTGTTTCCTGATTTTTTAATGATGGCCATTCTAACTGGTGTGAGATGGTATCTCATTGTGGTTTTGAAGGACCTCTTCAAGGAGAACTACAAACCACTGCTCAGTGAAATAAAAGAGGATACAAACAAATGGAAGAACATTCCATGCTCATGGGTTGGAAGAATCAATATCGTGAAAATGGCCATACTGCCCAAGGTAATTTATAGATTCAATGCCATCCCTATCAAGCTACCAATGACTTTCTTCACAGAATTGGAAAAAACTACTTTCAAGTTCATATGGAACCAAAAAAGAGCCCGCATCGCCAAGTCAATCCTAAGCCAAAAGAACAAAGCTGGAGGCATCACGCTACCTGACTTCAAACTATACTACAAGGCTACAGTAACCAAAACAGCATGGTACTGGTACCGCAACAGAGACATAGATCAATGGAACAGAACAGAGCCCTCAGAAATGATGCCGCATATCTACAACTATTTGATCTTTGACAAACCTGACAAAAACAAGAAATGGGGAAAGGATTCCCTATTTAATAAAGGGTGCTGGGAAAACTGGCTAGCCATATGTAGAAAGCTGCAACTGGATCCCTTCCTTACACCTTATACAAAAATTAATTCAAGATGGATTAAAGACTTAAATGTTAGACCTAAAACCATTAAAATCCTACAAGAAAACCTAGGCAATACCATTCAGGACATAGGCGTGGGCAAGGACTTCATGTCTAAAACACCAAAAGCAATGGCAACAAAAGCCAAAATTGACAAATGGGATCTAATTAAACTAAAGAGCTTCTGCACAGCAAAAGAAACTACCATCAGAGTGAACAGGCAACCTACAGAATGGGAGAAAATTTTTGCAACCTACTCATCTGACAAAGGGCTAATATCCAGAATCTACAATGAACTCAAACAAATTTACAAGAAAAGAACAAACAACCCCATCAAAAAATGATATACTCTTTTGTTTTTTGTTTTGTTTTCTGTAATTTTAGATTTCCTGTTATTTTAGATTCAGGGGGTACATGTGTAGGTTTGTTACATGGGTATATTGTGTGATGCTGAGTTTTGGAGTATAAATGATCCTGTCATACAGATAGTGATCGCATTACCCAATATGTAGCTTTTCAGTCCTTGCAACCTTCCCTCTCTCCCCACTCTAATATCCCCAGTGTCAATTTGTTCCCATCTTTATGTCCATATGTACCCAATGTTTAGCTCCCACTTACAAGTGAGAACACATAGTATTTGGTTTTTCTGTTTCTGCATTAATGTGCTTAGGATAATGAGCTCCAGCTGCATCCATGTTACTGCAAAGGACATGATTTCATTCTCTTTTGTGGATGCATAGTAGTCCATGGTGTATGTGTACCACATTTTCTGTATCCAATCCACTGTTGATGGGCACCTAGGTTGATTCTGTCTTTGTTATCGTGAAAGTGCTATAATGAACATATGAATGCATGTGTCTTTTTGGTAGTACAGTTGGTTTTCCTTTGGGTATATACCCTGTAATGAGATTGCTGGGTTGAATGGTAGTTAAAGTTCTTTGAGAAATCTCCAACCTGCTTTCCACAGAGAATGAACTAATTTACATTCCCACCAACAGCATATAAGTGTTCTCCTTTCTCTGCAGCCTTACCAGCATCTGTTGTTTTTTAACTTCTTAATAATAGCCATTATCTAGAGTGAGCTATGGTCATGTCACTGCATTCTAGCCTGTGTGACAGAGCAAGACCCCATCTCTAAAAAGAAGAAGAAGAAGAATAGCCATTCTGACAGATGTGAAATGTTATTTTATTGTGGCTTCAATTTGCATTTCTCAGATGGTAAGTGATGTGGAGCATTTTTTCGTATGTTTGTTGGCCGCTTGTATGTCTTTCTTTGAGAAGTGTCTGTTCATGTTCCTTGCTCACTTTTTGATGGGGTTATATGTTTTTGGCTTCTTTAATTGTTTAAGTTCCTTATACATTCTGAATACTAGACCGTTATTAAATGCACAGTTTGTAAATATTTCCTTCTATTCTATAGGCTATTTATACTGTTGGTAGTTTCTTTTGTTATGGAGGAGCTCTATAGTTTAATCAGGCCCTGCTTGTCAATTTTTGTTTTTGTTGCAATTGCTTTTGAGGACTTAGTCATAAATTATTTCCCAAGTCCAGCATTCAGAATGGTATTTCCTAGGTTTTCTAGGATTTTTAGAGTTTGTGACCTTTTATCTAAATCTTTAGTGCAATTTGAGCTAATTTTTGTATACAGTGAAAGGTAGGGATCCAGTATCATTCTTCTGCATATGGCTAGCCAGTTATTGCAGCACCATTTATTGAATAGGGAGTCTTTTCCCCATTGCTTATTTTTGTTGACTTTTTCAAAGATCAGTTGGCTGTAGGTGTGCAGCTTTCTTTCTGGGTTCTCAATTCTGTTCCATTGGTTTATATGTCTGTTTTTGAATCAGTACCATGCTATTTTGGTTACTATAGCCTCATAATATAGTTTGAAGTTGGGTTATGTGATGCCTCTGGCTTTGCTCTTTTTGCTTAAGACTTCTTTGGCTATTTGGGCTGTCATTTGGTTCTGTACTAATTTTAGAATAGTTTTTTACAATTCTGTGAAAACTGACATTGGTAGTTTGATAGGAATAGTGCTAGATCTCTAGATTGCTTTGGGCGGTGTGGCCATTTTAATAATTTTTATTCTTCCAATCCATGAGCGTGGACTGTTTTTCCATTTGTTTGTGTCATCTACGATTTCTTTCAGCAGTGTTTTGTACTTTTCCTTACAGAGCTCTTTCACCTCTTTGGTTAGATGTATTCCTACATATTTTATTTTTTTGTGGCTATTGAAAATGAGATTGCACTCTTGATTTGGCTCCCAGTTTGAACATTATTAGTGTATAGAAATGCTATTAATGCTATTAATTTCTGTACATTGACTTTGTATTATGAAACCTTACTGAAGTCATTTATCAGTTCTGGGAGACTTTTGGTGGAATCTTTAGGGTTTTCTAGGTATAGAATCATATTGTCAGTGAAGACAGATAATTTGTCTTCTTCTTTTCCTATTTGGAAGGCTTTTCTTTCTTTCTCTAGTCTGATTTCTCTGAATAGGACTTTCAGTACTATGTTGAATAGGAGTGGTGAGAGTAGGCATCCTGTCTTCTTCTAGTTTTTCAGGGGAATGCTTCCAGCTTTTGCCCATCCAGTATGATGTCAGATAACAACACACTCTTTAAATGACAAATGGGTCAGAGAAGAAATCTTGAGGGAAATTTAAAAATAATTAGGACAAATGAAAACAAAAATACAATATACCAAAACTTATGGGATGCAGTGAAAGCAGTGCTCAGAGAGAAATTTATAACTGTAATGGCCTACATTTTCAAAAAGTAGAAGATCTCAAATGGATAACCTAACTTTACATCTGAAGGAGTTAGAAACAGAAAAGCAAGCTAAATGCAAAGCAACCAGAAGGAAGAAAATTAAGATTAGAGTGGAGATAAATGAAATAGAGAAGAGAAAAATAATAAATAGAGTCAATGAAACCAAAAGTTGGTTCTTTGAAAAGATCAATAAAATTTAAAAAACTTTAGCTAGGCTAACCATGAAAGCAAGAAAAATAAAAAGTGAAGACAATACTACTGACTTTATTAAAAGAGATAAATAAAATATGAGAGTACTATTAAAATTGTACACCAACAAATTAGATAACCTAAATAAAATAGAGAAATTATTAGAAATAGACAAATTACAAAAACTGTCTCAAAAAAAAAGTACAAAATCTGAGTGGGGGTCGAAGTACTTTTTAAGAGATTGAATCAATAATCAAAAACCTCACAACAAAGAAAAGCTCAAGACCAAATAGTTTAACTGGTAAATTTTATCAAATATTTAAAGAATTAATACCACCTCTTCTCAAAATTTTCCAAAAAAATAGAAGAGGAAGGAACACTTCTTAACTCACTCTATGAGTTCAGTATTAGCCTGCTACTAAACACAGACAAGACATCACAAGAGAAGAAAACACAGAGCAATATCTTTTAGTAATAGTGATGCAAAAATTGTTCAACAAAATACTGGAAAATTGAATAAAAAGCATAACATAACCATTATTCACCAGGATCAAGTAGATTTAACCTAAGAATGCAAGGATAGTTTAACATAAGAAAGTCAACCAATGTTATGCACCACATTAATGGAATGATGGAGGAGAAAACACAATCCTATCAAATGACACGTAAAAAGTATTTGACAAAATTCAACACCCTTTTATAATCAAAAAAGAATACTCAAAAAACAAGTAATAGCAGGAAATTTCTGAACATAATAAAGGACATTTATAAAACATCGACAGAAAACATTATACTTAATGGTGAAAGAAACCTTCCCCCTAAGATCAGGAACATGACAAAGATGCCTATTTTCATTACTACTATTTAATGCTATATTGGAAGTTCTAGCCAGAGCAGTTAGGCAATAAAAAGAAATACAGGCATCCAAACTGGAAAAGAAGAAGTAAAACTATATCTATTCACAGATGGCATAACGTGTATCTAGAAAATCTCAAAGATTTCAGAAAATAACTACTATAGATAATAAATCAATTTATCACAGTTGCAGGTACAAGGTCAACATGCAAAAATCAGCTGTGTTCTGTACATCAGCAACAAATAATCTGAAAAGGAAATTAAGAAAACAATTATACTTATAATATTATCAAAAAGAATAAAATGTCTAGAAATAAATTTAACCAAGGTAAACATTTAGACATTAAAAACTACAAACATTGCTGAAAGAATAAGGAAGACCTAAATAAATGAAAAAGGATTTCATGTTTATGAATTGGAAAGCTTAAGATGTTGAGATTACAACTACCAAAGTGATACACAGATGTAATACAATCCCTATAAAATTTCCAATGACTTTTTTTTTTTTTTTTTTTTTTTTTTTTTGCAGAAGTAGAAAACCTATCCTGAGTAGTGGTTCTCCCAGCATGGACTGTGAGATCTGAGAACAGAGAGACTGCCTCCTCAAGTGGGTCCCTGACCCCAGAGTAGCCTAACTGGGAGGCACCCCCCAGTAGGGGCAGACTGACACCTCACATGGCTGGGTACCCCTCTGAGATGAAGCTTCCAGAGGAAATATCAGGCAGCAACATTCACTGTTCTGCAGCCTCTGCTGCTGATACCCAGGCAAACAGGGTCTGGAGTGGACGTCCAGAAAACTCCAACAGACCTACAGCTGAGGGTCCTGACTGTCAGAAGGAAAACTAACAAATAGAAAGGACATCCACACCAAAACCCCATCTGTATGTCACCATCATCAAAGACCAAAGGTAGGTAAAACCACAAAGATGGGGAAAAAACAGAGCAGAAAAGCTGAAAATTCTAAAAATCAGAGTGCCTCTCCCCCTCCAAAGGAACGCAGCTCCTCACCAGCAACAGAATAATGCAGGATGGAGAATGACTTTGACAAGTTGAAAGAAGAAGGCTTCAGACAATCAAACTTATCCGAGCTAAAGGAGGAAGTTCGAACCCATTGCAAAGAAGCCAAAGACCTTGAAAAAAGATTAGACGAATGGCTAACTAGAATGAACAGTGTAGAGAAGTCCTTAAATGACCTGATGGAGCCAAAAACCGTTGGACAAGAACTACATGATGAATGCACAAGCTTCAGTAGCCAATTCGATCAACTGGAAGAAAGGGTATCAGTGATGGAAGATCAAATGAGTGAAATGAAGTGAGAAGTTTAGAGAAAAAAGAATAAAAAGAAATGAACAAAGCCTCCAAGAAATATGGGACTATGTGAAAAGACCAAATCTACATCTGAATGGTGTACCTGAAACTGACGGAGAGAATGGGATCAAGTTGCAAAACACTCTGCAGGATATTATCCAGGAGAACTTCCCCAACATAACAAGGCAGGCCAACATTCAAATTCAGGAAATACAGAGAACGCCACAAAGATACTCCTCGAGAAGAGCAACTCCAAGACACATAATTGTCAGATTCACCAAAGTTGAAATGAAGGAAAAAATGTTAAGGGCAGCCAGAGAGAAAGGTCGGGTTACCCACAAGGGGAAGCCCATCAGACTAACAGCGGATCTCTCAGCAGAAACTCTACAAGCCAGAAGAGACTGGGGGCCAATATTCAACATTCTTAAAGAAAAGAATTTTCAACCTAGAATTTTGTATCCAGCCAAACTAAGCTTCATAAGTGAAGGAGAAATAAAATACTTTACAGACAAGCAAATGCTGAGAGATTTTGTCACCACCAGGCCTGCCCTAAAAGAGATCCTGATGGAAGCACTAAACATGGAAAGGAACAACTGGCACTAGCCACTGCAAAAACATGCCAAATTGTAAAGACCATCGAGGCTAGGAAGAAACTGCATCAACCAACGAGCAAAATAACCAACTAACATCATAATGACAGGATCAGATTCACACATAACAGTATTAACCATAAATGTAAATGGGCTAAATGCTACAATTAAAAGACACAGACTGGCAAATTGGATAAAGAGTCAAGACCCATCAGTGTGCTGTATTCAGGAGACCCATCTCACGTGCAGAGACACACACAGGCTCAAAATAAAGGGATGGAGGAAGATCTACCAAGCAAATGGAAAACAAAAAAAGGCAGGGGTTGCAATCCTAGTCTCTGATAAACAGACTTTAAACCCACAAAGATCAAAAGAGACAAAGAAGGCCATTACATAATGGTAAAGGGATCAATTCAACAAGAAGAGCTAACTATCCTAAATATATATGCACCCAATACAGGAGCACCCAGATTCATAAAGCAAGTACTTACAGACCTAGAAAGAGACTTAGACTCCCACACAATAACAATGGGAGACTTTAACACTCCACTGTCAACATTAGACAGATCAACGAGACAGAAAGTTAAAAAGGATATCCAGGAATTGAACTCAGCTCTGCACCAAGCAGACCTAATAGACAATAGACATCTGCAGAACTCTCCACCCCAAATCAAAAGAATATACATTCTTCTCAGCACCACGTCACACTTATTCCAAAATTGACAGCATAGTTGGAAATAAAGCACTCCTCAGCAAATGTAAAAGAACAGAAATTATAACAAACTGTCTCTCAGACCACAGTGCAATCAAACTAGAACTCAGGATTAAGAAACTTGCTCAAAACCACTCAACTACATGGAAACTGAACAACCTGCTCCTGAATGACTATTGGGTACATAACGAAATGAAGGCAGAAATAAAGATGTTCTTTGAAACCAACGAGAACAAAGACACGACATACGAGAATCTCTGGGACACATTTAAAGCAGTGTGTAGAGGGAAATTTATAGCACTAAATGCCCACAAGAGAAAGCATTACAACTTACAAGGGATGTGAAGGACATCTTCAAGGAGAACTATAAACCACTGCTCAACGAAATAAAAGAGGACACAAACAAATGGAAGAACATTCCATGCTCATGGATAGGAAGAATCAATATCGTGAAAATGGCCATACTGCCCAAGGTAATTTATAGATTCAATGCCGTCTCCAACAAGCTACCAATGACTTTCTTCACAGAATTGGAAAAAACTACTTTAAAGTTCATATGGAACCAAAAAAGAGCCCACATTGCCAAGACAATCCTAAACAAAAAGAACAAAGCTGGAATCATCACCCTACCTGACTTCAAACTATACTACAAGGCTACAGTAACCAAAACAGCATGGTACTGGTACAAAAACAGAGATAGAGACCAAGGGAACAGAACAGAGCCCTCAGAAATAATACCACACATCTACAACCATCTGATCTTTGACAAACCTGACAAAAACAAGAAATGGGGAAACGATTCCCTATTTAATAAACGGTGCTGGGAAAACTGGCTAACCATATATAGAAAGCTGAAACTAGATCCCTTCCTTACACCTTATACAAAAATTAATTCAAGATGGATTAAAGACTTACATGTTAGACCTAAAACCATAAAAACTCTAGAAGAAAACCTAGGCAATACCATTCAGGACATAGGCATGGGCAAGGACTTCATGTCTAAAACACCAAAAGCAATGGAAACAAAAGCCAAAATTGACAAGTGGGATCCAATTAAACTAAAGAGCTTCTGCACAGCAAAAGAAACTACCATCAGAGTGAACAGGCAATCTACAGAATGGGAGAAAATTTTTGCAATCTACTCATCTGACAAAGGGCTAATAGCCAGAATCTACAAAGAACTCAAGCAAGTTTACAAGAAAAAAACAAAGAACACCATCAAAAAATGGGCAAAGGATATGAACAGATACTTCTCAAAAGAAGACATTTATGCAGCCAACAGACACGTGAAAAAATGCTCATCATCACTGGCCAACATGGTGAAACCCCATCTCTACTAAAAATATAAAAAATTAGCCGGAGTGGTGGCAGGCACCTGTAGTCCCAGCTACTCGGGAGGCTGAGGCAGGAGAATGGCATGAACCTGGGAGGCGGAGCTTGCAGTGAGCCGAGATCGCGCCACTGAACTCCAGCCTGGGCAACAGAGTGAGACTCCGTCTCAGAAGAATAAATATATAAATAAAGTTAAATAAGTAAAATAAAACAATTATAATATTTTAAAAAGATCACATTTTATCAGAGAACTAAATAAAGTGAAGGAGACAGTCATGCCAGTCTAATAGTCTGGGTGGAGATCAGGGCAAATATATAAACCCTGAAGCAAAGGCACATTTGAGATATATATATATACATATGTATATCTATATATACACACGTATGTGTATATACATATGTGTATCTATATATACACACGTATGTGTATATACATATGTGTATCTATATATACACACGTATGTGTATATACATATGTGTATCTATATATACACACGTATGTGTATATACATATGTGTATCTATATATACACACGTATGTGTATATACATATGTGTATCTATATATACACACGTATGTGTAGATACATATGTGTATCTATATATACACACGTATGTAGATACACATGTTTATCTATATATACACACATATGTATAGATACATATGTATATCTATATATACACACATATGTGTGTGTGTATATATATATATATGGGTTGTTTTTGTTTTTGTTTTGGGACGGAGTCTCACTCTGTCACCCAGGCTGGAGCGCAGTGGCACTCTCTCGGCTCATTGCAAGCTCCACCTCCCAGGTTCACGCCATTCTCCTGCCTCAGCCTCCCAAGTAGCTGGGACTAAAAGCGCCTGCCACTGCGCCTGGCTAATTTTTTTGTATTTTTAGTAGAGATGGGGTTTCACCGTGTTAGTCAGGATGGTCTCGATCTCCTGACCTCGTGATCCGCCCGCCTCGGCCTCCCAAAGTGCTGGGATTACAGGCATGAGTCACCGCGCCCGGAAGATATTTATATTTTTTAAAAAATAAAAGCCTATGCTAGCAGCAGCAGCGTGAAGGGGGCTGAGTCTAGGAGCTCACATCAGAGAAGGGCCCCAGGCTGATTGTAGATGGCCACATAGGTTATGGCGGGGACACGGATCCGTAGGTGGAAGAGAAGACTTTTGAATCAGTCAGGGTTCTCCAGAGAAACAGAACCAATAGGAAATACATGGAGATAAAAAAGAGAAGATTTACACAGGAATTGCCTCACATGGTCGTGGAAGCCGAGAAGTCCCATGATCTGCCCTCTACAAGCTGAAGACCCAGGAAAGCCCGTGGTACAGTCTGAAGGCCTGAGAGCTGGCCGGCTAATGGTGCAGATTCCGGTTTTGAAGTCTGAGAGCCAGGAGAATCATAGGCAAAAGATGGATGTCCCAGCTCAGCATTTAGGCAGAGTGCAAATTCCTCCTCCCTCTGATTTTTTGTTCTATGCAGGCCCTCAGTGGATAGGATAGCACCCACCCACACTGGGGACAGCCATCTGCTGTCCTCAGGCCACCAATTCATGCTTATCTCTTCCAGAAACGCCCTCTCAGACACACTCAGAAATCATGTCTAATCACATATCTGGGCTTCCTGCGCCCTAATTAATTTAAAATTAACCATCATAGCATCAACGGATGGTGTTGAGCAGATGATTGAGATCATATAACATCTATTTAGAGGATCACACGGCTGCTTGAGGAGCTGGTAAAAAGAGACAGGGAGACCATTTAATTAGCTTTGGCTTTAGGTGAAAGGCAGTGAAGCCAGAGTGACTGCTGATAGCAGTGAGGTGGTGAACAGATCAGATTTGAAGTACATTTAAAGATAGAATGAAGTGCATTTGCTCATAGATGTAGGGTTTGATGTAAAGAGAGATTAGAACGACTTTAACATTACAGGCCACCTGATAGAATAAAAGTAACACAGCCTGAAATGGAGAAATTTACAGGAGGAGCAAATGTGGTAAAATATATGAATCAAAAGTTTGATTTTATAAATACTGAGCTCGGGATGCTGACAGGCCTCAGATGTTGTGCACACAGTTATGTGAAATCGAAGTTCAAAGTCATAGTGAAAACATAAATGTGGAGGGCCCAGTGTTGAAAACCATGGTGCTGGACATGCTCACCTTGAAGGTGAATGTAAGCAAAGGGCTGCGTGCTGAGCTGTGAGGCATTGCAGCATGAAGACTGAGAAGAGGAAGGACAGAGGGAAAGGAAAACAAGAGCCAAGCAATGAGTTAGGAGGATACCAAGGAAAGGGCTGTGTTATGGGATGAAGTGTGTTCCCTGAAATGGGTATGGTGATGCCCTAACCCCTCATGTGACTAAATTTTTAAGTAGGGCCCCTCAAGAAGGAATTAATGTTAAGTGAAGTCTTAAGGACACTGCCCTGATCCAGTGACACTTGTGTCCTTATAAGGAGAGGAAGAGACAGCAGGATATCTGTGTGCAGAGAAGAGGCCAGTGAGGATGCAGAGAGAGATGACATTTACACACCAAGGAGAGAAGCCTCGGAAGAAACCAGACCTGCTGGCACCGTGATCTTGGACTTCCATACTCCAGGACTGTGGGAAAATACATTTCTGTTTTTAAAGCCACCTGGTCTGTGGCATTTTGTTGTGATAGCCGTAGCCAACTAATACAAGTGATAACACAAAGTGCAATTAAGGAAAATATTTCAAAAAGGAGGAGTTGACCCCCTGTGTCAGATATTGCTGATTGGGCAAGCAAAACAAGCACTGAAGAACACTCACAGGATGGGGCACTTCCATGGCAGCCGACGGTTATCTTTCAGTGGCATGGTAGTGCTCCAGACTGACCTGGGTAGGTTTAAGAGAGGAAGGGAGGAAAGCACACAGATAGAATGAGAAATGACACTTCTAGGAGCCTTGCTCCTAAGGGGAGCAGGCAAATAGGGAGATAGCAAGAGAGAGGGAGAGAGGTGTCAGATCGAAGGAAGCCATGCTACAGAAATTATTAAATGTCAGTATGTTTGTGTGAAAAGTACAAAAGAAAATGACAAACTGATGATTAGGAGAGATAGGGGACAATCACAAGAATCTGCCACTGCCTGGGACAGAAGGGAAGCGATCCAGGGCACAGGTGGTTGTAGAAAGGGGCCAGGACGGTTTATTCAGTGCAGCAGGGGTGGAGAGAGAGCCGATGGCCTGGGAGTGCAAATGTCTATTACTACTGGTACTTCAGTACATAGATATGCTGTAAAAAGGATACAACGTACTTTTAAGAGAAATGTATGCTCTTGGGTGTTTTCACCATTTTAGAGCTTTCTTTTTGGAAGCTAGGATGTATCATCCCTTATACAGGGTCTGTGAATTCAGAGTAACATAAATTGAGGCAAAGGCAAATGATAAGAAGTCTCTAGGGAGACTTCATGGCCCAATTAGTAAAGCCCACACCTTAGAGCCAAGAAATATCTTGGATGTGCCTATCAGAGAACGGCAACATAGAGTTTTTATAAGCCAAATTTTCCTGGCATCCACCCCAGAAATTTCTCTCTATTTCTGGCCAGTATCAAAATACCAACACATGACAAGAAGTTGGGCCAAGGGGGAAATGAAGGTGAAGAGAACTTCTCAGAGAAGGCGAGTGATGATAATTGTGCTGCTGAACCTTCACCTATGTGTTCTGGGAGTTCCCCAAAACGAGGCAGAGAGAAACTAAACAATTCCACTGAGCACTGTGCAAGCCTTTTGGAAAATACAGCAGGTTCTATATTTGCATTATGTAGAAAAATGTGAGTCATCATTTTACAACGCAGAAGTTAAAATTTCCCCAAATCACAAAGAGACGGTAGTATATGAGGGGCAGTATTATGGAGTGGCTAGGAGCATGAACTTTGTAGCCAGAGCCCCTATGTCAAGGAAAGACCTACCACTGCATTTTTCTGCAAGACTGACAAAGTTAGCTGACTTCTCTGTGCATCAGTGTCCTCAGCTATAAAATAAGGATCATGATAGTGCTTCATGGGGTTTATTAAATCACAAGTAAATGAAAAAACACTTACAATAGTGTCTGCACAATATTGACTTTGTTTTTAATATTTATTATTAGAATTTATAGTTAAACACAGAGAAGGGACTCAACAATATTAGCTTCTTTCTTTTAACTTTTTGCCTATTTTTTAATATCAAGAAGAGCACTGTAAAATATTGAATATTTGATTCTTAGATGGTATGACATCTTGGGCTTCATATAATGTTTCCTTTTATGGTGTTAGTTTCCAAAGTCACATAAAGTGTAGCCTTTCTCATGCATCATTCTTTTTGCAACTCGAAACTAGAGTGTCTAAATATATGTCACTCTTACAGTACAACTACTATAGTTACTCTCATTACTACTATTACTACCACCACCAATCATAACTAATGATAATAAACTTTTACCTTTCTGTAGTAGGCTGAATAATGGCCACCCAAAAATATCAGGTCGTAATTCCTGGAATCTGTAAATTTTATCTGATAAGGAAAAGGGATCTTCGGGGATGTGATTAAATTAAGGATCTTGAAACAGGATTATTCACAGTACGCCCTTAATCCAATCACAACTATCCATGTAAAAGAGAGACTCTATAGACACTGAATAGAAAGCAATTCTTAGTGAGAGATAGAGGCAGAGATTGGAGTGATGTGGACTCATGGCAAGAAACACCAAAGGATGCCAGCAGGCCCTGGATGCTGAAAGAGGCAAGGAGAAGTTTCTCTCTCAGAGCCTCTGGAGGGAAGGCAGTCCTGCCCACACCTTCGTTTCAGGCTTCTGGTCCCTAGAATTGTGAGAGAATCCATTTCTTTCGATTTAAGACACCAAGGCTTTGGTGATTTTTTTTTACAGCAGCCCTAGAAAATTAATATAACTTCTTTGCGTTCCTCACACTATATTTTACATGTGTTATTTTGTTTAATCATTACATTAATTATATGAGCTATGATTATCCTCTTTTATAGATGTGGAAACTAACATCATACAGCTAATGAAAGTCAGAACTTGAGCTCTCACCCAGGTAGAAGATTCTAAAAGCTATCATTATGTTTATACTTAAACGCTGTTATAATGATTTCATGTGTTTTTACTAAAATGTTTTACTATGCTTAAAAACTATGTAAAAAATCACATTTAAACAACATAATAAAAAATTACCAATGGATAGAAATTCCAAATTTGATTTAGTGCTCATACATTTCCTACTTATATACTTTCCTTTTTCTTCTACTAACAGGACACACAAGTGAAGAACAATGAATAAGAGGATGAAAGAATTAATACGGTTGCAAACATTTCATCATAATTTTTAAGGGTTTTTTAAAGAAAAACTAGTAAAATTTCCATGTCAAACAACACACTTTAAGAAAAGAGAAACCTCTTTGGCTGGTAACTGTGTCTTCAGCCCTTCGGACAAGACACGCTCGAGGAAAACAACGGCAGTAGTTGCAGTACCAACATAGACCCCAGCCTTGGTTTAATCGTCACTTTCTCATGAATCTGAAAACAGCCTTTTCAGCTTGAAAGAGGAAAATCGGCAAATAACACACCTGTTATGAGACTTGAAACTTTCCCATTAAACGTACTGTTTTTTTTAACCTGTAATTATAACAATTTTCCTTTTAAATCTTGTCTAGAGCTGCATCTTTTACTCTTTTGGAAATTGGGTAAATGTTTAATCCTAGAAGACATAATCTCTTAGCTTTGTAGGTGAAGAAACTGTGATCCGAGGAGTAAAACAATTTACTCAAGGTCACATATTTAGTCATTGTAAAGCACCTACCACTACACTTCACATATAACATGTTTACAATAAAGAGAAAATCCTTTTATAATTTTTAATTTTATATTTCTAGTTGGGGATGAGTCTGTAATATATTTAGTATTGCAAATTGTGCATGCATTAATGCTATTTCTTTCTTTTTAATTATGTTTTTATTTTACTTTTTATTTTTGATTAAACATTTTATTGACTTTAGAAAAATTCTTATTATTGATCTGTTTCACAGATGAAACATTCTTTGAACAATGAAAATCCAGGCCAGGCGTGGTGGCTTATGCCTGTAATCTCAGCACTCATGCCTGTAATTTCAGCACCGAGGCAGGTGGATTACCTGAGGTCAGGAGTTTGAGAGCAGCCTGGCCAACATGGGAAAACCTCATCGCTACTAAAAATACAAAAAATTGGCTAGGTGTGGTGGTGCATGCCTGTAATCCCAGCTAGTTGGGAGGCTGAGGCAGGAGAATCGCTTAAACCCCTGAGGCAGAGGTTGTAGTGAGCTGAGATCTGCTACCGTACTCCAGCCTCAACAACAGAGAGAGACTTTGTCTCAAAAAAAAAAAAAAAATCCAGTTAGTCACCTTTGAATTGATTCCATAGGAGTACTGTATCTTAAATGCTCCTTTATTATATACAGCAAAATAGTATTATATACAAAGTCAAGAGATTAAGAGTAATATTCAAAATTTAACAATGTACAGGCATAGATAAAAAAAAAAATAAGTCTTCCAGTAGATTTTAAAGTCAACTATTTACTAATTGGAAGTTTGCTCTGATCTGCCCTGATTCTTCTCACTCACCCTATAGCCACCCAAAACTTTTCTGCCATGATCGAGTATAAAAGTTTGAAAAATAGACAAGACCATTTAACTTGGTTTTATTCTCCTGATGTTGTGATTTTTGTTTTGTAGGATAATGAGGAAGAGAAATTTCTTAGGAAGAAATCAGCCAGAGTCCTTTTTACATTGCCTTACCATGACCATTTTCCAATAAGCTAGCACTGTATTCAGTGCTCAGGCCCTGTTGCTTGTGGAAATTGCCCTAGAAGAACTACCTCCAGGATCAGATCGGGTCAATAGGCAGAAGAATTGGTCCCATGTTGGTGAAGTTCAGTGCAATTTATGCTGCAGTGCCAAGTTTGTGGAGATAAATTAGTCTATTAGCCACTAGTGATAAGGCTGATTGTTGAACAGCAAAAGTGAGAATAATGCATTTAGTTTTGAATTTGCTAAGAGCAAAGACAAAATGACCTAACTCTTATCAGTGGTTTTGCCACAAATCGATCACTAGTTCATCATATGCCACTATCTTCTCAATATAAGCTTTACAAAAAAAATCTACAGCTAACATCACGTGCTGTCCCCTGAGACTGTATACAGACTGGAAAGGAAAACTGTTTATTTCCAAAGGACATGATTGTGTAATTACAAAAATCCAAAGGATATAAGCAAATGAGTAGAATTAGTGAGGATTAATTTAGTAAGGTCACTGGATACAATATCAATATACAAAAATCAATTGCATTTTATCTACTAGCATGAAATAAATAGAACATAAAATTTAATGCCATTTAACAATAATATTAATACATACATTAACTAATTATATGTGATATTTATTTAAACACTCTACAAACTGCACCTATATCTATATATCTTACCTAGGAATAAAGCGTAGTATATAATTTGGAAGCAATTCAGCCAAATTAGAATAAACACACATAGATGAGTGTGGGGAGACAGAGAAACATGAATGTGGCAAAATGTTAACTGGTGAATTTACGTAAAAGGTACAAAGAAATTATCATGCCCTTCTTTTGAGATTTGGGTAGCTTTGAAATTTTCAAAATAAAACGTCAGAGGAAATGTTAGTAAACTTAAGGTTTAAGGAGTTAAATAACTTGCCACACTTCACAAAACAACTGGAAGGACCAGAAATACCCCCCAGCCCCTCCCTTTTGACATTCTTCTCAAGGTTCTCTTCCCTTGCTTTTCAATTAGGCCTTCCTTCCAGAAGGCATTTGAGTGACGAGTGTCAGCCCTAGAATCAGATCTTCGTATTTCTGTTGTTGCTATTTAAATAGTGGCATGCATTTATTTTATTTTTGTGTTATAGTCTAACCTTTTGTCCTTGGCATTTATGAGCTATTGCTGTTCCTCCAGGGCTCAATCATCTTTTTTATAAGCATAATTGTGTTGTCCACAATTGAATTTGAGCCTGTTTCCCAAATGTATTACTCTTATCAGTTTCATCCAGAAACTGGAAGGCAGAGGCACCCTGGCAAGTCACAGAGCTCTGCCAGGCACCACTTGGCTGTGCTGCAGCGGGTGAAATTCAGGGTCTGATAACAGATCCTTGATCTTACCCTCTAGCTCTTGGGCTCCAGCAATACATAACATTTCCAGATTTTTTATTAAGTAAACCTCTTAGCAAGCTCTATTTAATACAAAAATGCCAACTCTTTTTGAGAAAACCCTCTCTTTTACAATATAGAAGCAATGTGGTTGGCATTTTTTTAAATTGTAAGAAAACAGTGGAGTTTCTGTGCAATTTACTATAAAGACAACCCAAGGAAATAGAATCACCAGATGCTTGATTTCACTTTGTGATGCTATGTTGGTATAAGAGCCATATGGTCAAAATTATTAATATTCTTCATGAAAATTTTAACTTTATTTTTTTTAAAAAATGTGTCCTTATTTCTTTTGCTTTTACAATACATTAGTAAAGACCTTTGGGTCTTGACTTAACTGGTCTAACAGAAATTCCTCTGAAGTCTCAGGAGTGGTAAGTGTCTCATTGCTTAACTCATTTTCTAGACAGAAATCTCTCTCTCTCTCTCTCTCTCTGTCTGTCTCTCTCTCTCTCTCACACACACACACACACACACCAACTACATGTACACACGACTTACTGTTTAAATGATCTACCATCTGTATTCCAGGGAAGTACTCTTCCTGAATGCTATCATGAGAAACCATGTAGTCCAGCAGTTAACAGATCAAGCTCTGTGGAACCCTGACTCTGCTCTTTTCTATCTGCCTCAATTTGGGTAAATTCCATTACAGCCATGAACCTCAATTTCCTCATCTGTAAAATGAACATAGTAACACCTACCACAAAGCATGAGAGAAAGGAATATAGATAATGTATATAAAGCAACTAGTATAAAATGAGGCTTGCAATTAACAACATAATTACTATTTTATTAAACTTTTCTAATAAAAAACATTTAGAAACAAATTAATATTATCCATGGTTTCTCCCAAGTGAAGAAGTGGATTGTTCATCAATAATTAGTGTTCATCAATAATTGTGTACTGTAACTCCAAAAAGTGGCCAAACCCCAATAGATTTTATCAGTTTGTCACACTCCTTGAATTTTTTAAATGGCAACTATCTCTAATGAAAATATTTGATAACATTTTATCATATTCACAATTTAATCAATGGATAAAATATTTTGTTATCTATCATATACCTGTTTCAGTAGACAGTGGTGAAAGGCTTCACCCAGAAATACTCATTAGAAGATACTCAATAGGCTGGGCGTGGTGGTTCATGCCTGTAATCCCAACACTTTGGGAGGCCGAGGCGGGTGGATCACGAGGTCAGGAGATTGAGACCATCCTGGCCAACATGGCAAAACCCTGTCTCTACTAAAAATACAAAAATTAGCCAGGCACGGTGGTAGGCACCTGTAATCCCAGCAACTCAGGAGGCTGAGGCAGGAGAATTGCTTGAACCCGGGAGGCAGAGGTTGCAGGGAACCGAGATCGTGCCACTGCATTCCAGCCTGGGCGACAGAGCAAGGCTCTGTCTCAAAGAAAAAAATAATAATAATCAAATGCAGATCTTTGGGCCCATCCTGAGAAGTCCTAAATTAGGATCCCTGGGGAAGAGGGCTAGGAATTTGCATGTCCACAAGCACTCCAGGAAATGTTTTTGTACATTGCACTTTGATAATCATTGCTTTATTGTAAAACAAAGAATAAACCCTGCAGTCCTTACTTTCTTATGTTCTTACATCATCCCAAACAGAGATACTGTGATAAAAATATGTGTGTTTCGGCATCAGTTACTGGAAAGAAACCAGATGGGAGAAACACAAGTGTAAAGTTATGATCTCAACTCTGAAGTTGGAAGGGCTAGCTTGGCCTGAATATGGTGAGTTCAGCCAAGTTGATAAAATTGCTAACTCTATCATGAGAATATTATGACAAGAAGACAAACACACCCACATGGGTCTAGCCTCACTGAACATTCTTAACTTCAGTGTGTTCACTCAGTGGATTAATCTAAATGCAGCATAGGAAGATTTTACCTCTTGGACCCCCAGTCATCATCTCTTATAGGTCTCTTCTCCTTATAGCACTTACTATACATAGGGATTTTTTTTTTTTATTACAGACATATTACAGTTGGGTGTTGGCTACCTGACTGCCCCACAATGTCAGACCATCAGTTTTATCATAGCAGGGGCATGTGCATTTGGATCCAAATACAAAACCAGCCAACTGGTAGCCCACAATAGATAATAGATACTGTTGAGTGAATAAAATAAATGCCTTTAAACTTGGAAACGTTTAACGGTGCTTAGCCATAAAGTTGTCATTTCTTTCTCTACATGATATGTTTTCATTTAAGACTGTCATAAAACAGCATCTCTACATGATTCTAAAGTTTTTCTTTGTTTTAGAGTATCACAAATAAGAAGGCCTAGTAGCATACTGAGTAGAGCATGGGCTTTGCAGTTAGGAAGTTGTGAATTTTCATTTCATTTCTATTGCTTTCTTGCCATGGGACTCAAAGACAAGTTACTTAACCTCTCCTTCTCTCTATTTCTTCTTCTCATGAAGCTTTTCTAAACCAATAGAATACAAATAAATTGGATAAATAAGAATCTCTTCCATGTTCAAAAGGTTATAAAAACATAGGCAGTGTAAAGAAGCAGCAGAATTTTCCCAGTTATAAGACATCTACAAGGTTTCATTCTTCTACTAGCTGGTCTTGACACTCAGAATGACTTTCACGGTAAATTGCAATCCAACCAGCATATAATTTTAGGAACCTTACAGATAAGCAATAAGTACTCACAGTGTGTTCAAATTCTTGAGTTTCTTGAAGGCGCTCCCTGGAATTTCTCTTATTCTGTTAAACCTCAAGTCTCTAGGAACATAAAAAGGTGAAAAACGATTATAATATGTTGACTGTGTTCTGCCATTATTTCCAGAAGCTTGAAGGCTAAATCTCCTTTTATGATCAAACATATAGTACTAAAGGACTAAATATAATTAAGACAGAACTAGTGCACATCATACACTAATCATTAGGGAGGTGCAATGTTTACAGCAAATTTTGCATCTCCGGGGCCATATGCTTGTCACAGGATGCCAGACAAATGTGGCTATTTATAGAGCTCTGCAAAGTGTTAAAGACAGTTACACCATTTATTTTAGGTTTTATTTGTATGCCAGTAAAACAAATTCTATACATGGCAACATGTCAATTGAGTACATTTAGTTTGGAAGATAATTGATATATTAGATGTCACATATCAACTCAACACCACTGTTTGAATTTAGCAAACATTATTAATTACTTAATTTTTCTTCACAGTACAGGAATACAATGGCCTTCTACAAAGTATTAAATCAACAGAACAATTAGTTTGAGAGAGACGTTACTCCACAACCAACATTCTCTTTCATGAATCCACATCTTTTTTATTCAGCATGTAAATAATTGAGTGTCAGCTATGTGTCACCTATCATGTTAAGTAATAGGTATGCAAAGATAAGCAAGATAGGGTCCCTGCTACTGAGCACAGATAGTTCAGTGGGGGGATGTCAAGCAAGTTATTACAGGACTAGGGTGTATAGTGTTTGTGATACAACAGAGGATCAAACAAATGCCATGCACACTTGGAAGACTTAGGGACTGCTCTGCGTAGAGCCCCTCTTTCAGCTGGAGAACGAGGCACCCCACTCCATGTCATTATGGTAGAGACGTCAAGCAGAGGCCTCTTCCTGCCCAGAACAGGGTGGTTAACTGGAGGCAGCATCTCCACGGACATACTGTTTCTTCCATGGGGAACATATGACCCAAGCCAGGCCAGCTGGACGTGTTTTTAAGCATTGACATGGCTGCTGAATAAAAGTCATGTTCTCTCTCTGGGGTACAGAGCTCTAAGGAAAATGAACATCTAGGGCCACTCATCTTGTCCATTCTAGAAAGCACCAGCCTATGAATAAAGCCCAGCAGAAACACATAGGGCCAAAATAGCAAATGAAAGAAACAAAGCCCTGGACCCAGGATTGCCTGAGACCAAATTTATTCCTTGACTTTCCAGATCCCTGACACCAGAAACTGTCATTTTGATAAACTAATTTGAGCTGAATTTCTCTCTCTAATGCAAGGAGTATAGAGGAAAGATGAAGTAATTTGCTTGGAAATGTTAGGCCCAAGGAGAAGTATATCAGGGAAATTTCACAGGACGCTAGAGTAGCAGTAATAGAATAAAATGAAAACAAAAAACTATCTTTACTTCCCCTCAATTAATTTCTCAAAACAAAACTCTTCACCACCATAAAAAGTTGTTCTATCTTAGAATACTTGACTCACAAAACGTTGTAAGAGTACCTTAAAATCTATCATCTATCACTTTATCTTTCTCTAGACTTTGCCAAAACGAGCAAAATTTTACAGGAGCTATTATTTTCAATTAAAATTATTAAATAACTCAGTGACTATACCTCCTTGCTAAATGGAATGCACTGCTTATACACCATCCATTGCTGTTTGGTATGTCTAGACTAGATTAGTAAAAGAAACTGTAAGTTATATGAGATCCTCCCTATAAACATAAGACATTAAGTTATATAGACCAAAATACCCTGGAAACCACTGGTTTCTCTTAAAAACAGAAGCTAAAAATTAACAGTTACAGAAAGGGCTTTCCTCTTGCATTAAACAATAATCCTAATAATTCTCCCAAAATGAGATTCCAACAATACAACAAGGAAGCAAATATAAAAAGATAAACCATTTTCCTTATTTTAGTCTTTGAAATTTCTGAAAAATTCAGAAAAGTACAAATGAGAAAATAATAATCCATGCTGTCTACATCCAGAATTAACGACTATTAATATTTATACCTTGATATAGTTGCTTCTACTCATAATTTCAAGTATGTATTTTTACTACATAAATTATATATAAAAACACATTGTAGATAAAATGAACATCTTTTAAGCACCATCTTAATTTTAGCTTTGCCTCCCACTCCAGATGTAACCACTCATGTATTTGATGCTCCTCTTCAGACATAACATTTCTATGTATGTGGATAAATATAAGACGAAATGTAAACACATACAGATACTCCTTGACTTATGACGGGGTTATGTCCTTATAAATCCACTGTAAGTTGAAAACACTGTAAGTCAAAAATGCATTTAATACAACTGTACTACCAACATCATAACTTAGCCTAGCCTACCTTAAACACGCTCAGAACACTGCATTAGCCTGCAGTTGGGCAAAATTATCTAACACATACCTTATTTTATAATAAATGTTGACTATCTCATGCAATTTACTCACTATTGCACATTACATCAAAATTGTAACCATTTCACAACATGGTAAAGTCAAAAATCATAAGTTGCACCATTGTAAGTCAACAACTCTCTATATATGAAAATAAACCTAATATATAGGCAAATTTAAAATACTTTGTGCTTTTAAATTTACAAAAAAGCTATCAAATGTTATATGGTTGTTAAAACTTCGCTTTTCCCTTCCACTACATATTTTCTATGTTGTCCCTTGTCTACACATAAAGGACTAGGTATTTTTGTCTAACTTCTACACAGTGCAGACAGACCACACCGTTCCTTTATAGATTCCTTTACTGACAGACATTTTGGTTGTTTCCAAATTTTTGCAACATTATTTACTAACAATATTGCAATAAATACACATGCATGTCTCCTTGTACACTTGAAAAAATGTTTGCCTATGCTAAATATTTGGAATTGGGATTGCTAGATTATAGGGTAAGTACAACTTCAGTTGTACAAAATGATGCCACTGCAAATTTATTTTCAGCTACATGCATTATAATGGTAATATAACTGAAAATAATGTGAAAAAATGCTTGAACTCATCACCAAATTATAGATTTAAACTTATCACTGGATTGTTTTGAAAGCCAAGGTGCTATATGTATCTGCTATCAGAATTCCCTTCTTGTTTTTCTCCACGAGTAAGCAGACATAAGCTCTTCTGCCACAAAGACAGTCTTGCTTGTAAGCTGGTGCCATAGCAAGGTCTCCATGGTACCCAGGCTCAGTAGACTGTAAGACTCTGCCCACTGACTTTGGCCCCACCCTATTCTCACCAGTGAGGCATGCTCAGGGACTCTCTTCCTGAGAAGCAGAGTGTGGGCTAGGCTGGGTGCAGTAGGTCATGCCTGTAATCCCAGCACTTTGGGAGGCTGAGGCAGGAGGACCCTTGAGCACAAGAGTTCGAGACCAGCCTGGGCAACATGACAAGACCCCATCTCTACAAAAAATACAAAAATTAGCCAGGCATGGTGGTACACACCTGTGGTTGTAGCTACTCAGGAGGTTGAGGTGGGAAGATCGCTTGGGCCCAGGAGGTCAAAGCTATAACAAGCCGTGGTCAAACCACTGCACTCCAACCTGGGCCACAGAGTGAGACCCTGTCTCAAGAAAAAAAAAAAAAAAGAAGAAAAGAAAAGAAAAAAAAGTATGGTTGGACACCCAAAGATTTTCTCCAGATTGACTTAAATTCCAATAAGTCACATTCAAATATACCAAAATGAATATGTTAGCACTCGATCCTCTTTGGCTAGTACATTCTGGCACATAAATTTTTATAGGTAAGTACATTATAAGCTGAAATTTTAGGAAAAGATACCCCTTCCTAATTTGAATCCCAGGTCTTTAGGATTGCATATAGAGCCTTGCACAGTGTATTACCTATCGTAGGGTAAGTATATTTCTGAAAATTAGATTATTTAAATTCAAATGGCCACCAAATTTGGATAATGATACTTTCTGTGTAAGTATGTATGTTTACCCAGAAATACAATTCATTTCCCATAATGCCTCTATTTTATTCAAGATCAGTCACTAGCAATTTCATTTATACAACATTTGTCATTCATATAAAACTTCCCTTAGCCTAAAATGTAGCATTGTATTTTTACTCCATAAATAGAGTGGAAATTGAGTTATTATATCTCCTTCATCCCATTGTAATATACATAATATTGATGAAATAGTATTTATGATAATAACAACCCCTGTGTAACACAATTTTCATCCCGTTCATTGTTCGTTGGAACTCAGTTCAGAAGCAGTCCTAGTCATTGTACCAAGATAAAAGTTGGGCACATGGAATTTGCTGGGAGTGGTTAGACAAGTGTGTCTGTCTGTCTCCTCTACTCTCCCCAGCACAAGCTGATGAAGCTGGGGAAGAAATGTTTAATGCTTTTCTGCACAAGCAATTTGGAATCAACATTTTTAACTAATAAGATGTGAGTTTCTAGCTCAAACTCAATTCAGAAATTCCTGCTGCCAAAAAGAGATGAAAATGACTCCCCGTGGCAGACTGAGGATGAAGAAAAGGGATGGACAGAGAGCAACATGAACTAGCTCCAAGCAAACTATCATAGCTCCAAGTCATGTCAGTTGGTCCCCAAGTTAACAGTGCACACCAGACTCACCTCACAGCCCATTATGCCTCCTCTCAGTGGATTACATGGAGTTACACCACGTGGATGTGCAGAAATGTGCAGAGAAAGACCTAGCAGAGTAATAGAAAAGCCCAGGCCTTGTCTAAAATCCAGAAGTTCCCAGTGGATTCTAGGACAAATTTTACATTAACAATAAACAAACAGAAATTTAATATAAAGAATACAGTTATCTATGACTAATTCAAAAATTGCAGAATTTATTTATTTATTTATTTATTTTGAGAAGGAGTCTTGCTCTTGTCGCCCAGGCTGGAGTGCAGTGGTGAGATCTCAGCTCACTGCAACCTCCACCTCCAGAGTTCAAGCGATTCTCCTGCCTTAGCCCCGTGAGTAGCTGGGATTACAGGCACCCACCACCACGTTGGGCTAATTTTTGTATTTTTAGTAGAGACAGGGTTTCACCATGTTGGCCAGGCTGGTCTGGAACAGCTGACCTCGGGTGATCCGCCCACGTAGGCCTCCCAAAGTGCTGAGGTTACAGGCATGAGCCACCACGCCCAGCCCAGAATTTATTCTAAGATATTAAATAGTGTGTGCAGTACAGATGGTGCAGTCCAGTATAAGTTGTAAGATAAATGTGATCCTCTTGAAATACTATGTGTAGCTGAGACTGAATGCAAAATGTTGTTAAGACATAAAATCAAGTCTGAACTCGAGCCCCTTCCTGAGGAGACCCAGGCCACACAGCTCATCCAGTGAAGTGTGGGGCCTCCTGGTAATCCCTGGGTTGAACACAGTCTCCAGATTTGTTGTGAGTAGATGCCTGGCTATCATAGCTAAGAATGTCATGCTCAGAGAGCAAAACAAATGAGCTGAAACATTCAGAGAGTGCCGTCTTACCAGCCTGATTTCTGTTTGCGTGTGGTACTTGTTTCTCTCAAATCTGAGAAATATTCTTTCTGGCAGAAAGCCTGTCTTCCTGAGAAAAAGATCAACCAGCTCTGTACCTGAGCCAAAAGCATTCCTATTGAAGGTAAGGATGCAAGTAAGTCACTGGAATGGCACAAGCCTGCCACCGCAGAAAGAAAGGCAAGCAGGTTCCTGTCTCCCTGAGCTACCATGAAGGGCAGAAGGGAGAAGGTGATTCTTAAAAGCTGGGCTGTTATTTTATTGGGAGACACGCACTCCTGTGCACTCCTGCCTGCAGCCCATTTTTGGCATCAGAGTGAGGGCAGACTCTGCTCGCTGTAGTCAGGCCGTCAGTCACTCAGATCAGCCCTGCTCCAGCTCCCCACCACAACCCCTCCCTCAGGCGATGCCCTTTGCGACTGCCCCTCATCCAGCATTTCAGGACGGTGCTGGGACACTGTCTGGACACTGCCACACTGCCTGGCCTTGGAGTCAGGGGAAGAATCTAGGAGATTTTTCCACACCTCTCCCTGTTGCTCTAAAACAAGTCTTCATCATTTCATTTGACAGCCCTGTCATTTTAGAAATGGGAAATACATTTTCCAGGCTTGAGACAAGCATCTGGAGGACACCCTCCATCTTGCCTGATTCCCAGTCATGTTCCCAGCTGAGGAAGGCTCCCGAACTTTCTCGAATCTCCAGTGCACTTCCTGCCTCCCAGCTGCCTCAAGGCCAGAGCTTGAGGCCATCTTCCGCTGTTGTTTGCTGGCCCAGTATTAACCTGCTGTGGTGGTTAATTTTAGGGATCAACTTGGCTAGGTCACAGCACCCATGGAACTCAGCTTTTGGACAAACACCAGTCTAGATTTTGCTCTGAAGGTATTTTTTACAATATTATTAATATTTAAATCAGTGGGCTTTGAGTAAAGCAGATCACGCTCCACGACGTGGTTGGGCCTCATCCAATCAGTTGAAGGCCATAAGAGGAAAGCCCCAGGTCCTCTGAGGAAGAGGGAAGCTGTCCCCAGACTGCCTTGGACTTGAGCTGCAACATCAGCTCTTCCCTGGGTGCCCAGCCTGCCGGCTGCCCTGAAGATATCAGAGCAGACAGCCCCCACAATTGTGTGAGCCAATTCCTTAAAATCTCCCTCTCCTTATAGACATGCACATCGCCTGTTCCCTGGTGTGCAGCTGTTGGTCTGGCAAAATCTGTAGGGAGACCACAGCGTGAGGAAAGCCAGAAAGGAAGGGCATTCCCTGTGGGAAACTTGTCTGCAGTTAGTGCGGGGCAGGTGGCAGTGGGGTGATTTTTTCTTTCTTTTCTTTTCTTTTTTTTTTTTTTTTGTACATGTTTGATACTTATCTACAGATCTCCAACAATGGCTAAAGCAGCACTTATACATAAATAGGAATACTACAAAGGCTTCAAAGAAGACACTCAAGCAACTTTGTAAAAGTTCTTCTATCTAGCGTCTTCACCTTGCTCCTCAATGAAACTCCCATCCCACATCTACACTATTTTCCAGGAATCAATTTCATTCCCTCTCAAGCTCATGGATTAGACCAAGGAGAGCTGAGACTTGCTCTGCTAAAGTGCTTGTTCACAAAGTCCCTGGGATCAGACAATCAATTATAATTGGCCTTCCTTATTTTCAGGTCTGCAGATTCAATGGACTGCAGATCAAAAATATTTGGAAGAAGCAATAAAAAATAAAAATATGGCCGGGTGCGGTGGCTCATACCTGTAATCCCAGCACTTTGGGAGGCTGAGGCAGGCGGATCACAAGGTCAAGAGTTCGAGACCAGCCTGGCCAATATGGTGAAACCCAGTCTCTACTGAAAATACAAAAATTAGCCAGGCATGGTGGCAGGTCCCTGTAGTCCCAGCTACTTGGGAGGCTGAGGCAGGAGAATCTCTTTAACCCAGGAGGTGGAGTGAGCTGAGATCGTGCCACTGCACTCTAGCCTGGGTGAAAGACTGAGACTCCATCTCAAAAAATAAAATAAATAAAAAATAATTTTAAAATACAACAATAAAAATACACATTTTAAAAAATAAAGAATCATAACTATTTGCACAGCACTTAACATTGTATTAGGTATCATAAGCAATCTAGAGATTATTGAAAGTATGGGGGAGAACGTACATAGTTTATAAGCAAATACTACACCATTTTCCATCAGAAACTTGAACAGCTGCGGATTTTGATATCCTGGGGGTTCCTGGGACCAATCTCCCTCAGATACCAGAAAAACAGTGTACTTTATGAGTCTTACTGTTGAGCACTGTCAGGCACTCGTGGGAAGTTAAAATAGGTCAGCAGCAAGGGAGCACACATATGTAAAAACATAAAAACTAAGGGGTGCACATTTCATCAACATCCCAGTTTTTATAAACATCCAGTACTACTTTTATAAACTTGAAAGACTTGATCTTTTTTAAATGAATCTGGCTTGCCAATCAATTGGCCCAGCCTTTGGCTTTACCTAAGAGAAAGCCAAAAGGGAAGTGGAGAGAACAGGAAGGCACTCACATACTCATCCCAGCTGAAGCTCCACACAGTTTCAAGGCAGGTGTTAACATGATGATTTTAGAACTGAAGAAGTTAAGACCTAGAACATCAGATTCCCCTCAAAGCAAAGCCAGTGGCCACGGGAAATGGCCCTCAAGTGTATCTGCTGACACAGCAGGCACTGCCTCCACTGCCCCGCCTGAGCTTAAATGTATTGTGAGGAAGCTGAGACCCCAGTGATGGACCAGCAGGCCCACCATTGGCCGACTACCAAGGGCCCGAGGCTGCACCTGAAAACCCATCTCCTGATTTCCTTGTTAGCACAATTTCCACCTCATTATCCTAAACCGAGTTCCCACTTTTCTCAGGCAGGGCAATTAGTGTTCCACGTTAAATCCCTTCTTTTTCAGGGATTATGTGGTTAGAGCTTACAAACACCCTTTATTTCCTCTAATGAACTGACAATGACCGAGTTAATGGAAGGTGTTAACCAGTTCAAGGCAAGTCAGCGTTGACAGGAGTATGCGGCCACCTTCTCCAGATCATTAAAAGCATCTGAAAGTAAGGAGAGCATTGCAGTTTTGACGGTGGTATCCCTGTATGTGGGAATCCAGAGTAAATTGAGAAAACCCGGACAGAGCAGTCCCTTCCAGATTTCTTCATCTGCTACATACCTGGTTCTTCCAGCAGGTGTCACTAAAAGGTAGCCCTCTCTTACAGGTCAGAGAGCTGATAGAGATGAGGGGGCCACCGTGGGTGCTGTAATCCCAGCACTTTGGGAGGCCTGAGACAGGCAGATCACTTGAGATCAGGAGTTCATGACCAGCCTGGCCAACACAGTAAAACCCCATCTCTACTTAAAATATAAAAATTAGCCGGACATGGTGGCACACGCCCATGATCCCAGCTACTTGGGAGACCGAGACAGGAGAATCACTTGAACCTGGAAAGCGGAGGTTGCAATGAGCGGAGACTGCACCACTGCACTCCAGCTTGGGCGACAGAGCAAGACTCTGTCTCAAAAAAAAAAAAAAAAAAAAGGCGGCGGGGAGTGAGAAAGAGGGAAATGAGGGGGTTTGATCTGTCCTGAACGTTGCAGTGGGAGAAGGACTAGGCTACGTCTGAACAGCATCATTGGGTCACATTCATTCACGTGTGAAAATAGCTTCCAACTGCAGAGTCTAACTCTGAGGTCATCATATACCAAGTTATATAAAGTAATGTCTTTCACTTGGAAACAAGAAGCTCTAAGCGAACTTTTACACAAAATTAAAGCATAACCTCTTGAATTGCTAACTTTGTCATTCTGGAGAAAGTGAGTTTAAAAGTAATAAGATTTAACTTTTCAAATGAATTAACATAATTCACAGTTTTAGGATCATTGTTATATTATGCAATGATTTCCACTGTTTCTGTGCCCCACTCTCCATGTTAAATATGGCTCCTCCAAATGCCCGTGTGCCTGGGAAGACAGACTGGCATTACTGGATCTCACTAGACAATACTAGCCCGTTTGCACGTGAGCCAATAAACACAGCATGAAGACAGAAAATGATGGAATCGCTGAGATCAGACTTGGTTATATTTTTATCTGGCATTATATTTATCTTGATTGTCCTTCCTGTCTCCTACTGCTCAGCTGCTGCTTGACTCTGGGGGAGTCAGACACATCCTCCCAGCCTGGTTCTTGACCATTTATATAGTGACCTGGGACTTGGCAGGAGTGAGATGCGCTCCCAGGTGCCCTGCGGTCCCACTGTGGATGAAGCTGAGCCTGTCTGCATGGCTGTCACCCATCTCCACACCCTGGCCTCCCCCAGCCCTCCCAGGCACACTGAACCTGCTCATCACAGCCTGGTCATACTGTTTTCCAGCTCTATGCAGGTGCACATGTGGTTCGTCTTCCTGGAATGCCCTTGCCTTTCTTCTCTCCTTCCTACATTCGTGGTGAAGTCGAGGGCACCACATCTCCTGGGAGCACCCGCACAGGAGTCAGGAGAAGCACAGGTGGTGGCAGCTGCCCTGCCAGCTGCACCATCTGCTCGGGTGCCTCTTGCTGCCAATGCCAGGACTGGCTGCCACACTGGAATGCGGATTTAAAATTCACGCTTCCTTTCCTTAGAGAGACATTCCCTGACAACTGTGCTCTGGGAACCCCTGTGCTCCCCTAAGGCCTTTGCAATGGAGGCAGTTAGCGCGGTGGTTGGGAGTCCAGGCTTCAGCCAGGGAAGCGAACCTGCAGTGGGTCTCCCTGGACACCCCTGAGCCCGGCAGCTTGGACAGGCCCACACTCTCAGGACTCCTCATTATAAAATAAGCATAATGATGCTCAATACTAAATGTGAGGATTTATCCAGAGCATTTAGAATAGTGGCTAATAAGTGCTTGTAGTCATGACATGACCAATATCAATACAGACATTGCTTTTATAACATTTTAAACACCATGTTGTCATTGTCTCATAACAGTGTCTCTGTTCCCACCCAACACAGCCAAACTGAGAGCTCTTGAAGAGCAGAGAAATGTCTAACTATCTTCCTTACATGCAAAATAAAGCATAAATACTGACACAGAGTATTGAACCAAAATAATAGCAATAATAATATTGCTAGTGAATGAATCACTTATGGCTCATAATTGGCAAAATTCAAAGTATTCTTTCCTTCCAATTCAAAATCAATTAAGGAAAAGAAAAATCCAGTTAACAGAATGTACATTCCTCTACAAGGATAGCCAAGCCAGTCACTGTCACTTGCAGTTCTGTGCAGATCTGCCTGAGTGTTGGGAAATGTGTACTGTACACCACAAAAATCAGATCTCCATACACCAACCACCTCATTCCTGTGATGATGTGAGGAAGCTGACAGAGACAGTGGATTTTGCAATAGTCTGGAACTGTCAACTATGCAATGTTCTTTTGGGAAACTATATTTTTCTGCCAAAATTTTAGTGACTTATTTAACATTTTTGCTTTATCTCTTACACTGATATTTGGATACCAATGATAACAACTGAAAAGCTACTTAGCAATTTTGTTGCATTTCTTCTTCAACCCCGTCCTTTACCACTTCATTCAAATCGTCCCAGCCTAGGTCACCTCTGAATTCCTGATGCATGATCAGTGAACTGGAGTCATCATTTTACTTGATCTTTCGGTGGTATTTGATCATGTTAACTCCCTTCCTTTTTAAGCTATCCTTGATCTTCTCCTTTCTCTTTAAACACTCTGTCTCAGACTCTTTTTCCAGACCATGTTCTTCTGCCTGCCTCTGTATGAGCCCTCTTCCCTCTTCCCTTGACCTTCCTTTAGCAATTCCATCCACTCTTTGGTTTCCATGCAGCTATATATAAGTAAGTAAGCAGAAAGTATATGCATGAGGAAGCATAAGTGTGTGTGTCTATACTTAGGGAGATACATATACATATATACACGCATATATCCATATACATACACATAAACCAAATCTTTCCCTTTCTCTTAGATATTGACCATGCCCTTCATACTTGACATTCATCTACCCATTTGACCTCTCTAATAAATGGGTGTACCAACGATACCTGTCAACTTTACCCAAAGTCTTAAAAAATCCTCCTCTTCTCACTATTTTTCTATTCTCAGCCCATACACAAAATCAGAGTCCTAGGAGCCACCCATTCTTTCCGACCCTACACATCCATGCAGCTACCAAGTCCTCTGCACCTCCCAAGTCAAGTCCCATGCCTGCATCATCACTGTCCTGATGGGCCATTCTCCTGCACTCTATATGCCCCTCTTGCATGCAGCTGTGGGGGATTTTTGTAGGAAAGCAAACTATGTTGGTTTTTCTGTCAATTTATTTTAATTCTCCCAGTTTAAAATCCTTCCAGGCATGGCTGTCCATCACCAGCAGAGCCCAACCATAGCTGCCTGTGTGTTCTGAGACCCACCCCAATTTTCTGTTTCCCTCCCTTAGGCTTGCCTCTCTGACACCCTGTGCATGAGCCCAGCCCAGTGCTTCCCACCCCAGCACACTGCAGGACGTGTCATACTCATCATCATCCCACCCAATTTCTTTCTAGAATTCCTTCTCACCATCCAATCCTAGAAAATATCCATCTGTCTTCAAAAATTCTGCTCAATCATGATCTCTTCCATAAAGCCTTGAATCTGATAAGAAAACCTGAATATGCCCCGGGTGTGATAGCCCCTCCCTTGGCTACTATTCTGTAAGTGCCCCGACAGCCCACAGCTTCTGTGCCGCACAGAGCATGGCCCCAAGTCACTGTGTTCATTCAACAAAAAGATGAATTAATGAACGTTTTACACTCTTGAAGTTCCAACAAAATGTACCTTTTCCAAAAACAGTGTGCTTTTCTTTCTCAACCCTCCCTGTTAGCTTTACACGTGGTGTAAACTACTAACTTTACACGTGGTGAAAACTGCACAAAATGTATTTATCTACTACTTACGCAAAAATGGTTGCCCTCTTTCCTTCACCAATTTGATATTTTTCATGCCTGGTTTAGTGCAACAGTATTTTTGTGCTGTAATTTTCCCTACAGTGAGATCAGCAATAACTTCTCATCCAAAGAGCTATGGATGCCAAATACATAAATGTCTGCAACCACACTACACTATAGAACTAGATAGCAACCCAGAGAAATCGATGTGCCAAGAATGTGACCACAAGAGCTAAGGGCTATTCACAGCAGAACTGTTTGGAAGTACACCTTCCGTTCTTCTTGCTAAAAACGCACAAGGAGAGGACTGCTTTTTCTAAATCTGTTTGCACTGGAGACATGCTTAGAATTAGCCCCTAATATATGATTACATCACGTTTGCTCATTCCATGGCAAACACCTTTTGTTTTAAAGGTCAGAAATGAGTTTTCACAAATCTGCTTCCATCTGCATTCCATGCCTGAAAATCATTCTGTGTGAAACGTCAGCTGACGCTGAACTCGCCTGCAACATAGCTGAGCACCAGGTGAGGAGGCACTGGACTCACCATTTCTGATGTCGCAGGTGAGGAATTCTTGTGCCAACACCAGAATTTACCACCATTGTAGCCATTTAAAAGAAGAGCTGACCAGCTGGGTATTTTGGTAAATGTTATTCTTCCTCTTCTACAAGTTTTTACCATAATACAAGGCTTCCTTCTCGCTCTCTTTTTTTTTTTTTTTGAGACGGAGTCTCACTCTGTTGCCCAGGCTGGCATGCAGTGGCGCTATCTCAGCTCACTGCATCCTCTGCTTCCTGGGTTCAGGCAATTCTCCTGCCTTAGCCTCCTGAGTAGCTGGAACTACTGGCGAGCACCACCGCGCCTGGCTAATTTCTATATTTTTAGTAGAGATGGTGTTTCACCATGCAGGCCAGGCTGGTCTCGAACCCCTGACCTCAAGTGATCCGGCTGCCTCGGCCTCCCAAAGTCCTGGGATTACAGGAGTGAGCCACCATGCCTGGGCACCAGGCTTATTTCTGACGGGACCATGGTAGTAAGACAAAAGGCTAAAAGGAGTAAAGCACTCTTACGAGGAGGATTTTGCTTAACCTATGGTTTCAGCAGGGTATACAACATGTCTATACAAATGTATATGACTGCTGGTGCTGTATTTCAGTTCAGAGGATCCAATCATAATTCACATCACATAATATTCTCCATATCCCATTTACATACACAGTTCTGGCATCATTATCAATATTACTAAAAATTCCAATAGTATATAAAACAGTATCATCTTCTTTTCAAAAAATTATTCTTCCTTTAGGTGATATATGTGGTAAACACTTTAACATATAAACAATATCATCTTCTTTTCAAAAAATTATTCTTCCTTTAGGTGATATGTGTGGTAAACACTTTAACATATTTTTGTCAAATATTCCAGAAATTTATAGAAATATTAGCTAGTCAGAAGGTCCATAAACTTTTAAATGTTCTTGCATATAATAACTGATCAATAACCATTTGTTGACAAATGATAGATGGATGGATGGGTGGACAAGTGCATGGATGGATGGATGTAGGCTCTTTGGAGAAAATAAATATTAATTAAAGTAAGTATTATTAAAAATAACACAGTAGCTTGCATACTGAAGTCACTCAGATATTCTATGATAAATAAATCAATGAATTAATGAATAATAATGAATGAATATATTAAAATGTCAACTTATTTTCTTTCAGGTGAACTAAAAACAATTATTTCAACATTATGCTGAAAGATATTTTGTTAATCAAGTATTTTGATTCAGATTTTTTAAATGAGGAAACTTAATGTAGAAAAGTTCACGGAATTAACTAGGATCAAAAAGAGAACCAGACTTTAAGTCTTCTGACTTTGACTAAAGTGATATTCCATTAGAGCACATTATTTACTTCTAGTAACTAAAAAGAAAAAACTTCTGTTATGACCTACTTTCAGAATGTATTATAATGAGTGAAGGAATACTGTACAATTCATTGTAGTTTCTAGTCAGCAGTTTTATTGTGTGACTGGAATGATGGAATAATTATAATTGCTTACTTAGGTTTAGGAAACATTTCCAACCTCCCAGCCAATTTGTAATTTAAAGCATCCTTTAGTCTCTTAAGAGATGGTTGGTTGGTCAGACTTTGGAGGGGTAATTTCAGGGTTTCATATGGGCTATAGATTGGCAGGAATTTACCACATATATGGGCATATACATACACACAACACACACTCCAAAAGTTAGATGGAATTCCTGATTTAATTGACTATCAAAAGCAAAATGTCCATGCTGGGCAGAATTAAATTTAGCTGAGCTTCCCTGACCCCTGGAATCCAAAACAAAGACACGCTAATCTAATGGATGGGATTTCTTAACCATTTATAAAATTGTACTTTTTCACACACATTTAAAAAAAAAACTCCATGAGTATCTTAAGAATATAAATATACTCCATCTTTTCGTATGTTCACTAATTCAACAAATTGTGAACCACGAAGTAATACCATTATGAAGATTTCTTGCTTCAGGCTGAGCACGGTGGCTCACAAATGTAATCTCAGTACTTTGGGAAGCCAAGGTGGGCAGATCACTTGAGGTCAGGAGTTCTAGACCAGCCTGGCCAACATGGTGAAACCCCATCTCTACTAAAAATACAAAAATATAGCCGGTTGTGGTGGTGCATGCCTGTAATCGCAGCTACTCAGGCAGCTGAGACAGGAGAATTGCTTGAACCCAGGAGGCAGAGGTTGCAGTGAGCCGAGATCATGCCATTGCACTCCAGCCTGAGCAACAGGAGTGAAATTCTGTCACACACACACACACAAAAGATTTCTTGCTTCAGTTGGAAGAATTACAATCATGCCTGACAATGTTGGGGATACGTTCATAGAAATGTGTTGTTCGATGATTTTGTCCTTGCGCAAAGATCATAGAGTGCATTTATACAAACCTACACATGGTAGAGCCTACTACACACATAAACTATATCGTGTATAGGGTGTACCCTATTGCTCCTAGGCTACACACATGTGGAGCATGTTATTGTACTGAATATTGTAGGCAATTGTAATACAATGGTAACTATTTGTGTATCTAAACATAGATCAGGTATAATAAAAACATGATATTATAATCTTATGGGACCACCATCATATGTGGCTCATCATTAACCATAACATCATTATGTGGCACATGACTGTATCTCCAATTTTTTATTTATCATTTTTAAATTTTTCATTGCTGATAAAATGTGCTGCAGTAGAAAGACCACTAGATTTTACAATGAGATTTGTTAACATACTACATGACACTGGCAACTCTCTTTAACATCTAGAAACTAATGTGTCCCCCCCCAATGAGGAAAACAGGAACGATATTTGGCTCTGTACTAAGTGGCACTCCTGGCAAATTTAACAATTACGTATAAAATTATAAAATCACCATTAGTCTGTATTAGCTTAATAATTCTTACCGATATCTTTTCATAGCCATGCATAAAGAAGAATGCCATGACTCAATATTCTATTGAGACATCTTAAGAAACTTCAAAATGAAACAAGACTAAGAAAAATAAGACTTTAAACCAAGTATTGGGTTCAAAGAATATGCAAAATCTTTGTAAAGATCATTTATGTTAGCCAAGAAACAATTGTGTGACTTGACTTGAACTAGTATGAATTTTACGGTATATCCTTATTTGGAAGACTTGAAATAGTATGAATTATGCTGTGTATCCTTATTTGGAAGAGATCGACAGATAGAATTCCATTCGATTGTAATTGAAGCTGGTGACTAGAAAGAACCAATGTTTTCGTGGGTACACAAATACACATATTCATGCAGAGAGAAAAACAGCAGTTGTGCATGGTACTTGAAATTCATTTGCCCCAAACAAAAATTTTATAGTGTCCTCCTTCTTTGGAATTAGAAGCTACAATTCAACCCGGGAAGTTTTCTCCTTTTGTGGTCTTCCAGAAATAACAGCAACAGAGACCTCTATAATTTTTCACTTTTTACAAAATCTATTTTAAAAAATAAAGGGTTGAGTTTTCTCCAGAGTAGAAAAAAATTAAACATTCTACCACCACCATCATTTTTCAAATAATCTACTAATTTTATTTTCAGAATTTACTTACAGTAAACCGGAAGGAAAACCAGAAACTAAGTGGAACTGTTCTTCAGTAGCCCCAGGCCCCTGTCTCTCCAGACTGCTCCCCCAGGACTGTGGCCCCAGACCAGCTCCCAGCAGGCTCTGCCAAACACTTGATCACTTACAGACCTTCATTCCACTCTCCTTTATCCCAAATGGCCCTGAACCTCCATCCTCAATGACTTCATCACGTGTCAGAACACTGCACACTCACTTTCTCTCCGTCTCCTCCCTATCTCACACTCACCAGTGTATAGTAGTCATAAACATTTCAGAATTAGACAAATTTGAGTTATTTGAAGAAGGTTGATGAGCACATATTTTAAATAATGATTACCAAGAATTAGCATGGTTTCACCAAGAATAAATTAACTATTGCAAGTCAAATTATTCTGTATTTTTTCGAGACAGAGTCTCACTTTGTCACCCAGGCTGGAGTGCAGTGGTGCCATCTCAGCTCACCGCAAACTTCGCCTCCCAGATTCAAGCTATTCTTGTGCCTCAGCCTCCCAAGTAGCTGGGACTACAGGTGCACACCACCACACCCAGCTAATTTTTGTATTTTTAATACAGACAGGGTTCACCATGTTGCCCAGGCTGGTCTCAAACTCCTGACCTCAAGTGATCTGCCTAGCCTTGGCCTCCCAAAGTGCTGGGATTAGAGGCTTAAGCCACCATGCCTGGCTTCAAATCATTCTTTAACAGAGTCTTGGAAACTGACTAATGCAGCAAACATAATAGAAGTGGCTTTAAGTAAATTATCTCACAAGGCCCAGGTGGAAATGTTGTCAGAAGCTGGTCCATAGCTGCAGGATGAATGGATTAATTTCACATTAGAAGGAGGTTTCTACAAGAGTGCTGGAATCCTATGACTTCATTTCTGCCTGGCTCAACATGGTATTAATGAAAAGATGAATAGTAGAGAAGGAAATGTCAAAATTACAAATAACCTGAAGCTTTTGGGGAAAGGTCATATGTTGCCTGTTGCAGTCATACTCTAAGTGGTTGTTGGAATCATGGCACATTTTAAATATAAAAGAAATATAAAATAATTTAATGTTCTTTCCAATATAAATAACATATTATATAAGTCTAGGGTGAGGAGAAATAACTTTGGGACTTAATTTATATTATAAATTAGTGCTTTTAAGGACTACACACTAGGTACTCCCTGAGGTTCTATAAACTAAAAATAATTAGTTCTGTGGAAAGCTAGTATTAGCCAGTATTAGTCAATGAAAAGAACTAAGAAAATATGATACTGTATTATTAGACTATAGAAGAAAATTCACCAATTTTAAGAAAATATATTCCTGATTTGCTGTGAAATTCTTTGGCTGTGGGTGAAAGTTACAAGGAAACAGGATTAAATTCAGGAGAAATAGATTCAGATGGTGCAATGCAGATAAACCATATTAGAGGAGAAACGATTGAAAAAAATCTGAGGGGTGTTAAACTTTGAAAAGACTTGGGAAATATGCACACACATTCTTCAAATATTAGAAAATATAGAAATTCTAAGTTTTACACATGTATGTTTAACTGAACTAAGTGACCAACAAACAGAGAATGATAAATTATGGTACATCAATATTTAATGATGTGGGCAAATGTTCACAACATAAAATGTATTTCTGAAAATAGTGTATCAAGCCAGAGTTCAATTACAATTTTGCAGCTGAATGTGCTTATAAGCACATATAGGAAAACCTATAAGAAAAGATACTAAATGCTAATAGTGACCATTGCTGCAGGGTAGAAATATAGGTGAATTTCATTTTCTTTTTTACTCTTTGTTACATTTTCCAAACTTTACGCAATGAATAAATACTTCTTTTATAAGTTCAAACAACATGAGTTACAATAAGAAATATACTTATAGGGTTCCTCCGAAAAGATAAGAAGAAAGATCAGAAGCTGTAGGGAGACAGATTTCAGCTGAATAAACATTTTAAGTTTCTAAATCAGGAAAATGAATGACCTTGAGAAGCAAGCAATGCCCTTGACTATGGGCATTTTGATAAAGACTAAATGAAATGATGATCCAACTGGTATAGCATAAAGAAAAATCAATAACAGATGTTTTTAATTTTTTCAGTCCTTTTAATGCAAAGAATCTATAATCCCTTAACTGTGCAAACCAAGATTAGAAACCCAAGAATGCAAAAGCCCTGCCTCTCTACATAGTTTAGTTAAATATGGAGATGATGAACAGAAAAACATCAGGCCTTCAGCAATTTAGACTTAAAAATTTAGCCTTTTATAGGTTTTTGGATGTGGGCATAACTTTTTTCATCTGTAATTAAGGCATGCCACCAGGTCACAGATGCCAAATAAAATAAAATAAAAATCCCTGAAGACTTAAATAAGAACTTAAGAAGTTATTTTTAAATGCATTGGTTAAAACAATAAGACTAAAAACTTGAATCTGCATTGAGTGTATGGGCCCTACATGTATTTTCTTGCTTTCGATGGTTTTCAACCATTTAATTTCAGAAATGCCTTTTCATCTCTTTAATACTCAGCGCCTCTGAATTACATACATTTTTCTTCTATTTCCTATGTACTAGGAACAGGATTTAAGTCATCGCCTCTCTTCCTCCAACTATTGCTGAGAAGGCACTCTACTGCATATCCTAAAAAGACAAAAAGATTGCATTGCGGCTTTGTGAATCTGCTCAGTGACGCATGAAACTCGGGCTGACTGGTACCAAGATGGATTCCATGACTCAAGCTGAATAGCCCTGGGAGCTGGAATCCTTCAGCACTCGTTAACTGAAACGCAAAGGAAATAATGGCAAATTGACTGTCTTGAATCGAGCATAAAGGAGAATGCCTGAAGTAATTAGATGTCATGACTTTGGAAAGAGAAACTTCTTGCAGATTGCTTCCTTCAGATAACCTTGGACTCAGGAGTTTTATATTGTTCACTTAACATAAGTGTCTATGATTGAGTTATAAGTTCTCTAGGGAAAGCAGCACACTGAAATGGATTATATCATGAGTTTAGCCTGGATGAAAGTCTTTGCTCTGAAATTCCAAGTGGCATTGGTGTGGCTATTGGGGCAGCTTGCTGTGCTGAAGAGCACGGACCTGAGCGTCAGGGGTTTGGCTCCTGGTCCTGCCATACCCATCATGGCAGCAAAAGCGACTGCCCCACAGGCGCTGTGCAGCCTTCTTACACTTTGCCATGTTAGACTGGCATATCACTCCTATTTTATATAAAATGTAACTGAATATTAACTTGCCCAAGCATAAACCAAGCCCGGTTTCAGGTCCACATTTGTCTCATTCCAAAGCGTTTAGTTAACACTCTGCTACCCTTTGTTAATGTGGACAAATTACATTATTTCCCCTGGACTTAGATTTCTTAATTCGATGACCTGGAAGGCCTTCTCTAGCAGCAATGGTCCATGAGTCCTTGGGAAACTGAGAACTAGCTCTGAGCTATTACCTGCCATTTATTCTACATGGCCCATCATTTGCTAAGCACTCTCCTACTTCTTCAATGCACCTGTTCCATACCCCTGGAACTCACTTGCTCTTATAAACCCTAGTCATTTCTCCATTTGGAGCACTGTTGCTCTCCTTTGAGAGGTCTGAATGGCTCCCCTCCAAAATTCAGATGTTGCCAATGCAATAGTATTAAGAGATGGGGCCTTTAAGAGGTGATTAGGCCACAGAAGCTCCTCTTTTGTGGATGAGATTAAGGCCCTTATAAAAGAGGCTCCCTGCAGCATTGGATTTACTTGATTTCCACCTCCCGTAACCTGAGGATACAGCATTCCTTCCCTCCAGAAGACACAGCAGCAAGGCACCACCTTGGAAGCAGACAGCATCCTTCATCAGACAACCAAACCTATCAGCCCTTTGATCTCAGACTTCCAGAACTGTGAGACAGAAATTTCTGTCCTGTAGAAATTGCCCAGGCTTGGCCAGGTGCGGTGGCTCATGCCTGTAATCCCAGCACTTTGGGAGGCCGAGGCGGGCGGATCATGAGGTCAGGAGTTCAAGACCAGCCAGACCAATATGATGAAACCCTGTCTGTACTAAAAATACAAAAATTAGCCAGGTCCAGTCAGTGGCACATGCCTGTAGTCCCACCTACTCGGGAGGCTGAGGCAGGAGAATCACTCAAACCTGGGAGGCAGAGGTTGCAGTGAGCCGAGATCCCACCACTGCACTCCAGCCTGGGCGACAGAGCAAGAATCCGTCTCAAAAAAACAAAAAAAAACAAAAAAAAAAAAAAAAAAGAAATTGCCCAGACTCATAATCTGTTATAACAGCACAAACAGACAAAGACACGCTTCAGTGGTTTTCCTGCTGCAACAGAGCTCCACTTCAGTCAATATAGAAAGAAGACTTTCTAAAAGTCGCGTATATCGATTCTTAACCCATTACATCTCTTACAATTCTTATCTGGTCATCCATTGCATAACATTCAATAATGTGTGTTGTTTGGAGCAAGTTACTAACAGCTCTAAGCCTTCGTTCCTCCTTATAACAGGGTTAAGATAATCACATGGAAGAACAGATATAGATGGTAAGTCCTCAGTAAACGTGCCTTATTACTTAGATTGTTGTTGACTCTATTACTGACGTTGTTATCTTTACCTCCTAAGAATGCTCCACTTGCATCTTCTAAACCCTTTGGTGCCTTCACCTCTGCTGGCTATTTGCTCTCTGATGAGTGTCATTTTCTCTGTGGTTCTCCCAAGATAGACTCAGTTTTTTTTTGTTTTGTTTTGTTTTTTGAGATGGCATCTTGCTCTGTCACCCAGGCTGGAGTGCAGTAGCATGATCTTGGCTCACCACAACCTCTGCTTGCCAGGTTCAAGCAATTCTCCTGCCTCAGCCTCTCGAGTAGCTAGAATTACAGGCGCACGCCACCATGCCCGGCTAATTTTTCTATTTTTAGTAGAGATGGGGTTTCACCATCTTGGCCAGGCTGGTCTCGAACTCGTGACCTCAAGTGATCTGCCCGCCCTGGCCTCCCAAAATACTAGGATTACAGGCATGAGCCACCATGCCTGGCTGGACTCATCTTTGACCACCAGTCCTCTCTATCCTGTTCTCCAACAGCCCCTATGCCAGAACTGTCTAGCTGCTCCTAGCTGGTGTAGAATTACCAAACCGTGTAGAAATAATGTACCTCTTGCCAAATGCCTCCATCTCTTTTATCACAATTAGTTTTTTGAATAATTAGGATAGGTTCATTTTCATATTCTTTTCTCATCACTATATATTATCTAGCTCGGTGTCATATATCCCTTAGCCAAGTAATAAACATTCTTTGATTAATGAAAAAGAAGATCAATAAGTAACCCTGTCAAAAATTTTTTCAGACAACCCGGGAATAAACACCTCAGGGCTAAGAGTAGCATTCCAGGTGGGAATCGGCTCCTGAAATCGGTCAAGATACAAAGAAAAACGAACTAGAGAGCACAGAGGCTTATCCTCTTAACTGAATCATTAAGCCAAAACAGTTCCAGTTGCAGTAGCTGCAGGATTCAAACAGGATTGTTTACTTGAAGCTCTAATTTAGAAGATGAAAGCCTACTGCTTTGTTTCTAATTATTTTTCCCATTTGTTTTGGTGAAGTGGAGGAAAATACTTAGTAAGCATTTCTGTTGCCAAATAGTTGAGTAATTTTCCGTTGTTCAGAGCCTGGCATCACCCTGCATACCTCTTGGTTATTATCGCATGATCTCCTGAGTATTCTTTGACACAAACGGATAATCTGTGTAATATATTACATACGTTTCCTATAATCAGCCAAATCATTATTCTCTGCTGCTTAAAACAATAGAAAAAAATGTATTTGTCTACTCCATTCAGGAGAAGGAAATTTCTCAAATGTTTGATGAGGATTTAAAGTGATAACCTAGTTAAAACCTAAAGACTTGCTTGATCATACAGTGACTGACCAGTTCCAGTGCATAAAATGACTCAATCCAGAGTTATCTGAGAGCCTTGCTTATAAAACATCATTTTGTGCTATATTTCCGGTATGCAATAGAACTGATAGCTCCTGTATTAATTAATGGACTTAGGTGTTACAAAGTTAAAAATAAATGAGTAAATAACAGTTATTTTGAAGTCACTATTTCCAAAACAAATGGCTTTTACTTAGGAAATAGCCTAAAGCATAATGTAGCATGGTGGTTTCTTCTAAATAGACATGTACTACTTCATATAAAATCTTTTCCCAAAATAAAATCTTTGGATAATTTATAACTTTTCTAAAAGCACACCAATTTATTTATCATTCCACAATGAAAGTAAATATAGAACCTTTAGTTAAACTCCTCAAGTATTTGGTAGCTGCGCTAAACCAGAAGTATAGCTGGGTTCCAGCTAATATTGCTAGAAGGAACAGGGCCTCCTTCCTCAGAAAGGCTATGATGAGTTCCTGGAGTATGTGCTGAATGACAATAAAGAGTTTGCAGGGCTTAAAATCACATAACTAAGAAGGGCCATGAAGATTTTCTCATGAAACCTCTTGTAAAGAGAAGGCATGTTGCTCACAGAACATCGTGTATGAAGAAGGATATCTTTGAATCTCCATTGCGGCATAAAACATTATTCTTGAAGCGTTTGTCCTGACACAGCTCTGGCACTCCTCAGTATAAGGAGAAGTAGGAGGCATATGGTGGATCTTCAAGAACCCAACTTGAAGGAGAATCACATTCTTGGGTATCTTAATGTCATCAGTTCTCAGACTTGTTACTTCAGTAGAGATCACTGAAACGCTTAAAGCATAGCACCTGCTTGTCATGTTGTAATGGATTACTCACACATTTAGTCCACACCTATTTTTGTGTGTCCAGAAGGTATTCTGTAGAATTTAACATAAAAAAATAGAATCTGATAATGATTTAACAATTACTACTTATTTTAACTGGATTGTTTTGACTACATAAAACCAAACTCAATCTATCAGCATTTGTTTCATACCTACCACATGCCTGACGTTGTTCTAAGTTCTGGAGAAATGATGAGTGAGACACAAATCTTTGAAGACAAGGGTTTCAAATAATCTGGTTTGGCAGAAAAAACATATAAGCAAATGGTCCCAAGAAATCAGGTGGATGCAATCCTATGATCAAGGTAATGCAGAGAAAAAAACTGGCACTTTTCCCACTCTAAAGTTATAAGCATTCCTTTCTTCCTTTTAGTTGAAAATTTGTTTTAGGCTAGACAATGCATCCTCTTTATTTTGAAGCATGGGAAATGGGCTGTTACAGTGGAAAGAGTACACGCATATTGGACAGAGAAACCTGCTTAGAAGTCTAGGCCTCGCGCTATAGTATTATGACATCAGGTACTTTGCATAAACCCCTTAAGCCCCAGTCTTCTCATCTACAAATAGGGATTCCATGAGATATTATGATGCATATAGATCACCTAAAACACCCTAGGTCAGTCATAGGTCTTGTGCAACCTTGAACAAATTACTTAACATATCATTTGTAAATAGGAGTAGGATTTGCTAAATCAGAGGTGGAGAATACAGAAATTGCTGACATTAAGTGACTGACACATCATGCTCAATAATTTATATCTACTATTAGTAATAGTATGACTTTATGCCCATCCTTGGATCTACATGCGTCCTTTTTATTTAATGTGGTCATTCCTGAGGAGCCAGGGACTAGACATTTTGCTTTGCATGTGGGCTTCATGCTTTGACTTCCAGAGGGACATTTTGGCATGTGGTGCAGTGTTGTGCATGCTTTGCTAGAACTTCAAAGCCTGGTAGTTGAATGTCCTTACCTTGCACAGAACAATGGCCTGATAAGTGCTCATTTCATGAATAAGCATCGCCTTCAGGAAGCTAAGCATCCCATCAGAACAACTTCACCAAAGTCAGGATGCTTCATGAAAGGGCCAAAGTTATCCCTGTTTGTGCACTCGTAACTCTCTCCTGGGACACATGTTCATTAGCTACAGAGAATTGTTTCATTTAATTTTAAGTTATTCCCTGAAACTTGTATGTGAACGAGACACTGTAAAGTTAGTTCACAGGCTACTTCTATTCCTATCACTTATATTTGATTTATGCTTGAAAATATTCCCTTTCTCTTCATTTACAATAAGTTCTGATTATTTCCTTGCCATTTATGATGGAGCATCCAAATCTTGAGGCTCATGCTGATGACCTAGCACTGTGATCTCATCTTATCCACAATGGAGAGTCACTGCCTAGGCAGAAATGGTTTCACCAAAGGCTGGGTGTCTGTGTGGTGCCTGCATGTGGGGTGCACGTGGCTTGGGAAGAGGCTCTTGAGGTGTGAAATAGAGTTGTTGTCTTCAAAACACAGAAAACTAGGAGTAATACTCTTTGCTTGGCTGTTTCTTGAATTTTCCAGAATTTTCGTGAGTGCCTTGACAATGAAGTTTATATCTAATAGTGCACAGGCATCTTCCAGTGACAATTTTATAAATGAAGGTGTATTACAGAGAAAAAAATTGTTTTCTTGATATATTTAATCCTGTATATGTGTGTTTAAAAGAAACTAATTACATATATACATATTTTCAAAAACAGTGCTTTTTTTGGTATTATTTAGTGAAACTAAGTCCTAGTGGCAAACACAAATTTACTTTTATTGAGTGGGGAAAAAAATGTCAGTAAATCTCTGGTGCCTTCCTGTCATCTCACGGAGCTGCGAGGCCACAGCAGTGACCATGGGTGCCCTGCAGCCAGGTGGCCAGTGAGTCTCCCATGTGAGACTACTGCTCGCTCACTGTGTGATCTTGGGCAGGTTTTTAGCATCCGTGTGCCTCAATCTTCTCGTCAAATTGTTTCTGTCTCATAGGACTGTTGTGAAGATATGTGATTAAGGGAATTAATGAGGTGGAACACATTCAGTTAATCAGCAGGAGATGGTGCTATTTTAGTACGGAATTTCCCCTCACACCACATTTCTAGAACTAACTGAACCCTAGAAGACCAGGGTTTTGGGATTTGCCCAGAAAAGTCAGTAGGACATGTTGTGGTTTTTCGTCCAGATACATGTGATTTTTCATCCAGAAGAGAGAGCTAACTGTCACTCCCAGAGCCAGAAGGGGATCTTAAGACTGTCGATTCAATACAGGACTGGTGCACCTTTTTCAGTGGACCTGAGCATGCATGGAGCTGGCCCATTCAATGGACCAAACTCTTTGTAAGAACACAGGAAAACAAAGAAAGAAGGGGGTTTCTTCAGATTTCATAGGCCAAACACAAACCCTCCCATCCCCAAGACCCCAGCCCCCTAACGCCACCAGTCACCCTACAGAAGTCCCCATAAGAGAACTGCCCTTCATCGTTGTTTTACCTCTTATTTCCACACCCCACCCCACCTTGCCTATCAGTACCAATCCCAGAATTGTTTGTGCATTTCTCTCTGAACTTTCTCTCCCACCTCTGGTCCCACAGAATCAAAAATGGGTATCTGGCTCCCTGGTATGCATTCATTCTTGAGGTTCCCTGGAGGAGCCTACATGCATCCTCTGGTTTTCCTGGGCAAGGGCCCTGGGGCCCTCAGCCCACACACTGCTGCAGACCTGCGGGTAAACAGGGCTGCAAAGTCACCCAGGGCCTGGCATGTGTCTCAAGCCCTGCTGCCCTCTCCTCCCACCCTGTCTCAGGAAATGTCCAGCATATGGTCACGGACAATAATATTGTTATGAGGTTGTGACATTAATTAAAAAGAACGCTAGCATTTTCAAAATAATCCAACTTGTAAATTGAAACCATAGCTTTACTGCAGTTTTGAAGCATTTTTTTCCACATATGTGCAATGCCATATTTGTAGCACATGGTCTGCACACAGCACCCACTGAGACTCCATCTCTCAGTGGGCACTATGTTTCCACCGGGCATGAGTACACTCAACGTTCTTCATTATGAGATCTGTATAAATCTATCATACAAATGACAGCAGATAGGCTAAGATCACATTTAAGATATATTTCATAATGTACTAGTATATGCTCATTGTAAAAGTATTTTAAAATATGAAAAGCTATAAAGTAGAAAAGTACGTAGAATCATACCATTCAGAGATAACTGTAAGAGGAAAGTCATTTTTACATTCCAGTGCTAAAATACATTTAGCAAATTATGTTATATAAACGCTATGGTTGGCCGGGCGCGGTGGCTCACGCCTGTAATCCCAGCACTTTGGGAGGCCGAGGCGGTCGGATCACGAGGTCAGGAGATCGAGACCATCCTGGCTAACACGGTGAAACCCCGTCTCTACTAAAAATACAAAAAATTAGCCGGGCGCGGTGGCGGGTGCCTGTAGTCCCAGCTACTTGGAGAGGCTGAGGCAGGAGAATGGCTTGAACCCGGGAGGCGGAGCTTGCAGTGAGCCGAGATCGCGCCACTGCACTCCAGCCTGGGCGACAGAGCGAGACTCCATCTCAAAAAACAAAAAACAAACAAAAAAAAAACGCTATGGTTAAAAAAACAGCTATTATATCTTGAACATTACAAAGACCATAAAATGATGTGCATAGAATATTTTAAATATGATCCTACATGCTCAGAAAGAGTTTTATAGAAAAAAATTCCAGCCAGGGAATTTTTATTTGAAAGGACTGCCAAAACAGTTGGCATTTTCTGGATATGTTTGCTACTGTGGGCTACTGTCTACCATCGCATTGGTCAAATATTAAAAACCAAAAGAGAATAGGCAATGACACCAAGAAGCTTATAGCAAGTCTTTTGCCTCATCTCCTCCTGTGAGTGCTGAGGAACTCTTTGAAGGGGGTGAAGGGCCCTTGTAATTGGTACGGTGTCCACATGCCTAGAGAATGAGCAGCTCTACGGATGCATTCAAGGCCCTCTGTTCACACACAGCTCTGTCCTTAACCTATTTCCTGCTGAATGACTGGGCTGCACATCTGCGACAGCCTCATGCCACTTACTCTCCCCTAACCTACCTCCTCTTCAGCTGCAATCAAGCTTGCCTTTGTTAACCCAAATAGTCTGTTTTCTTAGACATGTGTATAATATTGTTTATTGCCTTTTCAGTAAAAAGAAGCTCAGAGACAGAGTAGAGAAACAAATGATACAGGTATGACCATACGAGAGAGAGAGAACGTTGTATCATTTGACTAAAGCAGTGGTTCTCAATCCAGAGGTTATCAGCATTTCCAGAAGGGCTTGTTAAGAAGGGATTGCTGGGCCCCACCCCAGAGGTTGATGAAGTAGTAGTGCTGGAGTGGGAGGCTGGGAATTTCCAGTTCTAACAAGTTCCCAGGTGCTACCAATCCTACAATTAAGGAACCGCCACAGCACTAATATCTCTTTGAGATCCTGATTTCAATCATTTTCCACAAATATTCAGAAGTGGAATTTTTGGATCATATGGTAGTTTTATTTTTAATTTTTTGAGGAATCTCCATACTGTTTTCCATGGTGGCTGCACCATTTTGCATTCCTACCAACAGTGTACAAGGGTTCCAATTTCTCCACATCCTTACTAACACCAATTGTCTTTCATATATATATATATATATATATATATATATATATATATATGCCTATTAGAAATGCAAATCAAAGCCACAGTGCGGTATCACCTCACCCCAATTGATACCTCATTTGGTATCAATTGAGGCGATACCTCATTGTGGCTTTGATTTGCATTTCCCTAATGATTAGTGACATTAAGCAATTTTTCATCTGCCTGTTGGCTATTTGTATGTCTTCTTTGGAGAAATGATTCAAGTCTTTACCCTATTTTAAAAATCAGATTTTTGCTTCTTTTTGCTACTGAGTTATAGAATCTCCTTATATATTTTGGAAAATAATCCTTTATCTAATAATGGGGAGAGGGGAATGGGGAATTAGTAAGAAACAGACATAAAATCTCAATTATGCAAGATAGAAGAGATCCAGAGATCTGCTGTACAACATTGCCCCCAGAATTAGCAACGTGGTATTTTACACTTAAAATTTTGTTCATAAGTAAGATCCTGCAGCAAAGAAGAAGCCCCCCTAATAGGTGCTTTTTGTCTTGTCTTCTCCTCTAAGCTCCTCTAAATTCCCTGAACAAAAAGCCTCTTGATAGAACATGCTTTCAGGCTGTCCTGAGTTTTAGCAGGACTATAAGAAAAGAGGCAGAGATTCCAAGGCATGTGAGACTGATGTGTAGGCAAACAGCTCCAGTGTAGCAAGGAGGAAGGCAGAAAGCACAATCAGATTTCAAGGTTCACTTCCTCTTCCCCCTCGAATATATTGTTCTTACCTTAAGTGTTCCAAAATGGATTTTCTGCCCCTTTCCCTCCCACCCATTTACATGTCGAAACCTCCAGATTAAATAAAATAATGTATAAAAGAAAATTACACTTGATAAATGAGCCAGTTTAAATTAGCAGTTCAGAATCACTACAATATGACACCAATATCTATGCTATGTGTTCCCACCTAGAGGGCAGTAAATCAAAGCTGTGTTTGGTTTTATGGCTGCTAGCACATGCATCCACATGCTTATAAAATATCTATAATGATTTCTAACAGGAAAGGAGCAGTCATTGTGTCCAATTCACAGATCTCACATAATCTCTTTGCAACTGATCCACTGTCAAGGCCAAAGCAAAAGTTAAGACTAGGATTTACCAGGTCCGATCAAGTATTCCATCATCACCATGAACATAAGGGTCGCAGCACAAAGTAGTCTGGATGCTTCTAGACAGTGTAAAGGCATAATTCCAGGATAGCCCCCAAGATTCCCATATCCTCAACTTTCAAAATTTCCCAGCAAACATTAATTGAGGTGGAAAACCTGTGCATAATGATCTAAGCCCAGAACCCAACTCCATTTTACACACTGCATATACTTGTATAATTCCCTTCCATTCAGTGTGGGCAGAGCCTATGGGATGTCACTGTGTGATTATACTGTTACATGCAAAAGGAATTGTGGAGATGTGATTAAGGTCACTAATCAGTTGACTTTGACTTAATCAAATGGGAGATTATTCAGGTGGGCCTGACCTAATTACATGAGCTCTTTAAATCTGGGTCCAGAGGTCAGAGGAAAAGTCAGAGATTTGAAGCAACAGACACTCTCTTGCTGGTCTTGAAGGAGCAAATGGACATTTTGTAGAGAAAGCCACATGGAAGAAAGCAGTGGGCAGTCACTAAGAGCTAAGAATGGTCCCCAGATGACAGCCAGGAAAAAGGACCTCAGCCCTATGACTACAAGGAAGTTAATTTTGCCAACAGCCTGCGTGGCCTGCAAAGAACCCCAGCCTCAGATGAGACAGCAGTCCAAGCTGACACAATCTCAGCTGTGGGAGACCCTGAGCAAGAACCTAGGCATGGGATGCACAGACAGCTGACTGGCAGACTGGGAACTAATAAATGGATATTGTTGGAAGGCACTCAGTGTTATTCAGCAATAGAAAACAAATTCAGACAATTTCTGTTTGTTTGTTTTTGTCATTGGCACAAACCAATGTGTCTCACTGTGCTGCTTTTATTCTCTTCCCTTCCTATTCTAATTATAGGTATCGCCACCCTCTGTCAACGCTACTAGAAACCACGTGTAAAATGCAGGTGGGTTCTGGGCTCAGATCATTATGCACAGTTTTTCACTTAGATTAATGTCTGCTGGGAAATTTTGAAAGTTGAGAACTTGGGAAAGTTCTTTATCAATCAGGTCTGCCCCACATAATACAGATTGTCTAACAGGCCACGCCTTCATTCTTCAAATGCCACTGCATGTTCCCCAATTACTATGGCAACCAAAATCATAGCCCTACATTTGGCAAAGCCCTCATGAGTAAAACCATCTCCCCAAAAACCACTAATTTAGCCCCATATAGCTGGGCTCTCCTAGTCTCACTACTGCCTACTTAGCCTCTCTGGGAACTCCACTGTCCCTTAACATTCTCTGGGTCAGGGCTAATATCATATTCTCCACTCTGAATTCTTCTCTATCCTCTTCAATTTTAACCCCTTCTTTGTTTACCTACATACACACATACATACATATACACATAGGCACTGTGGTGTTTAAAACAAAAGTTGGCTTCAAAGCACTCATCAAATCTGCCTTCCTCTTGAAGTCTCAGAACCTCATCTCCCTTATTCATACACGCTAATGAACATGTTGTCTTCCAACTTCTTGAATCCATTTTTTACTTTTATTGCTATATTATTTATCAAGAATATTGGCATATTGTTATGTTTTTGTGTTATCCATTACGTTTCCCATTACATTTTTAAAGGAGTACCCACAGCAACAAATATTTAATGAATTAATGAATATTACATAAGGAGTATAAGTAACATGATATATTTTAGCATTGATTTAGATATTCAAATTTCAGAAGTTCTTCCCATTGAGTAAATTCAAATACTCTTGCCACACTCTGAGGATGGAATGCTTAAAAATTAACATCCTCTGCCACTAAGACTCTCATTCTTTCTAATGAGCCATAGGCAAGTATGTGTAATCTCTGTCCTCAGTTCTTCTTCCCAATGGGATGAGGAGGAGATCAATCTGGGAACAGATTCACTCTCGAGCCAAGTACACTATGAAGTTGTTTTTAAACTGTCCTCTAGAACTTTCTTGGTAATGTGATAACAGCCCAAAGCAATAGCTTGGCATGTCCGTGTCCCTGGAGATAATGTAACATAAGAAACCACAGCCACGCTTTCTTCCCAGCCTGGAATGATTCATAGTGGCCATAAGCCGGTAGTTGGAGTAACAGAAGCAGGGAAGCCTCTGCCGCCCCACTGCCTCATACAATGAAATAGGAATCAGCGAAATAGCAGTAATTGCTAGTGGTTCTCCTCCTGTTCCCCAACTGGGGGGGGGCTGGGTCTCTAATTTAATAAGTCCCACTTGACTAGCAGGCTCCCAGACCAGTATTTGCGGCACTCATTGAGCAGGATGGCTGGAGACAATAGTAGTTTTTATAATCATGGTGCTTTATATGCATGAGAATTAACCAAGAATTAATGGAAAAAAGTTAAATCCTCAACTCATATGAAATATCAAAATCATGGGGGTGGAGCCAATATGGCCGAATAGGAACAGCTCCGGTCTCCAGCTCCCAGCCCCAGCGACACAGAAGACGGGTGATTTCTGCATTTCTGCTTGAGGTACCAGTTTCATCTCACTAGGGAGTGCCTAACAGTGGGTTCAGGACAGTCGGTGAAGCACACTGTGCGCGAGCCGAAGCAGGGCGAGGCATTGCCTCACTCGGGAAGCGCAAGGGGTCAGGGAGTTCCCTTTCCTAGTCAAAGAAAGGGGAAACAGATGGCACCTGGAATATCAGGTCAGTCCCGTCCTAATACTGCGCTTTTCCAACGGGCCTGGAAAACGGCACACTGGGAGATTGTGTCCCGCACCTGGCTTGGAGGGTCCTATGCCCACAGAGTCTTGCTGATTGCTAGCACAGCAGTCTGAGATCACGCTGCAAGGCGGCAACGAGGCTGGGGGAGGGGCGCCCGCCATTGCCCAGGCTGGCTTAGGTAAACAAAGCAGCCAGGAAGCTCGAACTGGGTGGAGCCCACCACAGCTCAAGGAGGCCTGCCTGCCTCTGTAGGCTCCACCTCTGGGGGCAGGGCACAGACAACCAAAAACTCAGCGAGAACCTCCACAGCCTTAAATGTCCCTGTCTGACTGACAGCTTTGAAGAGAGTAGTGGTTCTCCCAGCACGCAGCTGGAGATCTGAGAACAGACAGACTGCCTCCTAAAGTGGGTCCCTCACCCCTGAGCAGCCTAACTGGGAGGCACCCCCCCAGTAGGGACAGACTGACACCTCATTCAACCGGGTACTCCTCTGAGACAAAACTTTCAGAGGAACTATCAGACAGCTGAATTTGTGGTCTCACGAAAATCCGCTGTTCTGCAGCCACCGGTGCTGACACCCAGCCAAACAGGGTCTGGAGTGGACCTCTAGTAAACTCCAACAGACCTGCAGCTGAGGGTCTTGTCTGGTAGAAGGAAAATTAACAAACAGAAAGGACATCCACACCAAAAACCCATCTGTACATCACCATCATCGAAGACAAAAAGTAGACAAAACCACAAAGATGGGGAAAAAACAGACCAAAAAAACTGGAAACTCTAAAAAACAGAGCACCTCTCCTCCTCCAAAGGAACGCAGTTCCTCACCAGCAACGGAACAAAGCTGGATGGAGGATGACTTTGATGAGTTGAGAGAAGAAGGCTTCAGACGATCAAACTACTCTGAGCTACGAGAGGAAATTCAAAACAATAGCAAAGAAGTTAAAAACTTTGAAAAAAAATTAGAAGAATGGATAACTAGAATAACCAATGGAGAGAAGGGCTTAAAGGAGATGATGGAGCTGAAAGCCAAGTTTCGAGAACTACGCGAAGAATGCAGAAGCCTCAGTAGCAGATGCGATCAACTGGAAGAAAGGGTATCGCTGATAGAAGATGAAATGAATGAAATGAAGAGAGAAGGGAAGTTTAGAGAAAAAAGAATAAAAAGAAATGAACAAAGCCTCCAAGAAATTTGGGACTATGTGAAAAGACCAAACCTACGTCTGATTGGTGTACCTGAAAATGATGGGGAGAATGGAACCAAGTTGGAAAACACTCTGCAAGATATTATCCAGGAGAACTTCCCCAATCTAGCAAGGCAGGCCAGCATTCAGATTCAGGAAATACAGAGAACGCCACAAAGATACTCCTCGAGAAGGGCAACTCCAAGACACATAATTGTCAGATTCACCAAAGTTGAAATGAAGGAAAAAATGTTAAGGGCAGCCAGAGAGAAAGGTCGGGTTACCCACAAAGGGAAGCCCATCAGACTAACAGCTGATCTCTCAGCAGAAACTCTACAAGCCAGAAGAGAGTGGGGGCCGATATTCAACATTCTTAAAGAAAAGAATTTTCAACCCAAAATTTCCTATCCCGCCAAACTAAGCTTCATAAGTGAAGGAGAAATAAAATACTTTACAGACAAGCAAATGCTGAGTGATGTTGTCACCACCAGGCCTGCCCTAAAAGAGCTCCTGAAGGAAGCACTAAACATGGAAAGGAACAACCGGTACCAGCCCCTGCAAAAACATGCCAAATTGTAAAGACCATCGAGGCTAGGAAGAAACTATAGCAACTAACGAGCAAAATAACCAACTAACATCATAATGACAGGATCAGATTCACACATAACAATATTCACGTTAAATGTAAATGGGCTAAATGCTCCAATCAAAAGACACAGACTGGCAAACTGGATAAGGAGTCAGGACCCATCAGTGTGCTGTATTCAGGAAACCCATCTCACGTGCAGAGACACACATAGACTCAAAATAAAGGGATGGAGGAAGATCTATCAAGCAACTGGAAAACAAAAAAAGGCAGGGGTTGCAATCCTAGTCTCTGATAAAATAGACTTTAAACCAACAAAGATCAAAAGAGACAAAGAAGGCCATTACATAATGGTAAAGGGATCAATTCAACAAGAAGAGCTAACTATCCTAAATATATATGCACCCAACACAGGAGCACCCAGATTCATAAAGCAAGTCCTCAGTGACCTACAAAGGGACTTAAACTCCCACACAATAATAATGGGAGATTTTAACACCCCACTGTCAGCATTAGACAGATCAACGAGACAGAAAGTTAACAAGGATATCCAGGAACTGAACTCAGCTCTACATAAAGTGGACCTAATAGACATCTACAGAACTCTCCACCCCAAATCAACAGAATATACATTTTTTTCAGCACCACACCACACCTATTCCAAAATTGACCACATAGTTGGAAGTAAAGCTCTTCTCAGCAAATGTAAAAGAACAGAGATTATAACAAACTGTCTCTCAGACCACAGTGCAATCAAACTAGAACTCAGGATTAAGAAACTCAGTCAAAACCGCTCAACTACATGGAAACTGAACAACCTGCTCCTGAATGACTATTGGGTACATAATGAAATGAAGGCAGAAATAAAGATGTTCTTTGAAACCAACGAGAACAAAGACACAACATACCAGAATCTCTGGGACACGTTCAAAGCAGTGTGTAGAGGGAAATTTATAGCACTAAATGCCCACAAGAGAAAGCAGGAAAGATCCAAAATTGACACCCTAACATCACAATTAAAAGAACTAGAAAAGCAAGAGCAAACACATTCAAAAGCTAGCAGAAGGCTAGAAATAACTAAAATCAGAGCAGAACTGAAGGAAATAGAGACACAAAAAACCCTTCAAAAAATTAATGAATCCAGGAGCTGGTTTTTTGAAAAGATCAACAAAATTGATGGACCGCTAGCAAGACTAATAAAGAAGAAAAGAGAGAAGAATCAAATAGATGCAATAAAAAACGAAAAAGGGGATATCACCACCGATCCCACAGAAATACAATCTACCATCAGAGAATACTACAAACACCTCTATGCAAATAAACTAGAAAATCTAGAAGAAATGGATAAATTCCTCGACAAATACACCCTCCCAAGACTAAACCAGGAAGAAGTTGAATCTCTGAATAGACCAATAACAGGTTCTGAAATTGTGGCAATAATCAATAGCTTACCAACCAAAAAGAGTCCAGGACCTGATGGATTCACAGCTGAATTCTACCAGAGGTACAAGGAGGAACTGGTAACATTCCTTCTGAAACTATTCCAATCGATAGAAAAAGAGGGAATCCTCCCTAACACATTTTACGAAGCCAGCATTGTCCTGATACCAAAACCTGGCAGAGACATAACCAAAAAATAGAATTTCAGACCAATATCCTTGATGAACATTGATGCAAAAATCCTCAATAAAATACTGGCAAACCGAATCCAGCAGCACATCAAAAAGCTTATCCACCATGATCAAGTGGGCTTCATCCCTGGGATGCAAGGCTGGTTCAACATACGCAAATCAATAAATGTAATCCAGCATACAAACAGAACCAAAGACAAAAACCACATGATTATCTCAATAGATGCAGAAAAGGCCTTTGACAAAATTCAACAACCCTTCATGCTAAAAACTCTCAATAAATTAGGGATTGATGGGACGTATCTCAAAATAATAAGAGCTATCTACAACAAACCCACAGCCAATATCATACTGAATGGGCAAAAACTGGAAGCACTCCCTCTGAAAACTGGCACAAGACAGGGATGCCCTCTCTCACCGCTCCTATTCAACATAGTGCTGGAAGTTCTGGCCAGAGCAATCAGGCAGGAGAAGGAAATAAAGGGTATTCAATTAGGAAAAGAGGAAGTCAAATTGTCCCTGTTTGCAGATGACATGATTGTATATCTAGAAAACCCCATTGTCTCAGCCCAAAATCTCCTTAAGCTGATTAGCAACTTCAGCAAAGTCTCAGGATACAAAATTAATGTACAAAAATCACAAGCATTCTTGTACACCAATAACAGACAAACAGAGAGCCAAATCATGAGTGAACTCCCATTCACAATTGCTTCAAAGAGAATAAAATACCTAGGAATCCAACTTACAAGGGATGTGAAGGACCCCTTCAAGGAGAACTACAAACCACTGCTCAATGAAATAAAAGAGGATACAAACAAATGGAAGAACATTCCATGCTCATGGGTTGGAAGAATCAATATCGTGAAAATGGCCATACTGCCCAAGGTAATTTATAGATTCAATGCCATCCCCATCAAGCTACCAATGACTTTCTTCACAGAATTGGAAAAAACTACTTTAAAGTTCATATGGAACCAAAAAAGAGCCTGCATCGCCAAGTCAATCCTAAGCCAAAAGAACAAAGCTGGAGGCATCACGCTACCTGACTTTAAACTATACTACAAGGCTACAGTAACCAAAACAGCATGGTACTGGTACCACAACAGAGACATAGATCAATGGAACAGAACACAGCCCTCAGAAATGATGCCACATAGCTACAACTCTCTGATCTTTGACAAACCTGACAAAAACAAGAAATGGGGAAAGGTTTCCCTATTTAATAAATGTTGCTGGGAAAACTGGCTAGCCATATGTAGAAAGCTGCAACTGGATCCCTTCCTTACACCTTATACAAAAATTAATTCAAGATGGATTAAAGACTTATATGTTAGACCTAAAACCATTAAAATCCTACAAGAAAACCTAGGCAATACCATTCAGGACATAGGCGTGGGCAAGGACTTCATGTCTAAAACACCAAAAGCAATGGCAACAAAAGCCAAAATCGACAAATGGGATCTCATTAAACTAAAGAGCTTCTGCACAGCAAAAGAAACTATCATCAGAGTGAACAGGCAACCTACACAATGGGAGAAAATTTTTGCAACCTACTCATCTGACAAAGGGCTAATATCCAGAATCTACAATGAACTCAAACAAATTTACAAGAAAAAAACAAACAACCCCATCAAAAAGTGGGCAGAGGACATGAACAGACACTTCTCAAAAGAAGACATTTATGCAGCCAAAAAACACATGAAGAAATGCTCCTCATCACTGGCCATCAGAGAAATGCAAATCAAAACCACAGTGAGATACCATCTCACACCAGTTAGAATGGCCATCATTAAAAAATCAGGAAACAACAGGTGCTGGAGAGGATGTGGAGAAATAGGAACACTTTTACACTGTTGGTGGGACTGTAAACTAGTTCAACCATTGTGGAAGTCAGTGTGGCGATTCCTCAGGGATCTAGAACTAGAAATCCCATTTGACCCAGCCATCCCATTACTGGGTATATACCCAAAGGACTATAAATCATGCTGCTATAAAGACACATGCACACGTATGTTTATTGCGGCACTATTCACAATAGCAAAGAGTTGGAACCAATCCAAATGTCCAACAACGATAGACTGGATTAAGAAAATGTGGCACATATACACCATGGAATACTATGCAGCCATAAAAAATGATGAGTTCGTGTCCTTTGTAGGGACATGGGTGAAACTGGAAACCATCATTCTCAGTAAAGTATCGCAAGGACAAAAAACCAAACACCGCATGTTCTCACTCATAGGTGGGAATTGAACAATGAGAACTCATGGACACAGGAAGGGGAACATCACGCTCCGGGGACTGTTGTGGGGTGGGGGGAGGGGGGAGGGACAGCATTAGGAGATACACCTAATGCTAAATGACGAGTTAATGGGTGCAGGAAATCAACATGGCACATGGATACATATGTAACAAACCTGCACATTGTGCACATGTACCCTAAAACCCTAAAGTATAATAAAAAAAAAAAAAAAGAAATATCAAAATCATTTCCAAATAGATAAGAAGTTAAATCTAACTCAAAAAAATCAAATAGTAAAAATATAAGATTTGAATGATGAAATATTTTGTGGGCATAAAAAATGAAATAAATGACAAATGATTACTTCAAAAGATATGTATAACTTTAAAAATGTAATACCTCACAATAAAAAATAAAAAGCAAAAGGCAAACAATCTAAAAAATGATTATTATAAATTAGAAAGGGTTAATAGTCTTATTATTTTGCCTTTTACAAATAAATAAGGAAAACATCAAAAACTCCAGTAGAAACTTTGATAAGGATTAATAAAGGGACATTTTTCACTAAAATAAATAGAAATTAATTCTAGACTTAAGGAAACTGTCATTCTTATTAATAACCAAAGGAATGCAAATACAATTTCTCATCTTGTGATAAGATGTGATATGACATGGTAAAAGTTTAAATAATAATATTAAAGAGTCTTAGGGCCGGGCGCGGTGGCTCACGCTTGTAATCCCAGCACTTTGGGAGGCCGAGGCGGGCGGATCACGAGGTCAGGAGATCGAGACCACGGTGAAACCCCATCTCTACTAAAAATACAAAAAATTAGCCGGGCGTGGTGGCGGGCGCCTGTAGTCCCAGCTACTCAGAGAGGCTGAGGCAGGAGAATGGCGTGAACCTGGGAGGCGGAGCTTGCAGTGAGCCGAGATTGCGCCACTGCACTCCAGCCTGGGTGACAGAGCGAGACTCTGTCTCAAAAATAAAAATAAAAAATAAAAAAAAAACTACAAGGATCTGATGAGCATAAAACTATATCCAATACCAATTAGCTTTGCAAATTATCAAAAGTCTCTTTCCGAGAAAGACAACTATTAAATTATTTGAATATGAAATCATTTAAAATATTTTTCAGTCAATATCCACATGGGAATTTGGAGTGGTAAATGTAGTAAGTTCAAGGGGAATAAAGGAAATAGAAAAATTAGGTTTTACATGAAGGAAGTCCATGAAAGTATAACACATTTTCTTTGTCTTGTTTATAAAAACCCCTCAAACAAGTCTTTGACAATTTAGTAATAAATCAAAATGTCAAAGAAATGAGAGGTTGTGGGTGGGGGCCAAATTTCACTGGAGAATAACCCAAGAGAAAACCAAGGAAGAAGTCATTGAAGTCAGGAAGGGGAGCGGCTTCCAGATGGACACATCTTCCCATGCCAACATTGTAATTCTAAGGCTTCAGGTCAAAATGGACTAATTTCTTAACTATGATTAAACCACAGCTCACTAGGTGTGGTACACCACAGTCTAAAATGCGACTTCTCCCATTGAAAATACTCTTTGCTTTAACAAACAAGTAAAAGTTCTCATCTTCCCCATGGAAAACGTGCCCTAGCAGAGTTACATAAGTTCCTGTTTCAACTGTTCCAAATTGAAACACAAAAATTACACAAAATACAATAGTTAAATACATTTTACAGATTATATCTATATTTAGGCTCACATCAAAAGTCACAATTTTGTAGCTTCCATCATTATTCTTGCTAGAAAATTTGAAATTTATTTTCAGGCAGATTCTCCAGACTTAAACACAACCTATGTCTTCAAAGAGATCAGAGCTCTATCTGTCCAAAGAATATTACTCAGTGATCCCAATACACTCAAAATAACTGAAATTGTTTGTCAATTCTAACATAAAAAGAAATGCCATGAAAGTTGCAGACAATAAGAAAATCTTTTCCCTTTAGTACAGGAGGGCAGCACAGAAGAGTAAACAGTCCAATTTGTTCAAAACACTAGGCAAGCTTAGCGTGGTAAAGAATGTTCTGAAGATTTGTATCTAAGCTCTAAATCACTGCTACCAATGTACGCTGTCATTACATTAGGATCAATAGCAATACAAGGTATTTACTTCATGAGAAACACTAGGTTTATGCTCTACATTATTTATCCTCTTTTTACACAAGATAAGCACAGACTGAGTTTAATTTTCTTGCACAACATAACCTGTTCAATCTTTCAAATTTGAAACATGGCCAGGCACGATGGCTCACACCTGTAATCCCAACACTCTGGGAGGCGGAAGTGAGCAGATCACTGAGCCCAGGAGTTTGAGAACAGCCTGGGCAACATGGCAAAACCCCCTCTCTTCTAAAAATACAAAAATTAGCCAGGCATGGTGGTGTGCACCTGTGGTCCCAGCTACTTGGGAGGCTGAGGTGAAAGGATCAACTGAGCAAGCGAGGCAGAAGTTGCAGTGAGCCAAGCTCACGCCACTGCACTCTGCCCCGGGTGACAGAGCAAGACCCTGTCTCAAAAACAACAACAACAACAGCAACAAAAAGGAATTTGAAACCAGCACTGCTATCTCTTTGATTCAGGCTTTTAATACATAGACTATAAATGACACAAAACATCTTTCATTGTTGATAGGTATGAGATCAAAGCATAAGTTGTTTTGAGGAAATCTCTAGAAACCAAAATTTTATCTTAATTAAGATGATAATATATTCAAAGTCAACAAATCACACTTCTGTTTTTCAAGTAATATTCCAAAACATCACTCTTTTTGGGGAAACAGCCACTTTCTTCTTATCACCTTCCACCCACCAACAGGAGGCAACATGTGTTAGCCTAGTATCTTACGGAAAAATGCTTCACCATGGGAGGCCGAGGTGGGCGGATCACTTGAGGTCAGGAGTTCGAGAGCAACCTCGCCAACATGGTGAAACCCTGTTTCTGCTAAACAAAATACAAAAATTAGCTAGGGGTGGTTGTGTGTGCTTGTAATCCCAGCTACTTGGAAGGCTGAGGCTGGGAAATCACTTGAACCGAGGAGGCGGAGGTTGCACTGAGCCAAGATGGTGCTACTGCCCTCCGGCCTGAGCAACAGAGCGAGACTCCGTCTCAAAAAAAAAAAAAAGGGTTTCACTCTGTGACACAGGTTGTCACTCTGTGACACAACTGAGGGAGCACTCACATTCAAGCCACGCAGATATGTTAAATAGACCAACAGGAACTTAGATGCCCACGTTCTCACATTTACAGTAACCCTTCATCAAAGAGAGATGCTGATGCCTTAAATCTTCATTCGTATATTGTCTGACACTAAAAGAGCAACGTGACTCCCAAACTAATCTCTAGTAGCTAGGCATTGTCAATCATGCAAGTGCAATGAATTTTAAGCAAAGTCATCTGGGGTTTTTCCCTGGCTTTTCTATTAGCAAGCTGTGTGATCTCAAACAAAGCATTAACCTCTCTATTCTCCAGCTTTTCCATTTGTAACATAACAAGGCAAGATTAGACTTAACTTTATTTAAAGTTAAACAAACAGACAATGAGCTGTAAGGTAGACATTAGGACAATCTGAGTGTACTTTCTAGAATAAAATTTTATGAAATCTACATGCATCCAAATCTTATAATGTTTTATGGTACATTGCATTTAAAGTATATTGTTAACGTTTAAGCTATAAGACTTCTATTGTCTTTTTCTGGCTACAGGGAGGTTGAAACCAATAAACCATACATTGTGATTCTGTCTGAGTGGGTTCAGAGTCTCTCTGAAGGCTGGGCCAATAGGTGAGGCCATGTGCATAACTATGTTTATTAGAAATGAAAGGATGGATGCTAAGGGCTGGATACCTTCAGAGGCTGTGTCAGTAGAACCTGTGCTGCTGTCTGTACCTGCTGTGGTTCTGTGGTTTGCTCTGACTGTAACAGCACTTTTATTTAATCATAGCTCCCTTTACTTCCCACTACCCCACTTAATCAATATAGATTTTTGCTTAAGAATGAAAGAAAAGGTGAAAATAAATGAATTATCATTTCCTATCAGTAGTCATGCTTAGTTTCTCATTTAATAGGGGTTACGTTTACCTTCAGCATAGGATTTTTGCAAGAATGAATTGGTATCACCTATTAAAGTACTTAGCACAGAATTGGCACATATTAGGTTCCCATCTTATCATTATTATTACCAATTATATCAGGGAGACAGATCAGAGCAGTAAATTCCAGTGCTACAACACACACATGCGCGTGTGCGCGCACACATCTTGTGTTTGGTGTCATTATGTTCTGGTCTTGGTGTCATAATGATTATTTAACAAATTCATTGGATGAGTGAGACCTCAGAGACAACAATCCATAGCACAGGGCACCCCAGCATGCTCATTAACTGTTCCCTCCCCAAGTGAAAACGGCAGCCATTTGTATGAGGCAGTATGGTTCCCTTCACTTGCACATTAAATGATTCAACTCGTTCATTATTTTAAGAAAACGTGAGCTTTCTTCTGCTAGAGAAGCTAAGGTGACTCTGAAAGCAAGTGAATGTGAGAGCTAAGAAGCTTCAAGAACTGAGTGCCTGGGGACTCTGATAATTGGAAGGTTATTTGATCTCTAACTCCATGCTCCCTCGACTATTACTGAGTATCCTTCACAGGCTAGTGGTTTGGACAACCAGCTTTTGCAGTTTCCTCGGGGAACAGAACAGGGCTGATACAAAGAAGTACATTTAGAGGTGAATAAAATTTCAGCTCCCAATTTCCTAAAATACTGCACAAAGGTACAAATTCAGGCCTGACATTGTCTGAAACAAATGTCATGCATTTCATTTCACCATGATCTACTTTAGTTCTTGGCCTTGTACACTTGATACAGCAATGAAAATAGCACTGGTTTCATCTTAGGCAACAGAGAGACTCTGGCTGCTGTGGACTTAATTGTGTCCCCCTAAAATTCTTACGTTGAAGCCCTAAACCCACATCTGACTGCATTAGAGACAGGGCCTTCAGGGAGGTGATTGAGGTTAATTGAGGTCATAACGGTGGAGCCCTGATCCAAGGAAATATTGCCCTCATAAGAAGAGGAAGAGACCCAGATCTCTCGCTCTGCCATGTGAGGACACAAAGATAAGGCGGCCGTCTGCAAGCCAAGAAGATTCTCACTATGCTGGCACCCTAATCTCACATTCCCAGCCTCCAGAACAGTGAGAAATAAATTTTTGTCATTTAATCCACCAAGTCTGTGGTCTTTGTCATGGCAGCCCTCGCTGACTAAAACACTGATACAACTGGGAGGATCTTCTGGGCAGAGCAGGATGCAGGAACCTGCTCCCCGCTAGACACAACTCAAGGCACATGACTTTCTCTGTGCCAACAGGAAACACACAGATCCATTCACAGGCATATGCACATCCACACACATCCACACACAGGTCCACACACATCCACACACACAGGTCCACACACATCCACACACAGGTCCATGCACATACACACACAGGTCCACACACATCCACACACAGGTCCACACACATCCACACACACATGTCCACACACATCCACACACAGGTCCACACATCCACACACACATGTCCACACACATCCACACACAGGTCCACACATCCACACACACAGGTCCACACACATCCACACACAGGTCCACACACGTGTGCACACACACATTCTACTCTGCAACAGCCTTTGCTGATTATGTTGTTGTCGTTTCAAAGCAGAAACCAATAAACAGTAATAGATGCATATCTTAGGAAAGTTATAGGTGAAGAAAGCTTTTTAGATTTTCACTTAAACTTGGAGAAATAGGCCGGGCACAGTGGCTCACGCCTGTAATCCCAACACTTTGGGAGGCCGAGGTGGGAGGATCACTTGAGGTCAGGAGTTCAAGACCAGCCAGGCCAACATGTTGAAACCCCATCTCTACTAAAAATACAAAACTTAGCCAAGAGTGGTGGTGGGCGCCTGTAATCCCAGGTAGTTAGGAGGCTGAGGTAGAAGAATCACTTGCACCTGGGAGGCAGAGGTTGCAGTGAGCCAGGATCGTGCCACTGCATTCCAGCCTGGGCGACAGAGCAAGACTCTGTTTTTGCAGGGGAGTGGGTTGTGAGGGGAAGAAATATACTAAATAAGGAAATAGCAAAGGTAATTATTTTTATTTTTAAAAGATTCACTGGGTTTATTGGCTTACATATATTTAATACAAGCATATATAGTGTGACAGGTCCCCACAGGGTTACTTAACGATGTATGTCCACTGCCTGAACCCTGAAGGCCAGACAGTGAGCCAAGGCCACGGTGCCCAGCCAAGGAGTAGATGTCCCTGAGAGCTCAAACATCTTGGAGAGTATCTGAGAACCTACCAAGGAAAACAGTGTCTTCACACACACATATTAAGCAAAAAGCCAGAAAATTAGCATAAAAGTAGTTTAGAGACGGGGTGATGCAGGTCCCTAGAGCATCCCTGCACCATCCAGGAGTGCCCTGTCTGTAAGTCTTAATAAATTCAACTATTCATCAAGCTGAACTTGTCTGAGTCATTCTTTGGTCTCCTGGTTCCTTCCTCGTTTCAATGGGGGACATTAGAGTTCCAAGTTTTTCTCATAATAGCATATTTTGGAGATATTGTGGGTTCCATTCCAGGCCAACTCAATAAAGCAAGTATCACAACAAAGTGAGTGAGTTAAATGAATTTTTTGGTTTTCATGTACAAACATGTTACGTTTACACTATACTATGGTCTTTGAAGTGTGCAATAGCACTATGACTTTAAAAAATACTTAAGTAAAACATACTTTACTGCTAAAAGGTGCTAATGGTCATCTGAGCCCTCAGCAGTTTCGCAATAAATTTTGCTGGTGGAGAGTTTTGCCTCAGCGTTGATGGCTGCTGACTGATCAGGGTGGTAGTTGCTGAAAGTTGAGGTGGCTGTAACGATTCCTCAAAATAATTCAATAATGAAGTTTGGTGCATTGATCGACTCTTTCATGAAGAATTTCTCTGTATCATGCAATGCTGTCAGTATTTTACCTACAGTAGAACTTCCTTCAGAATTGGAGTAAATTCTCTCAATCTTTGCTACTGCCTTATCAACTAAGTTGACATAATATTCTAAATTGCTTTGTTGTCATTTCAACAATGTTCACAGCATCTTCACTAACAGCAGATTCCATTTCAAAGAAACCACTTTTTTTGCTCATCCATAAGAAGCAAGTCCTCATCCATTCATGTCTGATCATGAGATTGCAACAATTTAGTCACATCCTCAGGCTCCACTTCTAATTTTAGTTCTCTTGCTATTTTTACCACATCTGCAGTTATTTCTTCCACTGAAGTCTTGAAGCCTTCAAAGTCATCCATGAAAGTTGGAATCAACTTCTTCCAAACTCCTGTTAATGTTGATATTTTTATTATACCTTCTCTCATGGATCACGCATGTTCTAAAATGGTAAATCCTTTCCAGAAGGCTTTCAATTTACTTTTCCCAGGTCCCTCAGAGGAATCATTGTCTATGGCAGCTATAGACTTAAATGTATTTCTGAAATTATAAGACTTGAAAGTCAAAATTACTCTTTGATCCACATGCTGCAGAGCAAATACTGTATTAGCAAGCATGAAAACATTAATCTCCTTGTACACCTCCATCAGAGTTCTTGGGTGACCAGGTGCTTATCAATGAGTGGTAATATTTTGAAAGGAATCTTTTTTTCTGAGCAGTAGGTCTCAGCAGTGGGCTTTAAATACTCGCTAAACCTTGCTGTAAAGAAATGTGCTGTCATCCAGGCTTTGTTGTTCCATTTCTAGAGCACAGGCAGAGTACATTTAACATAATTCTTAAGGACTCTAGGATCTTCAGAATGGTAAAAGAGATGTGGCTTCAACTTAAAGTCACCAATGCATTAGCCCCTAACAAGAGCCAAATCTGTCCTTCGAAGATTTGAAGGCAGGCATTGACTTCTCCTATCTATGAAAGTCCTAGAGGGTATTTTCTTCCAATAGAAATCTGGAACCACCTTCATCAATTATCTTAGCTGGATCTTCTGGATAACTCCATGCTAAGCACTTGCACTTTTATGTTATAGAGATGGCTTTTTCCCTTCAACCTCATGAACCATTCTCTACTAGCTTCAGATTTTCTTCTCTAGCTTTCTCGAATCTCCCAGCCTTCACAGAATTGAGGAGAGAGTGTGGGCCTTACTCTGTGTTAGGGTTTGGCTTAAGGGCATGTTGTGGCTGATTTGCTCTCCTACCACTTCCACAAGTTTCTTCATACTAGCAATAAGGCTATTTCACTTACTCATGTGTTCACGGGAGTAGCCCTATAGTTTCCTTCAAGAACTTCTCCTTTGCATTCACAACTTGGCTGTTCGGCACAAGAGGCCTAGCTTTCAGCCTGTCTCAGCTTTCCACATGCCTTCCTCACTAAGCATAATCATTTCTAGCTTCTAATTGAAGGTGAGAGACATGCAACTCTTCCTTTCACTTGATCACTTATGGGCTATTGTATAGTTATTAATTGGCCTAATTTCAATATCATGTCTTAAGGAATAGGAAGGCCTGAGAAGAGGGAAACAAATGAGGTAACAAATAGCTGGTCAAGTAGTAAGAACACACAGGACATTTGTCAGTTAAGTTCACCATCCTATATGGACGTGGTTCGTAGCACCCTAAAACAATTACAATAGCAGCATCAAAGACCACTGACCACAGACCACCATGACAAATATGATAATAATGAAAAGATTTGAAATATTATGAGAATTACCAAATTGTGAGACTGAGACAGGAAGTGAGCACATGCTGTTAAGAAAATAGAGCCAACAGACTTGCTGGAGGCAAGGTAGTCACAAACCTTCAATTTGTAAAAAATGCAATCATCTGTGAAATGCAAAAAAGTGAAGTGCAATAAAACAAGGTATGCCTGCATACACACACACACACACATACATACCAACACACACATATACACACACATATATACACACATACACACAGATGCATACAGACACATATACATACCCACACATATACACACACAAACACATACACACATACACATATATATACATACATACACATGTATACACACATACAAAAATAAATACACACATACACAAACACATACATACACCCACAAGTATATGCACATGTATACACACATACACACATAAACATAAATACACACACACAAACATATACACACCCATATGCACACACATACATATATACACACATACATCTACACGCTTGCATGCATACACACATATGCATATATACATACATAAACATATGTACACACAGACACACACAAATACACAAATATACATACATACACATTTACACACATACCCATATGCACGTGTATACACACATACAGACACAAATACATGTGCACATAAATATGCACACACGTATATGCACATGTACACACACATATAAACATACATACGTAAACACACGTACACATGCATACACATACACACAAACAGACACACATAGACACATATACACATAAATACACACATACACTTACACACTCATATGCACACACATATACACAGATACACACATATATACACACATATAAACACATACACACAAATATTTATACACACATATGCACACATACATATACACACATACACACACTCATATACCTACACAATATACACACATATACAGACACATACACACATACACAAATTCATATACACACATATACATACCGACACAGAGATGCACACACAGATACACACACATATACACACAGAGAGAAATTCTAACACAATACTATCCAGGTTTCTTACAGAAAGCTTCCTAACATTGAACATTGTCTTTTTTTTTTTCAAAATTGTATGATTACAAGTACATTGAGGATACCAGTTTCTACATTAGATGACAAATAATATGAATTATTATTAGCAATTCTGTTATTAGCATTTACCATCTTTGCCTTCATATTTTTTCAATAATATTATATGTATATTACAGGTGAAAATAAAAACTCATGAATGCAGGTGAATTTCAAACAGTGAGTCACTGGGCTCCTTTACCCAACCTGCACTATATACTTCTCTTTCAAATTCAATAGTCTTCAGATATTGTTTTGAATAATTTGCAGTGACTATCACTTCAGAACAGATTTAATGCATTATTCAATTATAATCATTTTCTCCTTGTCTTAGAGGAGGGTGAGTTAGAAATTCCAGGGCTTAGCTTTCAGGCCAAAAAATTATAGAACTGTTCTTCCGTTCTACTTTGCCTACACTAAGTGATCCTCTTGGTTTCGAGTCTTTGGTATCTAATTAAAGCAATTAGCATCATCTCTGCAGTCATATATTTCACACTGCATTCCACATGGCTATAATTAAATCGATTACCAGAACAATAGGTTTACATTAGTGAGAATTCTCTTTTCCATTATAAATTTTTCTAATTCTTGCAAAACAAATTTTATCTCTGTCTGACAGTCTGATTGTTTTTCCATAAAGGGAAGTTGAGATACTCAACTATATCTTGATTTAAAAGCAAGGACAAGATTTTTCAGATATGGGCATTTTCGAAATGCAGTCTCTTTGTTTAGAACCAAGTCCAGTGGTTCTTGGATGGGAAATCTTGAAGCCAGTGGTTCTCAGCTCGGACTGCCCATGAGATTCACCCAAGTGAATTTTTAAACTCCTGATGCCTGAGCCCCAACCCATCCATTAATCAACTTATTTTTTGTTAGAACATTAAAAGTGAAAACACTGTATTAATTAAAAATTACTTATTTAAATATGTTTACAATACTAGAAAAATAAATGTTTTCCATCCAGGCTCACTTTTGAAACAACTTATTCTGGTTTTTATTTTTTCCCAATTTTTCAAATACAGAATGGTCAATTTGCATAATGTATCTGATAAATATTGCAGAGGCACCTCCTGTTATTTTATCCATTTGTCTTCTATAGATAGTAAGCTGGATGAAGAAAGACTGACTTTTAGACTGACTTCAGAATGCCTTGTTTGCTAATTGGCATTGACTCTGCTACTTCCGTAAGTGATGGAATGCTGGAACTGAGAGCTGAAGTGGAAACGTGACTCTTCCACATCAGAGCCCTGGGAAATCTAGGGTAAGAATTCAATGAGAATAGTGGTAAAGGTTTCAGTAATAAACTTTGCCAATATGGTAGAGGGAAAAACTTGTTTTAAATCCAAGTACATAGCCATGCAAACAAATCTTGCAGTTTTCACTAGAACTTGCAGGTCAGAATCAACTAACATGCTCCCTTTTTCCAACAATCCTGTTCGAAAGATTCTAGTATAGTTATTAGGGTGTGGTTGGGTATGAATTTCAATCCTGCTTTTTATTAACTGTGGGACATTGACAAGGTACTTAAGCGGGGTGACTCAATCTCCCCATCTATCACATGGATGTAGTAACAGTACCTATGCCATTCCACTGATAGGAAGATTAAATAACATCACCGACTTCATGAATCAATGTGAATTGTTATCATGTTCCCAGAACTGTACTTAGAGCATCAGAATTTGGTCTAAGTACATCAATGGACCCACTTGATCAGTTGTTGTCAAATGTATCCAATCAATCCAGAAACATATTGAAATGCAGAAACAAAAGAAAACTTCTGGGATCTGTTTTCTATTTCAACATGATCTATTTGGCCACAAGGAGGGATTCTGGAATCTGAAAGCTTGGGTAGATTCCACATTTTTCATCATCTCATTTTTATCATCACATTTCGTCTATATTCAGAATAATCTTTTTCAGTAACATTCTTTCTACACTTTACATTCACTAATGCTATCTGAACTCTTTATTAATCAACTAATGTTGAATGTGCATACAGCACCACGTACACTGTGCAAAGCTGCTGAACCCATGACATTTTGCCATTAATCTTCTAGTTTTCAGGAAACTTCTTTTAATTTTCTGTGCTATCTAAGTAATTTAAATTGAATACATTAATCAAATTTTTCATTCTACCCAGGAGTAATTTAACAGTAGAGCACAGATTCTTCAGTTTGAGGCTCTTTTCATAACAAAAAAAAAAGATAGTGGCATTTCTCATTAACAGCTGTGCACAGAATGCAGCCAAAGAAAACATTTTTAAATACTTCCCCAACAATTACATGTTATTTACGGAGAATTGATCATTAATTTATCTGTTAATTTTATTGCATTTTTCAAATAAACCAGTACAATCATATCTTTGCCAACAATCTCAGGATTTGATTTGTTTTTGTTTCTCTACCTTTTATTTGCCATCTTGCAAACTACTAACGTCAACTTTAACCCAAAGCTTCTCAGAATATGGTCACTAGAATACCTGCATCTGGTATGCTTGATAAAAACACTAGCACCCAGACCCAGCCTCACTGAGCCACCCTATCAGAAACTGTGGCCAGCAAGTACTGCCTAGTCCTGAGAGTAACTTCTTGTGTCCACTCATAATCAATCCCTGTAGGATTTTCTATTTAATTTAATTTGTTCATACGTTTTTAAAGAATAAGCAATTTAAATGCAGAATGATTAAAAATCCTTTTGTAAATTTGAGTTGCATAGTTTTTCATGCCAAAATCTTCTCTTGGACAATTAATTTAGAATATTTGCCTTTATTTCTTCTAATGTTTTCCAGAGCAAAGCAGTATAAAATTATGTTAGTATTTTTATTTTATCTGTGTTTTAGTTGGGAAAAAAATTATTATCACAAGTCTTTCCGACTTGGCAAATCCCAAAACCAACTTACTACAAATATGCATGTATTCATGGCATTGCCTATAAAATAGAGAACTACCAAGCACATTGAAGTCCTATGTATGTGCCCCTTTCTGGTCTCACGTTCCCATAGAGATGCAATCACTAACCTACACTTTTCTCTTTGACCCTTCCTGGATTTTCTTTCAATTTACCATATAAATGCGTACCCATAGACAATACATATTTAAGTTTTACATGTTTTGAGCATTATATAATGTGGGATCATATGCATATATTTTGCAAATTGCCTTTTTAACTGATGTTTTCAAGAGTCATTTATGTGGATGTGTGTAGTAGCAGTTCATTTATTTTTTACTGCTGTATAGTGTTTCATTTTGTGAGTATACCATAGTCTGTCCATTCAACTATTCAAAGATATTTGGGTTGCTAACAGTTACTTGCTGTTACAAAGATGTCATTAGTAGTCTTGTTCATATTTCCTAGTGTCTGTGTGCAAGAATGTATCTAGGTTATGTACCTGGAAATTAAATTACCTGCTCTAAGTTATGTATATATTCCACTTTAGTAGTTAAGAACAAATTGTTTCCCTGAATGTTTCTATCAGTTCAGACTCCCACCAGCAGTGTATAACACTTCTCATTGGTCCACATGGATGACCACACTTGGGGTACTCAAACTTTAATTTTAGCCAATGTGGAGGATCTGAAATATACCTTATTGCTGTTGCAACCAACTTGCAACCTCTGATTTCTAATGAGGTTAAGCATTTTTTGGTGGTTTATTGGACATGAATGTGATCTCTTATATAAAATGCCTTTTGTATTGTAGTTTTCTTTCTACTCTTTTTCCATTCTTATTGATTTCTAGGACTGTGTATATTCTAGATCTTAATCATTAGTCTGATATATGTAATATATATATACATTTTCTTTATTGGACCTTAGTAAACAGCACCTACGCATAAACACTTTATACTAAATTCTCATCTCAGGGATATTGGAGCCATTCAAGTATTGTGAATTCATGCCCCAAACACTGTGGGCTGGCTTATGGTTACGATTTCTCAGAAATAAATAAATAAATGGTTTCCGTTTTTCACTCGATGATAAGACTGAGACCAGAAAGAATTTGTACTGGCTGCTGGATCATCCTTTGACTGAGGCTTTGATTCTCAGGCATGGCGGGTCTCCACATAACTGAAGGGGGCCCTGGGCCACCAGGGAAGTGACCCACCCTCTAGGAGACCTCTGCCCCAGGACTCAGTCACTTCTCTATGTCCTATATCCGGGCTCTCTCTTCACCTTAACATTTGAGAATAGCCCTCATTTTTTGTCATGTCTACTGTAAAATTAAAGGAAAGCTCTTGCTACACGTCTTGTACTGGAAGAGCTCCTTAGGTTACTTGGTCTGGCATATTGCTAATAAAACATCCAAGAAATTAAATTAAGGACTAATGCCACAGGGACAATAACATGGTTCATAGTGACAATAAGCTTCATGGGAAGCCCGTGGTCATCTAAACAGTAATTGTACTGGCTAACTCTGAGGAGAAGAAGGAGGAAGAGTAGGAGGAAGAGAAGGTGATAATTTCTCCATCAGAAAGTGCATATTACTTAAACAAGATAAATTAACACGGTGAGATAGTGTGTAAGAAATAATATTTTCTGTATTAGGAATTCCTTGTTTTACTTAGATTTGTAGTACACTTAAAATAAAGGAGTGAATGTGTTTATTCTCTCAGTCAATTGATTTCCTTCTTTAATGTCAGCTACAGAGTTCAGCTTCTGGCAAAGACAGACCAAATAGTTCAGACAAACCCTCCTGGTGAAAAGACTGTGTGTGTGTGTGTGTGTGTGTGCATGCGCACACACCTGTGTGCAGATTCTTACATGCACAAATTTATTTTAATTGCATTTCCAGACAAAGTGGAAAGAATAAGGTAGAAGCAGTATTTAAAAGAATAATGGCTGAGAATTTTCCAAAACTGACAGAAGGCACCAAGATGAAAATAGCTAAGAATTGGCCGGGTGCAGTGGCTCATGCCTATAATCCCAGCACTTTGGGAGGCCAAGGTGGGCAAGATCACCTGAGGTCAGGAGTTTGAGACCAGCCTGACCAACATGGTGAAACCCTGTCTCTACTAAAAATACAAACATTAGCTGGACTTGGTGGAGGGTGTCTGTAATCCCAGCTACTCGGGAGACTGAGGCAGGAAAATTACTTGAACCTGGGAGGCAGAAGAGGCAGAGGTTGCAGTGAGCTGAGATCATGCCACTGCACTCCAGGCTGGGTGACAGTGAGAGCGAAACTCCGTCTCAAAAAAAAAAAAAAATTGGTAAGACTCTTTACCTCCAATATTTCACAGTCTATTTAGATCAATGAGTAAATGCATAGTTAAAATACTGGTGTCAAGGGAGGAAATAGGGAATTCACACAGGAGGAACACCCGATGCAAATTGGAGCCATCAGAAAAGGCTTCCACAGTACATTTTGTGAGAGCTAAAGCATGAAGAGAACAACTACCTATTTTAACATAGTTATATTTATTTTCATTAACTACCATAATAATTTGAATTATTTTTATGGTAATCATTTTCTTATTATGCAAATTAAGGAATAACAGGATTGAAATAGTAAAGTTGAGTTTACAAGCTGAGCACCAGAAAAACAAATAAAAGAGACTAATTTTTAACATCTTACCTATTTGGGTTTCAAAGATTCCCTCAGAAAAGCTTAGATTTGTCAAACATTTGAAATAAATGCCATTGACAAATCAAACTTCAATATGAGGTTTCTTATGCTCCTCTTTGCTAAGAGTGTAATTTTCCCAACTCAGTGAATTTCTTAACAAGACTATCAAACAAACAGACGTCAACCTTTGAAGCTTTGATTCTCAGGCATGGGGGGTCTCCACATAACTGCCCACTGAAGGGGTCTCTGGGTTTTTAGCAGAAAAAAATGCTTGGATTCCAATGAGTTCTGCTCTGTGTAGCATTCAAAAGAGAATTGCACCATTACTGAATCTACATAGACGGTTTTACTACTTACGATAGCCTGAAATTTAAACCCAGTTCTCATAAACAAATTTATGAAATAAGCTATTTTAATAATTTGTTACGTATCATGCTCATTTCTAGTAGAACTGAGCATCTCTGATATTTTCAGTGGTTTGTTTTGCTCGCTGTCTCTCTGTCCAGTGCAGTAAATAATCCTTTAATAAAAACAGAGGCAGACACATGACAAGCAGTTCATCGTGAGGAAATTCACATTTAGACAAGCATGCTTTCAAACATAGAGTCCCTTTTTAAATCTTTTAGGGGAATTTTTAAGCTCTATTGAGACATAGTTGATATTTGTATATTTAAAATGCACTTAATGTGTATATTTTGATGAGTTTGGACATATGCCTACACTCATGATACCACAGCCAAGTACTGCTAAACATGCTCATCACCTCCACAAATTTTCTTGTATTTTTTTGTGGTTTCATTTTTGTTTGGTTTGGTTGGTTTGGTTTGCGGTGAGAGCACTTAACATGAGATCTATCATTTTAAAATATTTTAAAGTATACAATTCTGTTTTGTTAACCACAGATACTATTCTGCAAAACACATCTCTGGAACTTATTTGTCTTGAATAATTGAAATGTCATACCGACTGAGCAACAAATCCCCATTTCCTCCTCCCCACAACCCCTGGCAACCACCATTCTATTCTCTGCTTCTGTGAATTTGACTATTTCAGATTCTTCAAATGAATGGAATCATGCAGTGTTTGTCCTTCTGTGACTGGCTTATTTCACTTAACATAATATCTTTCAGGTCAGTTTATGTTGTCACAAATGGTAGGATTTCCTTTTCTTTTAAGGCTGAATAATAGTCCACGTGTGTGTGTGTGTGTGTGTGTGCATATATATATATATATATATACATGCACACATGCACATACAAATATGTATATAATATTTTCTTTATTCATTCAGATGTCCTTGACCTTCTGTGTAGCAAAGGTCAATAAATAAATTGCATCATAAGAACTACATCTAAATTAAAATCTTCTTGATATTTACTCATGCACTGATTCATTAAATCAATAAATATTTCTAAAAGGCCCACTTTGTGCCAGTCTCCTATACTAGCTCCTGAGAACATATGTCGAGTAAGAGAAAGTTTTTGTCCTCTCAAAATTTCAAGTTGAAAGAGAGAAAACAGGTAAGTCACAGTATGATGAGCACGTTGATCGTGATTCACCTGGAATGGCTGGAACAGAGAAGGGCACCTGAATCACCCTGGAGCAGGAAGGGGAGGCCTTGGAGCTGGCCTGTCAACAAGACAAGTGGCTCCAGGAAGTCACTGTCTGTAGTCATTTACCTTTTTATCTTCCATAAGCACCTACTGTAGGCTCTGCACAATGGAGGTGAAAACAAAATGGAGCTAAGAAAGCAGACGAAAATAAAAGGAGAGCTCACAGAGAGAAGAATAATGTAAAAGAAACAGAACCCTTATGAACTTAAACTGTAAGAAATTGTAAAGAATAGAATTGCCATTGCAGAGAAGTGAAGTACATCAGCAATGTGGAGTACAGGCTGAAATTCAAAGGAAAAAAACACAGATATAAAAATCAGAGAGCTCATAGATATGGAAGAAAAATAAGGGAGACCCTTTGTAGGAATAATTAGAATCCTTGAAGAAGAGAACAGAATCTATGGGAAAGAATGCTCAAAAACATAATAGACCAAAATGTTGAACTGACAGAAGACCTTAGGCTCAATTTATACCAAACAAAATTCATGAAAAATAATTAATTGCTAAACCTGTGTTCCATAGGACGTTAGTTCAAGTGTTGAAGTTTCAGGTAGGCACTGAAATTCAGAGAGAAGTCAAAGCTGGAGTTATAAATCTGGGAGTTACTAGCATGTGAATGTTTAAACTGTGGGACCAGATAAGATAATTAGGGAGGGGGGCAATAGGAGAAAAAGATGATTTGAAATGACATGTTTGGGGATTCCAGCCTTTGGGGTTTAAGCAAAAGACGAGTAGACTGCTAAGGGATGAAGAAGGAGCCCTGCTGAGGAAGGGGAAGTGAGTCAATTAGCAGATAAATGTAGAAGTGTGGTAAGCCTCATTAGTAATCAAATAAATGCAAATTAAAGAGATCAAATTTGATTAATTGTATTGGCAAGAATTAGTAAATTTCATTACTAATGTCAGTTGGAAATCAAACTTGCAAAATGTAATTATAAATTTTGAACATCTTTTGACCCCAAATGCCTTTTTTTTTTTTTTTTGAGAGAGAGTCTTGCTCTGTCGCCCAGGCTTGATTGCAGTGGCGCAATCTCGGCTCACTGCAAGCTCCGCCTCCCGGGTTCACGCCATTCTCCCGCCTCAGCCTCCCAAGTAGCTGGGACTATAGGTGCCCGCCACCACGCCCGGCTAATTTTTTTATTTTTAGTAGAGACAGGGTTTCACTGTGTTCGCCAGGATTGTCTCAATTTCCTGACCTCGTGATCCGCCCGCCTCAGCCTCCCAAAGTGCTGGATTACAGGCATAAGCCACCATGCCTGGCCCCCCAAATCCCATCTTTAAGAATTTATTCTAAGAAACTGACCAGACAAGAGCACAAGAATGCAAACTCATCATAGTATTGTTTATAATCAGTAAATTACTAAATTTCTACAAAGAAATGAAGGATAAGTTAATTATGGTACATGAACATGGTCAGATTTTATGTAGTCATTAAAACAAAGAGGATATCCATGTACTTAACTATATATGTATATATATACATGATATTCACAATATAGTATAACAAAAATGTTGTTTATAGAATATCATTAAACAAAATTGATTATAGTTACACAAAGTTTTGCACATATTATCTATGTGAAATTTTAGTCAATATGCAAATATCTATGCACACAAATAGTCCAGAATGATAGACTCTAAATGTTAATGAGGAGTAGGAATTTTGGCAACTTTGATTATAATGTTTATATTATTCCATAAGCATTTTTATAATAACCATCTATTGCCTTTTTAGCCAGAGGAGCCAATCAACGTATTTTAACTTTGAAAAAAGAGATAAAAATACTTCCTGTCCTCATTCCCCAGCTTTCCCTTTTGTCTGCTCTGCTAATCCCTTTAACTGCACCACCCCCAGTGTAGGCTCTGAGACTCCACCAAAAATTGATTCTGGGCAGCCAGACAAAATCTGTCTTGCTCTAGATTTTATATTGTATCACTTTTACAGAAGTAAATAGATTTCTCCTTCCATTCAAGTGAACATGAAATTGTCTCTTTTTAAATTTTTAGAATCTATTTTAACCGACAAAGAAAAATTATACATATTTATGGTATACTACATGATGCTTTGATATATGTATATATTCTGGAATAGCTATATCAGGCTACCTAACAAATCTATTACTTCACATATGTATCAATTTTTGGGGGGGTGAGGACATTTAAAATGTGCTTTTATAGCAATTTTTCAAATATACAACACAATCCAACTAACTATAGTCGCCATGTTGTACAATAGATCTCCTGAACTTATTTCTCCTAATGAAAACTCTGTATCTTTTGACCAATCTCTTCACATACACCACCTCCCTTAGGCCCTGGTAGCCGCCATTCTGCTCTCTGGTACTATGAATGAGTCTGACCATTTTAGATCCCCCATAGGAGTGAGCTCGTGAAGTATTTGTCTTTCTGTGCCTGGCTTATTTCGCTTATCATAATGTCTTCTAGGTTTGTCCATGTTGTCACAAAGGGCAAAAACCATATGGTCACACCAATAGATACAGAAATAGCATTTGACAAATTTTAACATCTTTTTATAATAAAAACTCAACAAATTAGATATAGAAGGCATGTACCTCAATACAAGAAAGGCCATGTATGGCAAGCTCACAGCCCTCACACTCCATGGTGAAAAATGAAAAGCTTCTCCTCTAACATCAAGAACGAGATAAGAATGCCCACTCTCACCATATGTATTCGACGTAGAACTGAAAATCCAGAGAAATCAGGTGAGAAAAAGAAATATATAAAAGATATCCATATCAGAAATGAAGAAGTTGTATTGTCACAGTTTATAGACATCATGGTATTAAATATAGAAAACTAGCAATTACACCAAAAACTGTTAAAACTTTGAAATTATCTTTTTTATTTTATTTTATTTTATTTATTTTTGAGATAGAGTCTTGCTCTGTCACCCAGGCTGGAGTGCAATGGTGCTATCTTGGCTCACTGCAACCACCTTTCGGATTCAAAGGATTCTCGTGCCTCAACCTCTCAAGTAGCTGGGATTACAGGCACACACCACTATGCCTGGCTAATTTTTGTATTTTTAGTAGAGACAGGGTTTTGCCATTTTGGTCAGGCTGGTCTCAAACTCTTGACCTCAAGTGATCCACCTGCCTTGGCCTCCCTAAGTGCTGGGATTAGAGGCATGAGCCACCGGACCCAGCCAAAATTATCTCTTGAATATATCAATGCATTGTGATTGTTTGCTTCAGTTATACATATGGCTTGTCTTCAGATTATAAACATTACAAAGATCTAATAGAGTTGAGAGTTTGTCATGAAGCTCCAGAATTATGAAAAAGAAATAATACATGGTTGGGAACCAGAGAGCTATGAGTTCTAAATTCTACATGTATTCTATTCTCCAATTACTTTTGTCAACTTACTTTTGTTAAGTGACTTTGTTTTGTTAAGGAACTTTGTATTCTACAATTTCCAAATGGAAATGCTGGCCTAGACCACTGTTTCCAAAAGTATATATATATATGTAGTATAAAGTTATTTTATAATGTGTCAACAAAAAAATACTTGTAGCTATCTAATTTTCATTAGGCATATCTGACTGCCCTTACCTTATTCTCATTTTTCTTTTTATCCAGCATTTATTGTTACTGAAACACCAGGGGTTTGTTCTAGGTCCTGCTGCTTGCAGCACAGAAAGCCAATCACTGAGACAACAAGTATTGCCAAAGAAGAAGGTTTACTCTGGTACTGCAGCCAAGGAGATGGGAATTCAGTCTCAAATCCATCTCCCTGATTGACTAAAACTAGGGGTTTAAATAGCAGGGAAGAAATGCAACAATGTATAAGAAACCAGGAACTAGGAGAGAGGCAAGGAAGCAATTATGAGGAATGAGGCATGTGGCATCTCATTGTCTGGGTGTGGTAACATGGTAAGTTTCAGTTCTTTGATTTTTTTTTTTTTTTTTTTTTTTTGAGAGGCCTGAAGGTCATTTCCTGAGGAGGGAACTCAGATAAAACAAATGTAAGTTTCAACCTTTAAGACCAAAAGGGTCCATTTCTGTGTTTATCTAAAAAAAACTACCTATGGTACTACTGGGTTGATTTCAGCTAATTTTCATTAGGCACATCTGACTGGCTTTACCCTACTTTCATTTTTCTTTTATGTAGAATTCATTACCATCTGAAATACTATAGCATATGTTTATTTATTGTGTTTCTAATGCATTTTCTCTCTCTCTCTCTCTCTCTGCTAAAATGTAAGCCCAATGAGGGCAGTAGGTTTTCTCTGCTTAACTCACTCATATCCCAAGCACCTAGAATCATGCCTGGGACATAGTACTAACTTAATAAACATTTGTTGAATAAGTATTTGGACATTGATCACATGTATCAAAGTTAATGTAAACAGACAACTTTAGTTCTTATAGTATAAGAAAAATATAATGACTTTAGCTTCTATAGTATAAGGAAAAAAGTCTACATTCTATCTATGGCACATTTTACAGACAAATCTAGATTAAACACAATGCTCAGGAAACTGTATAATTGGGTTTATTGAATTCCTGGCAACTGTTAAGATATTCCTTTCAAACTTCTGTTTTGAAAATATTTCTAATACCTTATGATTAATGGGTAATAAAAATATGACTTTTTTCAATTATTCATAATTTTGCAGAGCCTCAGAGCACTCATTCTAAACATTACTTCTCATTATGCAACAATAAACCATAGAAATAAAATGTCTGGAAGGCTGAGCCGAAAGGGTAGTCATCACAATTAAATCTCTAACGTGAGCTAATTTTAAGGTTATTTTTATCTTTCTCCTAAAAATGTGAGTCAATAAAAATTCTGCTAAACTAGTATTTGGAGTTTAAATATGTCTGGCTATTTCTAAATGACTTAATATGAAAAGCATTTACTTAAAACAAGCATACATTTGTATCTTTAGAAAATCATGTTAGATAAACTTGAACTTTAGGAAGTATTTATAATATCAGCTTGCTGCTATGCAAAGGCATAGCTGCCCTAAAGCTAAACACATAGAAAGTTTCACCTGAAATAGAAGTGCCACAAGGCATTCCTTATCTCAGGTTTGATATGCCTGTCTTTTTTAAATAAAGGAACTTTAAATTCCTAGGCAGTCTTATCATAAGCAGCAGCTGGCTAAACGTAGAATGATTATATAACTTGGCATTCAAACAAGGACACTTGAGAATGAAATGAAATACTTTTAACCATCACCCAGAAACAGAGCCTTCTGTAACCCACCCCAGTTGAATAGGCAAGGCTGGCCAACATTGTCCTCACACCTCGTTAAGCCGGTTTCTGTCAAGTAATCTGAAGATAAAACCACAGGCCCATGTATATTAAGGGCTAATTGTTTCACCACAAAAAATTCATTAAGTGTAAATTAATACGCTAAAAGACTTGGTTAGTCAAAACAAGCTTTATCCTTTTGTAATCAAAGTAGAAAAAAAATTCAATGAAGAAATAAACTGCTTGCCATTTTTTTGAGGAATCATTTGTAGTATAAGAAGAACTGATTAGCAAAATCTGATTTACTGTTGTAGGCCTTTAATCTCAATTAGGGTTGAAATGTATTCCCAACAGATAATAATGTTAGATCCAAGCAAAATAGTCACTTGTTTTATTGTAATAAAAGTGATTTACCAAAAAAACCACAATCTTACCTTTCCTCCATATCACTTTAATTCCCTACATATTTATGTTTGCAAAATCTATATAATAAAACCATGAATTGTTTTTTGGAGTTTTCAAATGAAGAAAAGTTTACAAAATAACAAGAGCCAGTAATTTTTATCACCCTGAAATGCTTCTTAAAGCTATTCAAAATGGATAGTACATTGAGTTCAACTCCTTTTTAAGATTAGAATATCGTAATAAGTAAAATTAAGTCATCACTAATGATTATAGAATAAATTGGCCACATTATGTAGAATGTTATCCTCTAGGCCTTATATTTTTGACTTAACAAATATGCCCATACTTTGTGCACCCAGATTCTCTCTTTTGCCACATGGAAGGATGACTTATCATTGGCTAGATTGCACTTTAATGAATTCAAGACATCATTTCTCTGATTTAGTAATATCGCTGCGCTATGATCCACCATCTTCATTTCATAGCACTGAGGAATAGCATTCTATTACCACTATACTGTTGGCCATATAAATACATCTAGAGCAAACAGACACTTCAGTCATTCTGGGAGGCTCTCTGTGCTTTTAATTTATTTTTTTAATGGCTCAATGGGAAAAAAAGATTTTGGGGGTATGATATTGTGGAAAATGCTTAAGTTTAAATATTGAGATTGTTAAATATTGATCTCCCATTACCTGTTGCTATTCTGAAAGCATTTGAAAATCGAGAAGGTATAACATTTTCACACACAGAACAGTTCAGAGGAGAGGATAATAGTCCAAAGGAAAAATAAATGACAAGAGGGGGAGGAAAACGGTAACATAGGTATGTGTTCCATTGCACCATTTTGTAAAGTAAAACAAATCTCCTGAATGGAAAAATGAAATACCTTTCCATTCAGACAAATTTTTGCTTTGGTATTATTCTCTGTTTTCCCACTCAACTTACAAATTCAAAAGCTGCAATTGTCTTTTTTCAAGCAAACAGAGAAAACATTACTGAGTTGTTAATATTCTTCCTTCTACCAAAGAATAAATTGTAAGTGCCGTAAAGAGAGCATGTCCAACCTCTCCAGTTGCCAAATGAAAACCCTTCATGAGTTTCCACTATGGGGAATATCATGAGAGCAGCATTAGTTGCCAATATTTTTTGCCATTTTCCTCAGCTCTTTAAAAGGCCTCTATTGCTTCTTAAAAGATAAATATTAAATGTAGTATATATCTGATAAGGGATTAATATCAAAGTATTTTTTAAAACTCTGACAACTCAACAACAAAAGACAAACAACCCAATTCAAAAATAAGTGAAGGACTTGAATAGACATTTCTCCAAAGAAGACATACAAAGGGCCAAGAAGAATATGAAAAGATGCTCAACATCACTGATCATCAGGGAAATGCAAATCAAAACCACGATAAGATACACCTGATTTTGAATGGCAAAACAGAGAGGGTGAGAGATTGAGTTAGTTGCAGAAAGACATGGCTAGTCATCAGCGAAGCAGGGACTTGAACTCTGACTGACTCCACCAAACACAATTTGAATCACTACACTAAGCGGTAGAGAAGAATGAAAAAAATGTCTTTTGAGTCAGACACATTAGGTTTGAACATCAATTGTGCCATTTACTAGCTAAGTGACTGAGGTAAGTGTTGACTTCTCTGATTCTTAGCTTCTCCAACTCTATAAACAGGCACCTCACTGACTTCCTGCGGCAGAAAGTAACAAAAGAGCAACACGTAGCACAGCACCCGCCGTATGAGGAGGTCTGCAAATGCTACAATAGAAATAGTTTATTCACCCTCCAAAGATCCGTATGAATACAGGGCGGGGTTTCTAGTCAAGTTAATGGTGCGGAGGTACCAGGTGTCAGCTGACTCAGGAGGTACAGTAACCTAAGGCAGGGCTAACTTCATTGCTTTGGATAATGGTTCTTCTGATCAGCAACCCAGTGTTTTATCTGTGCTGCCTGTATTTCTCATCAGGCACGGTAAATGACGTTACCTGAAAGTTCAACAGAAGTTTAAAAAAAAAATAATGCTATTCAATCCACTTGGAAGAATCTTACAATATGCAAATTTAAATTCAAGAGTTTGCCTCTACCCTTTTGATTTATAGATACGGATGCTGTACTATGATTGCTCAACCGTAGACTGGCTTGACACCTACAGATCTTCGTATCATGAAAAGTTATAGTCACGCCCTCAACTAACACTCACTGACACCCCATAACAAAACTCCATGGAGAGATTCAGTCATTCATCAATGTCAGAAACAAAATTCCATGTGGGTGCCTGCTTTCAAAACACTGAATTCCCATCTGGCAAGATCCTAATGAAGAAAGGAAAGATCTATGTTTAATGAAGCAATACCCTTTCGGTAGATATTTCTTGACAGCTGTACCTTGGGGCCACTGCATTTCTGGCAGCCTTGCTACACCTTCAAAAAGACAAAAATCCTAAAGCAATCATGTATTCAAATGCTGAAGTGCACAACACATAAATTCCCCTTTCCCTCTTGCTGATTCCATGGAATGAGACTAACTTTCAATCAAACTAGTTGAAGTGAGGTGTAGTTAACTAATTTCACTTTATGCTACGTGTTTTTGTAAACTACCGCACTTTTGCTGTGAAACAAGGCTGAATCAATGAAAGCCAAATGTACCTTTAGTGAGGAAAAGGCCTTGTGAGCGATAAAAGACATTTTACAATCCGTAAGGATAATAGTGTAAGAGCTCCAAATGTGTGCCATGATTTTCTCCATATTACTTTTTGTGTATCTAATTCATATTTCAGAAAGTAAATAATAATATGGGAAAGTAAAAGAACAAGAAGAAAACATTGGCAGCACTGGACCTACACCAGGCATCCCCAAAGGCAGGTGGAAAACAATTGCACCCCTAGCTCCTGTAATCGTCAGGAAGAGCAGAGAAGGCTCCCTCAGGCCCCTCATGGCAAGCAAGGGGAAGAGATACAAGATTTTTCAAAAGGCAAGATTCTAATCACTACCCTAAGATTTGTAAATCCAAGTACTCTTTTTTTGTTGCTGTTTTCTACTCTATCAGTTAGGAATGATTTGGGCTGCAAATAACAGAAAATCCTAACCAGATCCAAACAGATGAACTATTTGCACCATACAAGACCAGAGGAGGTTGTCTAGGTGGCTGCAATTGCTCAGCAGTGTCAACAGGGACAAACTTTGTGCTTTATTATCCTTAGTATGTGGCCTTCACACTCATCATGACAAAACGACTTTTGTCTTTACCAGTGGGAATGAGAAAGAAGGGGCTTACCAATTTTATCTGTCTCTCCCTTTTAAAAAGATGCCCTTGATTCCTGCTCTTGCAGACATCTTATAATAGTACAGTTTCCCTGAAAACAGAGCTTGAGGTAAAGACGTAGCTGCAGGGAGTTTACATAGGAATGTGATCTCAGGGAGCAGGTGTGAGGAATGAAGAAAGCTGGAAAGGGGGAAAAACCATTCTAAGGACACATTATCCAGTTGGCCAGCACCATAGATGACTTGCAAAAGAACTGCAGAGTCTTCCAAATGCTTCTCAGAACTTGGACCTGGCAGATAAAAGAGGACACATCTGTCTGTTGCTGCCATCCTGTCAGTCACAGATGCTCCATGAGTGCTAACATCCCACATCTCTAGTGTGGGCTTCCCATGTTGCAGGATCTGAGAAGCCCCACAGCAGAAAATGAAAGCCATGACCTGGGCTGGAAGCACAAGCTGCAAGGTTTTCCCTGCATAATCAGTGCTTGTGTGTGACCAGAGACCACAGGGCAGCTGGAATCAGAGGAGGGGCTCAGGGAAAACGAAATAGCGCCCATGAGTGGGGCCAAGATAGGCCTCATTGGCCCAACCTTTCTGGCCTCTGCAGCAGCAGGAGAGGGAGAGAAGATGAGTATTTGTGGTCAGGCAGTGTCACCCTGCAGAATTCTGTTGGCAAAAGGGAACGAGAATGGATGCTGGGCAAAGCCACCACCAGAGTCAGCTGCCACTCCCTGGCTGATTATAACGGGGGTTTCCAAAAACTTATTGTCACCTAAAAGCAAAGTGAGAGTCATGCTGAATATGTTTTCTTTTAAACTGTTGTCCTTTGAGCAAATGAGCTAGATTTTTTTTTAATTACTACAACTTGTGCTAAATTCTTCTCTAATCAAGAGAAAGCAGAGAGCGGTCACCACTTGTCTTAAATGTCTTGCTTTTGACACAGCTGCCTGAGGAGGCAGGCCTGGTTGGAAGGAACAGGAGCGTGGGTGAGTACACAGGAAGGAAAGCAAGGCCTGGGATTGACTGTCCCAAGCAGACCCCCACACCACAGCCACAGGCAGCCTCAGGGGTCTGGAAGGAGGGAGACCACCTTCCATGTGGGGGCCAGGGACCGGGGTGGAGGAGCTGGGAGATTGTGGGGGACTTCCATCTTTAGCCCTGAACTCAGCAGGGAAGCTCTCCACCCTTTAGGGAGTGACAAGGATTGGGGAGCACCAATGTCTTTGGCTGTACTGGAGGTTAGGTGAAAAAAAGTAGAAGTTATCTGTAATTCAATCATGCACACACTTTCCAGCATTCATCTTTTTGGTGTTCTTCTCAAAAAAGATAGTAGCCTTCCAAAGTGAACCAAGAAATACCAACTGTGGCTCGAACTTCATAGTTTGCCTCTAATTGCATTTTCATACATTGCCCTAAAGGGACACACTTCTCATTGCTTACTAGTCACATTTGCTTCAGTTATAGTTTTCATAGAATTCTTTTGAAAAGTATGCTGTGACATCTCATTCCCTGTGCTATAAGACTCAAAGATGGACACATCTACTTGAAGTATCTTGTTTCACAATCTCCACTGGGACAGTTCGTATGCCCCCCAAGGACTGCCTCTTGGCCCCTCTGTGGTATATTAGGGTACACTCATGCTGATCATCTGCATGAGCTCCTCCACTGATTTTACACTTTAAAAGCTGGATATTTTCAATTCACCAGGATCCTGAACTCGTCATTTTACATTAAAAATCAGACTTCCTGAGTTTGGGGGAAGTTTTATACAGAAGCAAATTGTTCTTATAAAACAACTTATGTGACATTTTATTCTTTATGTCTGAACTGTTTTTTTAAAGCTATGTTTAATACTCAGTAATTTTTTATTACACTTTGAAAATGTTTTTGGAAGGGTTTTCATTCATATTTATTTTCCCAACTTCCTACTTTACTGTCAGCTGTTATTTGTAAACAGACTATTTATAAATCAGACTTATTGGCATAATTGTTGTGTTATTTATATGAATCACATGTGAATAAGTATGTTCTTTTTTGAGAATTTATACATAATATTTTTATTTTTATTTGCCAAAATTTCAAAAAGAATGTGCTATCCTGATATTCTGTAAATATTTTGGGTATTTTCTAAGCAGCATATAGATGAAGTCTCACTTGAATAATCCCTAAGTTCAAGTTTATCAAATTAATTTAATACACTCTTGAAAATTAGATATATTTCTCACTTCCTAGCTGGATATTTTGGTGAAGCATCTAGGACATCAACACCATCACCTTTACAGCAGAATAAAGAGCATATTCACACAGTCGGCTAGCGGTCGCGGCGCTTTTCCCTCTTGCTGCCAGCTCCCCACTGGCCCTGTGCAGGCTCCTGCCTAGGCCGGTGAAGGCAAGATAAGAGCAAGTGTTCAGTACTTCCAGGCACAACAAAGGGAACTCCGCAGGCTGACACAGACGCTTGCTCGCTTGCAACGAAAATATCATTTTCCTCCCAAAGCTGTCCCACCACTGCCCCAGGATATCCGTGGCTCTTCCGGATAGTGACAGGGAAGGAGCTGAAGCACTGTCTCAGAGGCTGCAGAGCCAGAGAACGAGTCTCAGAGCCCCCTGGCTGAACCCCAAGACTCAGAGCTTTGGCTCCAGGTTGAGCTTCAACCTGCAGACAACCTTCAAAGGGCACACCAGCACCCCAGAATCAAGCATGGATGAAAGTGAGGCTGGCACTGAAAATGAGCAGAGACCACGAAAACTAAAACACTTCACACTCAAGAACTCACTTCTTTTTTTTTTTAATTAGGCGAAGAACTCTATTAATCTTTGTTTCAAACTTTATTCCCAGGTTTTTTCGCTTAATTAGCTGCAAAGAATGAATTGTGTGTAAGCAAAAACTAAAAACAGCTGCAGTATCCAAGGGACTTGGGCTTAAAAATATTATAGATTTAGATTTTATGAGATCCATAAACAATTTTGAAAAGCAGTCATAATATAAAATAGCAGCTCCCAGTAACTTCTTCAACTTCTATTTTCTTTAGAAATTGACTCAATTCACTTTGCCTCATTCTTGGAAGCCTCATCAAAATTCTCCACAAGATCAGGAACTTCATTATCATCATCACCATCCTCTCCAGCAGCAAGTGGTGCTTTTCCATCTACAGATAGTTTGGTGGAGCTCCAGCCAGTCTCCTTAAACTAGTCAGTCTGCATCAAGCTGGTTTACAATGGTAAACCAGCTGGTAGCATTTCTTTCAGCAGCTTTGTCCCAGCATGGCTTGTCGTGGTGAAAGTGTTCCCAGAGATACCTGACCTTTAGGGTTGCTAAAGTGGATTGCTGTTCATTGGTTTGTAAACATATTCACCTCTTCAGTACCAGAGATAGTGTTTACTCCTAACTTCTTTAAGGAGAGCTGAAGTTTTTTCTAATCTGCTGCAGCTGTTCTATGGACCACCTTCTTCCTTCAGCAAGCAGTTGCTTTCTCACCAATGCACACTGGTGCCTGCAGTCAGCTGAGCTTTCCCTGGTTCATGATTGTTGCTTTCAAATTGCTGGAGAGGAAAAGGGGCAGCAAGAGGGACTAGTGAAATGGGAGAGTTCCCTGATCCACCTTGCAGGACATGTGACAGGGATGTGGCTCGTCTATTTGGCCACCATGCACACTCCAACCTCTATGGGAGGGGGAGCACACAGACGAGCAGGTGCAGGAGCCAGGGCCAGAGCCCCTGGGCTCTGACGCCACAGCAGCATCCAGGGGTGGTAGCCTGAGACTCCTGAAGCCCAAGTGGGCATTTGTCACAGTGCACTCTTTAAGCTTTGCAATTCGCAGATGGCTTACATGTTAACCAACTCAGTGCCCTCTTGGTACCTGGGTCCTTGTTCAGCATCCAGGAAGAATCAGGTCACACACAGACTCAGGGATGAATGTGGGGTTTTTATTGAGTGGTGAGGTGGCTCTCAGTGAGATGGATAGGGAGCTGGAAAGGGGATGGAGTGGGAAGATGATCTTCCTCTGGGGTTTGGCTGCCCAGTGGCCAATCTTGTCTCCAACTGTCCCCAGCCAAAATCCTCTCAGCATTCAGACACTCTTTCTCTTCTTTATGCTGCACCATTCTGCCATTCTTCTGCTCTTCTGTTTGTCCCCTCATGGATCCTGGGGTTTGGGGACATGGCAGGCCTATTTTAGGGAGCAAAAATAGGAGTGCCTGTTCTCATTTAGGGCCATGGGTTTCCAAGCTTGGGGGTGGGGCCTTTGCCAGGGAACTTCTTTTTTCTACCCAGTATTTCGCTGTCTCCGGTCTGTATCACTAGGGTTGGCACTCAAGGGGTCTCAGGTAGAACAGCTGAGATTAGGTGCTCCACGTGGAGATGCAAAATGGCCTCAAGAATTCATATCTATAGCATATACCTGCCCCACACACAATAAAAAAAGAAAAGAAAAAGACACAAGATAGAACTATATTAGCCAAAGTCTACAAGCAGAACATCTGGGGAAAAAATCTATAAAGGACAATTAGTCTCCCTTCTGGATAGTATTCAGAAAAAAATCTTTACTTTTCTAATTAGTGTGAAGTTAACTTAGAGAAAACAGGAATGTGGTAAAGGAAACACAAATTGAGAGTCAAATGGACCTGGATTCAAATCCAGACTCTAATTTACTATTCCTAATTCATCTATGCGTTGCAGATACAGATGAGAAAAGGAAAAATCAAAACTGAAAGCAGACTCAGATGCTGGCTTCCAAGAACTCATGCCCTATCAGGTAAAAGAGACACTAGACAGGCAGTCCTGCAAGGGCGATATCAGCCTCAAGCAAGCCCTGAGCCAACCCAACTACCCTAGTCCAGAATGTTAGGAAAGTCTCTGCTGTGGCCCAAATGGAGAGAGAAGTCCATCAAGGAGAGAGACACATTGTGTGCATTTCCTCAGTCACAGAGAACTGGGAGGGCCCCACTGCAAGAGCACTTCAGGGTCCCTATGTGGTGGGAGCAGTTCAGCAGCGAGTGACTTGCGGAAGGTGGGCCAGGGGGTGTGGGAGCACCAGCAGGTCGACAAAGTTCCTCTGAGCGAGGTGGAGCTGTTTCCTAAGGGCAGTCGGCAGCCACTGAAAACATTACGGAGGGAGGGGGCGTGGTCAGGCTTGCCTTTATAGAAAGTTTACTTTTATTGACAATGAGAGGACTGCATTGCAGACAGTAAAACCGGTAGCAGGGAGTCTGGTGGGAGCCACTTGGAATAATCCAAGAGAGAGATGATCTGCACCTGAACAAGACGACTGTAAGGCAGGGGTGGAGAAGAGGAGATAAGATGGAGGAGTTTGAGGGTTGAATTGAATAGGAGTGGGGGGTGCAGAAAAGGGAAGAGGGAGGCACCGAGCGGGACGGGCCTCTCTTGGCTATTGCTGGACCAGGGGTGGGGGTGGGGTGCTACTCACAGAGCAGTGACCCATCTAAGACAGGAGCAGGTTGGGAGGACAGGTGGAGACTGTTGGCCAGAGCTCAGGAGAGAGTTTGGCGCTACAGTGGCTATTTGGGGAATCTCTGCAAGGTTGTTAACTGATGGCATCCAAGTAGAAGAGGCCACAAAGGGAGCGTATGTAGAGAAAGGATCCTAGAGGACAGGCCCATAAGGAACAGCTGCTTTTAAGAGCAGGCAGAGGAAGAGATGTCATCAGAGGAGATTGGGAAGCACGCCCCGGGGCTGCTGGAGAACAGAGACCCCATCTGTTTGGTTCTCCATTGCAGTCTCAGGTCTCCAAACAAGGCCTGAGACAACAGACATATCTGTTAATGTAAATTAGCTGCTGATGACCACATGACATGGCAGAAAAAAAAAAAAAGGAAAAATCAGATCTCAGGAAGAAGAGCATTCTCAAGAGAACCTGAAGTTGTGTTTACCTGTGGAGGGTGTTTCTGCCCTTCGAGAGTAGGCCACTGTGAGTCACCATAAATAGTTCTCCTTAGTCCATAAAATGCCATGGACACTATTAGCAGAGGTGAGTAACAGGCTTCGTGTGGGTTGCCCCAGCCCTGTAGAAGCCGGCTTAGCCCATATGAGACCTGAAATAGTCTGAAAGCTCTCAGCTCCCTGTCCGTCTTTTTATCATCTAAGGATCCCCTGCCCTGTCCTTGTGAGTGCCATGAACACTATTGCCTTTCTCAGCAATCACTAAAATTCATGTATGTTTCAGTTCACCCCAGCCCAGCTCTTCCTCCAGGAACTACCCGCTAATTGCTCCCCTCATCCAGGAGCCAGACTCCTCTAACTCTCACAGACTCCACCTATTGTCTTTGGACATTTAATTTTTTTTTCTTTTCTTTTTTTTTTTGGAGATGGGGTCTCACTCTGTCACCCAGGCTGGAGTGCAGTGGCACCATTATAGCTCTCTGCAGGTTTGAACTCTAGGTGTTTATTACTAATTTCTGGGTATTTGCTGTCTTTTCTATTCAGCCATGTAATAAGGTGCTGAGAACAAGGCCATTTTATGGGTTTTCTGCACCCACAATGTCTAGAAAGTATCAGATCTTCCATAAATATTTGTTGACAATCAATAGCCCCATCCTCATTCCCATGGCGCCATGTCCATCAATCACAGAAATAATATGACATTTGCCACAGTGGGTGGGCATGTCAGTGTTTTTATCTTTCCCATTGGCAAGAAATAAGAGCATTAGAAATAAAAGATATGTTTTTATTAGTAGTACTTGAAGAAATCTGAGTAAACTGATTGAAAATTCTATTTATTTTTGTAAATGTGTTTCTAACACCACTTATTTTATTTTCTTTGATCATTTTAGCTACAAAATAAAAGCAGCACTTCCAGAATAGAAGGCTTCTATAATAAGAACACATTCAGGGTCAAAGTGTTCTCTTTCCTTCCCGGGAGCGTTGTCCTGGCCTCCACAATGGAAGGAGAAGAACATCTCCCACCTCAGGCCCTTGAAGCGCCTCATTGCATTAGCTGCCTGGTTGTCAGATCTGTGTTACCAAGCACTCCCAGGCATGAATTATAAGTCCTGGGAGAGTGGGAACAACTAAAGAACATTTTGGGGATAGAACCCAGTTCTCTTTAGTAAGACACCTTAAGGTGTTTTGTGTTCTGCAAGGACAGATAGTAAATGGTCAAAAGGCAAATATTCACACACAGGTAAGACACAGGTCATCTTACATGTGTAAGCTGATTTTATGGGCCCTAATTTTTCAAAAACTTTGCTTCATTAGGCTTAAGTGTGACCACTGACCATTTCAACAACATTGGCCTCTATGTTTTGGCTCAGTTATTAATTATTGATGTAGCCTTGATAAAATCACTTCAGTCTCTTAACTTCAGCTTTAACTGTAAAATAAAAAGGATTTGTCCAATGTCATCTTGAATCTCTTGAAATTCTATCCTTGATTCTGAGACTTAAACATTACAGAAAGAAATGCAGCGTTTTTTGATGCCCTGTGTGTATCTCTATTGCAGTTCTAACTGCAATCTATTCAAATCAGTTCTTGAATAGTGCATTTCTCCCACTAAAATGAGCTCCATGAGAGCAGGAATGAGTCCCATTACCTCTACCTGGGGTCCCAGGTAGAGCAAAGAGTTCTCAGCACACATGGGCTCAAAGTCCCTTACCGAGTGGATGAACACGCCGGCTCTATGCCGGCTCTCATACCTCTGGATCCTCTACCCTGCTTACATCCCACTTCACCTTCGGCTTGGTGAACCCAAGAGAAATGGAATTCATTGAAAGGCCCATGATGGCTGCCCTTACCTCCCTGTCTTACATCTCTTTGTGCCCACAGAAACCACCTGGGGCCAGAAAAACGTAGATGTGACTGTGCAAAAACATAGTAGATGAGGAAGACAGGTCTTCATACTTGCCTATAAGGCCTTTTTATTAATCACTATTCTTTGCCGTTCACCTGAACTATTCTTTAACTCACATTCTAGGCTAGAAGATAGCAGATTCCTAGAATGTTCAACATTACATGATACTTAAAGCAGCACAAGGCTTCACCTAAAATAAATCTTGAAGTGACTTACAAAGCTAATGAATCTGGTGTGACTCCTTTCAGTATTTTCATTACATTGAGCCATTAAAAGCTCATTTAAAAAATCTAGGATTTGAAAAAAATAACCTATTATGCTGAAAAGTTTAATTTCATTTATCACCATTTTGGAATAATCTACCTGAATAAAGTTTCAAAGTACTACTAGATTCTTAGACCCAGGCAATACTTTATAGTTTTAGTAAGGACTTTCAACCCTTTTCCTCCAGTTCAAGAAAGGCTCTATCATCTTCATAAATGACAGAACAATCATGATCCTTGGCGGGCCTCCCTCCATGGCCAAGAGTGTGAAACATATCTTGAATGAAAGTCTAACTACTCCATTTGTACTTATAAGATGACACCAGTATAACACAAATTGGAAGAAATGTTTTGCATCAAGAAATAAATTGTTCCTGAGATGCTAGAAAACAAGTATTTATAATAAGTGCAGACTAAGAACAAGATAGTTTGCATGGGAATTTCAAACACTGACCCTAAATGTCTTATGTTGCTTGTACTAAAGAGCATGGCATTTTGTTTTGTAATTTTGCTTTTAATCTATGGTATCATTTTACAATTACATACACTCAAATCAAAGTAAAAGCACATAAAAACGATTCCATAGTACTGCTACACAGTGGGCGTCCATAAACATCTGTGCCATAACCAACATAACAAAAATGAATGAAGTTAAACAATAATGCAAAATACTATAAAAACCTTTCTCTTCATGACAATGCTGGTGTTTACAATTGTCTACTGTTGCAGGTTCACTTAGAAGAATACAAAACCCAAAAATTTACTTTGGGAATATAGAGTTGTTAAAGCAAATAAGAGGAGACCCTTGGCCTAAGGTTTCATCTGTACCCAGATCACTATGTAAGCAAACTGAAACTTGGCTTGGAGGGCATTTTTTTATAACTGACTAAAAAAAGGAAAAAAAAGGAAGAAACACCTAGACTCAGTCAATCACAAACAGTCAAGCACCAGGTTAGCTGTGGAACTAAGGATCTACAATCACGCTATGCCTAAATGAAGCAAACACCTATGGTAGGCAATCAGGAAATATCTTAACTTTGCTTCCACGTTCAGCCTCTGAAAGCTCGCTGCTCACTCTAGCAGAGCACTCTGAGCTCTGCCGGTTTTGAGTGCTCCCAAGTTCATGAATTGTTCTTTGTTTAAATAGATTCTGTTAAATTTATTTTCTCTAAAGTTTTCCTTTTAAGAGAGTAAACAAAAAAGAAAAGTTAAAAGTAAAATTTTGTTCTCTTAAATTTCACATATGTATTCTATTGCTTAATATATTAAATACAGTCTTGCACCACACGACGATGTTTCAGTCAGTGATGGACCACATGTGCACTGGTGGTCCCGTAGGATTACAATGGAACTGACAAATTCCTATTGTCTAGTGATGTCGTCACCATAGTAAGGTCATTGTGTAATGCATTACTCACATGTTTGTGGTTATGATGATGTAAACAAACCTACTGTGCTGCCAGTGGTATAAAAGTCTAGCACATACAGTTATGTATTTCTTCAAATAGAAGAAATCTTAATTCACACAAAACCTGCACACAGATGTTCATAGAAAGTTTAATCATCATTGTCAAGATAATGATAATAAATGACTATGTTACTGATTTATATATTTATTATACTTTTAATCATTATTTTAGTTACTCCTTCTGCTTATATATTTTTTCAGAGTAAACTGTAAATTAGCCTCAGGCAGGTCCTTCAAAATGTGTTCCAGAAGAAGGTATTGCTGTCATAGGAGATGACAGCTCTATGGGTGCTACTGCCCCAAAGATGTTCTACTGGGACAAGATACGGAGGTGGAAGATGGTAATATTGATGATCCTGATCCTGTGCAGGCCTAGGCAAATGTATGTGTTTGTGTCTTCGTTTTTAACAAAAAGTATTAAATGAAAAAAAATTAAAAATTTTAAAAATAAAAAATGTATAGAATGGGGAGATAAAGAGAGAAAATATGTTTGTACAGCTGTACAATGTTTGTGTTTTAAGCTGAGTGTTACTATAAAAGAATCAAAAAAGTTAAAAAAATTAAAGTTTATAATGAAAAACTTTACAGTAGGCTTAGTTTAATTATTATTGAAGACATAAAAATGTTTTATAAATGTAGTGTAGCCTAAGTCTACAGTGCTTATAAAGTCTACAGTAGTGTACAGGAATTTCCTAGGCCTTCACATTTACTCGCCACTCACTCACTGACTTCCCCCAGAGCAACTTCCATCCTGCGAGCTCCATTCATGGTATGTGCCCTATATAGGTGTACCAGTTTTTGCCTTTTATATGGTATTTTTCTGTACCTTTTCTATTTTGCATATGTTTAGATACATAAGTACTTACCCTTGTATTCCAGTTGCCTACAGTACTCAGTACAGTAACATGCTGTATAGGTTTGTAGCCTGAGAGCACAATGACAGAATCACCTAATGATGCATTTCTCAGGACATACACCCATTGTTAAGTAACACATAACTTAAACTAGACTTCACTAAAATTAAAAACTGCTATGTGAAAGACACTGTCAAGAGAATGAAAAGACAAGTGACAGACTGAAAGAAAATATTTGCAAAATATATTTCTGATAAAGGATAGTTATCCAAAATATACCAAAAAATAAAACTCAACAATAAGAAAACAAAAAAATGGGTAAAAGCCCCACTAACACCTCACCAAAGAAGATTTACAGATGACAAATAAGCATATGAAAATACGCTTAATATCATATGTCATTAGAAAATTACAAATTAAAACAATGAGATACCACTACACAATCATTTAGAATGGCCAAAATCCAAAACACTGACAACACTAAATGCTGGTGAGGATGCTGAGCAGCAGAGACTCTTATTGGTTGCTGGTGGAATGCAAAACAGTAGAGCCACTTTGAGAAAGTTTGGCAGTTTCTTACAAAAATAAGCATACTCTTGCCATGTAATCCAGCATCTGTGCTCCTTGGCATTTACTCAAATAGAAGAAATCTTAATTCACACAAAACCTGCACACAGATGTTCATAGAAAGTTTAATCATCATTGTCAAGACTTGGGAGCAAATGAGATGTCCTTCAGCAGGTGAATGGATAAACTGTAGTACATCCACACCAGGAACTATTAAGCAGAAATGAGCTATCAAGCCATAAAAAGACATGGAGGAAACTCAAATGCACACTACTAAGTGAAAGAAGCCAATCTGAAAAGGCTATGTGCTATGTGACACACTATGGCATTCTGGAAAAGGCAAAACTATGAAGACAATAAAAAGATCAATGTTTGCCAATGGTTAGAAGAGAAGGGGGAAGGATAGGTGGAGCACAGAGGACTTTTAGAGCAGGGAAACTATTCTGTATGATAGTATAATGGTGAATATATGCCATTACATGTCAGTCAAAACCCCTAGAATGTACACGAAGAGTGAACCCAAGTGATAACTATGAACTTTGAGTAATAAATATGTGTCAATGTAGGTTCATCACTTGTAACATCTCATTCAGAGTATTGACAGGGGGTAGCTTACAGGAGCAAGATGGCATATGGGCCCTCTCTGTACTGTCCACTCAATTTTGCCATGAACCTAAAACTGCTCTAAATAATAAAGTCTATTTTAAAGTGTCAACATAATCAAATAACCTTTCTTGAATTTTTTTCCTTCATTACACATTTTAGATTTCAAAACCAATTTTTATGTCTAGCTCATTCTATGAATACATTATTGCTATATTTTCATAATCTGGGTGTCATCAAACTATAAGCCTTATTTTGGAGTGATAGGAAGAAAACCCCCAAGTAATCTCTGAACAGTTTACCAATTGTCTACTATGTACCATTGATGTGTCTATATGCCATGGATGTAGAGATGATTAAGATGAAATCTCTGTCCCTAATGGCTAACCCTCTAATTCTCTAATGGAAGAAGACAGAAAAGTAAACAATCAATAAACATTTATGTACAAATAAACACTGACATTGTATATTAGTCTGTTCTCATGCTGCTAATAAAAACATACCCCAAGACTGGGTAATTGTTAAAGGAAAGAGGTTTAATGGACTCACAGTTCCACATGGCTGGGGAGGGCTCACACTCATGGCGGAAGGTGAAAGAGAAGCAAAGTCACGTTTTACATGATGGAAGGCAAGAAGGCATGTGAAGGAGAACTGCCCTTTATGATACCATCAGATCTCATGAGACTTACTATCACAAGAACAGCACAGGAAAGACCCACCCCCATGATTCAATTATCTCCCACTGAGTCTCTCCCATGACACGTGGAAATTATGAGAGCTATAATTCAAGATGAGATTTAGGTGGGGATACAGCCAACCACATCATTCTGCCCCTGGCCCCTCCCAAATCTCATGTTCTCACATTTCAAAACCAATCATGCCTTCCCAACAGTCTCCCAAAGTCTTTATTCATTTCAGCATTAATACAAAAGTCCACAATCCAAAGTTTCATCAAAGACAAGACAAGTCCCTTCCACCTAAGAGCCTGTAAAATCAAAAGCAAGTTAGTTACTTCCTAGATACAATGGGGGTACAGGTATTGAATAAATACACCCATTCCAAATGGGAGAAATTGGCCAAAACAAAGGGGTTACAGACCCCATCCAAGTCTGAAATCCAATGGTGTAGTCAAATCTTAAAGCTCCAAAATGATCTCCATTGACTCTATGTCTCACATCCAGGTCACACTGATGCAAGAGGTGGATTTCCATGGTCTTAGGCAGCTCCACCCCTGTGGCTTTGCAGGGTACAGCCCCCTCCTGGTTGCTTTCAGGAACTGGCATTGAGTGTCTGCAGCTTTTCCAGGCACATAGTGCAAGCTATCTGTGGAACTACCATTTTGGGGTCTGGAGGACGGTGGCCCTCTTCTCACAGCTCCACTAGGACTCTGTGTGGGGGTTCCCACTCCACATTCCCTTTTGCACTGCCCTAGCAGAGGTTCTCCATGAGGGCTCTTCCCTGCAGCACACCTATGCCTGGACACCCAGGCATTTCCATACATCCTCTGAAATCTAGGCAGGGGTTCCCAAACCTCAATTCTTAACTTCTGTGCACTCACATGCCCAACACCATGTGTAAGCCATCAAATCTTGGGGTTTGCACCCTCTGAAGCAATGACCTGAGCTCACTTTGGCCCCTTTTAGCCATGGCTGGGACACAGGGCATCAAGTCCTGAGACTGCATACACCAAGGGGCCCGGGACCATTTTTTTTCCTCCTAGGCCTCCAATGCCTGTGATGGGAGGGGCTGCTGTGGAGACCTCGGACATGTTCTGAAGATATTTTCCCCATTGTCTTGGCAATTAACATTGGATTCCTCATTACTTATGCAAATTTCTGCAGCCAGCTTGAATTTATCCTCAGAAAATGAGTTTCTCTTTTCTATCACATCATCAGGCTCCAAATTTTCCAAACTTTTATGTTGTACTTCCCTTTTAAACGTAAGTTCTTATCCCAAAGCATATCTTTGTGAATACATAAAACCAAATGCTTTTAACAGGACCCAAGAGCACTTTGCTGCTTAGAAATTTCTTCTGCCAGATGCCCTAAATCATCTCTCTCTAGCTCAAAGTTCCACAAATGTCTAGGACAAGAGCAAAATGCCACCAGACTCTTTGCTAAAATATAGCAAGGGTCACCTTTATTCTAGTTCCCAACAAGTTCCTCATCTCCATCTGAGACCACATCAGCCTGGACTTTATTTTCCATATCACTATCAGCATTTTGTTCAAAGCCATTTAACAAGTCTCTAGGAAGTTCCAAACTTTCCTACATCTTCCACTCTTCTTCTGAGCCCCTCAAACAGTTCCAAGCTCTGGCTGTTACCCAGTTCCAAAGTTGCTTCCACAGTTTACTACAGTGCCCCACTCTACCAGTACCAATTTACTGTATTAGTCTGTTCTCACCCTGCTAATAAAGACATACCTGAGACTGGGTAATTTATAAAGGAAAGAGGTTTAATGGACTCACATTTCCACACAGCTGGGAGGCCTCACAATTATGGCAGAAGGCAAAGGAGAAGCAAAGACACATCTTACATGGCAGCAGGCAAGAGAGCATGTGTAGGGAAACTCCCCTTTATAAAATCATCAGATCTCAAGAGACTTGTCCACTATCATGAGAACAGCTTGGGAAAGACCCATCCCCATAATTTAATTACCTCCCACTAGGTCCCTCCCATGACATGTGGGAATTATGCGAGCTACAATTCAAGATGAGATTTGGGTGGGGACACAGCCAAGCCGTATCACATGGGATCCCAGGAAGGTCTGTTCTTCTCTGTTCACTACAAACCCCAGGTGCCCTGTGGCCATTTTTAGAGCAATTTGTCACCTTGAGTAAGAGTCTAAATTCTGTTTGTTCTGGCAACAGTGCCTGTCACGTGGTAGGTGCTCAGTAGTTATCTGTGGATGAGCATGACTTCTAGAAACAGTTGCTTTAGAACCAAATCCAAGAGTAAATCTAAGAGGAAAAGGAAAACCCTGTAGTGACCTTACTTGAAACTGTAAAACATATTCACTAGCATTCTGAAGAATACAGATAAGTAACGTATTTTCCTCCCCCTTCCCTCATTTCTATCCCCAAATGAACTCTATAAAGCAGTTTAAGGCTATGGGCTTCCAAAATGTAACTCAAGTGTGCTCACCTGGTGGATTTTGGTTTTATAAAAGTAGAACAAAGTAAAAGATTTACACACCCTATGTTTTAGTTTCTTATAAAACTAAGCATATTCTTGCCATTTCTTGGTGATTTGTTCTCAGAAAAGGAGGAAACATGAAGGAGGGAAGAACAAAGTGAGGGAGGAATATAAATAAAGGAAAAAACAGGCCAGGTATGGTAGCTCACGAATGTAATCTCAGCACTTTGGGAGGCTGAGGTGGGCAGATCACTTGAGGTCAGGAGTTTCAGACCAGCCTGGCCAACATGGCGAAACCCTGTCTCTAATAAAAATACAAAAATTAGCTGGGAATAGTGGCGGGCACCTGTAGTCCCAGCTGCTCGGGTGGCTGAGGCAGGAGAATTGCTTGAACCCAGGAGGTGGAGGTTACGGTGAGCCAAGGTCGTGCCACTGCACTCCAGCCTGGGTGACACAGCGAGACTCTGTCTCAAATAATATATATATATATATATTATTTATATATATGATACAATATATGATATATGATATATTTTATATGATATATTTTATATATATTATATAAAGGAAAAAACAAAAGAAGGGATATGAGAAGGTTTGCTTGAATTTTGAGTAACATATCTGCAAAAGAATATTCCATTTTATGTTAATAAACATCTTGAATAGATGTTTTATGGTTAACTCTAGACATCATTGACTTAGAGTGTATCTTTCAAGCTGAGGAATGATGTTCTCACCTTATCAGCAAAGGGCTGTTAATTCCTGTCATTACACGAAACCTCACCATCAGTATAATGCGGAGCTTTGGAAGATCAATAACATAGCACCTTTTTACGTTTCTTATTTGGATAATTATTTTAGGACTTAAAGTTCCAAAATTTTTTATTTTCAAAAAAGAGTTTATTAGGGAAGAGTAGAGATAAACGGTGAATTCAAACAAACTAGTTTTTAAATTATACACCGAGAATAAGAATCAAAGAAATTAAAGTAAAAGAGGACATATTAGAAAATGATCTTTCAACATCCTAAATTCCTTTTGGCATACGGTTTAGGTAAATTGGTCTATTTAAGTCCCACTGGACTTTTCAAAATGGTGGAAATTACTTGGTTGTGATAGTTGGGTTCTGAAACGGGAGTCTAAGTTGATGAGTGAATAATCTCTAACTATTTAGTAACTCACAGCTCATCAACATCAACACATAACATTTATATGACAATCTTAACATCTTAATATAATAGAGATAAAAGACATAGACAATAAAAATAGGCATTTTGCCTAGCAATTTCAAACAAGTATTTTTCTAAATACATGGCAGAAATACCAGACAAAACCATCTGGTATTTCCTATGTTGACACCTAATAAATCAAGTAAAGACAATATTTTCTAGTCTGCTCTTTAAAACCTCCAAGGAAAATTAAAAGACAGTGTTAAGTCAAGCATGCAGCTGCTGAGACTCAAAGCAATATTACATAGCAAAATTAGAAATGCAGAAATCTGAGCATGAAAGGCAAATACAGCGAAGGTCTTGGAGGTCTCAGGTTTAAAACACTGAATTGAAATAAACATAATAGGGATGGAGAGATTGGGGAGATGTTGATCAAAGGATATAAAATTTTGGTTAAACAGGAAGAATAAGTTCAGGAGATCAATTGTACAACATGGTGACTATGGTTAATAACAACATATATTCTTGAAAATTGCTAAGAGAGTATACTTCAAGTGTTCTCATCACAAAAAAGATAAGTATGTGAGATAATGCATGTTAATTGGCTTGATTTAGCCATTCTACAATGTAAACATATATTGAAACATCATGTTATATGCCATAAATATATATAATTTTTGTACATTTAAAAATAAATTAAAAATGTGGCCAGGTGCAGTGGCTCATGCCTGTAATCCCAGCACTTTGGAATGCCGAGGTGAGTGTATCACTTGAGGTCAGGAGCTTGAGATCAGCCTGGCCAACATGGTGAGACCCTGTCTCTACTAAAAAAAATTAGTCTCTACTAACAAAAATTAGCTGGGCATGGTGGTGCGCACCTGTAATCCCAGCTACTCAGGAGGCTGAGGCAGGAGAATCACTTGAACCCAGAAGGCAGAGGTTGCAGTGAGTCGAGATCCTGCCACTGCACCCCAGCCTGGGAGAGAGAGTGAGACTGTCTCAGAAAAAAAAAATAAATAAAATTAATTAATTAATTAATTAAAAATTGTTTTAATCATAATTAATTCTTCAACTTAATAGCCTAAAAAGAGATAAAAGTTCTATAACTGTTTCTGGACAGGTTGAGGGGATTCCTCCCAGAAAATGTTATTTTTCCCCCTAGCTGCCTACCACCACACCCTAAACCTAATAAACTCCCAAGTTGAATTGTTAATAACATTTTAATTGAGGCCTGTACCCTTGAGAGAGCCATAATTTTTAAACTAAGTTAGACATTTAGAAGGTAACATCATTGACATTTTTCCTGTGATTTTTGTGTCTAAATAAATTAACAGAGAGGATTTCAAAAGTATTTATCATTCGCAAGAAACAGCTCTTAGGAGAGGAACACACATTTATGTCACACAGAATATGGCATTGTTATATACATTTGTATAGAGTGAATGTGCACTATGCCAGTTGATGTTTATCATAGACCTAAGACAGAAAAGAAACTTTTTATGTGAGGAGCGTGAATCTCTTTAAATTACCAGGCCCAGAGAGGCATTTAAAATGTGACAGCACAAATAGAGGATTGAGTTATTATCATTGATCCATACAAAGTCCCTCTCTCATTTATTTTCTTTAATTCCCACCCCCCATTTCTATTCCCCGTCTTCCCATGTGCAACCTTCCTAATATGTTTGATATGCATCTTTTTGTTCGTATGTACTTTTAGAAAATATTTATTGTTTTGTGTGCAAAAAAATAAAATAAAAAGATTCACATAAAAAAATAAAGAAAGAAAGAACACTCATTGAGCTGGAAAAAAAATTAAAAAAATAAAAATAAAATGTGACAGCAGACATATCTCACTCCCCTTTTAACTAAAATAATGACCCCTTAAAGCCACTTGCTAGGCAGGCTCCAGACTAACTGACTCCAAGTAGCTGTAAAATGCCATAAACCTTATGGTTCAACAGGGTACAGCCAATCACTAACCAGTGTTATTCTGTAAACCAATGAGAATGCCTGTCAAGCAACTTTGGATCAGCCCACTCCTTGTTCCTGTTTGTCTTTAAAAACCTGCTTGTAACAGAGGCAAAGGGAGCATTCCCCAAGGCAACCTGAAAGTGTGTCCCTGGCAGCTATCCTCACTTTGGCTAAGGTCAACTCTATAAATTGTATTTTGTGCCCCAGTTTCTTCCCTTAGGTAGACAGACCTTTGTGGTACCTAAGGGCAGTTGTGAAGAATAAATGATAAGTTCATCATTTCCTTCATCCCTTATTTCAACAAATATTCATTGTTGAAATCTTAATTTTAATTAAAATGTTTGGAAAGCAAGAGTCTTAAAACTAATGGAAGAAAGCAATTCCACTTCTTCCTTTAAGTGTTAACTATATACAAAGTTTTAAGGTTGACGTTTTTAATACCTAAAATGAATTTCTTTATCCATAAGAGCGGTTGTTCTTTAGATACCAAAACAACTCTAAAAAATTAATTGGCACATAATACAAAGAATTTCAAACTAATTTTCAAAATATACTCCCTGGATTGTTCTTTCATTCCCACAAACTTGGCACCTCTGCATTCATCAATATCCTCAAGATTCCAGTTTGAATTTCCAACTGCCAAAAGACACCTTCATTTTGGCCACCAAAATGACCATCTCCTTACAACATTTCTCTCATTTGAAAAAAAAAATGCAAATAAAAGATAAAATTCTGTTTGTCTACTAAAGGAAACATCATGTGTCCTCTACTCTAAACCCTTACAGTAGTTTCAGTAACAATGACATCTGATTTTATTGCATTTTGTTTTGTTCTGCGACTTCATATGTGACAAACTTATGTGCCCAAAAAGAAGCACTGCATGAGACTTTAACTTTCATATGGGCAATGACCAAGACTACCTAGTTCAATCCCATAGGCTTATCATTCAGGTGCAGGCTGGTACGCATCAGGCATTAATGTGCATTTCTTCAATGAATAAAGGAATGAGCACCCTGCTCGAGGCCCAGCCAGGGCCAAACACTCCCCTTTCTCGTCTTTCTACCCTGATGAAGAGCATCTCTCCCAACTAGACAGGAAGACCTCATGGTCTTTGCTCCTCTACCTGCATAACCAACTCATGGCCAAGACTTATTCATTCTGTCTCTGAGACAGTTCTTCATCCTGCCTGCTCCTCCAGTTCACCCTGCTGATGTCTGAAAGATGTTCACATTCAGTGCAGTTATCTTTCTGCAAAGTTCGCTGTCAGACCCCCCCACCACTCCTTTCTGCCCATCTCTTCTCATTGGCCCCCATTAATACTCATTGCTTCTGCTAGCATGCTTTCTGTATGTAGATGGGATTAAGATTCGCTCTCACTGAATACCTGTCCCTGTAGATTTGTGAAGCCCCCAGTGATTGACATGGTATGGCCACTTGCCCACCCAGGGGCCCCAGCTCTCAGTCTCACTCTTCCCCAATCTCTCGTGTGCTCTGTCCTCTAGTCACGCAGATGACTGGAACCACAAACAAAGGATTATGATGCTGGCAGCAGAGTTCACACTGAGTATTGGGCAGACACACCAAAGTCAGTAATGCCCACCAACTGGACCCCACAGGGCCTTCTAACAGGCTTTTCTGCATCCTTTTATCCCACTCACACTACAAATATAGTGAGCTTTTAAAAGCAAGTCTTACTGACCTTCTTCCTAAAATCTGTCAGTGTTTTCCGGGTTTTGTTTTAAGCAGAAATTTACAGTGATTTATGATACTCTGCCCCTGATAGCCAGCCCTGCTCTTCAGGCTCAGCTCACCTTTGCTCTTCAGCCAAAGCCACCATCTTCTGTCTCCCAAAACGTGCTGTGCTCCTTCCAGTATTCATATCCAGTATGTGACTCTTGCACCTAACATTTCCTCTGCCAAGAACATTCCACTTTTTCCCCACTTGGTAATTCCTCCTTACTCTTCAAATTTGTCCTCAAATGTCACTTCCTCAGATTAAATATTTCTAGGGCCCCCTCTTTACAATTTTATATTGCAACTTAGCTAAATTGGAAACATGCGCGCGCACACACACACACACACACACACACGATACTCCACGGTAATACTACAAACAACTTTATGCTCATAAACTTGACAATGTAAAAAAAAAAAAGGAAAACTTCCTAAACAAAAAATCACAAACTACCAAAACTCAATTGGGATGACATAAACAAATTGAGTAGTCCTATAACTATTAAATAAATTGAATTTGTAACTTAGAAATTCTCAAAAATGAAATAGTCAGTCCCAGATGGTTTCATTGGAGAATTCTAACAACACTTTTTAAAGAATAACACCCATATTACACAATCTCTTCCAAGAAATAAAAGACTAGAGAACACATCTCCACTTATTCACTGAGGTCAGTATTACTCTGACAACAAAATTAGTTGAAAGTAGTACAAAAAAAAGAAAACTACAGACCAATATCTCTCATGAACATAGGCAGAAAAGTTATTGGCAAAACATTATCAAATCAAACCCAGCAAATATAAAAGGAATTATATATTTCCTATGACCAACTGAAATTTATTTCAAGTGTACAGGCCTAGTTCAACATTCAAAAAATCAACCGCTATAACCAATCACAGTAAACACAGTAAAGAAAAAAATATATAATCTTATCATTTTACACAGAAAAAGCACTTGACAAAATCCAACATCTGTTCATGATTAAAGAAAAAAAAATCTTAGAAAACTACAAATGGAGCAGAAGTCAACCTGATAAAGAGCATCTATAAAAGTCCAACAGTAAACAATGGTCAGTGGTAAAAGACTAAGATCAAGAACAAGAAAATGATTTCCCCTAAGATTAGAAGCAGGAGTGTCACTGCTCTTATTCATGATAAGTATCAGAAGTTCTAGACAGTGCAATAAGGCCAGAAAAAGAAATAATAGGCATAAAAATTGGAAAGAAAAAATAAAACTGTTGTAATTTGTACATGAGAAAATCACAAAGATTACAAACGAATATACTAAAAACAACTAAAAATCTCCTAGAAATAACAGGTGATTTCAGCAAGATTGCAGGATATAAGATAAATACACAAAAATCAATTTCATCTCACGCCTGTAATCCCAGCATTTTGGGAGGCTGAGGCAAGTGGATCACAAGGTCAGGAGATCAAGACCATCCTGGCTAACATGGTGAAACCCCGTCTCTACTAAAAAAAAACATAAAAAATTAACCGGGCATGGTGGCAGGTGCCTGTAATCTCAGCTACTTGGGAGGCTGAGGCAGGAGAATGATGTGAACCAGGGAGGCAGAGCTTGCAGTGAGCCAAGATAGCACCACTGTACTCCAGCCTGGGCAAAAGAGCGAGACTCCGTCTCAAAAAAAAAAAAAAATTCATTTCTGTATGCTAACAATGAACTTGTAGAATTCACAATCTGAAACACAAAACCATTTACAATCACACCAAAGAAAATGAAATACTTAGAACATGTGTATAGGATCTGTATTCTTAAAATTACAAAATGCTGATTAAAGAAACTAATGAATATCTAAATAAATGGAAAGACATACAATGTTTGTGGATTTAATAACTCAACATAATAAAGATTTCACTACTTCCCACATCAATCCTGATGTGTAATGCAATTCCTATCAAAATTTAACAAGGTTCTTTTTCTAGTAAAATGATATGATTATATAATTTTTTCTTTACTGTGTTAATGTGATTGGTTATAGTGATTGGATTGATTACATGTCCTTGCTATTGTGAATAGTGCTGCAAAGAAGATACGTGTGCATGTATCTTTATAACAGAATGATTGATATTCCTTTGGGTATATACCCAGTAATAGTATGGCTGGGTCAAATGGTCTTTCTGGTTTTAGATCCTTAAGGAATCAGCATGCTGTCTTCCACAATGGTTGAACTAATTTACATTCCCACCAATAGTGTGAAGGAGTTCCTATTTCTCTACAGCCTTGCTAGCATCTGTTGTTTCTTGACTTTTTAATAATTGCCACTCTGACTGGCATGAGATGGTATCTCATTGGGGTTTTGATTTGCATTTCTCTAATGATCAGTGATGTTGTGGTTTTTTCCATGTTTGTTAGCTGCATAAATGTCTTTCTTTGAGAATTTTTCTATTTGTGTCTTGTGCCCACTTTTTAATGGGGTTGTTTTTTTTCTTGTAATTTTGTTTAAATTCCTTGCAGATTCTGGATATTAGACCTTTGTCAGATGGATACGTGATGAATTACATTTATTGATTTGCATATGTTGAACCAGCCTTGCATCCTGGTGATGAGGTCGACTTGATCACGGTAGGTAAGCTTTTTTACGTGCTGCTGGATTCAGTTTGCCAGTATTTTATTGAGGATTTTCACATCAATGTTCATCTGAGAAACTGGCCTGAAGTTTCCTTCTTTTGTTGTATCTCTTCCAGGTTTTGGTATCAGGTTGATGCTAGCCTCATAAAATGAGTTAGGCAGAAGTTCGTCCTTTTCGGTTGTTTGGAATAGTTTCAGAAGGAATGGTACCAGCTCCTCTTTGAAACTCTGGTAGAATTTAACTGTACATCTGTCTGGTCCTGGTTTATTGTTTGTTTGTTTGTTTTTTGGTTGGTAGGCTATTTATTACTGCCTCGATTGCAGAACTTCCTACTGGTCTATTGAGGAATTTGACTTCTTCCTGGTTTAGTCTTGGGATGGTGTATGTGTCCAGGAATTTATCAATTTTTTCTAGATTTGCTAGTTTATTTGCACAGAGGTATTTATACTACACTATTATTGTGTAGAAGTCTAAGTCTCTTTGTATGTCTCTAAGAATTTGTTTAATGATTTTAGGTGCTCCTATATTGGGTGCAAATATATTTAGTATTATTCATTCTTCTTGTTGAATTGATCCCTTTACCATTATGTAATGTCCTTCTTTGTCTTTTTTATCTTTGTTGGTTTAAAGGACAGACAAGTTTATTCTAAGTTTTACAAGGAAAGACACGGGATCTAAATAGCTAAAAAAGACAATTCACAAAATTTGAAAAAGAAGAATTTACTGAGAAGAATCAATCTAAGAAATGTTAAGGATTACTACATAGCTACAGTTTCAAAACAGTGCAGTATTAGAGGAGAAGCAGACATATAGGTCAATGAAACAAAATAGAGAACCCCAAAATAGAGCCATAAAAATATATTCAAATAATTTTGACATCAGAATAATTAGAATAAAAGATTGTAGTAAGGTCACATGTCAGTGATGCAGCAGGTGAACTGATTACTCACACATCGCTGGTGGGAATGTAAAATATCACAATTCTAGAAAAGAATGTGGCAGTTTCTCATAAAACTAAATGTGTACTTACCATTGACCCAGCAATTACTCTATCTGGCATTTGTACTACAGAAATGAAAACAAATGTATCACAAAAATACCTGTACATAAAAGATCACAGCTTTTTTATTCATAACACCCAAAATGTGGAAACAACCAAATATGCTTCAGTGTTTAATCAAAGGGTTAAACAACCTGTGCTACATCCATCCCATGGAATACTACTCAGCAACAGCGAAAGAAATGAGCTCCTGATGCATGCCACAACTTGGCTGGATCTCAAGGGAATGACACTGAGTGAAAAGCCCATCTAAAATGTTACATACTGCATGAGTCCACCTATGCAGCACTATTGAAATGACATTATTAAAGAGACAAGAAGAGATTAGTGGTTACCAGGAGCTGGGGAAGATGAGGAGGGATGACAGGGACTACAAAAGGGGGGCAGGGTCAATCCTTGTGACAAAACTGTTATTTTGACTGTTGCAGTGATCACACACATCTACTAAGGTGGTAAAGCTGAGCAGAACTAAACTCCCATGGTTGGAGGAGAACAGTGTACACATAAAAACAGAAAATCTGAAATAATATCCCTGGATTATGTCAGTGTTAATTTCCTCACTGTGATATTGCACTACAGTTTTGTAGGATGTTAGTTACCATTAAGGGACACGGAGTGACCGGTATACAAGATCTCTCTGTATTATTTCTTACAACTTCATGTGAATCCACAGTTATCTCAAGCAGTTTTTTAAATTTAGACAAAAAAGGGGACAAAACATCAACAAATGAAGAAAATGTTTATATATATATAAACATTTTATATATAAACAATAAAATTTTTACATAAATATAAAAATTTTACATATAAATGTATATATATCAGAGAACAAGATGGCAGAAGTGAAGCCCGACAAATAAGCTATAACAAATTCCATGGACAGTGACTGTTTTGTTTGCCACAGTAGGCGTTTGATAATTGTCATATGAAAATAGAAACAGAATGTTTCCTGATAAGAAGAAATGTGGCCCAAGCCTGAAGCACTTGGCAGATACTATAAAGACAATCAAATGCAGCATGCTGAAAGAGCACAGGCTTTGGAACCAATGGAGCCTGTTGGTGATCTATAATTTAATCAAAAGTTTCCTAAAATTTAATAAATTCTGAAATATAAGTAGAACAATAGGTAGTCATTCAGTTCCAGTAAAGTATTTATGCAACACTATCAATTTGCAGAAGGGCAAAGGGACACACAAAATGCTCTTCTCACTTTATTTGAAATTAAAGTTCTTTTGCCATCTCATTAAATGAAACAAAAGAAGTGCCTTTAAAAGTATACTACCTGGAAATCCACGTGAGAGCCAAGATGGAATGAAGGCGGTAACTTCCACTTTTAATAATCCCTACTTTTGTTTTTGTTTTTTTGAGACAGGGTCTCACTCTGTCGCCCAGGCTGGAGTACAGTGGCGTGATCTCGGCTCACTGTAACCTCCGCCTCCCGGGTTCAAGCTATTCTGCTGCTTCAGCCTCCCAAGTAGCTGGGATTACAAGTGCCCGCCACCACACCTGGCTATTTTTTTTTTCTAAGACAGAGTCTCGCTCTGTCCCCCAGGCTGGAGTAGTGCAGTGGCATGATCTTAGCTCACTGCAACCTCTACCTCCCGGGTTCAAGTGATTTTCATGCCTCAGCCTCCCAAGTAGCTGGGATTAGAGATGCCTGCCATAACACCTGGCTAATTTTTGTATTTTTCATAGAGTTGGGGGTCTTGCCATGTTGGCCAGACTGGTCTTGAACTCCTGACCTCAGGTAATCCACCCGCCTCGGCCTCCCAAAGTGCTGGGATTACAGGCGTGAGCCACCATGCCCGGCTAATTGTTGTATTTTTAGTAGAGAAAGGGTTTGACCATGTTGATCAGGCTGGTCTGAAACTCCTGACCTCAAGCAATCCACCAGCCTCGACCTCCCAAAATGCTGGGATTACAGGTGTGAGCCACAGTGCCCAGCCCCTACTTTTGTTTTGTTTGAGGATGTTTATCTTGGTTAGTTTGGAATATCTGGAATAAATGTTGAAACCTCTCTCTCTTTGCTGAGAGAGAGGAAGGAAAGAAGGAAGGAAAGAAGGAAGGAAGGAAGGGAGGGAGGGAAGAAGGAGATAAAGAGAGAAAGAAAAAAGAGAGGAAAGAAAAAAGAAAGGAAGGAAGGAGAGAAAGAGAGAAAGGAGAGAGAGAAAGAAAGAAAAAGAAAGAGAAAAAGAAGAAAGAAAGAAGAAAGAAAGAAAGAAAGAAAGAAAGAAAGAAAGAGAGAAAGAAAGAAAAGAGAGAGAAAAGAAACGAAGGAAGGGAAGAAGAGAAGGAAGGAAGGAAAGAAAGAAAGAGAGAGAGAGAGAGAAAGAAAAAGAAAAAGAAAGAAAGAAAGAAAGAAAGAAAGAAAGAAAGAAAGAAAGAAGAGAGAAAAAGAAGCAGAAGAAAGAAAAGGAAGGAAGGAGAGAAAGAAAGAAAAGAGAGAGAAAGAGAAAAAAAGAAAGGAAGGAGGCCTGGCACGGTGGCTCACGCCTGTAATCCCAACACTTTGGGAAGCCAAGGTGGGTGGATCACGAGGTCAGGAGATCGAGACCATGTCTTGAACTCGTGGGCTCAAGGGACCCTCCCACCTCAGTATCCCAAAGTGCTGGGATTAAAGCATGAGCTACTGTGCCAAGCCAAATGTGCTGTTTTTACAGTTAACAAAGCTATCAAAAATTTTAAGAAAAACCAAAAGTTATAGACTAATATGGAAAATATTTTGTTATAAACAAAAAAACTCATGATGGAGATTTGTTTGTTGATAGCATGAAATTCAGGCTTCTCCCTGTGAGACTCAAAGACCTGATCCAACCTTCCTTCTTGGTGCCCACCCTTTCCACTGGACATGGGTACTCCAGACACACACACCATGCACTGCTGCAGGCAAACACTGTGCTCCTTCACTTTTCTTTTTAATTGTCAATGCTATTTCATTCTTCTACATTGCTCTTTGCCATCTTTGCCACCACCATCAGGTGAACTCAGTTGCTCTCCAGTATTTCTAAGTCAACTCAAAATGTAGAAGGGTGGGAGAAGTATGAGTTAATTTACTCACAGTGGAGAATTACAAACTAACCACAACACAATGTAGACAGAAACAATATGTGGCATGTTTAATGTGGCATGCAAGCAAGGATTAAGAAGAAACTCATTTTCCCCTGGAATGCCAAGGAGAGGTCCAAGTTGATGCCCTTTTTCTGAGTTGGGTTTTGGATAGCAGTTGAACCAGGAAATAAGGGGAGTGGCAGAGCTAGGGCAACGCTCCAGCTGTCCAGAAACACTTCCAGGCTACACCTTGACACGAGTTCAAGTACAATTAGCTGGTGTCACACTAGCTCTGTCTTTTAGCTAAATAGGATCAAACTTGGGTCAATTCCCGGGCCATAGTTTTAATGAATTCAACCTGGTCATTGAAGCAATAAAAGATTTGTTTGTGTATAAAAGTCACCTTATTCCAAAATAGCAGGAGTAGGGTAAGAGCTCATTCTCAGAGAACAGCCTGCCTTGGGGTCTGATCTCAGCCTTCACACACAAGCTGGCAGGATGGAAAAGGGTTATTTATCCTCCCTGGGTCACAGTTTCCTCTTGTATACATAGCAGCAATAACAGTACCTCTATAAGTATCTGAGTGTGAGTGGTAAATGAGTTAATATATTGAGAATGATTAGCAAGGTAATTTACTCAAGCTCATTTGAATAGTTTGTTACTGTAGGACACAGTCAGAGGGCTTCTAACTCAAAGCCTCCTAGTCATATGACAGCGGCCGCTAAGTTACTAAGTGACAAATCATAAGACACATCGGGGACTTACACACACATGGTCAGTTTGCATCAGTAATTGATTCTCTAAATAACAAATTAACGTTTGCCTACTTTTTTGAGATTGCCTCCAAATGAATAAGGTGAACTGAATAAGTTCAATTTCTTTCTTCTAGTGCATGTTTCAGAAGTGGGGATGGAAAGGGTTTTGTCCTCAGTGGAGATCATCTTTCTGTTCATTGACATGGGCCCTTGGAGGGAGAGCTGGGATTGCCCCAGACAGTGAGCAGCTCAAACCCTGCATCGTGGGTGGGCAGAAAGGCAGGCGGGGTGGCACACTCCTGAGTGCCACTGCATTCCTGCAGGCTACCCGGTCCCAACTGGAGCACAGCATCACTGCCTGGGCCAAGGTTCACTGTCCTGGATTAGCAAGAACAGCTGGAAAGTTTGTTTGGGCATGGGGGTGAAGGAGGAGTTATTTTAAAAAACTATGAACAAGTGACCATAGAATTAAAAAGGAATTGAGGATCTGGACAAAGAATGACACGAGGTCACGAGCCCCTGGGCCCACTGAAGTGTCCAGAAGCCCCTACCTTCCTTAGTAGCCTCCTGCCATGGGTCTTTCCCCCTGGTTCATGGGGAAAACACTCATCAGTCCAAAACAACCTGCCTTAAAATACTCATCAGTCCGAAACAACCTGCAAAACTACTGGGAGAGTGCAGTGTTTGTTTTCAAAATTAGGGCACTAAAAATAAGCAGAATGCATTTCATTTAAGAAACTCAATTTATTTAAAACTACCTATTGTCTCCTTCAAGTTCCTTAGAGTTCATTATGAATTTGAAGGCATAACTAGTTTAAGTATGATAGGATAAATTTAGCCAAAACCTGAAAAAATCAAGTTAAAAGGAATAGTTATGAATTCCTTTAAAAATAATTTTAAACATTTTGGTATCAGTATTAATTACATGCTCTAAATTATTCATTGATACTAATTATGTAATACAAGGAGGTACAATTACTTCAAGGAATGTCTGCAGATGATTATATAAAAATAATCTTCTAAGCTGCATCCTATGACACTCTTGGAAGGTTTAAGATTTAAATAGATACTAATCTATAGTCATGGGTCACTTAACGACGAGGATATGTTCTGAGAAATATGTCCTTAGAAGATTTCAATGTTGTGCAGACATCATAGAGTGTCCTTACACAAAGCTAGATGGTAGAGCCTACCACACTCCTAGGCTATATGGTATACCCATCCACACCTGTGCAGCGTGTCACCGCACTGAATACTGTAGGCAACTGAAACATAATGGTAAGTATAGTGTTAACATATACTTAAACATATCTAAACATAAACATATCTAAACATAGAAAAGGTACAGTAAAAATATAGCATAGAAGATTAAAAACGGTCCGCCTGCATAGGGCACTCACTTTGAATGGAGATTGCAGGATAGAAGTTGCTCAGCGTGAGTCAATGATTGAGGGGTGAGTGAATGTGAAGGCCTAGGACATTACTGTACACTACTGTAGACTTCATTAACACTGAACACTTCAGCTACACTAAACTTATTTTATTTATTTATTTATTTTTGAGACGAAGTCTTACTCTGTTGCCAGGCTGGAGTGCAGTGGCGTGATCTCGGCTCACTGCAACCTCCAACTTCCTGGTTCAAGCGATTCTCCTGCCTCAGCCTCCTGAGTAGCTGGGATTACAGGCATGCACCACCATGCCCAGCTAATTTTTGTATTTTTAGTAGACACGGGGTTTCACCATGTTGGCCAGCATGGTTTCGATCTCCTGACCTTGTGATCCTCCCACCTCGGCCTCCCAAAGTGCTGAGATTACAGGCATGAGCCACCAGGCCCAGTCCACTAAATTTATTTTTAAAAATTTTCTTTCTTCAACAAAAATTAACCTTAGCTTATATAACATTTTTACTTTAGAAAGTTTTTATTTTTTTCCACATTTCTATCCTTTTGTAACACTTAGCTTAAAACACAAACACATTGTACAGCTGCACAAAAAAATTTTTATATCCTTATTTACAAGCTTTTTAAATTTTTTTTTTCTTTTTAAACTTTTTTGTTAAAAACTAAGACACAGACACACACATTATCCCAGGCCTGCACAGGGTCAGGATCATCAATATCACTGTCTTCCACCTCCACATCATATCCCACTGGAAGGTCCTCAGGGGCAAAAACACGCATGGAGCTGTCATCTCTATGATAACAACGCCTCCTTCTTGATACCTCCTGAAGGATCTGTCTGAGGTTCTTCTTGAGTAGGTTCATTTATACCAACATCACCACAAACACCTGCGTAATGCATTGCTCTATGGCAGTAAGACAGCTATGACAGTGATAGGAAATTTTCAGCTGCATAATAATCATATGGGACCACCGTCATATACACTGTCCATCATTGACCAAAACGTCATTATGTGGCACATGACTGTATTATCTGACAATAAGTGTAAACCCAGGATAACATTTAAGCAAGGGCTCTTTGTAAATCTTTCTTTAGTTCCAGATGGCAGGAGATGATGGTCTCTTATTTATTACCCTACCAGTTATCAAACATACCTGAAAGTCCTTTTCTTCAAGCCAAATATTGTTAATATCTACTGTTCCTAGTTTATAAATTAAACTTTGTCATAGGTATGTACGTATAGGAAGAAATAGTACATATAGGGTTCAGTACTATCCATGGTTTCAGGCATCCACTGGGGGCCTTGCCATGTATCCTCCATGGAGAAGGAGGGATGGTTGTAAACAGTTTAGACAAAGAACCCTTCCCTAGCTAGGGACAAAAGTTACAAATGCTTTGGTAGTTTTTAATTTTCTGCTGAGGCAGGTAAAAAATACAAAGTCTATCCAGAGAAAATACCAGTTTTTTTTTTTAAAGTTTTAGTCTTTATAGAGGAAAAGTGCTTTCAGACAGTTGCAAAGATTTTTCAAAAAATAAATATCATTGCTCTTATTTTGCCAAGAAAAATTGAGAGACTTCATCATAGGTCATATCAACATGTTCTGGGTAACAAAATGCTCAGTCATACAAGGCTAAATATGTAAGCAGATCTGCTCTAATCTTAATTATCTGAAAGCTCAAAATTACTGATAAAATATAATTTACAATGACATGAGACTCTATTGACATATATCACTATTAAAGATCATGCTTTTAAGATCAAATACTATTAAATCTTAATTTTTGAGTAATTCCTTTACACACTTTGTCCCTATCAAACTATCTTTTATTTTGTTCTAAAATTTTACCACCACTTCCAATCCATGACTTCTCCATGACAAATGAATAAATGAATTGGCATGTTTATTTTACACTATGCTGGAGCTCATGTTTTCTCTGATATTTCACACAATTACTTCAGATATTAGCTGACTTTGTCTGACCCTAAGTCACCATAGATTCGAAAGGTCTCAGCAGAAAAAAGGGAATTTGCATTAGAATATTTGGTCTCGTTAAAAACTAAGTCCTCCAAGCATGCCATCTGATCATGCCCAGATTCCACAGTGAACAAACTATAAGAAGCTGGGGCTGGCGTGGGAAACAGATGTGTGCTTTAATACTTTTTCTTTCTGACTTCCTCATAATTCTATCCAGTCCTCAATAATCCTAAAAGAAAATAAACGTTTAGAAAAGTAAATTCTTGTAAGATTGTGCTTTCCTTCTAATTTCCCCTCTTTATCAGCTAAGAGAAACATTTCTGTACTTCAACTCAGGCATAGTGTTCCCGGAACAAACTGAGGGTTGGGCTGCTATTTCTCGTGGCCCAATAACAAGATGCAGATGAACTGGGGAGGAAAAGAGTTTTTATTTCTGCCACCAGTTACAAGGAGAAGACCTGGAAATTGTCACTAGACCAACTCAAAATTACAAAGTTTTCCAGGGCTTATACACGTTCTAAACTATATGTCTACCTGTAAGTGTGCATTCATCTAAACAAATAAGTGATTAATTTCTTTTACTCTATAACTAAGGTCTGAGTCCTGAAGACATTTCTCTGGAGCCTCAGTAAATTTACTTAAATTCAATGGGTCCAGGTGCTGGGGTGATTACCCTTATCTTGTCTCCTGTTAAATCACAGAGGTTTGGGGAGCTCTTTTGGACCCCTAATAATCTTGTTTGTGGAGGCCTGGGGAGTTTCTTCAGACCCCCAATAAAACTTGTTTAATCCTAAATGGGTCCTGTTCAGAATTCCTTCATTATTTTGTCATGCTTTAAGGCCCATGAAAGGCCTATGCAAGACTCTTGGTGGGCTTTTGTTACATTCCAGCCTTTGTATAAGGGCACTGGCTCTCTCAGCTTTTAATATTTAACCACTCAGTCAGTGCTGAAACAGTTGCTATGGAGGCCTATGTTAGTGAGACCTGGCCTGCCACAGAAGGGCTATTTAATACAGATCATGTATGCCAGCATCATGAACCTCTGTCACCTACAATCTCTTGACTAAAGGATGTGGGGTGGGTTTGGGTGTGCCCACACCTGCACAGTAAGGTGTACTGTCCTCATCGTTCATTTTCCCAATGCCCATCTTATTTAAAATTACTGTTCATGCCTTTAGTGATATTTGTATATAAGAAAGCATCAAGTTATACCCTAGGGAATCTGTTTGGCATTGAAGGAAATATCTTGACTTTGACGGCAGATGGAAGTTAATTTGGTGGTCACCTCTCAGCTCCTTGTGAACACTTTCCACATTATAAAGTCTGCTCACAGAGAATGAGCAGCCGTGGGGCATACCCAGGGGCACAAATGTCTACAAATCGGGTGGCTGTGATGTCTCAGATCAAGACCAAGGTGTCTGCCAGAGTCCTGGGAAAAGCCTTCGCGGCAACTGCCAACATGCGGCTGCCTCCAACCGGTGCCATTCATCCTGCACATCAGTGAATATTTGGCCATTTACAATGGAACAGTAAATATGGAATAGCACAATTATTATTCAGGGCACAGATTTGTCCTACAAATGGATTTCTCTTGATTGTGTAACATTTAACAGGGAATATAGTTTCTGGAGAAATTAAATTCCCCTTTCCATTGTCCATTTCAATTTATCCAAAGCCATAATGTGCTACTGACTATTTAAGACAAAAAAAAAAGAGGTATTTTTGAATATGACTCCCTCATTTCCCTGTTTAAGCTACTGTCATATGATTTCCCAGGTGGGAGATGATTGACGAATACCAGGCAGAATCCTTAACAAAGAGTGTCCTGAAGGAAAGAGTAGAGAGCCACAAGAATTATAATAATCCCTTATTTCTACCAGTTGGAAGATGAGAATGTATTTCAAGTGCTCATAAACTGACGTAATTTCATTTGGAATTGCCTTTTAATCAAAAAAGAAGAGTATCTTTTTATGTGTTCATTCTGATCCATAGTATCGCATGATCATCCTTAAACAGGAACTCAATGAAGTACTTTAATCTGTGCATCTCACACTAAAAGGTTCATTGGTTTTTTTTTGCCTGAAGCAAGCAGAATAAAAATAACAGAGAGAAATTCAGCTGAGGTCATATTGGGAATATTCCTTTACAAGGAAGGAAAAGGAAAAAGAAATCAAGTACATAACAGGGAATAAACCTTGATGAGGAAATTACAGCAGATGAAAGCTGATCATCTACAGCAAACAGGGCAAAGGTGGTTCCAAAAGCAGATGTACAATTAAATCAGCAAGGCTCAGAGATATTGACCCACAGCCTGGCTAGACTGCAGCTTGGCTCCTTACACACAGTGGGCATTCCTTTGTTTGATTTGATGAAAGTCTCACTTAATCTCAACCGATTAATATGCCTCTGGCCCTGAAATTACGTATCTCGATTATCAAGCCACCGGAGACCCGAAGCTTATTTCTACATTTTTCTCTTAGCTATTTTGATAACAAGCCCCAAGGATTTATACAGAAAGTTTTGTCAAAACTATTCTCAGTCTCAGAAAATGTACAATGTTTGTTATATGTGTATTTAATACAAGGCTACGAAATGACTTTCAAAGCCCAGATGCAACAAGATAAAAGCGGAAGTTCTTATTTCACATATGTGGAGGGAAGAGGATTTTACTATAGGAATTTATTCATACTAATCTTTAAAAATGTAGATTGTCAGTGAAAAAAAATGTAATGAATACCCAGGTGCCAAATCCTGTGAGCACTGGGAAGTGTGGTTTTATGTGCCCTCAGGGGCTGTTGATCCCATTGCGGGTGGTGCTGAGAGCACACAAAAGAAACACACCATAGGACACAGCCCCGATGAGAAGACCAAGGGCAGGGGAGAAGCCATGGCTTCTGGCTGAAGGTAATAAAAAAGGCTTCCCTGAGAATGAGCTAGTTCATCCAGGCCTTGAAAGTAATTTCTTTTTTTTTTTTTTTTTTTTTTTTTGAGACGGAGTCTCGCTCTGTCACCCAGGCTGGAGTCCAGTGGCGCGATCTCGGCTCACTGCAAGCTCTGCCTCCTGGGTTCATGCCATTCTCCTGCCTCAGCCTCCCTAGTAGCTGGGATTACAGGCGCCCGCCACCACGCCCGGCTAATTTTTTGTATTTTTAGTAGAGATGGGGTTTCACCATGTTAGCTAGGATGGTCTCAATCTCCTGACCTCATGATCTGCCCGCCTTGGCCTCCCAAAGTGCTGGGATTACAGGCATGAGCCACTGCACCCGGCCAAAAGTCAAGTCATTTCTGACAGGTCATTTTTAACAAGTAGTTTTTAGAGAAGTAGGAGAAGGCAATATTTGTTCATTCAGCGTTTAAAAAAAATGTTTTTTGGAGATGCGGTCTCACCAGGTGGCCTATACTGGCCTCAAACTCCTGGCCTCACGGGATCCTCCTGCCTGAGACTGGGATTACAGGTGTGAGCCACGGCACCCTGCACTGCAAACAGTTATTAAATGCTTACTCTGCACAAGTTACTAGAGAATACAAGAGAGAACACAGGGAATGATGGAAGTTCCACCATTCAGGCTGGCCTCTAACATCTGTAGAGTCTGAACAAAAGGACAAATGGGCCCCATCCCATACATCTAAACAGTGAAATGTAGTAAATTAAACTGTAAATAAAATATGTTCTATTCTCCTATCTTGAGACGCATACCTTCATCACGATAAAATGTTAAAATGGTATAGTCATGGTCATATATTCATGATGATGGAATAGAATGATTTTTTTTTTATTTGAGACAGAGTCTCGCTGTTGTCACCCAGGCTGGAGTGCAGGGGCACTATGTTGGCTCACTGCAATCCCCACCTCCTGGGTTCAAGCAATTCTCCTGCCTCAGCCTCCTGAGTAGCTGGGATTACAGGCTCCCAGCACCACACTCGACTAATTTTTGTATTTTTAGTAGAGACGGGTTTTGCCATGTTGCAGGCTGGTCTCAAACTCCTGACCTCAGGTGACCCACCTGCCTCGGCCTCCCAAAGTGCTCGGGTTTCAGGCATTAGCCACCATGCTCGGCCTATTACCCAGTTTTGAGATGTCCCTATGATGTGCTGTGATGGTAGATGAATAAGAAAATCAAGACACACATAACTCATAAATGTTCATCTATATATTTCATAAAATTTATCTTTTACCTTTTTATTAACAAAATCACTAATTGTGTGTTCACAGTCAAAATTTTCCATGTAATTTTCTTCTGTTGAGGGTAATGCTAAAATTAGGCCATCTTTCTTGAGTCACTGTAGTTTATTTCAGTATAGAGAAATTTCATTCTGCTAAGTCAGCAGCAACTGTCAATAAAATTCTTTATTTTTAGGCGACATTTAGACTCAGAAAAAAATAGATTTTACATATATTAGGTTGGTGCAAAAGTAATTGCGGTTTTTGCTATTGCTTTCAATGGAATTAGAAATTCTAAGGACAGGTTGCAAATAAAATTATCATTATCCTATGAAAAAACTACAATATTTTTAAATGTATCATATACATGAGTATCACATGTATTATAAATCGCACCGTCTCTTAAAAAAAATCTGAATTCAACCAGGTGCAGTGGCTCATCCCTGTCATCCCAGCACTTTGGGAGGCCATGGTGGGCAGATCACTTGAGGTCAGGAGTTCGAGACCATCCTGGGAAACAAGGCAAAATACCATCTCTGCAAAACATACAAATATTAGCTGGGCAAGATGGTGCACCTGCCATCTCTGCTACTCATGAGGCTGAGGTGGAAGAATGGCTTCCGCCCAGCAGGCAGAAGTTGCAGTGAGTCCAGATAGCATGACTGCACTCCAGACTGGGTGACACAGTGAGACCCTGTCACAGGAAAAAAAAAAAAAAAGAAAGAAAGAAAGAGAAAGAGAGAAAGAAAAAGAAATGCCTGAACCTATACAATACTTCCAAATTTTTTCAAATTTTTCTTTGCCGAAATATTTCATAGAAAACCTATAATTAAGACATCTCAGTATATAATGGTGAGAAAATAGTATCTATATACATTAGGTTTGGAATTATTTGTACAGGAAGCTTCATACTAATGCAAATATTTCCATTTCCTTTTTCTAATGTCCTTATGCTTTACAGCTATGTTACTTTAGATGTATCACATGAAATATCTTTCAATTTAGATTTATTGTAATTTTTTTCTCTCACTTCATTATGCATTAAAAGATAATTTCATTTTTATTTTGCCATTCTAGATAGTTTTAATTTTTTTTTTAATCTGTACTACATGTTCAGACATTCTAGCCTCAAATTCCAAAATCATGTCTTCTAGACTTAGAAACTATCCATTCTTCTCAAGAAATGTTGGATAGTCAATGTCAAAAGAAGCATCATTATGTTTGGCTAAAAATTGGATATTTGTATGTTTAGAACATCATACCAAAGTTTTATATTGGCAATTACTTCTTTCTGTCAAATAGTACTAATTGTTTTGCTATTTGTTCATAATTTTTCAGTTCTAGTCATTGTATCAGGTATACTTTTCTCTGATAGTGATTTTTTTTAATATTCATTTAATCAAGAACCTAAGTGCTTCTATCACAAATAACTTCATTGCCCAGAGGTGGTCTTGAAGATTGGCCATAAAACATGTAACAGTAGTAACAAGGATATACTATCTTTAAACTTAAAATAAGGGTCAATTCCTCTAGACTTGTTTTCCATCCAGTGAAAAATTGCAGTCATTATTCTGAATCAGATTGTTTTCTGAAAGAAATCCTCCTGACATCGAGGATTGAAAGGCACCCTCCAGGATCAGTTTCTGTAAGACAGCAGGCTCCTCAGTGCCCATCGTCTGCACCCGTGGCTGGTTCTGGGAGGACAGCGTTCCTTGTCTATCAGCTGGCCCAGCTGCCTTTGCTGCTTCTAAGCTGGGAATTAGATGGGAACACTTTTGTGATTTATTCTTGTGATTTTGATCAGTATTTCAACCTTTGCTTAGTAAAAAATATAAACTTTCATGGAGTTTATCAGACCTGATTACATGGGATATGATGAGAAAAATTTTCTTGCTCATCTCCATTGTTATGGCCAGTAGCAAAAGTCTAAATCATCTGCAATGTCCAATTGGCTTGTTTTTATTACTTTGATCAGTAACTAAATCTGAAAAATGTGTTATGTACTCTTTGCAAATTTTATATGGGTCATGCTTGACAGAAGTCTACTCTTTCTTTCATTGTTTCAGGAATTTAAAAATGTAAGCAGATTGCCTCTGAATTTCTTTGGTTTTTTTCTGCTGCTTCCGCCCCTTTTCTGAGCTCTATTTTTGTCTTCTATTTCTAGCCCCATCTTGACATGAACTTATTCTTAGTGATCTAAAGAAATTTTAAAAATGTAATTGTATCCAAAGACTACAAAATTTGAATATATTCTCATGAAAATACCAGTTAAACATAAAAAACTGAACATATTTTTCATGTACTTTGAAAAGTTTTTTTAATAATATAAACTACCTTAAAATTAAAGGCAAATGTAAATAATAATGTCAAATTTTAAATCAAATTTATTGAAATTAAACTAAAATCTTTTTCTTATGAAGATTTAATTACATCTTATTAAATGTTTTTACAAAAGTAAAGCTATTTGTAATTAAACTTTCAAGGTCTTCCTAGCCACCGGTGGAGTCACCACCTCACACATATTATAGCTAAACATACATATATATGAATATAAGAATATTGTGAATTTAATAATAAGATGAATTGTCTAATATTCCTTAGCCACCATGTGCAAGTACCACAAATTCCATGCTAATGTATGAGTAATTCCCAACCATATTTGGTTCATAAAGAAATGCAAGGAAATAGATGTTCAACACTACATGGAAAAAATACTTTGCAAGAATTAGAATGCTATTTCACGCTATCTGAGCGAAGGGATTTGACAAGTGATATGGTTAAGCTTTGTGTCCCACCCAAATCTCATCTTGAATTATAATCCCCATAATCCTCATGTGTCAAGGGCGAGACCTACTGGAGATAATTGGATCATGGTGGTGGTTTTCCTTATGCTGTTCTCGTGATAGTGAGTTCTCACGAGATCTGATGGTTTTATAAACGTTTGGTAGTTCCTCCCAGATGCATTCTCCTTCCTGCCACCTTGTGAAGAAGGTGCCTTGCTTTCCGTTCACTTTCTGCCATGACTGTAAGTTTCTGAGGCCTCCCCAGCCATGCAGAACTGTGAGTCAATTAAATCTCTTTCCTTTATAAATCACCCAGTCTCAGGCAGGTCTCCACAGAAGTGTAAAAATGGACTCATACAGCCAGTTCATGTGCTTGTGCTTTCTCTTACCTACAAATTTCCACAGCTCTAATCCTCCCTGAGCAACAAAGCAGTGACTTTCTCCAGTGTTGCCACTGCTACAACCTATGAATCCTGGCAGATTTGGAAACTCAGTGTCACCTTTTGTTTTGAGGACAAAGAGCAAGACATGCGGAGAAGCATTTCCTGGGGCTGGAATAGAATGGACCATGAGAATAGGAGTCAGGGTTTCAGGGTGCTCTGTGCCAGCGCTGAGTACTGGACCTGAAGTACAGAGGCTCCCAGGGGTTCTTGGTTTGCCCCCGCGTTGGTTGAAGAAGGTACCTCATCTACTCAGTCTTGTGATACTCTCCCACAGCCACTAAGCTCTAGCCAACCTCACTGCCCTCTTTCAGTCTCTGTCCAAATTTATTCCTGTCTTAGAATTCACATCTCTGCTTGGCTGCCTCCTCTATCTGAAAGCGTCAATTTAAATGCCACTTTCTCTGGCAGGCCAGCCCTGATGAAGTTTCTAAATAAGCTCATTCCCCGCCACCAATGTCCCCTCACTGCACTCCGCTTCCTGCATAGGACGTCTCAGAATTTGCACTCTGTATTTGATCGTTTTCTCTTGATTATCTATGTCCCCGATTTGAGTGTGAGAGTCACAGGGAGGGCCATGAAGCACTCTGACCAGCACAAAATAGGCATGCCCTAAATACCGGAGGGAGAGAGAGGGAGTAGGAGAGCGGAGAATCCTCCTAAGGCAAGAATGACTAATGGATTAGTTCTCCATTTAAAAATACTTCCAGAGATGACCATTTGTTTGTCATGCTTTAATAGCTGTGCTGCAAGAAACTAAATAGCAATAAGCAAGAAGAACACAAATTACATTGTTCTTATACTTGACTGAATGTCAAAGGAGCCAAGTTCCCCACCTGCTCTAGTTTCCTAGACAGATGTCTGAATATTTAATTTAACGTGAGTCTTCATTTCACCAAGCAAGTGAAATATCTTGCTTGGTGACAGGGTTGTTACAAGGATGAATTGGCCAAGGCAATGCGCTCAGGGCACCTAACAGTCCTCAGTAAATCCTGCTGACCTCAGCCGCCCCAAACGCTCAGCTGCTGTTTCTTGAGGGTCCACTTAAGGCCCCTCTCAAACTTCTCTATCAGTTCTGAGGCTACTCTTCTCCAGGTAAAGGAAGAAACTCAAATTTCCTAATAATTAGCTCGGAACCCAGGCTACCCTTGTTGGAATTTATATTTTATAAACAAAAATGCACTTTCATATGTTAAAACTCGGAAGTCCATCAAAAACTGATTCCCTGTCAAGACTAATTTGGAAATCTCTCATTCTTAACAAGTTTAAAGAGTAAAAGTATATATTAATATTTACACAAGTACAAGTTTCACACTTGATTGCCTAACTCCACATTCTAGCTGGTATTTAGTCTAAGATGCTAGACCAGTAGGACGGAATAAGAGAGTTAGCGAAGTTAGTAAAGCTCACAAAGTAGTATGGTTTACTAAGCTTAATAAAAAAAAAAAAAAAAAGCTAGTGTGAAATTGCAATGAGTAGCATTGTGTTCTAAATAAATATTCAGAGCACAGAAATAAAATGAATCCTCCCTTGGATATTTGTCACAGAGTGTGAGACAAACATGTACACTGACTTACTCATTTACTGAAATGCAAATTTTGCTGTTTGATGAAGTGCTTGAACTTTCTAATTCCATGTATGTATTGCAATGAGATTTAGATCACCTTCTATTTGAATAGCACATCATTTATAAAGCAGTTTTTACAATAATATGAACTGGTGGCATTTTAAAACTTTAGCATTTAACATCCACTATTTGTACCAGCAAAGAGTGCCATAGTCATAATCATGCGTGCACATTGGGATTCCAAAGTAACTTTGAAATTCCCTTGGTCTCTTTATAATAGTAATACTTGTGTGCTTTAGTTCATGGTGAAATCCCTGTTCCCAGCCAGGTTCATGGTTAGCCTGAAGGAAATCACTGAAACTTTTTTTTTTTTTTTTTTTTGAGACAGAGTCTCGCTCTGTCGCCCAGGCTGGAATGTGGCGCGATCTCAGCTAACTGCAAGCTCCGCCTCCCAGGTTCACGCCATTCTCCTGCCTCAGCCTCCCGAGTAGCTGGTTCGACAGGCGCCCGCCACAACGCCGGGCTAATTTTTTTTTTTTTTTTTTTTGTATTTTTAGTAGAGACGGGGTTTCACCGTGTTAGCCAGGATGGTCTCGATCTCCTGACCTCGTGATCCGCCCGCCTCGGCCTCCCAAAGTGCTAGGATTACAGGCGTGAGCCACCGCACCCAGCCTGAAATCATTTAAACTTAGTGTCTCCTTGAATTGAATGAGAGGCATTACTTGATATTTACAAACAGCAGGGTTCTCCAAAATCTCGGGGCATTTGCTGAGAATGCATTATGAAGAACATTTCCTAGAAGCTAACGGCTCTGTTCCTGATACTTGCTAACCTGATAGCTTTGGTTTTACTCATCTGTAAAACGGGATGAGAAATAATTTCTGCTATAAGGGATTCTTTTGAGGATTAAATGAGACTGTATGCATGAATTTCTTAGCTCATATCCAGTGCTCAATAACTGTCAGCCATTATTTTATTATTACCCCTGATAAATATTAAGGGTATGCATCATCGTATTTATGTATGCATATACAAATATGTATAATATGCATATATAATGTATATTTACAACAAAAAGCTAAGATTTAAAGCTCTTAATAGATTTGCTCATGTCAGAGTTAAAATTTAAACCCAGATCGCGCCACTGTACTCCAGCCTGGGCGACAGTGAGACTCCGTCTCAAAAATAAAAAAAAAAAAAATGTAAAAAAAATAAATAAATAAATAAATAAATTTAAACCAGGGTTTTCTGGTATTCTTTTTTAAAATGCACTTCCACCTGTGATGACTGTACTTACCTTATCTGAAATATTTCACTTACTTTAGTGCCTCTAGAGTTTGTTGTCTGAGAAAAGGTATTCCAAAGATGCTTAGTGAAAAAAATAAATATAACAGAAAATTTCACCTTATTTAAATCATTTCACTTGCTAGATTAAAAATTCTCTTTTAAACCTAACACTCATAATGTATTGCATGCCCACACACTAATTTTTAAATAAGTATGCATTTTTTGGAAGCTGTGAAATGTTTCTATACTCTACAGAGCAACTGGAAGATAGAGAATCTTAGAGGGTAGGATTAACAGAGAACATGGGAAATAAAAGTAAAGCATATCTGAGAATAAAACAATGAGTAAATAGGGCTTTCCTTTTAAGATTTATTTCTGTATAACTTCAAAGGCATACATCCATTGAATAAATGAGCTGGAAGAAATGAGGACTATAGCTCTGATTTTTTTTATCTTGCCTAAATTCTTATCTAAGGGGCCTGGAGAGTCATGCCCTACAAACCATAAATTCTCACCAGATACATATTGTGACTTACTTTTCAATCTGACTCTGGCATAACATTATGACACAAGGAAAAAAATATTTAACCCCAAAATATATTTCCTTGCCATACATTGAAATTATCCTGCAAAGTTTCTTGTGGGAAAAATCCACGTTCTATAGAGAATCCCCTTCCCCCTTTGTATTCCTTCTTTCCTTCCTAGATCCAGGAGATAATCAACTAAGAGCCAGGCAAGCTTTTCAGTCCATTAAGAAACAGTTTACAACCTGCTGCTCTCTCTGAAGTCTGCTATCTGAGAGCTTCCTCTGCACAATAAAACATGGTCTCCACAATCCTTTATCTTTAACCTGAACATTCCTTTCTATTGATCCCAGGTCTTTAGACAAACTCAACCAATTGTCAACCAGACAATGTTTAAATTTACCTATAGCCTGAAAGCCCCCACTTTGAGTTGTCCCACCTTTCTGAACCAAACCAATGTATTTCTTAAATGTATTTGATTGATGTCTCATGTCTTCCTAAGATGTATGAAACACAGAGGTACCCCCACCACCTTGGGCACATGTTCTCAGGACCTCCTGAGGGCTGTGTCACGGGCCATCATCACTCATATTTGGCTCAGATAAATCACTTAAAATCATTTTACAGAGTTTGACTCTTTTCATCACCAGAAGCTATACAGATAATCAACCCCAGCCCTCTCATCTTTCAAATGAGAAAACAAGGCAAAGAGAAAAAAAAAGTGTAACAGCTTTCTTGAGATATACTTTGCATAAGATTTATCTATTTAAAATGTACAATTCAGTGGTTTCTAGCATATTGTCATAGTTGTACAACCATCACCACTACCTAAGTTTAGCATATTTCCAACACCCCATAAAGAAACTCCATATCCATTAGCAGTAATTCCCCCATTATCCCTTATACCCAGCCCCAGAAAATCACTAACCTGCTTTCCTGTCTCTGTCATTTGTCTATTCCAGATATTTATATAAATGATATCACAAAATATGCAGTGTTTTGTGACTGGCTTCTTTTACTTAGCAAAATGTTTTCAAATATTATCCATGTTGTCGTGCATGTATATATATATATAACAAACCTGCACATTGTGCACATGTACCCTAGAACTTAAAGTATGAAAAAAAAAAAAGAACCAAAATGGCGGAGTATGACCTTCCTGGGGCATTCCACTGGAAAAGAGACGAAGCCCCAGGCAAGCATGCGCCAGACTCCAGTAAACACACTGCGCATGCCCACCTCCCAGGTGCCAGTAGGCCACTGCACATGCTGGCAGGTCACCCTAAGAGAAGAATCAAAGAAAAAGGGACGCAGGACCCCAGAAGTATGTCAACATATAACACCCTAAGTCAAAGGTCAAATGCCGCACTTGACCTCCAAGATGCCCACTTGGGCCTCTTCCAAGTGTACTTTCCTTTCTTTCATTCCCGCTCTAAAGCTTTTTAATAAACTTCCATTCCTGCCCTGAAAAAAAAAAAAAAAATTTCTTCCTGAATATTTTATACTTTTATGCTATTATGAATGAAATTTTCTAGTTGTTTACCACAAGTACATACAAATAAAATTGCTTTGTGTATATTGACCTCAAAAAAATTTATCCATGTTGCAGCATGAATTAATACTTACCACCTTTTATTGCCAAATCATATTTCCTCCTCTTCAATTTTTTGGAAAAATTTGTGAAGAATTGTTAATTATCCTTTAAATGTATGGTAGAATTCTTCAGCGAAGCCACCTGGACCTGGAACATAGCTATGAGAATTTTTTAAATTACTAATTTAATCTGTTTACTTGTTATAGATATATCCACTCAGATTTTCTAATACTTCTTAAGTCTGTTTTGGTAGTTTGTGCCTTTCTAGGAATTTGTTCATCTCATCTCGATTATCTAATTTGTTCATCATATTGCCTTATAATCCCTTTTATTTCTATAATTTCAGAAATAATTGTCCTCTCTTTATTCCTGACTCTAGTAATTTGTAGTAATTTGAGTCTTTTATCTCTCTCCTTTTTGGTCTAGCTAAAGATTTGTCAATTTTTTGACCTTTTTAAAGAACAAGCTTTTGGTTTTGTTGATTTTCTCTATTTTTCTCTAGTCTCTACTTCATTTATTTCAGCTTTGAACTTTATGATTTCTTTCATTCTGCTTACTTTGGGTTCAGTTTGCCTTTCTTTTTCTAGTTTTTATTTTTTTTAAGTGAAAGCTTATTTGTTTGATGTCTTTTTTTTTTTTAATATGGGCATTTACAACTCCAAATATCTCTCCGGCCATGACTGCAGCTCTACTCTATAAGTGTTGTTATGTTTTTACTTTCATTCATCTTAAAGTATTTTCTAATTTCCATTAATATTTCTTCTCTGAATCATTGTTTATTTAGATGTGTTTTGCTTAATTTCCACATAATTGTTAATTCTCCCATTTACCTTCTATTATTGATTTCAAATTCTATTCCAGGTAGTTAGAGATTATACTTTACATTTGTATTATTTCAGTCCTTTTTCATTTAGTGAGGCTTGTTATATGGGCTACCATATGAACTATCCTAGAGCATGTTTTACGTGCACTGAGAAAAATGTGTACCCTGCTGTAGTTGAATGGTGCATTACATAGATGTCTGTTAGGTCTAGCTGCGTTATGGTGTTGTTCAAGTTTTCTATTTACTTGATCTTCTGCTTAGTTACTCTATCCATTGTTGAAGTATTGAAGTTTCCAACTATTACTGTTGAATTGTCTATTTCTCACCTTCAGTTTAATCTATTTTTGTTGCATGTGTTTTGAGGCTCCGTTATTGAGTGCATATATAATTATTGTGTCTTTCTGATGAACTAACCACCATTTCAATATTTTAAAACAGTCTCCTTTGTCTCTAGCATAAATTTGTCTTCAATTGTGTGTTGTCTGATATTACTACAGCCACTACAGTTCTCTGTTGGTTACCACTTGCAGGGCTGATATGGTTTGGCTGTGTCCCACCCAAATCTCATCTTGAATTATAGCTCCCATAATTCCCACATGTTGTGGGAGGGACCCGGTGGGAGATAATTGAACCATGGGGGTGGTTTCCCCCATACTGTTCTCATGCTAGTTAATAAGTCTCATGACATCTAATGGTCTTATAAGGGGAAATCCCTTTGGCTTGGATCTCATTCTCTTTGCCTGCCACCATGTAAGACGTGCCTTTCATCTTCTGCCATAATTATGAGGCCTCCCCAGCCATGCAGAACTGTGAGTCCATTAAATCTCCTTTTGTTTATAAATTACCCAGTCTTGGATATGTCTTTATCAGCAGTATGAAAACTGACTAATACAACATTATTTCATTCTTTTCCTTTCAACTTATGTGTGTCTTTGAAGCCAAAGTGTGTCTCATTAATAACATATAGTTGGTTCATGCTTTTTAATGCATTCTGCTAATCCCTGCCTTTTGATTAAATGCTTAATCCATTTGTATTACTAAATTAATAAGGTGGAATTATATTAATTTGTATTATGATATTTCATTAATATTATTATAAATAAAGATAAAGTGGGATTTACATCTTCCATTTACTTTTTGTTTTCTATATCTATATCTTTTTGTTCCTCTATTTCTCTATTACTGCCTACTTCTTTGTTAAATCAAAATTCTCTACTGTAGCATTTTAATTCCCCTGTTTATTCTTTTTTTTTTTTTTGAGATGGAGTCTCACTCTATCACCCAGGCTGGAGTGCAGTGGCACGATCTCGGCTCACTGCAAGCTCCACCTCCCGGGTTCACACCATTCTCCTGCCTCAGCCTCCCAAGTAGCTGGGACTACAGGCGCCCACCACCATGCCTGCCTAATTTTTTGTATTTTTTAGTAGAGACGGGGTTTCACCATGTTAGCCAGGATGGTCTCGATCTCCTGACCTCATGATCCACCCGCCTCGGCCTCCCAAAGTGCTGGGATTACAGGCGTGAGCCACCGAGCTGTTTATTCTTTTACTATATTTTTGGAGCTGTTTTCTTAGGGATTACAGTTAACATTTTAAACAACTCGTTTGCATTAATACCATCTTAATTTTAATAGTATAGAAAGAATTTTGCTCTACAGCTCTGTTCCCTTCCCACTCTTCTGTATTACTATTGTCATGCAAATTTCACCTCTGTATTTTTAAAATCCATCAACAGCATTTTGTCATTATTATTTTATCCAGTTTTCAGAAGAAACAAGTTACTAGCAAAAATAAATTTACACTTTAACCTATGTAGTATACTTTGCAGTGCTTTTTCTTTGTATGGATTTGAAGAACTGGTTAGAGTCCTTTATTTCAGCCTAAAAAATTCACTTTAGCATATCTTGTAGGGCAGGTGTGCTAGTGATTAATCCTCTCCATATTTGTTTATCTGGGAATGTCTTAATTTTCCTTCACTTTTGGAGGATAATTTTGCTGGATATGCAATTGTTGTTTGACAGTCATTTTCTTTCTACGCTTTGAGTATGTCATCCCACTGCCTGAAGTCTCCATGGTTTATGATGAGAAATCAGCTATTAGCTTTATTGAGGATTATTTTATTTGTGATGAATCTTCTTTTTAAAAAAAAAAAAAAAAGATGTCTTCAACAGATTGATTATGGTCTTTCTAGGCTGGATGTCTGAGTTTATCCTACTTGGAGTTCATTGAACTTGTTTGATGTGTATAATTGTTTTCCATCAAATTTTGGAATTTGCTGGAATTATTTCTTTAAATATTCTTTCCGTCCCCTTCTCTCCCTCATCTCCTTTTCGAACTATGATCATGTGTATGTTGGTGCCCTTGATGGTACCCCGTGGAGCTTTTTAGATTCTCTTCATTTTTCTTTACACTTTTTAAATAATTTATACCTCTATTGATGTTTTCTATTTGGTTAGACATCATTCCTATGTCTGTCCTTCTATTCTTTAGATATAATTTCCTTTAGTTCTTGGAACATATTTATAACAGCTGATTTAAAGTCTTTATCTAGTTAGTCCAACATCTGAGTTTTCTTACAGATAGTTTCTATTGATTACTTTTCCTATGCTTGAGCCATACTTTCGTCTTTCCTATACATTTTCCTCTTTGCCTTTCTCTCTCTGTCTCTCCCCCTCCTTCTTCTACCCTCCTCCTTTCTCTGTGAAAACTGAACATTTAACATAATATAATAACGCAACTCTAAAAATCTGAACCCCTTCCTAGTTTTCATGTTTTTGCAGCTTGTTTAGTGATTTTCTTGGATGAGTTTTGTAAAGTCTGTATTCTTTGTCATGTGAGGCCACTGAAGTTTCTACTCAGTTAGCTAATTGTTAGTTAAATTATTAGACAGAGATTTCCTTAAACACCTTGAACCAATCAGTCTCCCATGCTTTGTTCAGGGGCTGTGTATGTATGTGTCCTGAGGCATGCCTTCAACACTCTGAAAGCTTACTACTATGCCTTAGTCTTCACTTCCTGTTTTGCAGGGCCTCAAAGGTCACCTACAGATACTCTTTTCAAATCTTTACTGCATATTTGCATGGTCTTCTAGATCCCCTGGAATATTTCAGATAAACGTGTTTTCAAAGCCTGCTACAGGTGTTTCGTTTTCTAGATTTTCCTTTTAATATTTTTGGCCATCCTCTTGTTTGCCCTAACTTGTATCACTGCCATGGGCAACTTTGATATATTAAACAATTGCCGCTGATGTTTTCAACCAAAGCCCTGAGGATAACACGTTACAGAGATAGTTATGAGTCAAGTCAAGTCAAGACATTTGTGAATACAAATTTTCCAAAAAGTTTCCAGATAGGACAAATAATGACAATCATTGTTCTTTGTTTAGGATCTCCAAACCTGTTCTTTTCTCTTAGTGGTTTCTAGGCTCCTGATTTTCAGAGTTACCATGGCTGTGAGGCTGTTGGTTTTCAAGGCTACTGTGGAGCTGGGGTGAAAGTGAAGGGAATCAACTAAGTTAAAACATCACAAAGCAGTGAACAAAGCTTACGATTCTTACTGAGATTCAGTCACTTTGTATAAATGTTCCCTCAACTGTTGAAAGCCTTTAGTTAATTTCCAGACTTCTGGTTTTTTTTTTATTTATTTTGTCAGATTTTACCAGTGTTTTTTTGTTTTGTTTTGTTTGTTTTTGCTTTTGTGGAGAAGTGGATCTTTGAAAGTCCTTGCTCTGCCATTCCAAAAGTGTCTCCTCTGGCCAGGAGAATTTAACTGACTTGTTCAAGGTCAACAGCTAGTTGATAATTGAGTCTTTATATGAACAGAGATTTATGTCAAGTTTGGTGACCTTTTGGCTATAACAGGAGTAAACAAATTATAGGAAGTTAACTTCATTATATTCAAGTTTACATGAATGAAACTTCTGGGAAAAAAGAACTCATGAGAAAACTCATGATGTCAATAACAACCAAGTTCTAAATTTTCAGATAATTATATTAATACAGGGCTAGAACAGCTTTCTCAGCATTCAAAACAAGCCATGAATAATTTAAAGAAAAAAGGAAAAGGAACTTGTGAGCTCTAAGCTGGGTGGAATCATTTATATTCAGATATGTGCACACACACTCACATTATAACTACAAAACACAGAAGTGCAGCATGTCCAACAACCACCATTCTATGTATTATAAATTAGGCCAAAACAGAATGAATAAAAATGCACATCGGCCAGGAATGGTGGCTTACGCCTGTAATCCCAACACTTTGGGAGGCCGAGGCGGGCGGATCACAAGGTCAGGAGATCGAGACTATCCTGGCTAACACAGTGAAACCCCGTCTCTACTAAAAATAATTTAAAAATTAGCTGGGAGTGGTGGTTGGCGCCTGTAGTCCCAGCTACTCAGGAGGCTGAGGCAGGAGAATGGCATGAACCCGGGAGGCAGAGCTTGCAACGAGCTGAGATTGCTCCACTGCACTCCAACCTGGGCAACAGAGTGAGACTCCGTCTCAAAAAAGAAAAAAAAGAATTTGCATCACTGGCAAACAGAGGAATTGTGGAAGGAACTGCACATTTTCTGAGTCATATCAAAGTCATTCCACCATTTATTAATGGTTTACTATGTGCCCAACAGTTCATATGGGAAGATATGCTGACTGCTCCTCAGAATTTATAGTTGAGACCCGGAATCAGATGAAGACTCAGCTAGCCCTGCATCCACTCTCATAAAACTGGTCCAATAGTTACCAGTACTCCAAAATGCTGCTCAGATATTGGAAAAGCTTGACGAATTCAAATCTGTGCCAGCTCTGGGCTCCTGCCACCTGTCTCTACTCTTACTCTAACTCATGATGGGATTAACCTTTAGCTTGTTTTCCACTTCTGGATTTGTGGCTGAGTAGACTTTATTCTGGTTCATGATATTTGATAGTTGAAGCTGCCTTCACAGCTATTAGCCCCAGTTTCCGGGTAGTCTTGATTACCCTGGTGTGAAGCTTTTGCCTGTTCTCGCTAGTCATCCAAGAACCATGTGCTTTTAAGAATTTGATTGTGTCCTACTTCTTCAATTATGCCTTTTTTTCCTGTGATACATGTTTTGACATGTAATCATAGACATTTCATACTAAAAGAAACTTAGAACCACCATGCATTAGAACTGAAACTGAAAGCTAATCTGATTAGGCTCACCAATTTTGACCTGCCTTGCTTGTTCTTAGTCACTTGCTTTTAGTTGATTTTAAAAACCATATAGCTAAAAGTCATTTAGCTAAACAATATATAACTAAACTCCCACCATCTTTCTTATAGACGGTATCTCCGGTGCATAGGTCACCATGCAAATGTTTGCTTAAGGTGTTTTCCAGGAACTTGGAGTCAGCTCTTGTCCAGTTCAAGCTAGCTGAGACCACTGACCCTTCAACTGGACCTGAGTGAATGTCCAGTGGGTGACCTTTTGAGGTCAGAGGGCCAAAATCTCCACCCTCAGATCATGGTAATGATGCTATTTTGTGAACATGCATCCCATGAAGAGCTATGAAGCTTGACTATAGTTGCACAGATCACTCATTACCTCATTTTTCCTTATACCCAATCACCTTTCCCCATGCTTCAGACCACCTTGCTCCTCTATCCCATAAACATCCCTAAAACACCATCTCCAAGGAGAAAGATTTGAGAGCTGTTCTCCCATCTCCTCACTTAGCTGCCTTGTGAATAAAATCTTTTCTCCACTGCAAACTTGTCATGTCAGCAATTGGCTTACTGTGCAACAGGCAGAATGAGCCTGGTTTGGTACAGAACCACCACGCACCATTCTTTCAACAAGCTCTGATTGAATAGCCATGATCAAAGTGACAAAGACAGTCTTGGCCTTCATGGAACTAATAGTAAAGTGAAAACAGGGCTCCAAGAACACTGGTTTAGCTGGAGGGGCTCAGCATGGGGACGGAGGTGCCCAAACTTCTGCTCTGAAGGAGTTTTTTCCTCTGGTTTTTTGCTTGTTACAGAATGTAACTAGCTTTTCTCCCCATTGGTCCATGAGTCCAGGAAGCAACAGTCTTTATATAATCCTTTCCATGTCTCCTGCTGTCTCCTCCTGTCTCTTGATCAGAATGCACAGGCCTTCGGCAGGATCTGAGATATCAACTACTCATCTAATTTAAAGTCAAAACAGGTACACCATAGTTCTAAACCAGGAAAATCACTCTTATATCACCAGTGAGATAGATGTCTTCGTAGCAAATTAAGGTAGAGAGAATGAACATGTTAAAGTTGGGAGAAATATTTCAGGATACCTTGGGGCAGTGAGCCGTGTGGTGCCCGCTCTCAATGATGGATGGAGTCGCTTGGCAGGCAGCTATCAGAGGGAGGGCAGCTCTCAGAGGGAGGGCAGCTCTTCATGTACAAGACATAAACATCTCTCCAACAGTGACCACTACTGCACACCACACCATCTTCCCACGAAAGGAAAGTGCTGTTCCCACCAGCCATCACAGACACATGGACAGCAGCAGCAGCGATGGCAGAATCTTGGAATCCTAAAGACAATGACACACATTCCATAGCATGCTGCTATCAGTCTTGTCTCTGGAAGCCAAAAACAACAGCAAAACTGAAGAGTGTTTTAAAACTATGGACCTATAGTTTGATTTTCAAAAATATGTCCAAAGTAAAAATACGTCCAGCCAAATTCACCAAGTGACAAAAGAAACATTCTGTGCTCCTGATAAATCTCAACACCACAGAAAACGTTAAGGGAACATTTCAAAACAAACAAAGCCAATCCACAGCAGTCCTATATGACAAACTTCAGCAAACAAAGACTACATTTATCCATTCATTTACAGCAAACATTGAATTAGAATTATAAAGAGTACACTTTACTATCTACACCAGAAGCTTATAATTTAGAGGAAAAATAAACATATAAATTATGAATAATGACACAGTCTACCCACTGTAATCCTCACATGGCCCGCAGTGACATGCAAAGTGCCCTTTGGTGTGTCAGGGATGGCTCCTGACCCTGCTCACTGACCAGTAGTCCTTCAGATGCCAAAGACCCCTATCGTTGGAGACAGGTAAGGAAAGACGACCCTGCAAGTATGTCACTTGCTTTTGGGGTAGTCCTTGAGCACAGAATAGACACAGAGACAGAAAAAGAAAAAGAAAGACAGAAGCAGAGAAAGTCAGAGAACAAGAAAAAAGAGACAAAAGAGAGAGACGGAGAAACAGAAACAGAGACAGACAGAAAGAGACAGAGAGACAGAGAGAAAGAGATAGGGCTCTTCTACCTGGAAGCAGCTGAGCATGAAGCTTCTGGACCAGGTGGTGATGCCTGCGGGTGGCAAGTGCTCCCTTGATTCCACAGCTCTGCTACTGGTCCACACACGTGGTTCCTCTGCCTGCCTCTCCTCCAGCTGTGGCACCGATATATATCTGTGAGGTTTTCTGACACAACACAATTCCCCAGAAAGCAAAAGTATCCAGCCAGAAAAGACAGAGTGGGTCATGTGAGGAGGTATGGTCCAGTGGAGCAGCTGGGAGGGTCCACTGTGGTCCCCTCTTTCTCCATGCCCACACTACTCCTCGGTGTCTCTCCCTCTCCTGCTCACTTCGTAGGTTACTCATCCTGCACACCATGTCTCACCTTCTTCCTGTTTCCCGCTCTCTTTGATGAACCAGCAGCACTACCTGGATCTAGGTCTCTCTCTCTCTCTCTGTCTCTGTCTCTCTCTCTGTCTCTCTCTACACACACACACACACACACACACACATACACACACATATGCAGCTGCTCCAATGGGTCACACCTCCTCGCATGCCCCATTCTCTCTTTTCTGGCTGGATACCTGTGCTTTCTGGGGAAATCGTGTGGTGTCAGAGAACCTTGTGGACTTTCAGGATCCCATTTGTTTTTTCAGAAGATTCTGATAAACTATTTTAAGGGTGGGTGGGAGAGCCTGGAGCCAGGGTGGCCTAAGCTCCTCTAGGCAGACCTCAAGCGGCTGCTGTGGTCATCAGCAAGCTGGGCAGAGCAGGGAGACACAGAAACCACCAGGCCAGGTCAGCCCTGAGGACTCCAGGAAGGTTCTGGGGGAATTAGCTCAGAGCAGGGGGAGGCTGAGGATCGTAAGGTCGGGACTGATCTTATTTTGCCTTCAGGCTGGGGCGACCCAGTGTCTCTAGGGTTGTATGAAGTCCGTATGGAAGGTGGGAAGGAGGAAGAGGCTGAAGACATGGGGCTGAGACAAGGTAGCATGGGTCTGTCCCGCAAAGGTCAGGGGCAGAGTTAATGAAGTTAGAGTCACCATAGAACCAAGAGGACCAGCGAACCAACTAGAGGGAGTGCCACAGGAATGCCTTGGAGGGTCCAACTTGGAAAATTGAGAGACACTGACCCCATTAAAGGCAACAGCAAGGCAACTAGACACGGCATTCACTGCACACTAATGTGCCTGCTATGGTTCTAGGTAAATTACACATACCTACTCCAACCCTTACAGCAACACAACTGTGCTCTAGAGCTTCAAAGATAAGATGTAGCCTGGAATATGAAGAGAATGGGCTAAAATAGTTTGGAATAAAGAGGGTCATAAATAGCAGGATGATAATAGGATGAACTATGGATATATGCAAACCTACACATTTGAAAACAAAAGCACTAGCTAACATTTGACTACTTGCTCTATGTCAGACACAATGCTTAGCCTTTACATATATTATCTTATTTAATACTCATGACAAACAAGGAGATAATTAGTTTTCTTAACCCCCTCCCCACTCTTCTTTTTTAAAAAATCATATTCAAGGTCAATGCTAGTAAGGCAGGGAGCCAGCCACAGCTTCTGGCTCTAGAGCATGCCGTGGGAAGCATCACATTACAGCCATTCTTTCACTCGGCCACAGGACACAGACACAGGCTTCTGTGGACCCTCTGGGAGAAGAAGGGGCTGTAAGACAGTCTCACTGCATAATGCTACTAATGAGCAGGGAGGGACATCATAGTGCAGAGAAACAGACTCAGGGTGAACTAGACACCAAAAAAGAAGACCAATAGCCCGCGTCCTTCCACGACCACCTTCTAGAATTTGTTCCCAAGTTTCCATCTCAGGAAACAAGAAGGGCAACCCAGATTTATTTTTGTACTGGGACTCCTCTTTAGAAGTCAAATGAAGTCAAATTACTTTGCTACAGTTTTACAATGCTACTTTTATTCACATTTATTGTTTAACATTCTGCTAAGAAACAATGTTTTCAAACTTTCACATTGAAAAGTCCTTCCTTAATTAAGCATATACAATTTACCATTTTCAGCAGTAATCCATTTGCACAACTAATTCCTCAAGATTATTCCACTGAACTGAATCTTTATGTGTAATGTATGAAAAAGTGATTTGTAGCCTTTCTTTCTTTCATGAAATACTAGCTTAAACATTAGCACTGCTACAGGGATTAAGATTCAGAAAATCTTAGGGACATGTAAATTGAGATAATGAAAAGATAGTTAATATGTAGAATAGAATTTTAAATGAGCATTAATTACTAATTGTAAGTGTAATTTCAGCACTTTGAAATGAATGTTTTTATTTAGTCTAATTTAGAAGAAAGTCATTTAAGTAAAATTCTGCAATTTTAACTGTTTAATGGTAGTTGAAACAACAGGATTCTTTCATTTTATAATATTCAAAACTTTAAGTGACTGTTTAAACTGTGATTTGCATTCTGTTTCTGCTACTGTTTGAGAGGAATATCAAAACAGTTCTCCCCACTTAAAAGCAATAATGTTGCACCTCCTAAGATTTAAAGGAATGTAACTTCCAATAGTACTCACTAGTTAATAAAATATTTTTTACTAACTGTCATTTTTAAAGGCTATTCTTTATTGCTTTCCAGAGAATTATGCTCAGTGTTACTTTTTCTAAATTATCCATGGTTAGGAAGATTAAAATATTAACAACTTTAGACTGAGTAGGTGTTTAACCATGTAAACCTTCTGACTATGTAAGTTCACAAAAGAGGTTTAAAAAGGTAAATTAGGGGGCTGGGCACAGTGGCTCATGCCTGTAATCCTAGCACTTTGGGAGGCCGAGGCGGGTGGATCATGAGGTCAGGAGATTGAGACCATCCTGGGTAACACAGTGAAATCCTGTCTCTACTAAAAATACAAAAAATTAGCTGGGCATGGTGGTGGGTGCCTGTAGTCCCAGCAACTTGGGAGGCTGAGGCAGGAGAATGGCGTGAACCCAGGAGGCGGAGCTTGTAGTGAGCCAAGATCATGCCACTGCACTCCAGCCTGGGCGACAGAGCAAGACTCTGTCTCAAAAACAATAATAAAAATAAAAAAAAAATAATTCCCCTATGTTGTTTTATAAAGTTTACATAAAATGTCAAGAAAAATACATTTAATATCATAATACATTTTCAATCCTCAGAATATAATCCTCAGATACATGATACATTTTAAAGTTATTGTGAAATTTTACTCTGCATAGAATTCACACAATCAAGAGGTTTCTGAAAGTCTATGGTAACAATGATTTATTTCCTTCTAAAATTAAATATGTACTTAAGTATAATATAGTGGGTTTTGTTCTCCCATTAAATACATTGGACATATATTTATATAATTGTTATTCACTTAGGTAGGTTGCTTATTAATTACTATCTATCCATCCACAAAGGCCATTACTACAAATTTATAGGCTGATCTGATTACTAAAATAAGAAGACTCAGTAGTTTAAGAGTGAAAACAAAGCTAATGAAATTTAGCATCCCCCAAAGAGAAGAAGCTATGTAGAGAATAAACAGAAAATCAGTTGTCTTAATATTTATTAACTTTATCATGAAATTAATCAAAAATACGAAAACCAACTTAAACGGCTCGTTATATTGCCATTCCGATGGGTAACATTTTCAAGTCCATGTGGAATACATTTCTCTGATTCTCTACAGAGTTCATCAGTGTCACCCTGTGTTGCGGGAAGTCAAGGACCTTGAACAGAGGGACTGGCTGAAGCCATGGCAGAAGAACATAAATTGTGAAGATTTCATGGACATTTATCACTTCCCCAATCAATACTCTTGTGATTTCCTATACCTGTCTTTAATCTCTTAATCCCATCATCTTCATAAGCTGAGGATGAATGTCACCTCAGGACCCTGTGATGATTGCATTAACTGCACAAATTGTTTAAACAATTTGAAATTCGGGCACCTTGAAAAAAGAACAGGATAACAGCGATGTTCAGGGAACAAGTGAGATAACTATTAGGTCTGGCTGCCTGAGAGCAGGGCGGAACAGAGCCATATTTCTCTTCTTTCAAAAGCAAATAGGATGCACTTTGGGAGGCTGAGGTGGGTGTATCACGAGGTCAGAAGATCGAGACAATCCTGGCTAACACAGTGAAACCCCATCTCTACTAAAAATACAAAAAATTAGCCTGGTGAGGTGGCGGGTGCCTGTAGTCCCAGCTACTCGGGAGGCTGAGGCAGGAGAATGGCATGAACCCGGGAGGTGGAGCTTGCAGTGAGCTGAGATCGCACCACTGCACTCCAGCCTAGGTGACAGAGCAAGACTCTGTCTCAAAAAAAAAAAAAAAAAACTTATCAATAAATTAATAAATAAACAAAACCAGTGTGACCTCGTATTCCTTCACAAAACATTTTTTCACTACTATGAATTTCATGATGGCGACTTTGGAGGGTGGCTACTAGGAAGTTCTTTCCTGTCTCCCACATGGCAGGCTATGTTTCTTAACTCAACCTATGTAATATCCTCATCACTCCTCTCCACACACATTTTTTAAGAGATAATTTGCTAATTGAGTGGTTACTACGGATCAGGAGCTCTTGAAGGATGTTATGCTCATTATTTATTTCCTACTCACAACTTTTCCAGGGAGATATTATTATTATTACAGAAGAAGATACAGGCTCCAAGAGACTGCACATGTTGCCCAGAATGACAGGACTGGAAAGTGGCAGAGCCATGATCCAAGCTCAAGTCAGCTAGACTTAACATCCAGCTCGCTCTCTGCTTTGGAGCCTCCCACGCTTTCACTTTAAAATGAAAGATAATGATAATTCTTAAAATAACTGCCATGTCTTCTTTTTGGCATTCCAATTGCTGCCAGAAGCTATATTTTATTTCTGATTCAGTTCTTGCGAGTATTCTTCCTTTCCAACAGTATGCTCTTTTACTTTCTAAAGAACACACTGAATTTTGCTATTTACGGTTCTGAGATTTAAAAACTGACAATCTAGGAGGAACTTTTATGTTGCTGATGACTTTTCACTGGATCTTGACTTTTTTCCACTTCAGGGATATCACCCTGACCTGGCTCTCATAGGATTGTGAAACACACTATATCCACTGATAACCAAAAACAAAGAAACATGTTAAAATAAATAACCACTAATAAAAAGGGGGTAGAGTAGAAAAGATAATACTGTAGTGAGACTATGCATAGATATTAACATTTTATGTTTATAGGTTGATAGCTTCCCATCAATACACAAGCTCTATGTGATTAAAACGTGCCCTCCTCTCCTATACACCTCATCAACCAGTTTCCAAGTGTCCTCTAGGCCAAGGCTGTGTGCAAGGGAAGGCCACACATACCATGATCTAACAGCGAAGCAAAGTCCCTGTGGGCACCTATGTGAGTTTCCAGGGTGTCTGAGAGAGAACTGCCATCCAATCCAAACAGCCTGACACAAAATCCCAGATGTCAGGAACCCCTGACAGTAAGAGTGAGGAAAGGAATCAAAACAGGCCCAGTGGACATAGCATAGTACAGTCATGCAGGTCACAGAGAGGAGGGGATGGGGCTGACACTGACAACTGGCCCATTACCTGGAGAAAACCTGTGCCCAGAGAAGTCAGGCCCAGGCAGCAGAAAGAAAGGATGAGCAGAGATGGGAAGTGCTGATGGCACACAGCTCCCAGTTCTGGTCCACCAAGTACGTGTGCCCATAAATTCTATCTCATGGATTCCACTCTGACAACTGTGCATGTTCTTGGTAACCAGAAGGCTGCCACATAATAGTTGGCTGTCTTCATCCCTTTTCAGCTGTGACAATGATAGCAGCACAATTTAGATCAAATATAATCACACACAAACACAAGGCACACGGGGACATCACTTGGCAGTTGCAGGCTGTAAGGGGGCATCTCGAGCCTGGCTTTTCAAAGTACTGTTCCCACACTCACACTATAGTCACCAGAGAACTTGTTAGAAATGCAGACCCTCAGCCTGGTGTGGTGGCTCATGCCTGTAATCCCAGCACTTTGGGAGGCTGAGGCGTGTGGATCACCTGAGGTCAGTAGTTCAAGACCAGCCTGGCCAACATGGGAAATCCCGTATCTACTAAAAATACAAAAATTAGCTGGGCGTGATGGCAGGTGTCTGTAATCCCAAACTACTGAGGAGGCTGAGGCAGGAGAATCACTTGAACTCAGGAGGTAGAGGTTTGCAGTGAGCCAAGATCATGCTGCAGCACTTCAGCCCAGGCGATACAGTGAAACTCTGTCTTCAAAAAAAAAAAAAAGAAATGCAGAGCCTCAGGCCCTCCTAGGACCCGCTGATTCCAAACAGGCTGTATAACCCAGTGATTTGCATGCACAATAAAGTTTGAGGGACACTAATGTAGATAGTTGAAAATGCCACCAAAATGAAATAATATATATTTTCTCAAAGAAAATCCTCAGACACCCAAAAATACATATGTAAATTCCCATGCTTTCCAAGAACCCCAGGTCAAGAAACACCGTTCTAGGAGACCATGCACATACTTGTTTATCCTACAATGAGAAACCTTTAAAACTCACGGATGGGGAGTTTCTCAGTCAGTTTGGGCTGCTGTAATAAACTACCATACGCTGAGTAGCTTATAAACAACATCTCACAGTGTCTTCAAATAATGGAATAGCTGAGGGGAGCTCTCTGGGGCCTCTTTCTTTCTCTTTTCTTTTTTTTTTTTTTTTTTTTGAGATGGAGTTTCACTCTTGTCACCCAGGCCAGAATGCAGTGGCACGATCTCAGCTCACTGCAACCTTTGCCTCCCAGGTTCAAGCGATTCTTCTGCCTCAGCTTCCCGAGTAGCTGGAATTACAGGTGTGCACCACCATGTCCAGCTAATTTTTGTATTTTTAGTAGAGACAGGGTCTCGCCATGTTGGCCAGCTGGTCTCGAACTCCTGACCTCAGGTGATCCACCTGCCTCGGCCTCCCAGGGTGCTGGGATTACAGGTGTGAGCCACCGCACCTGGCCTCTGGGGCCTCTTTCATAGAACACTAACCCCATTCATGAGGGTTCCACCTTTATGACCTAATGAGACCTCCATCCTCATGACCTAATCATTTCCCAGAGGACCCACTGCCCATACTAACACACTGGGGGTTAGGATTTCAACACATGAATTTTGGGTGTCACAAACACTTAGGGGTCTACAGCACATAAGTTAAATAAAATATTTACATTATAGACATGCATTGTGGAAAGGAGACCTCTATAAATCAGAAGGGTGTTTGTGACGAATGTTTTCTACAATGAAAAAGGGGAGAGGAAGCGTGCAGCCTCTTATTTCTCTGACTTTGTGTGCCTTGTGTAGATGCTTGGTGCACATGCATGCATGTGGCCTTGATTTGCTATTTTCTGCCATGTTGTTTGAAAGTGTTAAAGAATGAGTATACTTGCAGCCATCATAAAAGAGCTGCTGATTCAAATGGCTTTGGGCTGCGAAGTCACCATCAGCTGGGACTTCACAATGCACGGAGATACATCAGCTTTCTGGGAACACCTCAGTTTTCCTGTGGCTCTTCATCCAGTTATATAGGGTTTGGTCTCTTGATATTGATTCACTTTACAATTTTTCTGATTTTTACTTTCTTCTACTCATAACCTTCCTTTTAGTGGAAACCGTTCAGTGGCATAACTGCATTCACATAAAACATGTTTCCTGGGCTCCTCCCCTGCCAGAGATAGGAAAAGGCCAAGGAAAATATGTTACCACAGGGGAGAAACAGGGTGGTCTAGCCTGGCAAGAGGTGCCTGATATCTGCCACTCACGTGAGCTCACGAACTCATTGATCCTTGCTATTCAATATCCATTTCCAGATATTATCCTCTGATGTCATAATCCAATCCAGAGCAAGAAAAAGCAAAAGCCCTCTTGGAACACAGGCACATGTGCACTCTCACCGCCAGCCTTGGCCAAGGCTGTTCCTGCCCAGAACACCGCCCCATCCTCCTCATGGTGACTTCCAGTTCATCCTTAGCTATGGCCTCCTCACCACATGTGTTCAAATGACCTGCTGCTACATAGTTAACCACAGTGTAGGTCAGGAATTTGGACAAAACACAGTAGGGTGGCTGGTCTCTGCCCATTGGTGTCTAGGGGCTCAGATGATAAGAAGGAAAGACTGACCTCACAGGACCATTGCCAGAAGTGCCCACCCACAGCCTCCGGGGGCTGGACCCTTACAAGGAGCCTACTGCTCCAGGAGTAAGTGTTCCAGCAAATAGAGCAGTGCTGCCTGGCCTTCAGAGATGCCTTGGGCTTCCCCCTTATTGTGTGGATTAAAGCAGTCACAGCACCTCCAGGTTCAAGGAGAAGGGCTTAGCTCCAAGCTCAAGGGCAAGAGGGTCAAAGAATCAGCCACCATGTTTCAAAGCCACCAAGAAAGAGAAGTGTTGAATCCTTAAATATCAGGATAAATGCCTCTCCTATCAGTTCCCTCCTATGGCAGGACTCATCACAGCCTTTGGAAGGTGTTTACTCTCATTCTCCATAGACTATCAGCTCCTTAAATAACTTATTCATCATCTTCTGCCTAATTTTACTACAGTGCAGGGCACATAGTAGTCACTGATAAAATATTTGTTGAACAAGTTGTTCCACACAAGAACACTTACAGATGCTTCTTAATCTCTTCTCATATGTATTGACTTACACTGAATAATCTGTCTAGCATATTCTCACTCCTTTATGGCGTGCTAAATACAAGGAAGAATTTCAGTCTATGAGGCATGGCTTCCAACCAACGTCTCCAAGTCATGCTACTTATCATGAAGCCAAGTTATCTAACAACAATCTTCTGGGGTTAACATAACCTCATCCCATAAAATTTCTCTTATAGGCAGAAAATTCACTTTAGTGGCTTATGAATGTCCTGAATATGTCAGACTGTTTCCTTACTGAGCATTCCCTCTGTATTCAATTTAAGAAACATGACAATCTACTATTTTAATATTAATAAAGCAAATTGACTTACAAAAAGGGTACAGCATTCTTGCATCCACAGTGGCTAATGGCTTAGGCAATAGGCAATATCCAGACATGCATATAATTTTATAAAATTTGAGTTAAAATGTATTATTGCATAATTATGAGAATAGCTTCCTCCTGGGTAAAAAGTGTCAAGATGGGTTTAAAATCAGTGTCATTTTACTTGAAGACCATATTATTCCAGTTTCTTTTGCTATAAGATAAATTGATAAGTCGTAAGCAATTGGTGCCTTGAAACCAGCTGGCATCATGTAGCTGTGCACAACCCAAACACCATCAAGTGAAGTGCTTTATTATGTCCACCAAGATGTATGCACAGCCCGAAGTGCCCGCAACTACTGGACACTGCAGAAAACGTCCTTCTGCTGCTGAGTCCAATAACACATAATGCCTTCACTAATAGAGAATAAAGTGGTTCCAAATAGTTGTCCTTAGGGAAGAAATACAGAATGGAAATTGAATAACTTATCCCAGCTAGATGCTTTTGATTGGCCTTCTGGAATGTTCACATCCCTTTAAAACTTGGCAGAGTTTACCCCAGCAGTATAGGAGATGGAAGCCAAAAAGATAACACAGGATACTTTGAATTTCAGTTTTTTTCTACCATGCATTATTATAACTAAACCATATAAAAATAATGCTCTACTACCTTTGATATGGAACAAACAATGGTTACACTACTGGAATACCATTGCTGAAATATACATATCTAAATTTGGGGAAAAGGTGATCTCTAAGCAATGGGGAGAAATTCCATGTGTAACAGGAATTTCGAATGAAAGGGGTGTATTAGCCAGATAGCCAAGTTCCTACCACAGCATCCCCACAAAACTGTTGACATGTTTAGTGAGGCTTAGAAGTAGTCTCACTGGAACGAAATTGGTAAAATGGAATTAAACATTTCAAGTCAATAGGGCTAAAATTATGTTTTTAGATAGATTTGGAGATTCAGTTCTTGAAATTCCAAAGTCATAATTGTTCACGTCTTCTGAAAGATACACAGACTGTGATTAAATATTTTCTTTCCCCCAAAAAAAATCAATTTGAAAAACATGTGAACTGGCAGGTATGCGTTGATAGAATAGATATGGCAAAACAACACTACTCAGAAATCTCTACTCAGCATACTCTTAGTTTAGCAAACTGTAAAGTCTTATGAGACCAAGAACTATACAAGACTCTCCTCTTTTTTTCTAGCAAGAAGTGGACATATTTGATAAATAATTTTACTTTCTCTGTCAACTCTTGAAAAGACATTTCAATAAGACATCACTTTTATATTTGTTAATGTGTGAAAGATCCCTGTAAAACTACCAAGGAACCAAACTACATATTTTACCAGTCAAAACTAATTATTTCTCCTTGACAAATTATTCTTTTCTATTGTTTTTACGAATTCTTAAGCAGATCAATCAGCATAATACACTCGTACCAGAATCTCGTTCATGAACTTTATATGTTTCTTTCATATCTGCCATAAAGGCAATGGGAAATCATTGTAAGTAGCAGAGTAACCATAGGGCCTTTAGACAGTTCATAAACATTAAATAGAAAATATAATAGTTGGATATTTGAGTTGATGTACTCCTCTCATTATAATCAATCTTAGCATTGCTCCTAATTGGATCAACGTCACATGGAAACAATTGCAACATGCTTCTAGTAATAAAAGACAAAGGAATGCCTGAACACACAATAAAGAGTGTGCTTGCTCATCAGAGAGGCACTTATTAAGAGGCACAGAAATTTTTCCTGCAGTTAGAAAAAAAAAATCATTCTGCATTGCTTCCCTTTACAATGTTGCTATAAATTTCATAGCATAGAATAATATGTGTAGAAAAAACAATATCATACTTTAGTACCCAAAGCAACTGCAAACACAAAATCACTCATTTAACTCCCCTCTTTTTAGCAGGAAAAATTGTATTTCTATTAAAATTAAAATACATTCATATATAGGTTTTGCTTATTGAAATAATGTAAATGCCCCAGAAAGCAATGCTTCTATGATCATAAAATTATAAACAAACAACCAAGACACATTTTAAGCATCAGTGGTTATATATTTCTCTCAGGCAAATGGTCTTCAGTGAAACTCCTGGGCTTACCATCAAGACCCTTAGTGGAATTAAACATTTTAGATGGAACGAGCTGTTTCTAGGATGCACTTGATCATGGTCCTTTACACTCTTCTAAAACTTGTCCTCACTCTAACTCCAGAATCCACTGTTTTGATTTTATTACCAAAAATACAATGCTGGTTGTTTGTACCTGCCAAAAAAAAAAAAAACTTGAATGAAATGATTAACATGGTTCATTAGATAATGCCATGGTTCATTAGGACATGCACATTCAAGGCATATTTCAAAGGAACAAACGCCATATTATTACGATGATTCATACAATGCACATTAGTAATACATGTACAGGCAGACTTTGTCTTATTGTGCTTTGCTTTACTGTGCTTCGGAGATACTGTGTTTCTTACAACCTGAAGGTCTGTGGCAACCCCGAGTGGAGCAAGTCTACTGGTGACATCTTCCCAACAGCATGTGCTCACTTTGTGTTTCTGTATCCTATTTGGGTAATTCTCCCAATATTTCAAATGTTTTCATTATTATTATATCTGTTATAGTGGTCTGTGTTCAGTGATCTTTGGTGTTATCATTGTAATTGTTTGGGGGACCATGAACTACAGCCACACAAGATGGTGAACCTAAATGTTGTGTGTGTTCTGACTGCTCCAACCAGTTGTTCCCCCCATCTCTCTCGCTCTCCTGGGGCCTCCCAATTCCCTGAGAAAGAACTGTATTGAAATTAGACCAGCTAATAACCCTCCCACAGCCTGTAAGTGTTCAAGGGAAAAGAAGAGTGGTAAGTCTGTCACTTTAAATCAAAAGCTAGAAATGATTAAACTAGTGAGGAAGGCATGTCAAAAGCCAAGATAGGTCTCTGTACCTTAGATCAGAGCAAAGCCCTCACTCTATTCAATTTTTTGAAGACTGAGAGAGATGAGGAGGCTAGAGAAGAAAAGTTTGAAGCTAGGAGGGGTGGAGCGAGATGGCAGAATAGAAGGCTCCACCAACCATCCCAGCTTCAAGGATACCAATTAAACAACTATCTACAGGAAAAAAGCACCTTTGTAAGAACCAAAAATCAGCTGAGCACTCACATTACCTGGTTTTAACTTCATATACTGAAAGAGTCACTGAAGAGGTAGGAAAAACATTCTTTTTACTTTTTAAGAAAACAATTTTTTTTTGAGATGGAGTTTCACTCTTGTTGCCCAGGCTGGAGTGCAGTAGCACAGTCTCGCCTCACTGCAACCTCCACCTCCTGAGCTCCAGCGATTCTCCTGCCTTAGCCTCCCTAGTAGCTGGGACTACAGGCACCTGCTACCACCCCCAGGTAATTTTTGTATTTTTAGTGGAGACAGGATTTCACCATGTTGGCCAGGCTGGTCTTGAACTCCTGACCTCAAGTGATCCGCCTGCCTTGGCCTCCCAAAGTGTGGAAAAATATTCTTGAATCACTGATGACAACCCTTCCTCACTCCCCCACCCCCATCCTCACCCCCACCCCCATGCCCACCTCTTCAATGTGGTTCTGAGAGCATTTCTGTGCCCTGGGAAGAAGAGAGCCAGTGGCTGTGACACACTGAAGCTAGCAGAGGCTGTTCATGAAGTTTAAGGAAAGAAGGCATCACCATAACATAAAAGTACAAGGTGAAGCAGCAAGTTTTGATCTAGAAGCTGCAGCAAGTTATCCAGAAGACCTGGCTAAAATCACTGCTGAAGGTGGCCACACTAAATAACAGATTTTCAATGTAAAGGAAACAGCTTGCTATTGGAAAACAATGCCATCTAAGACCTTTGTAGCAAGAAAGAAGTCAATGTCTGGCTTCAAAACTTCGAAGGACAGGCTGAACTCTCCTATTAGGGGCTAATGCAGTTGATGACTTTAAGTTGAAACCAAATTTTATTTACCCTTCTTAAGATCCTAGAGCCTTCAAGAATGATGCTAAATCTACTTAGCCTATGCCCTAGAAATGGAACAACAAAGCCTGGATGACAGCACATCTGTTTACAGCACAGTTTACTGAATATTTTAAGTCTACTGCTGAGACCTACTTCCCAGAAAAAAAGAAAAAAAGATTCCTTTCAAAATATTACCATTCATTGACAATGCATCTGGTCACCCAAGAGCTCTGATGGAGATGTACAAGGAGATTAATGATGTTTTTCATGCCTACTAACATATTATTCCTTCTGCAAGCCTGGATCAAAAAGTAATTTTGACTTTCAAGTCTTATTATTTATGAAACACATTTTTTATGGCTACAGCTGCCATAGATAGTGAATCCTCTGATAAATCTGGACAAAGTACACTGAAAACCTTCTGGAAAAGATTCACCATGTTAAATGCCATTAAGAACATTCGTGATTCACGGGAGAAAGTCAAAATATCAACATTAACAAGAGTTTGATGGAAGTGCATTTTAACCCTTGGGGATGACTTAGAGGGGTTCAAGACTTCAGTGGAGGAAATAACTGCAGATGTGGCAGAGAATCTCAAGAAAACTAGAATTTGAATTGGAGCCTGTGATGTGACTGAATTGCCGCAATCTCATAATCAAACTTGAACAAATGAGGTCTTGCTTCTTATGGATGGGCAAAGAAGGTAGTTTCTTAAGATGGAGTCAACTCCTGGTGAAGATACTGTGAACATTGTTAAAATGACAACAAAGCATTCAGAATATTACATCAACTTAGTTGATAAGGCAGTAGCAAGGATTGAGAGAATTTACTCCAATTTTAATAGTTCTACTGTAGGTAAAATGTTATCAGACAGCCTCACATGCAAAAAAGAAATCTTTTGTGAAAAGAAGAGTCCACTAATGCAGCAAACTTCCTCATCTTATTTTAAGAAAATTCCACAGCTTCCCCAGCCTTCAGCAACCACCATTCTGATCAGTCAGCAGCCATCAACAGCGAGGGAAGACCCTCCACCAGAAAAAAAGCTCACAACTTGGTGAAGGCTCCAATGATCATCAGCATGTTTTAGCAATAAACTGTTTTCAAATTAAGCTGTGTTCATTTTTTAGACATAATGCTATTGCACATTTAATAGGCTACAATATAGGGTAAACATAACTTTTATATATCCTACAAAACCAAAAAAAAATTGTGTGACTCACTTTTTTGCGATATTAACCTAATTGTAGTTGTCTGGGACTAAACCTGCAATATCTTTGTAATGACTGTATGTAAATTAGCTAATAATTTCGAGGACCGTTAATGATTTCGAGGACCAGGAGATATTCCTCCTCTGGAGCTAGAAATGAAATTATTGTCACCCAGAATGAGTGGCTGAGAACGGGGCAAGGATGAATTCTCCAAAGGAAAGTCCCCTGCTGGGAAAGTGGTGGGGGTGCAAAAGCCACCACTCAATTGTTCAAGAAAAGCCTTTGGAGTGGAAGAGATAGTAATCATTCCAGCTTGGACATGAAATGAAAAACCAGGAGTAGAAATGTCATAGATAAAGATGTATTTGCACTTTAAGTCCTATGGAGTGTAACTAGTATGAGCTGCTTCACAATCTTAGACTTCAGATATCTTTGTAGTAGGGAGTCTGGTATCTCTCTCAGGGCTCTCTCTTTCCCCTACATGTCAAAAATCCTGCCCCATAGAGAGTTAGTCGAACCAGTGGTTCCATTTCTCACTCCTGCTCAGGACACCTGTGAAGTTGAGTGCTCACAGTCCCACAGCTCGTGGTCCCAGTGCTGGGATGTGTTCTTGGCCTCGGTTCAGCTTTTCTGGAAAAAACAACCTCATTCTCACATTGCTGATCTCAAGTAGGGGTGTTCCAAGCTCTGGCTCCCAAGGCTTTAGGACTCAGTGCCCTATGCTTCAGTTCCGCACTAACTGCCTTCCAGGGCACCAACTACTCCACAAGGGCCAAGTCAAATGAACCCCAATACTCTCTGTCCTGTGGATCCAGAATTAATATTCCTGATTTCTCCCTGGGAATGCACACCACTAGTGCCCTTCCTTTTTCTTTTTCTTTTTTTTTTAATACCCCATTTATTTGGACATAGTGCTATCTGCCCATCCTTTTTAGGGCAGCCTCACTGAATACTTTCCTACTTTCCCTATTCTGTAAGACAAATTTCAGGTTCTCAGTAGTCACCAGACAATGTTGCAAAGAGTGGCCTACAGTTTTCTCTCTTCATTGTACCCATTTTTTTTTTTTTTGGCTGTGTTTTTATGTTACTCATACGGTGAGTTCACTCCAAATCGGAGATTTATCCTTGATTGATATATATAAGAATATTTCTAGAAAAGATTTGTCCTCAGAATGCCCTGCCAAAGAGGTAAAATTCAATTTTTCTCTTTTCCAGGAAGGATAAGCATTAACAAGCACAGATGGTGAACAAAGGTGAGACCGGGCGTGACACAAGTCTTCAGGGATGAGCAATGAGGGGCACTCAGTAGTGCCAGGGCAGCTATTGGATATAGTCTTCATTATACAGATGGAGAAAAAAAGGAAAACCCAGAGGCTTGGGGATTAAATGATTTGCCCAAGATCATACACCTTCTTAGTGCCAGAAGAAAACAGGTATTCTGACTGGTGGCCTTCCATGACATCATGCCTGTGCAAATGACAATCACATCACAATAAATAACTCAAAAGAAACTGTAGCCATTGTCTTCTATTTTGCACTCTGCTTGCACTTGGTCTGTTTTTTTCCAAACATACACCAGACTTGAATGACAAAAGGCTTATCTTTAGAAGATAAAATCCACCCAAGGAGTATCCTTCAGGGGAAAGAGCACACAAAGAAGCTTAGAGTTTAGAAGGAAGAGCAAATATTAGGAAATTAAAGGGAACTTGTGTTACTTATCTTTAGACTCCGTCATTTTTAAAAAATGAATTATCGCATTTATTGTTATTATTGCCCTAAAAATATATGCAAAATATTTTTCTAGTAAACTTTTTCCACTATTTTTCAAGTCTTGGAAGTTTAAGCCGTCAATCTAAGATGTAACAAGACTTACAGTGAACAATCCGATGCTTGTTTTTTAAAAATGTCTCTAATGCATTGAAATCTATGAGGTTATTCAAGGATAATTAAATGTGATGTTTTAAAAGGGGAAACAGCACAGTATGACTGTATGGGAAAAGAAAACAAAATTAATTAGACACAGGCCTGGGAACAAGTCAATTTTTTTCATGTTAATTTTCATTAATAGATTTTTTTTTTTTTTTTTTGCACAAACCCTCATTTTGAAAGAGAAATGAAATGAAATACCATTCAAAAGGAAGAGGAGGACGATTCTTTGTCAACCACACAGGCATTCAAATGGCAAGTGTGGGATTTCCTCCACCACAAAGTGAGGTACAGCTGGCCTCAGACTCCAAAGAATGAATATTCAAAGAAACATTAAATTACTTTAAATTTTGCCTTTAAATTCCTATCTTGTTTGCTAATACTTTGGTGGAAGGTTCTACCACCTTTTTAAGATAAAGCCTTCTGTTTTCTAAGACGAGGTCCTGAGTTGCAAACCTTTTCTTATTTTCTCTTCTGGCATCCAGGAGCAACTAAGGGCAGCACTATTGTTTCTATGAGGCACAGAGATTCCAGGATCCCTTTCTTCCCTAGCCTACACGTGGGCCCATGCTGGAGGGGCAGCTCTCTGCGACACTGTCCGCACTGATCGGTGAGGAAAGGGCCTGGAGGCGGCGGAGGGCAGCGGGGGCGAGGCCCGGGTGGGCCCAGCCCTGGGTGCCAGCAGCCCTTGCTCCTGCTACAGCGTCGAGGAGGGCTGCCACTCTTTTATATATATATATAAATGAAATACATATATTTTTATATATATAAATGAAATATACATACTTATATATATAAATGAAATATATATACTTATATATAAATGAAATATATATATACTTATATATAAATGAAATATATATACTTATATATAAATGAAATATATATATATTTATATATATAAATGAAATATATATATTTATATATATGAAAATATATATATATATGAAAAACATTTATTCTGGGAATCTAACATCTGGACAAAAAATATTGGACTTTAGAAAAAGCCTACACCAAATTGTCTTATTTCTTCCCTAATACAGAATTCTGTACAGAATACATACAGAATAAGGAGGTGAAAAAAACTTTAAAAATAACATTGCTCCAGTTTGTCTGCAGGTATGTGATTTAAAGTATCTCTGTTCTATAGAGGTACAGGCTGCAAACTTTGGTAAAATTAGAAAAATTAACAAACCCTTTTTAAAAAATACAAAACAAGCCCCCCCCCCAAAAAAAGTCAAACAAACAAAAAAACCTAACGTATCTTTCTTGGTACATATACAGTAACTACAAAAAAATTTCATTTGGAAAATGTGTTCATTAAAAAAAAAAAAAATCCCTCTTGTAAGTTCTCAATTGCCGAGTTAAAAAACGGCATTAAAATGATCTGTTAAACTCAAAACTGTTCCCAAGCACCCGCCCCATGTCAGGAAGAACTGGATGACCGCCATTTCTAGAACCTGCTGCAGGGAAGCCAGCGGAGCAGGCGAGGTGGGGCTCCCGGAGGGTCGGCGGGCGCAGCTGCTTTGCGCTGGCTCCTAGGCGAGGGAGAGCCCCGCGCTGGGTGGGGAAGTTCCTGCCCCGCTCCGCTGCCCCACCCGCTAGGCCCCAGGCCCCAGGGCCCAGATGTCTCCGTGCCGCCCTGTCTCTACCTGCGCTCTCTGCCCCGGTCCGCGAGGTCTAGGGTCACTACATCGCCTGTTTCGCGGGTACGGGTACGCAGGGCTCCCTCTGCACTTGGAGCACAGCCACCACCCTGGACCGGTGTGGGTAGGCCCCCGCCTCCCCTCCTCGTCTGCTTCTACATGTCCACTCTTCTTGTGCTCGGCCTGTCCCCACCTTGTGTGCCTGTATGGCCGTGCTCAGTCCCGACCTCGGAAAGGCTGCTCCTTCTTGCGGTTGAGATCCTAAGACCAACACCCTCTCCTCACTCCATCCAGACTAGCGAATCCTCCCGCCCCGACCCCAGGTCTCACAGCCCCTGCACCAGGGAAAAGCATCTCATCAGGCCCTGCTGCGACAAGGAGAGCTCCGCGGGGCAGGGCCTTGCCTGTCTGGGCCCCAGCAAGGAACAGGTGCAAAGCTGAATCTGTAAAGTAATGGAACCCTAAAGGTGCTACCTGCTTCCCAGGGGAAGTCGTGAGAACTCATCTGTGTGCCTGTGTCCTACTGCCTTTAGTCAAGCGCCAGGCAACACAGGAAAGAAACACTTGCTGCAAAAAAGCTACCGGCGCATCATTAATGCGGCCAGAGCCTTCACGTAACAAATGCTTATTGCACACATCCTGTATTCCAGGCACCGTGTTATGAGTTTGGGATAGAGTGCTCATGAAGACAGAATGATCCCTTTTGTGGAGCTTATAATGTCATGGGGAAAACATTAAATAAGTAAATACAAATGTTGATTAAAGTTGTCAGAAAACAAGTACACAGCATGCCACTGAAGCATAGAGCAGCAGGACCCAACCTGTTAAAACATTTGTGCATGGGATCCTCAAATCCCAAATCCTGAGGCCTGCCTGTTCAGCCATGTAAACAGCCCCACCAGGAGGCCTGCCTTCCTTGCAGGTCTGTCAGGAGGCTCCTCTATTTTTGCCCAGCGCAGTCCCTCTCCGGGGCTCCCTCTCCAAAGCTAATGCTGGCTTCACTCCTCTCCTACCCAAGATATTTTAACTCAAAAGTGAAAACTTTTCCCAATCTGCCCCTTCTCCCTTGCTTCTAGGTACTTTCTAGATCTCCAAAGTTTTCTGATTTTTTCTAGACCACCACCCTCTACCTCCCCAGGTATTTTTAAAAACTTTTTATTTTTATTTTTTTATTTTTAAAAACTCTAAAGCTCCAGGTTCCTACAGCTGTGTGTGCACAAAAACAAACAAATAAAACCCTTAAGATTCTCCTTCTTCCCCACACATATCTTTCAAAGGAAAGATGAGGGGGCAATTTTCCAGTAGCACAAATCTCAGAATTCTGATAAATACAAATTAGAGATAGGGAAAAAATACTATGATATACAAGCTATGGTTTTAATTGGTATGAAACTTTGTGCAGAACTTTGACGATCATGGCTTGGAGAACTAGGAACTCTTCCTGTGTTCAGCAAGGACTTGGAAGAATTGCCCCCTTTCTATTACACAAAGATGCTTGCTAAAATATAGTGGTGGTTTGGGACCAGAGCAAGATACGGGCACAATGACAATTATATGAAAATAAGTGTGCCTCTGTACTGAAAACCCCAAGTCTATGAATTTATTAGATTACCGTCTTCTAAACATACTCTCCAGTATCTCATGTATCTCTCACACCCGGTAAAAACTTTAGTTTGTGGGAAAAAAAGAATGTTTCTAAACATTAAATCATCATTTCAGGAACTTGCAACTTTAGTAAAGTCATGCTAAGAGTGAGTGTTTCCAGTGCTTTCTCAACAAAAATAACTTTTTGGCTTCAAGAGACACTAGTTGATCATTTTCGTAATCTTTGTAAATACACTTCTTTGTATCCTGCCTTATTTTTTAAAAAGAGATCCAGAATCTTTTAGAATTTACCATTTTCACCTCTGGGTTTTAATGGATACAATAATACTAGTACTAATAGGTACAGCTAACATTTGAATAGTTCCTGGTACATGGTAAATAAGCACAAAATTAAAGGCAAGGAGACTGACACCAAAGGATTGAAGCTACTTGCCCAAAGACACACAGCTCATAAACTGTGAAGGGAAAATTCAAGTGCAGGCAGTCAGGCTCTGGGATCCAGGGTCCTAACTACTGAGCTCTCTTGCCCCTCAACTAGATCTGTGAGCCAGAAATACATTGCAGGCAAAGCCTAAGCTTGCTAAGAGATGTCTTCTTACACAGAGGAAGACCGGTAGATCATGTGGTCACATGACTTCCATGGGCTTTATTCTGTGAGACTCAGATCATATTCACAACTGTGTAGTCCAGATTGGCCAGGACTGTGGGTGACAGTGCCTTCCAAACTACACAGAGGTGACCTGCAATCATTCAGGAAGGCACCCTTAACAAACAACTGCTCAGAGCTTGAAGGTCATGAAATGAAAAGCCATTCTCTAATAGTCAGAGAGTACCCAGGGACTGGGTCAACCCAACACAGCTGTGACCATGTCATCCAGATGACTTTCTGCTGCCTTAATTCCATCTCGTTGGTCAAATTCATTGGACGGAGAAAAGTATGGAAGGGTACACAAGTAGTTTTGCATAACTTATTACCCCTGCCGGTGCATGCAACCCTAAAAGTCAGGTGTTCTTATAGCTTCCCCTTAGTAGAGTTAGCTTCCCGCTCTCTCTAGACAGTTCAGGTTAGTACTTGTCCTGCTTTACTAGATAGTGGCAAAGAAAAATTCAATAGTGGATATAAAATCCTTCAATGCTTAATCATTATAGGGGCTGTTCTTGAAAGTTATATTTTTTGTATAGGCTCCATTCTCAGTACAAGGACCTAGATGCCCGGGTGAGTAAGATTTAGCAATAGATTGTAAATCTGATGATGTCCCTCTTAGAAAAAATAAATTCTTTTCTGTTTACAGAATCTGCTACCCTTCTTTTGCATTCAAAAAATTCAAAGAAATATTAAAAGAAAAATATAATCAGAAATTATACAAAAAAAGAAAACAAATGATTTAGAAAAAGTAGGTGGAAAACATTGAGTTTTACCTACTCCCTTAAGTAAGAAGAGCAATCAGCTACTTGAAATCTTCCCTGAGGGGCCAAGATGGCTGACTAAAAACAGCTGCGGTCAGAGGCGCCCACTGAGAACAATGAAAATGTAGACCGAATCCTGCACCACAACTGAGGTATCGAGGTTCTCTCATTGGGACTGACTAGGTGGTTGGCATGACCCATGGACAGCAAGGAAAAGAAGAGTAGTGTGACAGCCCACCTGACAAATTCATAGACTTGGGGTTTTCAGTACAGAGGCACACTTATTTTCATATAATTGTCATTGTGCTCGTATCTTGCTCTGGTCCCAAACCACCACTATATTTTAGCAAGCATCTTTGTGTAATAGAAAGGGGGCAATTCTTCCAAGTCCTTGCTGAACACAGGAAGAGTTCCTAGTTCTCCAAGCCACGATCGTCAAAGTTCTGCACAAAGTTTCATACCAATTAAAACCATAGCTTGTATATCATAGTATTTTTTCCCTATCTCCCACCTGGGAGCCACACAGGGCAAGGGGAGCTCCTACCCCGAGCCAAGAGAGGTGATGAGTGATCGTGCTACCCTGTCTGGGAAACCACGCTTTTTCCACTGATCTATGCGACCCGGGGATCCTCGTGAGCCCACACCGCCAGGGCCTTGGGTCCCAAGCATAGAGCTGTGCAGATTCTCAGCAACCACTCAGCTGGAGACTGTCTAAAACTACCGAATTCCCGGCAGCAGAGGTGTTCATCATCACTGCAGCTGCCTGCTGCCTAAGACAACTGAACTCCCAGGGCGGGGGTGGCAGCCATCACTGCAGCTCCAGTCTGCCATTTTTCCCCCTGCTGGTGCTGGAGAGACTGGATGGTTTGGACCCAGGAGGAATTCCCCACAGCAAAGGATAATGGCTGTGGTAGATTGTGGCCAGACTGCCTCTTCAGGCCAGACCCTGACCCAGCCCTCCTCACTGGGCGGGGCCTCCCTGCAGGAGTTTCCGCAACTCCAGCCACGGGTTTAGGGACAGCACTCTGATCTCCCTGGGACTGAGCTCCTGTAGGGAGAGGCAGCCGTGGTCTCCACGAATCAGCAGACTTAGTCTTTACCCCTGCGGGCTCTGAGAACCAGGCAGTATGGACAAATGGGATGTCCCCCAGCACAGCACACCCTATCCACCAAGGGGCAGCTAGAGTGCTTTGTTAAGCAGGTCCCAGATCCCGTGCCTCCTGATTGGGTGAGACCCCCCACAACAGGGGTTGCCAGACACCTTATACAGGAGTGTTCCCACTGGCATCAGGTTGGTGCCCCTCTGGGACAGACAGCCCAGCGGAAGGAGCGGCAGCCATCTTTGCTGTTCTGTAACCTCCACTGATGACATTTGCACGAGGGACCCAGGTCTGGAGTGGACCCCCAGGAAACCACAGCAGCCCTATGAAAGAGGGGTCTGACTGTTAAAAACAAACAAGCAAACAAACAGAAAGCAACAACAACAACAGCATCAACAAAAAAGTCCCCACAAAAACTCCACAAAGGTCATCAGCCTCAAAGATCAAAACTAGATCGTATCACTCACGAAGATGAGAATCAACAAAAAAATGCTAGTAATTCAAAAAGACAGAGCACCACTTCTCCTCCAGATGATCACAACACCTCTCCAGCAAGGGCACAGAACTGAGCAGAGGCTGAGATGCATGAGTTAACAGAAGTAGGCTTCAGAAGGTGGGTAATAATTAACTTTGCTGAGCTAAAGGAACATGTTCAAACCCAATGCAAAGCAGCTAAGAACCATGATAAAACATTATAGGAACTGGGCATAAGGACTCATGCCTGTAATCCCAGCACTTTGGGAGGCCAAGGTGGTCGGATCACTAGAGGTCAGGAGTTCAAGACCAGCCTGGCAAACTTAGTGAAACACCGTCTGTACTAAAACTACAAAAATTAGCTGGGCATGGTGACACATGTCTGTAATACCAGCTACCCAGGAGGCTAAGGCATGAGAATCACTTGAATCTGGGAGGTAGAGGTTGCAGTGAGCCAAGATCATGCCATTGCACTCCCCTGGGCAACAAAGCAAGACTCTGTCAAAAAAAGAAAAAAAGACGGAAAAAAAAGTTACAGGAGCTGTTAACCAGAATAACCAGTTTAGAGAGGAGCATAAATGACCTGATGGAGCTAAAAAACACAACATGAGAACTTCACAATGCAACCACAAGTATCATTAACCGAATAGACCAAGCAGAAGAAAGAATTTCAGAGCTTGAAGACTGTCTTGCTGAAGCAAGATAGGCAGACAAGATTAGAGAGAAAAGAAAAGGAATGAACAAGACCTCTGAGAACTGTGGGATTATGTGAAAAGATGGAACCTATGACCGATTGGGGTACTTGAAAGAGATGGGGAGAATAGAACCAAGTTGGAAAACATACTTCAGGATATCATTCAGAAGAACTTACCAAACCTAATAAGACAGGACATATTCAAATTCAGGAAATCCAGAGAACCCCAGTAAGATCCTCCATGAGAAGATCAACACCAAGACACACAGTCATCAGATTCTCCTAGGTCGAAATGAAGGAAAAAATGTTAAAGGCACCTGGAGAGAAAGGCCAGGTCCCCTATGAAGGGAAGCCCATCAAACTAACTGCAGACCTCTCAGCAGAAACCCTACAAGCCAGAAGAGATTAGTGACCAATATTAAACATTCTTAAAAGAATTTCCAACCCAGAATTTCATATCTGCCAAACTAAGCTTCATAAGCAAAGGAGAAATAAAATCCTTTTCAGACAAGCAAATTCTGAGGGAATTCATCACCACCAGGCCTGCCTTGCAAGAGCTCCTGAAGGAAGCACTAAATATGGAAAAGAAAAACTGTTACCAGCCACTGCAAAAACACACTGAAGTACAAAGACCAATGACACTGAAGCAACTACATCAACAAGTCTGCAAAATAACCCGCCAACATCATGATGACAGGATCAAATTCACACATAACAATATTAATCTTAAATGTAAATGGACTAAATGTCCCAATTAAAAGACACAGAATGGCAAGCTGAATTAAGTCAAGACCCATCAGTGTACTGTATTCAAGAGACTCATCTCGTGCAGACACAGATAGGCGTCAAATAAAGGGATGGAGGAAAATTTACTAAGAAAATGGAAAGTAGGAAAAAGCATCCTAGTTTCTGACAAAACAGACTTTACACTAACCAAGATCAAAAAAGACAAAGAAGGGCATTACATAATGGTAAAGGGATCAATTCAACAAGAAGAGATAACTATCCTAAATGTATATGCACAAAATACAGGAGCACCCAGATTCATAAAACAAGCTCTTAGAGACCTACAAAGGGACTTAGACTCCCAAAAAATAATAGTGGGAGACTTTAACACCACACTGTCAATATTAGACAGATCATCAAGACAGAAAATTAACTAGGATATTCAGGACTTGAACTCAGCTCTGGATCAAGTGGACATGATAGATATCTACAGAACTCTCCATCCAGAAAACAACAGAATATACATTCTTCTTGGTGCCACATGGCACTTACTCTAAAATCAATCACATAATTGGAAGTAAAACACTCCAAAGCAAATGCAAAATAACTGAAATCATAGCAAACAGTATCTCAGAATACCGTGCAATCAAATTAGAACTCAAGATAAAGAAACTCATTCAAAACCACACAACTACATGTAAATTGAACAACCTGCTCCTGAATGACTCCTGGGTAAATAATGAAATTAAAGCAGAAATCAAGAAGTTCTTTGAAGCCAATGGGAACACAGAGACAATGTACCACAATCTCTGGGACACAGCTAAAGCAGTGTTAAGAGGCAAATTCATCGCACTAAATGCCCAAAAAGCTAGATGCGGGGGTCTGTCCCACAGACCCTGACCCAATGATGGATGAATAAAGTACACTGACACACAGATATTCTGCTTTGCCAGTTCAGCTGAGTGTCTGGGCCACTATTTGCAACCATGGCCCCGACTTGCCAGTGAGACTTACATTTATTCAGTAAAGATTAATTGACAAAGGTCATGAGTAAACACACCTGTGGGTAATTAACCTGGTCACCCCAACCCCAGAGAGAGACATCATGCACCCTCGAATGATCAAAGGTTGGTCTTAAGACCACATGAGTAAATAAGCTCATTAGGTAAACTCCCCACATTCCTTTGTACTCACTTTAAGCTATTTACTTAAGGTGAGGATCAGGTTGCCTTCAGCTATAATCCTTACTCAAGCTATGCAAACTTCTCGGCCTTCCAAGAAGGTTTGTGGCTATTACTATAACTATCTTTAATATTTTTCCCACCAGCCTGAATGAACCCCCACAGCTAGAAAGATCTCAAATTGACACCTTAACATCATAATTAAAAGAACCAGAGAACTAAGAGAAAACAAACTCCAAAGCTAGCAGAAAACAAAAAATAGCCAAGATCAGAGTGGAATTGAAGGAGATAGAGACACACACAACAACAACAACAAAAACCTTCAAAAAAAATCAATGAATACACGAGCTGGTGTTTTGAAAAAAAAAATTAATAAAATAGACTACCAGCTAGACTAATAAAGAAGAAAAGAGAGAAAAATCAAATAGACACAATAAAAAATGACTAAGGGGTTATCACCACTGACCCCACAGAAATACAAACAACCATCAGAGAATACTATAAACACCTCTATGCAAATAAACTAGAAAATCTAGAAAAAATGGTTAAATTACTAGACACATACACCCTCTCAAGACTAAACCAGGAAGAAGTCAAATCCCTGAATAGACCAATAACAAGTTCTGAAATTGAGGCAGAAATACATAGCTTACCAACCAAAAAAAGCCCAGGACCAGATGGATTTACAGCTGAATTCTACCAGAGGTACAAAGAGGAGCTGGTACCATTTCTTCTGAAATTATTCCAAACAATTGAAAAGGAAGGACTTCTACCTAACTCATTTTATGAAGCCAGAATCATCCTGATACCAAAACCTGGCATAGATACAACAAAAAAGGAAAACTTCAGGCCAATATCCTTGATGAATATCAATGCAAAAATCCTCAATAAAATACTGGCAAACCAAATCCAGCAGCACATTAAAAAGTTTATCCACCATGATCAAGTTGGCATCATCCCCAGGATGCAAGGCTGGTCAACATATGCAAATTAGTAAATGTAATTCATCACATAAGCAGAACTAAAGATAAAAACCACATGATTATCTCAATAGACACAGAAAAGGCCTTGGATAAAATTCAACACTGATACATGTTAAAAACTCTCAATAAACTTGGTATTGATAGAACTTACCTCAAAATAATAAGAGCCATTTATGACAAATCCACTGCCAATATCACACTGAATGGGCAAAAGCTGGAAGCATTCCCCTTGAAAACTGGCACAAGATGAGGATGTCCTCTCTCAGCACTCCTATTCAACATGGTATTGGACGTTCTGGCCAGGGAAATCAGGCAAGAAAAATAATTAAAGGGTATTCAAATTGGAAAAGAGGAAGTCAAAATGTCTCTGTTTGCAGATGACATGATCCGATATCTAGAAAACTCCATTGTTTAAGCCTGAAAGCTTATTAAGCTGATAAGCCACTTCGGCAAAGTCTCAGGATACAAAGTCAATGTGCAAAAATCACAAGCATTCCTATAAACCAACAGACAAGCAGAGAGCCAAATCATGAATAAACTCCCATTCACAATTGCTACAAAGAGAATAAAATACCTAGGAATACAACTTACAAGGTTTGTGAATGGCCTCTTCAAAGAGAACTGTAAGCCACTGCTCTAGGAAATGAGAGGACACAAACAAATGGAAAAACATTCCATGTTCATGGATAGGAAGAATTAATATCATGAAAATGGCCATACTGCCCAAAGTAATTTGTAGATTCAATGCTATTCCCATTAAACTGCCACTGACATTCTTCACAGAGTTAGAATAAAAACTACTTTAAAATTCATGTGGAACCAAAAAAGAGCCTGTATAGCCAAGACAATCCGAAGCAAAAAGAACAAACCTGGAGGCATCATGCTACCTGACGTCAAACAATACAACAAGGCTACAGTAACCAAAACAGCATGGTACTGATACAAAAACAGACACATAGACCAATGGAACAGAATAGAGATCTCAGAAATAAGACCACACATCTACAATCAACTGATCTTCAACAAACATGACAAAAACAAGCAATGGGGGAAGGATTCTCTATTTAATAAAAGGTGCTGGGTAAACTGGCTAGCCATATGCAGAAAATTGAAATGACTCATTATACAAAAATTATACCTTATACAAAAATTAACTCAAGATGGATTAAAGACTTAAATGTAAAACCCAGAACCATAAAAACCCTAGAAGGAAACCTAGGCAATACCATTCAGGACATAGGCACAGGCAAAGATTTCATGATGAAAACATCAAAAGCAATGCAACAAAAGCAAGAATTGACTAATGGAATCTAATTAAACTATAGAGCTTTTGCAAAGCAAAAGAAACTATCATCAGAGTGAACAGACAACATACAGAATGGGAAAAAATTTTTACAATCTATTCATCTGACAAAGCCTAATATCCAAAATCTGCAAGGAACTTAAACAAATTTACAAGAAAAAAAAACAACCCCATTAAAACGTGGGCAAAGGACACGAACAGACACTTCTCAAAAGAAGACATTTAGGCAGCCAACAAACATACGAAAAAAGGCATAACATCACTGATCATTAGAGAAATGCAAATCAAAACCACAATAAGATACCATTTGATGCAAATCAGAGTGGTGGTTATTAAAAAGTCAAGAAACAACAGATGCTGGCAAGGCTGTGGAGGAATAGGAACCTTTTACACTGTTGGTGGGAATGTAAATTAGTTCAACCACTGTGGAAGACAGTGTGGCGATTCCTCAAAGACCTAGAACCAGAAATACCATTTGACCCAGCAATCCCATTACTGGGTATATACCCAAAGGAATGTAAATCACCTAGAATCAGAAATACCATTTGACCCAGCAATCCCATTACTGAGTATATGCCCAAAGGAATATAAATCATTCTATTATAATGATACATGCACACGTATCTTCACAATAGCTAAGACATAGAATCAACCCAAATCCCCATCAATGACAGACTGGATAAAGAAAATGTGAGACATATACACCATGGAATACTATGCAGCCATAAAAAGGAACAAGATAATTTCCTTTGCAGGGACATGGGTGGAGCTGGAAGCCATTATTCTTAGCAAACTAATACAGGAACAGAAAACCATACACCACTTGTTCTCACTTGTAAGTGGGAACTGGACAATGAGAACACATGGACACAAGGAGGAGAACAACACACACTGGAGCCTGTCGGGGTGGGGCAGGGAGGGAGAGCATCAGGATAAACAGCTAATGCATGTGGAGTTTAATACCTAGGTGATGGGTTGATAGGTGTGGCGAGTCACCATAGCACACATTTACTTATGCAACAAACCTGCAAGTCCTGCACATGTATCCTGGAACTTAAAATTAAATTAAATTTTAAAAGAAGATATTCTTCCTGAGAAAATGTGAGGTACAAGTAAATAAAAAAATTATTACTATAACAAACATTGGGAAGCTTAAAAATATAATAACTGATTGTTGTCTTGGGCTGGTGCCATGAGAGCTGTCTAGGATTCCCATGCAAACAGAGTTATACTCCCTACTTGGTGGCTGCTTTTAGCTGACTTGGAACATTTTAAAAATAAATTCTCAACTTTTCAACTATACTTGTCTTTAGAGTTGGCCAAAATATAGACCGTGGCAAAATCAGCCTCTCTCTAACAGGGCAAGGTGAGCCAGGGAGGGAACAGCTCCCGGTAAGGAGGCATTCTGATCTAGGTATGAAGAACAAACCATTTTACTGTGCACCTACATCTGGTTTAAAACAAGGGTGCCAACTAGAGAGATGGAGATCTTTGTAAGTTTCTCCCTACCCATGCCCAACCCTCACAGCATTACAGGATTAACCATCACATCAGCACTCAAATATTTCTCATATCTGCCTGTCAGAATATTTAGCCTCTAATTCTCTTTTCTCCCTTACCTCATTTTCCCTAGAAATTTTTGTCTTTGGAATCTATTTTCCTCTTTGAACAGGCACATACCACAGGCCTTTTCTGTAAAAATAGTCATCAACACGGGTGAGGTAGTAAGTGAGGCTTACAACTAAAATCATTTCAGTCCAGGCAACTCCCTGTTAAACACAGAGTGGTCCACAGCACTCTTAGAATGGAGGGCCTGCCCCATGTCAAACTTTCAAATGGGCAATATTTTCAGCACCCCTCAAGTTTCACTGGGCCAATTGGCTCATTCCTGCATGCAACATATTTTATGTTAATATCCCAACATAAAATATGTCGGTATGCAAAATATTTTGTTAATATATTTTATATTGTCTGTCTTCACTGTTCTCTGCCCTGAAGGAACTCAGTCTCTCAGAAAGACAAGTTAATAATGCTAATTCCACGTAGTATATTCCCTGATTCAGATAAGACAGGAAAGGTGTGTCATGCAGCCTGGGATTAACAGGGAGAAGAAAGGCTTCCCCGAGGTGAGCTCTGAGCCGCTTCTGCAGAACAAGCAGGAGCAGACTCAGTGTGGAGAAAAGGGCCATGGATGCATTCCTGGCAGGAAGAACTGTTGTGGGAAGTCAGGGACCCTGAACAGAGGGACCAGCTGGAGCTGCGGCAGAGGAACATAAATTGTGAAGATTTCATTTTAATATGGACACATATCAGTTCTCAAAATTAATACTTTTATAATTTCTTATGCCTGTCTTTACTGCAATCTCTGAACATAAATTGTGAAGATTTCATGGGCGTTTATCAGTTCCCAAAAATAATACTCTTATAATTTCTTACACCTGTCTTACTCTCTTAATCCTGTTATCTTCGTAAGCTGAGGATGTATGTCACCTCAGGACCACTATTGTACAAATTGATTGTAGAACATGTGTTTGACAATATGAAATCTGATTGTAAAACATGGGTGCTTGAACAATATGAAATCAGTGCACCTTGGAAACAAACAGAGTAACAGTGATTTTAGGGAACAAGGGAAGACAACCAAAGGTTTGACTGCCTGCGGGGTTGGGCAGAATAGAGCCATATTTTTCTTTTTTTTAGAGAGCATATAAATGGACGTGCAAGTAGGAGAGATATCGCTAAATTCTTCTCCTAGCAAGGAATATTAAATATTAAGACCCTAGGAAAAGAATTGCATTCCTGGGGGGAGGTCTATAAACAGCCACTCTGGGAGTGTCTGTCCTATGTGGTTAAGGACTGAAATACGCCCTGGTCTCCTACAGTACCCTCAGGCTTATTAGAGTGGGGAAAAGATCCCGCCCTGGTAAATTTGAGGTCAGACCAGTTCTCTACTCTGGAACCCTGTTTTCTGTTAAGATATTAATCAAGACAATATGTGTACAGCTGAACACAGAACCTCATCAGTAATTCTAATTTTGCCCTTTGCCTTGTGATCTTTGCTTTGCCCTTTAAAGCATGTGATCTTTGTGACCAACTCCATGTTCGTTCACCCCCTTCCCTTTTAAAGTCCTTAATAAAAACCTGCTGGTTTTGCAGCTCAGGTGGACATCACAGACCTACCGATATGTGACGTCACCCCCGGAGACCCAGCTGTAAAATTCCTCTCTTTGTACTCTTTCTCTTTATTTCTCAGACTGGCTGACACTTAGGGAAAATAGAAAGGACCTATGCTGAAATATTGGGGGCTGGTTCCCCCGATAAAGAACAGTGTGAACAAAGCCCATTTGGGTTCCTGCCTCTCTAGACTTTCTGCTGCACCTTCATAAACACAATCCACTTATGTTCTAATTGTATTGGGGCTGGACTGGTAGGCACTAATTTAATAAGCTGAGGTCATTCTATTTAGTTAGATAAAATGTATATCTTTCATTGGGATATTAGCTGAAGTGGTAAGCTGTTGGGAAATCTACCTTTGGGGGACCTCTAGGTTTGTTTCAAACCATGCATGTAGGCAGGTGCCTCTTTTACTTATTCCTGGGGCTCACACTCCAGGCAACATGAGTAGATGAATCTTAAGGTCTGTGTTGTTACTCTTGGAAATCATTTGCACAAAATATCATGCATGTCTCTCATAGCATATGTAACCATTAACACTCTGTAGCATTTGTGGTTAAATGAGGGCTTTTAGTTCTGATTTTTTTTTTTTTTTTGAGACGGAGTCTCGCTCTGTCGCCCAGGCTGGAGTGCAGTGGCGCAATCTCGGCTCACTGCAAGCTCCGCCTCCCGGGTTCACGCCATTCTCCTGCCTCAGCCTCTCCGAGTAGCTGGGACTACAGGCGCCCGCCACCACACCCGGCTAATTTTTTGTATTTTTAGTAGAGACGGGGTTTCACCGTGGTCTCGATCTCCTGACCTCGTGATCCGCCCGCCTCAGCCTCCCAAAGTGCTGGGATTACAAGCGTGAGCCACCGCGCCCGGCCGATTTTTTTTTTAAAGAAGTTAGTAGACAGGAATTTTTTTAAGTCTTTTTAGCTGGAGTCATGTTCAAGGTTTTTTTTTTTTTAATTTTAAAATGCATGCATAAAACAGTCAGAATTGCACAGTTACTGTTTCTTGGTGTTTTTACTACTCCAATGAAGAATCACTGCAGAAGACCAACAAAGTTATGTAAATTAATCAGAAGGAGCAGCAAAATAACATGGATTTTAAACATAATTCTGAGTTTCTCCACTTCATTGTCTAGAGCAGGCTTGTCCAACCCACAACCTGCAGGTCACATGTGGTCCAGGATGGCTTTGAATGTGGCCCAAAGCAAATTCGTAAACTTTCTTAAAACATTATGAGATTTTTTGTGAATTTTTTTTTAGGTCATTAGCTATTGTTAGTGTTAGTGTATTTTATGTGTGGCCCAAGACAATTCTTCTTCCATCGCGGCCCAGGAATGCCAAAAGATTGGACATCCCTGGTCTAGAGTTTGACAATAAAACTGTGCTGTGTCATTTGTTGTGGCTACTCTGTTGCCTGAAACAAAAGGCAGAACACATGAATGCTTTCATATTGCATTTGAAAAGGGTCTGTGATTTGAATTTTGTTCAGACATAGCCAATTTTATATAACAGCAAGAACAAGGGCTGTGTGATATACCCCTTCATGCATCCTGTGAAGTAGCTTATTGAACTTCATGGCAGAATGGAATATACAGGCTAACAAAGAACATATCAGGATGTTTAAGTTATATTGGTACCTATTTGTTTTTGATAAACATTTACATAACTTAAACCTACATCACCTTGAGTAAACATTTCATTGAATAAAACAAAACTTTATAAACATTATTTGTGAAAGATATCTAAGCAAAGGAATACATTTACAAAATAATGTAGTAGCTGAACACCCAGGTATCCTCAACATTGTTCTAATGTTTCTCTCTCCCTTTGGGGCCAGAAGCATCACTGTCAGACCTATTCTGCACCTGGGTTAGAACATGTGCTGCAGCAGGGAGGCTTCCAGAGGCCTTGGCTCACTGTGGGTTGGAGGCCTCCCATCTGTCCTGCTGGGTTCCCTGCCTCCCAGATAAGGAGGTCTGTGTCCTGCCTGTTGATCTAGACAGGAAGCTCTCAGTTACTTGCTTATATCAATATCTCAGCGAGTATCTCTCTTTGGAAACGTGAGGTCCAATAGAAAACCTACCCATTTTTCAGCTCTCACATCCTTCCTCTTCCCACACTACTCTCATTCCCTTTGCCTACCACACAAAAAAACACTCCCTGTCCTTCATAAAAACAAACAGACCAACATAAACAACAAAATTCACTTGACCCTGTCCCTCTCTTCCAAATTCTTAGAGGTGGAATTTGCACTCTGCCATCTCGAGCTCTGACAGATGTGGCCCCCCTCCTCGCCCTTGAAGAACAAACGATACTCTCTTCTGGGCTCCTCCTGAGTCTTTGGTAGATGTATTCCTCTGTCTCTTCCCTCCTTTTCCCCCAGAACCACTGTGTTGCACAGCTGCACAGCACATTTCCCAGAACACTTCGGAGTTGTGCAGTACACAGCCTACACAACCACTGGTGACCGTCCTGGCTTTTGTTCTTCTTTGTGTTTACTTGACCGTGGAGCGTTCCAGAATTCTAGCCTATGTGGCCTTTTCCCATTCTTCCCTCTGGGAAATCTCATTTCTTCTGTTCAACCTAATTAATGTACACCGTTAGCCCAATGACTTTCAGAACTGCATGTTTTGCCTCTATCTCCCTCCTAAGCTTATATATTTCTGAGCCCCCACCCCTTCTACCAGAATGCCCAAGTAAAACACAACAAAATTCAACAATGTATGAACCTCAAATATCAAAGACAGGTCTCAGTTAATTTAGAAAGTTTGTTTTGCCAAGGTTGAGGACACACTCCCATGACATAGCCTCAGGAGGTCCTCACGACATGATAGAGCACAGTTCAATTTTATACATTTTAGGGAGATATGAGACATCAGTCAGTTTATGTAAGATGAATATTGATTTGGTCTGGAAAGGTGGGACAACTTGAAGCAAAGGAGGACAGCTTGAAGTGGGGAGGGGGCTTCTAGGTCATACGTAGATAAGAAACAAATGGTTGCATTCTTGTGAGTTTCTGATTAGCCTCTCCAAAGGAGGCAGTCGAATACAGATATTTCTCAGTGAGCAGAGGGGTGACTTTGAGTAGAATGGGAGGCAGGTTGGCCCTAAGCAGTTCCTAGCTTGACCTTTCCCTTTAGCTTAGTGATTTTTGGGGCCCCAGGATTTATTTTGCTTTCACATTCTCAATGATTAAACTTTTTTCTCCTCTTTATCACTTATTTCACTGTCTTTGTTGCCCAACTAGTTGACAAACGAGGACATTCACCATCCCTTTTTACTCCATAAATACAGAAGCAGAATTGGTCCTTCTAACACCAGACTCGTACTGTCATTCAAATTTTCCCCTGTGCAGTAGCTCTCCAACTAGCACAGGCACCACAGCTTTACTGCCTCAGGTTGGGGCTACCCCCCCACAAAGCTATTATTCCATAACACATCCCTTCACTTCATTTATAGAATCTACAGTAGGTTGAAAGGCAACACTTAGTGTAGGGAACACTGTTCTAATACTTTAATCAGCATATACCATCTAAGTACAGGCTGTTGTAGGATATCCTGGCTCCACTGACCTTCTAAAGCAATTTGTCTGTCCATTTGTTTCTTGAAGGATGACTCCCAAGTCTCCAGGGTACATTACACCCCAGCCAGTGGTGCTGGCCTTTACTCCTCTACCTCCTCAAGCTGTCCCCTCCACATTGTCCCTATGTCCATTCTCCTGCTTGGGCTCCATCCACACTCACCTGCCCTTCATTCCAGAACAGCCTCTTCCAGCCCCTCTCCACAGGACCACACTGGCCAGAGTCAGGAGGTCAGTGACAGCCCACTTTCAGTTTCATTTTTCTCCCCAACAAGCCAACCACTGGGGGAAGTTTGAATGTTGACACACTTCATCTGGGTCCCACTGTGCTTCCCCTCAATAATGCCAGGTGGGGGAAGGTCCAAGGAGTTCAGGCCTGTTCATTACTGCCAAGTGGTCATTCAAAGCCAGTAAGTTATGTTGGTTACAAATAAGCTACAAAAAATTTTGTAACAAAGGTAAAAGTAAGCCCTATTAAGTTGTATTTTATATATACATATATATATAATATAAATTATAAAATTTTATATATAACATAAAACTTTATATATAATTTAAATTATAAAATTATGTTTGATGCCTCAGACTGCAGCTACTCCCTATTATTCCATAACATATCATTTATATAGAGAGAGAATATATATATTCCAAAAAATATATATATATATCATTTATATTATATATATATATATATATAGAGAGAGAGAGAGAGAGAGAGAAAGAAAGAATGGAAATTGGAAGAGTTGAAGGAATTCTATTTTCTTCTTGAACAAGGTGAAATTTTTTATCAGCTGGACACACTTTTTCATGACTGAGCTTAAGACATTTTCCAATTCCCCACCCCCATCTTGTTCCTCGAGTTTTGTATTATTTGGACAGCAAAGAAAGCTTTCCACATAAAGAAAATGTCTTTAAATGTTTAGAATTTCACATTGTAAATACTTTTGTATTTATGACTTTTAGGAAAATCCTCAATCATTAAAACAGCCCTAAGCTTAAAACTTTTTCTAATATAATCAAGATGGTTTTTAGAGCATGTTCAATTTGCAGTCACTGAGTCTATTTCTTAACCAGTAACTAAGGAAATTAGGAAAGTACAACCTAATGACCCTGGGATAGGATGGAGTCAAATCACACTCACCATACACGGCTTCTGATTACTGAACAGGCTCGCTAAAGATGCTGTGTTCATTACTGGACATTTTTTTGTTTGCAAATTCTAATTCTGAAAGATTTGTTTTACTAAAATCCACAGCACGAAGAGTGAGATTTTCTCAATGGCAGCAGGCTTTTTGGTAAATGATATTAGTTTAGAAACACAATGATATCTTTGTAGGTGGAATGAAATTAAAATTTGGAGGGATAGTTTTGCATTTTTCTAAACTTAAAACCCTGATCAACTGTAACCAATCTTTAAAATAACACAATTTTCTTATCTATGATTTAGGAAAATATTTTCTGCATTCATGTTAAAATTTTAAAACATGTAAAAATGGAAAAAATTAAGGAAATTTTAACACTACTACTAATTAGCATTTACGAAGCATGTTGACCATTTGCAGAGCTAAATATATTATTTACATCATTTCCATGTTACAATGACAATAAACATACATAAGAGTGGTTTAACAAAAGCTATTGGTTCTGCTGCTGGGGAGAAATTCATTCAGCTTCCATTTGCCTTAGTTTTCAAAAATTAATTGGCTTTTTTTCATAATTGTTATTGTCATCTTTCATGATATTGCTGACACAAAATGCAATCCTACATCAAGGATTTTTAGCCCCAGAGGAGTAGAGGAGCAATTTTTACAGGCTTTACATATACTTCTCAGCTTTTATACCGTTTATCTAGTAGAAGTCACAAACTGAAGGTCTTAGGCAAAAAGCAACCTACAAATATGCACGGTTGGGCTTGTGTATTTTTGCCTTTCCATTCCTAAAAATGTAATTAGCTGCTAATATTGAAAAGCTAGGGAATGTCACTTTTGGCTTCCATATTTTCTTGAAACTATGGCCCAAATCCCCAAAGGCCATCAATTAGATAAGTAGCTGGCTGCCCATTAGCAAGAGCTGCCTCTGCCTTCATTACCATTCCCACACACTCCAAGCTTCAGGCTAGTTGCTATTCATCACACAGTAGTCTGTCTTTCATCTACCCTACTTCCCTCAAATTATTTACCGGCAGGTTCCCAGAGATATTTAAGTTTGTAATTCCTGTCCTGAATTACAAACATGATACTAATAGTGAAAACTTCCATAGTGTTTACTAGAAGTAAACAATTTTCTAGGTACTTAAAATGCATTAATTCATTAAATCTTCAAAATAACCAATAGGGTGAACTGTGCATCAGTCTGTTTTGACACACTGTGATAAAGAAATACCTGAAACTGGCCGGGCGTGGTGGCTCACGCTTGTAATCCCAGCACTTTGGGAGGCCGAGGCGGGTGGATCACGAGGTCGACAGATCGAGACCACAGTGAAACCCCGTCTCTACTAAAAATACAAAAAAAAAATTAGCCAGGCGTGGTGGCGGGCGCCTGTAGTCCCAGCTACTCGGAGAGGCTGAGGCAGGAGAATGGCGTGAACCCGGGAGGCGGAGCTTGCAGTGAGCCGAGATTGCACCACTGCACTCCAGCCTGGGCGACAGGGCAAGACTCCATCTCAAAAAAAAAAAAAAATACCTGAAACTGGGTAATTTACAAAGAAAAGAGGTTTAATTGGTTCATGGTTCTGCAGGCTGTACAGGAAGTACAGCAACTTTTGCTTGGCTTCTGGGGAGGCCTCAGGAAACTTACAATCATGGCAGAAGGCAAAGGGGGTGCAAGAACTTCACATGGCTGGAGCAAGAGGAAGAGAGAGGCAAGAAGAGCTACATACTTTTAAACAACCAGATCTTGTGATACCTCACTCTCACCATGACAACACCAAGGGAGGTAGTGTTAAACCACGAGAATCCGCCACCACTATCCAATCACCTCCCACTGTGCCCCACCTCTGCCATTGGGAGTTACAACTGAACATGAGATTTGGGTGGGGACACAGATCCAAACCATATCAAACACTGTTAGCATCTCCATTTTTACAGATTAGGAAACTGTGACACCAAGAAGTTGAGAATTTGTCCAAGGCAACACATTTTGCAAGTGGTGGCATCAGACTCCCAGACAGGGATCTGGCCAAGGGCCTGAGAATCCACAATTAAGCTTTATTTTTAAACATAGAGGAAGGCTCTGCATGACAACACTGACAACATCATTTCACTTCTGCTCATTACACTTAGAGGTGTGTGTCTAATGGGTGCTAACCTCTTCTTTGAAACACCTAGGAAACAAAATTTGGTCGAGTTGTACCTCACGTAGCTCCAAGACACTTGATTAGACAAGCAACCCCTTCTCCAAGGCTTTGCTACTATCTACCAAAAAACTGTCATTACAAAAGGACAAATGGCTGGTTCTGAGTCGAAGGCACTTGCAGAACTGTGCTGTCCACATAGCAATAAGCAGTGCTCCCAAGTTCAAGAATCTTTTTAGTTATTACAGTAAGACTTATTTTGATATTTGCATGCATATAAAATTAATGAAATGCTTTATAGAAATGAAAATCTATGGATGTCATTTTCTATGTAAATACCATCAAATTGGACTTTTTATTACCAAGTCCTCATTTCATGATTATGACTGACAAATGTGTGGCAATGATCCTCTTAAACATTTATATCTCAAAATTCCAGGAATTTTAAGCTATTTCTCTCTGCCCAAGAATGGACTTGAAACACTGCAAGCAGTTTTGTCTTCCATGAACACGACACAACCCACAAAATATTTATTATAGAGCAGGAAACCTCTTTAGTCTGCATCTTTCAGCATTTTTTCTTTTCTTCATTTTTTCTTAAATTTTTGAATTTGTTGTCTTTTTTTTCTTTAAAAACAGACCCTAGAAACAGATCCTTTTCTTCTTTTGTGGTGATTTGCCCTTCTAATTATCTAATTATGACTTAATTTAATCTAAATAAATTTAAATGCTTGGGTTTATTATCTGAATATTAAAGATGAGAAGATAGGATTTGAATTCAGACCTGTTTGACTCCCAAATTCTGGTTTGCCCTACTATCCCGTAATGCCTCCTAGATGCCGATTAGTCTAAGCGGCTGCTCCACGAGGCTTTTAAGCATTCAAGAACTCTATGGACCATTTGAGGGTCTGTTCTGGAGACAGACAGTGCTTCAAGTGCTGAGGGCTCAGGACTTCACCCTCTGAGGAGGTACACACAGCACAAAGCCTAACAATTTGTCAGCACATAATCAATTGAAACCACACTCTAAAGCTAAATTAGTTCCTTCCAAATGGGGCAGACACGTGCTGACCATTTAAGAGGCCCAAAGATTTGGGAGTAGAGGATGAATAGGAATAAATCGAGAACGTATGCAGGAAAATTATTGAAGGAAGAATGAAGATGAGAATTCTCAATGGTAAGTTCTGGAAGATACTGGAAGAGAACTGAATCCAAAACAAATATATTTATGTCAACTCATCATTGCTCACATTTTCTAGTCTAACAGAGCAGAACCACGAAATTGTTTGAAAAGTGAAAAGCCTCTTCTAAGTATACAAGCAGGGAGAGCATTAGGAATCGTAAATTAAAAGGACACAGGTCCTAGCAGAGAAGCAATGAAGCATTGGGGAACAGGGTTTCTGGGGAATTTATGTGAACTTACAGAACTGTGGTCTGCTGTGGTACCTGAGGAATGTGGTCCAGCATCAAGTGCATGCAGCGGACGGTGCTCTTAAAGCAAAGGCACCAGCTGGGGCAGGGCAACCCTGGCAGGCACCACCCGGCCAGGAGAAAGAGAGTTGTCCAGCAGAACAGTCTGGACTCCATCGCTCCATTCGCTGCTGGCCACGCGAAGAAGCAGCCAGAGGGAGAGCAGCAGCTGCAGCTGCAGCAGCAACCGCAGTGGTGGTGATGGTGGCTGCTGGACTGAGCCAAGTTTGGGAGCCCTGGTGGAAAGCAGCTCCCAGGGAAAGGACACCCCTCTGACCAATCCACGAGGAGGGGTATCACATTACAGGGCTGAGGGCACAAGCAGCTCTAGGAGGCACTAGACTCCCAGAGGCGAGGACGAGAAGCTTTTCAATGCAAAAGCCTCTTTCTAGAACACCGTGTTTTAGGCAGCATAATGCAAACAAACTTTTCCAAAATTGCTTCCACTGCACATTTGATGAAAAAACCCGGCCTCTTAGCCTCCAGCTGTCCTTTTGAAGCCCAAGTTAATTAAGAATGTATTGAAACAATGCAGAACAGCTTTTCTTCTTTTTTATCTGGTAACATTACCAAACCCTAAAGGGCAGACAGAGTTCTAATTCGTTCATCTAGGTGTACATATTCTTTCCTTATTCCAAACTATGCTCTTTAAAAAAAACGGTTTCATTTCCTTCTATGTATTCTGCTTCTGAAACCCAACACATTTCACTCATGTAAGACTCAAATGGGCTACTTCTGATTTCTTCCTTTAATATTTAACGTTTAAATTTATATGCTTAAAACCATGAACTCACATACCTCCTTGAAGAGGAGACAACTGATGGACAAACCTAAGTATGTATATGTAAAGTCAAACAGGTGCAAGCTCCCTCAGGACACGCTGGCAGCAGTGGCCCTGCTGGCTGCAGACTTTTCATCAGCAGTTTGAACTGGCCATCTTTCCCTGAAGTGAGCAGCACCTCGTTGGGGATGTGTGTGAAAACTTAATAAATATGAAAACATCTACTTTTTGGTCATTCTGTAAGCAGGTATTTTTAAACAGATTTTTGGCTTTATCTTTAAAGACTAACATTTTCAAACAAAAATGTTTTAAATACATAAAAGTAATAGAAAACAAATTAAAACTTGCATGGTCAATCCCAGATGATCAGACTAGTAGACCAATCTTAGGAGGAAAATAAGTTCATCCTTCTCTCTGCAGAAATTTTTCAGTCCCTTTACATTCTACTGTAGGCGAATACTGCCCTCTTTTGGCAAAATGTTCATATCTAAATATGTGATTTTGGGGAGATTAAAATGTAAAAAGATCTAAAAAACTAATCTCCATGAACAAGAATGATTTATTTTAAACTTTACATTTGACATTTTTCACATGACTTTTATTGTCCAAGTATACCAATAAAGCCAAAAAAGGAAATTTATTCCTTTAAATCCCCCCCAACAATCACTATGCTCTTGGCAGTGCCTGTGATTTGGAGGACATAGACAAGACCTGCAGGTTTGTGCCTTGTGTGCAGTTCAAAATATAAAATACAAAAAATATAAATAATATAAAATATATAAAATATAAAAATATAAAAATATCTTGCATTCATAAAGTAGACTTAAAAAGGGTAGGGGCTCAGAAATATGTAAGTTCAGGAGGGAGATAAAGGCAAGACATGCGGTTCTAAAAGTCATTGAGCTAAGGGTGTATAATAATTAGGTAGAAGGGAAGAAATTCTGCAAGCTTTTGTGCCTTGTTTTCAGTTCGAATTATAAAAAAAAAATCTTGCATTCATAAAGCTTTTTTTTTTTTTTTGAGATGGAGTCTCACTCTGTTGCCAGGCTAGAGTGCAATGGCGTGATCTCGGCTCACTGCAACCTCTGCCTCCCAGGTTCAAGCGATTCTCCTGCCTCAGCCTCCTGAGTAGCTGGGATTACAGGCGCCCGCCACCACACCTGGTTAATTTTTTGTATTTTAGTAGAGACGGGGTTTCACCATGTTGACCAGGATGGTCTCGATCTCCTGACCTTGTGATCTACCTGCTTTGGCGTCCCAAAGTGCTGGGATTACAGGGGTGAGCCACCGCACCCAGCCCATAAAGCATTTTTTTTACAGGAAAAAAAAAATACAAAAAACTTTCCACTTTAGAAACCTAAACTTATGTTGAATGAAAAAAAGAAAAATCTACTGATTACCAACTGTCAGTACACGACTAAGAACTGCAAGGCATCGCCCTTGCTCATGATCGCAAGTCCTTTTGGACAGTGATTTAGGACAACTTTCCAGGTGAAAATGACTAAATGGGCTAATTTATTAAAATACTTTTAAAATCGTATAAATGCATCAATGTGCTATTACTGAGGAAATCAGTAAGACATACAAGAGACCAAAAAATGAAGTGAACATAAGAAGCCAGCAAGGTGGGTAAACAATGAAGGCTGGTGCAGCTTGAGACTGTCTGTTCAACCCTGTGAAAAGAACTGCAGGAATTGGAGTAGCAGGGATACAGGAAAAAGAAAAGTCCTTTCTTACGAGAGAGTCTTATTTCAAAAATTTCCTGTACAAAGCTGCAGCCATATCTTAAGGATGAACTAGAAATAAACCTGCCCCCTGCCTCCACTTCCACCCACTCACCTATACAACCCAGAAGACACAAGTAAAATGACCTATTTCAAAGCTTGCTATGAGAGGCAGCAAACAAATCTTCCTGGAGGCGTGCTATCTCCAAAGCAGCCTTCACATGGATTTTCGGGCCACTCTACTTGTATGGTACAAAAAACTTTAAGTGGAGCATTTAAAAAGGTCCTAAGTTGGCAGTGCTCCTTGGCAAAAACAACCTGGGGCCTCTAATAATTCCCACAGTTTACAATACAGGCTCAGTCAAAACCCACAAAATCTAAAAGAAACAGAAACAGTGTTATGAAAGCTAGCCATCAACCCTTATGAGCATGAGCCCACTTTAAGCGTTCACGTACTGGAATCCAACACAGAACAGAATTAGGCAGTATGTTTAAGAGTTGAACATATTAATAAAGAGTAGAAGACTATAAAAACAACCAGGCAGACTTGAAAACACAGAACTATAAATTAAAATACAACAAATATTAAAACTCAATGTAAGAGTTTAACAGCAGATTTAAAGCAACTAAAGAGAAGATTCGTGATAGGAAGATATTATCTAAGGAAATCTAGATTTCAATGCTGAGAAACATAAAGTTGAGACAACATTTGTAAGAAAAAACACAGCCAAGAATTTCTAGAACTGATGAAACAGATGAACCCGCACAGCTACAAGAATAGGCAGAATAAATGAAAAGAAATTCATACCCAGGCACATTATATCAAACTACAGAAAATTAACAGTGCCAAGACAATAATATTAACAATGTCAAGATGAAATCTTTAAAGCACATAGAAATAAAAGACAGATGACCTTCAAAGGAATGGCTGTCAGTTGACTTAATAGCTACAACGAAAGCCAGAATGCAAAGAAATCATAATTCTTGTGTTTTAAAGTGTTGATTTAAAATTCTATAACAAATGGACATTTTTTTCAAGAACAAAGTCAAAATAAAACACCTTCAGACAGAAAAAAATAAGAGTTAGCTACAGTCTTTCATTAAAATAATTTGAAAAGATGTACTTTAGGCAAAAGGAAATTGAGATGGTCCAAAATGAAGAAGGAATAATGAGCAAAAAACAAGTGGAAGTGGGAGTAAAACTAAGCATTGGTTAGATAAATAATAGTTATGGTGTACCAAAGGGGCTTAAAATTATATAGTTCAAACACAATAGACTAGCATATGATTTTGAGGTAATGACTCCAGAGTTTATCGAAGTATTCTAAAGTGGCTTGTATCAAGTAGCAAGTAACTAACTTTAGAAGTTTATAAGTTAGGTGAGTGAATTAGAATGTCGAGAGTAATCACTGAGAGCAGAAAAAATAAACATATAACTTTCAAACTAATAATGGACAAAAAACAAAAGAATCATCAATCCTAAAAAAATGGAGAAAAAAAACTTGATAGGTATATAGCACAAAATATCACTCTATAGTAACAATGAAAATGAAAAGAATGCAGTGCTTCAAGTAAAATTCAAAGACTGCCAGAGTAACTTTTAAGAAACTCAGCTATATGTTGTTTAAGAAACACACCTAAGACATAAGGATACAAAAAAGGTTGACAATAAGAATAGAAAGATATACTAGGTGACTACTTACCAAAAGAAAACTGCTAAATGAGCATCAGACAAAATAGACTTTGAAGCAAAGAATATTACTAAAGATAAAGAGTGCTCCTACATGATGTTAAAGGTTCAAATCACCAAATGGACATAATCCACATATTATCGCACCGAAATAAAGCAAAAATCAAAAGAATTACAAGAAAAAAACTGACATTCTACCATCAAAATGAGAGCTTTTGCCAGGTCTCTCTCCACAGTTCATAGATGATGTGGGCACACACACAAATTTACTTAGGGTATACTGAATTTGAACACAATTTTAACTCATTCCATTAGCATTAATAGAACACTACAATGAAAATCTGCAGAACATTCTTTGTAAACACACCATGCTATTTACTTAAAAATGACTATACAAAGGCAGTAAAATAAGAAATAAGGCTCCACCATCATTCTTCACAGAATTAGAAAAAACAATTCTAAAATTCATATGGAACCAAAAAAGAGCCCACATAGCCAAAGCAAGACTAATTAAGCAAAAAGAACAAATCTGGAGATGTCACACTACCTGATTTCAAACTATACTATAAGGCCGCAGTCACCAAAACAGCATGGTACTGGTATAAAAATAGGCACATAAACCCACAGAATAGAATAGAGAACTCAGAAAAATAAACCCAAATACTTACAGACAACTGATCTTTGACAAAGCAAACAAAAACAAAGTGGGGAAAGGACACCCTTTTCAGCAAATGGTGCTGGGATAATCAGCTAGCCACACGCAGGAGAATGAAACTGGATCCTCATCTCTCATCTTAGACAAAAATCAACTCAAGATGGATTAAGGACTTAAATATAAGACCTGAAACTATAAAAATTCTAGAAGATAACATCAGAAAATCCCTTCTAAACATTGGCATAGGCAAGGATTTCATGACCAAGAACCCAAAGCAAATGCAATAAAAACAAAGATAAATAGCCAGGACTTAATTAAACTAAAGAGCTTTCGCATGGCAAAAGGAACACTCAGCAGAGTAAACAGACAACCCACAGAGTGGGAGGAAATCTTCACAATCTGTATGTGTAACGAATGACTAATATCCAGAATCTCCAACAAACTTAAATCAGTAAGAAAAAAACAATCCCATCAAAAAGTGGGCTAAGGACATGAATAGACAATCTCAAAAGATGTACAAATCTAATCAAAAAAATTAGCCAGGCACGGTGGCAGGCACCTGTAGTCCCAGCTACTTGGGAGGCTGAGGCAGGAGAATGGCGTGAACCCAGCAGGCGGAGTTTGCAGTGAGCCGAGATTGCACCACTGCACTCCAGCCTGGGCGACAGAGCGAGACTCCGTCTCAAAAAAAAGTTGTACAAATGGCCAACAAACACGAAAACGTGAAAAAAAAGCTCAACATCACTATGATGAGGGAACTGTAAATCATAACTATAATGTGATACCACCTTACTCCTGCAAGAATGGCCATAATAAAAAAACAGTAGATGTTGCTGTGGATGCAGTGATCAGAGAATGCTTCTACACTGCTGGTGGGAATGTAAACTAGTACAGCCACTATGGAAAAGAGTGTGGGATTCCCTAAAGAACTAAAAGTAGAACTACCATTTGATCCAGCAATCTCACTACTGGGTATTTACCCAGAGGAAAAGTAGTCGTTATACAAAAAAGATACTTGCACATGCATGTTTATAGCAGCACAATTCACAATTGTGAAATCATGGAACCAACCTAAATGCCCATCAATCAACGAATGGATAAAGAAACTGTGGTATATATAGATATATATATCTATATATACGATGGAATACTACTCAGCCATAAAAAGGAATGAATTAATGGCATTTGCAGCGACCTGGATGAGATTGGAGATTATTCTTCTAAGGGAAGTAACTCAGAAATGGAAAATCAAATACCGTGATAACATCTATGTTCTCACTGATGTGTGGGAACTAAGCTATGAGGATGTAAAGGCATAAGAATGACACAATGGACTTTGGGGATGTAGGGGGAAGGACGGGAGGGGGGTGAGGGATAAAAGACTACAAATAGGGTGCAGTGTATACTGCTCTGGTGATGGGTGCACCAAAATCTCACAAAGTACCACTAAAGAACTTACTCATGTAACCAAATACCACCTGTTCCCCAATAACCTATGGAAAAATTAAAATAAAGAAATAAGGCTGCTCTTACTCATCACTATTCAGTTACACTGGAGGCCACAACTGGCAAATCTGGTAAAATAAAAAAACCCAGAGGAAAAAAAAAACTGTCTAAAATTTATTCAAATATATGGTTTCCTATGCAGAAAACCTGAAACAATCAAAAGAGATGTATTGGATTTAATCAATGTACAAAAACCAATAAAAGGAATAAAATACAATTTTAATAAACTACAACATCATTGAAAAATATAAAATATCTGCAACTAAATCTGACAAAAGATATTAGATCTTAGAGCCAAACCATACTTAATAAGGCCTAACGAAAAAAAAAGAAGTGCCATATTCATGGACTGGAGGACTCCATATCATAAACTTGTTAATTCTTGCATAAACTGATCTATAAATTCAAAGTGATTCTCAAGGAACTGCCAAAGAGGAGTGTGTGTGTGTGTGTGTGTGTGTGTGTGTGTGTGTATGTAATCTGAGAAGCCAATTCTGAAATTTATATTAAAGTCTACAGTCCACAGGTTCAAGAAACTCCTAGCATATAAAGTGAAGGGATTTATCTTCCTAGATCAAAAATGATTGTAAATCTCCAGTAAATAAAATTGTGTAGTGTCGGCAATGGGTTATATAAACTGACTAATAAAACAAAAAAGAAAGCCTAGACACATAGCAAAAATATATGAAAACTTACGATAAAGTTAACACTGCACATCAGAGAAGAAAAAATAACTTCAAAACATGGTCCTCAAACAGTTGATTAATAAAGTAAAAAAAAAGAAACTGGATTATTATTTCTCACCATACACAAACATCAATTTCAGCTATTGTGCAGATTTAAGTGAAAGGCAAAATCACAGACCTTCTGTAAGAAAATATAGGTTAATATTTCCATGACCTTGCGACTGAGGGTGAAGGAAGATGAATCTGACAATTAAAATTGAAAATGTCAATTCATCGAAAACACCATAAACAGAGTAAGAAACCATAAACTGAGAAAAGATACTTGCAACACATATAATTGACAGTGGAATACACATATAATTGACAGTGGAATAATATCTAGACTGCAAAAGGAAATCCCACAAAACAATTTTTTAAAAGAAACTACCCAATAAAAAAATTTACAAAAGACTTGAACAGCACTTTGCAGAAAGGAATCCTAAAACCAAGAAACACTTGAAGATAAAACCCCCTTAATAAATAACCTTCATAAGTAACAAAGTCCCCTAAGAAGATATGTCACACTACTAAAAAGGCAAAAGTCTGTCATGTGTAGGTGAAGATGTGGAATAACTGGGACATTTAAACATTGCTAGAAGAAACATACTGTTAAACTATTTTGGGAAGCAAATTTGCACCATCCAGGTAAAAGTGAATAGAAATGATTTCCTATGACCCAGTAATTCTACTCCTAGATGTACACCCTAAGCAGACTCTCACACATGTAGTCACAAGACATATAAAAGAATGTTCACAACTGAACTATTTGAGGGAACAAAAAATGTCCACCAACAGTAGAACAAACTGTGAAGTGTGAGTGTAACAGAACAACATACGACATGGGGCAATCTCAGAAAGGTAATGTAAAAAAGAGAGCTGCTGAATGCGTACAGTAGGATCCTAGCATGTATGAGGCCAAATACATTGTTTAGAGATGCAGGCATGTGATTGAGAACAAAAAGGCAGATTATGATAAACACAAAATCCCTCCTCCTGAGAAGGGAAGGATTAAGATGTGGTTGGGAAGGGGCACACAGGAGACTGTAAAGCTATTAGTTGAACCTAATGGGTACACACACATGTACCTACATGTACACTAAATTATTTCTTATACTTCATGAATATTTTATAAATTTCCCTACTTACTGAATATTTTATAAAAATAAATTTTAAAAAGCTTCCATACTCTTCAGAGGTGGCAACAGTCAAAAGACAGTGAGATGTCCAAATAAAGACAACTGTATGCCATAATTGAGCATATCCATAGGTGTACTGAGATTGCCTAAATTTAAAAAGAAGAAGACAAACATAAAAGTCAGGCCATGGGAGAAAAATGCTTAATTATATGTAATTGTTTATTTAAAATAATTTTCCAAGTCTTCCAATGATTTAACAGGCTTTGCTTCACTTTTATCATCTCAAACAGCTATAAATCAACACACACTTTTTGTATTTTATTTTACCACCATGTATGCTATTTTAATAACATTTTTCTTTATTAATACTAGAACCAAATATATTGACCAATAAGCAGTATAGATTTAAATTATCTTCTTGGGTAGGTCTGAGGTTGCTGATGGATTCTTGGGATTGATCTGATGCTAGAAGCTATCTTAGGCCCTGTCTCTAACTCACTGTATGTTTCAGGCAAAACATCCCACAGTTCTAGGTCTGTTTTCTCATCTGCAAAATAAACACCCAAATTAGATGATACTTATTGTTTTATCTGGCCATAAAATTCCAATACTATATTCCCCATCATTTTCACTTACTTTTACTTAATCTTTATTTGCTACTTCTCCACCTATAAAGCATAATTTTCCATACTGAAGTAAACATAAATTCATTAAAAAATAAACACAAACCCAAAATATTCTTATTCTAATATATCTGCATTAATAGATAAAAAGGCTTTAGCTTTAATTTTCATTTTTTATTTCTACCTCTTAAAGTCAATGATAAAGTCACAAGTGTAAAATGAATGCATTTAAAAACATAAAAGATACATTTCAATGACAAGAAATATGCAATGATCATGAAAATCTACTGTACACTTTGCCACGGTCAAAGAATGAAAGACAATATGGAAAAGCCAATCTTCAAATATATCCTTAACAAAAACTCTCTCCTGCATAGTAAAAGTATCATCTAAACAGCAGCTCCAACCAAAAAAAAAAAAAGCAGGGGAGATGGGACAGATAACTTTCCCCAGGTTTTCCAGATAAAAACGTGGTCACCAGGAATTCAAGGTAACTTCAAAAGCCACATTTAATTCAAAATAAAATGAACATTTCTGACAGATGACAACAGTATGAAACTGATTTTTTTCTTTCCTAGATACAAATGATATGGGGCATTTCTTAACAGTTTAGTAATCATCTAAGAAAAACTGTAGAAATAACCCCAACTCCACCATCCCAGCCACTGGTATAAAACAAATACCTTCCATGAAACTGTCTTTCACATAACTAAAATATCCTCACTTACTTGCAACAATTTCATGCTTACACATGACCACAAACACTTGTTTTTAGATGCTGTGGAATTACTGGAGCTGAGATTTCTGAAACAATATCTGAATCTTAGCAGAGAGATAATAATCCTTTCACTATACATTGATTGGGCTTCCTTAACCAAATCTGAGTAACTACTGTAATAATAATGCTGGTGGTAGTCCATGATACTCTCAATTTTTCCCTTTAAGAAATATATAATCCACGTAACTCTAGCAAATATGTTACATTGTACACTTTCTTAACAAGGAATGGCTGTTTTCAGGCCTTATTAGGAAAACAAACAAACAAACAATGGCAGTTACTACCTGTTTTTTATCACTGATAAGCTAAAATAAAGCTCAAATATGGACAGTTTAATTGTGTGATATTAAGTAAAAAATGAAAACCATTATAGTTTTACCAAAAGAAACACGAAAAATATGGGAAGGAGTGAAATGAACATGGCATAGGTCCCAAAGATTACACTATGATTCTGAACAGGATTTTCAAAACAAAGGATATCTACATACAATTTCTGTGAATATTTCTTATACTAGAAAGATCAAAAGCAAATGTAGGCTCAGCCCTACCTTGTCAAAGATAAATATTCAGATAAACTAGAAGTTCCATCTGCTAAAGTGCATCCGCTGACCAGGTCTACCCTGGCCCTGCTACTTACAGCCATCCAAGAAAGTGGCCTCACTCATGCTCATTCACTCGTTCTGTGTCCTGTCAAGAGTCACACATAACAATGGTTTTGCTTTTTTTAAAAAACCAAATACTTTATACAGTGAACTACAGAAAAAACAATTCTAAATATACTTTTAAAATTCTAGAGAGTTAAGATAACCTCATTTTTTTAAATACTGAAAATGTAAAGGGTCCATATAAAGAGTTGTATTAAGTATATACTTTCTATTTTAATAATTCACTTGCTGTGCTCTTAAAATCTCTATGAGAGAGGCAGATATTTTACCCATGTCTTTTGGCAAGAGATTCAAAAGCAAAAGTAGCAGGGCTGTAAAATTTCATAAAATTTGTGGGATTTTTTAAAGCTAAATTATTCAGTATCTTGTATTGTTATTGCACTCATATATTGCCCGGAATATATATACAGCAACCCAACAACAGTGATTGCAACAAAAGTAAGGTAAATAGTCTACAAAGCATTTGATTTCCTTATTAGATAAATGAAGTTTTCATAGAGGAAATGCAAACAACTGCAATTCAGATCAGGTTATATAAGCTTAACAATTATTTAAACCATATATAAAATTAAATCTAACCCTCATCACTACAAATCTGTAAGGAATCAGAAAAGGACTTATAGTACACAAGTCTTGACTACTGTTGCATTCCACTTTGAAATCACTCCGAGCTAAAACAACATTTTTCCAAGATTTAAAGAAAAATAGATTTTATAAAAGGGGTTCTTTTATTCACTGAATACATCATTTGTGTTACTGACAGAAACAAGTGATTTTTTTTCCACTATAATTTGCTCTGATGAAAGAAATAATTCTCTTTTAACTCCTAACAAATGCTACATTTTCAAGACTAAAGGAATTATCAGTAGGCATTCTTTCTTCTTGATCTAAGTTATTTGTCTCTAAAATATGTCAAGTAAGCTTTTAAAGATTCAGGGAGGGGCAGCTTCATGATTTTTTCTCTCAGTAAATTTTGAGGTGGCTCCTCTGGCTTCATCGCTTCACTGTGATCTTTTTCTTCCTCTTCTTTGTTATCTTCTTCCATTTTTTCATCCTCCTCACTGTCTAGAGGCTGAGGAATAAGCTGATTACCCACAAATACGTAAGTGTTAATTCTCTGTTTAACTCTCTTTCTTTTCCTTTTGGGTGGAGCCCTTTGAGGAATCCCCTTGGCCTGCATCTCATCATTTATGAAATTTCTAAGTGTGCGTCGAATGTAAATACGAGCCAAGTCCTGTAGATTCCTGACAGCACAGGGAGCTAAAGACAAACACAAAACACAAGAAAGAAAATATTAAAAATAAAACATTATCTACTGTTCATTGTTTTCATAGAACAAAATGTGTTTCTTAGCATATTTTAGAAAATACAGAAAATATGAAAACTCTACCTTTCATCTAACAAAGGTTTTGGAGTAGTCATTATATGCCAAGGACTGATGGACAGCACAGAAGTTAAAATGTACAGGGGCATGTGTGTGTGTGTGTTGGCATTTATATGCGTAAAAGTTCTCTGGAAGCATAAGAATTTAGAAACAGGGTACATGACCGTGAAGTAATAAGGAGACAAGACCAGGAGAGAGACTATCCTGCATATCTTTTATACTTTTTGATGTATAAATCATATGAAAAGTACTATTTATTCATAACAACAGATGTGAGATCCCATCCCCTATAAAGTTTTTGTTTTGAAACAAGTTCTCACTATAGCCCACGCTGAAGTGTGGTGGCACAATCACGGCTTACTGGAGCCTCAACCACCCAAGCTCAGGTGATCCTCCTGCCTCAGCCTCCCAAGTAGCTGGGACATAATCGCACGCCAGCACACCTGGATAATTTTTAAATTATTTGTAGAGACAGGATCTCACTATGTTGCCTAGGCAGGTCTCTTTAACTCCTGAGCTCATGGGATCCTCTCATCTCAGCCTCCCCAAATATTGGGGTTACAGGGGTAAGCCATCATGCCCGGCCCTCTACATGTAAAAATGTACAAAAACCATCTGCTCTGCCCATCTTCCAAAATTGTTCACTAAGTCATTTAACATTCATCATCAAGTAAGTATTAACCTATATCTGCCAGGCACTGTTAAAGAACCCATGCAGACACACTGGATGATTCAGACTACCAAGTCTACACTCCCTGCACTTATGCAATTTGCATAATCAGTGAGGAGTTGGTAAACAAAAATCAATTATAAAGAAGAAAAATAAGGAATACAAGAAAAAAAGCAAAACGCCAATGATATGATAGAAAGTGGGGTTCTGGTTTCTTTCTTTTTTTTTTTTTGAGACGGAGTTCCGCTCTGTCATCAGGCTGGAGTGCAGTGGCGTGATCTCAGCTACTGCAACCTTCGCCTCCCGGGTTCAAGCAATTCTCCTGCCTCAGCCTCCCGAGTAGCTGGGACTACAGGCATGTGCCACCACACCAGGCTAATTTTTTGTATTTTTAGTAGAGATGGGATTTCACCGTGTTAGCCAGGATGGTCTCAATCTCCTGACCTCGTGATCCGCCCACCTTGGCCTGCCAAAGTGCTGGGATTACAGGTGTGAGCCACCACGCCTGGCCCTGGTTGCTTTCTATTGGGTGGTCATAAAGGTCTCCCTGAGAAGATCCTGTCCTAGCTAAGATCTAGATGATATAACAGCCATGTAAACATCTTGGGGGCAGGGGGAACCTAAAAGGTAAACGAGCTTAGCATGTTCAAGGAGCCGAAGGAAGACTAGTGCAGATAAAGTTGGGAGCACGAGATCAGCTGGAATACTTTGGTAATCCACTAGAAATATGAACACACTCTGACGGAGGGTGGTAGTGTAGATGGGAGAGATGGACAAATTTCAGGTATAATATATTTTGAAGATAGGATGGAAAAGGATTGGCTGTAGGGGATGAGGGAGGGAAAAAAAATAATCAAGGAAAACATCTAAGGTTTTGGCCTGAGCAACTGGGCAGATGCTGGTATCAGTGACTGACATGACAAAGATACAGGGGCGAACAGGTTGAGAAAAAAATTTAGAAATGTACTTAGTTTGTGTTAGATGTGAATTGTCTATCACTTATCCAAAGTGGAGATTTCAGAGATAATAATAACAACTACAATGTTATACTCGTCACCATTTTCAATGTTTTACAAGTAATAACTGAATGCTAAGAGATTACGTACTGAATGCAGGTTTTGACTGCAGAGTGTATGCTGCCTTTCCCACCATAAGCCACCATAAGATCATGACTCTGGAGCTCAGGGGCAAGGTCAGGGCTGGAGATGCTAATCTCACGTCATCAGCCCACTGTGACATGCAAAGACTAAGAGTAGAGGAAAGCACCCAGAACAAAGCCTGAGAGAGCTCTGTAAAGGGACAGAGTGAAGGATAAATTTACCCTAAAGTTTTAGAAATTATAAAGGAGCTAGGAAATAGAAACTGTATCAGTCTTTTCAGCTGATCTTGGCTCTTGAATTTTTCTGTTACTGGTATTCTCTGCCAACACCGTAATTATGTTCTTCCTTTGCCAATGCTGTGTGCTATTCCAGCGATGTATCTTTCAATCCTAAATCATCAGAGGAATACCTGAAATTTATCAAGACCAACTGGACCCACCATGGAAAAAGATTCAGACTTGACTTTGGTAGCTGCTAACACTCAGAACTCCTGAAGTAGCATTCATGTGAGCTTCATTTAAAAGTTCTTTTGGGCCAGGCACAATGGCTCAAGCCTGTAATCCCAGCACTTTGAGAGGCTGAAGCAGGTGAATCACTTGAGCCCATGATCTTGAGATCAGTCTGGGCAACATGGTGAAATCCCATCTCTACAAAAAAGAGAAAAATTAGCCGGGGATGGTGGTACACGCCTGTAGTCCCAGCTAGTCAGTAGGCTGAGATGGGAGGATCATCTGAGCCTGGGTAGGTCGAAGCTGCAGTGAGCCATGGTCATGCCACTGCACTACAGCCTGGGCAACAGAGTGAGACCCTGTCTCAAACAATTTTAAAAAAAAAGTTCTTTTGAATGACACAAAACCTTTTATATAAGTCTCATTCCTAATTATTTAAACATCCTCCATATTGTCTATTCCTTAACAGTCTCATTTCCAATGCCTCCAGTTATGAGATTAGGATTTAACAGATGAGACAATACTAATCCTGACTGCTAGGAAAACTTATTTTAAATTTAAATAGCAAAAGAGGGTATCCTCCCTAACTCATTTTATGAGGCCAGCATCATCCTGATACCAAAACCTGGCAGAGACACAACAAAAAAAAGAAAATTTCAGGCCAATATCCCTGATGAACATCAATGCAAAAATCCTCAATACAATACTGGCAAACTGAATCCAGCAGCACATCTAAAAGCTTATCCAGCACAATCAAGTCTGCTTCCTCCCTGGGATGCAAGGATGGTTCAATATATGCAAATCAATAAACGTAATCCATCACATAAACAGAACCAATGACAAAAACCATATGACTATCTCAATAGATGCAGAAAAGCCCTTCGACAAAATTCCACACCCCTTCATGCTAAAAACTCTCAATAAACTAGGTATCGATGCAACGTATCTCAAAATAATAAGAGCTATTTATGACAAACCCACAGCCAATAGCATATGAATGGGCAAAAACTGGAAGCATGCCCTTTGAAAACCAGCACAAGACAAGGATGTACTCTCTCACCACTCCTATTCAACATAGTATTGGAAGTTCTGGCCAAGGCAATCAGTCAAGAGAAAGAAATAAAGCGTATTCAAATAGGAAGAGAGGAAGTCAAATTGTCTCTGTTTGCAGATGACATGATTGTATATTTAGAAAACCCCATCATCTCAGCCCAAAATCTTCTTAAGCTGATTAGCAACTTTAGCAAAGTCTCAGATACAAAATCAATGTGCAAAAATCACAAGCATTCCTATACATCAATAACAGACAAACAGAGAGCCAAATCATGAGTGAACTCCCATTCACAATTGCTACTAAGAGAATAAAATACCTAGGAATACAACTTACAAGGGATGTGAAGGACCTCTTCAAGGAGAACTTACAAACCACTGCTCAAGGAAATAAGAGAGGACACAAACAAATGGAAAAACATTCCATGCTCATGGATAGGAAGAATCAATATCATGAAAATGGCCATACTGTCCAAAGTAATTTATAGATTCAATGCTATTCCCATCAAGCTACCATTGACTTTCTTCACAGAACTGGAAAAAACTACTTTAAACTTCATATGGAACCCAAAAAGAGCCTGCATAGCCAAGACAATCTTAAACAAAAAGAACAAAGCTGGAGGCATCACACTACCTGACTTCAAACTATACCACAAGACTACAGTAACCAAAGCAGCATGGTACGGTACCAAAACAGATATACAGACCAATGGAAGAGAACAGAGGCCTCAGAAATAACACTACACATCTACAACCATCTGATCTTTGACAAACCTGACAAAAACAAGCAATGGGGAAAAGATTCCCTATTTAATAAATGGTGTTGGGAAAACTGGCTAGCCATATGCAGAAAACTGAAACTGCACCCCTTCCTTATACCTTACACAAAAATCAACTCAAGATGGATTAAAGACTTAAATCTAAGACATAAAACCATAAAAATCCTAGAAGAAAACCTAGGCAATACCATTCAGGACACAGGCATGGGCAAAGACTCCATGTCTGAAACACCAAAAGCAACGGCAACAAAAGCCAAAATTGACAAATCGTATCTAATTAAACTAAAGAGCTTCTGCACAGCAAAAGAAACTATCATCAGAGTGAACAGACAACCTACAGAATGGGAGAAAAATTTTGCAATCCATCCATCTGACAAAGGGCTAACATGCAGAATCTACAAAGAAATTTACAAGAAAAAAACCCCATCAAAAAGTGGGCAAAGGATATGAACAGACACTTCTCATAAGAAGACATTTATGCAACCAACAAGCATACAAAAATGCTCATCATCACTGGTCATTAAAGAAATGCAAATTAAAACCACAATGAAATGCCATTTCATGCCAGTTAGAATGCAATCATTAAAAAGTCAGGAAACAACAGATGCTCGAGAGGATGTCGAGAAATAGGAACGCTTTTACACTGTTGGTGGGAGTGTAAATTAGTTCAACCATTGTGGAGGACAGTGTGGCGATTCCTCAAGGATCTAGAACTAGAAATACCATCTGACCCAGCAATCCCATTACTGGGTATATACCCAAAGGATTATAAATCATTCTACTATAAAGACACATGCACATGTATGTTTATTGTGACACTATTCACAAGAGCAAAGACTTGGAACCAACCAAAATGTCCATCAATGATAGGCTGGATAAAAGAAAATGTGGCACATATATACCATGGAATACTATGCAGCCATAAAAAAGGATGAGTTCATGTCCTTTGCAGGAACATGGATGAAGCTGGAAACCATCATTCTCAGCAAACTATCACAAGAACCAAAAACCAAACACTGCATGTTCTCACTCATAACTGGGAGTTGAACAATGAGAACAAATGGACACAGGTAGGGGAACATCATCACACCAGGGCCTGTCAAGGGATGGGGGGCTAGAGGACAGGAGGGATAGCATTAGGAGAAATACCTAATGTAGGTCATGGGTTGATGGGTACAGCAAACCACCATGGCACATGTATACCTATGTAACAAAACTGCACATTCTGCACATGTACCCCAGAACTTAAAATATAATAAAAAATAAACTTTTACTCCAAAATTACAGTTCAGGTTATCTCCAACACACACATTTAGGCTCCATTTGTTTCCCAAAAGGTAGGCTGTATGTAGATTGTATAGGAGCCTAGGAGTCAGAAATCATTTTTGTTAACAAAGATTGAAAAGGGCATTTTATTTAGGTTGAACCATACAAAACTAATGATTTGGGGGTCTTTTATGACCTTCAAAAACAGCAACTTCATATAGCTCAATGTGATATAGTCCCACAATTTATGAAGTCTCTTCTGCCCCTGAACTTTAAACAATGCATCTTTCTTTTTAGAATGTCTTCTCCTCAACCCCAAACAAAAAAACCACAGAATAGGATTTTTAAATGTAATAAAATTAGTGGTCAATCAAGATGAAAAATTATGACTCCACTTTAGTAAGTTGTTTAATATGAGCAATTTGATTACTACAAGATACATTTGGCAAAGAATTTATGTATATATAATTTTTGGTTTTTTTTGTAGTCGCATTCTTTCATATTTTAATTTCCTGCAATTAAGGAATAATGTCCTCTCAACAGAAAGCTATTTTGAATTACTTCTACACACCCACAAAAACTTATTCTCCACACATCCTATTAAATTTTGGCAAATATCAATTTTCAAAACTTTTTTCATGCTCTGAATATTACTATATGAAGCTTTTATTTTTTAGAAATTCACATAATTCCTGACTTATTTTTATAAGTTACTGTTGGTTACTGATGACTTTTCTCCTTATTGTAGAATTTCAAGTACAGTAGTCTCCCTTTATGCACAGTTTCACTTTCCACGGTTTCCGCTTTCTATGGTCAACCAAGGTCTGAAAATATTAAATGGAAAATTTGAGAATTAAGCAATTCATATGTTTTAAATTGTGAGCTGTTCTGAGTAGTGTAGTATAATTGCATGCTGTCCTGCCTGGGATGTGAATCACCCCTCTGTCTACCATTTCCGCACCATACATACCACCCACCTGTTAGTAACTTAGCAGCTGCCTCAGTTATCAGATAAAAAAACATAATATATATAGGATTTTATACTATTTGCAGGCCCAGGCATCCCCTGGAGGGTAATGGAACATACCCCCAAGGATAAGGAGGGACGACCGTATACACAGAAAAGAGTCAATGGTTTAATAACTCCCATATATCTGGGCACTCAGCTTCAACAATTATCACTCTTCCCATCACCACCCCCAGATTATTTTGATGAAATATTTATAGATGTATCATTTAGTCTGTAAATATTTCAGAGGTGAAATGGATTTTTTTTAAATTTAGGCTCCTCTCCATTTTACCCTATTCTATTGAATTTATTCCTATTTTACATTCACAGTTACAAATGTCATTCAATCCAACCAATGGCAGTCTTACCAGCTACTTAGATTTGTGTTGAAATTCTTAAAATGAGGGAAAATGGAAATTGTGCATTCACAGCATATTATCTGTCATTAATGAATTATGTTATTATAAAACCATATTTATAACCAAAATGCTTCTAAAATAAACTAAGATAAAAAATGGAATGACTACTGATAGAATTCTGAGATTTTAACAATGTCAGTTACAAAGTAAAATAGTTAAACAGCTGCTGCACAGAAATCAACAAGGGATTCTATAAGCATTCCTAGGTATGATACTTATGTTGGGTCGCGGTCAAAGCCAAGCTGTGTCAGAAAATTTTTTTCATTACTTCCTTTTATTACTTCCAATCGAGTTAGGATAATTTAAACAAAATTATCATAAACTATAATTCTAGTGTTTGAAAACTAGGAAGGAGAAAACAGTTTTGTTACTATTGTTGCAAGGAGTTTAAGTAGGGACCAGTAACCATAGTATAGTCTACTATAATAAATAGTACTAATATAGCATAAATAGATGGAGTACACAGACAGTCCCTGACTTACAATGGTTCAATGTAGGATTTTTCCACTTTACAATGTGTTTATCAGGATGTAACCCCACCTTAAGCTGAGGAGCTCCTTATGTCTCATGATGGGGTTCTGGTTTCTACTAAACAAGCATCACTTTTGCAACCAAAGTAAGGTTGAACCATCATAAGTTGGGGACCATCTGCTGTGTTGCCAGCATTAAATCCATTTTCCACTTACAATATTTATGATTTACAATGGGTTTATCTGGCCATAGGAGCATCTGTAGTCTACTAAGAAGTAGACTTCATGGAAATAATCATATAATGCATACACAGCCAAGTGATAATCACTGATTCTGGTGCTAGAAAGAAATGGATGTCCTGTACTTTTCTGTGTCCCAGAGCATACCCAGTGATACCCGTTTTTGACTAGACAGGAAGTTTAAATAAACATTTCAACACAGTAGCTTCATGTTTCCAGTCTCCCTTATGAATCCTTTGTTTTTTATCATTCTCATTTTAGCTTTAATTTTCTTGTTTTATATGGATTAAAATCCTTTTTGTAAGTAGCGAAAGTATACATTACTAACAAGTATATTTGAAGAAACTGGTTGCTAACATTTTCTGAATTATGAAAGGTTGAACATTTTTTTTTTTTTTTTTTTTTTGAGACGGAGTCTCGCTCTGTCACCCAGGCTGGAGTGCGATGGCGCGATCTCGGCTCACTGCAATCTCCGCCTCCCGGGTTCACGCCATTCTCCTGCCTCAGCCTCTCCGAGTAGCTGGGACTACAGGCGCCCGCCACCACGCCCGGCTAATTTTTTGTATTTTTAGTAGAGACGGGGTTTCACTGTGGTCTCGATCTCCTGACCTCGTGATCCGCCCGCCTCGGCCTCCCAAAGTGCTGGGATTACAAGCGTGAGCCACCGCGCCCGGCCGAGAGGTTGAACATTTTTTAGAACTGACTGCTTAATTTCTTTCTAAATGAGATCACAATAAGAGCACAGAATCAGAATCTATGACTCTCACAAATCTGTGAAGAGTGGTCAACATATGTCCTTTGATGGTGGCTCCCATTAGAGAAAAATGTTTGCAAAGCACTCTCCTAAGGTCAAGCTGAAGAAACATTTATGCCACTAACACTCTCAGCAAGCAACACTCACCACAGAGCCATGTGAGCCTCTCTGCATCATTGCACACATCCTTCCCAAGGGTGGAGGAATGGCTAGGCTTGTATATTTCAGGTGTGTAAAATGCAGCTGGCCATGTTTGGCTGTCATTCCTTTCTCTTTTCCTCTGGGATGTACCTACTTTCGTCTGGGAGTCACACACATTGACTAGGCTCTATTCACCATGTATTTACAGGCAGACTCCCATGGTGGCAGGCTGGCGCCACTGCTTGAAACTGGGTGGGTGGTTGGGTCTGTCTAATGCAAGGGTTGTGAAACCCGGTCTCTACTAAATACAAAAAACTAGGCGAGCATGGTGGTGGGAGCCTGTAATCCCAGCTACTTAGGAGGACGAGGCAGGATAATTGCTTGAGCCCAGGAGGTGGAGATTGCAGTGAGCTGAGATCGTGCCACTGCATTACGGCCTGGGTGACAGAGTGAGACTCCATCGTAAAAACAAAACAAGTATTACTCCATATAATTTTCACAAACACCCCAAAAGTCCCAAAGTCATGCAGCTCAAAAGAGAGTAGCGTGAACACTGAAAATAAAATTGTATCTTTCTATAAACCCAAATTCCTATGCAATAAATTCATTTAAAAGGCAAACTAAGTCAAGAGGTTCCTTTTTGGTAAATAATTTTACCTCATGGTTAAAAAAACTATGATCTAAGCCAGACCAATTAATACCACCCTCTCCTCTCCATTTCAAGCTCTCATTTGCCCCATTAGGTTGATCACTCCCTCCTTGAAACTTTTCTTTCTTGGTTTTCAACACCCTGGGGACCTGACCCTAGTTTGCCCCCACCACCTTTATTGGCCCCTCCTTCGCTAATTCATTTTCCTCCATTTTATCGCTAAATTGGTGGACCTCAGGTCCAACTCCAATATCTCCTCTTTATCTCCACTCTCCGCTAAGTGATCTCATCCATTTCTATCTAACCCTAGCCTAAAATGCCATGTTCACGTTGAGGGGTCTCCATTTATAACTTGCTCATGAAGCAGGTTTGTGCCACCTGACATTTGTCTGTATGGTTAATAGAAAACACGTGTTAATAGAAAACACGGTGAAAGGAAAATGTCAGATCTTTCTATATCTATTTCCAAATTATGCCACTTCCAGTCTTCCTAGCAACAGTAAATAATGCCAGCACTCAGCTAGCCTCAAGGGAAAACGAATTCCTCTTTTCCCTCCACCCACACTCCCGAGTCAGCTATTCTTCTGCCTTTAGACAACACTATCCACACCAACACCCACTCTCCTGTGGGTGTAAGAAAAGCCACCTGACTGGCCTGCCTGCCTTTTTTTCCTATGATAATCCATCCTCCACAGCCAGCCAGCCAATGAGCTTCCACCACTCTGGACCTTATGCCTGATCTGGGAACGACCAAAGTTCTCTTCAGCCTAAAGCCTTTTGTATTTGTCTCTCTGTATGAAAAAATGCTGCCACTAAATCTTGATGTGGCAAGTTCTTTTATATCATTCTGGTCATAATTTAGATGTTGCCTTGGCAGAAAGTTCTTCCTTACCACCATACCTATAGTAGATGCCCTTCCCACAACCAGTAACTTGCCACCACATCACAAACTATAATTAATAACTTTGGTTTTGGTTTGACCTGCCCCTTCTTCTTATGTTTCCATGAAGGTAGCTAACAGTGTCTGGTGTAAGGTGAGGGCTTTATTTTACCAAAAGAAAAAAAAAAAAAAAACTGAGGCCCAGCGTGGGTGGCTCACGCCTATAATCCCAGCACTTTGGGAGGCTGAGATGGGTGGATCACTCGAGGTCAGGTGTTTGAGATCAGCCTGGCCAACATGGTGAAACAGCGTCTCTTCTAAAAATACAAAAATTAGCCAGGCGTGGTGGTGCACACCTATAATCCCACCTACTTGGGTGTCTGAGGCACAAGAATCGCTTGAACCCAGGAGGCAGACGTTGCTGTGAGCCGACATGGCACCACTGCACTCGAGCCTGGGCAACAGAACAAGACTCTGTCTCCAAAAAAAAAAAAAAAAAAGTTGAATAAATCCACCAAATATCTTACTGCATAAGTATTTAATTCTTCATAATTACATAGTCTTAAATCCCAAGCATAAAAGCCAAACACCGTAAGTCATAATTCAATCAGAAAATATGAGGAGCTACTTACGGAGTCCTACAGAATCTGGTTTGCCATTATCATTCTTACTTGGTTGTACAAGTGGAGCAAATGAAACAGCAAGGATATTTTTACTTTCCCAAGTGTTCTGTCCAGTTCGCATAATCTGTGTTAACTATTTAGAGAAAAAAAAGAAAGAAAGAAAATGAACAGCTTAATCCCAACAATGTGGTCACCTTACAGTCAAAACTTTATTTTAACTGCCAGTTAGAGCTACACAATCACTTATATTTAAATGTGACCAAATGAATTCCATTTATTTACTATAAGATATAAAAGGAATGAAAATATTTGCTGTTAATACAGATATTTTAATGCAAATGGGATACTCAAATATGGCCAAGTGAGTCTGCAATGTTAGATCTGTGGTCTGACAGTGTCTAGGAGAAGCACTACAATCTATACATGCCATTGCCTTTCAAAATACATGTCTGAGACAGGTTCAGTAATTTGGTTAAGGCATTATATTAATAAGACCATATTTTGACTACATGTTGACTTCATGCTCTTCCATGACATTAATAGAATACAGATTCTAATTCAACCCCCAACTTGATATCTCACAAATAAATGTAATTACAAAGAGACTAGGAGTTTTATCATTTCAGCAAACGCCCATCACTGGTCACAGGAAAAAAATATTAGCTCAATACACATCTTGTTCAAGTTTAATTAGTATATTCAACTTCTATCACAAAAAGCAGCTCGTTATTACATTTGATGTTTGTAAAATAGTATAGAGTAAATGTTTAACAAAATATTGATGAGGAAGTCACATTTTATGTATTTGAAAATGTATCATTAAAGGAAAACAAAACAAAAAACAAATTGTTTAACTGGGAGTTTAAGCCCTGGAAGCATTCTAATAACATTTTTCCATGAACTTTTAAAAATGAATATTTATATACTCTGCCTTTTTAATATCTGACAAATGACTTGCTACACAGCACAGTACATGGTGATAGTGAGATCCACTGAGCTGCCAACGACACATGGTGATGTTAAGGGACCCCCAAGATGTATAAACTCCACAACTATCATGCTAGGTCCCAGTCATCTTAGATACTCCACCTCTACTACACAACTACAAGGTTATTTTAAACATTTCAGATTTCAGTTAATGTGAATATTAGAGATATTTTTTAAATGTGTTTTTATTAACTTTTTAAAGTAATTTGCTTTTGAAAGGTATACCCATTTTCTGAGTAAATTAGTATTTTATACCTTATACCTAATAATTCCAAACCAAGGCTAAAAAAATAAATTTAAAAATGTTCATAAATAGCTGCAGAATATTTTCAAATGAGTCTATTCAGTACTAATGAAGTTTTTTTAGTTCACTTGTTTTATTAATGAAGTTAAGTAGTTCAAAATCAAACCACAAACAGGATTTCTTTTCTTTTCTGAGACAGGGTCTCACTTTGTCACCCAGGCTGGATACAGAGGCACGATCATGGCACACTGCAGCCTCAACCTCCCGGGCTCAAGTGATCCTCCCACCTCAGCCTTCTGAGTAGCTGAGACTACAGGTCCATCACCACGCCTGGATAATTTTTGTATCTGTTTGTAGAGATGGGGTTTCGCCATGTTGCCCAGACTGGTCTTGAACTCCTGGGCTCAAGCGATCTGCCTGCCTCAGCCTCCCAAAGCGCTGAGATTACAGGCGTGCGCCACCATGCCTGGCTAGGATTTCCTTTCAATATGTTCAAAGAACTGAAGAATATGGGAAACTGAGCAACTACATCACATTCAGCTTTTGGGTAAGCAAAACAAAGGAGGAAGCAGCTTGCTGAACACCAGGCACAGGGAGTAGCTGAGCTGAGTTGAAAGCCCAAGTTACCTCTAGTCATAGTAGAGATCTTTTCTCTATCTCCTTTGTTTAAATAATTAAGATGTTTCAAGTTTTTTCTTAACAAATAAGATAGATCTGGTGAAAAGTAATTTTTTCTTTAAAAGTTACAATATACCTTTCACTGAATAAAATTTCTTGACCTTAAACAAATGTGCTTGCTTCCTAGGCCACTAAAGAAAAGGAGAGTGGAAGTTACCTGATCCTCTATAGGCATGACTAATATGCCTCCAACTTTTAGTAATATTTTCATGTAGTTTTCATGGTCTTTCTGGACTCCAGCTCCACAATAAATTCGATCATACTGATGACTGTCAGATGCTATCTGGAGGCAATTACCAACAACAAATGCAGGTTCACAGAACTCAAATCTGCATTGAAAAACAAACATATTTTAATTCATTTAAGCAAAACATTAGATCTAAAAAATTTACCATAATCCAGTCCTTTGAAATAATGAAGTTACCAAAATTAATTATAAGGATAAAATGATTGTAAACTTTATTTAAATATAATATTTATTAAGTTTAGCACTCATCAAATGTATTGTTTTATTATCAATGACATAGGACGGACATGTGTTTTCAAAACATTAACATTTTTGGCCACACTGAAACCTCACTTAGGTCTTCAGAAATAAATATAATGAAAAGCCCATCACAACCTCAATATTGTGACACCCCCAAAATAACACAACAATGAGAATCATAAGGATCAATAAATGAGAAAATGCTTCACTTTGCATTGTCCTTTCCAAAAAAGGTGAGGGGCCAGCAGAAATGAGAAGGGTTTGTATAGAATTCATCTCAGTTTGTCATTTTTGCTGAAGGTAAAAGTGGGAGAGCTTTATCAGAAAAAGATACGAGTGTCCTGACCACATACCCCTGCAACCAGTAAGGTTAGGAAGAGTTTCTAATAAATTTTGGCTGAGGAACATTACTGAATGGGACAAAGACCAGAATTAATACTATTTTTTTCATGTTGCTGCTTTGGCCCCGATGATCTCCCTAAGCAACAAGAGATATGATTTCAAAGGTATTTTATCCGGGCTGCTTGTTCCTGATAACAGTGTTGGTTCATGGTACACAGAGTTATGCTTTTACAAACTATCCTATTTGGACTTCTACTTTATTTCTTAAATTTTGATAAACAAAACTGAAAACAGGCTCTAATATAAACGTAATTAAAACCCCAATGCACTAATAAAACAGGCAATCTTTTTAAAATTAATTCGTACCCTTTTACTTTTAAGTTGAATAAAGTTAATATGATCATAGAGCAAAAGCACACTATTATTTGAGGATGAAATAATTTATATTAAAAGGTTTGGCATGCAGTGAAAAATAACACTGATTTGAATCACAATCATTTTTACTCTGTAAAATATATCCTGTCCTTTAGTAATTAATAGACTTACTACACAATAAGTTTCCATTCAGAGTCACTAAAACACAGACACATTATAAACATCTATTTCCCAAAGAAGAAAATTTACCAGAATATATGCCCTGTCTTTCATTTTTTGTCTTTTTGGTGGAAGGGGATAAAAGGTGGGGTGGGAAGGGTCAAGGGTGTCCCTGTACTATTGTCTTCATGCCCCCACGCTAAGGCAGTCCATGCCCCATTATTTCTTTAACTGTCACCTCACTGATCACATTTTTCAGGGCTCTCTTCCATCCCTTTGCTCTCTACTGCGCAGGATAAGTTCAAGCTCCTAGGAGTGCTATGTGGGGGAATCTTTATGAGTCTACCATCAAGTCGTTCTACTAGACTCCTTTCCTGTCTCTGCCCCAGCCTCAACATACTACTCTGCAGGTAGATTGAATTACTTGCTTCTAATTCCTTACAGGAACCATCACAGTGTTTTGAAATCCTGCATCTGTGTATGTGCTGTTCCCTTAACTTAAAATATCCTCCCCCTCTCCTTCTGCCCTTAATAAATGCCTGATATCCCTTCAAGACATAGTTGAAATACCAGCTTTGCAATGAAATCTTACTCAATTCTTTAATAGTATCTCATCTTTTCTGCTTGCACAGCACACACAAAATGTGAATTTACCTAGGTTAGAGAATCATATTTAACTTCTCTTTTATACTCAAAACTATGCCATAATCTCAGATTGTTTAAAATACAGGCAAAATATAATTTTTGGCTTTTAAGTAATTAGATACAGTAGATCACATGGTTTAATCACCTTATCAAATTCACAGTAAGCATTCTTTAAAAATAAGTTGGACTATTTCAGTAAGGTCTATCTAAAAATCTTATAGAAATTCATTTTAAATGCTTTAATTTTATCATAATTTATTTCAACCTCATAATTTTCAGGATGAATGTGACTAGGGAATTTAAATAATTAAAAATTTTTGAATTATTAAACCACTTTATCAAATATGTTAAATCAACTAAAAAATATGCTTAGTTTTAAAAGCTTCCTACTAGTTAAAAATATGTGGTAGCTTACAGAACTATTGCCAAGGAAATCACCATTACAGGTAATGACAACTTACAATTAAAACCCCTTTTCATTAATTCGTGGTATTATATACATGTTCATCACAGCAAAATAAATTAGAAATAATTTAGTGTGTGATTCTAAAATTAAATGTGTGACACTGGGCAAGTTACCTTATACCACTAATTGCACACTTCCTTCAGTCAAATACTATTTATTGAGCACCAGCTTCGTGCAATGACTGAGAATACAATGGGAGACACTCGTGTCTATATCGAATGGAAGAGACAAACATCGAACAATTCCATTAATTGAAATATAAATTACAACTGTGATAAATGCTCTAAAGAGAAACTGACAGGCATGGGGATCAGAGAAGGGCTCCCTGAGAAATGGCAAGCTGGGATCTGAAAGATGAGACAGGACAATCTAGAGCTGCACTATCAAGATGAAAGCCACCAACCACTGTGGCGAGTAAACCCTTAAAATGTGGCTAGTTCAAGTTTAGATAATCTGTAATGCACATGGGTTTTCAGAGACTTTTTAGAACAATGTAAAATATCTAATTCTTTATATTTGTATATTAAAATATACATACTTTTTAATAGTCACCTAAAATGAAAATACTAACTATCCTTTTACTTAATAAAGAGTTGCTTCTAATACTTTCTTAACACAATCTTCCCTTTGAAACATTTTTAAAATTTATTTTCCTGCTGTCTTTGAATATTTCTTCTGAATTTAATTGTATCTCCATCACCTATTAGTCCTCAAAATACATTTATTAAATAAATGAACTAAATTTAAAAAAGAAACATAAATGTTTTAACTTTTCTGCCTACCAACGTTGAATATGAACCCAAATTTGACAAATTAAATATGCTAATCACAAAAATCTCAGGAGTAGAAGAGAAGCTTTTCTAGAAATAAAGTTACAGAAAAAGCATATGCTTATGATACTTCTAATTGTTTTAAGTTTTAAAATATAGACACAGAGTCTTGCTATGTTGCCCAGGCTGGTCTCATACTCCTGGCCTCAAGTGATCCTCCCACTCCAGCCTCCCAGAATGCTGGGATTACAGGCACTAGCCACTGCGACCGGCCACCTATGGTACTTCTCTGTAGTAATATAATGGTTTATGTTTTGTTAAAAAGGTTACTATGATAACTGGAGCTTCATGTTACAGAATACAGTTTTTTTCCTAACAGGCCAAAAAACGAAAAACAAAACAAACTCTTACCGCTAATGAATAATCAACTCTTCTATAACTAAAAGACAGGTTTTTCTTGGGCCGGGGGTCCTTTCTGAAGATCTCAAATCAACCATCCTTATTATTCTAGTAAACAACATGAATGTTTTTCCCTCTAATGTAAAGCAGAACAAGTATATCTACTTCTAAGGGAAATTATTAATACAAAGGATAACTGCAGAGAAAAATCAAATCTCTAAATTAATAAACTTCTAGTAATTGCAACTCTACTTCTAGGAAACACAAATGGGGTCTTCATACTTTCATTTGACATGTTTAAATTGATTTCCTTTACCAGAATACTCAAATTTGAAAGTTTCCTTGAATTTAAGACAATATTCAAAAAGGGATATACTATTACTAAATTTAAAAATAAAAATTGAAAGATATAAATAAAATTGGACAAAAAAGGATATCTTTAAATGTTGGCACTAAAAAATCTAGAACATATTAGAGAACTCATCTGCCAAACACACTACAAAGAAAACTGTAACACTACCAATTTTAGTGTCCTATCTAGGGACTATTATTTAAGTACGGCTTAACCTTTTCTAGCCATAATACATGGAACTTCACAATCAGTTAAAGAAAAAAGCTCTCAAACTGCATATTCTTACTTTTTTTCAATCTGTAACGTGATTATGGATAACTTTCCAATAAAGTACTTATAATATGAACTTAGGTTTTTCTGACTGGGCACACTGTTAAGAATCTTAGACGTTTTTTATTCTGATACTAATATCATGACTTATTTATCTATTTATTTACTTTTGAGAGGGGGTCTTGCTTTGTTGCCCAGGCTGGAGTGCAGTGGTGCGATCTTAGCTCACTGCAACCTCCACCTCTCGGGTTCAAGCAATTCTTGTGCCTCAGCTTCCCGAGTAGCTGGGACTACGGAGGTGGACCACCATAATCAGCTAATTTTTTGTATTTTAGTAGAGATGGGGTTGTACTAGTGGAGATGTTGCCCAGGCTGGTTCTGAACTCCTGAACTCCGGCAATCTACCTGCCTGGGCCTCCCAAAGTGCTAGAATTACAGGCGTGAGCCACCACACCCGACCCATAACTTATTTTTATACAGCATTTCATGTAAACAAATTCATACCAATCAGGTTATACAGCGGCCAAAATTTCAGTTAATATTTTTTCCAAAAGTCTATGATTATAATTTTTCAGGTAGGCCAGGTGTGGTTCTTCACTCCTGTAATCCCAGCATTTTCAGAGGCCAAGGCAGGAATGCCACTTGAGCCCAGGAGTTCCAGACCAGTCTGGGCAATGTGGCAAGAGCCTGTCTCTACAATTTTTTTTTTTTTTAAATCAGTTAGGCATGGTAGCACGCGCCTATAGTCCCAGCTACTCCAAAGGCCAAGGTGGGAGGATTGCTTGAGCCCACAAGCTGGAAACTACGGTGAGCTATGACCATGGCACAGCAAGACCCCGTCTCAAAGAAAAAAAAGAATTCAGCTAAATGTTTACTGATATTCATATATATATTTATATATGTGAATAACTAGATGATTGATTCAAGACACAGATGGTGGCTACCATGTTTTCTAACGGAGTAAATTACAACTCCTATTGATTCTTCCAAAGTAGAGAAGAAAATAAACATTTTTCCTCCTTAGGCTTTGACTATCTTCTGAAAGCTGTGTCTTACCTAAGTTTCCATAAACCTATAGAGGTAAAGGACATATTTTAAACTACAAATACAATTGCTGTATAATCTCTAAGACTGAACAATAAACTCAATGAAAGTTCTCAGTTTATTACAAAATAATACTACACTATTTATAAAATTACACACATAGGTTAAAAATGGTGAAAGAGAAAATCTGAATTCTACCTTTTTACATCAATGACACAATAAATGAAATCTGAGAAGAAAAAAATGGCAAAAAGTCTACTAAAATGATACTTAATATGTGTTTATAATTACTTGTAAAAGAGTGGTTGGTGTGTTCCTTCCCTAATTGTTATACTTGATTTAGGAGTTCATTAAAATTTTGTTTGTAAGTAAAAGTAGCAATCATTTTTATTCTTTGAAAAAAATGTTCAAAACAAAATTTCCAAGATAGAGATGACCCACACTCCTAAATTACACTACCAAAAATGTTATATGCATACAGAAGAAAAAAAAATCAACAGTCCTGAAATGTGTATAATAACCACAAAATCATTCATTCTAAGCTTATAATCATTTATTGATTTAAACCTGAAAATCCAATGAATATTCTCAGATTCTCTTATGCAGATAAGGAAAAGTAATTGACATACTCTTAATCAAATGTACCCTGAAAATCATTTATGAAAAAATATAGAGCACACAGATATCTTGGTTTAGAACATGAACACTTGCCCAAAATAACACCAGGATTCTAATCACTTACCTTAGCAGTGGTTTTCTTTATAGGTGCACGTTGGAATATCTTCATCTTGAGATGGACAGATGATTTCGTTCACAGCAGGGACCTTGCCAACTTGCCCATATAATTCTTTTGATAAGCTGCTAGGAGATCAGGGTGACCTAGCCTTGCCCTGTAGCTTCCCTCTTAGACGGATAGTCTAGGTCTAGGAGCTGACTGAGAGTAGAAAAAACAACATTCCCCTTCAATACACTGTTGAAGTGGGGCTGACAATTTGCACACCTAGTTAATCATGTGCCACAGGATGCTGTTACTGAAATTTTAGACAATTATTCCAGTGGAATAAAGAAATTTCAAGGACGTGGAAAAGAATCCTACCTTGTTCTCACACCTCATCCAAAACAACCTGCCAAATAAATCAAAAAACTTCTTTTTCTTGAAATACTTTGTCAAAATACACATTTTAAGAGCCATGACTGCTTTATTAATACAAAATAAAACTTCAGACTTTTCCATTGTGAAGAAAACCAAGGGAAATGTTAAACTCTTGATCTCCAGATACACTGATACCATTCAAAGACTCTTACAATCAATAATTAAGCTATTTAATTACAATTTTTCGAAAAACAAAACTTTACATTTTCAAGTGTTTTCCATTTCAAATGAATCAAACTCATCTCAGAACAATTCAAGCATTATTCCAAGCAATGTGTTGCAAGTAAATACAGTTACTGTTCATTAAAGAAAGCAGAGAAATTCATAGTTACAAAAACAATCTCCAAACATTTTACAGGAAATGTGACAGGTAAGTCATATAAAGGTGAGCCTTTTATTGCTGAAATTGTATTTCAACAATGTCTTCTCCTAAAAATGTGTTTGAAGCCATGAAATTTTTCCCCATGCCATTTCTAACAGGTTAAAACATACAACCAATAGTCCTGATGACTATTTTCAAGGATTTCTGTCTCAACATCTGAATGTCTGTCATAATTTTAAAATGTATTTACATATCTGTCATAACTTTAAAGTATATTTACAATCTCTAACAATTATAAAACTACTTCTAAACATATATTAAAATATCAAAATGTTCACATATTTGAGAAATATTTTGGAATATTGAATATATAATGAATTATATATAGGAAAACTCCTTTAAATAAGTGTAATTCTCATAGAGATGAAGTGAATAAAAGATGACAGAATACAGAAGCATCTAATTTTCAAATGCAAATCGTATGTGAAAAATGAACATATAATTTAAAATAAAATTACGATAGTAGATATGACCATATCAACTAAATCTCCTAAAGTACAAAAGTCTACTCTAACTCTACATATAAAACTTATACCTCAACTAAATTTGAATAATGAATTGCCTCCCCCACCCATCCCTGACCCCAATAAAAATTCATGCCATAGGCAAGTCTCATTAATGAACAATCTATGCTCTTTAATATAAATGCTATAGTGAATTAAATGCATTAACAGCATTCCTTAATTCTAATGTGAAAAAAGTAAATGATGAAAATAAAAGTACTCCTTCAACTTTCCTATCCAGGAAACTTTCCTATCCAAGTTGCTAGGCTGTAATTCATTGATGGCAGTACCTTGCTGGAAAGAAATATTAGAATATATCAACGTTTACATCATAAGAGCCAAACAGAACTAAGTAAAGACTCCCAGGCTCCGGTTATAGCCTCTTTTTCTAACCCTCAGTTTTCTCATCTGGGAAATGTGAACACCAATTAATATTGTCTCTAGAACTGTGGATAAAACATTTAGGATGGTTAAAATGAACAGACAACGCATATTAGGTGCTATTATTTTTTATCATCTCATTATTGTTTTCATTACTCATATCATGACTCATTTATATGGCAAACTATACAGAGACAATGGTCTTCCATTCATACGGAATGAAAATCTCCAATAATTCAAACTACATTATACTCATTTGGCTACTGACACAGTCATACTTTCAAAGTCACAGCTACAAGTCACCTAAAAGGGGAGGAATATAGGATCTATTGGCCTAATTAATGCTTTACGAGAAAATGGCCCTCTCCAAAGCATGCATTCTAGGGAGCCAAATCAAATACATACATGTATATGCATTACATATGTGTGGCTATAAATAAATGCTATACTGATAATTCATTTTCAAAGTATTTACACGGTAAAAAGTTTATAATTCAGGCTCCTTTAACATACTCTTCTAATAAAGCTGGAGATATTTTTTAACTGTACATGAGCAAATACTGACTCATAATTTGACTTTCCCAATATCCTCCTTTCCTCTCAAAAGCCAGATATCTAAAGGCCTTTACTTGTCTAGCTAAAAACAGGATGTTTAGGACAGCATGTATAAAAGTACAATAGGAGTCAGCAAACTACGGACAGCGGGCCAAGTCCAGACTACAGCTCGTAAACAGAGTGTCTTTGTAAATAAAGTGTTACTGGAACACCCTCAAGCCCATTCATCTTCATGGCATTTGCATCCAGTTTTATACTGCAAAGGCAGAGTCAGGTGGTGGCAACAGAGACCATCTAGCTTAGCAAGCCTAAAAGATTTAATAACTGGGATTTGTGGGAAAAACTTGCCAATGTTTCAGAGGACCCTTGAAATCACATCATTTTTATAAGAGAATTTCAGTGAATTTTAAAATACCATATGTATCAAAGGAATACATCAGACATGAAACTTCCCCCTTCCCTCCCATCTCCAGTACAGTAAATCAGCGCTATGTACTCTCCACATTATTTCATTTGATGATATAAGACTAAGACATACAAAGTTTAAAAGTACTTACAATACTTTTTTTAAAGAAAGAATACTACTTTCAAGACACAGGAATCAAGCTTTATACAACATAAAAACATGTTTGTATTTTATTTGGAGACAGGGTCTCACTCTGTCACCCAGGCTGGAGTGCAATAGTGCAATCTTGGCTTACTGCAACCTCTGCATTCCATGCTCAAGCGATCCTCCCACCTCAGCCTCCCAAGTAGTTAGGAATACAGGTATGTGCAACCATACCCAGCTAATTTTTGTAAAATTTTTTTTTTTGTAGAGACAGGGTTTTGCCATCTTTGCCCAGACTGGTCTCAAACTCCCGGGCTCAAGCAATCCGCCTGCTTTGGCCTCCCAAAGTGCTAGGATTATAGTGTGAGCCTATTTGTATTCTTAAAAAGGTCATCTAACATTATATATTCTAATGCTGATTAGCATATGGATTTTACTCCCTCTACTGTATTTGGAAGTTTACTATGATCTTAAATACATGTATATAAGAAAACCTTAAAAATGCAAATTCAAATCATGACATGATAATACTTTTGAAAAGGGGACTGATTAAAAAATGATCCAAACCAGCAGGATAAAAAAAACTGGAAGAATATTAGGTTTCAGCTATTTATTCTCTCTCCATTACACATAATCAAGGATAATCTGGTACTAAGGAATATATAAATGGCAATTAATTTTCCTCAGTTATCTTATATTTTGTTAACTAAAACATATATTTTGATGAACCATACATAATTAAATAAAACTGCTTAGAAATGAGATTTTTAAAACCACTTTGCACAGCAAGTTGTAAAATATTTTCAACTTTAAATTAGTTTAAATATTATCCACAAACATCAAGACAAATTGAAAATAATGAAAACACACGTAAGAACAATATCATTTTATAATTTGTCACTGAAACCAAACTGTATAAAATAAAAGGAATAAAAAAAAAAACCATTGAATCCAGCCACTCATTACATTATGCAAAATGAAACATTTCCCTAGTACCTACTACTCCTTGTATATAAGCTACTTTATAATCTGAAATACATAACAGTAATGTTTTAGTACACTGAAAAGATTAGGATAATAAAATTTTCAGAACTGTCTTCTTCAAGACTAGTTCATGATTGTAAGAATCTGTTTCAAAAATAAGCTGTAACAAACACTTTAGAAACAACTACATATAGTAACTAAAACAAGGCCATTAAAAATTAGAGAAACATTTATACCAGTCATATCACTGTATTTTATGACTCATCAATTTATGAATAACAAACCTGTGTAACACAGTAATGAAAATAAAACTAAAGAAATACAAGCCAGGGAAATTTGAGTATTTTACAGTTACAAAAAAAAATAACAATTTTAGAGAATTTTTAAAAATTGAGATACTTATACAAGTGGTCTTCAAACTTATCTGTGTTGTGATTATTTAAATTACATCAACATAGAAACACTTCAAATCACAACATATTTTACTGTTTCCCAGGACTATACCCTCTTGCCAGCAATAAGCTTGAGCTCCACAGACATTTGCACAGAGTTGCTTCACTGATTTAAGAGTCTTCCTTGAGTCTGTTCTGCTCAATTAATGACCCAAAATGGAATTATCTGTGTCTTCATGTATTAATAGGTGAAATCTATTAATAACTAACATACAACAGAGCTTAAAATAGACCTTAAAAATTTGCTTTTACTAATACTTTTATATTTTCTAAATTCAAATGTACTCAAAAAGCCCTTCTGTGTACATTGTTTCAAGATGAAAACACTTACTAGCAATTAAATAAAATGAACAAAATTCTATAATTCTAATAACTGTATAAAAATACATTCATGACTACATCTTAAGCATTTACCATGCCACCATAATCCTTAAGACAGAGAGAAACGATTAAGACACAAAAGGATGCTAAAATTGAATCCAAATTTCTTATCAAATAATTTGGACTAAAAACTTTTATTTCTGCCAAACGTGCTTTTCTTGGAACTAGGATATGAACCAACACAGTAAGCCTTGAAAAACGAATCAAAATGTGCATTACATGTTGTTTATAAAGACAAGCATAAATAAGATACAGGATGGTGTTCAGTAAATTAATGCAGAAAATTCAAATGGCTTGTTTAAATTCATTGAACTACAGTAAAAAAAACCTGAGCATTTCCCAACTGCCCCATGCCTGCCTGCAATCTTTAACACAGTTACAATCACACCTAGGTAGACACAAGATCTTGCCTTCACTGTAAGGACTGAGGATTTTGCTCCATTACATCAGGTTTCTGTTCTTCAACCAATCAAATGCCACTTGCCAGATGATAAATACAAACTGGGATTGCAAAGGGGAATGAAACAAAAGTACAAGAGGAAGGGGAGGAAGGGCAAAGGCAGGAGGGGGAAAATAAACATTCCTCTGAACATATTCACAAGGTTTTTTGGCTTCTTCTCTCTGGTGCTGTCCTTCAATCCAGATCTTTCTAGAGAAAAGCCCTCAGTTCTGATGTAGCCCCCTACTCAAGTTGTTGATGGTCATAGCCAAGGGCTGGAGATAAATGAGGGCCCACTCCCAACAAGCCAAGTTGAAATTCTCAGTGTTTTTGCCTAAAACTTTGTTCTTTAAAGTGACTATTCTAGGCTTGTGTTTTCTATCCTTTTTAACACTTTTTCTCTTTGAAAATCAGATACACAGCGAAATGAGAGATGTAAAAGTTCTCCAAATTTTACACAATTTCAAAGAGCTCATGGATTTCAGCATAAGTGCTCTTGCTCTATAGCAATGCAGAATTTTAGGATTACACAACAAATGGACTTTTCCTGCCAGCCCAAGGACCAAAACCTGTGCAACGTTTCTTCTAAGAGGAGTTATATTGTGGGTTCAAAACAATGGTTTTATAAACCAATTTCTTATAAACAATCCTATCACAAGATATATCGATGTATTTCTATGATCATTTCTTCTGGATATATTACAAAGTAGCTGAATATGCTAAAGTCCTTTGTATACTGACAGGTACCACCTCTTACATTACAACTGAAGAGGACAGAACTACTAAATTACTATCCAAAAGGTAAAAAACCAGTTCCAGACAAATATTGCAATTACAGCATTATTACACTGTATCTCCAGAAAAGATACCTGAATGTTTAATGAATTCAACATTACTAATAAAGTGGTAGTAGCAAAAAATCACTAGATTATTTATAATTTACTATAGAATTACATATAGTAAAAGTTATAGCACAGAATAATCTTAACTTTTTCTCATTTTATGGTGCACTGATTTTTGCTGCATTCAATTGAGCCAGTCAGGACCAATAGTGTTCAAGAATAGACATGTTGCATGTATCTATTTATTAAGTGATTTCAAACCAAAACTATAGATATGAATACTTACTTATCAAAGCTATCACTATTTTTGATGAAGCTCTCCAGTTTTTCCTTGGCATATTCCACCACATCTGAATGAAGCTCAATCCCATGATTTATTCCAAAAGGACCTGCAATCGTAGCAGCATTTTTATAAAAAATATTAATAATATGCCCTTACAGAGCTCTTTTAAGTTCTGCTCATTTATACATCACAGGAGTATTTAAAGATGGCTTGAAATACATAAATACTTCCTAGCCACAGACTTAAAAGTTGAATGGAAATCCACGTACATTGCTTTAATGTAAAAAAAGGGAAAAAGAAAAAGCTGCCTGAGTTTTCTATCAAAAACTACTACCAGGCATAAGGTTGAAACCTACAGAGTTCTCCCAAGAGAGTAGCTTATCTGGCAGGACAAAACTGCCAAAAGAATAGTATTTCTAAGTGAAGTTTAAGTTACTCGCTATTATTTTATCATTTGCTAAAACAATTGGTAATTCAAAATACCTAAAACCATGGGCTGACACAGATATTACATAAATGTCTCAGGGCATCGCTACCCCCACCCAGTAGAGGCTAAATTCCCACCCCATTCCATGCCTTTCGGAGCTCCCAGTGCCTAGCAGAATGTGGCCATTGGGCAGCATGCTGGACTTGACTCTCATGCTCCAGCATCTTTTACACTTCTCACTTAGGATTTCTCTTTACATATGCCCATGGATGGACTACCTCCCAGGAAAAGGGGAATGAATAGAGGAGAGTTTTCCCAGCCCCCAGAGATGTTATTGGGCTGGCACTTTCCCCTCACCCTAGTACCGACTCACGCTGAAAATACAAGGACTCAGTGTCTCCTAAGGCTACTGTACATACTAACTTGCCCCATGACCCACATGAGAACACACAAACTACAGTTAGTCCCTTTTCAACTTCTGAAATTGGGCCAACCAGGTTTTCCACTCAACATTTTTGTTTTACTTTGACATTGGTCCTTGAAGGTGTATTATTTTCAGTATCTTTAGGAAATACTTAACTGGATGTGCCCTCTACCAAATGTCTAAAACGACAGTGCATATTTGGATTGTTTCTACTGACCATTAGGTACTTTTAACCAAAAAATCACAATCATAAATTATCATGTTTGAATGTTCAAACAGTACACGTAAAATATGGTTTGCCATCTAGGAAATATCCAAACTATAAAAATTTAACCAAAATGTTCAGATATAGTCTTCAAACCAAAATCAGATAAGGATAATGCCTTCCCCTACTATACTTTTATAAAAACATTGCTTTTACTTGAAAAAATGTGTTCCAATAGGAAAGTTAAATAAAAAGGTGCCTGATTCATCAAACCACAACAGAATTAACTTCCTTTGCAATGTTTTTACATTTTATAAATTGTCCTGATTAAAGCAATGTCAAATTTTTTGCTTGTTTCCTTCCTTATGAATTCTTAGCCTTCAAATGAAAACTGGAACATCTGCCAAAAATCATTTATGACTTCTTGTAATTCCTATTACTCCAGATAAACTGAGTAAAACTAAAATCTTTTATATTCAAAATAATAAAGCAGCCAAAAAATTAAACTTAGAAAAGCACACAGTGAAGTCACTTTTCAATATATTAAATGTGAATATTCTGAGAATTTGAATTTCCATAGGTGTCAACACATAAAATATTTTAAAAAACCAAATGGTTTTCCTCATTTAAAATAGTTCAAACACAGGCAGGATGTGGTGGCTCATGCCTGTAATCCCAGCACTTTGGGAGGCCAAGGCGGGCAGATGGCTTGAGCCCAGGAGTTCGAGACCATCCTGGCCAACGTGGCAAAACCCTGTCTCTACAAAAAATACAAAAATTAGCCAGGTGTGGTGGTGCACACCTGTAATCCTAGTTTCTTGGGAGGCTGAGGCATGAGAATTGCTTCAACTCGGAAGACGGAGGTTGCATTGAGCCAAGATCTTGCCATTGCACTCCAGCATGGGTGACAGAGCAAGACTCTGTCTCAAAAAAAGAAAAAAAAATAAAACTACACTTACTTAACATTATGTACATAGTAAGAAAAATACTATCCTATGACATAAACCTAATTTCCCTTTCTTCCTTTTAGGGTGATCCATTGACTATAAAACATGAGATATTTACATTCTCATTACCCATTAAGAACCTAGGGCCAGGCATGGTGACTCATACCTATAATCCCAGCACTTTGGGAGGCCGAGGTGGGAGGACTGCTTGAGCCTAGGACTTCGAGACCAGCCTAGGCAACATGGCAAGGCTTCGTCTCTACAATAAACTAAACAAAAAAGTAGCCGGGCTTAGTGGTGCATGCCTGTAATCCCAGCTACTAGAGAGGCTGAGGCAGGAGGATTGCTTGAGACCAGGAGGTAGAAGCTGCAGTGAGTTAGTTGTGTTCCTGCCATTGCACTCTGGGCTGGGCAAGAGAGAGAGACTGTGGTTTTGTTTGTTTTAAAAAAAGAAGAAAGAAAGAAAAAAGAGAAAGAAAAAAATCTAGTTACATGTTTATAAAAAAAGAAAAGCCAGGGCTGCATAGATAGGAGTTCAATTAAAAAGGTTAATATTGCTGGCACTTTTATGTTTCCTATAAGACTCTATGTTCCTGCCACTGCAATCTGGGCTGGGCAACAGAGTGAGACCGTGTCTTTAAAATGAAAAAAAAAAAAAAAAAAAAAGAGAGAGAGACAAAATAAAAACTAGTTACATTGTTATGAAAAAAGAAAAACCAGGGCTGCATAGATACAGATCAATTAAAAAGGTCAATACTGCTGGCACTCCATGTTTCCTATAAGACAGAATATATAAATATAATAACAAAGGTGTTAAGAATCTGTAATCAAGGCTTCTAATCCATAGTTCAAACTGCATTATTAACAGAAAGAACCTGAATTTCAAAGTTCTAGGCTCTCAGTTAAAGACGCCACTGGTCTTTCGTTTTATTTTTCCTGCTTTCTGCTTATTATCTAAAAGCAAAGTGTCAACTTTTGCAAATAAGCTTAAAGAAAATTTAATTTTTTTTCACATAACTTGTTTTTCATACTACCTTGACACAAGATATTTAATAATGAAAGATAAAGACAATTCATTAATATGTAAAGGATTTGACAAACAACATACACATGTAAAATATGCTATGCATTAATACTGAATTGTAAACACCATTTATGATTCTTTATAGATGAAACTGTTTAATTTTCAATGACATGGAGGCATATCTTTAATGATCACTACTTAACAATGTGAATGGTAACTAACATGTTCAAAGTAAATTAAAAAGAAAAATGCATTAATAAAAGGCAGAATTTAAATAGCAATGTCACCAATATCTCATTTATTTAGAATGTGATATACACCTTGAATGCATTAAGCGTATAAAAATGTAATGCAATGCTGATTATTACAACTCACATTTGGTATTTGCATTAAATAGAACAACAGGAAAATAAAACAGAAATTGAAAAAGCATACATAGCTGCTTCTGAGAAAGGGGACTAAGAGATCTAGGGTGGTAAGGAAACATTTTTATCATTATATGCTCTTGTATAAAATTTGTTTTAACCATTTGCATGTATAACTTTTTCAATCAAAAAACAATGGGCTACTGAAAGATTTAAAAAAAGAACATAAATGTTCAAATAAACAAACAAGTCATATATAGCTAATAGAAAGGTACAAGTTGTCAATGGAAAAAAGTGAAATGGTATCCAAAAGATGATGATATTAACAGGCCAACTGAGGCATGAATTTGACTCTGAATTCCAATATTATTTTGTATTCACCAATGTAAAGATTTTTCTACGAAACAAGGGCATAATTTTTGTAACATATATTTTTTAAAAAAGAAAATGTTGACCTTTAATAGCTAAATATTAAAGAGAACATAGAAACATACAGCGAAGTCAAAGTTTATTAAAACAAATACAGTTATTAGAAATTCCTAGGTATCTTTACATAAGAAATAATTTTTAAGGTTGACAAACCCCCATTGATAACAACAACAAATATAATAAAATCTAGGCTGCTTTCAAGTTTTCAAATCACATTCATTGCACTCTTAAGAGTGCTTTTCTAATAATTGGATCTAATCTAGTTCATTTATCATTTACCAATTAGTCAAGAATCCAAGCTTGCACATAAAAGTAAATAATTATTAGGTTTAGGCATCAAGTGTCTATGCAATACCAATATTTTTTTATTTATGTCTATGTTCACCCCTTGTAATGTCCAACATTTTGACAGTGTGTGCTGATGAGTAGAAGACAGGCAGACCAAGGAAACCTGCGAGTTCCACACTGCATTTGAATGAAGTTCACTGTGCCTTTAGTATTTTGTGTAAAGCTAACTTACAGAACATAGCCACAGGCAACAAGTACTTCACAATACATAAAGTTCTGAAGATGAAATAATTCAAGATCCATCATTTCAATTGAGGACTCTGAGGTCAAAATACTGGTGTGGTGAGAAAGATAGTAGATTAAAGGTCAGATGTCTTGGTTTCCAATCCCAGTTCCTCATAACTGTTGTATAATCTAAGACCAGTCACTCTAAGACCAGTTCCCACTGTAGAAAAGTAGTCCCTGGGAAAAAGCACTAAATTGTGTAAAAGTACTTTGCACACTATAATGTAATAGACAGATAAAACTGTTGTTAAAAATTATGATGTGCTCTCCCCATATACAGAAATAGTTATAGAAGCATAATTATAACCTACATAAGGGGTTCTCAACCCTGACTGCCTACTAGAATAACTTGGGAATTTTTAATTTTTAAAAGCAGATTAAACTTAATTTGATTTAAACTGTAAATGCCTGGGTCCTACCACAAACACATAAAATGGAATCTCTCAGGGTGTGACCCAGGGTCTGCAGATAATCCTAACATGCAACTGAGGCTGAGCAGTACTAGCCACTCCTCCTAATTATGATAAAGCCCCATCTGAATTATTTTTTAAAATCTGTTTTGGACTATCCAAATCTTTGTTCTCATTATAGTAAAGTAACATCAAGAGTTAATAGCTACCAATAAGAGTATTTTGGCTAAAACTAAATATTCACCACAAGGGGGAGTAGGTGGATCAGTCATTAGGTTTCTATGAAACTAATATAAAGTCAATGAGAATTAAAATATAAATATAAAAGGATCTTTCAATAAATTACAATGATATTTTATTACTAATTTTAGTTAGATAAAATAAGGTATCTTTATAAAGATTTATAAGCAATTTTGTAAGTATTCAGGGAGAGTAACGGGTAAAAAGTCGACAGGAATAGGTTTCACTCTTTCTTTTCCCAAATATCCTGTGGTATAATGCACGAAAATAAAACAGACCAAAGGTGAATAAAGGAAAAAGAAAGAAAGCAATCAGCGAAAGGTGAAGTAATCATTGCCCAGACGATTAAGAGAAGCTGTTCTAATATATTCCGAACACTTATTAAGATATATTTAATTATTTAATTTCTTATTTCTCCCATCCAACTATATCACATTGGGGAAAACATCAAACACTATCAAATTTGTCCTGAGTCTTGCCATGTTAGCTGAACCACTCTGAAGCTAATAAGATTAGACCTTGTTCTTTGCTCTCCAGTTCTGGAGAAGGCATCATGAAACAAGTCCTGGAATTTACCAGAAACAAGTTCTAGTCCCTCAGGCTCCTCTCAGTCTATGGCTATGTATATGCTACTCTCTTTTATCACAGATGAATCTTAGAAATATGTTTACATAAGATCTCAAAGTGTTGGTTTCACAGTTACAAAGAATGGAACCAAGGCCCTAAGTAAACCATATCTCTAAAATGTCGAAATATCAAGAATAGATGTCACAATTAGTTCATTTACATATTTCTATACAATGTGCTAATATTCAAGACTAACAGGTCAGGAACAACCTATGACTATACCTCATTGTGTGCAATGGAATATTAAAATAGAGATTAAATTTCTAACAAAGCAAATTCAATAAGCTGAGAAAAAAATCTGTTAAGGTATATTACAGAATAGTTTAAAAAGCTAATTTAAACAACTTCAGATTTTGAGTCAAATTCTGTTTTTTTTTTTTTTTTTTTTTTTTTTTTTTTTTTTTTTTGAGATGGAGTTTTGCTCTTATTGCCCAGGCTGGAGTGCAATGGCACGACCTTGGCTCACCACAACCTCCGCCTCCCGGGTTCAAGTGATTCTCCTGCCTCAGCCTCCCAAGTAGCTTACAGGCATGAGCCACCACGCCCGGCTAGTCTGGTATTCTTAGTAGGCACGGGGTTTCTCCATGTTGGTCAGGCTGGTCTCGAACTCCTGACCTCAGGTGATCCGCCCGCCTTGGCCTCCCAAAGTGCTGGGATTACAGGCATGAGACACCGCGCCCAGCCTCAAATTTTTCTTAATGCAATCATTTTCCCTGGAAGACATTTTCATCAGCTCTTTCATTCCACTGCACATCTATTTGTGAAGTACATGAAGATACCTGGGACCAGCATGGTGATAGATTCACATAAATACTCAATAAATATTTACTAGACTAAATGAAGAACAGCCAATAAGATTAACACCACACTTTTATTGCTAGTTCAGAAGCATCATGCACAATTTCAAGGGTAGGAGATGTGTCTTGAACACTTCTGTATCCTCAGCAGCTGGCACAGGGTCTAACATAATACTTCTTTAAAGAATGACAAAGTACACAAATGTAGCTACGGTCTCAAATTTAAAAGGTTCACAACGAAGACTGAAACAAATGATATCCACAAAGCATAAAAATATTTTTCATGTCTTGATTTTAAAATAGTGCCTGACCAAAAAAATATGTTAAATCTGTATTATCTGATGGCAGGGAATGATGCATGCCACAGAAGTAAATGTTATTAAGTACATTCCATTCAAAATTAATCTTATTAATTTTAGTTGCTTGATAGAAATCTGTCAAAATTCAACAAATATTTTCCTCCTATTCCTAAATAAATCTGCTTCTGACTCCAAGCCAACTATCATCCCTATAAAGCACTATGTACGTGCAAAAATCGCAGTGTTCTCAGAGCTCTATAAAGTTATCGTCAAAGTGGGGAGGCAACTAGGTAAAATATAGGACAGGAAGAGAAGGAAAATATTTCAAAGTGTGCCTTTTGATACTTTTGAATTTTCAGCCCTGTGATTATGTTACCTACTCCACAAAATAAAATTAAAGAGGAGAGACTGGTACTCAGGTTTCTGCATTATGTAATTTAGAAGAAAAAAGTGCTCTTCACTAAGAAAGGAAACAGAGGAGAAAGAAGAGAATTTGTTAAACTTTTTGTCACGTGTGGAAGAGGGCAGGAAAAAAATAGTTGGGGACAGGCCTCACTTCTGGAATCTTTTGTACACTGGAGAAGAAACAGGATGCAGGCACCACATGTTTAAGAACCCAGCTTGGGAGTGCAGCTTGGAAGATCAAGAGTGTCCAGAGCTCAGCTGCCACACCTTGGAGGCAGAAATCTATGAATCCTTTGCATGTGGATGTTACTTGAAGAAAGAAGAAAGATTCACCCTTCACTACAGGATAAAGCCAAAGTTGTTCATTCCCAAAAAAGGTCAAAGTATTTATAAACATAACACATAGAGATGTGAAATCCAAGGAAACAATTTTTGGCAAGGGTGTAGGAGGGTAGACGGACTGACCCCGCAAGAGCCAAACCCAGAGAGATTGTGACGGCGGGTTCCAGACGAGACCAAGAACTGCAGCAGACCAAGCAGCCCTGCCAACTCCAGTTAACCTCTGGCTCTAACCTGACGCATTTGGTCCAACATCCAACTCAGCCTAGGGAAGACTTTGTCACAGAGAAACAAAGACAATTCCATAGGTGCCAGCTCTTACATAGGGAGATAGAGATTCACAAATTTTACACTTAAGGAAACAAATACAGAAAGGTTTAGTACTTTTCTCAAAGTAACACGCAGTCAATTCTCATTACTTACTGTATACTAGTTATGTTCTAAAAAAAATACAGCAAACAATGAATTAACAAAAGATGAACTACTGCTCCTTAGGAAGATATGTACATACATAAATATATCAAATAGATTATAACATTAAATCCTGAGAACTCATCCTGTAGAGACTATATTATTTATTTTACAAAAGAAAAAATAAACTTAAGTGTTAGTGACTTGCCTGAGGCCACCCCACGAACTGTTGCCAGAATTGGGATTCAAGCCATCAACAGACCCCAGTGCAGACTGGGAGCTTGTGACATGCCTTTGGTCATCTCTGTATGACCAGAGACAAGGCAGAGAGAACTTCACTTTATCCCACCTTAGCTAGGAAGATGCAAAGCAGAAGACTCAAATTTTTTGTTCCTCTCTGCAAGCTCGCTAGTGATCATAAAAGCAGTGTGAGTTTTGATTTGGGCGGTTCAAGTAAGTATTAGTAAGTAGGTGAATTCTCGAGACAAAATTTGCAATAGTAAGGATTGGCTGTATTTCCTACATAGACAATCTTGGCTGGGAAACAGTTAATCACAAAGATAAAACCCAAAATGCTCAGAGAACCACCCAAGCCACTTCACATCACTGGAGAAATTTCTTCCTAACTTCTAAGAATAGTATGAAAAAATATAACCAGAAGAAATTACTAGGAAAACTCTGTAAAACCTGTATTGCTTCCTAATACTTATTATTTTTATTATTTACTATTACCCTGTAATCAGCAGTAATATTATCCATAAACACAAAATCACCTGGATGTTGATTTTAAGAGTTAGCATCAATGAAAGAGGTGGTTGTCAGTAATGACTTCTACTCCACAACCAGTGTAAGTGAGAGCGGAAAAAAAAAAAAAAAAATCTAAGAAACAGAACAGTGGTGGCAACTCCATATAGAGCACAAGGGCAGAAAAAAGATGCCCAGAAGCCTAACTAGGACTAAGAAGTAATAGTTCAAATAGTTAAGAGTTTCATGAATTTCAGAGAATGTGATTAGCCTAAAATAAAAGGTTGTTTTCAAAACAGATTTGCTCACAGAGCCCCAAATAAATCACATATCAAGAACAGATGGGCCAGGCGCGGTGGCTCACGCCTGTAATCCCAGCACATTGGGAGCCCAAGGCGGGCAGATCACAAGGTAAGGAGATCGAGACCATCTTGCCCAACACAGTGAAACCCCATCTCTACTAAAAATACAAAAATTAGCTGGGCATGGTGGCACATGCCTGCAATCCCAGCTACTTAGGAGGATGAGGTAGGAGAATTGCTTGAACTTGGGAGGCGGAGGTTGCAGTGAGTGGAGATGGCACCACTGCACTCCAGCCTGGGCTCTGACAGAGCAAGACTTGTCTCAAAAAAAGAAAAAAGGCCAGGCCCGGTGGCTCACGCCTATAATCCAAGCACTTTGAGAGGCCGAGGAAGGTGGGTCACCCGAAGTCGAGAGTTCGAGACCAGCCTGACCAACATGGAGAAACCCTGTCTCTACTAAAAATACAAATTAGCCAGTTGTGGTGACACATGCCTGTAATCCCAGCTACTAGGGAGGCTGAGGCAGAATAGCTTGAACGTGGGAGGCAGAGGTTGTGGTGAGCCGAGATCACGCCATCACACTCCAGCCTGGGCAACAAGAGTGAAACTCCATCTCAAAAAAAAAACAAAAAAAATATACTTTATAATTCCTAAAAAGAAAAAAAAAAAAAAAAACAGAGTGAGGCATGGTGGCTCACACCTGTAATCCCAGCACTCTGGGAGGCCAAAGTGGGCAGAACACTTGAGGTCAGGAGTTCAAAACAAGCCTGGCCAGCATGGCAAAACCCCGTCTTTAATACAAAAAAAAAAAATTAGCCAAGCGTGGTGACGCACACATTTAGTTCTAGCTACTCAGGAGGCTGAGGCAGGAGAATCAACTGAACCTGGGAGGCACAGGCTGCAGTGAGCTGAGATCGTGTCACTGCACTCCAGCCTGGGCAACAGGGTGAGACTATGTCTCAAAAAAAAAAAAATTCCTTTAAAAAAAAAGTGTAACAGGGTATAGAGAAGAAACTGAGGTTCAGTTTGATGCATAAAACAGAGTATATCTTATACAGAAACCTTGATACCTGCAGAATGTGTTTTTTGTTTTTGAGATGGAGTCTCGCCGTGTTGCCCAGGCTGGAGTGCAGTGGCACGGCTCACTGCAAGCTCCGCCTCCCGGGTTCACACCATTCTCCTGCCACAGCCTTCCGAGCAGCTGCCACTACAGGCGCCCGCCACAATGCCTGGCTAATTTTTTTGTGTGTGTGTATTATTAGTAGAGATGGGGTTTCACCGTGTTAGCCAGGATGGTCTCAATCTCCTGACCTTGTGATCCACCTGCCTCGGCCTCCCAAAGTGCTCGGATTACAGACTAAGCCACCGCACCTGGCCCAGAATGTGTTTTATCTTACCAAGAAGAATGAGAGGTGAGGGACGGGGGAACTGACCACCCTGGATCTCCCTAATCTTTTGGCCTAAAGTAAGCTAATAAAGAACATCCTTTAAGAGGCACTTAAAAGAGCATGAAAAAACATTTGAAAATTATATTTGTGATAAAGACTTATATCCAAAATATATAAAGAATACTAACAACTCAATAATCAACAACTCAATTAAAAAACACGAAAAAATTTGACTAGTCATGTCACCAAAAAAATATACAAATGGCCCATAAGCACATGAACAGCTGTTCCATATCATTAGTCATTAGGGAAGAGCAAATTAAAACCACAATGAAATACTACTTTATATCCACTAATACGGCTTTTTAAAAAACGAAGTAACAAGTATTAGTGAGGATGTGAATAAACTAGAACCTCATATAATGCTGGTGGGAATGGAAAATGGTGCAGCCACTCTGGTAAACACTTTATTGGTCTCTTAAAAACATAAATTTACCATACAGGTCAGCAATTCTACTCTTTAAGAATCTACCTAAGAATGAAAATATCCACACAAAGATTTGTACCTAAATGCTCATAATGGCATTATGCATAATGGTCAAAAACTAGTAACTCAAATGTCCATTAACTGGTGAATGGATAAACAAAATGTAGTGCATACCTATATGATAAAACAGCATTCAGCCATAAAAAGGAATAAAGTACTCAGACATGCTACAGCATGGATGAACCCTGAAAATTAATGCTAAGTGAAAGAAGCTGGATTCAGAAAACCATATATTGTATGATTTCATTTATATGAAATTTCCAGAAAGGACAAACCTATAGAGACAGAAAGTAGGTAACTGGTTGTCAGGGACTAGCTGAGTACTGAGTGGACGCAACTAGGCATGGGGAATAATCTTTTTAGCACGTTGGAAGTATCCTCAAACTGGATTGAAAATCATTGAATTGTACTCTTAAATGAGTAAACTTGATGGTATGTCAATCACACCTCATTAGAGGCAGAGCGAGCAAGAGAGAACATGCATAAGCACACAGGCAAAAGAGAGAAACCACGAGCACTGAGGTCAAAGGCAATATAGGTTAGCTGAATAAGGACCATTTAACGTCCCATGACAAAGAGAGAAAGAGTGTAGAAGTCAAACATGACGGCAGCAGATAGCTTAACTAATGCTTCTGAACAATATGGCAACTGCAGTAAGTTTCCTGATTATCAACTGTTTCATCTTTAGGAATGAATGTTGTAGCAGCAAGATAGTGGCATCCACAGTGCTGGATGGCACTGGCAGTCTCCCCAGAGTCACTCCTATTAACTAGGGAACTAGGCAAGAGACTAAGAGGAAGTCATTAGGTGGGATGAATCTGTATATGTTTTATAAGATACCTAGAATTTTTATATTATGGGTTATACAAGAAAATGAAAATGAATCCCTAAGTAAAAAGGATCAGGATTCAGAATCCCTACCTGAATCACAAAGAGTTTATCAGAAACTTGCCTTTGTGGTTCTGATACTCAATTCAGTTATGGAAAGCAGAGGTAAAATACAGGACGTGGGAGGCTGCTTTATTTGCATCCTGTTTTTCAATGGAATTCCCTGAGAATGAAACGACAGTACTGAGAGGAGAATCAACTAAGCACTAAATCTTTACGAAAACCCTTAGTTCAAGGAAAATATTTAAGGAGAAGCAAACAGGACATGAAGAATTATCTTCAATTTGAAATTCAAAAACATGTCTCAATGAGACATCTCAGGAGTTGGAGTGATCTATTCTCCACTGTCTTCGATAAAAGTAAATTTATGAATAATTCCCTGAAGTGTGCTTTAATCCTAAGAAATTTTCTGAAGAAAACCCAATACAAAAATTAACCATGGGTGTTGGTACTACCAGCTACTCAGGAGGCTGAGGCGGGAGAATCACTTGAGCCCAGTAGGTCGAAGCTGCAGTGAGCCAAGACCGTGTCACGACACTCCAGCCTGGGCAAGAGAGTGAGACTCTACCTAAAAATAAATGAATAAATTAATAATAATAATAATAATAATAAAAGAAAAACCTAACTTACTCTCACTAAATTTGTGTTTCTCGATTTGTGATTCTGGAGTGAAGTGGAAATTCCCCAAGGAGTATCTTCTTTAACTGTGTTACCAAATCACAGATGCCCCACTCTCACTGAATTTGTGTTTCTGGATTTATGTTTCTGGAGTAAAGTGGAAATTCTCCAAGGGGTATCGTCCTTAACTATGTTACCAAATCACAGATACCCCGCTCTCCCTGCTTTGGCCGGGACTCCTCCACAGTTTACTACTAAATATGTAGCACCCATAGGACCCACTGTCTATGGGGAGCACCTGTTATCCCTATCTTGTGAGTGGAAAAGAAAAATGGATGAGCCATAGTGTAATAGTTTTTTGTTTTTAATAAAGAAAGAACTTCTGTTAATAAGGTGGCTGTGAAACAGTGGAGCCAAATTTGATTCACCATACTCAATAATCACAGGGAGCATGTGAGCATCCTCCTCTGGATCCAGTTCTAAGTGATTTTTATGGATGTATACCTTCCCCTCCATGACATAAAACACACACAAAACACAAACTAAAACAAACTAAAAACAGAGAGCAGGGTAAAAAAAGATAAAGCTTCCTCAGAAGGCTGGTGAATTTAAGACTTATTAGCTGTAATCATAGTTTTACAGACTGTTGTTTCTGCTTCTCCTTCTTCATCTTTCTCACCAAAGGAATATTCCTAATCAAAACGAGAACAACTATATCTTGGTCTTAACTTAGCAGGATCACACAAAGATAAATACTGGAATAGTATCCAGGAGCCATTGCCATATATGTAACTAAAGATCCATGACTCCCTAGAGCTTTGTAACAGGAGGAAACTATCTAGTGCATTGTAGACCATTTACACAATGGTCTCTTTCCCCACATTGCCCATGTCATGATTAAAAGACATTCATGATACAGTAAGTTTGACATCTGCCTACAGTGCCATCTGGCCACAGACATCTAATCTCTTGGAGCCTGGGACTAAGGCAATGAGTCTAAGAAGGCAACCTCACTGCTGGCAAGATTGCAAATTATGATGCATACCTCCACCATCCCAAGTTTGGCTAGACTGACCTTCCTCAGCATGAGCCAGTTGGCACATACTAGAGAAGGGGAAGACAGAATAAACAGGCACTTTCAGGCTGGCCAAACATGGTATAAGGCTTGGACTCCAGCCCAGAGTTGCCAGAGCTGGTTAAGAAACGTTCAAGGACAGCAATTCCCTTTTTTTTTTTTTTTTTTTAAAAGAAGCAGCTCTCCCTACTCTCACCTCTAGATTTTGTAGACTGTCTCAAACCCTAGAGATTCCTTTTTCAATGAAACTGGTGATAGAAGTGACAGATATCTGGAAGTTCCAACCTGTTAAGAAATTCCTGTCTCAGGACAGGGAGGAGCGTCAAATTTAAATGTAAGCTTCTAAATTTATCTTTATCGATGAAAATTAATAATTTCCTATCACTTTTGAACAAGTTCTTATACATTAGGAACTAACCCAGTTGCGGAATGAAAGGCTTCCATCCCCACTCTTTTAAACGAAACAGATGGGATGTCCCATGACTAATAGAGTAAGGAACTAGCTAGTGTGTAGGGAGGAAATTTCAGACCTGACTATACCTTAAAAGTCATAATGTGACCACATAATTTATTGTCCAAACTCAGACACTTCGAGGAATGAAAGGACATTATTAATACTGACACTAGGATAACAGAGATAAAGTAGAACTGTCCCAGCACACTGGAATGTAGAGTCACCCTACTACAGGATATGTCATTCTCTATTTAAAATTCTTCAATGATTCCCCATCACTTTAGAATGAATTTTACACCACATTCTCATCCTTATTAACTTAGGGATATACCTCAACTATAGTACCTATCAGACTAGATGAAGGCTGTTGATTTTCTTATGCCTTCTCACACCCCACCCCTCTAAATAATGCTCTATTTTAACGTATGCCACACAGTAGCGGCCAGTGAATATGGCAGCTGAACTAAATGGCTTGGTAAACTTCACGGTTGGTCATCCTCCATCCAACATAATGTCTTACCGCAGATTTTCCTCCACCCATGTGTCTTCCACCTATATTCCGTATTATCCAGTTGTCACTTCCTAGATATGTGACTTTCAGGCAAGTTATTTAACCTCCCTGTGCCTTCGTTTACTTGCCCATATAAAAGGATTAATAATAGTCTGTACTTCAAAGGAGTATTATGAACACTGAATGAGTTAATACACACACACTGCTTTAAACAATACCTAGCATTTAACACCCAGTAAGCTCTTTGAGGGCAGAAATCTTAGTCCCTTTTGATCATTGGCATATGCACATGCCAGGAACAATGCTTGGCAGAGCAAACATTCATTAAGTATGCTGAAAGCTTAATGAACATATACTTCTTTCTTCTCTATTTTTCTCCAATCCCTTGCTTTACCCTAACAGTGACACATCTTATATATCCCACATTCTCCTGTCTCTCTAACAAAAACCTAGCACAATGCTCTTAAATAACCATCAAACTTTATATGCCAGAAGACAGAACACTCTACCTGAAATAGATTAAATACTACTCCTGAGTTTCCTGCCTACCAGCGCTTGACTTTAAGTACAGACAATGACTAACAGAGAACAGTTAGTTCCCAGAGCTACTGTAAGTTGAGGTAAGGACTGGGAATGAAAAAAGATTACTACTACTTTGTGTTTTCACATCTAAGTAAGGAAGATACCTACATTGAGTATACACATTCAAACATACTGTACACAAAGTTACAACTCCTATAAATCATAAACCATAATACAAAATGGCTTATTTTTTAAAATAGAATTTTACAAAAATAAAATTACCTAAAATTAAGCCCACCATTGTACTTAAATATCCGGTTCCACTTCCCAGGTTAAGAAAAGACAATCCTGGTTGAAGTTTCAGTGCTTCCATAACTTCAGAATAAATGCAAGGTGCTGACAAGTGGATGTTTCCATGCTTCCAGGCTAAGTCTTTGTAAGCATTGTCTCTGTAGCCTTCCAAATAGTAATCTCCACGATCAATCGCTCTGAAGGCTTGCTCCACTCTTTCAGTACGAATATACTGAGCTTCTTTTAAATTATCAATTAAGTCATCATTATCTTCCCCAGCACTCACAGCTCCTCCCATGATAGTATTCAAATCAAATCATAAATTTAAAAATGAAATAAAATTAGTAGAAATGGCTTCCAATATTGCACTTGATTTCCAAAATAAATTAATCCTGGAAGGGAAGAACAAAAATAAACAGGTTTAAATTAATGCTCAAAAGCAAAATAACTTGTTTATTAAATGTATGTCATTATAATTAACTACCATTTCTCATGGAAATATTCTGCTCCAGCATAGTGTTGAACTCCTTCTTAACTATATTATTTTATTTAATTCATATAGTAACCACAAAAAGTAACTTATATGATTTCATCTGTACAGATGGGAAAACTGGAACACAAAGAAGTCAAGTAAGTCACCTAGTACCGTGAAGCCCATTACGGTTGCTACTAGTCACACATGGCTACCTAAGATCTAAATTGATAAAACTTAAATACAATTTAAAATTCCATTAGTCAACCTACCTGTATTTTAAGTGTTTAATAGCTACTTGCAGCGAGTGGCTACCATACTGGACAGTGCTACTCTGCAAAGTGACACTGTCAAGATTGGTCTTAGGTCTTTAGAGTCAGAAACCATGTTTTGTTTTGTTTTTTTTAAGATAGGGTCTCACTCTGTCACCCAGGCTGGAGTACAGTGGCATGATCTTGGATCATCCCCTCCCGGGCTCAAGTAATCCTCCCACCTCAGCCTCCCAAGTAGCTAGGATTACAGGTGCATGCCACCACGCTCAGCTAATTTTTGTATTTTTTTGGTAGAGACAGGGTTTCACCATGTTGCCCAAACTAGTCTCAAACTCCTGAGCTCAAGAGATCCGTCTGCCTTGGCCTCACAAAGTGCTGGGATAACAGGCGTGAACCACCGTGCCCGACCTCCATGCTCTTAATCACTGAGCCACACTGGCTTCTTTATAGTACAGTATAGTACAGTACAGTACAGTACAGTATAAATTTTAAAAATTAGTTGATTTTAAATTCCTGAACTTAAAAACCACAATTCAAAAATGCACTACATAAATTTAAAATGTTAACACACAGAATAACATACTACTCGAAACACTGAACATAAAATGCAAAATAAACCCCACTCATGTTTATTAATGCGCTTGTGTGCTGACTGTTTTGTTTAGTAAACCTTGTTGTGACAGAAACCACAAATTTTATTAATAACTTCAATAGTCCAAGCACTAGAACATGTTTTACACACACACACACACATACACACACACACACACACACACACACACACACACTGAACTTCTTTAACAGATTTAACTCAGCATCTGAATGGAAATGTAAGTGCAATTTGAGAAAACTAAAAAAATTTCAAAACGTAATATTGAATATACAATTTAAGCTTTATTCAACTATAGCTAGTAAGTTAATATATCAATTTCTGAATTAATAAATCAGTAGAGGAGAAAGTGTGAAATGAAATACCCATGGCCAGTAACAAGAGTTATGACAGTTAACTCTGGCAAGGCTGTACTCCAACTCTTGACCATACAGAAGTATACCAATTAGGGTCTCAAGTATCCCCAAAGTCCTCAAGCCCCTGGCACCACTGGGGCAGCTCCCCTAACAGAGCCTATCATATTGTCTTTGTCTGTGTCCGCTTTGTCCTTTCCTACAATTGCCTTAAGAACTTTTGGAGTAGAGGAAATACTGTGAATTCACATTTAATTCATTCAAACTCACTTACAAAAAGTTGCCTGGCTCTAGCACCTTCAGTCCTCAAAAATACATATAAGTACAAGGGCTTACAGCACCCTTCTCCTCAATGAATATATTTTGTAGAATGTAGCGCAATAGGAGATGTCAATTCACTATTCCTTCAACAGGTCTTAGCTGTGGCATCCCAACTTGCTGAGTCCAATTGTAGCATTTCAATACTTTTTTTTTTTTTTTAATAACATGGCCTTTAAGCACAAGTCAACTTTTTCATCTAGCACTCAGAGTGAATCTCTTCCTAAGGTGAAAGAAAAAATGGTTATATTACACTAGGAGACAGTCTCTGTCAGTACCCAGTGTGGCATTTGCCTAAGGATTTCATAAGCATAATTCTGACTACAAAGATATTTGGCAAATTGCTGTACCATAAATGCCAAAATTTACTAAAAAATTATTCCCTTTGAGTGGGCTCTAGGGCTTAAGAAGAAGGATCTGACCCTCCTTAAGTCCTTCTGAATTCCATTCAATTCAAAATTATCATAGCAAAACAATTATCATAGCAAAACAATCAATCAAATATGGTCTTTACTACACAGCTCACATTTTTGGTGAGAAAAAGGCAAGAAGAATAATGAAATAAATAAGAACTACCACCATTTACTGACAGACACTGTACTCAGTGTATTTGCAGCTCACTAAAAATTACTATAAACCAGGCCAGGCGTGGTGGCTCACGCCTGTAATGCCAGCACTTTGGGAAGTCAAGGTGGGTGGGCAGATCACCTGAGGCCAGGAGTTCAAGACCAGCCTGGCCAGCATGGTGAAATCCTGTCTCTATTAAAAATACAAAAATTAGCCAGATGCGGTGGCTCACACCTGTAATCCCAGCACTTTGCGAGGTCGAGGCGGGCAGATCACTTGAGGTCAGGAGTTCAAGATCAGCTTGGCCAACATGGTAAAACCCTGTCTCCACTAAAAATACAAAAAAAAATTTAGCTGGGTGTGGTGGCACACAGCTGTAGTCCCAGCTACTTGGGAAGCTGAGCCAGGAGAATTGCTTGAACTTGGGAGGCAGAGATTGCAGTGAGCTGAGTTTGCATCACTGCACTCCAGTCTGGGCGACAGTGAGATTCCCTCTCAAAAAAAAAAAAAAAAAAATTATCCAATCAAATGACCGCATGGATTTTTAAAAACAATGACTGAATGGATTAGAAAAGCAAGATCCAACAATATGCTGCCTATGAAAGACTCACTTTAGCCTTAGGACACACACAGGCTAAGAATAAAGTTATGAAAAATGATAACCAAAAGAGAGCAGGGATGACTGTACTTCCATCAGACAAAATAGACTTTAGGTCAAAAACTGTAAAAAGAGACAAGCAAAGAAGGACATTATTTTATGTTCTGTTCAAGAGAAGAGAACAATTTTAAATATATATGTAGTCAATATTGGAGCACCTAAATATATAAAGCAAATATTAATAGATGTGAAGGATGAGATCGACTGAAATACAATAATGGCAGAGGACTTCAAACTCCACGTTCAACAATGGACATATCATCCAGACAGAAACAGTGGACTTGAACAACGCTTTAGACCAAATGGACCTAAAAGACATATAAAACATTCTATCCAACAGCAACTGAAATGAGTATTCCCCAGGATATATTACATGTTTGTCTACAAAATAAGTGTCTACGAATTTAAGACTGAAATTATACCAAATATCTTTTCTACTCGTAATGGAATGAAACCAGAAACCAGTAACAGGAGGACTTTTGGGACATTCACAAACACACAGAAATAAACAATATGCTCCTGAAAAACCAATTGGTCAAAGAAATTTAAAAAGAAAAAAAAGATATCTTGAGACAAATGAAAATGGAAACATAACATACCATAACTTATGAGACGCATCAAAAGCAGTTCTAAAAGGGAAGTTTACAGCAATAAATGCCTGTATCAAAAGAAAGTAAAGATTTCAAATAAATTCAAGAAACTAGAGAAAAAAGAACCAGTTAAACCCCGATTAGCAGAAAGAATGAGATAAGATTCAGAACAGAAATAGATAAAATAGAGAACAGAAAGAAAACAGGAAAGATCAGTGAAACTAAGAGTTGGTTCTTTAAAAAGTTAAACAAAATAAAAAAACCTTTAGCAAACTAAGAAAAAAAGAAGGCTCTAACAATAAAGTCAGAAATGAAAGAGGAGATATCACAACTCAGAAGATAAGAGACTATGAACAATTATCCACCAACAAATTGGATAACCTAGAATAAATTCCTGGAAATGTACAACCTACCCAAGTTGAATCAAGAAGGAACAGAAAATCTGAACAGACCAATAACAAGCAAGAAGACTGAATCAATAATTAAGAAATCTCCCATCAAAGAAAAGCTCAGCACCAGATGCCTCAAGGTGGAATTAGGCCAAACATTTAAAAAACTAATACCAATTCCTTCTCAAATCTTTCCAAAAAATCAAAGTGAAGAGAATACCTACAAACTCCACTTACGAGGCCAGTATTGCTCTGACACCGAAGCTAGACAAGGACACTACAAGAAAAGAAAATAACAGGCTAATATCCCTGATGACATATCTGCAAAAATCCTTAACAAAATACTAGCAAACCAAATTCAACAGAACATTAAAAAGATCACTCACCACCAAGTGAGACTGATCCCTGAAATACAAGGATTGTTGAATATACACGAATCAATAATGTAATGGATATACCATATTAACAGAATGAGGACAAAAACCTTATGATCATTTCAATAGATGCAGAAAAAGCAGTTAACAAAAATTCAATATCCTTTCATAATAAAAACTCTCAATAAATTGGACACAGAGGGAAGATACCTCAACAAAATAAAGGCTATGTATGAAAATCCCACAACAAACATACTCAATGATGAAAAGTTGAAAGGTTTTCCACGATCAGGAATAAGGATTTCTATTCTTACTACTTCTATTCAACACAGAACAAAATTCTAGCTGGAACAATTAGACAAGAAAAAAAAAATAAAGGGCATCTAAATAGGAAAGCAAGAATTGAAAATATCTCTGTTAACTGATAACATAATCTCATATGTAGAAAATTGTAAAGACCCACCAAAAAACTATTAGAACTGCTAAACAAATCAGTAAAGTTGTAGGGTACAAAATCAAGACACAAAAGTCATTAGCATTTATTTACACTAACAACAAATGATTTGAAAAAATAATTAAGAAATCAATCCCATTCACAACAACATAAAAAAAAAATACCTAAAAGTAAACTTTAACCCAGGAGGTGAAAGATTTGTATACTAAACACTATTAAATATTGAAAAAAATTGTAGACAACACAAATAAATGGAAAGGTATTCTATATTCATGGACTAACAGAAATAATAGTTAAAATGTCTCTACTACCAACAGTGGATTACAGATTCAACATAATCTGTATTAAAATTCCAATGACATTTTTCACAAAAATAGGAAACAATCCTAAAATTTGTAAGGAATCATACAGGCAAAAAGAAGAAAACTAGAGGCCTTAAATTATCTGACTTCAAAATCTATTACAAAGCTATAGTAATCAAAGCAGCATGGTACTGACATAAAAACAGACACAATGACCAATCAAAGTAGATGGAGAGACCAGAAATAAACTTCACATATGTGTGGTCAATTAATTTTCAACAAGGATACCAAGAACACACAATTAAGAAAGCACAGTCTCTTCAATAAGTGCTACTGGGAAAACTGGATATCCACAAGCAGAAGAATGAAATTGAATCCTTATCTCACACCATATACAAAAATCAACTCAAAACAGATTAAAGATTTAAATATAAGACCTGAAACTGTGTAACTACTAGAAGAAAACATAGGGGAAATGCTACATTACATTAGTCTGGGCAAAGATTTCTTGGATATGATCCCAAAAGCACAGGCAACAAAAGCAAAAATAAACAAATGGGACTGTATCAAACTAGAAAGCTTCTGTACAGTAAAGCTTTACTAACTGTTTACAAGCAGTAAAGTGAAGTGATAACACATATTGTAAAAAAAAAAAAAAACTGCAAACCATACATCCATACATCCGATAAAGGACTGCAACCAATACATCTGATAAGGGATTGCAAACCATACGTCTGATAAGGGATTAAGATCCAAAATATAAAATGAACTCAACTGAATAGCAAGAAAACAAATACGCCAATCAAAAAACAAACAAAAGACCTAATAAACAATTATCAAAAGAAGACATATAAACAGCCAACACATATGAAAAAATGGTCATCACAGAAATGCAAATTAAAACCCACAATGAGTTATCACTTTACACCTGTCAGAATGGCTATTATCAAAAAAACAAAAGATAACAAGTATTGGCAAGGTTGTAGAGAAAAGAGAACCCTTGTGAACTGTTGGTGGAAATGAAAATTAATACAGCTTTATGAAAAACAGTATGGCTCCTCAGAAAACTAAAATCAGAATTATCTTATGATCCAGTCAGTAATCCCACTTCTGAGTCTATATCCAAAAAGATTGAAATTAGTATGTCAAAGGTCTATCTGCATGCCCATGTTCACTGCAGCATTATTCACAATAGCCAAGATATGTAAGCAGGCTAGGTGTCCATCATCAGAGGAATGGGTAAAGAAAATGGTGTGTGTGTGTGTAGGAATTTGAGAGAAAAGAAAAAGGTAAATACAGATTTACATTATATATATAAAATCCATTTATATATATATAAATGGATTACTATTCAGCCTTTAAAAGAAAGGTAATTCTGTCATTTGCAATAACATGTATGAACCTGGAAGACATTATACTAAGTCATAAGACATACTAAGACATAAGACAGGCATGGAAAGACAAACACTACATGATCTCACTCATGTGGAACCTAAAATGGTTGAACTTATAAAAGTAGAGCATAGAATGATCATTACCAGAGGCTGGGGCAGGAGGGTAGATGGGGGAAAGGAGAAATGCTGATCAAAGGGCACAAAGTTTCTGTCAGACAGGAGAAATACGCTTTAGTAATCTTTACAGAATGGTGACTATAATAAATCATAATGCACTGTGTTGTCTCAAAATTGCTGAAACTGTAAATTGTAGATGTTTTCACCATAAAAAATGATAGCTTTGTGAGGCAAATTTTTTAACTGGCCTGATTTAATCATTCCACACTGTAAACATATATTGCACCCCATAAATATACAATTATTCTTTGCTAAAGATTAAATAGGATTTTAAGGAAAAACCACAACTATAAAATAAAGAGAATTGTATTACTTGGTGTGGGGGGTGTGGGAAAATGACACACTGTTTACATAGTCAAAATATTATAAACATAATTCCTTATTTAGTTTTAATACTCGTTTAACCACACTGAGTGAGAGAGAAGAGGAAAAGAGGGGCATGGGAACTAAAACCTCATCTATGATGACAGAAAGTACATCTGTCCAAAAGTAATGAACAAAAAGGAAAAGCAGCATCTTAGTTAGCAACATGTAAGTTAAATACCCTACAAAACGGCTATATGTGTTAAGTTCCTTCTGGAATGTGAACCTGGGGGTGAAAGCAGGTGAAGCCAGGGACTGCTATGCTTTGGCATCAAGGCTTGCGGTATCTTTACAAATTGCGTTACATGTATTATTTGAACAAAATTGGCAAGTAAAGGTAAAATTAAAGGGGTTATAGAGAGAGCACAGATGAAGTATAATAAAGCCATATGGAGAATTTCCTAAGGAATAAAAATACATTTAATAAGACAGTCTGGGGCAGAAAAATAAAGATACAGAAAGAGAAGATTATTACATAAATAATAACTTAAACCACACCAAAGAGTTTCACAGATATAGCTCTTCTTACCACATACATTATTGCTGAATGTGGAAACTGAATTATAAATTACATTTTTATTATACTCACTGATTTGATGATAATGTGCCTTTGCAGAAAACATGAAAATAAAGTAAAATTAAAATTTTCATAATGCTAGCATTCAAAGAACCACTGTCATTATTAACTTTTAAGCAACCATATACTTTGTTTTTTTAAAAATATGACTGGTATTATACTGTATATATTGTTCAGGACTTTCACTTAATAAAACTTAAGCATTTCCTAATACCATGAGACACTCTTTCCAAATCCAGAAGTATGATATTCTACCATGTGGATACAGCAGGATGTAACCAATTCCCCCAATGTTAGACTATGAATAATCAATATAATCAGTATTAGAATTGATTATAATTGATGTACACTTGAGAAGCTCGTAAATCAAAGTCTGTAGTGAATACTGTGATAATTCAATAATAATCCTAACTTGAAATGTACAATTTTTTTATGAAAGTAAAATAAACACTAATAAAAACCCAGTGTAGCATTAGGTCATCAGTGTTTGCCATTTGTTACTTCTAAGATAATCTCATTTCAATCATGGAAAAGTCAAATACAAGTCAAGAGACCAAAGTGTAGCCATGGTTCCACAGATAACTTTGCTGTATTGATCCAGCCAAATCCCCAAAATGTCATTTCCTCACCTGTGAAATAAAGAGGCTATATTCTGCAGCTCCTAAGGTCCCTCAAAGCTCTAATTTCCATGCTATTTCAGCATTGGTCAAATCTGTAATTCAATATAATCAAGTTTTAGTTATCTAGTAATGGCTGCTGTCCATGCCTTGGCATTTCTGTTACTTCGGTCACAATTTTTACTGCCTCACTCCTGCCATTTCCTTTTCCACAAAGAAGAAACAATTTTAGGAGTGTTCAAGTCCTGCACTAAACAATAAAAGCAAAATAAGGAATTTGAGAGAAAGACGAAAAAGGTAAATATAGAAAAAGATCAAGTGTAAGAACAGAATAAAAGGCTGAACAACTTAAGCAGTTACACAGTTACGTCTGTTTGAGAAGGAAGTCATCGTGTTTACTCATAAAACACAATTTCACTCCTTGGTATTTTTCTCTCTGCTGTGTGTTGGGTAAGGGCTGCACAGAAAATAAAGTGTACATTCACATATGCACACCTGAAACTATTTGCAAAGTGTTCCAAATGTTTCTTGCTATTATTCCAAAATTTAGAATTGTGACTTAAATCTATTTAGGAAAGAACTGTCAAAGGCCCCATACAATATTATGGTGTCTCTTAAGCAGTTTAAGGATGCCTTATGGAGGATTAAGCACTGACAAGTTAAAGGAGGTAGGAAGCAGACCAATGGCAGACAGATGTTGCAAGGTAGGAGGAGAACAAAATGAATGCTGACTCACTTTCCTTTCCTGCTACCCAGAGGGAAGCAGTCAACTGCTCCTTGCTGCTCCTTTCTCTGCAAAACTGAGGACTAAGCTCACCAAGCTCTAGAAGGAAGCTTACTCACCACTGATCCAAAAGAAAACACACTAATTGTGGCCATGAACAAAGAATGCTCCTCATGTCCTCAAAGCTCTTGTCATGGGATTCATGAACCAAGCCTGCTTTAAGTGCAGAGGCAACTACACAGGGAAAAAATTTTTCTCAGTGATGGGGCTGATAACGATATGATAACGAGATATGATGAAATATAAAGAATTATTAAAGAAAATAAATGGCTAAACTAAGGTTCACTACTCACTTGCCAAAAACTGCAAAGAACATCCACTTTATATTCAATGATGAATACAAATCTCAAATTTTGTTTAAGTAGTGATAACACATAGCAGCAATTTCCTATGTGCCTACTACATACCTAGCACTGTGCTCTAGTTCTTTACCATACTTCTATGAAGAGTCACAAGATCATATGAGAAGCTCACAGCCCTTGAATTAACTGAAACACAACTCAAATCCAGTCTGTGAAGCTATGAAACCCTCTGAAACAGAACAATTTGCTCAGAGGCTCCTGACACATAATTCAAAACTAAACTTTTCATTAACTTTTAGGTGAAAAGATGTTCAACTCAGCTGTCTCTTACAATCTCCCATTTTTTTCTTTTTCCTTTTAGTACTCTCAGCTTCAAAGGAAGAATGAAGCAGCTGGGGGCGGGCCGGGGTGAGCATCTGATGTCATTTATTGGTCGTGCAGCCTCAGGCAAATTACTTAATGTGATCTCCAGTTTCCTTATCTATAAAATGAAAATAATTACATCATAAATTTGTGATGATTAAATAGTACACTGAATATAAAGTTCCTAACATATAGCTGGTCCAATAATACCAACTTTCACTTCTGTGACAGAAAGGGCACATTCTAAACTTTCATTTTTAAGCACAGAAGACTGGAAAGGGAAAACAAAAAAACAATGCTTCTCAAATCTAGCAAAGCTATCGCCTACTGACCTCCTTAAAGAGGAACTAAAGAGTGGAAATGCAAATCCTGAAGTGAGAGATGTGTAAAAGAAAAACAGCCAAGGACAGTACATACAGAAGTCTGTGGAAGAATACTTACATTCACACATAAGTTGACTGCAAAGAGAGAAGTTAAAGCGAAGAAAAGACAACACAGTTATCTTCTGCCATGCTCTGGGCCATCAACTGTACTGAAGGGCTTAAATTAAGAGTAGCTGCCCTTCCGTATTAACAGGGAGTCTCAGAAGGAAGGATGAGCTTACCCGTGCTAAGACAGCAGTCAGATACCAAAACTCTTTGGTTTAATTCCATCTCACTAGCTAACTTTTGCCCTGGCTAATACCTTTTCCTCTAATAGAGCATTTGTTACATAATTTAGCAAAAATTGTCTTGTAAAGTTTTCTTTGGTTCTACCTATCTTTTCTGTCCAGAGTGTAAACTCACTGAAGAGAAAAATAACATCTTATATTTAATATATTTATCACAGTTGCATGGTCTTAGCCAACATCTAAGAAACAACTGTTGACTAAGTGTAAAACACGTGAAAGTTACAGTGTTCTACTTTGGAAAGTCCTTTCAAATTTCAGTGTTCCCAATGGCTACAGCAAAGTCAAAGTACATGAAGCGTATGTTTTCTTCTATATTCTCTTGACTATCTTTCTTCCCCTACCCCTCCAATTCAATACTACAAATGATTTCTTAAAAGGAAGCTCTCTTGGAAACATCCACATTACACATTTTGATACATGGTGAGTTTTAAGATGCCTATATTCACAGATGTAGCTTCCAACTTCCTCCACATCCTTTTAATTTTCATATTCCACTTGGCTTGGAAACAGTGTGAACTCCAAGATAAAGAAACAGTAGATGGTAGTTCTATGACAGTTTTAGCGTATAATATTTGAAGTAATAAAGTAATATATAAAACTTTAAAGGACAAGATATGAGGCTCATCTAGCTGAAATTTTATTATTTTGAAAGTTATAGGACTTTATGGATCCCCAAAGCCTTTCCTCCTCTCCCTTTTACGCAACACAAGACCTTTTCAAACCTATTATTACTGCACGTTATCTCCTTAAACACAACTGCCTACTACCAACACTCTCTATATTTGCGATCCACATATCTTTCAGCTAACAAAATTAATCCTCAGGGAATAATGGCCTCAGATTTAAGGATTACTTCTTAGTATTATCTGGATTTTTCAAGAAACAGAAGTGCTACACTAACCGTCCTTAACACTTTTTAAAATATATATCCTTATGGGAGCTGCAGCCTAGAAAAACCTTTGAAACAAGTTGTTCACCTCCTCTAACTCAGGAAAAGTCTATAAACAAAAATATGTTCATTAACTGGCAATAGTTCTTCGGATGTACTAAGATCAACAGGGAAGCATGACTGAAAAAAAGAAAAAACACACATTTTCAGCTTCTCCTGGGTCAGGATTTCACAGTGGGGCTTATTGAAAAGCTATGAATTTATAAAGAACAATATTCGAATATAAGAATATTCCAAAGCAAAAATGCAGAACTGGGGACTATTCATCACTTCAGATGATCTGTATCTGTTCCCTTCCATGAATATACCATAAAATAAACCAAAACATGAGCTCATATCAAATATACTCTTTCCATATATTAATGTACTGTGGAATGCAAAACTGGCCTTGTCACACTATATGATTTTAAGTCATTATCTTTTCTGGCTTTGGTCTTTTCACCTGCAAAATAAAGTCATTAATTCAAATTACCTCAATGACTCCTTTAAGAACTTTCAAAAAATCTAAGCATATTTACTTATTTACAAAGACATATATAGGTTAACTACAAAGTTTTTGGACTTATAAAATGGCATCTTTCTAAAGTCCAAAATGCTAATTTTATCTACAGATGAACACAAGTAAAAGCTATATAAAACAAAATAGCTAAAGTATTATCCATAAGTTTTCAAAGCACTTTAACATCAATTCATACAATTTCTTAAGTATCATAGGAATAGAGGCAGGATGCAAAGTATTACCTGCACCATAAAAATAAAAACAGACTGAGAAAGAGTAAATTACTTGTTCTGGATTTCCCATACAATAAAGGGATATTTCAATCTTATTCATAAATCTTATGCACTACTAAAAATATTGTAAGAAACCACAACAAAAAAAGTCTGAGACCCCTGAGAAATGCACGCTTAAAAAATGATAACTGTTTGTCTGTGATTGGTGTACAAGAATGCTTGTGATTTTTGTACATTGATTTTGTATCCTGAGACTTTGCTGAAGTTGCTAATCAGCTTAAGGAGATTTTGGGCTGAGACAATGGGGTTTTCTAGATATACAATCATGTCATCTGCAAACAGGGACAATTTGACTTCCTCTTTTCCTAATTGAATACCCTTTATTTCCTTCTCCTGCCTGATTGCTCTGGCCAGAACTTCCAGCACTATGTTGAATAGGAGCGGTGAGAGAGGGCATCCCTGTCTTGTGCCAGTTTTCAGAGGGAATGCTTCCAGTTTTTGCCCATTCAGTATGATATTGGCTGTGGGTTTGTCGTAGATAGCTCTTATTATTTTGAGATACGTCCCATCAATACCTAATTTATTGAGAGTTTTTAGCATGAAGTGTTGTTGAGTTTTGTCAAAGGCCTTTTCTCCATCTATTGAGATAATCATGTGGTTTTTGTCTTTGGTTCTGTTTATATGCTGGATTACGTTTATTGATTTGCGTATGTTGAACCAGCCTTGCATCCCAGGGATGAAGCCCACTTGATTATGGTGGATAAGCTTTTTGATGTGCTGCTGGATTCGGTTTGCCAGTATTTTATTGAGGATTTCTGCATCAATGTTCATCAAGGATATTGGTCTGAAATTCTCTTTTTTGGTTATGTCTCTGCCAGGCTTTGGTAACAGGATGATGCTGGCTTCACAAAATGTGTTAGGGAGGATTCCCTCTTTTTCTATCGATTGGAATAGTTTCAGAAGGAATGGTACCAGTTCCTCCTTGTACCTCTGGTAGAATTCGGCTGTGAATCCATCAGGTCCTGGACTCTTTTTGGTTGGTAAGCTATTGATTATTTCCACAATTTCAGAACCTGTTATTGGTCTATTCAGAGATTCAACTTCGAACTCCCATTCACAATTGCTTCAAAGAGAATAAAATACCTAGGAATCCAACTTACAAGGGATGTGAAGGACCTCTTCAAGGAGAACTACAAACCACTGTTCAATGAAATAAAAGAGGATACAAACAAATGGAAGAACATTCCATGCTCATGGGTTGGAAGAATCAATATCGTGAAAATGGCCATACTGCCCAAGGTAATTTATAGATTCAATGACATCCCCATCAAGCTACCAAAGACTTTCTTCACAGAATTGGAAAAAACTACTTTAAAGTTCATATGGAACCAAAAAAGAGCCCGCATCGCCAAGTCAATCCTAAGCCAAAAGAACAAAGCTGGAGGCATCACGCTACCTGACTTTAAACTATACTACAAGGCTACAGTAACCAAAACAGCATGGTACTGGTACCACAACAGAGACATAGATCAATGGAACAGAACAGAGTCCTCAGAAATGATGCCGCATAGCTACAACTATCTGATCTTTGACAAACCTGACAAAAACAAGAAAGGGGGAAAGGATTCCCTATTTAATAAATGGTGCTGGGAAAACTGGCTAGCCATATGTAGAAAGCTGAAACTGGATCCCTTCCTTACACCTTATACAAAAATTAATTCAAGATGGATTAAAGACTTAAATGTTAGACCTAAAACCATTAAAATCCTACAAGAAAACCTAGGCAATACCATTCAGGACATAGGCGTGGGCAAGGACTTCATGTCTAAAACACCAAAAGCAATGGCAACAAAAGCCAAAATTGACAAATGGGATCTAATTAAACTAAAGAGCTTCTGCACAGCAAAAGAAACTACCATCAGAGTGAACAGGCAACCTACAGAATGGGAGAAAATTTTCGCAACCTACTCATCTGACAAAGGGCTAATATCCAGAATCTACAATGAACTCAAACAAATTTACAAGAAAAAAACAAACAAGCCCATCAAAAAGTGGGCAAAGGACATGAACAGACACTTCTCAAAAGAAGACATTTATGCAGCCAAAAAACACATGAAGAAATGCTCCTCATCACTGGCCATCAGAGAAATGCAAATCAAAACCACAGTGAGATACCATCTCACACCAGTTAGAATGGCCATCATTAAAAAAATCAGGAAACAACAGGTGCTGGAGAGGATGTGGAGAAATAGGAACACTTTTACACTGTTGGTGGGACTGTAAACTAGTTCAACCATTGTGGAAGTCAGTGTGGCGATTCCTCAGGGATCTAGAACTAGAAATACCATTTGACCCAGCCATCCCATTACTGGGTATATACCCAAAGGACTATAAATCATGCTGCTATAAAGACACATGCACACGTATGTTTATTGCAGCACTATTCACAATAGCAAAGACTTGGAACCAACCCAAATGTCCAACAACGATAGACTGGATTAAGAAAATGTGGCACATATACACCATGGAATACTACGCAGCCATAAAAAATGATGAGTTCATGTCCTTTGTAGGGACATGGATGAAACTGGAAAACATCATTCTCAGTAAACTATCGTAAGGACAAAAAACCAAACACCGCATGTTCTCACTCATAGGTGGGAATTGAACAATCAGAACTCATGGACACAGGAAGGGGAACATAACACTCCAGGGACTGTTGTGGGGTTGGGGGAGGGGGGAGGGACAGCATTAGGAGATAAACCTAATGCTAAATGACGAGTTAATGGGTGCAGGAAATCAACATGGCACATGGATACATATATAACAAACCTGCACATTGTGCACATGTACCCTAAAACCTAAAGTATAATAAAAAAATAAATAAATTAAAAAAAATGATAACTGTAGTTTAATTTCATTTACTGGAGCAAATTATTCTATCCCTACTTTTCTGAATGAGACAGAGAAAGTTTAATCAATTCTTGAAAATGTACTGTCATCATCAAATCATAGTAATGGTATACGCTCTAAAGTGCTGGGAGGGTCATTGATATAGTTTTAATATTGTCACATCCCAAATCCCATGTTGAACTGTAATCCCCAATTGTAGGCAGTGATTGGATCGTGGGAGCGGATCTCTCCTGTCTTGGTGCTGTCCTCATATTAATGAGTGAGTTCTCTTGAGATCCGGTATTTTAAAAGTATACGGCACCTCCCCCTACTCTCTGGCTCCTGCTTTGGCCATGTAACCTGCTTGTTCCCACTTCACCTTCCAGCATGAGTAAAAGCTTCCTGAGGCCTCGCCAGAAGCCAAACAGATGTCAGTACCCCACTTTCTGTAAAGCCTGCAGAACCATGAGCCAAACAAGCCTATTTTCTTTAAAAATTACCCAGGCTCAGGTATTTCTTTTTTTTTTTTTTTCTTTCTTTTTTTTTTTTTTGAGACAGACTCTTGCTCTGTCACCAGGGTGGAGTGCAGTGGCACAATCTCAGCTCACTGCAAGCTCCGCCTCCCGGGTTCAAGGGATTCACCTGCCTCAGCCTCCCAAGTAGCCTTCCAAGTAGCATGCATGCACCACCACGCCCGGCTAATTTTTTGTATTTTAGTAGAGATGGGGTTTCACCATGTTGGCCAAGATGGTCTTGATCTCCTCACCTCCTGATCCGCCCACCTTGGCCTGCCAAATGCTCAGGTATTTCTTTATAGCAATGCCAGACTTGAACCTTAAATTATTAATCTGTCATCAATGATTCCACGAGTCTATAAAACTCACTTAAAGAACACCATCCAAACTGAGTAACCAAAATGTTTGTGAAAGCTTTTTAAACTACAGTTCAGAACTTCCCCCGCCACCCCACCCACCCCCCGCCCCTGGGGCTGCATTTAACAACTTCTTCAACATGGAACCAGCAAGTTAAGACAGACACAGGCACACCAGGGAAAGAATTTCAAAGAATGGTTTCAGGTCCCAGAGATAGTCTTTGCTCCAGAAAACCAGTCTCTTAAATGGTTACTGTATTTTCAATAAACTGTTTAAAAATTACTTTCAACTCAGTTATAATAAATTCATAAAACTAAAGACCTTTAAAATCATAAAGAATTATTTCATATTAATTGGTCTTCAAACTGTAAATAGCAGCCAAACAGTGTGAGTAAAATTACCTTTAACAGTGTATATCAAAATACACTTCATATTTTAAATTCAACAAGTGCTCTCAAATGCTCTTTAAAATGCTTTCAATAAAAAATTACTCAACAGCATTACCTAGCATTTGGATATTTAAATTTTTAAGTGTTTTATAAAAAAATATTTCATGTGATGATTTCCTCATTCAATAAACAAAAACTGATCACTTGTTTATGCCTCAGGAACTATAATAAGTATGAGGATTCAGGGACCATACTCCAGAAGCTAAACTCAACTTAAAGAGCTCTCTTATGAGGTAAGAACTGCAGAAGAGAGCACTCCATTTCATTAAGAAATTGAGCCTCAGCAGTTGCCTTGTTCAAGACGACGCAAGTTATATATTCTCAGAAGAGAAAACCCACTTCAAATATTAGAACATAGGAATACAAGGCCAAAAAGATCTAATGTATTCATTTGCTTGTATTTCTTAAAACTAAGTAAACATAATGCTTCTTTTAAAAAGAATTTATTTCAATATTCCAGTTACTTACAGTAACTGATATGACAGAAACTGATGACAGCTTGTAGAACATTTTAAGGAAAACAATACCAAAAAGTGAACCACTATAGAAAACAAAGTCAGGTTTTCCTATTATTTTTATTCTTAAAGGATTCACTCTCTTCACAGAAAAACTTCATGAATTATTTTCAACCTCCAAACACATATTATATAATTCAATTTAGTAAGTATTATCTAGACTAAATCCACACAGGTTATGGTGGTAAGTCATAACACTCAAGAAACGTAAAATTCTACTGGTCACAATTCAATAGGATTTATATCAGTAGGAATATAATTTAATTTTACTTAACTCACTTGCTACTCCTTAGAAGGATCATTTGTAGAATGAATATCAGTATATCAAATCATAATTTCATATCAAGTTGTATGTTCATTATGAGTCATAGTCTAACAGAAAGTGCTCTTTTCAACATAAATAAAAATTACACGTAAGTAAAGGATCATATAGTGTGGGTGTTTGGACCAGTGGCTCATGCCTATAATCTCAGCGCTCTGGGAGGCCAAGGAGGGAGGACAATTGGAGTTTGAGACCAATGTGGGCAACATGGAGAGACCTCATCTTTACAAAAAAAAATTTAAAAATCAGCCAGGCATAGTGGCACATACCTGTAGTCCCAGCTACTTGGAAGGCCGAGACAGAAGGATCACTTGTGCCCAGGAATTCAAGGCTGCAGTAAGCTATGATTGCACCACTGCACTCCAACATGGGTAACAGAGCAAGGCCATCTCAAAAATGTGTGTGTGTGTGTGTGTGTGTGTGTGTCTGTATGTGTTATCAGTATTATATCATTACTGATGTAACACATATAAACTGTCTACAATAGTCCCTGATGCCTACCACATGCTCAATAGGTGTTGCTTCTATTACTTAATACAGAAACTAATTAATCCTTCCATAAACAAACATATTCCCATTTCAAGAAACATTAGTCGAGTTGATAAAACCGGGAGATTTTTGTACAGTTACTAAATACACATAAAATACTTTTGATTTTAGGTGCCAATTTTCAACAAGATCTCAGCAGCTTCATGGTGTTTCTGAGGGAAAACAAAGCATAGAAAGATTGGTTATAGCCTAGACCACATCCTATGATGTTGGATGGAAATGGAGGAGTCAGTGAGAAGTCAACAGTTTGAGTTTTAAAATATACATAAACACACACACACACAAAATAGAAAACTGCAGAAATACACACATATACATATTTTTCCTTGCTTATGAAGGCCTAGAATACACAGGCAGATGTAAGAAATACACCAGTAACCATAAGAAAATCTAGCACCCAGAGCTGGGTTTCTAAATACTGTTCTCCTAGGCAAAGAAAACAAACTAGGGTTCCTTGGTAAAATGACTGACTCTTAAATTCAGGCAGGGAAAATATGAGTCTGAAACACCTTCTTAAGACAAAATATGGAAGTCTTCAAAAAATGAGATGTCAAAGATAAAGAAGCCAGCTTGAAGAGTCTTCTGTTGGCCAAACTGAATACATTTTGGGAATCTAAATAATAGAGATTGATGATAATAGTCATAAAATAAAATGAGAATCAAAGAGTCCATACCTAAATGATGAATGAACAAGTAAGTTGGGGGAGAAGGAAAAGCTCTCACAGTAGAATGGCAGCTAATAAATGTAGAAGAAATAATGGTGTTAGAAAAACACCAATGGATGCTAAAACCAGTGTGTGAAAATTTGGTGAGGAACAGGATTATCTGCATAATCTCAAAGTATCTCTCCACAAATTACCAGTTAATAAAGGGACAAAACAGTAACTTCACAATGAAGAAACCCAATGAACGCCATCTGAAGTAGTCAAAACTAACTTCACCAACACTGGGCCTGTTTGAAATACTTGCTTCTTGGTGCCATAAAGAAATAGTATTTGAATATAAATTTAATTTTTTTAGCAAGGTCATTTTTTTACTTTTTGTGGCAAGGGTATACTCGCCAGCAGTTTTGCCATGAGAGTACACCAAACAAAGGAGACAGGGTCATTTATAACCTGATGTGGTCACTTTACTGCTCTGTCCGGTTTTCATTGGCTGGAACAGGACCTTACATTTTGTATTTGTCCTGATTGGATAGTAACTTAGAACTTTTTAAAAGAGGCAAAGGTAGAGGAGAACAAAGGAAGGAGGAAGTAACCTGCAGAATGCTGAGAAAGGTAAAAACACTTTTAAATAAAGAAGAGGAACAGGCTATGACTTAATGTTTGCTTGGACTCAGTATAAGCATGCCAGGACAAATATTTAGGCTACATTGTGGGAGCTAAGAACATAAAGTACATTAATTTTTTTATTACGGCTAGCAGATATTTCAGAATGTTAGTATAGGTCTTTGAATTAATTTTGCTTTTAAGAGAAGTTACTATTTATTCCTAATTAGATGGGGAGGAAAGTCTTTGAAGAGGAACCTTTACTTTTTACAGGCCAAACCAATGCACCTACTGATATATGCCCTGAGATGGATACTCATCACATCAGTGATATTATTCCTGGACTACATCATAAACTAAGGGGAAAAAAGATACCTACAGGACACATTATTGAAAACAAGTGGCAGAATACGAATACAGGTTATATATAAATGGCATTGTATCATTATTAAAGTTCCTGATTTTAATAACTATACTGTGCTTCTCTAAGAAAACATCCTTGTTCTTGGAAAATATGTACTAAAGTTAAAAAAAAAAAAAATTCTACTCCAAACTACTCCAAATGGTGCAGAAAACAGTGTGTCTGTGTGTGTGTAATAAAGCAAATGCATCAAAATGCAAGCAACTAATGAATCTAAGCAGAGGGTATATTGGAGTTCCTTGTACTGTTGTGCCAGTTCTTCTACAAGCTTGAAATTCTATCAAAATAAAAAGATACATAAATGTAAGCCATTGTGAATCTAAGCAAAGGGTGTACAGCAAGCTTGTCCAACCCACAGCCCACGGGTCACATGCAGCCCAGGATGGCTTTGAATGCAGCCAAACACAAATTCATAAACTTTCTTAAAATATTATGAGACTTTTTTTGAGTTTTTGGTGGTTTTTTTTTTTTTTTTTTTTTTTTTTTAGCTCATCGGCTATCCATAGCATTAGTGTATTGTACATGTGGCCCATGACAATCTTTTTCCAATGTGGCCCGGGGAAGCCAAAAGATTGGACATCCCTGGTGTACAGGAAGAAGTTCCTTGTGCTATTTCTCACAATTTTTCTGTAAGTTTGAAACTATTTCAAAATGAAGTTATATAAATACATGAATTATGAGTTAAAATGCAAGCAAGATCTTCATGCCTGTAATCCCAGCACTTTGGGAGGCTGTGGCAGGAGGACTGTTTGAGCCCAGGAGTTTGAGAACAGCCTGGGCAACATAGTGAGACCCTCATCTCTACAAAAAATTTTAAAAATTAGCCAGGCATGGTGGCTCGTTAACTATAGTCCCAGCTACTCAAGAAATGGAAGTAGGATGATCCCTTGAGCCCAAGAGGTGAAGGCTGCAGCAAGCTGTGATCACACCACTATACTCCAGCCTGGGTGATAGAGTGAAACCCTGTCTCAAAAACAAATAAATAAAGCCTAAGGGGAATATGCAGATTCATGGAAAAGAAGGCTATTTTGTGCAGACAGGAAACGGATGAAAGACAATTTGACTTTTAAAACTATGAGTAAGGCTCATGCTACAATCCCAGCACTTTGGGAGGCCAAGGTGTGAGGACTGCTTGAGCCCAGGAGTTTGAGACCAGCCCTGGCAAAATAGTGAGACCCTATTTCTATAAAACATTTAAAATATTAGCCAGGTGTGGTAATGTGCACCTGTGATCCCAATGACTTGAACTCTGAGGTGGGAAGATCGCTTGAGCCTGGGAGGTCGAGGCTGCAGTGAGCCGTGGTCATGCCACTGTAGTCTGGCCTGCGAGACAGACCAAGACCCTGTGTCTCAAAAGAAAAAAGAAAAAAGAAAAAAAGCAAGAACTGAGCAATCAGCAAAGATAATTCCTTCACAGTATATATTTCCTAAAGCTCACTCCTAGATCTGTCACTTGAGGGGAAAAAAAAAAAAGAAAAATCACCTTAGGAATTAATGTCATATTGTTATTCTCAGTTTAAGTTGGAAAAAAGTGGCATGACTAAAATAAAGTTGGAAATGTAACAGGAAACTTATAAGAGCCAAAACCAAATCATAGGAACAAACTATAACAAATCAACAAAGCTTTAAAGAAAATGGTAAATTAAAACTAAAGTCAGTATATTCGTGTTCATGATTGTCCCATCAAACTATCATTTAAGAATCTGAGGTGGGCTACAGGAATTCATATATAAATCAGGTAGAGGAAAACAAAGATTAATAGGAAAATGAAACTATACGAAAACTGAGTACTTACAATTTACAAGTCAACAGATTCTACTCAATTAAAGTTCAGTCACACACCTGCCTCTGGGCAACCAAAGCAAAATAAAATAACCTATAAAAAAGAGAGACAACTATGTATCTCATTTCAGGTAGAGAAGACATTCTAAATTAAAAAGCCACAGGCAAAACGTAAAAATGATAAAAATGATGTATTCTATCTGGCAAAGCACACAGTAAAACATCAAAATACAAAAAACAAACTGGGGGAAAACATTGCCACATGTGGCAAAGGGTTGATATCCAAATTTATAAGAATTATTTACAAAGAAACATTTTTAATTTTTTTAATAAAAGGGTGAAGGCCAGGTGCAGTGGCTCATGCCTATAATCCCAGAACCTTGGAATGCCAAGGCTGGAGGATTGCTTGAGGCCAGGAGTTAGAGACCAACCTAGGCAACATAGGGAGACCATCATCTCTAACAACAAAAAAAAATGTTTAAAAAAAAAAAATTGCCAGGCAAAGTGGTGGCATGTACCTGAAGTCCCAGCTACTCAGGAGGTTGAGGCAGGAGGATCCCTTGGGACCAGGAGTTTGAGGTTACAGTGAGCTACAATAGCACCACTGCACTCCAGCCTGGGCAACACAGCAAGATCCTGTCTCCTTTTAATAAAAAAAAAAGGGGGGGGGGAGGGGGGCAGAGGAGACAACAGGTATTTGCCAGAAGAATTACTAAACCACTAGTAAATATGAAATTATGCCCAACCTCAGTGGCAATTAAAATGTAAAATTAGAAAGACAACTTTAGGCCTATAAGATTCATAATGATGTTTTTAAAACAAACTTATTGAAAAAAGTGTAGGAAAACATGTTTTGTACTTTTATTTCTGTTTTCTTATATATTAATAATAATCCCCCACTTCCTATCCTTAGGAAATATCAACTCTTCCACCTTTACTGGGAACTCTAGCATCTCTACTGTAGTCTTCTCTACTCCCCAACTCATACGATAATCAGGGGCATCCTCAATGTACATGAACAACCTCTTCAATCTCCAAAGGAACAACTATGACACCTTTAACTGAGGACTTATATCACCCAATTGTCCAACCTGAATCTTTACTTTTTTCTCTGACCTGATTTTATGTCTACTTTGCTTGCTGTCTGCCACTACAGTCAATGTCACTAGTACACTACCTCAAGGATCAGCAAACTTTTTCTGAAAAGGCCGGATAATAAACATTTTAGGATTTGCAGGCAATAGTTTCTGTCCCAACTACTGAACACCACTGTTGTAGAGCAAAAGTAGCTACAGACAACTTAAAAGTGAAAGAGTATGGCTTTGTTCCAATACAATTTTATTTCTGGACACTACAATTGGAATGTCATATCATTTTCATGTCATAAAATATTCTCCCAACCATATGAAAGTAAACACCATTCCTAGTTTGCAGACCACACAAAAAAGACAGTAGTCCAAGTTTGGCCCATGGGCTACAACCGGCTAACACCTACTCTCACCTTCTTCCCAAATCAACCCCAAGAACACTGCTTCACTTACTGAGTCTTCATTACTCTCAATCCTTCATTCTAACTTTCTGCTTCACTCATCTTGCAAACTTCTGATCGTGGAACAAGCCAATAATCTCTCTTCTCCAAGGACTGTTCTATACTGTGAAGTGTCACTTAAAGAAATCCAGTGCCTGTATTGGTGCCACTAAAAATTTATGTTCTTCAAGCTTAACTGGATTTTCAACAATGCCCAGCAATATCTCTGTATGTATTCACCTCTGGCTCCCATCCGCACAGCAAATTCATTACCACTACTACAGCCAACAACCCCTCAAGACCAGGCTCCACAAGGGTCCTTCTTCGTCCTCCACAGAAAAACAGGTCATAAGACAAAACGCCTCAATTTGCCAGACTGTCATCCTAATCCCATCCCATTTGACAAGAATATTACAAATACGATAGCATCTATATTTACATCTACAGACAGGCAGAGTGTAGTAAGTTCAACCTTCATTTGGAGCCCAACAGATCTGATTTTGTCCACCTTAATTAATAATTACTACACTTAGTAGTTGCCTGGCATTCAACCAACTGTTTTAGAATTGTCTTTTAATTATTCTTCAAAAAAAAACCTTCAAGGTAGGTTTTATTATACCCATTTTACAACGAAAAAAATTTAGAGCTGGGCTTAAAACCTTGGTGTAAGTCAAAAGTCACAGAACTTTGCTCATATCTGGGCTCCATTTTTTTCTATTTCAAAAGTGCATTATCTAATCTGAGCCCTGAATACTATTTCACGGGCACCTCCAGCCATCTCTCCTCCCACAGCCTTTGCTGAAGTTCCCTTAACCACAATACACTTCTTCAAGCATCCATGTTTTTGCATATGCATTAAGTCTCTACCTAGAAAGTTCTCCGTTCACTAAGATGCCACTAATGAGTCCCCTTCCTCTCAGAAATCTCTAAGTCCAACCCCAAAACACTTATAAGCCTTAGTCTTTTCAGGCTGTCATAACAAAGTACCATAGACTGGGTGGCTTAAACAACCCAAATTTATTTTCCCAAGCTAGAAGTACAAGACCAAAGTGCCAGCAGAATCACTTTCTGGTAAGGCCTCTAGGCCTCTCTTCCTGGCTTGCAGATGGTCACCATCTTGCTGTGTTCTCACATGACCTCTTCTTTGTACACACAAAAAAGCATGAGGGAGCCCTCTGGTGTCACTTTTTAAAATGACGCTATTGGATCAGGGCCTCACCGTTATGATCTTAATTACTTCCTCAGAAGCCCCATATTCAAGTACAGCTGCATTGGGCATGGGGTAGGGGGCGGTCAGGGTTTCAACACATGACTTTTAGGGGGACATGAACATTCAATTCATAACTGTACCTTGTTTCAAAAGCTCTCAAACACCCTGAGCCTATGTATCTCTGTATCATCTCTCCACAAAGTGATTATCCTGTTTCCCACCCACTTGACTGTGGCCTCTTCAAAGTAAGGGTCTATTATGTTAGTCACTTGTTTACTTCTGGCACTTAGTTGAATGCCTTATAACAAAGATATTATTCAAGACCCCTGCTAATGAGTAACTGAGTGTAGTTTCTCAGTTACTTAAGATCATAAAAAGAACAGAAGACATATATCTATGTACTTGACAAATTATACACTCCACTGGACATTAACATAGCCTGTTTGGGTTATTATATTTCATTGGAGAGAAAATGCAAGTTTTTAAAAGCTTACAATTTAGTTACGAATATCATACTTAAAATAAATAAATAAATAAATAAAAAATGGCCGGGTGCAGTGGCTCACACCTATAATCCCAGCACTTTGGGAGGCCAAGGCAGGCGGATAACGAGGTCAGGAGATAGAGACCATACTGGCTAACACGGTGAAACCCCGTCTTTACTAAAAATACAAAAAAAAAAAAAATTAGCCAGGTGTGGTGGCAGGCGCCTGTAGTCCCAGCTACTCAGGAAGCTGAGGCAGGAGAATGGCGTGAACCCAGGAGGCAGAGCTTGCAGTGAGTTGAGATCGCGCCACTGGACTCCAGCCTGGGCAACAGAGCGAGACTCCATCTCAAAAAAAAAAGAACAGACAAAAAAGGTAAGGTAAATGCTTCAGAGTTCAAAATGAGAGCAAATCAACAAGGAATATAATAGCTAGATGGAATAAAACCTATGAAACCAAAAGTATTATCATCAGATTATAAAGTATTTAAACTTGTAATCTTCCATGGCCTGAATTAAATTAAGTAGCAAAGACTGTAGTACAGATGCCACAGTTCCCATTAAAGGTGAAAGAGTTGATACTTCAGTGTCCTAAGGCTAGCAAGTGGGGAGATCAAGAGTAAAATGTATATATATGCATAGATAGATACTAAGAGAGGGACACACACAAAAACACAGGGAGAGGAAAGAAATTCAACAGATTTTCTTCTTAATTATTAATGCAATATTAAACCACAGTAAATCTCACAAAAGAGCAAATATTTCAAACAGTTTTATAAATATTATTAAGTATAAGGAGGTACACAAAGGTTGGCAAATGCCCAAGATATTTTTAAAACGTGTTCAGAAAGTCAAACTGAAAACAACCTAGGTATGTGTACTTTCTAAATCATTCCCTTGATGTACAGACCTAGCTAGCATAAGGTTACAAGAGCTTTTTTTTGGCATCTGAATTCTCTGCAGTTGAATTACTGTGACAAAAGCAACAAAATGAGGCCAAGTAAAAATCATTCGTATTATATTGTTGACATTTAAAAACCTCATTCCAGAACTTTAAAACTATTTGCTTTCACAAAAACAAAGACATAGTTCATAAATATTCTTGCGCAAATACACCCAAACAAAATAGGCACTTTGATATTTGTGAAAAGCAGGTCAAGAGAAATAATTATAAAGAAAATCATAAAATTATCTAGTTCACTCTGTCATTCATCAGACAAAACTACTCGTTCAAGGGCATATTGACAGAATTTGTGGCTCCGTGTCTTGAGTTTCTTTTCAATACATCCTAAAATAAAAGCTATAAAATGTGACATTTTCTGAGATAAAATGCCTTCTTTGGGTCTGTTGCTGTCTGCTGAACATTACCTATCAGTTGAGGTTGAGACAGTGTTAAAGCCTTATATTGTTAAAATAAACCAGGTGTACCTCTTAAAGCTATAGACAGAGCCACTGATCTGAGTCAGTGTAGTAAAAACAAGCAGTGCCTAAATATTTGGTCCAGGACTATGGCTCCATTTTTATATTTCAGTATGAGAGAATACAGGAAGCAGGCAGGAAATAGCCACTATCAGCTGACTGGGAACAACCAAACACAAAAGCAGGAATTGGCCTCTAAGTCAAAAGGAGTGTACCATCATTTTACCTAGAAGAAAAGTTTCCGAATGGCAAAAGGGAATAAAGTAACAAGTATGTTCTTCAAGAAAATCCTAGTGTAGTAATATACTGCCCTGATCCCACCAGGGATTAGGCACAAATAAATATTCTTTTTAATACCCACTGTCTCAATCCCAACTGACAGGTAATGTTCAGCAGACAGCATTGGAGAAAACACTGCAAGGGGAAAGGACTTTGCTTCCAGGCCTGGTGCACTGCTTGGCAGGCTTCCCCAGCACTAGGATGCCGCAGTGCATGACAATAGACAGCTTTCCCCAGCACTCTCTTTTGGACAGTTTGTAGAACACAGCTTCTAGCAAAATACCTATGAACAACTTTTATGGTATCCTAGAGGATAGATTTCTGGCAAATTCCATCAACTTCTCTGCCATCCAATAAGCCAATGATGTACCCTCTCCAACAAGACCTGATCTCAGCCTGGGATGGGCCTCTTCTTTGGGTGCTCAATTGTAGTTCTGTAAGTAGTGGCTGTTCCTTACATCTATTTCTATATTCTGTAGCACTCTCTGTACTTCCTACTGGCTCTGTTACAGTAAATAATCCTTTACACTAAACATTCTCTGCTCAAATTACTGCATGATTTCTCTTTCCTGACTGGACCCAGATTTATACAATCCTGAAAACCGGAAAGACTACACACAAGCCACTGAAATAAAGACAGCAGTAGGGCCGGGCGCGGTGGCTCACGCTTGTAATCCCAGCACTTTGGGAGGCCGAGGCGGGCGGATCACGAGGCCAGAAGATCGAGACCACAGTGAAACCCCGTCTCTACTAAAAATACAAAAAAAAAAAAATTAGCCGGGCGTGGTGGCGGGCGCCTGTAGTCTCAGCTACTCGGAGAGGCTGAGGCAGGAGAATGGCGTGAACCCGGGAGGCGGAGCTTGCAGTGAGCCGAGATTGCACCACTGCACTCCAGCCTGGGCGACACAGCGAGACTCCGTCTCAAAAAAAAAAAAAAAAAAAAAAAAAGACAGCAGTTAAGCAATAAAATTAACTAAAATACAACAGATACTGATACTTGGCCAAAGCATCCACAACCTTCTCAATTTAACTTAAATTACTATATCCCACAAACATGCTCTCATCCTTTTTATTTTAACTTCTAAGTATTGGGGGGCAGGGAGGATATCTTTGCTTCTTGACAAAATTTTAAACACTTGTCACATTTTCTGTGTTAAGAGAGCTGTCTTGCTGATCAGAGAGGGGAAGTTAGACGCCAGCCCTGACTAAGAGTACTGAGGGTGGCAGTTACCAATTCTGCCATCTTCAAGTTCCTGCCTAGGACAATATATCATACAAACTTTTAGACAGGAGGATGCCCTAGTGGCTTCATCTACTGCAGTCGGCTTGAAAAGAGCTTGTTAACTGAAGCACATGTTCTCTCTGGTGCCTTTACTTCTCACCTATAAACTTACGTGATTATTAACACACATGGGAAATGACAAACTAAAACCACTGAAAAACTCCTTAAATTTCATGTAGGCATGGGTAGGCAGGCTAAAAATACAAATTCACAAAGGAGCTATTTGCAGAAAAACAATTTTACAATAAAGCAACAGTAAATGACACTAAATAAATCACATACTTTGCCACTGTATGAAAATGCAATACATTGAACACCACATAAGAGTGATAACTGTCGGATAGACAGCCTTATGTCTCTACAGGGGCATAGTTGTTTGTGCTGGGTTAGAAGGTTATACGTGTTTTGGAAAAACAAAAACACTTTCAAAGATAGCAATTTTTTGTAATTTGTGTTATCCAATGACATTACTATAATTTCCCCTTTAGCAACTAGTAAGCCTAGGGTGGAAATGCATTTTTAAATGTGTACTTACAGTGAATGCACAGGGATATTCTTTCCTACTAAGAACAAAGACTGTACAGTTTCTTAAAGCACAAGGCTCTTTCCTCCAAACTGGTAAGAATCCTTGCAGCAAATTCACAAGGACCTCAACTTCTGTCTCCTTTTCTGCAATTTAAATAGCTGTTAATTTCGTCCCTTCCTCCAACATACTGCCAAAGAGACTTCAGAACCGCTATTATTCCTTTCCCCTGTTCAACTTATTCAAAATCATCATCCTCTTTAGCAGAAATTTGCCAGTGCATTCAGTAAGTTTCTAGATTAATTTCACTGGGGAGGGAAGTTCTATCATTTCAAATTTAGAATATCCAAAACTATACCCCTCACCTTTCAGACCAGCTACTCTTCAATTACTCCCATTCCCATTAGTGAAAAGCCCTTTTGTCAATATCCCTATCAATTTTTGCTAGATTACTGCAATGAACTTCAAGATGATTATACCTGTCGTTATCCCAATTTCAATGGCATCCTATATGCCATTTTGATTCATCTGCCCAGTATACAACTTTTATCAATAAAGAAAGAAAGAAGCTCCAAAAATCCAGAGGTGCCCCCAAGATTCTACGAAAATCCGAAGAAATCTCACCTCACCTGGCAGGACTCAATGCCACCCCCACTTACACACAGCTGCACTAGTTTTATCAGTTTTATAAATGTCATCTTAATCTTTCGTTGGGGAGAGGCTGTTTAGAAATCATTTCTATAAGGAATCAAATGGCCACAGTACATTTACCTGTATTAGTTTTCTATCACTGTCATAGCAAATTAGCATAAACCTAATGGCTTAAAACCACACAAGTTTATTATCTGATAGTTCTGGAGGTCAGAGGTCTGACACAGGTTTCATGATACAAGTCTCATTGGGTTAAGATCAAGGTGTTGGGGAGACTGTTCCTTTCTGAAGGTTCTTTGTGAGAAATCTGTTCCCTTGCATCAGTGTCTAGTGTCCATCTGCCTTTTTTTTTTTTTCTCTCTTGCCTCATGGCCCTTTCTTTCTTCCATCTTCAAAGCAAGAAACATGACGCTGATTCCTTTTCTGCTGCCTCTCTGGTTCTCTCGCTCTGCCTCCTCCTTCCATTTTTAAGGACCCTTATGATTACACTGGGCTCATCGGGATAATCCAGGACAATCTTCCTATCTTAAACTGATTAGCAACTTTAATTCATCTGCAACCTTAATTCCCCTTTGCCATATAAGGTCACATATTCGCAGGTTCCAGGGATTAGAACATGGACCTCTTTGTGGGGCTACTATTTGCCTAACACACTACCCAAACTTTGACTCCTACTCTTTAGGGTAATGCTGTTCCACAGGGAATCAGATACAATCCATCTTAAAATGTATACCGGCAGCCCAAATCCATCCCTTCTTCTCCCATTTCTCATCCAGCATACAGGTGAAGAAACAATATGGCAGAAAGGATCAGCAGCAGAAATATGCTTATTATTCCTTGAGAGACTTGGAATTTATTTTCTCTTACAGGTAAATAATGCAAGGTTATATTCTTAAGATAGTCTAAAATCCTCTAACTAAAGCAGTAACTATGTATAAACTAACTGAACACCCTGAAACTCAATTTTAAGTAGCAACTGGAAACTGCAAAAAAATAAAACTATCAATCGTTTGGTATGGTAATCATCAAGCCATGCAATCATTTTCCTCTTGTTTAAAATAAATTAAAAAAAAAAAAAAAAGAGTACGCTCAGTCCCAACATTTGAGAACAGTTTCACAAAAAGTTTTCATAATTTTTTTTTTTTTTTTTGAGACAGAGTCTTGCTCTGTCACCAGGCTGGAGTGCAGTGGCACAATCTCAGCTCACTGCAACCTCTGCCTCCCGGGTTCAAGCGATTCTCCTGCCTCAGCCTCTCAAGTAGCTGGGATTACAGGCGCGTGCCACCACACTCAGCTAATTTTTTTGTATTTTTAGTAGAGACGGAGTTTCACTATGTTGGCCAGGATGGTCTCAATCTCTTGACCTCGTGATCCGCCCACCTCGGCCTCCCAAAGTGCTGGGATTACAGGCATGAGCCACTGTGCCCGGCCAAGTTTTCACATTTCTAATACCTTACTCTATTAGAAGAAACTGTGCCTAAATATAAACTTCAAGTTTAAAACTGTTTAGAGTTCATTCCTAATTCCTGACCTTACTTTTAGGATAGTAGAAAGCTACCATATAGATTCATTCTGAGTGCTTACAGAAGTTCAGTTCAATAGAGTAAGACCCTGTATATGATGGTCCATACCTTTCCTTAGCTGTTAGCATCCAACAGGATATAGTGGCAGACTCAAAATTGTCAATTCAATGCAGGAGGATTCCAGGTTGGCCTCAAGAGGGAGTATCCTTTTAAAAATAGATTCCGCTTCAGGTAAATGACTTTTGTGTATCACAAGAAAATGAATGGGAAGATACACTAGATAACAAAATATTATGACACTTAGGAGCAGGACCTGATTTTCGTAATGCTCCCACAGAAGAAGGCACTAAAGGGTATGAAAACAAACAAGCAGGCCCTGACCTTTATAAATAAGCTTTGGGTTAACAATGAGAAAGAGACCCAGAATCAAATATATTCATGAAAGTCTGAACTCATAGCCTTTATTTTACCATTGGCCATTAACCTTTCTATGACCTACTTTAGTTTTAAGAATCAAATGAAATAATGTGCATATTCAAATTTAGTAATTTTTATCTAGCACCCAGTAAAACAAATTAACGTTACTGGTAACTGAAAAATACTCCTTTAAGTTGCAAAGATTAAAAACAAAGTAATGAAAGTCTTTATATAGTGTATTAGTTCTACAGTCTTAGCAAATTATCCAGCATAACTCAACCATTTCGTAGTGGCTCAGGGTCATTATGAGGAATATTATGATAATGGTATGTTAGGAGCACCTCAGAGACCAACACACACAGTAAAAGCATTCCACCATCTGGAACTGCTTTGCTCTCTCACTGCAGTAACTTCTCGTTTCTTTTTTCGTGTGACTAGATGATTCAAATCTGCTTTATTTTACGTACAACTATGTTGGGTCTAATGTGACTCCACAGTCCGTCCCTGACTATATAGGACACATTCTCCTTGCTGTTCCGAGGTCTTTTGTTGTTATTGTTAACTCCTCACTCACTGACTACAATATTGGTAAGAGAGCATGAGGTTATCAGTCCAAGTTTGGCCTCTACTTAAAATGGGTGTTGCTTCTAGGTTAGGTCTGTCACTTTCTATCAAGTGTTAACTGATCTCATAATCTCTGAAAAGTAGTATATGACTCACAAAATAATATAACCTTTATTATTGATTATTAATGCAACTATCATTACTTGAGCACTTACAGCATAAAGCTTTGAGGTGTTTTAAGTATATTAACTCATTTAAGTCTTCATAAAATTTCATGTAACAGCATTATTTTTAGGGATGGGAAACGAAGGAATGGGATTAAATAACTTCCTTAAGCTTTTACAGCTAGTAGGAGGCAAAACTAAGGTTGAGTTCTAGATCTACCTGACACCAAACCCTGTGTCCCTCAACACTGTTGATTGCTGAGTCTGATATCATCATTTTATAGAAAATAAAGCAGATTGAGGAAACTGAAGTCACTGAGTCAGTTCATCCATCTATAAAATGGGAATAACAATACTTTCCTACCTCTTTGACAAGATGCAGTTATACGAAAATGTGAAAATGTGAAAAGTATCAAATTTAACAGGGTCTCATGCTGACTACACAATGCCAGGAAGCACTATTCCCACAGAAAGTGTCAGTTTTCCTGAAGCAGTACAGGGAATGCCATTTATATTAGACTCTATGTTAACAGTGCCTCCTGAGCTGTGCACCACAGATGGCCATATGTAAGTATGTGTGTGTGTGTGTGTGTACACACAAAAATATATATTAGTGTGAAGTGAATTAATTTTATTGTGCTGCCTAGATACAATAAAACCAGTGATTACTAAACAGTGATAACCGAACAAGTCCTTAACAAAAAAAGAAAAAAAAACTTATATAAAGCCTTTTTGTCATAAATAATGAGGTAATTAAACTACTTTAAGTCCATGGTGATTACCTCCCTTTTCTTTAAAGCCAAATCAACTGCATGAATGGTTATAATTCACAGATATTTATATAGATCATTGTAGAAATGCCTACATCTTTCTATTTCTAATTTCTCTGGTTCATAAAAGAATAAAGGTTCAAATTACTCTATTTACAGGGAAAAGTCAAGCCTATTAAAATGGTTTAGATGTATTTAAAACAATTCTTTCACAATGGGATTTACAATGCATGGTAAATCAGTATAGATCACTGCTAGGCTTTTCCTTGAAACTAAAATTAGAGTGACTGCCTTTGCATATTCCAAAATTTGTTCTTATCCAGTTGAGTATGAAGACTGACCAGAAAATTTAAAATCCACTCTAGCCACCAAGAGACTACAATGAAAACACGAAAATTTAGAACACCGAGACTTACAGGAGTAACAGGGATAAACCATCCTTCTAAAACAAAGACTGTTTTGCATTTGCTTTTTGAGCTCTGACATTTCTAAATAGTTCCTTCTACTCAAGACCCAGTATTTTAAATATGGACTACAAAGATATAATGATACATAATCAGAACAAAACCTCTGCACTTACTTACGCAGTAGCAGGAACAGAGAAGCACTGACTGATCCACCCACCAGCACACCCGTGGCTCCCATAACCAATAGCTAAATACCCATGTGCTTGGCTGTATAAATGTAGAAATCCCCTAATAACATTAAGTCAAGGCCTTACCACAACCTTGGTTACTTAAAGCACCACTTCCTAGCACAGATGCATCCAGGTCAGAGAAAATGCAAGCACTCACATTTTCTATACTTCTATCACCAAATACATCTGCCATAGGATTATACGGCAGCAAGACTTACAAAGCTGGACATTTCTAGTGGTGTTTTCATTAATACAGAGGTCCCTCAGAATTAAAAACTATACAAGCCTTAGGTGATAACATCCCCGTTAACCTGTTTCTTCTTTTCTTCATCCATATTTTCTAGTCTTTCCACAATAAATTTCTACTGCTATTATACAGGGAAAGAAGCAAAATCAAATACATGAGCTTTTACTTATTATGTTCACAGTATCTAGGAAAGTATAATTAATTGACCAAAGAATCACAGAAGCTCAGAAATAGGTCAGTGCAAATGAACCACTGTTAAAAATAAATCTAAACCATATGAACCTAGGCAGCATACACATACCACCCTAAAAATAAATGACATGAGGCCAGGCAAGGTGGCTTACTCCTCTAATCCACTTTGGGAGGACAAGGCAGGAGGATGGCTTCAGCTCACGAGTTTGAGACAAGCCTAGGCAACATACTGAGACACCTATCTCTACAAAAAATGAAAGAAAAAAACAATTAGCCAGGCATCGTGGCACATGCCTGTAATCCCAGCTACTGGGGAGGTTGAGGTTGGATTGCTCGAGGTCAGGAGGTGGAAGATGCAGTGAGCCGAGATCGCACTACTGCACTCCAGGCTGGGCGACACAGAAAGACCCTGTCTCAAAAAAAAGGAAAACAAAAACACTCAAATCCCAAATTTAGCATAGAATGCCTGGAAAATAAAGAGAATATATCATTATTCAGTAAATTATATGCCACTAGTTAAAAAATATACACACACACACACACACACACACATATATATAGCTTGAGAAATCTTAAATGATCTGTAGAAATAACCTGATAAACTAGCTACAGAGGCTAAATACGTAGTACAGTTTACACAATAACAGTGTGTATTTACAGCCCCCTTGGATCTAAAGGAATCAAAGAACATTCACTATATAATTATCTGGTATCCCACCATCACCTTCTTCTCCTGTTAAAGATTCTGACTTTTACCATTCATTCCATGTACTTGTTATTCAACAGAATTCTGACTGACATTTTCAATATGCACGAATATATTGTTTCTGCTTATACATAAGTCTGAAAGCATTCATACCAAACTGTTAAAAAACCATTACCCCAGCAAACCATGAGGAGCAGACACGGATGATGGGGGCCTGCTTGTTTAACTTCATTTAATTTAGTAATTTAAATCTTATTTCTGAATATACAATAATTTTTCAATAAAAAGATTAATGACCACATAAAATATTGTAGGCCACAACATTTCCTTCTAGATGACACAAAGGGATCTAAATTCATCCCCTGAATAGGTTTCCTATGTTAAATATACTAGCATAGGCCATAGATCCAGACACCAAACTCCAGATACCATGTACCATTTCTAAACACTGAACTGCTAACACATGCAGGGCTGACCCTTGCCCAGAGTGGATCATTGGTCATGGCAGCTGCTACCCATCACCACTACCATCCCAACTCTTCCAACTCGATTGTCAACTATGGATTCTAGCAAATGTCTTCACATAACCCCATAGTTCTCTCCATTCACTTACACACTAATCATCAGGTCAGAAAAGGAACCAAAAAGCCCATTTCAGCTTTCAAACTTTATTTTCCCCTACAAGGAAAGACCACCTACGTTTTACTTTTCTTCCTTCAAAGTGTTGTCACAACGGTTGTAATAGTTAGAAACTAAATGCTCATTAGTAGGGAATATAGTTAAATCAATTATAATTGAAATACAATCTATAGCTGTAGCTATATATAATATACTCTGAGGCTGAAATTTTTTTTTAAGAATGAAGTAGTTCTTTATCTCCTCATAGAGATATATTGCCATGTGAAAATCCAAGTGAAAAAACAGCAGTGTACCTCATCTTTATGTAAGTGGAAAGAAAAATAAATTTACTTATATTTCCTTGTACATACAAATAAAAGAATAAGTTTCCATTATATCATTCCAGAGATAAGTGACTACTTCCCAGGGGGGAAAATGGGAGGCTGAGGAAGACACATTTTCAGTTTATATATTTTTTATATCACTTAAAATTTGCAACATGTGATATATTAACTATTTTTAAAGTCAGTGAATTATCTTAAGCTCACAACTTGTATCTTCAAAGAAGTATTTATGATTACTTTAATATTTTATAAAGCTAAGGGCAGGTAGACTACAAATGGATTAGTTTGAGAATCAGTCTCATTCCTTTATGAGCATGCATTTTAACATTCCAAAAAGAAAACATCTTTTCCCATCACCAAGGTATCCTACATTCAAAATTCATAACAGAATTATATTTTTACTTTATAAAGCAAGAATTAATTCTTATTAGTTAGCTAAACTATAAACAATACAGGGCACAATGGCAGATATAAGAAAAAACTGTAACTTCTGCATGATAACCATTAACATCAATAGATTATTTTAAGAAAGTCTGAAATTTCATATGAACTCTTCAGCAATGTAAGAATTATGTATAATCTGTGTGAGGGCATTTCAGCTGATTGTACAGCTGGAGCTTCCTGCTATCACCAAAAGGAAGAAAACAATACTAAAGTATAGACAGAGTTGTACTCCATCTTTCACATCGATGTAAGCTTAAAGAAACTGTAAGATCAGAGAGTTTATGAGAATACTGCAGCTCATTAGAAAACTTGTCTGACTCAACAGCATGGAAAATAATTCAAATGCTAAATCATTAATTTTTTTAAAAAATTTATATACAGTACCAAGAAAGGATATGTGTACATGGAAAGACAAAACTGATGTCTTAAATAAACAACATAATTACCTTATAATCAGAAAACAAAGAATTCATGATAGCCTACAACAAGAAATTTAGTTCTGTTATGGACACACACAATTAAAAACTCAAACAAGCTAGTGTGTGTGACACAGAGAGAGAAACTAAAATCAAATATACTGCTTAAATACCAATGAAAAGCGTAGTTTACCAGTGATCATTTTCATACTTATTTACCCATACTTCCTGAGCACCCATTGGAAGACACAAGGAACCGTAAGACATAGTTTGTGCTTCAAGCATCTTATATAATCCAATTACAACCGTTAGAGTACTCAAAACAAATTTAGAGTACAAAGTATCATCATAGGTTAAACAGCTGTATGCATGTGCAGGAGATTTTACTACTATACTACACAGACTGGGAGGTGGGGGCTCCAGGGAAATACGGTGTATGCTGTATAAACTAGACTTTTACATGGAGGACTCCTAAAGGCAGAGATGGGAGAAAGAAAAAACTTCCAAGAAATGGAAATGCATGAGAAACCAAAAAAGTAAAGTAAAACTGAAGTTTACATTCTTTTTGGAACAGCTGCTGGGACAGAAAGAATATAACTTAATATTTTAAACTAAAACAAGAAGTAAGTTTTGAAAGGGGTACTGAAGTCAAATAATGCAGTTTTGAAAGGCAACACTGAGGAACTCGGGCTTTCTTCCAGAGTGGATCAGGAGCCACTCAGCAGAGGCATAGTGGTCAAGAACACAGACTTGCAAGAAGACATGGTTGGGATTCAAATCCCAGCTCTTCTACCTACTAACAACTCCTTCAAGATCATGAAGTTCCAATTTCTTCACCTGTAGAATGGGGATAATATAAATTATAACGACCACATGAGAACAAAGGATTCAGCACACTGACTGACATAAACACCCAAGTGGGTTTGTTTTGTTTGCTTGTCATCAGGCAGGGAACATGATCAGGACTACATTTAGGACAATTAATAAGCAGTATTCACAATGAATGACAAACCTAGTGATTAATGTCTCTTGCTGTGTATATGGCTGCTGGAAGAATTGAAGAAAGATAGAAGAAATCAGGAACCACAATGCAGTAAGATGACAAAAAGAAAAAATTCTAAGAAAAGGAGAGAGAGAAGAACCAAGGATGACCTATGATTTTGAGTCTAGATGACTAGAAAATGCAAAGGTCATTAATATAAACAAGCCAAGAAGAATCAGGCTTGCAAAAAAAGTTTAATTCTGAATCTACTGATTCCAGATTACAAAATGACAGCTACTAAGTTGATGGGGGAGAACAACATTGGCAAATCTGAAGCTTACGAATGAAAATAAGACTGATGATACAGAATTGGAAGCCTGAGCAAAGAGGGTGAGGGGAATGAGCAGTTGGAAACACGGATCAGTGTAGGATTGCCAAAGAAGAGAACAAACTCTAAAAAGGAAAAGAACTAAACCTAAGGTAACACCTAAAGGCAACAACTATCTATACTTCAGGAAGTGAGAGAGAAAAACAAACAAAGGCCCCAAGAAGGGAGAGTTGAAGGTGCCAATTTGTTAAAGTCACCAAGACAGACCTTCATAGCATTTCACATTCTACAGCTCTTTCAATGCTCATTGTAACTTCAGATTATAAACTGAACTGACTTCATCAATTGATAACATGATTATTATAAAAGGTTTTTAAGAGCCTTCAAGTTACTGAAGAGTGCTCAGTAGAAAACACAGAAGAGTGTTTTATGCAAATTAGTTTTTAAACTCCAAGAATATTTTAAGCTCTAGAAATCATACCTGATGCATGTCTTGCATCAAACATAAAGCTGATTTATTTCTGGCTACCCATGCATATATGTTCCAAAAAGGATTTTCAGGTTAAACTGGAAAATATGCTATGTCTTCCCATAAGCAGTATCTCTCATTAATTTCTGAGAGTATACATACACACAGTGTTTGATTCCCAATCCTTCCCCACTTCAACAGCTGAAAAAATCTTACCATATTCTAAAAGCGTCTTTAGGGGGCTGAAATATTTCTGTGTCACCTAACTATAAAACCCACTCACATCCAACATCCAATGTTAAGTTGACTGAGAGATAATCAATGGCAGATACACCATTTAGGTATGAATCCAATTATCATCCTGAACAATTGCCAGTAAAATGTCAAAGCTTTTCCTATATTTTTGGTTTCTTCTCAAATACAGATTACAACTGACCATACTTTATTAACTTTAGTATTTGTCTCACTTCTTTTTTTTTTTTTTTTTTTTTGAGACAGAGTCTCACTCTTTTGCCCAGGCTGGAGTGAAGCGGAGCAATCTTGGCTCACTGCAACCTCTGATTTCCAGGTTCAAGCGACTCTCCTGCCTCAGCCTCCCAAGTAGCTGGGATTACAGGTGCCCACCACCATGCTCGGCTAATTTTTGTATTTTTAGTAGAGACGGGGTTTCGCCATGTTGGCCAGGCTGGACTCGAACTCCTGACCTCAGGTAATCCACCTGCCTCAGCCTCCCAAAGTGCTAGGATTACAGGCATAAGCCACTGCCCCCGGCCGCCACATTTCTTCCAACTACGTAGTTGCCACATCTAGTGGAAAATGAAAAAAGATTAATAAACCATATTATGACACCCTATTGTCTCTCATTATGCATTTTAAGGGACTACCAAGTATTTTAAAATACCAGTAATATTATATAAGTAAATTTTAATCTTTTTAGACTTTTTTAGGGCCCTTTTGGTATTCTTTCCAGCACATTAGTTTACAAAAAAGTTCAACCACGTTCATAAAAATGTTTACTGATATGAGACTATCCTTCCAACTTTGTAAGGAATATGCAGCTGTGAGAGCTACAATTTACAATAATATCCCAATTTACCATGGCACCTAGCAGTGTCTAAAGTAACACAAACCCCCATCTTCTTGGTTAACAGCTTAAGATCAAGGAGTTTAAAATTTTAGTAATATGCCACCAGAAACCTCATCTAAAAAAATACCATTATAGTTTCACACTATATTCTCTAGACTATTTTAAATGCATGTGATTATATTCATGTAGTTATTCTGTAAGGAACATTTCAAAGAAAGCAGAAAAAACCATGAGGGAAACAATTTTTCATTCATACGAGGTAAAACAAGAGCAGAAAACACAGGTTCTAGGATTAAGCACTCCTGAATATAAACACGCACTATTACCAAAAGAAAAAAAAAAAAAAAAAGCAATGGGATCTTGAGCAGTTATTTTTCTCAAAGCCTCTGTTTATTACTCTATACAATGAGAAGAATGTCACTTATTTGTTATGAGAAATATATGAGCATATTATTACCAAAAATAACTAAAATGTCATGGATATTTTTTATTCCTCTCAAGCACAGTTTCCAAATAATAAAATACTACACAATTTGGCTTAAAATTTCAGGCTATGCATGTTTAGAACCAGACGTTGTTCGTGATTATCTTCCTCAGTTTTTCTTTCCCTGGAAGCTAGCACCAAGACGAACACACAGTACCTTTTTAATAAATACAAGCTAGTGATTAAATCAACAAAGCCTCTAGCTCTTCTGCACACAGAAATACAGTATGCAATGGGAATTTCCTAGCTTTCTGTCTTACTTAAGAGTAGGCAGTGTAGTATCACCCTTCCACTTCCAGTTTACTCCCTATGGCTTACTTAACCAAAATATTTAATCCCTGTTGCTTTCTTTTTTCTTGTCTAAGGCTAGGGCCACTAGCTTTCTACCTTTCCTACCTTACCTTTCCTTCACATATTAGCTACTTCATGTTAAAGGAATTACAAGTGTTCAACTGACCATATGGAATTAAAATTTACTTAGAAAAAAATAATAAAAAACAAAAAGTAAACTAATTCAACAACTTTATGTTTTATGTTTTATGGAGTCATCTAGCCTCATAGAAACTACCATTAAGCAATACGTAAACATATTACTCAATCTGCTTAATATGAAAGTAATGTCTGGCCTCAGACATTCTGAAAGTTTTGCCACATGGTTTCAAAATATTGGCTTGTAGCCCTTTTCAAAGCTACTGATTATTGAAAACTTGGCGACCATGTTTAACAATAAAAAGGCTTCCCCGAGCCTACGTAGATTGGATTCTCTAATACATAGTAATAATGTTTTTAAAAATGAGGTGTGTAATAAAATGGAGAAATATCCATGATGCACTGTTGGCTAATAAAACGATATACTGTACTATATATGATCCCAGACTTGTTTCTAAAGCACACTCATTAAATGCACAGAAAAAAAAATCCTGAATAACTACCCACCACACTTGGAGACTGGCTACCCTGGAAAGTAAGAAAGAGAAATATGGGGGGAAGGGCGCGAGAGAGGGCAGGTTTCCTCATTGTTTGGCTGCTTCATTTTTTTCTCAAGGAGCACGCAGTACTTTTGCAATTAAAAAAATAAATAAATAGGGGAAAAACACTGCTAAAAGCATACTTTTTTCCTCCGTAGCAAATTCTTCTGATTTGTAATGTTAAAAATATAGCTCTGGTTTCTCGATTCTAAAAAGAGGACACACGAAAACAAAATTATAGAAGTTCCAAAAAATCTTGGATTTGCAAAATTACTCCCTCGGGTTCTGCCCGTGGGTCCTCTCCACGCCGGTGTCTGAAATTCCCCAAGCAAAACGCGGGCACTGCACTTCCCCAGAACGGTAGTAGACGCTCAAAACCACAAAAAGAGCCCTGGGCGCCTGCTATAACCTCTCAGTCCCCTCCCAGCCCCTGAGGCTTCCCCGAGCCTACGTAGACTGGATTCTCTTCCTCCAAAACCAAAACAACAGAAGTCACTGGGCGGATCCAAAACGGCCCTAAGGGGCCCGCGGGCATCTCAAGACGCCAGCCTCGGGACTCCGGTCCCCAAGCCCAGGTCAGAGCCGAAGGACGGGCCGAGAATGCCGCGCCCCGGCCTCCCTCGGACCCCCGACCTCCCCGACCCCAGGAACCCCGGCTCCCGACCTCCAGGCTTCGCTGGGCCCCTTTCGACTCCCCGACCTCCCGAGTCCTCCGCCCCTGGCCCGTCCTTCCCACAACCTGCCCCGCAGCGCCTCAGTTTCCCGGCCCCCGACCTGCCCGCCCTTAAGTTCCCCTGCCCCTGACTCTCGGCTGCCATCGCCCTGGCTCTCTGGCCTCCAAGAGCATCCCAGTCGCCCGCCCGGCCCCAGCACGCGGGACCCGCACACCCCACGACTCCGAGCCCCCACTGGCGGCGGCGTTACCTGTGGCGCGGGCAGCGGCGCGCAGGCCAGGCGCTAGGACTCGGCGGGGTCCGCAGCAGCCAGACGCCGCCACCACCACAATAACAACACGGACGCCACCACTGAGGGGAGAGGCGGGGCCCGGACCCGCGACGCGACTGGAGCAGCCAGAGCTTCCCAGACTCCGGAGCCGCCGGGGTCCGGGCATGCGCAGAGAGCCACGGGCACGGGGGCAGCTCCCCGCGGACGCCAAAGTCAACAAGGCCGGGAGACGCCCCCATCTGGACCCGCCCCCTTCAGGGCTCGCTCCGCCCCCAAGCCCAAACAACGCGAGGCCTTGACAGGCCAGACGACGACGGCGGTAGGGGAGATCACGCGAGAGCATGGCCTCCACCTCCCCTCCCCACCCCCATCTCCACGTTCGCGCACCGGCGCTGGGGTGCCGGCTTTCAGTGGTCTCAGGGTTACGGATTGTCCGGGCCTCGCCGCACAGTGCCATTTGCATTAAAGGACAAGGTCTTAACGGTGTGGGAGCATTTTTGAGGTGCATTCCTGGGTTTGGAGGCGAACCCCCAATGGTTACCTCCACAGAGGCTTTGCGAAGGGCGCTCACTGGTTTAGGTGAAGAGCGAAGGCTCGAGACTGCCGCTTTATAGTGGCCCCTTGGCGTCCAGAAGTTGCCCCCAGCGCCCGTCGTAAGCACTCCCGCTGCTTGGGCCCCGCCCTGCCTGCCAGGCGCTCTCCGGCCTCAGCTCCCGGACGCCTGGCTTGGCCGCCTTCTCGCGTCTTGCTGACCGGGGGCGGGGGCGTGTGCTTCTCCTGCAGCGGACGGAAGATGCTGGGCCACGCAAATTTCCCTGGGCTTGGTTAACCACCCCAAAGCCCATTTCAAGAAGGAAAGGGTGTTGAGGAGGAGGGATAGAAAGTCGAGAAGAGGGCCGGGTGGAGTGGCTCACGCCTGTCATCCCAGCACTTTGGGAGGCCGAGAGAGGCGGATCACCTGAGGTCAGCAGTTAGAGACCAGCCTGGCCTACATGGTGAAACCCCGTCTCTACTAAAAATACAAAAATTAGCCGGGTGTGGTGCCCTGCGCCTGTAGTCCCAGCAACTCGGGAGGCTGAGGCAGGAGAATCGCTTGAACCCGGGAGTCGGAGGTTGCAGTGCTGAGATGGCACCATTGCACTCCAGCCTGGGCGACGAGAGCGAAACTCCATCTCAAAAAAAAAAAGTCGAGAAGAGGAAATGAGACATGGGGGAGTAGGCGAGCCGGGAAAATACTGCTGCTAAGGATCCTAAACAGTGAACATTTTAATATTTGTAAAACTCCTAGCAAACTGCATTTAATTTTTTTCAATTAGTTTTAGTGTATATAAAGGCATGCCTTTTCCAAATACTGTAATTTTTGAAGTGTTTGTTGTTCATTAATCTTTGTGCGTTTCCCTCCAGTCTCTAATAGTAGGTTGTAGCATGATTTGCTTCCATCGTGTGAATTCTGTTCGGTTTTGATTTTCAAGTATGAGAGTGAGCGTAAGCTACCCTTATAGATTACCTAAGGTAAGTTAGAATTAGAACGTCTTTATGCTAGGGTTGCTACTCCCCACCATAACCAACCATCTGCAAAAGCGTTCAGAAAGAACTTGCTAGCAAGGTCAAAAGCTTCAAATCACGAAATAAGAACTTGAAAACAAGAGCAAAATTGCTGCTGAGGCGCCCTGCCATTTAACTCAAAAGCTTCACTTTATTTAGGTTTAAAGTATGAGTGCATATTCAGTGGACATTGAGCTCCGAACTGTTCAAAATCTCTATTCATTTGCATTCTGGAGTAGAGCTGCGGGTCACATGTATTAGCTCCATCTTTGGATTTCTGCCTGGACCCAGGGCACTCCTAACCGTTGTGGGATCATATAACAGTCTTACAGGATGAATTTTCTGTTAGTCCAAGCAGAAATTTTGGCACATGAAAACTATCTTACCATAAACAAACAAAAAAAGTACAAATGGCAATCTAAGGAAAATAGCTAAAATCATTAAACAACTCTTACAGCGTTTTCCCCTGTTTTCTCTCCATTTTTTAAAAACATATTTTCCTTTACTTTCTTCCTAATGCTATGGGAATTTTTCAGGGTTCTAGACCTTTTTCCTCTTCTGCAGCTGTAAAGTTAAACACAGGTCATTTTTTAAATAAGACTACTAGTAAATACCTTCTTAAACAACACCAAATGCTAGTCTTGTGGGTGAGTAGTTAAACAGCAAGTAAAGCACTCTTATCACCTCTGTAATTTTCCTGTGGTAGGCACACCCCATCTCCACCTTCACATCACTTCTGATTATGCCTCCATACCTTACACATATAATTCATATTTTTGGGGGGGGGAGGTGGGCGACAGAGTCTTTTGCTCTTTTGCCCAGGCTGGAGTGCAGTGGCGTGATCTCTGCTCACTGCAACCTGCTTGGAGGTTGCAATTCAAGCAGTTCTCCTGGGTTCAAGCAGTTCTCCTGCCTCAGCCTCCCAAGTAGGTAGGATCACAGGAGCGCACCACCACGCCCTGCTGATTTTTGTATTTTTAGTAGAGGTGGGGTTTCCCCATGTTGGCCAGGCTGGCCTCAAACTCCAATCTCAAGTGATCCACCCACCTCGGCCTCCCAATGTGTTGGGATTACAGGCATGAGCCACCACACCTGGCTATAATTCACTTCTTGGGTGTGACTTCCTACTGATTTGTAATCATGAAAGTTGGGCACATACCCAGTATGCTCACTATTTCTCTGCAGGGCCTGATGAAGTGGCTGCTACAACACTGATACTCTGCATTTGTTGCATGAGTAATTTAAATGTTAAATTATCATGTAGAATCATTTAGAGATTTACTTAGACTTTGATGAATTTAGATAGCCCACACACAATTTATTCCTAGAGTTCTTGATACATTGTTGCAGTTAAGTTTGGTCCTGGCAACTGCAATAACAGTTACTATAATAACTTAATTCTTCATATGAGGTTGCTTCACTTTTATTATTGAGCAGAAAATACCCAAAGTAAAATTGAGCTATTTGGGACTCCTTTCAGAATACTGTGTAGGCTGAAGCATTGTTGCATCGGAAGTGCTCTGTTATTTGAATGCATAAGGTATTCAACAAACAAATGCTTACTAAACTAAATGGTATTCAGCATACAGCTACTCTCACCATGCTAGGAGTTCATATTTTTCATATGCGTGGCAGTTAGCACTGGTGCACATGTTTCCTTCAGCCTCAGAAATGGAGGTGTCTGCGTGTTGCCCAGATCTACCTTGAAAACTCTAGTTGCTTCCTAACACTAGGTTGTATAATGGGACTTGATTATGTTTTATAGAGCCAAGTCTGGTCTGTGAGGACTGAAAGGATTTCCTCATCTTTAATTTGGCCTCCAATGTCTGGGGAAAACCCAAAACTAAAATCTAACTAAATAAGGAAATGTTTTTTCTGCAGTTTGATTTCCTTGTACCATTTTCAGTACAGTTAAATTAATCACCTCCCCCACCTCACCATCCCCCTCCCCCTGCAAAAAAAAAAAAAAAAAAAAAAAAAAGCAAAAACAGAAGTATTTTCTCTTAAAGAGAATTGTCGTTGGCCAGGCACAGTGGCTCACCACTATAGTCCCAGCCCTATAGGAAGCAGAGGTGGGAGAATCATTTGAGTTCAAAGTTGCAAGATTTCAAGATCAGCCTGAGCAACGTAGTGAGACCTCATCTCTACAAAAAATTTAAAAATTACCTGAGGGTGGTGATGCATGCCTGTAGTCCCAGCCATTCCAGAAGCTGAGATGGGAGGATTACTTGAGCCCAGGAGTTAGTTTCTAATTGGATGTAGTCTGCACAGGCAGATTTCATTTTCAGTATTAAAAAGGTCAGTAATTTCTGAAATATTCACTTGACAAATAATAGGATTAAATGACTTTGGGAAAGCATAATTTTATTTTAAATTGCACATATAATCCCTCAATTACATAGATTTCAATGCTAGGATAATCTTCCAATAAAAGGAAATGTAAGTTATCAATAAAATGAATTCCTTTTAGAAAAATAAGCATTTATAATTTATTGTCCACAGTAAACAAAAAGTGACTTTAACTCACAAGTTAAAATTACTCTCATATGGTGCTTAATATATATAGATATCTTTCCTTTATTAAAAATTCTGCTTCTTAAAAAACAGAATCATGGAGTGGAGAAGAAGGAAAACTTCTGCTTGTAAACTAAGTGCACCAAAACTGTGGATAAACATCTTTTTAATGTATATGTAAAATTTAATATTTTTTAAAGAATCTATTAAAGTTTAATAAACATTTTCTGACTCTATGATAGATGCTGAGGATATTGCAATAATATATGATATAGCTCCTATCTTAATAAACTTACATTCAAATAATAGAAGGAGGAAAGTGACCCTTGACATAATAGTAAGGGTACAAATTAAATACTGTTGCTCCATAGTAGTGTTCCATGGCCGTAGTCAAATTTGAATCAAGCTTTGAAATTTGAATAAAATTTTTGAATTATGGAGATAAAGAGAACAGTTATTTTAGGGACATGGAATATAAAAGAATAACGCTTACATAGATCATTTGTTTTCAAAGAGCAGAGATTAATCTGATTTAGCTAGAACATAGAATGCAAAAAGGATAATAGGAGCTAAGCCTAGAAAGATAGACTGCAGCCAGATTTTGGTGGTCATTAGATTGGATGCAACAGGCAGCAAGGAGCCAAAACTTAAGTGTTCACTTTTATGTAAATGTAGCTGACTCAAGTACCTTATATTAGAACTAAAAATTATGCTGTATATAACTATTACTGTAGTTAGGTAAAACCGTTTGAGAGTCTGCTTTAGTGATTCATAGTATAAATGAAGTTACTGTGTTTATGTGTGTGTGTACATATTATATGTATGTATGTGTTTTTTTAAGTATGACATTTGAATTCTGAAATGAAGATGAAGAAGGCTTTGGGCAGTATACCTATCTTTCTTGGTCAGATACTGAACCACAGTAGTAAGTCCAGGCACTGAAATGATAATTCATACGTGTGGATTCTTCTTGGCTCTAGGTTAATGAACACAGCAATTATGAAGAGTTGACTAGAACCAACTGATCTTTTTTTTTTTTAATTCCACTAAATAGAATAGTTTGCTAAAAATAATAGTAAAAATAGGAGCTCTGACAACAAATTCGTTATTAGGGCAGAACAGAGACGTTGAAATGAAAAATCCTAAAACAAAAGCTAGCCTAGGTAATGAACTCTTTTTTTTTGTTTTGTTTTGTTTTAGCAAAAATACGTCAAAATTTATTCCAATTCTATGTTCCTTCAAGGAGATATTTACAGAGAGTGATCCACACCAAAGTCCCTGGAAAAGTGTTCAGTGTTACCCAACTTGAAGGTCATGGCTAAGTGATAATTGTAGTCTCAAAAACACAGGTGGTTGGATCACACTGCTTCCACTGCCCCTGCTGCCAGGACTAGCTATAAATCAGTGTGTAACATGAGCAGCATGTATTGCAGCTATCCTCCCTCCTTTCTTTTCTGTAACCTCAGTAAGCAATGCCCTCAAGCGGCCTGCAGCTGTGCGGGTGCCCCCTCTGTGGTGTCATCCATGCCTTCTCCATCAGTGCTGTCCTTTGACCCCACCTTTCTTCTCCTTGTCTGCAATGTGTCCTGCTGGACCCAGGACTCAGCTAGAACCATGTTAAAAAGACCATGTGATAAAAAAAAGTTAATGACAAGATACTTAATATATGAAATCAGCTTTATTTCCCTCTGGGAATATTTTTATTTAAACAGTTCTTAAAAACTCAATCTACAATTTTTACAAAGGAATTAAATAATGATGTTCTATTACTTATAGGGAATTTGAGGCCTCAGGAGTAAGCTATAGCTAGGTTGTTTTAGGCAGGAGGACTTTTTGTGTTCTTAGCTTCCCTCGGTTTCTAATTAAAAGGTTGAAAAATGAGATACATCTCCGACATATTAGTTTATATAGTTGGCCTTCCATATCCATGGGTTCCACACCATAGAGTCAACCAACCACAGATGGAAAATATTCCCACCAGAAATGGATGGTTGCATCTGTACTAAACGTGTGGACTTTTGTTTGGTCATTATTCCCTAAACAATACATGCTGAATTTCCTACCAGAGACAAAAGCTTCAGTCATATTTTTTATATACTTATATCTCAGGCAAGACTTTAATAAACCAAGAAATGGTTAATTTTCACAAAATATATGTTAATAGACCATTAATGCCAGTGCATGAATTAGCTTACGGTTTTTGTTCCTAGCTACCGTTTTTCTGTTGTATTTTTTGGAGACAGAGTCTCACTCTGTTGCCCAGGCTGGAATGCAGCGATGTGATCGTAGCTCACTACAGTCTTGAACTCCTGGGTTTAAGCAATCCTCCTGCCTCTGCCTCCTAAGCAGCTGAAACTACATGCATGTGCCACATCATGGAGCTAATTTTTAAATTCTTAGTAGAGATGGAAGTCTCATAATGTTGCCCAGGCTGGTCTCGAGCTCCTGGCCTCAAGTGATCCTCTTGCCTCGGCCTCCCAAAGTGCTAGGATTACTAGTGTCAGCCATTGTGCCTGGCTTTAGCTACTGTTTAAGTTCAAGAATATCAAAGAAAAAAAGCACCAGATGGCTGGGCATGATGGCTCACACCTGTAATCCCGGCACTTTGGGAGGCCAAGGCAGACAGATCACGAGGTCAGGAGATCGAGACCATCCTAGCTAACACGGTGAAATCCCCACCCCCGTCTCTACTAAAAATACAAAAAATTAGCTCGGCGTGGTGGTGGGTGCCTGTAGTCCCAGCTACTCGAGAGACTGAGGCAGGAGAATGGCGTGAACCTGGGAGGCGGAGCTTGCAGTGAGCCAAGATTGCACCACTGCACTCCAGCCTGCGCGACAGAGTGACACTCCATCCCCCCGGCAAAAAAAAGAAAAAGAAAAAAAAAGCACCAGACAAGGTAAACAGGAAAGGAAGACTTTATATGACATTTACGTTGTATTAGATATTATTAGTGATCTGGACATTATTTATCATATACGGGAGGATGTGTATAGGTTATGTGCAAATACTACCCTATTTTATATCAGGGATTTGAGCATCCAAATTTTGGTATCCAAGGGTGGGAAGTCCTGGAACCAATGCCCTATGGATACTGAGGGGCAACTGTATTTTTATTTTACACCTTTTTCTTTTCCCCTAATGTATTTTAGCAGATAGCCAATTGTGCGATTCCTTGTCTTGGTGACGTAATGAAGTTTTTGGCAGGGCAAAAAGCAGACTTTTCTTGTACAGCAATGACCCCAATTTCCTCCCCACACTATAAATGGAAAAGAGGAATATGGATCCATTGAGCAGTAAAACAAGCCAAAATCTGTTTACCAAACACCATCATAGCAGGTGGCAAAACCTCAGGGGAAATGGATGCATGCTACACATAGCGAGGCAGGAGTTTTCCACTTGGGGTTTCCACCTTTGTCGCATTTCCTCATGCCCCACATATACAATCGAATCTGCAGAACTTCCAGAACTGAAGGGTCCATCCCAGCTAGGACAACAAGCCTCTCACAACCAATGGCTTATGACCCACAGAGCCTCCTCAGTGATTTGACCATATGTGAGATTCCAGAATATTTTAATCATCCTGTAGATAGGAGACCTGAGAGTATAACTCAAAGAAAAATTTCTCGTTTGTTTCAAAAACTATGAGCTCAAAGTCAAAATTAATTTATTATAGAAAAAAATTTAAATAATTAGAATATACTTGGCTTACCAGATTTTCTAAACTGAGCTATTCTCTTTGACTAGGCTATATTACCTTATGATCTAAAACTTAAACAATCTCTTGTGGTTGTTTAATGACATTCCAACATGTCATCAGAAAATATTCTTAGAAAGCTGCTGTCTGGTGGTCAGGTGTTCTCAACACCTCTACTTTTGCTTGCCACATACTTCAGATGACCACACAGCCTGGTTTGCTCAAGTCAGTCCCAGTTTATAACTGTTATCCCGATGGAATTACTAATGATGTCCCATGTCACTCTCAGAAGCGTCCAGGTTTGGATGATAAATTATATATATATATATATATATATATATCTCTGCATATAATTTATATATAAAAATTGTATATATATAATATCTGTATATCATATATAGAGATATAATTTATAATCTATAATATATTTATATCTATATAAATTATGTAGTTATAATTTTTGTCATTAAAAATTACTTACATATCCTATATATAATTTATATATTAAAATTATAATTTATATATAATATCTGTATATCTTATATAGAGATATTATATATATAATATATATGTATATCTATATAAATTATATGGAGAGAGATATATAATTTATCATCCAGACCTGGACACTGCTAATACAGAACTCACTTAACTGTATCAGCCTGGATAGGCTAGATTATGCTGCTCTAACAAATGACACAAAATTGCAGTGGCCTATCATGGCAAAAGTTTATATATCAGACAGTATTCCAGGGCAGCTGTCCTCCATGAGTTGGCTCAGTACTCCTGACACCATCATATTGACATGTGCTTTCTGTTGTTATGATGGAAAGAGAGTTCTTGCAGTGTCTTATGCCAGCAAATAAGTGATCCTGCCTGAAACTGGCACACATCACTTCTGCCCACATTCATATGGCTCAGACTACCTGCAGAGGGACAGGTACTTTTCCCATTTTCCAAGAAGAACAGAATATGAGTATGAAAAGTCCCAGTGTTACTTATTCAAACAAGAAGCCACATACCAATGAGATTATTTATTTTAATAATGAAAAATGTATTCTTATATGGGCAGATAAGTTCCTTTGCCACTACCTTAGTCACAATCTCGGTAATGATAAGTCTTTGAGGACACTAACTTAAAACAGTTCTTATGGTCGAGATAGAGTTTTTAAAGTTTTGTCAGTAAGCAAGAGGAGCAGTAGCAAAGAAGAAAACAAAATCCAAAACATGATTCAAGATCCTTTTAGATAACAGGAATAATAAAAAATAAAAGTTGTAAAACAGAAATGCATACTTCACAAATATGTGCATTTTATAGTCCCCTAACTTAAATAGTACTCAGGAATAAAAAACCATAAGGTTTTTTATTTATTTATTTTTGGGACAGAGTCTCAAGCTGGAGTGCAGTGGCGCAATCTTGGCTCACTGCAACCTCTGCCTCCTGGGTTCAAGCAATTCTCCTGCCTCAGCCTTCTGAGTAGCTTTAATTTCAGAACCCCACCACCACACCCAGCTAACTTTTGTATTTTTAGTAGAGATGTGGTTTCGCCATGTTGGTCAGGCTGGTCTCAAACTCCTGACCTCAGGTGATCCACTCACCTTGGCCTCCCAAAGTGCTGGGATTACAGGTGTGAGCCACTGCGCCTGGCCAAAAACTGTAAGTTAATTCATGTACATGCATTAATAGTCTATTATATATCTATTGGGAAAATTAACTTTCTGACTGTAGAGACAAGTTCTTTGTTTCAGTAGAAAATTATAACACCCACTTGTGGGCTACCAGATTCTAGTCCTGTACATTGACTTTGAGCTATTTTTCACCTCTTTGTAACCCTACATAGTTTTGTTGCCTACTTGTAAATGGTACTGGACTCTGCTCTTTCACACATAGTATCAGTCTTTATCAAATTTTCAATTCTTCTAGTTTTCTTTAATATCTGGCTACAACTCTCCAAATGTTTCTGATTTGCTTCTACCTTCCTGACTTAACTAAAACCTGCCTATCCAGATCCTTATTGGGACTCTAGATTGTCTTGTAGCCAGGCTTTTCTCCTAGATCTGCAGAAATCCTGCAAGATAAATTTCCAAGTGCTCATCATCACAAAAGATCATGTTAGGGCATCCTTCATGCCCAGAGCTACTGCTGCGGAGGCCACTCAGGAAGTTCACTGCAACTCCCGCCTCTGCCACACCCTGCTGCAGGAAATAACCATGATCGTGACAATCTCACCAAAACCTCCCTGAGGTCTGCGTCATCGCCAAAATGTTCAAACTGCAAACCAGAAATTGGTTTGCAGTGGCAGTTGGATTGCCACTGCCATCCTTATTCCATCTTCTACAGGTGCTTTATGCCTAAAGTATAGAATCACCAGCTAGGTTCATAGTCTGCTCCAACAATTAATTTTTGTTTTTCTTTTATTTTCATAGGAATGCCCTTCATTAAATGCCCTTGCCATCTAACAAAAAGTCTTTACTGCAAGTCTCAAGAGAATAGTTTAGCTTTTCCTTAATGAACAAAAGGCAGCCATCTTAGAAATGGACTTACTGTTTAGAGGAAAGAAAAATGTCTGTTCTTTCCTTGAACAAGAGAAAAGACTTACTGAACTTTATTTGTGTGTGTGTGTGTGTGTGTGTATGTGTGTGTATGTATGTGTATTTTGGGACAAGGTCTCACTTTGTCACCCAGGCTGGAGTGTGGTGGTACAGTCAGCTCACTGCAGCCTTAAACTTGTGGATTCAAGAGGTCCTCCCACCTCAGTCTCCCGAGTAGCTGTGACTACAGGCATACTACACTAAACCTGGCTAATTTTTTTTTTTTTAAATATACAGATGGGGGTCTCACTTTGTTGTCCAGGCTGGTCTCAAACTCCTGGCTTTAAGTGATCCTCCTGCCTCAGTCTCCCAAAGCACTGGGTTTATAGGTGTGAGCCACTGCACCCTGCCCAACCAAACTTTTGTCCCACTACTCTCAGCCCTCTTCTTGGCTAGGCCTCATGTTTGACCTGCTGGGCCTGGTTTTGCAAGAATCCCCACACCCTTGGTATTTGTATTAGTCTGCTCAGGCTGCCTTATGGCAAAATACCATAGACTGGGTGGCTTAAACAACAGATGTTTTTACACAGTTCTGGAGACCAAGGACAGTTTGCCGGCATGGATGGTTTCTGGTGAGAGCTCCCTTTTTGAGTTCAGATGGTTGCCTCCTCACTGTGTTCTCACATGGCCTCTTTTCTGTGCACCAGCAGGGAGAGAGAGTATGTCTCTTCTCATAAGGACACTAATCCTAGTGAACCAGGGCCATATTCTTATGACCTCATTTTAATTTTAATTTTAATTATTTCTTTACTCCATATATAGCCACAGTGGGAATTAGGGCTTCAACAAATGAATTTGGGTGGGGAGGGAGGACACAGACATTCACACCATAACAATAAATCAAGTTCCCCTTAGTAATTTTTCATCCACTAACACCTCACCTTGCCCACTGGCTATAAATCCCCAGGTATCTAGAGTTGAGTTCAGTCTCTCTCCCTATTACAGTTGTCTTGAATAAAGTCTACCTTGCCTTTTTAACTTGTCTGGCACATTTTTTTCTTTGATAATCCTGAACTTAAAAGTAGCCAGAGCCAGGCATGATGGCTCACACCTGTAATCCCAGCACATTGGGAGGCTGAGGCAGGAGGATCACTTGAGGCCAGGAGTTTGAGACTAGCCTAGGCAACATAGCAAGACCCGATCTCTACCAAAAATTTAAAATTAGCTGGGTGTGATGGCACATGCATGTAGTCTCAGCTACTCAGGAGGTGGAGGCAAGATGATTGATTGAGCCCAGAGGTTCAAGGCTACAGTGAGCTATGTTCACATCACTGCATTTCAGCCTGAGCAACAGAGTGAGACCCTGTCTCCAAAAAAAAATTTTTTTTATTAAAAAAATTAAAAACAGTAGCTAGGAATAAAAACCATAAGCTAATACAAATATTTGCATTAATGGTCTATTAGCATCTTTTGTAAAAATTAACCATTTCTTGGCTTATGAAAGACTTGCCTAAGATATTAGTATGTAAAAAATATGAAGCTTTTTTACTCTGGTATGAAATTCAGCATGCTTGAAATTGTAACGTACCTATGATATGAAAACTCCTCAGTGAAAAGTATTTCCCACTAGATGTGAAAACTATTGCCTAACTAGATGTCACTGGCCGTCTGCTATGATGCAACAAAAGAAAAAATAATCTAGCTAACTCTTATACCAAATAGTTATTGAGTGTTGGGGTAGTATTTGGTGCTAGGAAGAAGTCGAGGACATATATAAGACAAAGGCCTTAACCTCAAATGCACTTGAGAGTGCCTGAAAATACATGTATAAGATTTCTGTATATGGTAAAGTAAAATAACATAACAAAATCTTATTGCTGTATCAAAGGATTTCAATATTTTCTACCTCACTATTAAGAAAAGTATGGGGAGCCAAAGAAGTTGTTTTAGAATGGTGGCATCATTTATCTCATACTACCCAGCAGATGCTTTTGGTAATGAAAACCAAAGTTAAAGAGGTGAGTGCCTCTTTTAAGCCAGGATTAATTATAATTAATATGGGCAGAGTCATGTTAATCATGTAAAACCAGACTAGCTGAACTTAGAAGGAGATTAATATTCACAGTGACAAGGAAATTCTGAAGAAATCTTGCCACAGACAGTATTATATTTATGGAGTACTCAACCTGGGGTTGAAGAGCCCACCATCTTTTTCCTCTGTCCAAAGAAAGATAAGTCTTTCTTTTTCTTTTCTTTTTTTTTTTTTTCTTTTTTGAGATAGGGTCTTGCTCTGTTGCTCAGGCTGGAGTGAAGTAGAGCATTCACAGCCCACTGGAACTTTAAACACGTGGGCTCAAGCAATCCTCCTGCCTCAGCCTCCTGAGTAGCTGGGACCACAGATGTGCACCACCATGCCCAGCTACATGTCTTTCTTTTTGGGGGACAGCAGAAACCTGGGCAGAGGAGGAATCCTGATACCCAGTTCTAAAACAAAGTGGCAGAATTTGTAATACAGAAGAAGGATCTTGTGACTGGTATTCTGTTATCCACAAGAGTAAATGTTCCCAAATAAATAAAACTGGGATATGAAATGGAGTGTGTGGTGCCTGTTCATGAAAAAAAAAGGTCTAGATTGCAAGAATAATACTAGAGGATTTTGGAGATGTTTTACAACCAGAGAATAAAAGACCATCCTTTTGTCTGACATGGTACAGTTTTGTGCCCCTTACATGCAACAAGAAAACAAAAGCTAAATAAAATCGTAGGTCCTGATCTTCCAGTGCTTAGACACACTTAATTTAATTTTTGAAATACTTAAGCCTACATCAGAGATCATTGATTATTCATTTGGGGGAAACAGAGGAGGCAATGGCTCACCTCTGTCAGGGAGGATCAACAACATGCAGACATTCCTTATTATGAGAGATGGGTAACTGGAGTCTGCTTACCCTACTTCCAAAGCTTAAATATTCAGCAGTCAAAAATTGATATAGAGCTGTACAAATGAATTGGAAACATTCATCTTTTTTTTCATTGTCGTATCTCAAGCATATAGAATGGGACTTAAAATGAAATACAATAGCCCCTTGTTTGAATCCACCCCACCCTTATATTCACTCCCCAGAATCAACAAGTTTTAATTATTTCTGCTTTTAGTCCTATACTTCTATATCTCTATTACTTCCTTAAATAAGGTGATTATGCCATTATTGGTTAATTTACCAACTTGGTTCATTAATTTTTATCAACTTTAGGCTATTATGAGAATTTAGATTTAATGCCCCCATACGGTTTTATCAGCATTTGGTTTTTTTTTTTTTCTTTTTTACCTTTGTAACTTTGGCATTTACCATTGTACCTCAAAATCATATCATGTTCCATTTACAAAGATAGATTGTCCCTACTCTGCAACTGAAGAAATGGACCGGGCACGGTGGCTCATGCCTGTAATCCCAGCACTTTGGGAGGCCGCAGTGGGCTGATCATGAGGTCAAGGTCAGCAGTTCAAGACCAGCCTGACCGATATGGTGAAACCCGCCTCTACTAAAAATACAAAAATTAGCCAAGCATGGTGGCGATTTCCTGTAGTCTCAGCTACTCGGGAGGCTGAGGCACGAGAACCACTTGAACCCGGGAGGTGGAAGTTAAAGTGAGCCAAGATCATGCCACTGCATTCCAGCTTGGGAGACAGAGCAAGATTCCATCTCAAAAAAAAAAAAAGAAAGAAAAATGGAAATTCCTTTGATCCTCCTTCCACCTCTATTCTGTCTTTCCATCTCTCAACTTTTATAAGCTGTGTTTTTGCTTTTGTGTATCAGAGTTGATCATGATTATGTTCTGTTCTGCAACCATAGCTCTCTGCCATCTTACTATGTAAGTTAATTTTTTTTTTTTTTTTTTTTGTGGAGATGAGATCTTGCTCTGTCACCCAGACTGGAGTGCAGTGGCACGATCATAGCTCACTGCACCCTCAAACTCCTGGGCTCAAGTCATCCTCTACCTCTGCCTCCCTGAGTAACTGGAACTACAGGTACAAGCCCCCACACCTAGCTAATTTATTATTATTATTATTATTTGTAGAGACAGGGTCTCACTATGTTGCCCAGGCTTGTCTCTAACTCCTGGCTTCAAGCAGTCCTTCTGCCCTGGCCTCTCAAAGTATTGGAATTACAGGTGTGAGCCACCACTGTGCCCAGCCCAGTTCCCTCATTACTAGAGCTATGTAAATACTGTTTTCTTCAGAAACAATGTACCATTTTAGAATAAATATTCAAATTGATATTCCTTTCCTAGAGCCTACCATTTTCTTAAAATCATGCCATGTTTTCATTTTGCTTTCTCACAGATTTTTGTTTTTTTTTCTTTTGGAAACTGCTTTTGTTTTCCTTGTTATTAAAAATTTTTTTTCTTCAACGTATTTCTGTTATCTTCAAAATTCATACTCATTCTTTCATTTGAATAAATTTCTTTTTTTTTTTGAGATGGAGTCTTGCTCTGTTGACCAGGCTGGAGTGCAGTGGTGCAATCTCAGCTCACTGCAAGCTCTGCCTCCCAGGTTCACGCCATTCTCCTGCCTCAACCTCCCTAGTAGCTGGGACTACAGGTGCCCGCCACCATGCCTGGCTAATTTTTTTGTATTTTTAGTAGAGACGGGGTTTCACCATGTTAGCCAGGATGATCTCCATCTCCTGACCTCGTGATCCGCCCACCTCGGCCTCCCAAAGTGCTAGGATTACAGGCGTGAGCCGCCGCGCCTGGCCTATTTGAATCAATTTCAATTTTTTTTCTGCTTTTACTTTTTATCTTTAAATAATTATATACTCACAGGAAGTTGTAAAGATAGTACAGAATTTCCATGTACCCATCATTCAATTTCTCCCAGTAGCTATATCTTACATAATTATAGAACAATATCAAAACCAACAACTTGATATTGGTGCAATATGTATATAATTTTATGTAATTTTATCATATGTAGATTTCTGTAATTGCCATCATAATCAAGATAGAACTGTCACCACAAAGCTGTCCCTTCTAGTACCCCTTTATAATCATATCCACTCCTCACCACCACTATTCCTAACCCTTGGGAACTACTAATCTGTTTTCCATCTCTATATTTCTTCTCTGGTAAGAATGGTTTAAAAATAGAATCACAGTATATGACCTCTTGAGATTGCCTTTTTTCTTTTCACTCAGAATACTGCCATTTAGATTCATTGAAGCTGTTGCACATATCAATAATACCTTTTTTATTGTTAAACAGTATTCCCTGATGATATGGTCTGGCTCTGTGTCCCCACCCAAATCTCATCTCAAATTGTGATCCCCATGTGTCCAAAGAGGGACCAAATAGTGGGTGATTCCCTTCCCCTACCCCTTCCTGTTCCCCTTCCCCTCCCCCTCTTCCTTCCCTTCCCTTCCCTGCAAAACTGTGTGTCAATTAAAACTCTTTTGTTTATAAATTACCCAGTCTCAGGTAGTATCTTTACAACATTGTGAAAATGAACTAATACACCTGGTATGGATGTACCAGAGTTAATCGAACCATTTACCTATTGAGGTACACTTAGGCTGTTTTTTTCTATGTTGGGCTATAACAAATAAAGCTGCTGTGAACATTTGTGTACAGGTTTTTCTGCAGACAGTGTTTCTTTCACTTGGATAAATACACAGAAGTGCAATTGCTGGGTCCTATGGTAAGCATATGTTTAGGTTTTTTAAGGATGTGCAAAAAAATACTTTCCAGAATAGCCGTACCATTTGACATTCTCACCAGCAATGTCTAAGAGATCTAACTTCTCCACAGCTTTACCACTCTTAAGTTCACTACTTTTTACATTAATTATTCTAATAAGTAAGGACGTTGATTATCTTTTCATGTGCTTAGTTGCCATTGGTATATCCCCTTCAGTGAAATGTTAGTTTGGGTCTTTCTCTGATTTTCTAATTGAACTTTTTTGATATATTTAATATTTCCCAAATTTACATTTTTGGAAAGTGTTTGTTTGTTTGTTTGTTTGTTTTGTGACAGGATCTCACTCTATAGCCCAGTCTGGAGTGCAGTGGTGCAATCACAGCTCACTGCCATCTTGACCTTCTGGGCTCCAGCAATTCCCCACCTCAATCTCTCCAAGTAGCTGGGACCACAGGCATGCGCTCCCATGTCCAACTAACTTTCTGTTGTTGTTTTGTAGTGATGAGGTCCCACTATGTTGCTCAGGCTGGTCTCCAACTCCTGGGCTCAAGCAGTCCTCCCTACTCAGCCTCCCAAAGTGCAGGCATGAGCCACCACGTCCAGCAAGAGTTCTTTATATTTTCTAGATCCTTTGTCAAATATGTGGTTTGCAAATACTTTTTCCATGTCTGTACTTGTCTTTTTATCTTTTAACAGGGGTTTTCATAGAGTAAAAGTTTTTAATTTTGATGCAGTTCAATTTATCATTTTTATCTTTTATGAATTGATATTTTGGGGTCATGTCTAAGAATTCACCAAACTTGAAGTCCCAGGAGTTTTCTATTATCTTCTAAAAGTTTTAAAGTTTTATATTTAAATCTGTATGATTCATTTTAAATTAATGTTTTATATAGGATTTGAAATTTAGGTTGGATTTCATTTTTTTCCTGCAATATCTAATTGCCCCAGGACCATTCATTGAAAAGAGTATTCTTCCTCTATTACATAGCTGTTGCTATTTTAGCTGGTTTGCTATTATTTTGTCAATAATCAGTGGCAGTCCATATGTGGAGTTATTTTGGGGTTCTTTATTGTGTTCCATTGATTTATGAATTTATCCCTACACCAGTGCCACCCAATCTTTGTTATCTAGCTAAAAGTTTTGAAAATTAATAGAGATTTTGTCTACTTTGTTGTTCTCAGAATTGTTTTAGCTGTTCTAATTATTTTGCCTTTCCATATATGAATTTTAGAATGATCTATATCTACAGAAATAATAGTCTGGGATTTTAATAGTGTCACGCACATCCATGTGAAGAGATCATCAAACAGGCTTTGTGTGAGCAACAAGGCTGTCTATTTCACCTGGGTGCAGGTGGGCTGAGTCTGAAAAGAGAGTCAGCAAAGGGTGGTGGGATCATCATTAGTTCTTATAGGTTTGGGGATGGGAGTGGAGTTAGGAGCAATGTTTTGCGGGGAGGGGGTGGATCTCACAAAGTACATTGTCAAGGGTGGGGAGAATTACAAAGAACCTTCTTAAGGGTGGGAGAGATTACAAAGAACCTACTTAAGGGTGGGGGAGATTACAAAGTACATTGATCACTTAGGGTGGGGCAGAAACAAATCACAATGGTGGGATGTCATCAGTTAAGGCTATTTTCACTTATTTTGTGGATTTTCAGTTGCTTCAGGCCATCTGGATGTATACATGCAGGTCACGGGGTATATGCTGGTTTAGCTTGGAAATTGTGTTAAATTTGTACCTCAATTTGGAGAGAATTGGTATACTATGTTGTGTTTTCCCATTCATGACCACAGAATATCTCTCAGTTTATAGTATCATTGATTCTTTTGTCTGTGTTTTATGGGTTTCACCATATAAGTCCTGTACATATGTTATTAGATTTACATCTGAGTATTTCACCTTTCTTAAGTAATTGTAAGTGGTACTGAATTTTTAATTTCAATTTCCACATGTTTATTGCTAGAATATCGAAATGCAATTGATGTTTGTATGTTCATCTTGTATCCTGCCACCTTGCTAAACTCAGTATTTCTAGAAGTTTTTTGTGTCTATGTCAGCATGTTTCTTAGGGTTTTCTATGTCAGTTATCACGTCATCTGCAAATAGAGACAGTTTATTTCTTTCTTTCCAATCTGTATGTCTTTATTTCCTTTTCATGTCTTTTTGTGCTGCCTAAAACTTCTAGCACTATTTTGATTACACATGGTTAGAGGGCATATCCTTCCTTGCTTCTGATCTTAAGAGGAATTACCAGCCTTTCATAAATGAGTATATGTTATTTATAGGGTGTTTTTGTAGATGTTCTTTATAAAACTGAAGATATTCTCATTATAATATGCTGCTGAATTTTGTTTGCTAATTTTTTGTTGAGGATTTTTACATTTATATTTATAAGGAGTATTTGTTGGTAGTTTTATTTTCATGTAGTGTGGTCTCCCTGCCTGGCTTTGATATCAGTGTAATAATGAGCCTCAGAAAATAAGTTAGGAATTGTGTGCTTATCTTCTATTTTTTTGGAAGACTTTGAGAAGGGTTGGTGTTAATTCTTAAAACATTTGGTAGAATTCAACAGTGAAGCTATTTACTATTTGGGAGATTTCTCATTACTGATTCAATCACTTTACTTGTTATGGGTTTAATAAAATTTTTTATTTCTTCTTGAGTCAATTTCTTCTTGAGTAATTTGCATATTTCTAGAAAATTGTCCGTTTCAACTAGGTTATCTAATTTATTGGGGTACAATTGTTCATAGTATCATCTTATACTTTTTTTTATTTCTGTGAGTTCATTGGAAGGTCGCCAATTTTATTTCTGATTTTAGGTATTTATGTCTTCTTGCTTTTTAAAAATATCAGCTAAACTAGATTGATTTTTTTTTTAAAAAAAAAGCAAGAAGATGCAAAAACTTTGTCAATTATGTTGATCTTTTCGAAGTACCAACTTTTGGTTTTGTTATTTTGTTTTTTAATTTCATTTATTATTGCTATTTTTATTATTTCTTTTCTTCTGTTAACTTTGGGTTTAATTTGTTCATTGTGTCAGTCAGAGATCTTCAAAACCAATAGAAGATATACAAACCAAACATTGGTTTAAAGATGTAACACCAATTTTACATAATCTCTTCCAGAAATTAGAAGAGGAAGAAACACATTGTAAATCATTCTATGAGGTAAATATTACCCTAATAAACCAAAGACATCAGAAAAAAAGAAAACTACAGACCAACATCTTTCTTGAATAAATATGCAGATATTCTTAACAAAGTAATAGTAAAGAGAATTCAGCAATATGTAAGTTGGCTTTTCCTTTATTCAGTGTTCACTTTGATTCTGTTTCCCACATTTCTGGCAAAGCTAATTCTGAGAGTTTCTGCTTGATTTTTTGTGTTGTTTTTGTGTTCTGGCAAAGCAAATTCTGAGAGTTCCCGCATGATTTGTGTGTTGTTTCTGTGGAGGACAGGGTGCTTGAAGCTGTATACTCTGCCATTTTTGCTGATCGCTTATTATTTCTTTAAAGGTTCCTCGGCTGACTCTAGTGAGGAGCCTAGGTAAGAACCATTGAAGTCACTGCCTCCTTCCCCACTGTAATTTATTGCCACTGTACCTCTAGTTATATCAAATAGCTTGTTGCCGTGGAGTCTGCTCATGCATTTGTTACTGTCTTTGAGCTTTCAATGCAAGGTATTCTACCTTTACCGACTCTTCCAGGGAGAAACATACAACCTCTTTACCACTTTTATAACTGCATATTTGTCTGCCTTCTCAACTGAATTGACTCTTTGAGGGCAAACACTTTCTCTTACTCACCTTTCATACGATAATGTCAGACCCATAGTCAAGAGATGTTAAGTGAACCACAAACTATGTGTAGTAAGTGCTTGCTAAAAATACATCAATTAAAAATGGTTTCTGGGTCTTAGTCTAAAGAGAAACAAACACTCACAATCTTTTGCTTTCTGTTTGCAACATCATTTTCTTTCTCAGGCACCAGCAACCCCAGTAAGGGTAACCAAAAGGTATGAAGAAAAATGACTGCAGTAAGAGAAATAGTTCTTAGTCTCAGACCCTACCAGTTTAATAAGTGGAGGTGCTACCTCATTTCCAAATGCATTCCTTCCCTTGGAAATGTGCAGGGATGGGTGCCTCCTGTGTCTACCTGCTGCAGCCCTGGGGCCATGCTCTGTTCTGCTGTCTTGACCTTAACTGCTGCAGCTTCTCTGGGTCTTGCAGATTAGGGATGTGTCACTTCTCCCTGTCACTGTCCATGTCATCCCGAGTGTCCATGCTTCCCATTTCACTGCCAACCCACGGGCTCTGGTAGCTATGGATCCAGTCAGACGTCTAATAGCTACAGTGTCTTAGTCCATTCAGGCTGCTGTTACAGAATACCACACACTGCATGACTTAAAATCAATAGAAATTTATTTCTCACAGTTCTAGAGACCGCAAAGTCCGAAACCAAGGCACTGGTAGATTTGGCAACTGGTGAGGGCCTGCTTCCTAGTTCATAGACAGATGTATTCTCATTTTGTCTTCATATGGTAGAAGGGACAAAGGAGCGCTCTGGGGTCTCTTTTATAAGGGCACTAACCTCATTCATGAGAGCTCCATCTTATGACCTAATCACCTCCCAAAGACCCCCACCTCCTAATATCATCACACTGGGAAGTAGGATTGTGACATAGGAAGTTTAGGGTGATGCAAACATTCATTCTACTGCATATGGATTCAGGCATTAACTCTATTCCCTATGTTTTAAAACATTTGTTGGCTTAAGAGGTATCATTGTATTTCAAACAGAGGTGGCCTTGAGAGCTCAGACTTTTATAGACTATATTGTTCAAATGTTCTTTAGTCTCCTAACTCTCCAACTTGAAGACTTGAGTCTTTTTGTGTTAAAAATGTGAATTCTCACCATTCTCTCTTAGAATCAGAGTCAGTTCTGAGTTGGGCCCAGGAGTTGTAGTTTGTGACATATGCCTTAGGGGATGCTGATGCAGGCCTCATGGGCACAGGCAGCGTAGAGATAACTATTGTCATCATTGTTTGCCAGTTGTAAGCACTCTAAGCATCACAACAGTGCTTACAGTTCACCTGAGGTTCTACCTGATTCACATATTTATTTGTAATGATATCTGGAAATTAACAATTAAAAGTATTAAATTTATATTTTTAAATTAGAACAAAGTAACATGTATGTCCTGGTTAATATAAATCATATGTTGCTGCTGGACTTATAACAAAATCAACAGTTCCTTCACCCCATCCTTCCTCACCCTTGGCCCACCTATCCCCAGGAAACCCACTTTTAATCATTCCTTTTTAATTTTGTTGAGGTGTTCATTTCTTTAATCAAAATTATGTTAAGTGCTGTTTAATAATTATTTTCAGACATTGTCATCCTCTTGCAATGACGGTTGCAGAGATTCTTCACTTAGTACGCTCGTTGCTGCTGTCCTATTTTTTATTTCTTTGACTATATCTTATGTCTTTAAAAAAATCTACATAAGCCTAAATTTCCTATTCCATTGAGCACAGGCAGTCTCTTGAGTCCCTACTCTATAAGAGGATGACATTCACTTCCACACTTTCTCTTTATCTCTTCTTCCTGCCCCACCTTCCAATCTATGCCAGTGCTCAAGGTCGATGTTGTTTTTATTATTTATAATAAAATTATAATTATAATTAAATTATAAGTGTTCTTCAACCTGGGACTTTACGAATATAGACAATAAAAAGGATTTAATGATAAAGCTTACTATGGAATGAGAATCTTATAGTTTGCAGTTTAAGTAGCATAATTTTATGCAACAACGATGCCTAACATGTATTAATATGCTTAAATGGTATTCTTAGACTAGCTTTCACTCTGTCTTCATTTAAAACTGATAAAAACTTTAGCCAGTTAGCTTTATCTATTGTATATTTTCCCTCTTTCCTTGTTGCTTGAGTTCCGTCAACCCTGTGCAGTTTTTGCCTACTATGTATCTGCACCAAATGCTTGCTGCTTACTTGGAGCTGAATCTTGTTAAAGAAAAAAATTCTATCTGGGCATGGTGGCTCATGCCTGTAATCCCAACACTGTGGGAGTCTGAGGCTGGAGGATTGCTTGAACCCAGGAGTTAGAGACCAGCCTGGGCCACACAGCGAAACCCTGTCTCGACAAAAAATTTTTAAAAAAATTACCTGGGCATGGTGGCACACACCTGTGGTCCCAGTTACTCAGGAGGCTGAGGCAGGAGGATCACTTGGACCCAGGAGTTTGAGGCTGCAATGGGCTGTGATTGTGCCACTGCACTCCAGCCTGGGTGACAGAGAGAAACTCTATCTCTAAAAAAAAAGAAAAAGAAAAAGAAAAGAAAAAGTTATTCAATGACGCTTGTTAAAGTACAGTTAAGGAAGACTGTATTCAGGACGATCTCAATAGGTATAGGGACCATTGTAACAAGGTCTTGCAATGCAATTGGGAGAGAGATTGGGCTTAACTCCAAATACGTCATGGGCAAGTGGGAGTTGATAGCCAAGGAGTAGGGTTGGGGTCAATGAATAGAAAATTAGTAAGAGATAGCCTAAGGGAAAGGGGAATTCTGGCTAAACTGACCTACAGGATTCTTGCTGAAGGCAGGCAGGGTGATCAGGCATTACCTGGTGGCTGGTGGGGATGAGGAACCTGATCAAGATATTGAGGATGATCCAATATTAAGAATGGGAGCTTCTTGTTAAACTACCTAAGCAGTACACTTTGCTAAAACTGGATTTTATAAGAAAGCACACAGATGGGCCTAGCAGAAGATTCAGAAGCCTGACTAAAGTTTCGCCAAGCAAGGAATCTATGTCAGTGGACAAGGTGGACTTTGTTACTCAAACATCCTTTGACCTAGTGTTGGGTACAATCGTTTCACATATCTTGACAGCAGAATGCAATATACTATGCTCCCTTAGGAGGAAATTATAGCATCAATCTCAAGTGCTTACTTAAAGCAGTTTTCAGTCTCTGCACCTCTAATGGCTCCAGATTTCAATTTCTATTAATAGCTTCCATTTGATTTCTAAGAATGTCTTTCTTCCACAAAAGGTGGATAAAATACTTGATTTTGGTTTTATATAATCTAAGAAGGGTGTGTGTATATGCTCGCCTGAATTTTAATACTTAGAATTCTCGTAGACATACAGCCTGTTACATACTATGCAGTTTATATTTTACTATCCTTTATTCTCTCTTTATCTCATCTGAAACGTCAGCTCCTCAGAAAAGTTTTCCTTCTTGTCCCAGCCCCAGTCACTCTCCATCCCAGGTCCCTTTTTGTTTTCATCGTAGCTCTTATAGCTATGTGCGGTGATGCCATATGTGTGTTTGATGAGTCTCACTCCACTAGCATCTGAGTTCTGTGCTAGCAGGTACTTTGTTCCTTTTTCCCTCTCAGTGCTGTATCCTGAAAGCCAACAGTGACCAGTAGGGAGTGGCTTAGTGAAGATTGTTAGAAGGGACAAAATCTATCTACTTCCTGGTACAGAACCAGGCTATGTGTCTCAGCAAGCTGCGCAGTGGTTTGGCCAAATGACCAAATGTTCATGAATGAAATGTGAGCAGTGGTGATTTGTGCCCTTGGAGACTTATGCCTTATGACAGTGTCTGCATTCTCCAGGGTCTCCTTCCCTTTTTCCCAATGATCCAGCTTCAGCCAGGCAGATGTAACCAATGCCCTAAGGGAAAGAATGGGGTTCCTGAATATGAATCGATTCCTAAAGTAGAGCTGCCCCACCAAAAAGACGGCTTGCAGCTTGCGACTGTTAATGTGAAAAGAAGTAGATTTTTTGTTTGAGTCTTTGTATTGTTGAGGCGCTTTGTAATGGTAGTGTCAACGAAAAGTCAAACTCTGTGAAATATTTAAAGATATTTATTCTGAACCAAATATGAGTGACCATGGCCCATGACACAGCCCTCAGGAGGTCCTGAGAACATGTGCCCAAGGTGTTTGGGCTGCAGGTTGGTTTTACAAATTTTAGGGAAGCATCATCTATCAATCAAATACATTTAAGGAATACATTGGTTTGTTCCAGAAAGGCAGGTCAACTTGAAGGGGGCGGAGCTTCCAAGCTATAGGTAAATTTAAACATTTCTGGTTGACAGTTGATTGAGTTTTTGTCTAAGGACCTGGGATCAATAGAAGGCAAACATTCAGGTTAAGACTGTTAGGGACAAATCGCCCTGAAAAAGCTTCTTGGTACTGCCAACAACCCCGCCCCCCCAAACTTCTCCAGGCTACCCCTCCTCTTCCCCTAAGGCTTTTTACGTTTCTAAGCCCTTATCTAGGCACCGTGGTGGAGCCAGCAGACCACTTATCAGAACTTGCTGCCATGAGCAAACCCCAATTACAAACCATCCAGACCACCCAGCGGGAGGTTGTGGGAAGCATAAGCAAACTTTACCTACACCCCCATGTATCATAAACATCACAAGGTGGTATGTGGCAGAATTAACCAGCAAACAACCCCAGGGTCTCTCTGCCCCATATAAACCCCTCATTTTTTAAGCTCAGGGCTGCCTCCTCTGTCTGTAATGGAGCAGCCGGCAGGTTGAATAAAGGTTTGCCTGAACTTGGGTCTCTCTCTCTTATCCTTTCTCTCGGCTGACCTTATAAAGATAAAAGATTGTGGAAACCAAAGTTCTTTTGAAGTCTCATAGCAGCTCCCCTTAGAAACAATAGATGACAAATGTTTCCTATTCAGACCCTTTAAAGGTGCTAGACTCTCAGTTAATCTATTTAGAATTGGAGGGGCCTGGAAGGAAAAGGTCTAGCTGTGTTAATAGGGATTCCTTACAGATACGAATTTTCCCCCACAAAGGATGGCTTGCAGAGCTATTTCAAAATGTGACAAAAAACATGTTTTGAGGGTAAAATATTTTTATTTTCTCCCTTGTCTCATAATGTTACTGACAGAACAGGAGCATCGCCATCTTAGACAAGCACCGCCATTTTAAAGTTCACCTTGATCAAAAACTGCCTAAATCCAAAGGGCATCAACCTAATGGCTAAAGTCAGCATGATCATAAATCACAAATGACATTTCTGACCAGAAACATTTCAACCATAAGATAAACCTGTCCCCAACCAGAGACATGCCAGCCCCGAGATTACCTCCCCTCCGGCTGGAGAGATGTCAGCCCTGAGATAACCCCCCTCCTGCCGGAGAGATGTCAGCCTCAAGATAACCTCCCCTCTGAGCAAAGACATTCCAACCCCACCATAAACTTCTCCCCTACATGGAAACATTCCAAGCTTGTGATAAGCTCTCTCACCCTAAAACCAATAAATTCTCTTAGTCTGTAAGAGATAGCATTCCTGAACAAAATCAGCCAGAAGCCCCTCTCAGGTTTATTCTCCAAAATAAACATATCTTTGACTGTGGAGCCACTTTTCATGTTTCTTTCCTCTTTCTTTAATTTACAGTTATGCCAGAATCAGGTTTGGAAAATAAGTCACAATATATAGGGTTAAATAAAACCTGTCTGATGAGAATCTATGGTTTGTAGGGTATGACTCCCTAGACACCTTAGATAGGAATTTGGGCAAGATAAAAAAAGTCAGAGTTTAGTCCTCAGTAGCTTAGCTTTTTACCCTAATAAAGTAGGTCTTAAATAAGTATTTGTTGAACAAAATGTTAGGGCTTAGAAACCGATACTCCAAGATATGGTAGTTTGATATGCTGAACTGAAGGAGCCTCAAGGTCTCTCTGACTCTCCCCTCTTTCTAGTATCTCAATCCTCTGTCTCTCCCAAAACACAGGCTACAGTTGTTCTCTGAAGTTCCCTTGTCTGCCCAAAGTCCAGACCTATCAAAGAGAAAAAAAACAGTTATCTCTGATTTCTTCCCTAAGTTTTCGTTAACTGAACTTTTTACTGAAACACCAGGGATTCTGTCTAGGACTTGCTGCTACATGTACAGAATGCCAATCACTGACTCAATGAGTACTGCCAGGGAAGAAGGCTTTATTGGGTGCTCCGTGGAGGAGAATGGGAGGTCAATCTCAAATCTGTCTCTCCAACTGACAGAAACTGGGATGTTTATCATGCAGGATTTTTTGCTCCTTAGTTCACCTAAAATCCTGGTTCTTGTTACATGACCAGGAAAAATTAGGCATGTGGAAATATTGAAAGGTGAGGAGAGCAGAATTTATTAAAAGAAAGCTCTCAGTGAAAAAAAAGGGGGTCCTAACAACAGGCTCCCACCTCACAGATTGAATACCAGGGCACCACACACACAAGCTGAAGAGTCCAGGCTCCTCCCTACTGCATAAGGTGCTAATTCCTGGTGGCTCCACCCCGTACTCCCAGTGTGCAGGCAGGCCCCCAGTCCATTGTGGGCATGTCCAGACAAGGCCCTGGGCATGTTCCCCATCTGCACAAAAGCGTCTGATAGGAACACTTGTGGGATGGATTGGAGATTCTCCAGGTACCCTCCCTTATCTGCCTCCTGCATCTATCATTTATATAGAGGGGAAGGCGGAGAAAACAGAAGTTAGGGAGGAGTAAACTCGGAAGCAATTATGATGGATATGAGGTCTGGCATCTCATTGTCTGGATGCGGTGATCTGATGAGTTTCAGTCCCTTACCTGAGGGTCAGTTTCCTGAGGAAGGAACTCAGTTAAGACAAATATAAGTTTTAAATTTTAAGATGGAGGGTCCATTTCTGTGTTATTCAAAAACCCATGTATATCATTTCTATGAGACAGTTGGGCCTATTTCAAACTCATATCACAGGAAGCAAGAAACCATTGTCTGCCCTGTGGGCCCAAACAGAGTTTGTCCCAGGTCACTGCATGTTTTTCAAGCCCATTGAATTCCCCTAAAAATAATTTACTACTCCCTAAAATAATCTACACTTTTCCATCATCCTTTCCCCTAAGAAGAAAGGTATATAACCATCTGTATTTTATGCTTGATGCAGCAATCACTCTGTGATTTCTCCTGCCCCCTGCACACTAATCAATGGGTATGCCATTTCTCCTATCAATCTGCCTTTGTTGGTTGGTTTTCAGTGAAACTTCAGACGGTGAAAGGAAAGTTTTTACTAGCCCCTACAGAATGAAAGAATGAATAATTGTATTTCCATTTATAGTTGGGGAAACAGAATAGAAACTTATAGGTTTTGCTCAAGGTCACCTAATTTTGGATTTAATCCCAATTCTCATTCCAAAGCCCATGATTTATTCTGTGCACTAACAATTCATTCTTTTTTTAAAAGAAATTTTTTTTAAATTTTGTTTATAGACATAGTGTCTCACCATGTTGCCCAGGCTGGTCTCAAACTTCTGGGCTCAAGTGATCCTTCTGCCTCAGGCTCCCAAAGTGCTGGGATTATAGGCATGAGCCATTACACCCAGCTAGTTTTATCTCAAGCTTTAGCCACATGAAGACCACCAGAAGAGCTCCTCAGGTTGAGACAGAAATAATACAGGGTGGTCACAGGAGAAAATTCTAGGCAGCAGTTTCACACGGCTAGCCAAAGAAAACTATTGAAATGGCTGCATGAGCTAGGGGATGACAAAACCTGAAAACCAGGGAGTGGACCAAGCTGACTGAGACCAACTGGATCCAACATGGTGCTGGATTTGACCTAGGTTTTACCTAGAACCTCATTATATGCTCAGTAAAACATTAAATCTATTACCCACCAGTGCCATGACAGTTTTGGGAACATCTATATTTGGAGTAAAAATGGGTGGTACCACAGTTCCAAGGAATCTTCACCTTTTTCCAGGAATCAGTTTGAATATTCCTTGGTTAAAGAAGTAGAAGCCTCAAACCCCGATGGGTGCTACTCTCTCTCAAGTACAACTGCACTCCCTACTTCCCTTTCTTGATTACGTACTTCTTGCTTCACAATAAATCCCCATAGCCTGAGAGGTCAAGGTTGCAGTGAGCCTTGACTGTGCCACTGTACTCCAGCCTGGGCGACAGAAGGAGATCCTGTCTGAATCCATCCATCCATCCATCCATCCATCCATCCATCCATCCATCCGTCCGTTCATCCATCCATCCGGGTATTGCAAGGAGTTAAAAAAAAGTCCCACACAAATTTAGGTTTTGTTTTCAGATAAGCTCTTCTATCCATCCAGAATGAAAAGGTATCACAGGTTACTCATTTGAAGCTGCATCCTCCTTAGAGGAACTTTCACAGAAGCTATGTCCTGTCCTCCCTTTGCTGATTTGAAGCCCAAATTTCAATCCATGCAGAATCTTTTAGGGAAATTCTCAAGACCATGATTATATTTTACCACTATAAAGGTGGACTGTAGTTTCTGCAGATGACCACATTGAAAAACATTTCTTCTTTTATTAAAAATTAAACTATTTCCTACGTATTCTTTGCAGAGACGAGCAAAAGCTGGCTCTGAGTCTCTAAGTTCCAGTAGTGTGGGGAGTGACAGCCTCCACCCTAGTGTCCTGGGCTCCACCCCCAGCAATTTGTAGTTGCAAGGTCTCAGACAGCACCCAGAGTTTTGGGGACTTCTTTTCCAATTGAGAAAGGAGGCTCCTTTCCAATCATTATGTTTTAAATTTACTTCAGAGCTCCAAGGGACCCCTAACAGAAGAGTTTTTTGATAGTCTTTTTATTTTTCACCCAGAGTAACACTTAAAAATAACAAGGTATTTTATGCACCAGTTGCTTCACATCTTCTACTGGAGCAAACTTTTTGTTGGTAGTGTTTTGTTATTGGCTGATATGTTTCCAAATTCCAAGAACTTGAGCCTCAAACCTCACAGAGAGGTGACTACAAAAATGTCCTTTCCTTATTTATCATGAGGCTAACAATTGTACCTACCTCATAGGCTCATCTAGAAGGTTCCATAAGTCAACGTTGATTGTAAAGCACTCAGGTCACTGCCTGGCACATAAGGAGTGCCATTTATCAGTTTGTGAAGTGAAACCATGGTCAAGTTTTGTAGTGGCTGCTTTGCTCTGGGTAAGGGAAACTGCTGCTCTCTTTTATAACTGTTAGTAGCATTAAATTGCAACTCCATCTTTCTCATTTAGGGGTACTAAGGGGGGAACTTCACTTTGTGACAAAAATATAACAAAATCTTAAGCGTACAGAAGTGCTAGAACAAGGTTTAAAAACAAAAAGAACATCTGTATTAGACCATTCTCACATTGCTATAAAGAACTACCTGAGACTGGATAATTTATAAAGAAAAGAGGGTTAATTGGCTCACAGTTCCATAGGCTGTACAGGAAGCATGGCTGGGGATGCTTCAAGAAGCTTACAATCATGGCAGAAAGTGAAGGGGAAGCAAGCACATCTTCACATGGCCAGCAGGAGAGAGAGAGAGAGAGCAAAGGGGGAAGCCCTACATACTTTTAAACAACCAGAGCTAATGAGAACTCACTATCACGAGAACAGCAGGGAGGTAAATTGACCCTATGATCCATTCATCTCCAACCAGATCCCTCCCCCAATATTGGGGATTACAATTCAATATGAGATTTGGGTGTGGACACAAATCCAAACCATATCATCACCTTATGCTTTTGTTCTGTTCCCATGTTGGCATTTATCTGGAGCCTGGAGTAGCAGTGCCAGATGTTCCTTATGACAGTTTATCAAAGCCAGCTTTGCAGAGGTGAAGGAAGCATTGCCACATAGCAGTGAGCCAAGAGCACGAACTGTGAGATCCAAGAGTGGCCAAAGCTTTCTTGCTACATTTAGGAAATGGTATTTTTGATACACATCTCAGATAATTCTGATAGAGGTGGCTTTGTTACAGACCACAGGCTCTTTGGCTACCCATGTAATGGAAATTAACTCATGGCCAAGCAGATTTTCCAGATAACACTTTTATTATGGGGCTTATGCTCAAGTGCAGGGGAGACAGCAATGGTGAGGTGTAAAGATCCTCTGGCTAGCTCCCAAAAAAACGCCATTAGGGATTTTTTTTTTTTTTTTTAATTAGACAAAACATGGGAATTGATTTCAAGACTAGTGTATGCAGGCTGGGCTGGGCAAAGCATGTGAAGGGTGGGGGATGCAGGTCAGCATGCCTGGTTGTGATGGTTCTCTTGAGTAATGAACCACCTGGTGGTCTGGTGGGGGCAGCGAAGTAGTAATCAATTTTTCAGTTTTTCTTCCCAAGGAAGGACACTCGCAGCCTTGTTTGATGTTTAGCTCTCCTAGGGCCAGTTTCTGGAATTCTCTAAGTAAAAGGAGTGGTTGAACATTATGAGAGCACAGAAGAATGGCTATTTGCTTTGTGTGACAGAAGCCTCAGGGTTAGTGGGTATACCATCCATGAAGTAGTAGTGTGGGTTTTGTGAAGAAAAGAAAAAAATAAAAAATGTATGAAGGAGAAGTCATGTCCCACTTCTGTTATATCTCAGTCTGAGGATTGCACTTTGAGAAACACAAGTCACCCTTATTAAATTTCAATCAAACTTATAACTTTTGAGAATATATTGTAATTTTATTTATTTATTTATTTTATTTATTTATGACAGAGTCTGACTCTGTCTCCCAGGCTGGAGTATAGTGGCATGATCATAGCTCACTACAGTCTCAACCTCCTGGGTTCAGGCAATCCTCTTGCCTCAGCCTCTTGCATAGCTGGGACTATAGGCATGTGCTACTACACTTGGCTAATTTTTAAATTTTTTTTCATAGAGATGGGTCTTACTATGTTGCCTAGGCTGGTCTTGAACTCTTGACCTCAAGCAATCATCCCACCTTGGCCTCCCAAAATGGAATTACAGGCGTGAGCCACCATGTCTGTCCCATATTATAATTTAATTGGACAAATTGCCTGAGCTTTTCCATTCTTTGTCATTTTAGATGAGACGGAAATAAAAGACTTAGTAACAGTTATGCTGGAATCTTACATGCAAATGCATGTTCTTTGAATAAGAGCAGGTTTCTTTATTTAGCATTTCTAATTTAATCCTTGACATTAAACCACATTAGAGTCTTTAATTCTTTTACTGTTTTACAAACTGCTGAGAAGCAATTGAGAGATTCAAGCAACTCTGGTGCATGTATTTTTAAAAACATACCATTTGTCTAGGTGTGAGCCCAGCATCTAAGCAATGAGTGTAATTTTGTACCCAGGGATTTTGTTTAGTGTGCCTGCAATGCACCATGGAAGAAAAGTCCAGCAATGCTTTAACTAGGTTTATCAAAAACAAGGAAAAATTCAAAATGGATCCTGCTATTAAAATACGTATTCTTTTAGCCATAGCATGTATTTAGTACGTGAAAGTGTGTGGGTTTTTTTTGTTTTTTTTTTGAGTTGATAAACATGAGAATATTTGCAGGTGAATATTATCCAAGGCTTAATTTGTAACTTTGTCTTTATATAAGTATTGGAAAATGGCTCATGTCTGACAATTTTTAAAAAACACAGCCATAAATAAATATCACATCTCATAGAATTCATGGTTTTCCCCAAGATGAAAATTACAGGAAATAGAACTGTTGAATTCTAGGAAGTTGTCTACACCAAAGACAATGGCATTTTAAATCTTGACATTCCTTTTAAGTCACGCCTTTTTAGATAAGCATGTGGGACAGTGGGGGTTATCTACAGTGAATTTTGGTTATGTTTTTGGTATTATGAAAGCTCTGATCTTTTCAAAATGCTCAAGTTTACTATGTTATAGCCCAGCACCCTGCTAGTCTTAGTTGAAAATAAAAAGGAGCGTACCACTGAAAAATCAGCGTTTGTTTTCTTCAATATCTCTTAAAGAAAAAGAATGCCGTAAAAAAAAAGTGTCTTGTGTCTTCCAACATGACATAACAGAACCTTGAAGGATTTATATCTTGGAAGGTGAAACCATCATTCCCTGGTTAAAATGATTAATTTACAAAAACAAGGTAAGGAGTAGAGGAGCTACAGTGTCACACTGTACAGGAGAGAAAAGCGAAGTTGTTACCCTATTTAAAACAAACAAACAGATAGAGAGAAAGAAACTCAGAAAATGCACACAGGAAGTGATTAGCGGCAATAGAACAAATGGCAGATGTTAAATGAAACAGCATCAGGACTAAGGCTAGGTGAAATCATACAGGCTCTGAGTGATTTTATCAAGGATGATATTTATGACTTAAATTTGGAACAGTGCATCAAGAAGATTCAAGAGTAAACTCCCCGGCCTCATCATAGGTGAGGGCATTGTCTTTCTGGCCTGAGCTATTTCCTTAGCCTCTTAAGTGACAACTCCGTTCTCAGTCTCTCCCAACTCCAGCCCAACTTTCGCATGACCGTGACAACCCTCTACGTTAAGGCCTTTATATCTTGACCATTACTTGGAGAACAAATCCCAAATTTCTTAATAATAGTAACCCGGCCGGGCATGTGGCTCACGCCTGTAATCCCAGCACTTTGGGAGGCCCAGGTGGGTGGATCACCTGAGGTCAGGAGTTTGAGGAGATCAGCCTGGCTAACATGGTGAAACCCCATCTCTACTAAAAAGACAAAAAATTAGCTGGGTGTGGTGATGGATGCCTGTAATCCCAGCTACTGAGGAGGCTGAGGCAGGAGAATTGCTTGAATCCGGGAGGTGGAGGTTGTAGTGAGCCAAGATTACGCCGTTGCACTCCAGCCTGGGCAACGAGGGCAAAACTCCGTCTCAAAAAATAAATAAATAAATAAAAAATAACCCATAATACTTTGAAACTGTAAGATCTATGTAAAACTGAGCAAACCCTGGCAACTTTACAGTCTGTGGAAGACCGATAGCCCTGAAAGAGTTATAGGGATTTCAGGGCCTGTTCTGCCTCCACACTTCTGTGCAAAGGCTGTCCTTGGGTACCACCAAGTTGTTTTGGTTCCTTGGAAACCTAGTTTCTTGATCAGTTTCCAGAAGAAAATAAATCAGTGATATGGTCACACACTGTATCTACTTCGGGGTATACAGAGTCACTGAATGCCTGTGGTTCTTTCTTGAGGAGGAGCTACACTGTGTACAGGCTAGACACAGTGGTTCCCTCCCTCCCTTTTCTCTTCTCTCTCTTCACATTCTTCCTTCATCTCCTTCTTTGGGGCAAAACAAAGCTTCTCTCACTGTTGGATGCGAGGCTTTTAGCAATGCTTTCAGCTGCCTGGACATGACTTTTGGGTCTCACCATCTATCTCAAGGTGCTAAAGCATTCTTCCCACTAAAGAGAATTCTCCAGTGCTGGGTATTTTCTTGTTGTCCCTCAGAATTTTCTTGCTGTCCTGCTTTGTGGTTCAGGAAGGGTGGGAACTGCATCAGCAAAAACCTCTTATCTTAGGCCTCCAGGTAGGTTCAGCCAATGGGAAGTAGCAAGAGATGGCATGGGCCTGGGGGAAGGCAAGGTGTGGCAAGGACCTCCCCTGGCCCCTGCTCTGCACCAGGTCCCGTGGGTGCTCTGTGTTTCTTCTAGTTGCCCTCTCTGGGTTCTGATCTTCCTTCCTTTGCTCCTTCATGCCTAGGGCTGGCAAAGGCTCTCTAGGGGGTGACATTATTCCTTCTTGGTGTCTTTAAACTCAGACCCACCTTTGCAGATAACTTGTTAATGCTCCTCAAATAAACCAGCTTGAGTGTGCCAAGACCCTGAGTTCCTATGAGGGATATGGTGCCTGATGCTGTGACAGTCATAGTTTCTCCACTTGCTGACACATAGCTTAGGAAGCATTTACAGTGCAGCCCCACTTTATGTTCCCATGCTCACCAAACCTCCTACCTTTCTTTGACCCTAACAGTGTTTTAACTTCATGTCTTTGTGCACTTGGGGTTTCCTCCTGCAATGAGGTGCCTTTTCCTCCTTTTCTGCCCAGCACCAATCTCTTTATCTTCAAGATCCCTCACAAACGTCACTTGTCTGAGAAGCCTTTCCTCTTACCTCCTCCCCGGAAAGACTTGAACTCTGTGCTTCCATGCAATACTTTATGGCATGTCTGTCTCCCCACAGAAATTATATCTTCATTCATTTATTCATTCCCCCCAAACAAATATTTATCAATTATCCTCTATGTTCCAGGCACTGTGATAAATTCATGGGAATACAGCATCAACAAAACAAAGTCCCTGCCCTCATGGAGTTTATATTCTAGTGAGGGGTAAACAATGCATCCGTGAACAAGTAGATTGATGATTATCCAGTAAAGGTGAGTAGTATGGAGATAAATGAAGCAGGCCAAGAGATGACCTGTGTTAGAATGAGAAGTCTCCAGATGAGGACAGAATTGTTGCCAGGAGGTCTGAGTGAAGAGCTGGTAGTTGAGCAGAGACCTGGACGATGTGAGGAGAATATCTGAGGGTAAATCTTTTAGCCACAGAAACAGCAGTGCAATAGTCCTGGGGGTGGGGAGGAAGTGTGCTTAGCATGTTTGAGGAAGGGCACAGAGCCAGTGGGTTGAGAGAGCATTAGGATGTGAGATGAGGGCCACTCAGGGCAGGTGAGCCTAGGATGTCTTGCACCACAGGATCACAAATTTGGAGATCACAGATCCCTGGAGAGCTATGGGTAGGGGCTACCCTCACTTGACTATGCATTTTGTTAACCCCAGTGGTTTGTCTAGAGCCTGGCTGAAGGGATGACTAAATTGTAGTAGACCTCAGTTAATTCTGTAATTTTTTTTCTCCTTTAGCCAATATAACTTTCCCAAGTGTTACAAAAAATCTGTGGCTTGTTTTAAAGATATAACACCAGGCAGTACAACTGACATCCAAAATGACTAGGCTGAAAGGTGACAGCCCTCAGCCAACCCTGTCCCCTCCTGGTGTCTCTGCCTCTGTGTCTGTCTCTTCATAATGTGGAAAGTTTCATTCATGTTGGGAGCAAGCCCCCCAAAATCCGGCCATAAACTGGCCCCAAAACTGGCCATAAATAAAATCTCTGCAGCACTGTGACATGTTCATAACGGCCCTAATGCCCAAGCTGGAAGGTTGTGGGTTTACGGGAATGAGGGCAAGGAACACCTGGCCTGCCCAGGGCGGAAAACCACTTAAAGGCATTCTTAAGCCACAAACAAAAGCATGAGAGATCTGTGTCTTAAGGGCGTGTTCCTGCTGCAATTAATTCGGCCCATCCCTTCGTTTCCCTTAAGGGATACTTTTAGTTAATTTAATATCTACAGAAACAATGCTAATGACTGGTTTGCTGTTAATAAATATGTGGGTAAATCTCTGTTTGGGACTCTCAGCTCTGAAGGCTGTGAGACCCCTGATTTCCCACTTCATACCTCTATATTTCTGAGTGTGTGTCTTTAATTCCTCTAGCGCCGCTGGGTTAGGGTCTCCCGGACAGAGCTGGTCTCGGCACACTCAGATCTCAGGCTCCAGGCAAACTCTCAAACACCATGCAGCATGCTGTGTGAATTTGAAGCCGGGAGGCAAGGATGCCATTCTACCTATCAAAGCCACAACCTTATTTATCACAAAATTTGTCCAGTTAGGTCTATGCTCTTAAGCCATTTTTCAAATTATAAATGACAGTGAAAAATAAAATGACTTACACTAAGAAAAACAGACTCTGATAGCCCATGTACTAACTAGAATTATCTCCTTGCTAAAATATATATTTGTTGGATACACACAGACATACAGAGGAAAATAACAAACAGTGGGGGCTCCAAAAGCTGGGAGAATAGGGAGGTGAGGGCTAAAATATCACCTAATGGGTACAATATTCAGTATTTGAGCAACAGGCATACCAGAAGCCCAAACCTCACCATTGTACAATATATCCATATAATAAACCTGCATATATCTTGAATATATATATAATGTTTTATGATACTGTCATTCATGAATCACAATGTATAACTACCTATAAGAGATACTTTTCTTTTGTAAATTTTAGCATAATACAAATATGGCGAAGTAAGGAACTACAAAAGAACAGAAAACAGTTGTCCTCTGGCTTCCCACTGAATATTTATTTTAGCTTCCAGATCATGCAAATATTTGAATAGAAGGAAACTGCATTGTAGAAATTTATTTTAGTTACAATGAAATTAATGGCATCTATTAGATATATTTTCTGAGTATTCTGAAAGGAAAACTGCTTAAAAATATATTTTTAAAATTTCATAACTCTACAATTCTGAATTCTTTATTCATTAAATAAATAGCACATCAAGAAGGCTGGTTATACTTGAATATAAACAGATTGGTCACAGAAATCTAAACTTATGCTTAATTAAATTTAACCAATAAACGCAGCTCCCCAGCAGGGTGTGAGTGTTGGCACACAGCAGATGGTCCTCGTTGTTTCAGTAACATCACAGGGATTTACCCAAACCACTGTGATGCCAATCCAGCCAAAGCTCCTGATGGAAAAGCTTCAATCTCAGGAATTCAGTTTGGCGACTTGCCCTGTGAAGAAGATGAAGCTATATAGAAATGTAGCATAAAGTGATTGCTTTCCTAAAGATTGCTTAATTACCATATTTTTTTAATTTTGGAAAAGAAATCTTTAATAAATAAAATACAACAAATCCACCAGACATCGAAAAAGGAGAAATGAGATTTAATTTCATTGTAAGAGATTTGGTTTAAGCAGAAGAGAGACCTTTGTAACAGAAAAACTATCTAGACATAACCATCCTAAGAGATATTTCTTTTTTTTTTTTTTTTTTGAGATGGAGTCTCGCTCTGTCGCCCAGGCTGGAGTGCAGTGGCGCGATCTCCGCTCACTGCAAGCTCCGCCTCCCAGGTTCACGCCATTCTCCTGCCTCAGCCTCTCTGAGTAGCTGGGACTACAGGCGCCCGCCACCACGCCCGGATAATTTTTTTGTATTTTTAGTAGAGACAGGGTTTCACCGTGGTCTCGATCTCCTGACCTTGTGATCCGCCAGCCTCGGCCTCCCAAAGTGCTGGGATTACAAGCGTGAGCCACCGCGCCCGGCCTAAAAAATCAAATATCTTTCTTTTTTTTTTTTTTTTTTTTGAGACGGAGTCTCGCTCTGTCGCCCAGGCTGGAGTGCAGTGGCGCAATCTCGGCTCACTGCAAGCTCCGCCTCCAGGGTTCACGCCATTCTCTTGCCTCAGCCTCCGGAGTAGCTAGGACTACAGGCGCCCGCCACCACACCCGGCTAATTTTTTGTATTTTTAGTAGAGACGGGGTTTCACTGTGTTAGCCAGGATGGTCTCGATCTCCCGACCTCGTGATCCACCTGCCTCTGCCTCCCAAAGTGCTGGGATTACAGGCGTGAGCCACCACGCCCGGCCTCAAGAGATATTTCTTACCTCTTCTGTAATAATATGGCAGAAAGCCAGTTTCGAAATGACTGAGGTGTTTTAGAGGTTAAAGAAATGAATGTTTTTGAGAAATTAAGCAGTCTTCTATTCAAATAATTGTGGGTGTTAAACATTTTTAGAACTCATCTTTATCCTTCATTATTAATAAATTGATATTATGTAAGAGTTCATTTTCATTATTCATCAGTGCTGCAACTCTTTATCCATTAAACAATTAACTCCCCATTCCTCCTTCTCCCCAGCCCTTGCTAACTGACATTGTTTTCTGTCCCTCTAAATTTGACTACTCTAGTTACTTCATAAAAGTGGAATCACACAGTATTTGTCCTTTTGTGTCTGGCTTATTAGTGTAATGTCTTCACGGTTCATCTATGTTGTAGCATGTGTCAGACTTTCATTCCTTTTTAAGGCTGAACAGTTTTTTATTGCATGTATATAACACATTTTCTGTTCATCCATTGATGGGCATTTGGGTTGTTCCCACCTTTTGGCTACTGTGAATAATACTATTATGAACATGGGTATATAAAGATGTGTTTGAGACCCTGCTGCTTTCAGTTCTTTTGGGTGTTTACTCAGAAGTATAATTTATGGATCCTTTAGTAATTCTGTCAGAGGCGTGTGAACCAAAGCAACTCCATCGTAAATAAGAGCTGGGTAAAATGAGGCTGAAACCTACTGGGCTGCACTCCCAGACAGTTAAGGCATTCTAAGTCACAGGATGAGATAGGAGGTCAGCACAAAATACAGGTCATAAAGACCTTGCTGATAAAACAGGTTGCAGTAAAGGAGCCGGCCAAGACCCACCAAAACCAAGATAGCCACAAGAGTGACCTCTGGTCGTCCTCACCACTAGACTCCTATCAGCACCGTGATACTTTACAGGTGCCATGGCAAGGTCAGGAAGTTACCCTATATGGTCTAAAAAGGGGAGGCATGAATAATCCACCACTTGTTTAGCATATCATCAAGAAATAAACCATAAAAATGGGCAACCAGCAGCCCTGAGGACTGCTCTGTCTATGGAGTAGTCATTCTTTTATTCCTTTACTTTCTTAATAAACTTGTTTTCACTTTGCACTGCAGACTCGCCATAAATTCTTTCTTGCACGAGACCAAAAACCCTCTTTTGGGGTCTGGATCGGGACCCCTTCCTGTAACAATTCTATGTTTAATTTTGGGGGGAACTGCCATACTGTTTTTCTCTGAGCTGTACCATTTTACATTCTTACCAGCAATGAACAAGGGTTCCTATTTATCCACATCCTTGCCAATGAAGTGGTATAACTGTCTGGGGTAAATACCCGAGGTTCGTCGTCTCACGCCGGAGAAATCAAGGATGCAGACACACGAAGTGAGTTTAAGAGCAGAGGTTTAATAGGTGAAAGAGAAAAGAGAACATCTCTCTCTCCTGCAGACAGAGAGGGGTTCCCAAGTGAGTCTTCTGGTTTCATGGTAAAATGCAGGGGTTTTTATAGACAATCTTGAGGAGGTCGTGTCTGATTTACATAGGGCCCAAGGGATTGGTTGGACCCGTGTGTCATTTGCATAGCACACAAAGAATCTGGCCATCCCACCCTAATCTTTTTTAAATTTATTTTAATTAATTTTTATTTATTTTATTTATTTATGTATTTTATTTTATTTTATTTTATTTTATTTTATTTTATTTTATTTTATTTTATTTTATTTTTGAGATGGAGTTTCACTCTTGTTGCCTGGGCTGGAGTGCAATTGGCTGATCTCTGCTCACCACAACCTCTGCTTTCCGTGTTCAAGCAATTCTCCTGCTTCAGCCTCCCGAGTAGCTGGGATTACAGGCACGCGCCACCACACCCGGCTAATTTTGTATTTTTAGTAGAGATGGGGGTGTCACCATATTGGCCAGGCTGGTCTCGAACTCCTGACCTCAAGTGATCCACCTGCCTCGATCTCCCAAAGGGCTGGGATTATAGGTGTGAGCCACCAGGGCCCAGCCCCACCCTAATCTTTTATTATGCAACTGGGATATCTACCTGGCCTGCACCATATTGCCTGTCTCTTTAGTGCACATGTGGCCACAAAGAAAAGGGAAGTGGGAACCTCCACGTTGAACATGTCTGGCACCCAGGTAGCCCTTTTCTATTGGCGCAGCTGCCAGCATTTACCTATGCAAGCTTCCAGCTTGCTTATTTATATCTGCAGCTGTTTTACAGGCTGCTGTTTGTTAGAAACGACGTGATTTGGGGGCTGCTTTTTGTTAAAAGGGAAGCCTTACCAGGGATTCTCTTACCCTTACTAACTACCTGAATATTTCCTTTCTAGCTCCTGTATCACCAACACTAGTTATTTTTATTTTTTCTTTTGATAACAGATTTTTTTTAGTGAGTGTAAAGTAGTATCTCAATGTGGTTTTGATTTGTATTTCCCTAATGATTAGTGATGGTGAGCATCTTCTCATATGGTCGTTGGTTGTTTGAATATCCTCTTTGGCAAAATATCTATTCAAATTCTTTGCCCATTTTTGAATTGGATTGTTTGTTTGTTGTTGTTGAGTTAGGGTATTAAAATATATATAATTTTCGATATTAATCCTTTGTCAGATATATAGTTTGCAAATATTTTCTCCCATTCTGTAAGTAGCTGTCTTAGCTAGGACAGCCATAACAAAATATCGTAGACCACATGGCTTAAGCAACAGAAATTCCTTTTCTTACAGTTCTGGAGTCTGGACAATCTGGTTAATTTGGTTCCTGGTGAGGACTTTTTTTGCAGTCTTGTGGGCGGCTCCCATCTTGTCCTGGGGCATTAAAAAAAGCCAATTATCATCTTAAAGAGAAGGTTGAAACCTACCTCTGTAAAGCAGGCATTCTCCAAATAGAGAGGAGATGGAATGATTCAGTTCATCATAGGAAGTGTGGCACCACCAAAGGTTAACCTGACACCTGTCTGAAGATTTGTTTTCAAGTCCCTGCTGAGCATGGTTCCCTTTGTGACCTCCAGAAAGTCACTCAGATTCTTTGGACTTTATTTTTTTCATCTCTAAGCTCTCATTTCATTCTGATTTCTATTTAGACAGATTATAGGACTAGGACTCATGTTTTTCTTCTTACTATTGAAAAGGCTATTCCAAGAAACCCACTTTACCATGAGAATCTAATCTGCAGAGGATTCAAGGACTTAAAGTAGTTCAAATTATACTTTTAGAACATATTCAATCCAGAGTCATTACTCAGTTTACCTTCTGTATTTCTTTCTTTCCCCATACTCATATTTTTCTAATTTAAAATATTATGTGGTGCCATAAATATATTTTGTAACTAACTTTTTTACTTTCTTTCATGTAAGGTCAGTTAGTGTTCTAACTTTATTAGCAAATTGATTTTACTCAGTATTATTGTACAAGGTATTAAAATTTTATTGCTAATAATTTTCAGACAGTTTTAATTAATAAGCATTTAATATTCAACATTATGATGCCCATATTTGACGTGTAATTTCCCCTTGCTTAGATTACTTTTCAATGCCCACCAATACTGTCTTACAACACTAAACATTTTATATTATGGTAAATAAATGATGGTAAATTTAGGATAAGACACATTTGGATTCAAGTTTGTAGACGTCAGTGCACTTTGAATGTACTGACTCATCTTAGAGCTGGTCACTGTTAGTGGATTACTACGGTTTGTTATTCCTGTTTTGCTGATGGGTAGCACATTCAGAACACAGGGTTTGCACACCATTAGTAAACATAGAACTCCAGCTTCCTGTGTTGCTAGTTTTCTCTCTTTAAGATTCCCGACAACTCTGCAATCAGCTTCTCTTGCTACGTAGAGTTAAATGGGTGTTGGAAAGCTGTCACTATTTATTCTTAAAGGATTTCTTTAGATTGTGAGAAGGGCTTCTGCCCAGGAAGCTAGCCTGGCCAAAGTGTTGTGTACATGAGAGGTCCGAGCACATGCACAGGTCCCTGTAGCTGTTAGCACCTGTCTGTGAGCAACCCTTGATCTTTGATCTCTTCTTCTGGTAGATGCTTAAATGGTGAGAAAAACCATATTCTACGTGACTCCTGATGCCATATGGCTACTCTGGCCACTGAGAGCTGCCAAAACAACTAAAATAACAGCCTAACCTTTCATTTTCATTTTCTACTTGAGTGGGAATGTGAAACTTTGCAGCTTTTATTTGGGTTGTATGTTCAAGTTTATTTGCTTGCTTGTTTATTTATTTAATGTGCAATTATTATAGTATACATCAGTCAAATGTAAAACTTTCAGATATTTCCATGAGATTACAATACTTTTGTATATTATATGAGTAGTTTAAAATTTTATTCCTCTGTTTTCCACTTTTCCATTTCAATCACCAGATTTAAAATGTCACATCTCTTTGAAAGAACTTAAAGGCAAGATGTTTCCTAGTATCAGCAGGCATCAGGACTGAAACAGCCTTTGCAGAATTATGGCAGTGAGAAAAAATTGACATCAGAACATTATCACCGTAAAAAATCTGCTTGCCTCTAACCTCCAGCCTACCCATGTTCATTCCTGGGCACAGGTCAAACTAACTTTGGAAGGAATTTAGTTTATAGTTTAACTTTTTATTTATTTTTATTCTGAGAGAGTCTCACCCTATCGCCCACGCAGGAGTGCAGTGGTGTGATATCGCCTCTCTGCAGCCTCTGGCTCCCGGGTTGAAGCGATTCTCCCACCTCAGCCTCCAAAGTAGCTGGGATTGCAGGTGTGTACCACTACGCTTGGCTAATTTTTGTATTTTTTGTAGAGATGGGGTTTCACTATGTTGGCCAGGCTGGTCTCAAACTCCTGACCTTAAATGATTCATCCTCCTCTGCCTCTCTAAATGCTGCACCACCGCACTCAGGCTTATAGTTTTACTTTGAAACAAAAATAATAATAGCCCTTTGCAGGAAAAACAAAACAACAACAACAAAAAAACAAACCCTCCTTGAGCCAAAGACCCCAAGATTCCCAACCTCTCCAATTGCTCCTATGGATAACATCACTACTATAAAATCTCAGATTGGTGTTTGAGGTATTTTTTCCAACCCCGCATTCTGATAGCTCAACTGGCACCACCCAGACTAGTAAAGTGGCTCAACTGGTCGTGTGGCCCCCACCCACAAACTGACTCAGTGTAAGAAGATGGTTTCAAATCCCTATGATTTCATTCCCGACCCGATCAATCAGCATTCCTCATTTCTCAGTCTCCAGCCTGCCAAATTATCCTTTAAACACCCTAGTTCTTTATAACTTAAAAAACAGACTGATTTGAGTAAAGTCCAGTCTCTCATCTAGCCAACTCTCTGTGCATTAAATTCTCTATTGCAGTTCCCATCTTGATAAACTGACTGCATCTGGGCAGCAGGCAAGAGGAACCCACTGGGCGCTTACAGGACCTTTGTGATTTTGTGCTGCTTGTCTCAAGTTGTAGGTTCAGGATATGATGCTGGAGACAAATGACCAAGTTCTGCTTTTGGTTAGGCCCAGAGGGCATCACCTGTCATTTCCATGCAGACTCCACATTGTGAGATGCAATGCCACAGTCCCACCTGTCTGACCACTTCCTATAGTAAGAGATATCCTGCAGATGACTCCAGCCAAAGGCATTGATGGCAAAACCAAATCAAAACACATAACAGAAACAGGAGAAGGAGCCAATATTAGAAAAAAACAAGTCACTGATGTCAGTAAAACCACCATGATAAATACTGTGGAGGAAGAGTGGTGGTGAGTTGGATTCACTCAGATCAATAAAGCATTTTATACCTGGTGCTGTTCCTAGATGCTTGCGTGCAGCAGTGTGCCAGAAGTAGAATGAAATCTGTGGAAATCTCATAACTACTAGCTTCTGAGTATATGTCCTTTCTAATTTGTAGAGGAAGATTGATCCTAAGATAATTACCTGAAATTAAAGAGGATGTCGACATCTATATTTCCACCCTTGACGTCTTCCCTAAGCTCCAGATTCATATATCCAGCTGTCTCTTGGAAAAAAAACCAAACTCATAATGTTTCCCCAAACTCATCCTTCTTTATATATATATTTGTATATATTTAATGTGTATATATGTGAGTATAGATATACACACACACATATATGTGTGTGTATATATATATTTCTTTTAGAGACAGAGTCTCGCTCTGTCATCCAGGCTAGAGTGCAATGCTGCTATCATATCTTACTGCAGCCTTGAACTCCTGGGTTCAAGGGATCCTCCCACCTCAGTCTCTCAAGTAGGTAGGAATACAGGAGTACAGGAGTGCTCCACCATGCCTGGCTATATATATTTTCTCAATCTCACCTCATTTATAGTTATGAACTCATTGTATATGTAGTGCTAGTACAAATTAGAAATTAAATCAATATTTTTTAAACTAAACCGACCCTGATGATGTAAGTTCATGTCAGTTAGGATCCTTTCTTCTACTTTTAACATATTCTAAGCTCAAGAAATCAGAAGACATATTTTTCCTCAGGAATGTTCTTAAGGGACACTTTTTCCCTTTCTATAACTCTCAGGCAAACTCCAACATTGTCTATTGGGAATAAATAACACCCAGTGAAGAAAACTGAAAGAAGAGGAGAGAGGAATAGCAAGGCCATCCATATAATGAAGAGAATGTTGTCTAGAAATGAAAATGACTAAGACAAGGCATCATGTTAAGTCAACCAGCAACAAAAGCCATTCTACGATTGCAGAACTCAAGTTAGGGCCTAAAAATGGTGATAAGTTGACCTGTAAGTTCCCCAAGGCAGAGGGGAGTGGTGGGTTGAAGCGTTGCAGGGTAGGATACTCGGAGGATCTCCTCAGAGTGTGGAATCCTGAGCCATTGCTGCGAGTTGCTCAGATGCACTGTGCATGCCTGACAGGGCATGATGCTTGGCTATATAGGGGCCACGGGAAAAAATTTCCCCTTCACCCTCTGAAGATTCACTAAAAAATGAACTCGCAAAAGGCAGATTTGTTGGAGAAAAGGCATACAGATTTATTACCATGCACACAAGGAGAACCACAGAGCACTCACCCACCCCCTAATGGGGTCCAGAAGCTTGTCTGCTATCCTGGCAAAACAGGGTGTGAGAGGGAGAGAAGAGGAATTCTGTTGAGGGGATTACTAGGAGGAATGAATAGATCAGAGAATAGAGATTAATTTATACGTTGTCTTGTGAGTGGGTCTGTTCAGGCATGGTTACATTCTTGGTCTTGTAGGGAGGGGAATTTAAAACAACTGTTCTCCTTAATGGGTTTGGCTGTTAGGCAGATAAAGAAATCTTAACTTCCTTCTGTGCTTTGAAAGAAATGGTAGGAGGTGGGCCCAGACAGACCTTGAGGCTTCTTCAGTTCAGCATGTCAATGTGCCATATTGTTGGGGTATCAACTTCTGAGCCCCAACAACCAGCGCCTCCCCTCCTAGGAAGCCTTGCCTGGGTGCTTCCTTCTCTGCTTCCACGGCCCCTGCTGCTCCTGAAATTGTATTGTCCCTGGTCCCCTCTCCACTCGCTGCGACTCTTTGAGGTCCCAGGTAAAACGAGGCAGCACGCAGGACTGCTTAGATCTGCCCACCAGGTCTCATGACCTCCCAGCCACAGGGGCTGATTGTTTCTGCTCCTTGAAAACTCCAGGCATGTTTCCGCTGGCAGACCTCTGCACCTGGGGCTTCCTCCTGTCATTCAGGATCTGCGCAAATGTCACCTCATCAGAGTGCTTCCCCAGTCACCCAATGCGGAGTAACATCCATGTCATATCCCTCTTTAAGACACTCTTCATGGCACTTATTGTTGATGTTGAGAAAAGGAAAATAGCTTAGCTCAGTCTGCACTATGTGAAGTATGCAGGCGCAGAGAGACAGGAGCAGGGCCTGCAGTCATTCCACCCTGCTCCCACTGTGGTTTAAAGCCATTTAGTTCCTGACTAGCTGCCTCACCCAGTATCTTCATGTTGCGGGAATTTGTGATACAAAGAACAGTATGTAGTCCATCAATAGCTTATGTCATTTTAATGTAATTTCTTGCTAAACAACTTAGGAACTGCCTCTTTCTTTTACTTCAAAAACCTATTTGTAACGGTTGCTAACTGGATGTATGTTGAGGGCAACTCCAACCTATGGAATTGCAACTGAAACCATCTTTGCAAAGATTACGATCACTACAGTGACAGAAATCCAACAGGGCTGACTCTATCTTGCTTCTGACCACCTAGCTGTCCCGGTTAATTCCTAGGTAGAGGCCAAGCTAACTTTGGGAGGGATTTTGTTTCTAGTTCAACCTTAAAACAAAGATGATAATAGCTCTTCACAAAACTAAACTGCATTTGTAAAACTAATGAAAGTCCACAAGAATAAGATTATGAGAGGGGCCTGAACTCTGCTAAGATGTAGGTGTAGTTTCTATAATCTCTTACTGCTCCAGAGTCATGTGGCAGAAGGCACAGGATTCATGACTTCCCCAATTGCTCTTATGAATAACATCACGATTGTGGAAGCTAAGATTGATTTTTTGAAATGTTTTTCAAACTGACTGTACCCGGACAGTGACTCATGACCCATCAGGTCCTGTGGCCCCACCCAGAGGACCATTTTCCACATCCCTATGATTTCCTCCCCAATCAATCAGCACCACCCATTCCCTAGGTCCCTGCCCACCAAATTGTCCATAAAAACCCTAGCCTCTGAGTCCTTGGAGTGCCTGATTTGAGTAATAGCTCTGTCTCTCATGTGGCAGTCTCATGTCAATTACTTTCTTTCCTGCAATAGCGTGGTCTCAGTGAATTGGTTTTGTCTATGCAGCAAGCAGGAAGAATTCATCTGGTAATTACACAACCCTCAAGCTTGGCCCAGATAAACTCTCTTATATTAGTTTTGCCTCAGGTTCTTCCTTTTAGCTCAATAATATTTTTTTTTAAATTTGCTTACTTGTCAGTTGACTGTTGTCCCCACACAAGAAAATAAACTGCACAAAAGGAGGCAGCTAAACTCTCATTTATTGGTGTAGATTCAGGATCTAGAGTGGTGCATGCAATTCTCGGAGCTCAACCAATGGTTGTTAAGTTAGTGGGTAAATAAAATGCTGACTTGATGTAACATCAGCATCATGGGGTAAAACATTGTATCTCAATCTTACTTCAAAGGAGATTTTGGTCAAGGATCCCCTATAAACAAAAATCTTCCTTCTCTTAACATGCAAAGTCTATTTACTAACTTGTAAAGACCCCTTTCTAACTGGAGAGGGTGAAGGCCTGACAAGATAAGACAGAAGGCGGGTTATCTGAGGGAACTCTTGAGTAGGAAAGGAAATTGACAGCCCAAAGGCTATAACAGTGTCTAATCCTGGAGTTTATAAAGTGGGGGAAATCCCACTGAAAGCAGGTCTGGGTTTCAGAGCTCCCTCCCTCAACTGTGATGCATACTACAAGATCACGGTTCTGATTAGCTGTCTTTTTTTTTTTTTTGTGAGACAGAATCTCGTTTTGTCGCCCAGGCTGGAGTGCAGTGGTGCAATCTTGGCTCACTGCAACCTCTGCCTCTCAAGTTCAAGTGATTCTCCTGCCTCAGCCTCCCAAGTAGCTGGGACTACAGACATGCACCACCACGCCCAGCTAATTTTTGTATTTTTAGTAGAGACACATTTCACCGTGTTGGTCAGGCTGGTCTCGAACTCCTGACCTCAAGTGATCCACCCACCTCGGGCTCCCAAAGTGCTAGGATTACAGGTATGAGCCACCACACCGGGCCGAGCATGTCCTTTTAAATCTCACCTGGTATCACAGGGAGAGAGGGAATGAGAAGGGGTTTTAAAAGGACATGCTTTTAAATAGACATGCTTTTGAAACCCTTCTCGTTCCCTTTCTTCCTATAATACCAAGTGAGAAAAGATAAGATAAGAATTTGTGGCTGGGTGCAGTGGCTCACGCCTGTAATACCAGCACTTTGGGAGGCTGAGGTGGATGGATCATGAGATCAGGAGATCGAGACCATCCTGGCTAACATGGTGAAACCCCGTCTCTACTAAAAAATACAAAAAATTAGCCGGGCGTGGTGGCAGGCGCGTGTAGTCCCAGCTACTCAGGAGGCTGAGGCAGGAGAATCGCTTGAACCTGGGAGGCAGAGCTTGCAGTGAGCCAAGATTGTGCCACTGCACTCCAGCCTGGGCCACAGAGTGAGACTCCATCTAAAAAAAAAAAAAAAAAAAAAATTAGATAAGAACTTTTATCTGAGGACTATGTGTCCTTTTAAACGATCAGGCCCAGAGATTTAAAACTTCTTCTCATTCCCCCTCTCCCTATGATACCAGGTGAGAAAAGATAAGATAAGAACTTTTATCTGAGGACTATGAGTCCTTTTAAACAACCAGGCCCAGAGAGACATAATGAGACAGCAATCATGTCCTGCTTCCCCACTGAGCTACATACTCACATCTTCAAATTGCTTGCGGGTGGACACAGTGGCTCCTGCCTGTAATCCCAACACTTTGGGAGGCCAGGACAGGAGGATCACTTGAGACCAGGAGTTCAAGACCAGCCTGGGCAACAAAGTGAGAACCCTGCCTCTACAAAAAATAAAAATAAATAAATCAATAAATAAAACCCTGCTCACTCTTGCCGCAAGTAGCTATCAATTAACCTCATAATGCCTCACTGGACACTATAACGCATACCCAGTAGTTTAACAAGGTATAGCCAATCACTGTTTAATGTCATTTCTGTAAACCAGTGTGAATTCCTACACTTCGTATGAGTCCACTCCCTATCCCCGTTTTCTGCCTTTAAAAATCTACTTGTAACTGCTGCTACTCAGAGTGTATATTCGGAGCAACTTGAATAATGCTCTTGGGTTGCAGTTCTCAAGCTTGGCCCAAATAAACTATTTCTGTTAATTTTGCCTCTGTTTCTCTTTTTTTAGGTCGACACAGATTCTAGGAATTAAAAAACATTTCCATGTTTAATTTGTCCCAGAGGATCAAAGTCACTTGCAAAAATACCTCAAAATGTGTTTGTCAAGAAATTACACTTTCTCTTGATTTTGTGGACCACTTTCTAATTTCCAACCCAGACAAAAGCCTCCTAGTGAAGCTGATCTTTCCTAGCACATCCCCCTACCCCCCCAGCCACTGTCCCATCCCTGGATGGCCTGTCCACAGAGAGCACTGCCTGTGTGGCCACTGGGGGAGGCAGCTGCATCCCAGAGATGATGGTATCCAGGGCTTGATGAGGAAGCTCTTTGTGTGGCCTGGAGACATCCCGGGAGCTGGCTGGCGCCCACCTTCTCTCATTTCCTTACCACCTTCTTTCTCGTGTTGCTGCTTTCTCCTTCCCAGCTCTAAACTCCCCATGGTGCTGGAGCAGCCAGAGAAGAAGTGTTACTAGACCTGCCACTGCTACCTACAGCAAGCCCCATTCTGCACACAGAGGCTGCGGACTCCTTTTTCCCAATCACAGACCAGAATGCATGTGAAAGAAGATGTGGCTGTTCTGCAGGTTGGAGCTCTAGGATCGGAAGAACTCATCTGTATCACATATGATCCAGCTCAAAGTCCCTACAAACTGGGCCCTCTGTGTCTTTAGAAGCAGCTTCCAAGGGCAGGAAGACTTCCAGAGTGCAGGACTGAGCGTGCTGCTAATCTTGTTCTGGTCGAGAGACTGATGAGAGAGACAAGAATTATGGAGCGAGAAAAGCAGCAGCAGCAAATCTGCAGAGGGGAATGCCAAACTTGCTACTGTGTTTGGTTTTTTTTTTTTTTTTTGATACAGAGTTTCACTCTGTCACCCAGGCTGGAGTACAGTGGTGCCATCTCAACTCATTGCAACCTCTGCCCCCTGGGTTCAAGCAATTCTCCTGCCTCAGCCTCCCAAGTAGCTGGGATTATAGGCATGTGCCACCATGCCTGGCTAATATTTGTATTTTTAGTAGAGACAGGGTTTTGCCATGTTGGCCAGGCTGGTCTCAAACTACTGATCTCAAGTGATCCGCCTGCCTGGCCCCCCAAAGTACTGGGATTACAGGTGTGAGCCACCGTGCCTGGCCTGCTGTGATTTCTCATTGAACCTAATTAACTCATTTTTAGCCCCTATTTTTGGTACAATAATAGAACTTAGGTTGTAATCAACTGGTGGGCTCTTTCTGCATACTGCACAGATAAGATCAACCCACGGAGACCACAGCACTGCAGTAAAGAAAGAGTTTGATGTGAGGCCAGCCACGTGGGAGAACTGGAGTTATCGCTCAAATCAGTCTCCCCAAAGGCTTGGAGGTCAGGATTTTTGTGGACAATTTGGTGGGCAAGGAGCTAATGAATGGGTGTTGCTTATGGGTAGGGGGTGAAATCATAGGGGTGTGGAAAACAGTCCTGATGTGCTGAGTTTTCCTCTGGGTGGGGCCACAGGACCAGCTGAGTCATGAATCCAGCTGGGGCCAGTGTGAAGAACATCTCAAAAAATCAATCTTACGTTCTACAATAGTGATGTTATCTATAGGAGCAATTAGAGAAGTCACAAAACTTGTGACCCCTGGCCACATGACTCCTGGGCAGTAAGGGATTACTATGCCTACATCTTAGCAGAGTTCATGCCTTTCCCACAACTCTAATCTTGTAGCCCTTCATTAATCTTACAAAGGTGGCTTTCAGTCCCTGAGCAAGGAGGGGTTTGTTTTTGGGAGGGACTATTATCATCCTTTATTTCAGGTTAAACTATAAACTAGATTCCTCCCAAAGTTAGCTTGGTCTACGTCCAGGAATGACAAGGACAGCGGGGAGGGCAGAAGCAAGATGGAGTCAACTATGTCCAATTTATCTTACTGTCATAATTTTTCAAAGGCAGTTTCAAGGTTACTATTCTCATGATTCAACACATCCTCAAGGAGTGAGATTCAGTCTGTGTAAGTGTATCATGACTTTCTATAACACCCCTTGTCATGCACCCTTCTACCCTGCTAGAATTGGAGTCTGGCCTCGGCTGGTTCCTACCAGCAGTACTGCCATCACCTCATCCTCATCTGCCCCCTCTGTTGTTTTGGAACCACTTGTGTCCTCTGAAATGCATATGTTGAAGTCCTAACCTCCTGTGCCTCAGAATGGGACTATGTTTGGAGATAGGGTTTTAAAGAGGTAGTTAAGGTTAAATGAGATCATTAATGTGAGCCCTGATCCAAAATGACTGATGCCCTTATAAGAAGAGGAAATTTGGCCACTTACACTCACAGAGGAAGAAAGCATTTGAAGACACAGAGAGAAGAGGGCCAAGGAGAGAGGTCTCAGAGAAACCAACCCAATGACACTTCGTCTTGGATTTCCAGCCCCCAGAATTACTGGAAAATACATTTTTCTTGTTTAGGCAACCCAATCTGTACTACTTTGTTATGGCAACCCTAGCAAACTAATGCAGTCACCAACCCGGGGTGAAAATGGCACATTCCCAACTCTAGCTGTTAGGCCAAGCTTATTTGTAATAGATTCTTGTTTTAAAAGGATACAGATATTGAGATTCTCAATGTATTTGTTAAAATACATTGTTTCTTTTTAAAAGCATAAGACTTTGAAATGTCTTTGTGTTGCAGATATGTAGATGTTCTGAGCCATAATTTTCGGAAAATGCTTTCAAAGAAAAGGAAATTTACTGGACAAATAGCATGATTAATGGGGATCTAGTGACAAAATAATTGGCCCTAGTTGGATTTGTGATGTTTTTGCAACTTGAAATTAGCTTCAAAATCCAACAATAACACGAAAGAATGTTCAGTATCACTAATCAAATTAAAACCACAGTTAAATCACCTCCTTTCATTAGGGTAGCTACTATAAAAAAAAGTAAAACAAAACAGAAAATAGCAACTGTCGGCAAGGATGTGGAGAAATTGGAACCCTTGTGAAACCATCCCACAGTGTTGACAAGAATTGCATGCTGGGTTCCGGACAGAAGTAGTTCCAACGAAGTACTAATCAGTCTGCACTTGGGCCCACTTCCTCGTTGTCAAAAGTCATGTAGCCCTAGATGCTGACCATGTACATCTGCATTGTTCCTATAGATAGGATCTCTGACATTAGAATCACAAGGCTTTTGTTTAAGGATCACTTACGATGTTTTTCACACCCCAAATTCCAGCAGCCAGTTTGAAGACTCCCACAGAGTAATGGGATCAGCATGAGAATACCGCTTCTTCATCTCCCTATCCTGTGACTTCACCCTCTACTCTTCCAGCCAATCAGTGATATCCACATTGCAGCCCATTCCAACACTCTTAAAAACCTCTACCCCCAAACTCCTCAGGGAGACAGATTTGAGGTTTCTTCCTATCTCATTCAGTGACCCTATGATTAAACCCCTTTCCCTGCTACAACCTGGTGTCTCAGCTTATTATTTGCTGTGTGCATGGGGCAATGAACCTATTTCAGCTACACTTGTGCACTGTTGGTAAGAAGGTAAAATGGTACAGCCACTATGGAAAATGGTATGAAAGTTTCTCCAAAAATTAAAAATAGAATTCTCATGTAACCCAGCAGTCCCACTTCTGGGCATATATATCCAAAGGAAGTGAAATCAGTATCTCAAAGAGAACTTTGTACACCTGTGTTCATAATAGCATTATTCACAGTAGCCAAAAGGTGGGAACAATCCAATGTCCATTGACAGATGCACAGATTAAAAAAATACAGTATATACATAACAATGGAAAATTATTCAGCCTTGAAAAGAACTGAAAGTCTGACACGTACTGTAACATGAGTGAACCTTGAGGACAGTATGATAAGTGAAATGAGTCAGAAGCAAAAAGACAAATATTGTATGATTCCATTTACATAAGGTACCCAGAGTAGTCAAATTCATAGAGACACAAGGTGTCTGCTGGAATGGCGGTTGCCAGGGGATGGGGGAAGGGAAAATGGGAAGTTGTTTATATGAGTCCAGAGTTTCAGTTTGGAAATGATGACAGAGCTCTGGAGACTAGTTGCACCACAGTATGAACATAGTTAACACTATGGCATTGTACATTTAGAAATGATTAAGATGGAAAATTTACGTTAGATGTATTTTACCAAAACTAAAAATTTAAAAGAAAGAAAAAAACAGCTATGAAGATTTCTAAGTCTTGGGCCTTATTTTGCCATGAGGAAAAATAAATACATCCCATAAAAAAATCCTGAATGGATCTGGTAATGTTATTGTGTATGTAAAGTCATTTTCTTGAGCAACATAGGGAATAGTCTTTAATCTTTTGGAATACCATAGGAAGAAAAGCCGGTAAAAGTCACATTGTTCTGCCTCAATTCACCAGAGTTTTTATGGAACTCAATTATTGGTTGACAGTAGAAGTTCTTGCTGGATAATTTTTCACTTTTCTGATCATCTGGGGTAGAGTTTTAAGACTTTACTAGTTCCTCCAGGTATATAGGATTCACTTGGCCATGTTGCTCTCCCATTTCTACATAGTTTTAAAAATTATAGAATCTCTCTTTTCCTGGTGTTTGGTTCTATAATAATCAGTGGCTGATAAGAAAAATCGGTGTTCTACCTCTTGATTCTGATGGCCATTTTCATACTCGTTGTAGGAACTACAGTATTGGTTTCTGTCTGAACTTGCAGCGCAGAGCATGAGAGAAATAGCCATTGAACTCTAAATAACTGCTTTCCAGATTTTGTGCTGGCTATCTAATTCAAACTATTAACTATCTATCTATCATCTATCTATCTATCTATCTATCAATCATCCATCTTATAGCACTGTGGAATTTAATTTAATTAATTTAATTTAATTAGTAGTTAACTATTGCAGCCTACAGAATGTTAAAATAATTCTGACATTATTAATGTTCCTAAACCTACCAGTAAGCCTCACAGAGAAAATAAGTTTGTTGGGCATGACCCTTAAACTTTAAGAGTATTATTTAATAAATTAATGGTTCACTGAACCAGACCATCTATATAGCTTTATAAACATTTACTTGGTTTTATAAACAAAAACCTACCATGGAAAATATAATGCACCACTCTTGAAGGCATCATAGGATATAAAATTGTCATTTTAAGGAGATATTTCGAGTTAGATTTCATGTAGCCAATATTAGCAGGGATGTTAGGGCAATGGGAATTAGGTGACAATTTACATACAGCCTCTGAGAAAAGCAAGACACAATCCACTGTAATGGAGACTATATTAAGTAGTTGTAAGGATCTTATCAAAATTAAGAGAATCCTGGCCAGATGCAGTGGCTCATGCCTGTAATCTCAGCATTTTGGGAGGCAGAGACAGGGGGATTACTTGAGTCCAGGAGTTTGAGACCAGCATGGACAACATATTGAGACCCTGTGTGTACATAAAAATTAAACAAGTAGCCAGCTGTCATGACAAGTGCCTGTAGTCCCAGCTACTAGAGGCTGAGGTGGGAGGATGGCTTGAGCCCAGACAGTCAAGGCTGCCATGAGCTGTGATTGCACCACTGTGCTCTAGTCTGGGTGACAGAGTGAGACTTTGTCTCAAAAAATTTAAAATTTTTAATTAAAATTAAAAATAAAATAAAATTTAAAGTAAATTTTAAAATTAAGATAATCTTAAAAAATATTTACCCACACTTAATACCCTTCCAGAAGCATTGCTGTTGAAAGAGGTCGTAAGGTAACAAGTGCACCTGGGCCTTCTCAGATAGGGTAGTGGCCCACCTGAAAGTCATTACTGCAGCAGAATTTTCAGTTGTACACACCCTCTAGCATGATTATTAACATATGGCAGAGGGCAATAATCACCCCCAAAGAACTATAATATTGTGGAAAACATTTTTTTCAAATAAAATTCCTACATTTCAATAATTACATTAAGCACACCAATCTTGAAACTATCATGTGCCTTTGTCAATTTTCAACACCTTTATTGAGATTTTAACTGACATGCAAAATCATCACTCACTGCAAAAGTACAATTCAATGATTTTTCGTAAATATTACAGTTGTGCAATTATCACCAGAATCCAATTTTAGAACACTGCCGTCTCCCCGAAAAGATAATTCCCACCCCTACTCTCACCCTTTGGCCATCATTGATATGCTTTTCAGCTCCAAGAATTTGCTTTTTTATTGGTTTCTTCCAGGTAGCCTAGTATTTTTGAAGTTCAGCCATATTTTTGCATCTATCAGTAGTCCATTGCTTTCTGTTGCTTGACAGTATTCTATTGTATGGGTGTACAACTTTTTTTTTTTCTTTTTAAGATGGTATCTTACTCTGTTGCCCATGCTGGAGTGCAGTGGCACAATCACGGCTCACTGCAGACTTGACCTTCCAAGGGCAGGCAATCCTCCCACCTCAGCCTCTAGAGTAGCTGCAACTACAGGGGCTTGCCACCACACCCAGCTGTTTTTTTTTCTCTTTGTAGAGATGGGGTCTCACTACATTGCCTAGGCTGATCTCAAACTCCTGGATTCAAGCAACCTTCCTGCCTTGTCCTCCCAAAGTGTTGGGATTACAGGAGTGAGCCACTGCACCCAGCCTACGACATTTTGTAATGCACTCACTGCTTGATACACATTTAAATTGTTTCCAGTTCGGGTCTATCATGAATAGGGATGCTATTAACTTTCACATATGTATCTTCATTTATTTATTTATTTTTATTTTTATTTTTTTGAGATGGAGTCTCACTCCGTTGTCCAGGCTGGAGTGCAGTGGCATGATCTCTGCTCACTGCTACCTCTGTCTCCCGGGTTCAGGTGATTCTCCCGCCTCAGCCTCCTGAGTAGCTGGGACTATAGGCTTGTGCCACCACCACACCCAGCTAATTTTTGTATTTTTAGTAGAGACGAGGTTTCGCCATATTGGCCAGGCTGGTCTCGAACGCCTGACCTCAAGTGATCCACCCGTGTCAGCCTCTGAGAGTGCTGGGATTATGAGCATGAGCCACCGCACCTGGCTCTCACATCTATATCTTTGTATGGACATATGCTTTTGCTTTTCTTGGGTGGATTCCTAGCAGTGAAATTGTTGTGTTGTATGGTAACTTCATGTTTAACATTTTAAGAAATTGTCAAACTCTTTTCCAAAGCAGCTGCACAGTTTGCATTCCCACCAGCGTATGTAAGGCTTCCATATTTTCCACTGCTTTGCCATCCCTTGGTATGGATTGCTGTACTCTTTATAGCCTTGTCACTTGGTTTTTATGGTAAGTGATGCTCTTGATTGTCGGGTTTCTCTCTGAAAGGCCATTCACACTCCTCACAGTTGGGGAGGAGGAGGAGGCAACAATATCAAAGATATCTTTATTGAGGCAGAGCTAGATTAGAGAATGTGGCTGAGATTTGGGGTAAGTAGATAAGGTTTCTAATAATGTCTCCTCTGAACGAAAATTATTCACCGCAGCCTGCAGGCTTCCCTCCCTTTCTCCTGCCACCATCCAGACGAGTCCCAGCCTCCCCAGTGAAACCACGTTGGGGAGGAGATGAGCAGGAAGCCATGAGAGCAGGCAGCAAAGAGCCAGGCCTCGAGGTCCAGGTGAGCATCATAACCAGTAGATACCAGGGAACAGATGAGAGTCAAACGCCGGCTTCTCCCTGCTCACAGAAATCAATTCATACGTGGAAAGCAGTGCCCAAGGCTGAACTTGTTCCTCAGTTAGAGTTCTCTTTTGGGGATTGGAGCAGCAATCCCCACTTACAAACATCAGCAATGAGGAAAAGAATCCCCACCAAGTTTGTGGCCATGACATTTTTTGCTCATACACATTTGTAAACTTTTCTTCCCCATTTTCTAACCACATTAACGTTGATACCAATACCTATGTGTACATAGAATTTAGCGCTATCGAAAATGCTGCTGCATGAGTAACTCTGCTCCAGGCTTACAGAGAACGCTGATCTCTGAAGGCTGCAACAGCCTGAGCGTAACAAAGCCGAGTAGCAGAGCTCAAGCTGAGTGTCTGTGGCTGCAAGTGTGGGCCCTGCCCTCGCATCCTCACTGCTCAGCCTCAAAGCAGAACTCATCTTTTTTTTTTTTTTGACAGAGTCTTGCTCTGTCGCCCAGGCAAGGGTGCAGTGGTGAAATCTTGGCTCACTGCAACCTCCACTTCTCGGGTTCAAGCGATTCTCCCACCTCAGCCTCCTGAGTAGCTGGAATTACAGGCTTGCGCCATCATGCCTGGCTAATTTTTGTACTTTTAGTAGAGACGGGGTTTTGCCATGTTGGCCAGACTGGTCTTGAACTGCTGACCTCAGATGATCCACCCGCCTTGGCCTCCCAAAGTGCTGAGATTACAGGCGTGAGCCCGGCCAGCAGAACCTGTCTTTAGGAGACTCACAAAATTGCCCTGCATGACTGCTTACTTTCTTTTTTTCTTTCTTTTTTTTTCTTTTTTTTATTTTTTAATTAATTTTTTTTGCATACAAAAACAATAAACATTTTCTAAAAATACATAAAAACAAAAAGATGCGTATCAAACATATTAGGAAGGTTGCACATGGGAAGTCGGGGAATAGAAATGGGGGTGGGAGTTAAAATAAATGAGAGAGGGACTTTATATGGATCAGTGATAATAACTCAATCCTCTATTTGACAAAGAAGAGGGAGAAGGAAGAGGAAGAAAAAGAAAGTGGGATAAAGGGTCAGAAAGGGAGGAAAATAGAAAAAATTAGAGTATGACTCCAGGGTAGACCTGTTTTGTTGTCATTGAGTTGGTTGGTTGGTTTGTCTGTTGTATTCTTCATGTTTCGCCAAGTTGGCCAGACTGGTCTCGAACTCCTAGCCCAAAGTGATCAACCCGCCTCGCCCCCCAGAGTGCCGGGACCACAGGCGTGAGCCACCACGTCCAGCCCCCACATTGCTTCTGGCCTCCGTGGTAGACCTCCCAGACGGAGCGGCCAGGCAGAGGAGCTCCTCACTTCTACCCAGACACGGGGCGGCCGGGCAGAGGGGCTCCTCACTTCCCAGACGGGGCGGCCAGGCAGAGACGCTCCTCACTTCTTCCCAGACGATAGGTGGCCGGGCAGAGGCGCTCCTCACTTCCCAGACGATGAGTGGTCGGGCAGAGGCACTCCCCACTTCCCAGACGATGGGCGGCCGGGCAGAGGCGCTCCTCACTTCCCAGACGATGGGCGGCCGGGCAGAGGCGCTCCTCACCTCCCAGATGATGGGTGGCCGGGCAGAGGCACTCCTCACTTCCCAGATGGGGCAGCTGGGCAGAGGGGCTCCTCACTTTCCAGACGACGGGTGGCCGGGCAGAGGCGCTCCTCACCTCCCAGACGATGGGTGGCCGGGCAGAGGCGCTCCTCACTTCTTCCCGGACGGGGCGGCCGGGCAGAGGCGCTCCTCACTTCTTCCCGGACGGGGCGGCCGGGCAGAGGCGCTCCTCACTTCTTCCCGGACGGGGTGGCCGGGCAGAGGCGCTCCTCACTTCCCAGACGGTGGGTGGCCGGGCAGAGGCGCTCCTCACTTCCCAGACGATGGGTGGCCGGGCAGAGGCGCTCCTCACTTCTTCCCGGATGGGGCGCCCGGGCAGAGGCGCTCCTCATTTCTTCCCGGACGGGGCGGCCGGGCAGAGGCGCTCCTCACCTCCCAGACGATGGGAGGCCGGGCAGAGGCGCTCCTCACTTCCCAGACGATGGGTGGCCGGGCAGAGGCGCTCCTCACTTCTTCCCGGATGGGGCGCCCGGGCAGAGGCGCTCCTCATTTCTTCCCGGACGGGGCAGCCGGGCAGAGGCGCTCCTCACCTCCCAGATGATGGGAGGCCGGGCAGAGGCGCTCCTCACTTCCCAGACGATGGGTGGCCGGGCAGAGGCGCTCCTCACTTCCCAGACAGGGCGGCCGGGCAGAGGCGCTCCTCACTTCCCAGATAGGGTGGCCGGGCAGAGGCGCTCCTCACTTCCCAGACGATGGGTGGCCGGGCAGAGGCGCTCCTCACTTCCCAGACGGTGGGTGGCCGGGCAGAGGCGCTCCTCACTTCCCAGACGGTGGGTGGCGGGGCAGAGGCGCTCCTCACTTCCCAGACGGTGGGTGGCCGGGCAGAGGCGCTCCTCACTTCCCAGACGGGGTGGCCGGGCAGAGGCGCTCCTCCCTTCCCAGACGGTGGGTGGCCGGGCAGAGGCGCTCCTCACTTCCCAGACGGTGGGTGGCCGGGCAGAGGCGCTCCTCACTTCCCAGACGGTGGGTGGCCGGGCAGAGGCGCTCCTCACTTCCCAGACGGTGGGTGGCCGGGCAGAGGCGCTCCTCACTTCCCAGACGGTTGGTGGCCGGGCAGAGGCGCTCCTCACTTCCCAGACGATGGGTGGCCGGGCAGAGGCGCTCCTCACTTCTTCCCGGACGGGGCGGCCGGGCAGAGGCGCTCTTCACTTCTTCCCGGACGGGGCGGCCGGGCAGAGGCGCTCCTCACTTCCCAGACGGGGCGGCCGGGCAGAGGCGCTCCTCACTTCCCAAACGGTGGGTGGCCGAGCAGAGGCGCTCCTCACTTCCCAGATGATGGGCGGCCGGGCAGAGGCGCTCCTCACTTCTTCCCGGACGGGGCGGCCGGGCAGAGGCGCTCCTCACTTCTTCCCGGACGGGGGCGGCCGGGCAGAGGCGCTCCTCACTTCTTCCCAGACGGGGCGGCCGGGCAGAGGCGCTCCTCACTTCTTCCCGGACGGGGCGGCCGGGCAGAGGCGCTCCTCACTTCTTCCCGGACGGGGCAGCCGGGCAGAGGCGCTCCTCACTTCCTCCCGGACGGGGCGGCCGGGCAGAGGCGCTCCTCACTTCCCAGACGGTGGGTGGCCGGGCAGAGGCGCTCCTCACTTCCCAGACGATGGGTGGCCGGGCAGAGGCGCTCCTCACTTCCCAGACGGGGCGGCCGGGCAGAGGCGCTCCTCACTTCTTCCCGGACGGTTGGTGGCCGGGCAGAGGCGCTCCTCACTTCCCAGACGATGGGTGGCCGGGCAGAGGAGCTCCTCACTTCTTCCCGGATGGGGCGGCCGGGCAGAGGCACTCCTCACTTCTTCCCGGACGGGGCGCCTGGGCAGAGGCGCTCCTCATTTCTTCCCGGACGGGGCGGCCGGGCAGAGGCGCTCCTCACTTCCCAGACGGGGCGGCCGGGCAGAGGCGCTCCTCACTTCTTCCCGGACGGGGCGGCCGGGCAGAGGCGCTCCTCACTTCTTCCCGGACGGGGCACCCGGGCAGAGGCGCTCCTCACTTCTTCCCGGACGGGGCGGCCGGGCAGAGGCGCTCCTCACTTCCCAGATGGGGTGGCCGGGCAGAGGCGCTCCTCACTTCTTCCCGGATGGGGCGGCCGGGCAGAGGCGCTCCTCACTTCTTCCCGGACGGGGCGGCCGGGCAGAGGCGCTCCTCACTTCTTCCCGGACGGGGCGGCCGGGCAGAGGCGCTCCTCACTTCTTCCCGGACGGGGCGCCTGGGCAGAGGCGCTCCTCATTTCTTCCCGGACGGGGCGGCCGGGCAGAGGCGCTCCTCACTTCCCAGATGGGGCGGCCGGGCAGAGGCGCTCCTCACTTCTTCCCGGACGGGGCGGCCGGGCAGAGGCGCTCCTCACTTCCCAGACGATGGGTGGCCGGGCAGAGGCGCTCCTCACTTCCCAGACGATGGGTGGCCGGGCAGAGGAGCTCCTCACTTCTTCCCGGATGGGGCGGCCGGGCAGAGGCGCTCCTCACTTCTTCCCGGACGGGGCGCCTGGGCAGAGGCGCTCCTCATTTCTTCCCGGACGGGGCGGCCGGGCAGAGGCGCTCCTCACTTCCCAGACGGGGCGGCCGGGCAGAGGCGCTCCTCACTTCTTCCCGGACGGGGCGGCCGGGCAGAGGCGCTCCTCACTTCTTCCCGGACGGGGCACCCGGGCAGAGGCGCTCCTCACTTCTTCCCGGACGGGGCGGCCGGGCAGAGGCGCTCCTCACTTCCCAGATGGGGTGGCCGGGCAGAGGCGCTCCTCACTTCTTCCCGGATGGGGCGGCCGGGCAGAGGCGCTCCTCACTTCTTCCCGGACGGGGCGGCCGGGCAGAGGCGCTCCTCACTTCTTCCCGGACGGGGCGGCCGGGCAGAGGCGCTCCTCACTTCTTCCCGGACGGGGCGCCTGGGCAGAGGCGCTCCTCATTTCTTCCCGGACGGGGCGGCCGGGCAGAGGCGCTCCTCACTTCCCAGATGGGGCGGCCGGGCAGAGGCGCTCCTCACTTCTTCCCGGACGGGGCGGCCGGGCAGAGGCGCTCCTCACTTCTTCCCGGACGGGGCGCCCGGGCAGAGGCGCTCCTCACTTCTTCCCGGACGGGGGCGGCCGGGCAGAGGCACTCCTCACTTCTTCCCGGACGGGGCGCCTGGGCAGAGGCGCTCCTCATTTCTTCCCGGACGGGGCGGCCGGGCAGAGGCGCTCCTCACTTCCCAGACGGGGCGGCCGGGCAGAGGCGCTCCTCACTTCTTCCCGGACGGGGCGGCCGGGCAGAGGCGCTCCTCACTTCTTCCCGGACGGGGCGCCCGGGCAGAGGCGCTCCTCACTTCTTCCCGGACGGGGTGGCCGGGCAGAGGCGCTGCTCACTTCCCAGACGGGGCGGCCGGGCAGAGGCGCTCCTCACTTCCCAGACGGGGCGGCCGGGCAGAGGCGCTCCTCACTTCCCAGACGGTGGGTGGCCGGGCAGAGGCGCTCCTCACTTCCCAGACGATGGGTGGCCGGGCAGAGGCGCTCCTCACTTCCCAGACGGGGCGGCCGGGCAGAGGCGCTCCTCACTTCTTCCCAGACGGGGGCGGCCGGGCAGAGGCGCTCCTCACTTCTTCCCGGACGGGGCGGCCGGGCAGAGGCGCTCCTCACTTCTTCCCGGACGGGGCGGCCGGGCAGAGGCGCTCCTCACTTCTTCCCGGACGGGGCGGCCGGGCAGAGGCGCTCCTCACTTCCTCCTGGACGGGGCGGCTGGGCAGAGGCGCTCCTCACCTCCCAGGCGATGGGAGGCCGGGCAGAGGCGCTCCTCACTTCCCAGACGATGGGTGGCCGGGCAGAGGTGCTCCTCACTTCCCAGACGGGGCGGCCGGGCAGAGGCGCTCCTCAGTTCCCAGACGGGGCGGCCGGGCAGAGGCGCTCCTCACCTCCCAGACGGGGCGGCCGGGCAGAGGCGCTCCCCACCTTCCAGATGGGGCGGCGGCCGGGCAGGGGCTGCAATCCCAGCACCCTGGCAGGCCAAGGCAGGCGGCCAGGGGGTAGAGGCTGTCGCGAGGCCAGACCACGCCACCGCACTCCAGCCCGGGCAACACCGAGCACTGGGTGAGCGAGACTCCGTCTGTAGTCCCAGTACCTCGGGAGGCTGAGGCGGGCAGAGCACTCGGCGTCAGGAGCTGGCGACCAGCGTGGACAAGATGGCGAACGCGTGCCTGCATCCAAAGGAGAAAAGGCAGGCAGGGGTGGGGCGCGCCGGCAGTCCCAGGCAGTCCGCGGCGCGGGCAGCAGCAAGCCGAGTAGATTGTAGCCTGGGCCAGAGAGGGAAGGAAAGAAAGAAAGAAAAAGAAAGAAAGAAAGGAAGGAAGGAAGGAAGGAAGGGCATGACTGCTTACTTTCTAAAAGGGAATGCAGTATTTGAAATACAGAATCACAAATTAAATCAATATTAGTAAAAATAAAGCAATACTAATATAGGCACTATCAAAATTAGCAGATTGTTTTCACAGTGCCGGAACCAATAGAAATGTACACTTTTTTTTGCCTTATGTACAAATGTGCTGTTTCACTTCACACCAATGATCTGAATGAAAATGACTTCCTTGATAACTGCAACTGTGCTACTGCCTTATAATTACTCTGTAACTCAGAGCTCCTTAACAGCAGGGAAACACACACCAAATAATGATTCTCAACTCTTCCAGAATTCCTCCCTTCTGGTACTGCTTGCAGTTGTCTGATTTGTACCTTAGTAGTATCATCTTACGTGTTCTAATAAAGTGTTCCCAAACCATGTTCTCTGTAACACTAGAGTTCAGCAAGTTAGTACTAGATGTTCTGTAAAAAAAAAAAAAAAAAAAAAATTGTACCAAATAATTTCAGAAAACATAGGTTAAAACAAATTTAAACAGATTCTTTAAGGATTTTCTGAGTCTTTATTATTCCAGTGAACATGTGGATTGTCAAGAGGGACTGGCATATTCATCGTTTCCCAAATGTATTCATTTCAGAATTTTTAAAAAATTAATATATTGTGAGGCATTTTTTAACATATTAATATATTGCGAGGTATTCTCTTTATACCTGTATTCCCATCTTTGAATATGCAGCCATATTGAGATATTGACATTAATTTGCCTGAAAAAGAAAAAAAACTGCATAGAGCCACTAAGTATGGTGGAAAGTGTTTGAGGGTTGAATGTGATAAAGCAAAGATATTAATCAGTTATCTTGAAGACTACAAAGCTTGTTTACTACCACGTTATGAATTTAGGGTAAGAATAGCCATTGTCAAAAATACTCAGACCATTTATTGACTATTAAAGATGAGTCACCAGGCGTGGTGGCACGCACCTGTAATCCAAGCTACTCAGGAGGCTGAGACAGAAGAATTACTTGAACCCAGGAGGCAGAGGTTGCAGTGAGCTGAGATCACGCCACTGCGCTCCAGCACGGGCAACAGAGTGAGACTCCGTTTCAAAAAAAAAAAAAAGATGAGTCTGAAACTATTGTTATCCTATGTCAAGCTTCCTTATATCCTCTAAGATAGAAACCATTACCCTTAATTTACCAGAAACAAGGCTTAAATAATTGAAGTAATTTTCCCAAGATTGTTCAGCTAGTAAAAGTTGCAAAGCTATGATCCAAAGCAAAGTTTGTACAAATCTGTATCCCAACTATTCTCTGTATTTCTTTATTCTAAAATGTAATCTCTACTCAAGTGATTTAATATTCTGTAACTATTAGAGATTTGATTGATGAAGATTATGACCATATAGAATTTAGAACTTTTGAAATAAAGATTACAGAGCAGCAAATATTATTCTGGCATTAATTTTCTTTCTTTCTTTCTTTTTTTCTTTTTTTTGAGACAGAGTTTTGCTCTGTCCCCCAGGCTGGAGTGCAATGGTGTGATCTTGCCTCTCTGCAATCTCAGCCTCCCGGATTCAAGCGATTCTCTTTCCTCAGCCTCCCAAGCAGCTGGGATTACAGGCACGTGCCACCACACCTGGCTAATTTTCTTTTTGTATTTTTAGTAGAGATGGAGTTTCACCGTGTTGGTCAGGCTGGTCTTGAACTCCTGACCCCAGGTGATCCACCTGCTTTGGCCTCCCAAAGTGCTGGTATTACAGGCATGAGCCACCATGCCCGGCCTTAGTTTTCTTTTTCCAGGCTTTGGCAATTAATTTTCACGAAGTCCTTGAGAAATTATAATTTTCTGGAAACAAAATAGAAACACTGTAAATACATTTTATATAGTAACACTTGATAATTCTGCTGGAAAACAAAAACACTCCTAAACGTTGTGAAAAACAAGCTGTGGAGTGCAGCTGTAAATTCCTTCATATCAGATTCTAGTACCAGATGCTGTGAGAAAAGATTTAAGAGTGCGTGTATGTGTGTGTGTGTGTGTGTGTGTGTGTGATGTTACTTGGAGAAAGATCAAATTAAAATAGAAAATGGAGGAGGTCTTTTTATAGTCTCCTCATTTGCACTCCAAGTTAGGAAATGGCTGTATAAAGAGATGATCTCCAAGAATCTTTATAGGACTGATGTGGCTTGACCAAGACAAATATAAATAAAGAGTGGACAGTGGGGTCATGGCTTAGGGTGTGACAGTGGCCTCTAGTACTTGAAGAATTATACTTTGATGAGAGATTAAGCTTTTGTATCACCCGGAGGAAGAATCCTGATGGATGGGGGGTTGTGAAGGGGTCAGTCCACCAAGGTGGTTAAGCCTGAACCTGGAGTCCAGCAGCTCAAACTCACATGCCAGCTCACTCCTCAGTAGTTATGGGAGCTTGGACATGGTAGTCAATTTCTTTAAGCTTCATTTCTTCATCTTTGTTCTAAGGAAACTCATACTAACCTCATAGGGTTATTGTAAAAAAAAAAAAATGAGATAACATTTGTAGTGTGCTCAGTCCATTGCCTGGTGCTCCATAAAAACACTGTAAGTGGTAGTAATAACACAGTCATTGGGAGTCAGACTGGCTCAAGACAAGTTAGAACCTCCTAAAAGAAGGAGGTAACTTATTCTGGAAGTGCTAAAATTTAACTGGGATTGTCTCCACTTAAGGAAATTAGAGAGAAAATTTAAGATTGCAGACGGGCTTGCTGCATTCCCCTGACCCCTATCTCCTTCGTCTCTCAGCTGGTGGCTTGCTCATGCTGAGTCACCTCTGCATTTTCAGAACAGATGATGGAACATTAAGTGATATGGGTGTTAGCTTCTCACCTGGCCACCGTGAGGCCAGATGACAAAATCCACAGGTGTAGGAGTTAGTCCTCTAACTCCTACATTGTTCAAAGGAGTGACCTTTGAACAATGAGAAATGGAACACAGAAGTGATGGGGGACAGGTGAGCTCCCCAGATTGGGGCTTAGCCTGGGAGCGTTCTTAGCTTCACTCAGGAAGAAATTCAAGGGAAAACCAGTGGTGTTAGACGGTACCTTTTATTGAAGCGACAGTGTACAGCAGTAGCAGAGGGACTGCTCCTTGCAGAGCAGGGCTCCCCCATAGGTAATGTGCCCAGAGTAACAGCTCAGAGGCAGTTCTGCAGGCATATTTACACCTACTTTTAATTATATGCAAACCAAGAGAAGAATTATGCAGAAATTTCTAGAAAAAGGGTGGTAATTTCTGGGTCATCAGGTCTGCCAGGGAAAGGGGCAGTGACTTCTGAGTGTTGCCATGGCAATGGTAAACTGACATGGCACACCAGTGGGTGTGTATTAAGAAGAAGTGCCTTCACCTTTTCCCTTTTTTGGCTAGTTCTCAATCTGTTCTTGTGTCTGAACCCTGCCTCCAAAGTCAAGTCCCACTTCCTACCTCAGAAGGAGCTGGGCAAATACACCTCTCCCTCCTTTCATTCTGCTGTGGACTACTCCAGAGTCCTGCATGAGGATAGGCTGGTTAAAAGGCTGTCTGTAATTTGCAGATGACTGTGGTGTGTTGTACCACACAGTTATTGTCTCATGTTCCTTTGCCTCACTTCGTCTTTTCCTCACCTCACCATTCTGGCTGTGCACCTCTCAGATAAGCATTCAAAGCTGAAGCCTTGAGTCTGGCTCATCTTCGAAAAATAAAATAAAATAAAAAAATTTTAAAAGGCCAGGCATGGTGGCTGGTGCCTGTAATCCTAGCACTTTGGGAGGCCAAGGCAGGTGGATCACTTGAGGTCAGTAGTTCAAAACCAGCCTTGCCAACATGGTGAAACCCCATCTCTACTAAAAATACAAAAAATTCGCTGGGTGTGCTGGTGCATGCCTATAATTCCAGCTACTTGGGAGGCTGAGGCAGGAGAATCACTTGAACCTGGGAGGCAGAGGTTGCAGTGAGGTGAGATCAGGCTACTGCATTCCAGCCTGGGAGACAAACTGAGACTCCATTTCAAAAATAAATAAAATAAAATAAAAGATCTGGACTAACACAGGTGTTTCTTGAAGTCTAAGATTTGCTGTCATTGTAAAGCTAACCTTTGACTTTTATCTCATTAGACAGGATGCCACACAGCAAATCAACTGATTTATCTAGGATTTCTCTACCTCTTTGAACTAAATGAATCACGTTTTCCTGATATTAGGCATTTACATAATACCTTTGGGGCCAAGTGGCCTCTTCTTTCATACAAAGTGTGATATTGCTATAGGGAACATTAACCTTATGCAGGCCAGGGTGCTGGTTATTCTTGAAAAAATAGTATATGGTGACTTTTTGCCTGTTCTGCTACTTTGTTATACCCTAGTACACTGTGACACCTCCCACTAGTAGTCAGGAAATAGTAAATGATGTGTTGCCTCTGTTGAAGGTGTGACTGGAGTCACCATTTTATAGATTTGAAGCTTCAGGGGTTAGGGGCTAAAATCCTAGTTTTTGTTTGTTTGTTTGTTTTTGTAGTTAGGAATAACTGAGAGCTGAGAGTACAGTTGTTTGCGCATTTTCTATAATATGTGCCCTTTGTGACTTAATGTTTATTGACTGTGACAGGTGCTGGAGTTAAAATGATAAACTGGATAAACATGGTCCCTACCTTTGTGTAACTTACAGTGTGGTGAAGGAGATGGTGAAAAATACAACGACATAAACAAAATGACTAAAAATGGTGACACATGCAATGAAGAAAAAAACGAAATCAGGGCACTGGGAAAGAGAAACAGAGGGAAACCTGCTGTGGAGGATGGTCAGGGAATCCTGTCTTAGACGGCAACATATAAACCCAGCCCTGCAAGAAGCAAAGAAGCTGGCAGTATGCAGAGTGGCCATGGAGTGCTGAAGGGGACCAAGAAACCCATCTGGGGCAGGAAAGAGGCCATCCAGGTGGGCATTGGCATTGTGTTCTGTGAGCTGGGTTTTTTTTTTTTTGTCTTTTGTCTTTTTTTTTTTTTTTTTATGAGATGGAGTCTTGCTCTGTTGCCCAGGCTGGAGTGCAATGGCGCAATCTCAGCTCCTTGCAACCTTCGCTTCCCAGGTTCAAGGGATTCTTCTGCTTCAGCCTCCTGAGTAGCTGGGATTACAGGCGTGTGCCACCATGCCTGGCTAATTTTTGTATTTTTAGCAGAGACGGGGTTTCACCATGTTGGCCAGGCTGGTCTGGAACTCCTGACCTCAGGTGATCCACCCGCCTCGGCCTCCCAAAGTGTTGGTATTATAGGTGTGAGCCACCATGCCCAGCTGAGCTGGGGTTTCAATTTATGTACAACCAGAAGCTGCTTGAGGATTTGAAGGAGGGAATTAACACATGCTCCAATTTAGGTACTAAGAATTTTACTCTGGTTTCTGTGTGAAAACTGATTTGAGTAAGGGGGAGACCAGTTAATAAGTTGTTGACATGATTAAAAACCCTGTAAGGAGAAGTGACCTACATCAGTGAATGGGTGAGAGAGTGGTAGATGATTCCAGATATGTTTTAAGGGGAAAATCGACAGGATTTACTGATTGGTTGGATATAATGGATAACAAAAGATAGGGATCAAGATAGATCACTAGACTTTGACCTGAGATATTAGGAGGATGGTGGGCAAGATTGGGGAAGAGGGGTACGCTTAGAGGGAAAAAATTATCATTCCAATTTGAATGTTTACAGAGATATTTAAATAAAAAAGTCAAGCAAGCAGTCAAACATGTAAGTCTGGACTTCAGAGGTGTGTTCTGGGCTAAAATGATAAATTTACGAGGCATCTGACATAGCTGATATTTAAGACATAAGATAAGATGAAACCACCTAAGGGGAATGTGTAGAAAGAAAAGAGCACCGAGGGTCTAATCCTGAAGAAAGCTGGCAAAGAAGATTAAGGGGAATCAACCAGCTAGGAGGAAAAAACCAGAGAGGGTAGAGCCCAGGAGCTAAGGGAGAGAGTGTTGCTGGAGTGCGGCTGGGCAGCTATGTTGGATGCTACTGAAAGGTTGCCCAAGATAAGGGCAGAAAAGTTCCCTGCACAGAGTGACAGGGAAGCCAATGAGCTTGGCAAGGCTGGGTGGTGTGATCAAGGCTGGAGCTAGACTGGATTTCCTCAGAGGAAAGGTGAGCCGAGGAGGCCAAGTCAGCGTATGTGTAGACAGAAAACATTTCGGTGGTGACTGGACAAAGGATCAAGAGATGGTTTCTACACTGGCAAGCAGTAATCTTGGAGACAGGAAGAGACTGGTGATTCAAGAGACAGTAGACAGAAGAAGGCGCTGTCTGGGGGAGACAGGTAGAGAGATGCACCAAACTACAGATATTGAGATTGTCCCTGGGTATTAGGAGTGTGTTAGTTTGCTGGGGCTGTCGTAATCAGGTACCCAAACTGGGTAACAGGGATAACAAAAAAGAACTGTGTCACGGTTCTGGAGACTGAAGGTCCAAGATCAAGGCGTTGGTGGGGTTGGTTCTTTCTGAGGGCCGCGAGGGAAGCATCTGTGCAGGCTTCATCCCTCAACTTGTAGGTGGCGTCTTCTCCCAGGTCTTCACATCGCCTCCCCTTTGTGTGTGTCTGTGCCCACATTTCCTCTTCTTATAAGGACACCAGTCATATTGGAGTAGAGCCTACCCTCATGACCTCATTTTGACTTTACATCTTTAAAGACCCTGTCTCCAAATACAGCCCCATTCTGAGTTACTGGGAGTTTAGAATTTCAACATATGAATTTGGTGGTTGGGGATGTTGGGGGTGGGTGGGGGGATATAATACATCCTGTAACAAGGAAAAACACTTCTTCTCCTGTAACTGAATGAGAAAGGGTTGGGGAAGGCAGAGCTAGGTGTTCAGATTGGTGGTGAAAGGTAGAAAGGTGCCTAATTTCATGGCTTCTTGTCTCAATGCGACAACTATGGGTAAAAGATTAGAAAAGAAAAACGTTTGAAACAGTTGCCTGGAGAGATGGGAGCATTATATTACTAAAGAAACACAGTAGGATTCCTGGGCAATAATAAGGGCCCATTTCAGTTTTGTGGTCATGAATTTAAAGTGAAACCATTCAGCTCGGTTTGTAATTTCCTGTAGCAACACACAGCTGCTCTGGAAGGCAGAAGGAAGCAGATAGGATTGTGCCAGGCAAGCGTCACTCACCACTAGAAATTAAAATAGTGTGCAATTTTGAGAGAGGTTTAAAATAACACAAGCATTTAGATAGAAGCTATCACTCTTTTTACAAAATATTAACTGTTGCCGATTGTACCTCTGTCTGTTTCTGTTCCTCTCTGAGCTTAAACAAATCAACTTGCATTAAGTCTTTTATTAGAATCTGAGACTTTCTGCAGTCCGTGTCACGTGTCTGAGTTTCAGACTACCTGAACCTGATAAGCAGGACCCTCCAGACTAGAGTCAGGGGTGTCCACAAGCAAGCCCTGAGGGAGGACAAAAGTTTGCCTGAGGCCAGAAGGTCAAACCAAATTCCTCCCTGGTGAAGAACTTGCCATTCATTTACTTTCACATTTCCTTATAGCTGGGGAGCTAGGAAAGGTTACTACGTTTTGTGTTCACAGCCTGAAGTGAACTTCTACTTATTCAGTCAGCAAATAGTGTTCTGTGTGCTCACTGTGTGCAGGTGCCATTCTCCTCAGTGTTAGTGAACAAGAAAATGTCTGCATATAAAGTTTGGTAGTGGAGATGGAAAGGATCACAAAACTAAACAAAATAGTAATGTTGTTTTAGACAGGGATAATGCTGTGAAGAAACAAAAGCATAGTAGAAAGTTAGCGAAGGTTGCATAAGCTCATGAGATAGGGTGATTGCATGAGCTCATGAGGGGTTGCGTTTGGGCAGAGCATGATGAAAGCCAGAGAAAAACACACTTTAGATCTGGAATGTTGCTTTTTGCAGTAACTTTTTGCTAAATTGCAGATTAAATGATGATAAATCTGCCTTGTGAGGGATTCTACTTCCTAAAACACAGTAGTTTGTATACAAAGTTTGATTTGCCATTGCTTTGATTATAAACATGCAACAATGTAAAAAAGTTCTATTATAAAATTATTAGTGAGTACAGAATTATTATTTCCAATGTATCAAATGGTTCCTCTATTATTTGAAATCTTAGTGGATGACTAGTGTTCATAAAAAAGTTAATAGAAACCTTGAAGCCACTTGGATTCTTGATTTTCATGGACAACTGAGAGACACCAAAATAGTGCTCCTTAAATCATTACAACTGCAAAATAGGATTTAGTACATAGTCGACTCTTGTAACATAGAAGATATTTCCATAACACAGCATTATCACATGACCCTTTTCCAAATATAAATTCACTTCTCTGCCAGGTTTATGACATGATAGCTAAACAACTTTGGTATTAAAACCAGTGGAGACAGTTAGAGAAATAAGGAAGCCTCCCATGCATATGACATATTATGTAGATGTGTGTATTCATGTCCAGGATTTCTATACTTCTACTTATTCAAGAAATCTAGAAATACATAAGAGAGTAGATTTTCATTAAGTTCCAAGTATGTTACTTCCTTTAGGTGGTGGCTTTTATAGGGCAGTATTTGGCATCTGGTTATTTGTCACGTAGTTGAAAATATGCTGTTGACACAATCTCAATCATGAGCCACACCCACCAGGAATGGTGAGCTCTGGAAGTGTCTCAGAATCCCAGTGGACCCTCAGCCTCCTTTTTCCCCAGTAAATGACTGGGAAGAAAATCAACCGCTCAGTCAGAGGTGACTTAGGGAGATTGTAAGGTAATACCAGGCAAACAGTTGGTCTTTCAATCACTGGTTCAGTATGTTTTTCTTTACAGAAGGTACAAGTATTCCATGTCTTGCTCTCTCACTCCTAGTCAACAGCTGAAACATGTGGCAACCATTTAGGCTATTAGCTATTATTTACCAAAGGTGAATGGAGTTAGTTTTATCTTCAAAAGTGTTTAAGACTAGAATCATTGAGGACAGTGAAGCTAACATTAGACATATGCCATCCCAGACTCCTTTATTTATCTAAAAGTTAATAATAAGACTATAGCAACATCCTAGCAGTCTTTGCTTTTTTTTTAAATAACAGCTTTATTGTGATGTAACTCATATGCTGCAAAATCTACTCTTTTAAGATGTACAATTTAGTAGTTTTAAGTATATTCACAGATATAGTCTATTCATAGCATATTAACAGTGTATTCTAATTTTAGACATTTTATAATACCTCAAAAGAAACTTCATGCCCATTTTCTCCTGCCAGCCTCTGGCAACCTTTCTGTCTATATTAATTTACCTATTCCTTATTAAATTACTTTCTTGTCTATAATTATGTCTTCCTGATTGATTCTTTAATTATTAAAAATATCCTTTATTTCTAGAAACAATTTTTGTCTAAAGATCATTTTGTGTAATATTAATACAGCCACTCCATCTTTAGTTTGGTTACTATTCTCTTACAAGATCTTTTTCCACAGTTACTTTCAACCAATTTGTGTCTTTAATCCTCAAGTGTATCTCTTGTAGACAGCATACAGTTGGAGCATTTTTTTCTTTTTTAAAACCTATGTTGCCAATCTCTCCCTTTTTATTGTAATGTTTAATCAATTTACATTTAACATAATTACCAGTGAGGTAACATTTACTTCTAGCATCTGGCTATGTGATTTCCTCACCTGTTACATCCTGTTGGTTTCTCTTTTTTGTTAGATAGGTGTTGCCTATTGTATCATTTTACTATGCTTTTTACTTCTTGATTGACTTCTTACTATCTATTTTACTCACTACTTTAGATTTTACTTCTTGTTTCTTTTACTATATTTTTTGGAGTTATTTTCTCAGTGGTGCCCTAGAGATTACAACTAGCATCCTAATTTTAAAAATCTTAATTTCAGTAGTATACAAAAACTTCACACAAAAATAACACTCTTTCCTCCCCCACCTCCTTTGTGCTATGATTGTCATTCAAATTACCTTATACATGACAGGCTCATCAATACATTTTAGAAATTATTGCTATACGCAATTTTCTTTTAAATCAGATTGGAGAAGAAAACAGTTATATGAGTGTTGTCTTTTATATTTGCCTATGTGGCTATCTGTATCAACCCTCTTTATTTCTTCATGTGGATTTGAATTACTGTCTAATGTCCTTCATTTCAGCCTGAAGGGCTTCCTTTAGTATTTCTCATACAGCAGGGCTGCTGGTGATAAATTTTCTTTTGTTTTTCTGTGAGTGTCTTAATTTCTTCTACATTTTGAAGAACAGTCTTGCTGCATACAGAAATTTTGGTTGGCAGTTGTTCTCTTTCAGCACTTTTACATATGTCGTCCCACTGTCTTCTGGCTTCTGTAGTTTTGGATGAGAAATCAACTGTTAATCTCATTGAGAATCACTGGTATATAATGTATCATTTTTCTCTTACTGCTTTCAAGGTTTTATTTTTGTCTTTGTCTTTTAGCAGTTTGACTATGATGCAGTTTGACTATAATGTAAATTTATTTAAATTTATCCTATTTGGGGTTTATAGAGTTTCTTAGTTGTCTAGATAAATGTTTTACATGAATTTCTCTAAAATTTCATAATAAAATAATAACATATGTTTCAGCTTTATTTCTCTAAATATTCTTTTTGCCTCCCTTTCTTCTTCCTCCCCTTTCTAAGGAACTCCATTACATGTATGTTGGCATATTTGATGGTGTTACGTGGGTTTCTGAGGCTTTCTTTATTTTCTTCATTCTTATTCTTTGTCTTCCTCAGTTTGAATAATCTCCTTTGATTATCTTCAACTTTTATGAATCTTCTGCCATTTAGGTCTGCTGCTGAGTCTTTTCAGTGAATTTTTTCTTTCAATTATTATACTTCTCAACTCCAGAATTTCTATTTGGTTAATTTCTACAATTTCTCTCTGTTTTTTGGTATTCCTCATCTGGTAAGGCAACATTGTCATATATTATTTCTTGAGGAATTGTATTCTTTAATTCTTTGATGTATTTATAATAGCAGATTTAAAGTCTTTTAGCAGTAAAGTGCTATATCAGTACTATATCAGCACTATATCAGCAATAAAGTACAGTATCTGAGCTTCCTTGGAAAAAGTTTCTATTAACTGCATTTTTTCCTATGCACAGGCCATACTTTCCTGTTTCTTTGCATGTGTCATAAAATTTTTGTTGAAAAGTGAACACGTAAAATATAGTGCAGAAAAAGAGGGCATGACCAAAAAAAAAGAACAAATTCTAGAAATATAAAACAGTAACAAATAGAGTAGATATTAACTTAACTACCTCAATCACTTTCAGTGTGAATGGTCTAAATATACCAGCTAAGAAATAGAGACAGATGGAGTGGGTAAAAAAAGTCTCAATTATATGTTGCTTACATGAAATTCACTTTATCATGACACAGATAGATTAAAAGCAAAAGGATAGATGGATGTTTAGTTGTGCAAACACTAAACAAAAGAAAGCTGGGGTAGATATTTATCCATAATAAAGAACATAATTACATAATGATAAAGGAATCAACTATCCAAGAAGACATAACATCTTTAATGTGTATGTGCCTAACTACAAAGTATCAAGATATATGGTATCAAACCTAATAGAACTGCAAGAAAAAATAGAAAAATCTATGATTATATTTGAAGACTTCAACACCTCTCTATTGTAACTGACAGATTAAGCAGGCAGAAATTCAGCAAGGATATAGTTCAACTGAAGACTTCTATCAATAAACTGGATCAGACTGACATTTAAAGAGCACATCATTCAACAACAGCAGAATGCACACTCTTTTTAATTTCACATGGAACACTTACTATAGGCTATGGAGATGATAGACCATATTCTAAGTCATAAACACCTTGAGAAATTTCAACAAATACAAATCACATAACATATATTCTTACATCATAATAGAATTAAACTAGAAGTCAACAATAGAAATATAACTGAAAAATTCTAAGTATTTGGAGACCAAATAATGCAATTTTAAATAACACATGGGTCAAAGAAAGAGTCACAAGAGAAATTAAAATGTATTTTGAACTAAATAAAATCATAATTCAACTTATTAAAATTTTAGGGATGTAGTAAACACAATGTTTACAGGGAAATTTACAGCATTCAATAGATACAGTAAAAAAGAAGAAAGATAAAAATTTGTAATTTCACCATAGGAAACTGGAGAAAGAAGAAGGATACAAACCTAAAGGAAGCAGAAGAAAAGAAATAAAATTAGACCATAAATCAATGAAATTGAAAGCAGAAAATGAATAGAGAAAATCAACAAAACCAAAAGCTGTTTCTGTGAGAAGATCAATGAAATTGACAAAACTGTAGCCAGGCTAACAAAGACGAAAAGAAAGAGTACAAAATTCTAATATAGGAAATGAAAGAGGAGCCATCACTGCTGATACCATGGACATTAAAAGAATAATAAAAGAGGGTCAGATGTGGTGGCTCACGCCTGTAATCCCAGCACTTTGGGAGGCCAAGGCGGGCGGATTATGAGGTTAGGAGATCAAGACCTTCGTGGCCAACATGGTGAAACCCTGTCTCTACTAAAAATAATTTAAAAAAATTAGCTGGGTGTGGCAGTGTGCACCTGCAGCCCCAGCTACTTGGGAGGCTGAGGCATGAGAATTGCTTGAACCTAGGAGGTGGAGGCTGCAGTGAGCTGAGATCGTGGGTGCTGGAGTGAGACTCCATCTCAAAAAAAAAAAGACTAATAAAAGAATATTATAAACAAGTCTATGCCCACAAATTTGATAACCGAGATGAAATGGACAAATTTTTTTGAAAGGCATAATCTAACAAAATTCATTCAGGGAAAAATAGGTAATATTATTAAGTCTTTTTTTTTTTTTTTTTTTTTTTTTTTTTTGAGACAGAGTCTCTGTCGCCCAGGCTGGAGTGCAGTGGCGCAATCTCGGCTCACTGCAAGCTCCGCCTCCCGGGTTCAAGCCATTCTCCTGCCTCAGCCTCTCCGAGTAGCTGGGACTACAGGCGCCCGCCACCACGCCTGGCTAATTTTTTGTATTTTTTTAGTAGAGATGGGGTTTCACCGTGGTCTCGATCTCCTGACCTCGTGATCCGCCTGCCTCGGCCTCCCAAAGTGCTGGGATTACAAGGGTGAGCCACCGCGCCCGGCCTATTAAGTCTTATTTATTATGGGAATTGAATAAACAACCAATAAGCTTCCAAAATGATAGCATCAGGCCCAGATGGTTTCACTGGTAAGTTCTACCAAAGAATTAAGTGATAAATAATAGCAATTCTTTACATTCTCTTCCAGAAAATAGAAATAGAGGGACTTCTGAACTCATTCCATGAGGTAGCATATTCTTAACACCAAAACCAGAAAAATACCACTGGAACAACTAGACGCCTCATGTAAAATACATGAATAAATCTATATACAAACTTTAGACCTTTCACAAAAAATTAACTCAAAATGGATCATGGATCTAAATGTAAACCATAGAAACTTTACAGTTTTATAACTTCTAGAAGATAATAGAGAAAATCTAGGTGGGAGATGGCTTATTAGATGCAACACCAAAAGCACTATCCATGAAGGAAAAAAATTGATAAATTTGGTTTCGTTAAAATTTTAAATGTCAGGTTTGTGAAAAATACTGTTAAAAGAATGAAAAGACAAGCTTCAGAATGGGTGACAGTGTTTATGGAACACATATCTGATAAAGAACTTTTAACCAAAATACACAAATAAACCCCCACCTTTTTTTTTGAGACACTGTCTCACTCTGTTGCCCAGCCTGGAGTGCAGTGGCACAATCTTGGTTCAGGGTAACCTCTGCCTCCTAGGCTCAAGTGATCCTTCCAAGTAACTGGGACTACAGCTAATTTTTTTTTTGCAGTTTTTGTAGAGATGGAGTCTCACTAAGTTGCCCAGGCTGGTCTTTAATTTCTGGGCTCAAATGGTCCACCTGTCTCAGCCTCCCAAAGTGTTGGGATTACAGGAGTGAGCCAGCGTGCCCAGCTCAAAGAACCCTTAAGCTTGACTGTAAAGAAGGAAACAACTCAATTTAAAAATGGGCAAAAAAAAAAAAATCTGAACAGAAAACCTCATCAAAGAATGTACACAGACGGCAAATAAGCATAGAAAACAATACTCAACATCATATGCTGTTAGAGAACTGCAAATTAAAACAATAGTGACATTATGACACACATACTAAAATTGCTAAAGTCCAAACATCTGACCATACCAAGTGCTGCAAGAATGTGGAGCAATAGGGACTCTCGTTCTTCACTAGTGGGAATGCAAAATGGTACAGCCACCTTGGCAGACAGTTTGGTAGTTTCTTACAAAGCAAAACATAATCTAACCATGGAATTCAACAATTATGTTCCTAGTTCCCCAAATGAGTTTAAAACTTATGTTCCTAATTTGCTCCCAGCCCCGTGGCATTTTTAAAAAAATTTTTGATTCAGGGGGTATATATGTGGATTTTTATATGGATATATTGTGTAATGCTGAGGTTTGGGATTCTACTGAATCTGTCACCCAAATCATGAACACAATACCCAATAGGTAGTTTTTCAATCCTTGTTCCCCTCTCCTTCCTCCCCATTGGAGTCCCCAGTGTCTACTGTTTACAGCTTTATGTCTACTCACACAACTTGTACACAAATGTTTATATTCATAATTGCAAAATACTGGAATCAAACAATATATCCTTCAATAGGTAAATGGATAAACAAAGTATGGTACATCCATATAATGGCATGTTTCTCAATAAAAAGAAAATGAGCCGTTAAGCCAAGAAAAGACATGGAAGAACTTTAAACACATATTGCTGAGTGAAAGAAGCCAGTGTGAGAAGACTGTATACTGTATGGCCCCAACCATATAGCATTCTGGGAAAGGCAAAAGTATGGAAACAATAAAAAGATCAGGTGGGCGCAGGCAGCCTCAGTCTGGTTGACTTTGCAGAGCTATGGAGGGGAGCTTCTGCTTGGATTTCAGGGGTTCAAGCAGCAGAAGGCTTGACGCAGGGCTCATTGTGGAGCAAGTGAAGGTGCAGATTGCATGGCACCTGCAGAAAGGTGCTTCTGGAAGCACATTGGGAAGGTGGGTTGGGAGCTCCCGGGACAATTTCAAGCAGAAGTGCATCCTCATGTGAATAGACTGCTACATGGACACCTGGAACACCGTGTCCTGTGCCCACAACTCCTGGCTTCAGTGAGAACAAGCCAACATGTGATCAGGAGGCATGACACTGGCCGGAGGGCCACCCTCCGGCCTCCCCACAACATTTCTATTTCCATGTATGTGCATTATGAGGTGGGGGCCAACATGTGCGCACTGACTGCCCATTGCTTATGGGGATGGCACTGTGCCTGGACAGATGGGACTGTGTTTCTCCTGGCCCCCACTCTGCCCCCATCCCTTACCCCCTGCCAGTGAGTGTGGCTTGGGTCTGGTTCCTTCCTAAAGTGCTGGCAGCCCAGTGGCACCTCCTTCAGGCCTGAGGGTAGGTGGTTCCTCCCCTGGTGTGCCCAGGTCATCTTCATGCCCTGGGCAGAGAACCCTTGTTTTACTTTATTATCATTTATTTCAGTTTCAAGCAGAAGTGCATCCTCATATGAACAGACTGCTACATGGACACCTGGAACACCATGTCCTGTGCCCACCTGTATTTTGGAGTACAAGTGGCTTTTATAGTGGTAAATTCTGAGGCTTTAGTGCACTGTCACTGGAATAGAGTACAACGTACCCAATATGTAGTTTTTTATCTTACATCCTTCCTTCCCCCTTCCGCTTCTGAGTCTACAAAGTTTATTATATCACTTTGTATGCCTTTGCGTATTCATAGCTCAGCTCTCACTTGTAAGTGAGAACATACGGTGTTTGGTTTTCCATTCCTGAGTTACTTCACTTAGAATAGTGACTTCCAGCTCCATCCAAGTTGCTGCAAAAGACATTATTTCATTCCTTTTTATGGCTGAGTGGTATTCCATGGTGCATATATACCATATTTTCTTTATTCACTCATTGGTTGATGAGCACTTAGGTTGGTTCCATATCTTTGCAATTGTGAATTGGGCTGCAAAAAACATATATGTGCCTGTATCTTTTTCATATAATGTCTTCTTTTCCTTTGTGTAGAGACCCAAAGGTGGCATTGCTGGATCAAATGGTCGAACTACATTTAGTTCTTTAAGGAATCTCCATACTGTTTTCCATAAAGGTTGTATTAATTACATTCCTACAAGCAGTGTATAAACGATCCCTTTACACCACATCCACACCAACATCTATTGTTTTTTGACTTTTTACTAATGGCCATTCTCCCAGGGGTAAGCTGGCATCTAATTGTGGTTTTACTTTACACTTCCCTGATGATTAGTGACGTTGAGCATTTTTTTCATATTTTTTTGGCCATTTGTATATCTTCTTCTTTTTTACATTGCCACCATAGAAGCACTGGTTGTGTATCTTTTGAGAAATGTTTGTTCATGTTATTTGCCCGCTTTTTGATGGGATTATTTGCCTTTTTTCTTGCCGATTTTCTGAGTTCCTTGTAGCTTCTGGATACTAGTTCTTCGTCGGATGCATAGTTTGCAAATATTTTCTCCCATCCTATGGTCTGTCTGTTTACTCTGATGATTATTTTGCTGTGCAGAAGCTTTTTAATTTAATCATATCCTATTTATTTATTTTTGTTTTTGTTGCATTTGCTTTTGGGGTGTTAGTCATGAATTCTTTGCCTATGCTGATGTCTACGTGAGTTTTTCCAATGTTATCTTCTATAATTTTTATGGTTTTGGGACTTATATTTCAGTCTTTGATCCACTTTGAGTTGATTTTTGTGTGAGAGATGAGGATCCAGTTTTATTCTTCTACATATGACTTGCCAGTTATCCCAGCACCATTTATTAAATACCCAATTTATGTTTCTGCACGCTTGGTTAAAGATCAGTTGGTTGTAAGTATTTGGCTTTATTTCTGGGTTCTCGATTCTGTTCCATTGGTCTATGTGCCTATTTGTATACCAGTACCATGCTGTTTTGGTCACTACAGCCTTGTAGTATAACTTGAAGTCTGGTAATGTGATGCCTCAAGATTTGTTCTTTTTTGCTTATGATTGCTTTGGCTATTTGGTCTCCTTTTTGGTTTCACGTGAAATTTAGGATTGTTTGTTTTTTCTAATTCTGAGAAAAATAACGTTGTCATTTTTTATGGGAATTGCATTGAATCTCTAGGTTGCTTTGGGCAGTGTGGTCATTTTCACAGTATTGGGAGAACCCTTATTTTGACCTTGTTGGAGTAGAGTGGTCAGACCCCACCTGAGCTGTGACCCCTTGAGGGTGGACAAATAAATTGCTGGAGGAGGGGCAGAGAAAAAAGCAGTAAAAAGATCAGTGGTTGTCAGTGCTTCACGGTGAGGGGATGAGGAATGAATAGGTGGAGCACGGTGGAGTTTTAGGGCAGTGAAACTATTCTCTATGGTACTATAATGGTGGATTCATGTCTTTAGACTGATAGAATGTAAAGCATAAAGAGTGAACCTTTCCCAGCTTGCTAGGAGTCAAAAAAAAAAAAAAAAAAGGGCCAGGCGTGGTGGTTCATGCCTGTAATTTCTGGGAGGCTGAGGTGGGAGGATTACTTGAGCCCAGGAGTTCAAGACCAGCCTGGGCAACATAGTGAGACCTCATCTCTAGAAAGAAAAAGAAAAAGTTAGTTGGGTGTGGTGGTGTACACACCTGTAGTCCCACCTATTCAGGAGGCTGAGGCAGGAGGATTGCTTGAACCCAGGAGGTTGAGGCTGCAGTAAGCTATGATTATGTCACTACACACCAGCCTGAGCAATGGCTGGAGGACCTGTACCAAAAAAAAATAAATAAATAAAATAAAAAATAAAAAAGAATGAACCCTAATGTAAACTATGGACTTCAGTTAATAATAATATATCAATATAGGTACATCAATTATGACATATATATCACACTAATTCATTGTTAAGAACAGGGGAGCTGGCCTGGTATGGTGGCTAACACCTGTAATCCCAGCACTTTGGGAGGCCAAGGCAGGAGGATCACTTGAGCTCAGGAGTTTGAGATCAGCCTGGCCAACATGGTGAAACCCTGTCTCTACTAAAAATACAAAAATTAGCCGGGTGTGGTGGCAGGCAGGTGTAGCCCCAGCTACTCAGAAGGCTGAGGCAGGAGAATTGCTTGAACCTGGGAGGCGGAGGTTGCAGTGAGCCGACATCGCAACATTGTATTCCAGCCTGGGCAACAGGGTTAAACTCCCTCTCAAAAAAAAAAAAAAAAAAAAAGAAGAAATGGGAGCTGTATGAACTCCGTACTAGCTGCTTAATTTTTTATTAAACCTAAAATGGCTCTACAAAAAGAAATCTATTAATGAAAACACTATTATAATGTGGCAACTCTTAAAACCAGATTCCCCTCCATCCCCAGGGTCTGTTGTTTATGTTGCTTTTTGTTTGTTTAAAGTTTGCCAGTAAAGCCTCTATTCTTTGTTGTGTGTAGCCTCTGAAGTATCTGCCTGGTTAGCTTAGGGGTCAGTTAATGATTAGACAGAAACTTCCTTGAAGGCCTTGAGCCAATGTCTCCCACTCTTACAAGGGGCTCTGAGTACATAGTGGGGCACATGTGCAATGCTCTGGCAGTTTGCCACTCTGCCTTAACCTTGACTTCCTGTTTGCATAAGGCCTTAAGGTCACCTCCAGGTGAGAGATTTGGGACTTTTCTTTTCTTTTTTTTTTTTTTTGAGACGGAGTCTCGCTCTTTCACCCAGGCTGGAGTGCAGTGGCACGATCTCAGCTCACTGCAGCTCACTGCAGCTCACCGCAGGCTCCGCCCCCCGGGGTTCACGCCATTCTCCTGCCTCAGCCTCCTGCGTAGCTGGGACTACAGGCACCCGCCACCTCGCCTGGCTAATTTTTTGTATTTTTTTTTAGTAGAGACGGGGTTTCACCATGTTAGCCAGGATGGTCTCGATCTCCTGACCTCGTGAAATGCCCACCTCGGCCTCCCAAAGTGCTGGGATTACAGGTGTGAGCCACCAGGCCCCGCCTCCCAGCCTTACTTTTTACATCAGCTTTGCTCCATACAAGTGCCAGGGGTTACATAGGTAAACCTTATTTAGTTAATCTAATCACTGAAACATTTATATTAAATATTAAGTAATTATTTTAAATATATGAGGTGTGGTTATTTTTAAAAAGTAGCTGCTAACTTATTTTACTTTACTTAAGGCCTCAGATTTTAATTCTCGAATTTATCATGCATGAGAACCCTGACTCTTGCTCCTGACTCTACTTTAGAATCACCTAAGGAACTCTAAAAATACTGTTGCTGAGGCTGTACCTCAGGCAAATTGAATTGGAATCTCCGTGGGTGGGACCCAAGCCTCTGCAATATTATTTTTAAGCTTCTCAGCTTATTCTTATTCTCAGAGAGGGTTGAAGGTTGACAATCCCACAGCATTGTCTGGCAGTAATTGATTTGACCTACTTTTTGAGTATTCAAAGAAGGAGGAATGAGCTCTAGAAAAAGCAATGGACAGTGATTGCCACCAGAGGTAGGTCAGTCTCAGGAGTGTCTTCAGTGGTGAATAACACAAGGAATGTAAAAGTACTGAAAACTGAAAATCACAATACAAAAAAAATAGTTTTATTGTGTTTCAAAACTATTCTAAGAACCATATATGTACATTTGTCCACCTGTAGGAACTGGTTAATTCTGATATATTATCATATATTGGATATTTATGGAAAGGTTCCGAATGCAAAGCTTCTATTGATGCCAGGACATGCTACCCTCTTGGCATTGACGTATGACAGTATGCTCAGTATTGCCAACCGGAAAAGCATCCCTAGCTTCAATGTCCAGAGTTTTTATTGGGGCTTCATTTTGTAGGCATGATTGATTGTTGATTGATTACCCCGTGGTTGAGCTCAGTCTCCCCACCAAAGGTTGGGCTGATATCACATGGCCAAATGGACCTACCACGAGTCAACTTGCTAACATGAACCATTAGCTCTGGTCTGCAGGAGGATGAACATGAAAAAAAAGGCGCTCCTATCATTCCAAAATTCCAAGGTTTTAGAGGATACCTCTCAGGACAAGGTCAAATTCTTTCTTACACATACATGGAAGCTAAGATTTAAGCTGTTAGGCTGATGTTATTTAACAAAATCATAAAAATTGAAATTTGTAAATATGAAAATTGTGCATATATTTACACATGTATGAATTGCCTACAGAAAATAAATAGCAATGTTTTTATTTAGGAAAACAGTTTGTCAGAATGTACCAACAAGCTTTTAAAAAAGTATACATTAGGTTCGGTGATCTCATACTGTGACTAATTCAAAGAGTAACATCAAATATTCAAAAATTTATGTCAAAAACATGAAAAATAACTTAAACTGGAAAATGTTTACATTTGAGGGAGTTTAATGCAGTTATTTTCATGCATAAAATTGAGAAATGTTTTTACATAATGTTACCTGAAAAAGTATGTAAAATTTTATGTGTAACATGATTCAACTTATATTTCAGAAGGCATACTAAATTTTGTGTAGTAGTTATCTTTAATTCCTAGAAAAAAAAGTAAATTGCTAACTCATTTTGCTTTGCTATATATTTCAATTTTTCTATAAGCTGGAGTTCTTAAAAAAATTAAAATTTAGGCTGGGCATGGTGGTTCACGCCTGTAATCCCAGCACTTTGGGAGGCTGAGATGGGTGGATCACTTGAGGTCAGGAGTTTGAGACCAGCCTGGCCAACGTGGCGAAACCTCATTTCTACTAAAAATACAAAAAAAATTAGCTGGGTATTGTGGCATATGTCTAATCTCACCTACTTGGGAGGCCGAGGCAGGAGAATAGCTTGAAAATGGAGGTAGAGGCAGGAGAATTGCTTGAATCAGGAGGTGGAGGTTGCAGTGACCCTAGATCATGCCACTGCACTCCAGCCTGGGCAAGAGTGAGACTCTGTCTCAAAAAAAAAAAAATTAAAATTTGAAACAGACATTAAGTAGTTTTGGGTTTGACATATTTCTTATTGAGGTACCAATTGAACATTGAAAAGTGATTTTTAAAGACACAAGCTATTTAGAAAAACAGGATTTAGAATAGACTTTGGTTGACTACATTCTACGCAAGATTTTTGGGAGTATGTAACTTTCTTGTCTAGGCATTTTTTGCGGGGGTAGAGATGGCGCAGGACTTCTATCAGATATTCAAAGAATATGCAAACTCAAAAAAGTTAAGAACCACTCCGAGAAAATTTACAAAAGGAACGCAACAGGTGAAACTGTAAACAGAAGAAGGAAGAGTAATATTTTGATGGGGAAAACAAGTCATACAGGGTTTTCTTTCTTTCTTTCTTTCTTTCTTTCTTTCTTTCTTTCTTTCTTTCTTTCTTTTTTTTTGAGACGTTGTCTTGCTCTGTTGCCCAGGCTGGAGTGCAGTGGAACGATCTTGGCTCACTGCAAGCTCCACCTCCCGGGTTCACGCCATTCTCCTGTCTCAGCCTCTCGAGTAGCTAGGACTATAGGTGCCCTGCCACTACGCCTGGCTAATTTTTTTTGTATTTTTAGTAGAGACAGGGTTTCACCATGTTAGCCAGAATGGTCTCGGTCTCCTAACCTCGTGATCCGCCTGCCTCGGGCTCCCAGAGTGCTGGGATTACAGGCGTGAGCCACTGTGCCCAGCCAAAGGTTTTCTTAATACAAAAAGAGCTAGTATTGCAGGACAGTTTAAAAGGTATGGGTTTTGAAATTGGTGGATCTGGGGTCAAAGTCCAGTTCCATCACTTAACTAGAATTTTCATGTGAGCGAAATTATTCAGCATCCCTGCTATGGTTTGAGTATTTGTGTTCCCCGCCCGAAACTGTATGATGAAATTTAATCTCCAATGTGATAGTTGTAAGAGGTGGGGCCTTTGAGGAAGTGATTAAGTCCTGAGGGCAGATCCCTCAGGGATGGGATTAGTGCCCACATAAAAGAGGCCAGAAGGAGTTTGTTTGCTCACTTCTGCCATGTAAGGACACAGCAAGAAGTCACCATCTATGAAGCAGACACCAAATCTGCTGGTGCCTTGATCTCAGACTTCCCAGGCTCCAGAACAATGAGCAATTTCTCTTGTTTATTCATTACTGAAGTCTAAGATATTCTGTCACAGCGCTGAAATTGACTAAGACACTCCCACAGTGTATTGTCTATATAGTCCAAGTCTAGAATGTTGACTAAAGCTGGGTGAGAGTTGCTAAGTACTGTGCTTGACAGTTTACGTGTAGCAGTTCATTGATCTAATGACCCTAGGGGGCAGGTAATACTGTTCTTATTTTAAAGGTAAGAAAAGTGAGACTACCCAACAGGATAACAAGGAAACCTGCAGTCAGTACTTAGCATATGCTGGCAAAGAAAACTAGAAACTGCTCGTTTCAACACCTATTGAGTGTAACAATATTATTCTTGCCGCAGAGCCATTCCTATCCTTTGCTATCTGCTCCTCTCCCTGATATATTGAAGACTGCTGGAAATACAAATTAACATTTTTACTTTAATCCACATTGGTACCCTTGAAGGAGTAAATATTCCAAACATGGCCAATTAAATTTCCCCAGAGGGACTCTGTAACGCAGTTCAGACTGAATGTTCATTGAATAAAACAAGTCTGTTGAGAGATTTTACTCCAAGACAAAAAGTCTATAAATAGAATATAGTAATTTATTGTTGAGAATGATAAAGTTGTGATTATTGAGAATACCAAATTATACCCACTTCAGGAAGACCCCTTCTATTCATTCTCCATCCACCCCACAAATGTTTGTTCAGCAGCTAATTAGTGTCAGATCATCCATAGGATCTGGGCACAGCGGGGAACAGACAGACACAAACCTCCTTCCAGGCATGTGCTCTTAAGAGTGCCTTATGTGCTCTTCATGCCTCTTATGTCTAGCCATTTCAATGAGCATACACACCACGGAGTAAATATCGATTTACATATTTCTGGAAAATTCCTGGTTAAAATTGGATCTCAAGAAACTATGGTATGAGATTACTTGAAGCAGTATACCTCTGCCACCTGGTGACACACGCCGCAAATTTTAGGGATAATGCCTAAAGCAGTGGTCCCTAATCTTTTTAGCACAAGGGATTGGTTTTGTAGAATACAATTTTGCCATGAACTAGGGTGGGAGGGATGGTGTTGGGATGCCTCAAGTGCAATTGTGCAATTTATTTCTATTATTTTTACATTGTAATATATAATGAAATAATTATACAACTCATCATAATGTAGAATAAGTGGGAGCCCTGAGCTTGTTTTCCTGCAACAAGGTCCCATCTGGGGGTGATGGCAGACAGTGACAGATCATAAGGCATTAGATTCTCATAAGGAACATGCAACCTAGATCCCTTGAATGCACAGTTCACAATAGGGTGGTTTGTGGTCCTATGAGAATCTGTTTTTTAATTTATTTTTTATTTTTCTTATTTTTTTGAGACACAGTTTCACCCTTGTTGCCCAGGCTGGAGTGCAATGGCTCTAGCTCAGCTTACTGCAACCTCCACCTCCCGGGTTCAAGTGATTCTCCTGCCTCAGCCTCCTAAGTAGCTGGGATTACAGGTGCCTGCCACCACGGCCAGCTAACTTTTTTTTTTTTGTATTTTTAGTAGAGACAGGGTTTCTCCATGTTGAGCAGGCTAGTCTTGAACTCCTGACCTCAGGTGATCCACTCACCTTGGCCTTTCAAAGTGCTGGGATTACAGGCATGAGCCACCATGCCCGGCCATTCCTGTGAGAATCCAATGCCACTGCTGATCTGACAGGAGACAGAGCTCAGACAGTAATGCCAGTGATGGGTAGTGGTTGTAAATACTGAAGCTTTGGTTGCTCGCCCGCCACTCACCCCATGCTGTGTGGCCCGGTTCCTAACAGGCCACAGACCGGTACCAGTCCATGGCCCAGGGGTTGGGGACCCCTGTCCTAAAGGAAATAAGGTCATTTGTTAATCTTATAAACCTTGCATTACAGGACCATGTTGTGATACTTCTAAATCACATTTGTGTCAAAAAAATTGTCTATTTTTTTTAATAAGACGACTGACACCAAAAAAAATTAAGTGAAGAGTAACTCTGACTTACGAAATTTCCAGTCCAAAATATTTTTGTAGTGGATTTCAAAGCACTGCCCAAGGAGTAGTGAAACTGCCTTTGCAAAATTATAACTGAGGAGATTATGACAGTGAAAGAAATCAGACCTAACCCACTCCATCTTGCTTCTAACCTTTAAACTGTCCTTGTTCATTCTTGGGGGTAGGCTGAACTAACTTCGGGAAGAAATTCAGTTCATGGTTTGACTCTGAAGCAAAATTGATAATAGCCCTTTCCCAAAAAGACTCCCTTCTTGCTGGGAACCAGTCTACCTTTGCAGGACTAACAAATTAGCTACAAGATTAGAAATTACAGTTTAGGGGTCATTCAGCATCTGGCTCCAAGAGTCTGAACCTTCCCAAATTGGTCCTGGTGATAACATCACTATTGTAAAACTTAAGATCAGTTCTTGAGATATTTTGCAATATCTCATGCAATATCTCATAGCTGCACTCAGTGGATCAGCTGACACCATCTAGACCAGTAATCTGGCTCAACCAGTTCTGCCATCCCATCCAGAACAGAAAACAGCAAGAAAAACTCACTATGATTCCACCTCCAACCTGGCCAATCAGCACTCCCCACTTTCCAAGCCCCTACCCGCCAAATTTTCTTTAAAAACTCTGATCCCTGAATGTTCCGGGAGACTGATTTGAGTAATAATAAAACTCTGGTCTCCCACACAGCTGGCTCTGGGTGAATTACTTTTTCTCCATTGCAAGTCCTTTGTCTTGATAAATGAATTGGCTCTGTCTAGGCAGCAGACAAGGTGAACCCACTGGGTGGTTACAGTAGTCCTAAAAAGAGTTACAGACTTAACTCTTACAATACAAATATTTATGTGATGTTGTTGGTAAGTCCATTCCTTGCAAAGAAAACGTCACTTCATCTCTTCGTTTTGTTCATTCTTTCCTTTTCTCTTTGTGGCAGTAATGAAGAGTAGCAGAAGAATGTATTACTCGGGGTTCTTAAAGTTCTTAATCTACCAGAGTTTGTAACATGATTCTTATTTCTTTTTACCTAGTAGCATAGATGAGACAATTCATGTGTTTTGCTAACGGAGCAAATGTAGTCAATGTTGAAGTATAAAACTCCATTAGTTTCTATATGGGTCACTTAGCATTGTGGTATCTCAAGGCCATAGAATGTGGCTTTAATTAACTCTGGTCAGCCATTGTGAAAATATGCACCGAAAGTTATCCAGCGGATTGGGTGACAGGCGATAACAAGGTAGAAATCCACCAACACCACAGAAAACCAGCTTCAGGCAACTATGCTCCTCGGTAACTGGCTAGCATTGTTACCCTAAACCTGAGGTAATAAACACTATGTAAGAAATTATGGACGGATTATTTATTATTCATGACAGTCCAGATGAACAGACATATTTGCGTTTCAAATGACTAATGTCCAGTGACAGATACACTGTCACAGATAGAAACCTTTTAAGAAAATTATTTATGTTACTTGTATTTGACATTATGAAAGGACTTTAAAGCACCGATCCTTTTCCAGTCATTATTGGAAAGCTTCACACACATGTGCATGTTATATGAAAGCCTGACCCACACGAGCACATAGACATGTGCTTGACAAAACCATGGCGCTGAGCTGCATAAGAACGCTCTGTCTCAGTGTACACTGCTCAGGCGATGGTGCACCAAAATCTCACAAATCGCCACTAAAGAACTTACTCATGTAACCAAATACCACCTGCTCCCCAAAAACCTATGGAAATAAAAAATTTAATATAATAATAGTAAAGAATGCTCTGTCTTTCTGTTAGAAATAAGAATGCCTCTCTCAGTTGTTTCTCACCCGACAGTCAAGGTTTGTGTTGTAGGGGTGGAGGCGGGGCTAGGTAAAGAGCTAATAACATTTACCTATGGGCAAAAAAACCCAAAAAATTAATTAGAAAATTAGGGGGTGGAGCCAAGATGGCCGAATAGGAACAGCTCCGGTCTCCAGCTCCCAGCCCCAGCGACACAGAAGACGGGTGATTTCTGCATTTCTGCTTGAGGTACCGGTTTCATCTCACTAGGGAGTGCCTAACAGTGGGTTCAGGACAGTCGGTGAAGCGCACTGTGCGCGAGCCGAAGCAGGGCGAGGCATTGCCTCACTCGGGAAGCGCAAGGGGTCAGGGAGTTCCCTTTCCTAGTCAAAGAAAGGGGAAACAGACGGCACCTGGAATATCGGGTCAGTCCCGTCCTAATACTGCGCTTTTCCAACGGGCCTGGAAAACGGCACACTAGGAGATTGTGTCCCGCACCTGGCTCGGAGGGTCCTATGCCCACAGAGTCTTGCTGATTGCTAGCACAGCAGTCTGAGATCACGCTGCAAGGCGGCAACGAGGCTGGGGGAGGGGCGCCCGCCATTGCCCAGGCTTGCTTAGGTAAACAAAGCAGCCAGGAAGCTCGAACTGGGTGGAGCCCACCACAGCTCAAGGAGGCCTGCCTGCCTCTGTAGGCTCCACCTCTGGGGGCAGGGCACAGACAACCAAAAACTCAGCGAGAACCTCCACAGCCTTAAATGTCCCTGTCTGACTGACAGCTTTGAAGAGAGTAGTGGTTCTCCCAGCACACAGCTGGAGATCTGAGAACGGACAGACTGCCTCCTAAAGTGGGTCCCTCACCCCTGAGCAGCCTAACTGGGAGGCACCCCCCCAGTAGGGACAGACTGACACCTCATTCAACCGGGTACTCCTCTGAGACAAAACTTTCAGAGGAACTATCAGACAGCTGAATTTGTGGTCTCATGAAAATCCGCTGTTCTGCAGCCACCAGTGCTGACACCCAGCCAAACAGGGTCTGGAGTGGACCTCTAGTAAACTCCAACAGACCTGCAGCTGAGGGTCTTGTCTGGTAGAAGGAAAATTAACAAACAGAAAGGACATCCACACCAAAAACCCATCTGTACATCACCATCATCGAAGACAAAAAGTAGACAAAACCACAAAGATGGGGAAAAAACAGACCAAAAAAACTGGAAACTCTAAAAAACAGAGCACCTCTCCTCCTCCAAAGGAACGCAGTTCCTCACCAGCAACGGAACAAAGCTGGATGGAGGATGACTTTGATGAGTTGAGAGAAGAAGGCTTCAGATGATCAAACTACTCTGAGCTACGAGAGGAAATTCAAAACAATAGCAAAGAAGTTAAAAACTTTGAAAAAAAATTAGAAGAATGGATAACTAGAATAACCAATGGAGAGAAGGGCTTAAAGGAGATGATGGAGCTGAAAGCCAAGTTTCGAGAACTACGCAAAGAATGCAGAAGCCTCAGTAGCAGATGCGATCAACTGGAAGAAAGGGTATCGCTGATAGAAGATGAAATGAATGAAATGAAGAGAGAAGGGAAGTTTAGAGAAAAAAGAATAAAAAGAAATGAACAAAGCCTCCAAGAAATTTGGGACTATGTGAAAAGACCAAACCTACGTCTGATTGGTGTACCTGAAAATGATGGGGAGAATGGAACCAAGTTGGAAAACACTCTGCAAGATATTATCCAGGAGAACTTCCCCAATCTAGCAAGGCAGGCCAGCATTCAGATTCAGGAAATACAGAGAACGCCACAAAGATACTCCTCGAGAAGGGCAACTCCAAGACACATAATTGTCAGATTCACCAAAGTTGAAATGAAGGAAAAAATGTTAAGGGCAGCCAGAGAGAAAGATCGGGTTACCCACAAAGGGAAGCCCATCAGACTAACAGCTGATCTCTCAGCAGAAACTCTACAAGCCAGAAGAGAGTGGGGGCCGATATTCAACATTCTTAAAGAAAAGAATTTTCAACCCAGAATTTCCTATCCCGCCAAACTAAGCTTCATAAGTGAAGGAGAAATAAAATACTTTACAGACAAGCAAACGCTGAGTGATTTTGTCACCACCAGGCCTGCCCTAAAAGAGCTCCTGAAGGAAGCACTAAACATGGAAAGGAACAACTGGTACCAGCCACTACAAAAACATGCCAAATTGTAAAGACCATCGAGGCTAGGAAGAAACTATAGCAACTAATGAGCAAAATAACCAACTAACATCATAATGACAGGATCAGATTCACACATAACAATATTCACGTTAAATGTAAATGGGCTAAATGCTCCAATCAAAAGACACAGACTGGCAAACTGGATAAGGAGTCAGGACCCATCAGTGTGCTGTATTCAGGAAACCCATCTCACGTGCAGAGACACACATAGACTCAAAATAAAGGGATGGAGGAAGATCTATCAAGCAACTGGAAAACAAAAAAAGGCAGGGGTTGCAATCCTAGTCTCTGATAAAATAGACTTTAAACCAACAAAGATCAAAAGAGACAAAGAAGGCCATTACATAATGGTAAAGGGATCAATTCAACAAGAAGAGCTAACTATCCTAAATATATATGCACCCAACACAGGAGCACCCAGATTCATAAAGCAAGTCCTCAGTGACCTACAAAGGGACTTAAACTCCCACACAATAATAATGGGAGATTTTAACACCCCACTGTCAGCATTAGACAGATCAACGAGACAGAAAGTTAACAAGGATATCCAGGAATTGAACTCAGCTCTACATAAAGTGGACCTAATAGACATCTACAGAACTCTCCACCCCAAATCAACAGAATATACATTTTTTTCAGCACCACACCACACCTATTCCAGAATTGACCACATAGTTGGAAGTAAAGCTCTTCTCAGCAAATGTAAAAGAACAGAGATTATAACAAACTGTCTCTCAGACCACAGTGCAATCAAACTAGAACTCAGGATTAAGAAACTCAGTCAAAACCACTCAACTACATGGAAACTGAACAACCTGCTCCTGAATGACTATTGGGTACATAATGAAATGAAGGCAGAAATAAAGATATTCTTTGAAACCAACGAGAACAAAGACACAACATACCAGAATCTCTGGGACACGTTCAAAGCAGTGTGTAGAGGGAAATTTATAGCACTAAATGCCCACAAGAGAAAGCAGGAAAGATCCAAAATTGACACCCTAACATCACAATTAAAAGAACTAGAAAAGCAAGAGCAAACACATTCAAATGCTAGCAGAAGGCTAGAAATAACTAAAATCAGAGCAGAACTGAAGGAAATAGAGACACAAAAAACCCTTCAAAAAATTAATGAATCCAGGAGCTGGTTTTTCGAAAAGATCAACAAAATTGATGGACCGCTAGCAAGACTAATAAAGAAGAAAAGAGAGAAGAATCAAATAGATGCAATAAAAAACGAAAAAGGGGATATCACCACCGATCCCACAGAAATACAATCTACCATCAGAGAATACTACAAACACCTCTATGCAAATAAACTAGAAAATCTAGAAGAAATGGATAAATTCCTGGACAAATACACCCTCCCAAGACTAAACCAGGAAGAAGTTGAATCTCTGAATAGACCAATAACAGGTTCTGAAATTGTGGCAATAATCAATAGCTTACCAACCAAAAAGAGTCCAGGACCTGATGGATTCACAGCTGAATTCTACCAGAGGTACAAGGAGGAACTGGTACCATTCCTTCTGAAACTATTCCAATCGATAGAAAAAGAGGGAATCCTCCCTAACACATTTTACGAAGCCAGCATCGTCCTGATACCAAAACCTGGCAGAGACATAACCAAAAAAGAGAATTTCAGACCAATATCCTTGATGAACATTGATGCAAAAATCCTCAATAAAATACTGGCAAACCGAATCCAGCAGCACATCAAAAAGCTTATCCACCATGATCAAGTGGGCTTCATCCCTGGGATGCAAGGGTGGTTCAAAATACGCAAATCAATAAATGTAATCCAGCATATAAACAGAACCAAAGACAAAAACCACATGATTATCTCAATAGATGCAGAAAAGGCCTTTGACAAAATTCAACAACCCTTCATGCTAAAAACTCTCAATAAATTAGGTATTGATGGGACGTATCTCAAAATAATAAGAGCTATCTACAACAAACCCACAGCCAATATCATACTGAATGGGCAAAAACTGGAAGCATTCCCTCTGAAAACTGGCACAAGACAGGGATGCCCTCTCTCACCGCTCCTATTCAACATAGTGCTGGAAGTTCTGGCCAGAGCAATCAGGCAGGAGAAGGAAATAAAGGGTATTCAATTAGGAAAAGAGGAAGTCAACTTGTCCCTGTTTGCAGATGACATGATTGTATATCTAGAAAACCCCATTGTCTCAGCCCAAAATCTCCTTAAGCTGATTAGCAACTTCAGCAAAGTCTCAGGATACAAAATTAATGTACAAAAATCACAAGCATTCTTGTACACCAATAACAGACAAACAGAGAGCCAAATCATGAGTGAACTCCCATTCACAATTGCTTCAAAGAGAATAAAATACCTAGGAATCCAACTTACAAGGGATGTGAAGGACCTCTTCAAGGAGAACTACAAACCACTGCTCAATGAAATAAAAGAGGATACAAACAAATGGAAGAACATTCCATGCTCATGGGTTGGAAGAATCAATATCGTGAAAATGGCCATACTGCCCAAGGTAATTTATAGATTCAATGCCATCCCCATCAAGCTACCAATGACTTTCTTCACAGAATTGGAAAAAACTACTTTAAAGTTCATATGGAACCAAAAAAGAGCCCGCATCGCCAAGTCAATCCTAAGCCAAAAGAACAAAGCTGGAGGCATCACGCTACCTGACTTTAAACTATACTACAAGGCTACAGTAACCAAAACAGCATGGTACTGGTACCACAACAGAGACATAGATCAATGGAACAGAACAGAGCCCTCAGAAATGATGCTGCATAGCTACAACTATCTGATCTTTGACAAACCTGACAAAAACAAGAAATGGGGAAAGGATTCCCTATTTAATAAATGGTGCTGGGAAAACTGGCTAGCCATATGTAGAAAGCTGCAACTGGATCCCTTCCTTACACCTTATACAAAAATTAATTCAAGATGGATTAAAGACTTATATGTTAGACCTAAAACCATTAAAATCCTACAAGAAAACCTAGGCAATACCATTCAGGACATAGGCGTGGGCAAGGACTTCATGTCTAAAACACCAAAAGCAATGGTAACAAAAGCCAAAATCGACAAATGGGATCTCATTAAACTAAAGAGCTTCTGCACAGCAAAAGAAACTATCATCAGAGTGAACAGGCAACCTACACAATGGGAGAAAATTTTTGCAACCTACTCATCTGACAAAGGGCTAATATCCAGAATCTACAATGAACTCAAACAAATTTACAAGAAAAAAACAAACAACCCCATCAAAAAGTGGGCAGAGGACATGAACAGACACTTCTCAAAAGAAGACATTTATGCAGCCAAAAAACACATGAAGAAATGCTCCTCATCACTGGCCATCAGAGAAATGCAAATCAAAACCACAGTGAGATACCATCTCACACCAGTTAGAATGGCCATCATTAAAAAATCAGGAAACAACAGGTGCTGGAGAGGATGTGGAGAAATAGGAACACTTTTACACTGTTGGTGGGACTGTAAACTAGTTCAACCATTGTGGAAGTCAGTGTGGCGATTCCTCAGGGATCTAGAACTAGAAATACCATTTGACCCAGCCATCCCATTACTGGGTATATACCCAAAGGACTATAAATCATGCTGCTATAAAGACACATGCACACGTATGTTTATTGCGGCACTATTCACAATAGCAAAGAGTTGGAACCAACCCAAATGTCCAACAACGATAGACTGGATTAAGAAAATGTGGCACATATACACCATGGAATACTATGCAGCCATAAAAAATGATGAGTTTGTGTCCTTTGTAGGGACATGGATGAAACTGGAAACCATCATTCTCAGTAAACTATCGCAAGGACAAAAAACCAAACACCGCATGTTCTCACTCATAGGTGGGAATTGAACAATGAGAACTCATGGACACAGGAAGGGGAACATCACGCTCCAGGGACTGTTGTGGGGTGGGGGGAGGGGGGAGGGACAGCATTAGGAGATACACCTAATGCTAAATGACGAGTTAATGGGTGCAGGAAATCAACATGGCACATGGATACATATGTAACAAACCTGCACATTGTGCACATGTACCCTAAAACCCTAAAGTATAATAAAAAAAAAAAAAAAGAAAATTAGTTTTACACAGTAGTGGTTGGCTATTGATATTTTTTCTCAGAAAACATTTTAATGTTTAGTCCTTTCCATTGTGAAAACCCAAAACCAAGCGTACAGTTGTAGTGGCTTCTCTCCCTTAAGGTTTTAGCATTCAAACTTGCAAATTACAATTAGATTAAAAAGTTCAATACTTCAAAGGGGTTGCTGAGTTCTAAGGAGGGAATAACAAACTGTTAATTTTGTTCTCCTAATGCAGCCTTTAGTGATTTCCAAAGTGACTGTGTTTATAGAAATTATTTAAGCAGATAATAGAGCAAACCTTTTTTTTTCTGAAACAGTGTCGCTCTGTCACCCAGGCTGGAGTGCAATGGTGCAATCTCGGCTCCCTGCAACCTCTGCCCTCCCGGGTTCAAGCGATTCTCCTGCCTCAGCCTCCCGGGTAGCTGGGATTACAGGTGCCTGCCACCACACTCAGCTAATTTTTTGTATTTTTAGTAGAGGTGTGGTTTCACCATGTTGGCCAGGCTGGTCTCAAACTCCTGACCTCAGGTGATCCACCCACCTAGACCTCCCAAAGTGCTGGGATTACAGGTATAAGCCACTGTGCCCAGACAGAGCAAACTTTTTTTTTTTTTTGACATGGAATCTCACTCTGTTACCCAGGCTGGAGTGCAGTGGCACAATCTCAGCTCACTGCAAACTCCGCCTCCTGGGTTCAAGCGATTCTCCTGCCTCAGCCTCCTGGGTAGCTGGGACTGCAGGTATGCCACCACACCTGGCTAATTTTTGTATTTTTAGTAGAGACGGGGTTTCACCATGTTGGTCAGACTGGTCTCAATCTCCTGACCTTGTGATCCGCCCTGCTCGGCCTCCCAAAGTGCTGGGATTACAGGCGTGAGCCACTGTGCCCAGCCAGAGCAAACTTTTAACACACTAAACAGCTATGATCCTTTGTTGACCATAACTCTAATAAATGTAAAGGAAGCAAGAATACTTTTCAGAGCTTTCCCAATCAGTTAGAATACGCAATGGCTCTCTTAGAGGGAAACATGGGTGATAATAGGACATACTTTGCAGAGTATCATGCAAATAACATTTTTTGATGACCTACATTAATTTAGATATTCAACTGTGAGGTTGTAACATAATTATCTCTACTTTTATTTGAAGTAACACATATGCTTGTATATTTGAAAGCTGGTCATATAGATTGGGTCATTCTTGTCACACTTAACTAAAACAGAGTCAAGAGCCAGGGGAAAAAGCACTTAGGGCACAAAACATTGCTCCAAAACTGTAATCTACTGCAAGCTGGCTACTGAAGCTAGCTACTGTAGCCTGAAACCAGGTTTACCTAATAGCTACTGAAATAACTTGTTGCAACTCCACCAGTCACGCACAAATCAAGAGCTTTCCAGCTTGCCAAAACTTTACTAGTGCCAATTAATTTTCTTTCAAAACAATATGTAACATTGCTCCTTTTTGTAAAATGCCCAAACTTCTCTTTGTTCTTCAGACACACTGAAGACCATCTCATCTGTGTGTATGCCCCGAATTGCAATTCTTGCTTCCCAAATAAAATGTTTTAAATTTAGAGATTTATCTCTATATTTTATATGACTTTGACATATTTGTAGTTTTTGTTTATTTTGTTTGAGATCAGATCTCGCTCTGTCACCCAGGCTGGAGTGGAGTGGCATGATTATAGTTCTCACTACAGCTTCGAATTCCTGGGCTCAAGCAGTCCTCCTGGCTCATCCTCCCACGTAGCTGATACTATAGGTGTGAGCCACTTTGCTTGGCTAATTTTTTTTTTTTTTTTACGTAGAGATGAGATCTTAGAATGTTGTCTAGGCTGATATCCAACTCCTGGGCCTCAAGTGATCCTCCTACCTCAGCATCCCAAAGCCCTGGGATTACAGGTGTGAGCCGTTCACACAGTTTTAAAAGTCAAATTGTCCTTCATCAATTTCCTGTCTCCACCTCCCTATCCCAAATCTTGCTCCTAGGTACAATCACTTTTAGCTTATTTAGCAATGTCCAATGGTCTTACTTTTAAATATCATATTTTGTTGCCATTTTTTTTTTTTGAGATGGAGTCTCACTCTGTTGCCCAGGCTGGAGTGCAATGATGTGATCTTGGCTCACTGCAACCTCCACCTCCTGGGTTCAAGCGATTCTCCTGCCTCAGCCTCCTGAGTAGCTGGAATTACAGGTGCCTGCCACCATACCTGGCTAACTTTTGTATTTTTGGTAGACATGGGGTTTCACCATGTTGGCCAGGCTGGTCTCAAACCCCTGACCTCAGGTGATCCACCCTCCTTAGCATCCTAAAGTGCTGGGATTACGGGCGTGAGCCACCACGCCCATCCTTGTTGTCATTTAAAATTTGTCTTTGTTACTCATGATTTTTTACTTTCTATTATGGAAAATGAAGATTAAGCCATGTTATCCACCCACAACTTCTTTTCTCTCCAGCTTGCTATTATATGGTTTTATGGGACTTTGCATTCAGCATGATTAGCAAGTTCAGAGGAAAACATGTTTTTTGGCAGCCACCCTCCCTAATCCTCCAGCATGCAATCTGGCCCTATCTAACTCTAAGCCTCTTTTCTAGTATCCCTGGTACCCTGTGCTCCAGGCACAAAGGGCAATTTACCCTTCTGAGTACACCCCGGGGCCTCAAATACTTTCCTCACCCAGGGCCAGCTGCACCCACCTCTGCACCTTGCAGACCCCTCAACCCTTCAAGCCTCACCTCTTCAGAAGCCTTCCCCACCTCGACAAGCAGAGGCTGTCACTCCCTCGCTGCACTCCCATGACACCATCCTAGTACCTCTGCCACAGCCATTATTGGGTTAAAGAAGATTAGCGGCAAAATGGATCATTTAAGATTGTTTTCATCCTGTCATGTTTTTCCAAACCAGAGGTGCAAGGGACAAGACTAAAAGCTGAAGAGAGTAGAAGTAGAAAAACTAGCCTTATTTTATTTGTTTTTTTTTTTCTAGGAAGACTGAGGAAAATGCAAGCAGTATTCCTAGGGTCTCTATGCTCATATAGAGAGTTTGAGAAACATGTCTTAAGTCCATGGGATGCATGGCTGGTGCCTTCCCTCCCGATGTCCCAAGCAGTCACCATGGTCAGTAGGCCTGACTCCTGAGCCAGCATCTGGTGTCCTCATTAGACTCAACTCCAGGAGCCCCAGGGGGAACCCACTTGCTATCACACACCTTAGTGGCTTCTTTCCCTTCCTGTTTCATTTCTCCACCCTCTACCAGTAGAGTTTCCTGGAATCAACTCCCAAATCATTGACTTATGTACTCCTTTTTTCAGAGTCTGGTCCTGGGAGAACCTAAGAAAGGACTTGACTCATTTCAAAATTACTTAAGTTTGCATGCACTATGCCCGGACCGACCTCACTAGGGTCAGGATCTGAATGTGCCTTCCTTTCCTGCCAGATGGGTGGCAAAGGCCTTATATTATTGATCTGACTCTTAACAGATTCTTTGTGAAATGAATAAATGTATGGATGAATGAAAGATGTCTCATAGGAGCTATAAGGTAATACAAGGGATTTCTAAAATTCAACAAGTTAGATTCCCTATTGCTTCTCTATTTCAGCAAACAAATCCACTCATCATGAACTGGCTCATCTTAAATAGTGAATAGGCTCATTAAATATTTTAGTGACATTCACACTCCCTTAATGAGTTGTTTTTTCCAAACTTACGTAGCATATTATTGGCTTTAAATATATTTTCACTATTTAATAATAATAATAATGTTGCAGCAGAGGAATTTTTAATTTAGAATTTAATGATCCTAGAGACTCATTACTTTGTTTTCTTGAAATACAGAACAAAAACATTTTCATCTCATCCTAAATCACTTTTATGAAGCTAATTTTCTCCACCACTGAATTTAGAGGAAATCCTCTTAATTTGCAGTGAGACATTACATAAGATATGTGGTCTTAAATACATAAGTAAATATTAAAATAACATATTTTCTATATTACGGAGGATATTTAAATTGATATTTTAAAGAATCAATATACAGAAACTGAAAGGCATAAGTGTTATTTTTAGGTTGTCAGGAATCAGGTTTAAGATATTAAAAAAAATATATATGTATATACACATATTCAGCCAAAGATGGTTGATACCTTTCATATCACATGCATAGTTGGCATTATAATTTGGTGGCATCCAAAGCAAATGTTTGGATGCCACATTATAATTTGGTGGCATCCAAAGCAAATGCCTTTCTCTATCACTGCATGTGAACACAGCTTCAGGGATAGCACACATCTTACTTTTTAACTCATATTCGTGTGCTGCTAGGGTTTCGCTACAGGTGGAATATTTGTGTCTCTCCAAAATTCATATATTGAAGCTGGCTCAATACCAAATGTGACAGTATTTGGAGGTGAGGATTTGCGGAGGTAATTAGATCATGATGGTGGAGCCCTTATGAATGGGATTAGTTTCTTTATATAAAGAGACACATGGGAAACGATCTCTCTCTCCATGAACTGAGGACACAGTGAGAAGGTGGCCATCTGCAAACCAGAAGGAGAGCCCGAGCCAGCAACTAAATAGGCCAGCACCTAGGTCTTGGACTTTCCTGCCTCCAGAACTTTGAGAAATAAATATTTATTGTTTAACCTACCAAGTCTGTGGTATTTTTTTAAATAGCAGCCTGAGTTGAATAGCAGGTTTCCAAGAGTGAACTTTCACACGAAGCTCAGAGGAGGGCTCAGGAGGATTTGGCGGTGGGGATGGGAGTTGGTTCTCAGAAGACCATCTTGTCTCTGACAATCCAGCATTTGGTGAGTGACACTGGTCAGGTCACTTTTCTGGGCCTAAGAATTTTCAACTCATAGAGAAATGGTACGGTCTGCCCTTCACACTCTCTGAAATAGTGTGAGGATGAGATGAAACACTGATATGAAAAATGCCTTAAAATCTGTAAAAACTCATACATGAGTAAAGGTTTTGTTTATTCTGAGATTTATGTCTGCTCTTTCTATCTTATGGAGGGAGAGACAATGAAATATTTTAGGTGTAAGGGGAAGGAAGAAGAGAGATAAGTGAATACACACCTTATTGTATTGATTGGATGTCAAATCAACAGACACAGATTTTTCCCTTTAATTTCCACTGGTCAACCTCTCAGGTTCCTAGTTTTCTCCTACTTAACGTAAAGGTTTGGAATGGTTTCTAAATTTTTTTGAGATACTATGAGGAAAGGTTTCTACTAAATTTATGGATCACTTTTAGAAGGAATTTACTAAATATATGCTGTAGTTCCTTTGGAAAGAGTCCATACTACAAAATTATGTTTATTTAGAATTAAAATTCCATTTTGGAATGTAAGCCCTTCTCATTTCCATCACACCTCAGTCGTTTCCGTCATGAACAGTAGGCACCCCCACAAAGCCTACATAATTTTCTAGGCTGACATTGACTTGCTTCTTGACCAAACTCTAGTCAGGCTCCTCTGAGTCCTTTTCTTGACTAGGCCTCAACCTCAACCTTTGCCTATAAAAACTTGAAAACTGTAGACTCTCAGCACAGATGACTTTGCTCACCTTCTGCACTAAGAGATTGAATAAACAGTCACATAGTTTCTAACAGCTCAACGCCATGCCCCTAGAATGATGACTCCAAACCCCATAAGTTTTTGCCTGGAAAAGCTCAAGGCTTCCAAAACAATTCACTGTGTGTTCCAGCTAAAACCTGCTTGCTTCTAGGCTCTGTGGGAGGGTAAGACCCTGTCTTCCATGAGCACCAGTTAGCAAACCCAGATGGCCTAGGCAGTTGGACCAGCCCCTGACTGAATTTTGTATTTTTTCACTTCTCTGACTCTACTGAGCCCCCACTGACCCTCTTCCTACTCCCTCATTCTCCTTTTACAACACAAAGTCACCTCTGCACAAATCTGAGTTGAGTTCAGTTCATTCTGGACTCTTTTCCCTATTGCAACAGTTATTCCTGGTTAAACGCTGCCCTTACCACTTGAACTAGTGTCCTGCTTTGTTTATCTCTTGACAAGGCCCAGTGCAAAATGAAAACACAGGTCCCATGTTCAAAAAGCATGAAAAAGTGTTATTACAGGTACTAAAATATAAAGTTTTTTTCTTTTCATCTAACATCTATTTCTGAACCAGTTTTTGTTCCTGTTTTCATTTTGTTGTTTAATATTAAGTAAAGAAGATGTAAAATTTTAAATATTAGCATGAAGTTTATCATTCATCTTTATACTGTGCAATGCCATTTTTAAATGTAGGTGTAAAGCATTTAACTCTTATCACAGAAATTACACAAGTTATACTTGTACATGTCTATGCATTTCATTTTTAAGAGAATAGTGAAAATACTTGTGATCTGAGAGACCAAAGTAGATGCCCCATTATCAACTAAGATGAACTCTAAAGTTAAGGAAAGAAAAGTTACCTATGGGTCCAGGATTCAGGGCAGCTGGCATGGCAACTCCCTAAATTTCTACAGCTACAAGAATAACCATGGTCTTGCTAAATTTGCTAAGAATAGGAGCTATTAAACAAATTATCACATTCCTCCTAACTTTGATTTATAACTCAGATCACTGCAACTCTGGACAGAGGACTGACCTTACAAATACTCTTTTCTGACAAGCAACTGCAGACCTTAAGCTAGTTTCAGCAGCTTATAGAAACTGCACACAAACTGTCCCTGTGTCTTGTAGTTCACCTTTTGATGTAAAGAACCAAATTCCATCTCGTTTGTTTGTTTGTCTTTTTGAGATGGAGTCTTGCTCTGTCACCCAGGCTGGAGTGCAGTGTCAGGATCTTGGCTCACTGCAACCTCTGCCTCCTGGGTTCAAGCGATTCTTCTGCCTCAGCCTCCTGAGTAGCTGGGATTACAGGCACCCCGCCACCATGCCTGGCTATTTTTTTTTTTTTTGTATTTTTAGTAGAGACAGGGTTTCACCACATTGGTCACGCTGGCCTCAAACTCATGACCTCAAGTGATCCACCCACCTTGGCCTCCTAAAGTGCTGGGATTACAGGTGTGAGCCACTGCACCTGGTCCCACCTCGTTTTGATGCTAAAACCCCACTCCAAAGTAAACATGGGATGTACGTTACATACGTGTTTACCCATTGCATATGTGCTTGGCTCCCCTAATAAGTATGTCTAGCTTTCCCTCCTCAACGTGCTGAATCCGTAGGACTCTATTATGTAACACAGACCTTGCAGGGCATAAAACCCAAGCTGCCCTTTCCCTCTTCAAAGAGAGCACCTTTGATCCTTGCTACAAACTGTCTTTTCCTGATTTGCAAACTGATAGCACCAAAAAAGCTCTCCTTTCTACTGTTCAGCAATTCTGGTGGTCTTTTGGAGGACACATTGCACAGAGTAACTTTCCATTTTGGTTCTTGATATGAGCACATTCTACCAATGCTCTCTGCCTTTGGCTTAGCAACAAGTAAGGGAGAACTGAAAGGTAAAATACTCTGTGTTGCCCCTTTTCCCTTTTCTTCCCATCATTATCTTCAGCAAACAGAGGGAAGAATGTAAGCAGGAATGAGTATGAGAGGACTCCTTGGTGGTTCATATTTCTTAGCACACTTTCTGCCTTCTACTGGCAAGTTCTGGCTTGCAGGGAAAGCATGTCCTCTCTTGGCTCTCTGCCATAGACTTTATTTTTATTTTATTTTATTTTTTTGAGACAGAGTCTTGCTGTCACCCATGCTGGAGTGCAGTGGCATGATCATGGCTCACTGCAACCTGTGCCTCTTGGGTTCAAGGGATTCTTCTGCCTGAGCCTCCTAGGTAGCTGGGACTACAGGGACATGCCACCATGCCCGGCTAACTTTTCTGTATTTAGTAGAGACGGGGTTTCACTGTGTTGGCCATGCTGGTCTCAAACTCTTGACCTTGAGTAATCTGCCCTCCTCGGCCTCCCAAAGTGTAGGATTACAGGCGTGAGCCACCGCGCCTGGCTGATAGACTTTAGGCACTCACCTGGTCCTCAGTTTGAATCTCTCTGAACTCCAGTGTGGCCCAGTCCACTGGAATTCTGTTGTCATGGGGCGTCAGTGGGCTCTGTGTACCAATGAGGCTACAAGGAGCAGCACTGATCTCCTGTGCTCATGAACAGGCTCCGTTGTCCCATTGCACCTCACTGACAAAGCACAAGTTCGGAGATAAAATTATTAAGAATTTTAAACCAGTGACAGCAGAAAATTTAGCCAACCATGGGTGCTTCTGAGAGCCAGGCCACACGTGACTGCAAAGGTTGTGCAGTAAGCCGGTGCTACCACCCATTGCACCAATTGTTCACCGTGTCCTCAAGACTGCATGACTGATTACAACTGTTCACTGGTTTCCTCTTCTGTTTAGAATACCCTCTTCTCTCTTCTCTAAGTGGCTAATTCATTCTAAACTGGCAACTCTACCCAAGAGATCATTCTTGATTCGTGCAGGTAGACTTCCTAGTTATTTCTCCTTTGTTCCAATAGCATTTAGACTGTTTGCCAATGATCAGCTTCATCACTTGCAACACTGTGAAGACCTGTGCATTTATACACAAGAATAAACAAGGGTCCAGGCAAGGTTTTATTTATCATTATCTTTTCCCTTCTCCCTCCACCCACTGACCACATACAGTAGGAACTCCAACGTTGGCTGAATAATAGGCTAAGGCTTTAAAATGACAAGAAACACTCATTAGCATGAGTATAAATTACAATCTTAGGATCATTTGACTCCAAATAGTCCTAATTTTCAATTTTTCATTTAGCAAACATTTATCAGGTTGTATTGTATGCCCTCTATAGAGGAGAGAAGGACAGAGGCAAATCCCTGTCTCCTGGAGCTTATGCTTCTAGTGAGGCAGGGTGTGATGGTAAGCTTTCAGCAGTAGGTGATTGTGTGATGTGAGCTCAGTTAATGCTACCAAGAGAAAGGAAAGATGGTCAAAGGATTGAGGGTGGCAGGTGTTGTTAAGACAGGGCTGTAAAGGAGGCATCTGAGTGCAGGCGGGAAGAAGTGGGGCCAGCACATGCTCCCCTTCCGAGGGAGAGCACCCAGGCAGACACCTGGGAGCAGGGACATGGTAGATATACTTGAGGAGGAGCAAAAGGCTGAGCATGAAACTTTAAAGAGAAACAGTATGTTTGCACAGCTTCCAAAATATTTTCTCCTCACTATGGTACTTTTAATATAGATCCATACACTCTTTGATACTTCTCCCTCCAGGGGTGGAGCTTGACTCTCCTCCCCTTGACTGCAGGCTGGCTTCTAACAAATGGGGCACAGAAAGGGAAAAAGAGCATCTTCACAGTGGAGAAACCCGCCATTTCCCCTCAGGACTTGAAAGATAATGTTCATCGCTTAATAGCAACTTAATGGGTGGTAAGGACTCTGCTCCCAATTTGGTTCTCATTCCCCCAGCTTCTATCTGAATGCTGTTAACAGTTTTATTTGTCCTTTGGGTTCTTTTATTTTATCAGGATGTGCACAGGTGTTGGTCTGGGACTACTTACCCCAAGTGGTATCTGATTAGTGATATTAGTTTGGACGTTTTTCCCCTTCAAATTTCTTCTTGAAATTTGATCCCCAGTATTGGAGGTTGGGCTGAATGGAAGGTGGTTGAGTCATGGGGGGAGATTCCCTCTTGAATGGCTTGGTACTGTCCCTGCAGCAAGGACTGAGTTCTCTCTCTATTAGTTCGTGTGAGAGCTAGTTGTTTAAAAGAACGTGGCACCTTCCCCTCTGTCTTGCCATGTGACATGCCAGGTCCCCTTCTCCTTCCGCCATGGGCGGAAGCTTCCTGAAACCCTCACCAGAAGCAGATGCTGAAGCCATGCTCCTTGTCCAACCTGCAGAGCCATGAACCAAATAAACCTCTTTATTAATTACCAGCCTCAGGCATTCCTTTATAGCAGCACAAAATGGCTCAATACAATTAGCAATTTGAATTTAAAGATGTATGTTTCAGCCCGGTGCAGTGGCTCACACCTGTAACCCCAGCATTTTGGGAGGCTGAGATGTGAGGATTGCTTGAGTCCAGGAGTTCAAGACTAGCCTGGGTGACATAGCAAGTTCTCATCTCTACTAAAATTCAAAAAAATTTGCTGGGTGTGGTGTGCATACCTGTAGCCTCAGCTACTTAGGGCGTTGAGGCAAGCAGATCACTTGAACCTGAGAAGTTGAAGATGTGGTGAGGATGTGGTGAGCTGTAATACCACCATTACACTGCAGCCTGGGGGACAGAGCAAGACCAAAAAAAAAGAAAAGAAAGAAAAGAAAGGACTTGTGTGGGGGAAATATTTTTCTTGATTTTTTTCCCTCTTCCTTATTTCATTTGTTTTATCCTTCTAGAACTCCTGCAAAAAGTGTGTTAGAGTTTGTGGATTTATCCTTCCTGCCTCGTAAAATGTTTTCTAATGTTGTCCATCTCTTTGTCTTTCTCTTTTATGTTCTTGGAGAAGTTTTGGCTTTGTCTTTTGACTCTATATTTTAGATAATTAATTTACTTTAATGGTGTCTATTTTTTAAAACATGGCTGTTCTAATTTTTAAAAAATTTTTGCAATTGCATTTAAAACCATTTAAAAAGTCGTGTTTATTAAGTGAAACTTACACAGAATAAAATTTACCCTTTTTAGGATATAGTTCTATGAATTTTGACAAAGGCATAGACTCATGGAATCATTACCACAATTAAGATATGGAATAATTCCATTACCCTAAATTACAATCACATTTTAAATTATTGTTTTGGTTCCTTTTTCTATACAAAGTTATTCTTTTAGGAAAGTGGGAGGCGTCTCACCACCCAACTTCAAACTGTACTATGAGGCTACAGTAACCAAAATAACATGGAATTGGTACAAAAAAAGACACATAGACCAATGGAACAGAGTAAAGAACTCAGAAATAAGACTGCACATCTACAACCATCTGATCTTTGACAAACCTGACCTGAAAAAACAAACAATGGGGGAAAGGATTCCTATTTAATAAATGGTGCTGGGAAAACTGACTATCCATATGCAGGAAATTGAAACTGGACCCCTTCAATACACATATAAATATTAACTCAAGGTGGATTAAAGACTTAATGTAAAACCTAAAACTATAAAAACCCTAGAAGAAAATCTCGGCAGTACCATTCAGGACATAAGCATGGGCAAATATTTCATGACAAAGACACCAAAAGCAATTGTGACAAAAGCAAAAATTGACAAATGGGCTCTAATTGAACTAAAGAGCTTCTGTGCAGCAAAACGAACTATCATCAGAGTGAACAGACAACCTACGGAATGGGAGGAAATTTTTGCCATCTATCCATCTGACAGGGGTCTAATATCTGGAGTGTACAAGGAACTTACACAAATTTAAAGAAAAAAACAACCCCATTAAAAAGTGGGCAAAGGACATGAACAGGCATTTCACAAAAGAAGACATAAATGCAGCCAACAAACATATGAAAACAAGCTCAACATCACTGATTATTACAGAAGTGCAAATCAAAACTACAGTTAGAAACAATCTCATGCCAATCATAATGACTATTATCAAAAAGTTAAGGATCAACAGATGTTGGTGAGGTTGCAAAGAAAACGTAATGCTTTTACAGTTGGTGGGAGTGTAAATTAGTTCAACCATTGTGGAAGACCCTGTGGCAATTCCTCAAAGATCTAGAAGCAGAAATACCATTTGACCCAGCAATCCCATTATGGTTATATACCCAAAGGAATATAAATCATTCTAATGTAAAGATACGTGCACACATATGTTCACTACAGCACTATTCACAATAGCAAAGACATGGAATCAACCCAAATATCCATCAATGATAGGCTGGATAAAGAAAATGCAGTATATATACACCATGGAATACTATGAAGCCATAAAAAGGAACAAGATCATGTCCTTTGCAGGGACATGGATGGAGCTGGAAGCTGTTATTCTCAGCAAACAAATGCAGGAACAGAAAACCAAACACCACATGTTCTCACTTATAAGTGGGAGCTGAACGATGAGAACACATGGACACATGCGGAGGAACAACAGACACTGGGACTTGTTGGGGATCCGGGGGAGGGAGAGCATCAGGAATAATAGCTAATGGATGCTGGGCTTAATAGCTAGGTGATGGGTGGATCTGTGCAGCAAGCCACCATGGCATACACTTATGTATGTAACAAACCTGCACATCCTGCACATCCTGCACATGCTGCAAGTGTACCCTGGAACTTAAAATGAAACTTGAAGAAAAAAAAAGTTAAAAAAAAGAAAGCTTTTTTTTTTTAGAACAAATTAATTTTGTTCTAAAATATTTTCTGTTTCTTGAATTATTTTAGACTTTTCAGAATCAATTGCTCTGTCTGGTGATTCTCCGCCCTCCCCCACAGATTGCTGATGAGGATTTCTCGGCAATTCGTCACAGGTCCCTTTCTCTCTCCAGCAAGTCTCTCGCTTGAGTGAGAGCTGCATGCATGCAGGATCTGTGAAGGCGTGTGCCACCCGTAAGAGGAACAGGCTGTGTGCATGGCAGGCTTTACTTTAGGGCCAATGGGCACGATGCAGTCAGGTGGACTGAGGTTCCCAAAGGCAGCAAAGGAAAGCCACCTTCACCTTGGCTGTGGACTTCCACTCTGGGTGAAATTTCATTTCTTTATTCTTTTATGCTTGTCATGAAGGGCCAGAAGTTCTTGAGACACACGTTCCCTCTCTCAGGTATCTACTCCCCATTAGAAACCTTCCTGAGACGGTAGTTTTCTTTCTTCTGATGGCATGTTTCAGCTGGAAAGTGCTTGTTGAGACCCACTGCTGATTGCTACTGTAGTCTCTGTGTGTGTGTTGTGGGGGTGGATCTGGGGGCAACCGGTCCACCTGCTCCATAGGAGGCGCTCATTATCACTGCCCAGATCCCTTGGCCTCGCCTCCGGGCTTAAAGTTCCCTGTAGTGCGCGCCTTTTCATCTTTTCTTCTGCTCCGTGGCTTGCACTATGGTTTCCTTTACACACCTCAATCTGTCCTCCAGGAATGCTCAAAAGTTCTCTTCCATTCATACCTATTCCCTGTTTCCCAGCACCGTTGTGGATTTCTCGTTTCTATCCTTCCTTCTTTTCTTTTGGCCTCTGTCTGTCCTTCCCTTCTTCCCTCTCTGCCTCTCTCCCTTCTTTCCTCAGTTCCTTCTTGTGTGTTGTGTCATTTTTAAGGGATTTGTGTTTGGAAAGAAAATGGACTCTGTTCTCAGTCTACTATCTTAATCCAGTCTTTATTGTTTATTTGACACTTTATTTTGTCAAAGTCAAATAAAATAAAGAGACAAATCCCTAAAATGAAAATGCTTTATTTGGGAGGAAAGAATCACAGTTCAGGGCATACATGCAGTCTGGAAGGTCTTCACTGACTCCCAAGGAGAAAGAGGCTAGAGGTTTTATAGAAAGGAGAAATAGTGCATATTGCTGTTTGAGAAATTTCATTGGCAGGTTCTGAGGAGCTGGCAAGTTCTGATTGGTGAGCGATGGCAGTGGGCAAAACTAGTCTTAGAATTGTAACAGGTTGTTTTGGTAGTCATTAGATGAAACTGTTTTCAAGTTACAGCAGGCCATTTCAGCTGCCAGTAAATGTAATTTATTGCAGAAAATTACATTTTCGAAGCAATATTTTGTGCCCTGAGTACTTTTACCGTTGGCCTCTTCATTCAATTTGTATGATAAAGAAGAATGACCCACTTTGTATGATAAACTTTCGCAATTTGTATACTCATTACAGAGGCAAGGTAGTATAATGGTTGAGAGGGTGTACTCTGATACCAGACAGCCTGAGTTAGAATATCAGCTCTTTTGCATAATATCTGTGTGACCCTGGACAAGTTGCTTTATTTTTCTGTGCTTCAGTTTTATCTGTAAAATGGGATAAAAAATAGTTTCCATTTTTATCCCATTTAGTCCCATAGAATAGTCTTCTATGAGACTGTTCTAAGCATTAAAAGTGAATATATGTAAGTCACTTAGAACATTGCCTGGCACATATATTATTATTGTTTTATGTAATATGTTCTTAAAATTCAATGAGTTATCTCTTTAATTTTTTTTAATGTTTGGTTTTATAGATTACACCAACAATTCATTTTATTTACTTATTCTTAAGGTAGAGAAACATTATTTGTATAAAATAGTTGCACAATATATCAACAACCACAAACAACTCAAATATATAACAATTATAGAATTAATAAGTAAACCACAGAATATATTGTAAATTAAAAGGCAGACATGGAAAAATAGATTCATGAAAATTTTTGTATTAAAAAAGACAATAAAAAATAGAATAATGTTATTTTTCCATTGATTTTATATATAACTTTGAGTTCTTAAAGAATGGAATCAGAAAAGTTGTACTTTACCATTTTTTAACATGGTGGATTATTATTTTAAAGGCAAAAGTAAAGAGAAGAGACACTGTGATTTATTTAACAACCATGCCAATTTTCAGGTACCTCTAAGCTCTTCCAGTCATGGGCATAGACAATGCCTGCTTTCACCGAGGCTGTCTGGAAGCAAAGGCTCCACCACCATAATTGCCACTGGGACCCACCCTAGTCTAAGGAAATGATTCCAAGACACTCTATTTTTCTTAAATGAAATAGCCCTTTGTGTCTCAACCTTTTGAAGGCAGCCCAACCCACCTATATTACAACACCACAGCTAGACTCAGATTTTCTAGCAGGATTTTTCCAATGAAGAACAAAGCTTTATTGTAGCATAGATGACAGGACTCCAAAGAAGTCTGGAAAAGAGGAAAAAAAAGCTCATATTAAACAATAGGCAATATAATATAAGTTAAAATAGAAATTAGGACACCATTGGTGAAAAATATTTTACGTTTTCATTTAGGGCATGTACTAGGATAGGATGGGTGAAATATTTTAGAGAGTGTTTATTTCCTTCTGGTATAATTTAGGATCAGAAAACCAGCGATATATATATGTTGTTTTTTTTTTCTTTTTTTTTGAGATGGAGTCACTCTGTTGCCTAGGCTGGAGTACAGTGGCACGGTCTTGGCTCATGGCAACTTCCACCACCTGGGTTCATGTGATTCTCCTGCCACAGCCTCCCAAGTACTTTGGATTACAGGCATGAGCCACCACATCCAGCTAATTTTTTTTTTTTTTTTAAACAGAGTCTCACTCTGTTGCCCAGGCTGGAGTGCAATGGCATGATCTCGGCTCACTGCAAGCTCTGCCTCCCAGGTTCATGCCATTCTCCTGCCTCAGCCTCCTGAGTAGCTGGGACTACAGGTGTCTGCCACCATGCCCGGCTAATTTTTTGTATTTTTAGTAGAGACAGGGTTTCACTGTGTTAGCCAGGATGGTCTTGATCTCCTGACCTCTTGATCCGCCTGCCTCGGCATCCCAAAGTGCTGGGATTACAGGTGTGAGCCACCGTGCCCAGCCTAGCAAGGTATTTTTTTTTTTTTTTTAATGTGGGCAGAACTTAGAGAACTAAGGATTTGGTTAACATGGAATTTAAATAAAATACACCATTTCTCCAATTTTGACATCTAAAAATTATCTGCATTAAAATATTTTTAAAAGTGCAATCATATTCAATGCTAGTATTGCAGAACAAAACACATTTATATACAACTATCTTTTTTTTTAGCTAGTGTCTTCTTCAGCACATACTACTATCTTTTAAAAATTAATTTGTAAACTAATCTACAAATCATGAAAATAGTGTTAAGCTTATCGTCATTAATATGTTGCTTAATCTTTGTGTTTTAAATATATAAACAAGGTGTTTACATTAATTATTTTTCTTTTAGCACATCAAACTTAGTATAGTAATATGGATAAACTCTGATTTGTATACCTTTTAAAATTACATTTGGAAATATACATTACATTCCTTAACAATGTCTGGCTGATTTTTTTTTTTTCAGTTTTCAAATTAAGAGAAAAAATGAAATGTGACAACTGAGAAATAGGAAAGAGTCTATTTACTACAAACTAGTTTACAGATTGAGTTAAAATAATGAGATGAGGAGACTCCTGGCAGACACACAGGACTTGTTTACATTTTGATTGCAGTTTAATGATTTTCTGATTGCATTATAATCACAGCAATATTGCATTTTAATCATATGCATACATTTGGTTAACTAAATTAATACCTTTAAATCACTATTTGATTTTTGCTAATACATAACCAGTTCTTTTTCTGTCCCTGCTCCGATGAGGATAATAATCAGTGAGCATGGTTTTGGATCAATTCTTTTTGGTGAACTCCCTAGCCACATTCTGCTTCTTGCCTACTAAAGACATCATCTTTCACACAAATGTGGAATAATGAATAATGCTTCATAGAATAATGTATAATAAACTGGAAGCAAGCCTCATTTAGCATAAAACTTCAATATTCTTTGTGTGACTAAAATCCACAATTACTGGAGCAGAGAATTGCCCTGCTCCTCCCAAACTGTGTGCCTTTCCTTCATGGTGCTGAGGCCGCTTGGTCTCAAGTGGGCAAGTGGTTGGGATGAGTCCTTGTAGAAGGGGGTCACAGGAGAAGTCACAAGACCTTTTAGAATCTGCAAACACTGTTGCAAGTTTTCAGTGTACCCCTCCCACCATTAGTCAAGCATGGACTCATTTTTAGTAGAAAAAAATTACAGGAAGGCAGAAAATTATTCACAGTCCCATTGCCCAGATAATCTCTGTGCCATTTAAAAAATGAAACATGGGGCCAGGCACAGTGGCTCATGCCTGTAATCTCAACACTTTGGGAGGCTGAGGCAGGCAGATCACCTGAGGTCAGCAGTTCAAGATCAGCCTGGCCAACATGGTGGAACCCTGTCTCTACAAAAATACAAAAATTAGCCAGGCATGATGGCGGATGCTTGTAATCCAGCTGCTCAGGAGGCTGAGGTGGGAGAATTGCTTGAACCTGGGAGGTGGAGGTTGCAGTGAGCAGAGATCGCGCGACTGCACTCTAGCCTGGGTGACAGAGCGAGACTCCATCTCTCAAAAACAAAAACCAGCCAAACAAAAAAACACGGGAAATACATGAATGGTAGAAAATTCAAAAAGTGTACAAAATAATTTGTAGTGAAAAGTAAATCCTTTGCATTTCTTTTCACCTCATTCTCTTTCTACAAAGCCAGTGCCTTGAGGTCTTTCGAGGACATTTTTTGTGTCTTTCTAGCAGGGTGGAAGGATGATGCCCCTGGGGTGCTGGAGGCAGGGAGGCAATGGGCTCAAGCTTTTTTTTTACCTCCCTAAGCTCTGGGTGTGGGATGCAGAGGCCTTGGGAACAGAGCAAAGACTGAGGAAGGGTCTGACTTAGGGTGTTGGGTGGTGCAAGCATGTGGAGGGGTGGCTGGAGGGAGAAGGTGACTCAATTTACTGAGAGTCATCAGAACAGACTGGTCTGGTCTGAACCCTGAAGTAGGGACCCAGGCTGGAATCACACACCTGGAGACACAGTGGATGAAAGGCCTCAGAGAAAACTGTGAGGACAGGATGCAATATGTTGACCTGGTGGTAGGCTTCCTATGAATCTCAAAGCCAATGAAGCCAGGAAAAAAGACAGGAGAGAAACCCTGAGAAGGGACTGTAACTGGAGTTAACTTGAGAGTGATGGGGTTAAACAGAAGCAATCACATTGGCAGGCAAGATTAAATTATTTCCACCATCAGTAGAAATGTGTGTTTCAGAGCTAAGTTAACTTCTTTTTTTTTTTTTTTTTTTTTTTTTTTTGAGACAGAGTCTTGTTCTATCACCCAGGCTGGAGTGCGGTGGCACAATCCTTGCTCACTGCAACCTCTGCCTCCCAGGTTCAAGCAATTCTCCTGCCTCAGCCTCCCAAGCAGCTGGAATTATAGGCGTGCACCACTATGCCCAGACAATTTTTGTATTTTTAGTAGAGATGGGGTTTTGCCATGTTGGCCAGGCTTGTCTCGAACTCCTGACTTCAGATGATCTGCCCGCCTCGGCCTCCCAAAATGCTGGGATTATAGGTGTGAGCCACCGCTCCCAGCCTAAGTTAACTTCTGTAATACAAAAACATTGTTTTAGTTCTTTATATTTGAGTGATGACTTTCATTAATAACCTTGTTCTAGTTGAATTTTATTACTCAATCCTTACAGCTTTAGGCAATACTATTATTTCATTTTTACAGATGAGAAAACTAAGGCTTAGATTGATGAATTGACCCAAAGTTATATAGCTAGTAAGTGATGCACCCAGGTTTTGTGTTCAGATCCCCAGAGTCCAAAGTTATTTTGCCCACTGGATCAGTCAGGGGACAGTTAGGAGATAGAAACCACACCATTACTTTAGGAGAGAGAATCTATGTAACAACCGTTAACTAATACGGAACAACTGGGGAGGTGGACACTGATTTTTCATAGTGGCAACAACTTCAGAAAGCAGCTACTACCTTTTGGGCTGAGGAGAACAAAGGGACGTGGTTGGAATCAACAGAACTTAGATACTTGGAGAAGGGCCTCTGCAGAGTTAGACCTCCGTCTGAGGGCACCTGATCAGGCTGGGCCTGTAAATCCACTAATGCTGTTGAAACAAACTACCACAGCCAGTGTGAGGGAACATTACTGGCAGCCAGGAAGAGGAGGCAGAGGCAGGATAGGCAAGAAATAGGAAGTGGTGTCTCTGTTCTTCTTCCTTCAACCTCCCGGTCGGTCACCCTCTTGCATGCTTAGGTTGCTGAAACCTGACATGGAGCCAGTGGCCAGAATATAAATGTGCTCTGCAGGATCCTAGCAGAGTTAGAAGGATGGGTTCAAGGCTGACAGTACATTGGTAATTGACATAGTTAATGCACACTACTTTCCACACGTTTCTGGATTTTCATACAATATCCAAAACAACTCCCTACATCTTCCTAATTAGCTGCAATTATCGTTAGTACAAACACTTTCCCAATCTCTCCTCCAAACAAGGACACACAAAGTCCCAATAGTCGTAGTCTGTATTTCTGGACACTGTTAATCCTATTCAAATTCAGTCCCAAACCTATGTGAATATTCTGTTACCTAAGCAGGAAACTATCATGCTAACTATCACCACAGATTTTGAATAAAAAATAAAGGGAAGGAGAAGAGAAAATGAGTTAATGCTGCTCTAGTCCTCTGACTTTCTTTGTCTACTACTTACTGTATGTTTCCTTTGCCCTCTTACAAGAAATGAACTGATTGTGATATTTTACCTGACAGAATGACCCAAACCTTCCTTGCCAAAGTTTTTGAATTATCAGTGGTTCTGCATTTTTGTAGTAGTTGTTTGTGTTGCTACAATTTTGGTGGAAATTTTTAAACTGCGCATGGATATACTAAGAAGCACTCATAAAAGCCCCTTGTCTCCCAGACATTAATGCATTTTGCCCCTATGGTGTAGGAGAAACCCAATTCTTCTTGATAATCAGGATCGAATAACCAGAGAAGTAGCCTCCTTCTTTGCCTATTGCTTCAGTAGCATGAGGATTCCAAAAGGCCAAATGGTGTTCTCTACTTCCAGTTCAATGGGGCTATCAAGAGGCCCCTGTGAAAGAATTTCTGACGTGTGAACCAAAACCTCTAGACTAGCAGAACTCAAAGTTTCAGTAATGGGAAGTGAAATTTTGTGAGAGGGTTATTAGGTATTGTCATTGGTTTTCTTATCCTGATAGAGAATGTTTCAAAGGCTTCCACTAGGCCTTTCCTATCATAATGGACCTTGCTCCAAGGGTCAGAAGGTCAATGTGGGTATTCTGCCGGTTGTTGTGTGTGTTTATTCCAATGATAGATTTAGCAAAAGCAGGAAAATAAGCATAAGTTTGGTTCATGGACCTGCTGGTCCACTTGAGCCCAAACTTCATTGATCATCTCACCATCATAACCCTTGCTTTGACTGCTATACCACCATGGCATTTGGGTCCCCAGGAAATAGTGTCAGTTCCGAATCAGTGCCTAGTAATTCCCAAAACATCTAAGTACTTCCTTTTTTCCAAATAACAGTAACTTCATTAAATGGCCTCAGGTCCCTTAGGGAGAGCTACAGGAAAGGACTTATAGTATATACTTAGATCAGCACAGCAGGTTCCTGCAAAGACATCCACCTACACATTTAGCACCATAGGGTGTTATAATACTTTCTTCTGGATAATATCATGAGAACCCATTCCCGTATAGATTCCTCAGCTTTCTATTAACAGAAATTAGCGACATCTTGCAATGGTTTTTGTGCATAAACTGTTTCCTCCAGAATTTTACTTTGTAATTATTTCCCTGGAGTTGCTGATATATGGCACTAGCTTTGGGTCTACAGGAGGTGGCCGTGTTGGATCTTAAGGAAAATAGACATCACCTCACATGGAGACTATACCAGGTGAGCTTACTGCATGTCTTCAAATGAGGGAAGGCTAGTCTCCTCAGGCCTGGAAGGCCAGGCTGCTGCCACTGGAATGGAAAAGTCAGAGAGACTTGAGAGTTAAAGATTCTCAGCTTTTTCTGGGTTCACCTAGATGTCCTATAAAAAGTCTAGGATCCCATTCCTTCTCAATCAATGCTGTAACCTTAACTCAAGAGACTTGGTGATTTCAACTTATGCTGTTATTTCTGCAGCCTTTGGAATTGAGTTTTGTGTACAATTTTTAACACTAGATTATGTATGTAGCTACATACACAACACTAGATTATGTATGTAGCTACATACATAACACTAGATTATTTATGTAGCTACAATAAATAAGAAACTCTTTTAGGGCTTCTGTAGAAGCTTTTTTTGTTCTGTCTTTTCCTTTGAAATTTCTTTCAAAGAAAAAGATTTTGAGGGTTTAAACATGTGAGTTGTGCTTCTTTTCTTTTCCATATTTTTATCTTTGAGAGGGAGTCTTGCTATATTGCCCAGGCTAGTCTCAAACTCCTGGGCTCAAGTGATCCACCTGCCGTAGCCTCTGGAGCAGTTGGGACTCCAGGTGTGCAGCTGTGTCCTGCCCAGTCATTTTCTTTCTGTGAGCAATCCAGGGCACTTAAAGGAAGCTATTCCAAATCATAGCCTTCGTAGAATTCATTCCTGCAAAATGCCAATGGCAGCAGCCACTTGATCATGTGGTCATTAATTACTCTCAAGCACAGGTAACTAGTTATGCCTAATCAGGATGCTCTATCGGCCTAGGAGGACTAGCTCCTCCTCCCAGCAGGGAGGTCAGCACCACGCTTAGGCCCCAGTCACAATCCAAACCATGCCTTTTTGGAGTATACTTACTGGGACCACTCATAGCACAAATTTCTATATTTTCTTTAGAGTCAAATCAAGAGACAGAACCACACAAGTTATTTTAGCAGGTAATTTAATACAAAGAATTGTCAACCAGGTATTGAAGGACAGACAACTTAAAAACCCAGACATCACTGAGGTAGCAACCTCAGGAAGCAGATGCTATCCCTAGGGCTGGTGGAACAAAAAGTTGGAATATTTAAAATTTAGAAGCTTGGAGACCCACAGACCCCAGAGACACAGATCTCTGGGACTAGGATGCCCTTTGGCTGATGCTGAGGTAGACACTGCGGGGCTGGGACCTTGGCTTCTAAGGAGGGACTGCCTGGTGGCTGATGTTGTTGTATTTTATATACGTGTATATAAAATATGTGTATGTGTATATATATTTATAGAATAGACACTTTTTTGGAATCATTTCAAAATAAATATCAGGCATCATGATATTTATGCCTAAATACATCTCTCCTATTCTCCTTTTACATTATTATTCCCATCTACCCCAAATTTTATATTTATTCAATAATACTTAATATCCAGTCCATATTCAAAGTTATCCAATGGTTCATGAAAATCATTCAAAGTTCTTTTTGTTTTTTAAAATTCAGGACTCAATAAAGTTTCCGTTCTTATAGTTTGTTGCCCTGTCTCCTTTAATCTAGACCAGCTTTTCTTTTCCCTTTCTTTTTTTCCTTCCTTTCTTTCCCTCCATCCCTCCCTCTCTTCCTCCCATCTTCCCTTTGTTTTTTATGACATAGACTTTTTGAAAGGTCCAGACCACTGTTTTCACTGAATGTCCCGGTTTCTGGATTTGTCTGATAGTTTTCTCATGATTAACTTTGGATTAAATATGTAGGGGGAGAATACAAAATCAATAATGTTGTATACTTTCAATTTTACACACTCGCAATGACTCCCAGTATATCAAAATTATCCACCTGAAGTGGTAGATACTAAATGACACTGTCCCTTTCCAAAATACAATATAATAATTGTAGTCATTGGTCAGGTACTAAACTGGGTGCTGCACATATACTATTTGCATTCTCAAAACAATTCAGTAGGCATTATTTATACAATTTTACATATAAATACGGTGTTAGAGATGTTTGCTGCCTAACATCCATTTTCTTCTTCTTTAGCAGCATAATTCTGATTATATTTGTAACTGACAATGTACCTAGTTAAAAGCCTAAATCTCTACCCTCTCTTATTTAGCTAGATGAGGTCATGTGACCACATTCTGTTCACTGAGATGTAAGTGAATGTATTGTTTGAGATTTTTGGGAGTCTACTGAAGGAACTTAGCTGGGCTTCTGACTGTCTCCTTTTTATTCTTCCTGCCTTCTGGACTATGAAAGTGGTAGCTCGAGCTCCAGGTGCCATATTGGACCATGAAGTAATTTTAAAGATGGAAGTCACTGAACTCAGGATTTAAGGGTGAAAGGGCAGAAAGATGGAAAGTCTCAGGAGGGCAGATAACTGTGGAGCTTATAAGTAATAGAAATACATGTCTATTTTATTTGTCACTGCCATTTTGGATTTTCCTTTATATAACCAAACATAATCCTGATACAGAATTCCAGAAAGATTAAATACATTGCCTTGGATAATGCAGTTTGTGAGCAGCAGATCCAGGATTCAAGCCTAAGATAGAGTCTTCCTGTGCATCTCATAAAAATAATGCAGCAATGAATAATAACACATAATATATTCATACCACTTCATACCACTTCATTGATTCAGCACACTCTAACAACTCCACTGGCAAAGTTTATGGTACCTAAATAAACTAGCAAAAAACTATGTTACTTTATGTGAGCATCAAGGCAGGATAAGACAATTTTTTCAAAGTTCAAACAATCCATTATCCAGATCACAGATTGATTAAAATCTGTTTTAATCTCAGCAGTGAGCTTTATCTGCAGCAAGCTTTCTACAGTTGCAGTTTCTGAAAGAATACAGCTGTAGAAAGCTCTAGAAATGGGGAGCTTTTTCAGGCTACTGCTGATCCAGGCCCAAACTGTTGGGGAAGCTCTGTGCCCACGTGGCTGAGGCCAGGCTCGCTCTGCTGGCCTGGGTGCTGCTCTCTTCTGGGAGAAGCTGCTGTTGAAGTGCACGGTGGCTTCATGGCACAGGCTGAGAAAATAACCCTAAAGGAGCTAAAGAAAACTGGCATCTTTTCTCTGAGTTCATGATCCCCATGTTCTTTAGAGTTTAAAGCAGAATAAATTTTTACTGATTCACTAGCCTTGATTTTATATTTTAAACAATAAAGTCTAAATAAATAATGTGGAAGGACCACTTGTTAGAAAACATAAATCTCACCCAAAATGATAAAAGAAATTTGGTTTGAACCTCTCTGAGGCCATTGTCATCTTTTTCATTTACACACTCGCTTTAAGCCGTCTTAGGCATTTGATGATGTCTTAATAATTAGTATAGTAAATTAGGCTAATTAAAATGATTATAACCTAACAAATTAAACGTTGTATTTTGTTTAACACTTAAACATATATTGGTGAGTTAGATAATGATTAACAATTACACCACTAGGGCCCTGATTTAATTAGTATTCTCTTGATAGGTACAGTTGCTAGGTGATAAAAATTATACATTTTGTCATTTCATTATAAATTGTCATTATAAATCACTTAAAGATTTCAAAGAAAAAGACACTTCCCTTGGTCCCATATGATATTATGAAGTCCCTAAAAGAAGATTTGCTGTTCAGAAAAGACAAATTGAGTGAGAGATTTTGTATGCTGACCATTCAGTTCTTATTGACTACTTTAACATAGTAATAAGGTATAATAACTTTGAGACTAACTGTAGAGGCATTTCAAGGTGAAGCATGTGGAAATGAGGGGAAAAGTCATAGGAGGCTGGGAAGCCACAAGGGGACTGAGGCAGCTGGAAGGCTGTGCGTGTAAAGTGTCCCTAATGATGTCATCATGGAGTCGCCATCCAGCCCTGGGGGGTTGATGGTCTCCCTGAGATTCATCCAGGCAGCATGATTGTCCCTGGGCTTTGGTAACCATGTGGTAGACCACCTAACCTGGGACCCTTTTGAGAATGAAAAGGGGCCCCTAAATTCTAAAAATTTTATAATTTTTGAAATATCAATTTATTAACTAACATATTGGTATTATTACAGGGACAGACTCTTAACATTACATTACATTAACAACTATTACATTAACAACTATTTTCAAATATGAATTCTGAAAATAGTGTGTATGTATGTATGTTAAAATATTTAAAACTGCCTTATATTGATGATATTATTAAAATAATACAAGCAGAGTCATTATTCTTGGTATATATTCGAATGTTTAAATTAATGTTTTAGACATTTAAAAAAACACTACGGCACTGGTATTTTTCTGAAACTATTTTTTTTCGCTCTGTGGCCCAGGCTGGAGTGCAGTGGTGTGATCTCAGCTCACTGCAACCTCTACCTCCCGGGTTCAAGCGATTCTCCTGTCTCAGCCTTCCGAGTAACTGGGATTACAAGTACGTGCCACCATGCCTAGCTAATTTTTGTATTTTTAGTAGAGACAGGGTTTCACCATGTTGACCAGGCTGGTCTTGAACTTCTGACCTCAAGTGATCTGCCAAGCTCGGCCTCTCAAAGTGCTGGGATTACAGGTGTGAGCCATCAGGCCTGGGTGAAATTATTTTTTAATGTAGCTTTTATTTTAAGTTTTTAAAAATAAAATTGCCTGCAGTCTTTTTCAAAGTTGCATTTAGAGCTAATAAAGTTGAAATTATTGGTACTTTCTCCTGACTTCGGTCTATGGACCATAATAACTTTTAGTTGAGAAAATTCTCTACAGATGTTGAAGCACTTAGCCTAGGGTAAATTCTGACAAGTAGAAGATAATGTGTTTGGGGATGATAATACAAAACATTTTTATCGGAGGCATGGTAAAAACAGGAATCTTACTAAGTCGAGAAAGCTGTGACATAGAAAAGACTTGGATTTGGCTGTGGTGCAGACATAATTCACGGTTGTGTCCACGCCAGCTGCAGTGTTGTTTCAATCTACAGAAAAGCTGCAGCTGTCAGAATGCACACTTATTTGTAAATACAGCAGTTTCTGAGCACAATTTTCTTTAATCTGCAAGTGCCTGCAGATGTCTGTAAAAGGGAGGTGTGAGTACTACCGCTTCTGGCCAGGGTCAGGGAGAGGCAGGTGCTGGCAGAACCAAGCATACCTCAGTTAGCCTCTGTTGTCACACGTGTCTCACACACTAGTAGCCGACTGGGCAGGAAGTATGGAGTGCAGGTCCGCAAACCCATTCCAACTTCTTTTAATGCACCTATTAGTACTGCTTTAAATTTTTTTTTAAAAAACCCAGTAAAAGTGTGAAACTGGATGATTTTTCGAGGGCACTGGGCATCATTCAAGACTGTTCTGGCTGCCGCAGGACAGATGGCCATCCCTCTTGCGCTCTAGATCAGTGCTCTTAAGTGGAAAGAAAATGTGAGCCGGACGTGTAGTATTACTACATTTTCAGGTAACCACATTAACAAGTAAAATAAACCGGTAGAATTAATTTCAGTATTTTCCCAATATATCCAAAATGTTATTTCTAATGTAATCAACATAAAAATAGTTAATGAGATATTTCACATTCTTCCTTTTTGTGCCAAGTTCTTGAAATCTTTTGTGAATTTTACAGTTATAGATCCTCTGTTTGGAGAGCCACATTTGAAGCCTCAATGACCACCTGCGGTCGGTAGCCACTGCATGGGGCAGCGAAGCTACAGATGAGAAACATGGATCGTGCATGTTCACCACAGCGCCTGAAATTGTACAGCTCATAAGAAGCAGAGTCGTTTTTCAGCCCAAGTCTGATGACGCCAAGGCCGGTGTCTCACGCCTGTAATCCCAGCACTTTGGGAGGCCGAGGCAGGCCAATCACCTGAGGTCAGGAGTTCGAGACCAGCCTGGCCAACATGGTGAAACCCCGTTTCTACTAAAAATCCAAAAATTAGCCAGGCATGGTGGTGCACGCCTGTAATCCCAGCTACTCAGAGGCTGAGGCAGGAGAATAGCTTGAACCTGGGAGGTGGAGGTTGTAGTGAGCCGAGATTGCACCACTGTGCTCCAGCCTGGGCGACAGAGAGAGACTCCATCTCAAAAAAAAAAAAAAAAAAAGAACGGACGAAGTTCAGATGAGGTCCTACGGGTGGGACCTAATCCAGTATGACGACTGGTGTACTTATCAGAGGAAGAGATTAGGACACAGACACACACAGGGAAGGCTGTGCGAGGACATGGGGAGATGCTCTTTACTGGCCATAGAGAGAGGCTTCGGGAGAAACCTCCCCTGCCCTCACCTTGGTTTTGACTTTCTAGCCTCCAGAATTATGAAGAAATAAGTGTCTGTTGGCTTAGCCTCCCAGTCCTTGGTACTTTTTTTCGGCAGCCTTAGCCAGCAAGTGCATGTGGCACAGGCTGAACTGCTCTATCTCTTTCTGGATCGCGCTCTGCTTTTAGGGCTGTTAGTCTCAGATGCCCTGCTTCCCGGGTAGGTCTGACCTGCTGGCACATTTTCACTATTTGTATTTCCCTTCTCTGAACTCCTTTTAGACTTTCATGATTACACCCAAGCTACGAGACAGATTCTGTCACGATTTCCATGACTTTTGTGAGGTCAGGGGGCAATAGTACAAATTAGAAGGTATAAGTCAAGCTAAAAACTGTTTTAAAATGCCTGTTCTAGCCTCATACCTTTCCAAACAGTGAGGGAGTCCAGACATGACGTTCCAGCTCTGGGCCTCTCTGAGTGCCCCTTTAGGATGCGGTGGTGGACCGGGTGGTCTCGCTTTCCGCTAGCCGCGGCTCCCTCCCTCACCATTGCAGCCTGTGACTCTGAAAAGCCACTGCTGGGCCAGTCCTCCTCCGGCCTAAGGATACAAATGGGGGCCAAGCCCAGCCTCTGGGGCATAGGCCCAGGAAGAGGAGCACAAGGCCCTGGGGATGCGCATGGGCAGCTTGGGAAAGGAATAGTGAGTCCCTCGTCGCTGGACGGTGTGAAGGGGGACACCCTAGGACGACTTAAGGGACAAGGGCCATGGCCTGGGCCCATCTTTCCTGCATGTAAGGAAAGTGCTGAGCTTCATTTTAGTTTTCTTTACAAGTAAACTGACAGGGACTTAGCTCTCCTTTAGCCACTCGCTTATTATTCCAGCAATTCCCCAGAATGACTTGAGTTCTATTCACCATAATCGGTTCAGTTCCACTGTTGTAGCAACATTCTGTCCTCTTTTCTAGCAAGCATAAACCCTGCAATTGCACAGCCCCAGGCACTGCCTATCTGCTTATGGTAAGGAAGGAGATTTCCCCTCTGCAGGGGAGCAGCACCTGCTCTTCCCCTTTCAGGGCTCAGCCACATCCTGTTCCAGCCCCGCCCTCCAGCGGCGCTCAGATGCAGCTGCCCTGCCCTCTGCTGGACGCCTGGGCACGGGCGCACCCACTTCTCCTTTCTCCAACTGACTACAATCCAGGCCCTCCTGCAGTGTACTTTTTACCCACTTGTTAGGAAGGAAAAGTGGGTTTACTATGGTCTGAATATTTGTGTCCTCTAAAAATTCATATGTTGAAACCTAATCCCTGGCGTGAGGGTATTGGCAGTTGGGGCCCTTGGAGGTGACTGGGTCATGAGAGTGGAGCCCTCATGAATGGGGTTGGTACCCTTGTGAAAGAGACCCCAAAGAGCTGCCTCCCCACTCCACCATGCAAGGACCCAGCAAAAAGGCAGCCGCCTATCAACCAGGAAACAGGCCCTCACCAGACCTGGCATCTCCTGGTGCCTTGATCTTGGACTTCCAGCCTTCAGGAGTGTGAGAAGTAAGTTTATGTTACAGCAGCGGAAACTGACTAACACAGGATTGAATGAATTTAGATTTAGATGATTGAGATTGTATTCTCCTTTACATTGTGTTATCTTTCAGTTTGTGAAAAACTAGGATTGTTTTCATTATGTATTAAAGATAAGTTGTCAAAGTACTTACATATTTTACTTAAATAGTACCTTGTGCAAGGAGAAGTGAATACTTTCAGATGCTTCTTAGTAAAAAAAAAAGACCTGTTCATAAATAATAGCCTACTTAATTGTAATAAAATCTATGAGGTCTTAGTAGTTCACTATGACATGACAGTTGACTAAAATCAATCTCCTATGAGAAAAATTGTTTATAACTTTAAGGAAACAAACAGTTTTCTACAATTAATATGCTTAAAATATAGTTTCAAAATCTTAAGGTTACAAATCCTTGGCATTACTAAGGTAAACCTTCCATTTGTACAGAAAAGTGTTTTTTGTTGTTGTTAAGAAACCGACAGAAGGAAAGAGATACACAAACATAGAGTGACTAGAGATGTAATTTTCTTCATATTTTTCTTGGAAGGATCATAGCTCACTGCAGCCTCAAATTCCTGGCAGCCTCAAATGATCAGTCCTGGATTATAGGCTCTGGCTGCTGGCCCAGCTCTCTTGTCTTTCTAAACACAAAGTAATGGATAAGCTGCTACTTTGTATTGTTAAAGCGCATTTGTCAAGGTTTTCTTAGTAAAAAACTTAGGATTCTTAGTTTGAACTATGATCTAAATCAAGTTTGAGTCAAAGAATTTGGGGCCCATAGTCTTACAGATTCTTAACCATTGCCATGTATGTATTTAAAATAACTTTTTTTCTGCCATTTCTGTGACTTCCGTGATTTCTGCCATGTATATGTATACTTTTCTCTTTCATATCTTTCACTTTTTATACTGTTTGCCTGAAATTACTTAACATTTTCTTTAACTGGGCTGACCCCAACATCCAGCAAGGGAGTGGAGCTTGGTCGTGTGAGAGATTAGCAGCCTAGCAGCCTTTCTAATTTGGCCTCTGGCTGAGGTAGGATTCAAGAGCCTGGTTTTGTTTTCCTGAGTTTATTTTTTCTTTCTACTTTCTGTTTATGACAAGTAATACTGTCATGCCACTTATGGTGGTAGTAAGAATATAAGATTTCCTTTTAAAACGAGTCACTGAGAAGAAAAAAATGATACCAATATTTATTGTACATATAAAAACAGTAAAAATGTGAGGTTATCATTCGAGTTTAGGAAACAGCCCTAATTCAGCCCTTATCAATTCTCCTAGACTGTTGTAAGAGCTTTCATGGTGTTCTCCCTGCCTTTGTTTGCCTGCACACTGTACAGATATTTCCTCACACAAAAACATGAATCTGCTGAAGTTACTTCCTTGTCCCTTAATCACTGAGTGCCTGCAGAACGCCTTTTGCCACTGGTTGTAAAAAAATGGAAACTCTTTGGTGTGGTATGAATAGAAGGGTGCTCAAAATCTGAGCTCTTGCCATCACTTTCTCCTATGAACTCTGTGCTTAGAGTAACTTTGAGGTAACATATGTAATACTTCCCTAAAATGGATTTGTATAAACACATAATAATCTCGTATTGCTAGACAACCTAATTTGGTCTTCCTGCTATCTTTTAACCTTTCCCATTTAACAAATATTCATTCATAAATGCTTTAGTTTTCCCAAACTTCATTTTTACCCAGTCTATAAATGGAATAAACTACGTAACATCAAGAACATCTTGTTGGGATTTGTTGCTGCTAAAGTGTATGTGCTATTAGCAGCATTTGAATACCAATGATATGCTGGATCCTATTCATAATGAGATACCCTTATAGCATTTTTTAATCCAGTCTTTTGGTGGATATTACAGGCTAGTAACTGTGCCAGTGCTCAGATTACAATGATGAACATTTCTGACATGGCTCCTGATCTCTTGGAGCACACACCCTGGGGGTGATATAGGTAAACAGGCGACTACAATCCAGGTGTGTTAGGGAAAGCCCAGAGTAATTTAAAGGAGTTTTTGACTGATACTTGGGAATCAAAAGAAGTGCATTTCAGGTGAGACCGGAATGATGAGTTAGCAATTAGCCAGGTGAAGACAGAGAAGAGGGTCTTAGCAGAGGGAATAGCATATGTACAAGCCTGGAGATGAGAGCACATAGCATATCAGTACCTGTGAAGCATCATAAACTATGCTTAGGTCAAGCCAAGCCACCTGAAGCTCTTGAACATGGCATGCTTCTGTTAACAGTGACGGCTTCGTTTCTGTGAATGTGGCACATGGAAAAATGATGTGTCACAATCCAAGAAGCTAAATGTCAAAGAGAAAAGAAGACTTTCATTGTCGTAAACACCGGGCTATGTTCCTTTCCTAAGTCAAGGACTTGGTAGACACTTCTTTCCAGCAGAGACTGCTCGACAGGGATTAGGGAGGTACAAGTATTTTGAGACATGAACAGCAGTTGACCTTGCGAGGTTTGAAATAAACATTTGATGGGAAGGTAAAAGCAGATGAAGATGTCATTTCAGAGCCTCCTCTTGTGTACTCTTTTAACAGGAATCAGGCTGCCATTCACCTTTGGGGTGAAGCCAAGTCTCTTCTGGAAATCCACTGGCATGGGTTTTGTAGTTACACCTGTAGTGTGTGGAAGTTTACAGGACGTACTCGAGGGCCCAGTGTGAAGCCTCTCTCTGTCACTCAGCAAGTGTGTGATTTGGGGCTGGTTACTTCATTTCTCTGTGCCTCATTTCCTTACCCTGAAAATTGGTGCCAACATTAGTACCAACCTCAATATGCTTTTGTGAGATTAAAATTAAATAACTACAGCACTTAGCACAGTGTGGGGCATGTGGTGGGCACCATGTATCTGCTATGCTATTATTTGCTGTCAGAATGCAAAGGCACAGGTTCACTGTTTGGGCTAGAGGCCACTGATGCATCTAAGCCTTCACTTACTTACCGTCTTCCTTCTTCCCTCCTGAAGTGGTTTGAAGCAAACCCAAGACATACCATTTCATCCACAAGTATTTCAGTATGATTGAAATCTAATTTAACAGTTGCATAATCCTCTACCAAGTGGACCTTTTAAACGTGTATTTAAACATTCCTTTGTAGCCTGCCAGATTTTTAGGTGGCAGATTTTAGACTTTTTACTATTGAGCATAAATTGTTTTCTGTATACATAGTATATGTTTCTGCATATATATTTATATAACATATATATATTTCTATATGTTTAGAATTTTTCCCCTAAATTAATGAGACCAAAGGGTATGAAATTTTTAAAGACATTTACTTGATACATACTCCTGATTTTTACCATTTAGGATAAACATTTAGTGTTAATCCTAAGCAACATGAGACCAGGGATTTAGTCTATTTTGTTCAATGCTTTATCTCCAATAGTTTGATTAATGTCTAATACATAATAATGCTCAATAAATGTAAATGAATGAACGGTACTCCTTTTATATTGTTCCTGCTAATATTCATTCATTCGCTGGACAAATATTTGTTGAGGACACTCTCCATTCCAGACTTCACGGCAGGTACTGGATACACAGGGGGAAACAGTATTGCCGCCATTCCTACCTTCATGGAGCTGGTCATCTCCTTTAGCGTTCTCAGCCCAGCTCCCGAGAGGGAGTTGCAGGGTTGGTGCTGGCCGCCAGACTCTTGGCCTGCAATGAGATCAGAATGGAAATCAGAGTGAGCATTCAGAAACACGTGCAGCGATGACATAACAGAGTAGTTTTACATTTTATGCATCTTATAATAACAAAAATTTATTTGTATTTTGTATGTTTAAAGCAATCACTTTCCTAGTAATTTATTTTTAGTGTATTCTTACAAAAGTATCTGTCCAAGAAGAGGGGAAAGAATTAGCCCTTCACTAAAGATATAATGAAAAGCAATATTCTGCTTGATTTGGCTGCATGAGGAAAATACTAGAACTTTTTTGCATGTATTCATGTATTAGAAAGGCAAATGAACTTCAAGAGTGTTTGGTTTGGGTTGACTCTGTGTCAAAATGAGGCCTGTGTGGCCACTTTTCAAGAACAGTTGCCAGGCCTTCCCAGAGAACAGTGTGACATCCACTATACCTTGGATCAAGAGCATCACCTTCTCTCTGTTTGCTTTAAACATATTGTAATAGTTTATTACAATAGTTTTGTTGAGCCTAGTTAAATGTATTTGCAGATTACATTATCTGATACTAACTAAACCAACACTACAAAATGAACAAGAGACTAAACAGATTTATGTGAAGAAATCATGAATTGAAGATAATGGCAACAATAAAAACACAAGCTGAAAATAAGAAATGGTAGAGTTCTCACTCTCACACCTAAAACAAGCTTGTGGCCGGGTGCAGTGGCTCATATCTGTAATTCCAGCACTTTGGAAGGCCAAAGAGGGCGGATCACTTGAGGCCAGGAGTTCGAGACCAGCCTGGCCAACATGGCGAAACCCCATCTCTATTAATACAAAAAATTAGCTGGGCATGGTGATGCGTGCCTGTAATCCCAGCTGCTCCAGGGACTGAGGCAGGAGAATTGCTTGAACCCAGGAGGCAGAGGTTGCAGTGAGCCAAGACCTCACCACTGCACTCCAGTCTGGGCGACAGAGTGACTGTCTCCAATCACTACCACCACCACTAACAACAACAAACCAAGCTCATTATCAGTCACATATAAGGCAGGAAAAAAAACAGACCTAAAAATAAATCACACAAAAATTGAAATTATCAGTAAGAAAAATTTGAAAAATACATTTATACCAGTAATAATAAGCCTCACCCTAGTGTTTTGATAGATATGTGAATACTAGCAAAAAGCAACCATAGATAGCCAAATACCTGCAAAGCAGACATCTGGAACAAAAAGACAAATCTCTACATTTTTGTAGACATGTCACTTAAGATAGAAGGTGCCTGGTAACCACCCAGTGCTGTGTGTTGGTTGCTAGGAAAAAAGTTAAAATCTCAGCACAAAAGCCTCTTTTTATGTCTATTTTTTAAGTTTTTGTACTCATAGCAAAAGGCAAAAAGCTACATCATGTTGGAGAACTACCAAAGACCCTCAGGAACACAACTGTGTTTGAGGAAGGTGGATCATGCTTGTTGCAGCGAGAGAAAACAAACACCGTGGAAAACAATGGATGTCTCAGGAAGAGAGTGCTGAAAAGAAACTATTGTAGGATTTGGGTTTGGAGTAGGTGATTTTGAAAGAGGGTTTCAGGGAATGGGGCTTTGGTAAGAATCAATACTGTCAGGAGGCAGGGGCAATTTTACAGCTGGATGGCTGAATCTTTTCTTACAAGATGAGAAACAAGGCTGAAGCTGTGATTTATAAAGAAGCAGCAGTTACTTATACTAGCCAGGAGAGGGAGATGTTTGGTCATTTTGTGGTTTGAAAAATGTTTTTTTCAAGAATTTTTCATTTTATTGTGGTAAGAACACTTAACATGAGATGTATTTTTTTAATGAATTTTAAGTGTACAATACATTATTGTTGACTCTAGATACAGTGTTATACAGCAGATCTCTACAGCATATTCATCTTGCTTAACTGAAACTTTATGTCTGTTGATTAATAACTCCGCATTTCCCCATTACCAAGCCCTAGTCACCACCATTTCAGTCTTTAATTTTATGAATTTGACTATTTTAGATACCTCATATAAACGGAATCATGCAGTACTTGTCTTTAAATATCCGGCTCATTTCACTTACCATTACATTCTCAAGGTCTTTCATGGTGTCATATTGCAGAATTTTCTTCTTTTTAAAGGCTGAAGAGTATTTCATTACACACACGTGTGTTTATGTATGTACTTCTTTTTTCCTTTTTGTTTTTAGAGATGGGGTCTCGTTATTTTGCCCAGGCTGGTCTTGGACTCCTGGGCTCAAGCAGTCCTCCTGCCTCAGCCTCCTGAATAACTGGAACTATAGGCATGCACCACTGTGCCTGATATGCCACATTTTCTTTATCCATTCATCCATTGATGACTAAACAATACTTAGATTGTTTCCACTTCTTGGCTGTTGTGAATAATGCTGCAAATGAGTATGGGAGGGCAGACATCTCTGCAAGATCCTGATTTCAATTCATTTGAATACCTAGGAGTGGGATGGTTGGATCATATGGTAGTTCTCATTTTAATTTTTTGAAGAACCTCCATACTGTTTTCCACAGTGGCCGCACCATTTTGCATTCTTGCCCACTGTGTGCAAAGTTTCCACATTCTCGCTAACAGTTGTCCTTTGTTTTTTGATAATAGCTGTCCTGGCAGGTGTCAATGAGATGATACTTAATTGTGGTTTTGATTTGCATTTCCCTAATACTTAGAGATGATGAGCATTTCTTTTCCCCCTTTGCTGTCTTTCTTTGTGTTTTGTTTTTCTTATACTCTTTGTGTTGATGTCTGCCCGTTAGACAAAGCAGCCACCTCTGCTGGTCTTCATGGACTGGCCTCATACAAGAGATGACCCCCATCAATCAGACTGGGCAGATTCTGGGGGCCTCTACCAAATCTTTACCTTTCCAGGAAGAGGCAAGCAGCTATGAATTTTGTTCAGCCACTCTGTGGGGAGTGGGATGGGGAGCTATGGTCGTTGCCAGCCCGAGCTTCTGTTTCCACTCCCCTCCAGGATGGTAAGCTGTGGTAGACCTATCTGAGTCCTTTCAAGTATAGCAGGAAGGTGGTCGATCTTCTGGGGAGCCCCCTTGGGAAAGTTGGGGTGCTGGATATGGGAACCAACCCCTTCCCCCCTTGGGAGAAACCAGGAGCTAAGAGGTCTCTTTCTGATTATATGGCACTGCACTAGCGACAGGGACCACAGTGAGTGGGTGTCTCAAAGTTCCCTACCAGCTTTGGTGAGTCAGGTTTCATGGAGTGCAGGAGCTTGTCACTTACTTTCTGAATTTCTTTTTCTTTTCCTTTTCCTTTTCCTTTTCCTTTTTTTCTTGAGAGATGGAGTCTCGCTCTGTCACCCAGGCTGCAGTGCAGTGGCGCGATCTCGGCTCACTGAAAGCTCCACCTCCCGGGTTCACGCCATTCTCCTGCCTCAACCTCCCGAGTAGCTGGGACTACAGGTGCTCGCCACCACACCTGGTTAATTTTTTTGTATTTTTGGTAGAGACATGGTTTCATTGTGTTAGCCAGGATGGTCTTAATCTCCTGACCTCGTGATCCACCCTCTTCTGCCTCCCAAAGTGCTGGGATTACAGGCGTGAGCCACCACGCCCGACCTCTGAATTTCTTGCAAAGGGAAATTGTCTTGATCAATCATGGTTGTCTTAATCAATCATGACCACAGAATGACCTTGTCTGATTTTTGTGTTCTGTGAAACAGTTGGTGTTCAACAGTATAGAACACCCAGGCTTAGCTGTGAAAGCCAGACTAGCACCAGGATGTCAGTGGCATGTTGATCTTTTCCAGAACTTTGGCATCTATTCTGAGCAACCAGGAAGCCACTCCAGTATTTGAACAGAAGAATACCATTTTCGCCTTGTGTTTCAACAGGACCACCTGAGATGCTAGGTGGGGAATTTATTTTACAATATGGTACTTTTATACATTTAGGAAGACTTAAAGTTATGTACTAATCTTTCATAAAATGGTTTCAAATACTCCTTCTGGTGATCAGATTTTATCAAAGCGTCTTGCATCATATTTTACTGAAAATGGCAGAATACCACCTGAAAAATAACAACCTTGATTTTTTTTTTTTTTGAGGCAGTGTCTTGCTTTGTTATCCAGGCCGGAGTGCAGTGGCACACTCCACTATAATACCTCATAATTAAACCATTAATTAGTTTATTTAATAAACTAATATAAAAATTGTTATTATTTATCTTTTATCAAAAATTCAACCAAAGTTTTGAACATTAAAAAAAAATCTGTAAAAATTTTACTTGGGTCTCTCCGCCATCTTCACTGCACTTAATTACATTAGTTTAAACAGTAAAAAAAAGAAGGAAAATACTAGGCACATCATATTACACTGTAGAAGTAAAAGAGAACTTTGTATTTTGCTTAGTCATCCTTTTATTTTAATAAAAGTTGAAGCTTCTCGGTCAGCACATGCAGTGATACACACTCAAGCAAACACATAGAAAAGCATCTCAGAGGTTGTGTCGAAGCGTAATAAAGCTTGTCTTCTTTTCTGGAATTAAGTGAGTATTTAGAGAAATGTGGTTTTTGCCAGGCTGCCTGATCACAGAACGTCTCTGAGCCTGTCATGCCAAGCTTGAACAAACCAGTGTGAAGGTCCTCTTCAGATAACTTATTTCTTTAAAACTTCATATCATTCTGCACCGACAAATATTCCTTTTTACTATCAATCATTTAAATATCTAATTATTAAATGTTTAAAATGTTCAAAAAACACAGTAAAAAATGTAACAAGAACCTACCACCTGGATTTCACAGATGTCAGCGTACTTCCATGAGAAAAAAAATAGCCTCAGATATTTTCGTAGAGATTAACGGACTTAAAGTTGTGATTTTGTTGACAGGCAGTAGGGAGGGAAAGGTTCTATTTGATGTCAAATGGATGTAATATATCCATCTAATTTAAGCACTGCTGATGCTATTTAAATATTTCTATAATATTTTCACCACATCTTTGTGATTTTAGGTTGTCTATTTTCCCTCTGCTATTGACCCATTCCTTGTGAAATGCTACTTAGGATTTAAGATGTGTAGACAATGAACAATTTTATAAAATGTGTTTTACGAAGTGAAAAAAAATTTTTTTTGAAAATAGTTCTGAAAGTGAAGATGCCTAAATATTTTTAAAATCATGTTTTTTATATTTGCCACCCTTTCCTTTTTTTTTTTTTGCCACCCTTTCCTTTTATTCTTGGCATCTACTTTCTTTTGTTCTTAATCTTCTTTTTCTACCCTCAAACAGTCCTGGAAGATCTCAGTTGAAAACAATTCCAACTTCCCTTAGTATTCTCTTTCCTAGTTATGTCTACCCTAAGAGTTTGGGTAAGATATTAGGTTGTATTATATTTTCTCTGGATTAGATACGGTTCTAAAAGAAAAAACATATGTACCTAGATACCCACATATCATTCCGTAATGTATATATTTTCTAAAAACTATCTGTGAGATTATATCTCATAGTTTTTAGAAAATTAGAATTTAAAAAGCCAAAGTTGTAAAACTAGAATTAAAAAAACCAGAGTTGTAAAATTAGGTGCATTATTGTTGATAACCACTGTTTTGATTATGTTACTAATACATAGAATTTAGTACTTGATTATTTTTCACTGTCAATATTGAGAATGTATTCATGTATATTCCAAATTAAAAGAAAACTAATTCTAATATATATATATCTATGTATTTCTCTCTGTCTCTCTCTGTCTCTCTCTCTCTCTCTCTCTCTCTCCTCCCTTTCTCTGGCCCCTAGGCTTATAATCTATATCTTTTACATTGAGAAAATGAAAGTATCAGTTTATAATTCCTGCCAAACGACCACATTCAGCCACAGTCAGTATTTTGAGAGTACAAGAATAAATTGAGCAAGCAACATTGGAATATGCACTTGCTCCTTACTTAGGCAATATTACTGACAGGCCAAGAATGGATGGCTTTAGCACCCACTCACCTTCCTCAGGCTCCTTTTGATCAAACGTACGCCACCTCATCAGCATCTCCAATCTGTTCTTGACTTTCCATCTTAATAAGACTTTGTACTATTCTCACTCTGCTCTTCTTCACTCTGGCATCTCCCCTTTCTACCCATTTTCCACATAGCCAGTGATATTTTATATCTTATATAACACTAATCTGACCATGTTCTGCTTAAAAACCAAGCTAGCATGCAAGGAATACAAAACTAATTTGGATGTCTTTTGTGACCTTCATGAACCTGCTCTGGCCTGTCTTTTCAGCATCATCCTCAGGTACTCATTACAGCGTATAGCCTACCATGTGGCAATTAGTCCTTCCATGAAAACTGTGTGTTTTATGTCTCTGTGCTCTTTTTGGCAAATTGTTTTTTCTAGATGCAATGTCTTTTCTTCCCCTCTTTGCTTGGCACAACATGACATAATCTTCAAGGCCTAAGTCAATTGTCACCATCTCTCCAGGAAGAAAGAATCATGCACTCTTCTGTGGCCCCATTGCTGTGTGTCCAATCTTAGAGCATTGATCAAAGTGTATCCAATTGGTACAAATCTAACTCCTTTGAGAAAGCCAAGTCTTTTATTAAAATATCACAAGCTTTGGAGCACAGGATTTAAATTCCAGCACTGCCACCTTCGATTCTGAAGACTTTAGATACAACCTTTTCTATGCAAAGAGAATAATCATGTCTATCTTGGGGTGCTATTATGCACGAAGCAATCAATAGATGTATTGTTTGTTCTCCATACATGCTGTCCAGATTATGATCTCTTTATGGTTCTATTCATCCTTCTATCTTTGTATCCAGTACCTAGCATAGAGTCTAGTATGAGGTAAACTCTCAAATATTTATTGAATGAATGATAGCACATGTAAGCAGAGATTAACTATAGGTATTGGCAGAGAATGCAACTGAAATGTATATGATATACTCTATTAATATCAACTCTAGCTGGACTTGAGGTATAGTTAACACGGAAAGAAAATTGTATCTTGTCATCTTATAATAAAGTATTTTTAATTTGATTTCTGATTAAGTAGGCAAACCAGAAACCCAAATTCTACTTCCTTGATTTACTTGCAGAAAATTATTTTCAGGCTGAAACAACTGGCTTCTATCTAACTCACAGGTCTTCAATCATTTGAAATTTGGTTAAATACAAAATCAAACCTAATTCAGACCATTAATTACAGAGCTCCTAATGTTCTATTCAGCTTTGATAGCTGTATTCTCTAGAAGAAAACAGCAACAATTATAAAACAGTTATTTCTGTTGGCTAGGAAATTTCAAGTTCTTTGGGATTTTACCCAACTCTACATTTATTCACATGTTTTCCCCTCTTGTTAGGAGTAAGGTGCATGGGGAAATTGCACAGATTAGCTTCAGCTACTTTGCATTCAGCATCACTAAGAGTAAGCCAGGGCTGTGAAGCAGGAAGAGTGGACAGATGTCATTTTGCCAGCCCCGTGTTTGTTCCTCCTTCTGGTCATAGCACCCTCATTTTGCATTAGGGATTTAACCCCCTGCACTGCCTCAGTCTTGCCAGCACTGTAAACCAAGGCGTTCTTTCCTGTCCCTTGCCATCAATGGTGACCTATCTAGGCCAACCAGACGCTCTCTACCCATCTCGGACACCACACCCAGATGTCAAGGTGTCTACTCATTCCTGCTTCCCAGGTCTCCAGAGTTGCTGTGCTTCGTTCCAGTCTGCCCAAAGGCCAGTTCTGCAGCTTCCCTTCAATTCTGGGAACCACCTGAGGTCCTTACAATAAATCCCTTTTCACTTACAAAGGGTGGGTTCCTGTTACTTATAACCAAGGAATCCTAACTAATACATACAGGAAAATTTACTTTACAGGGAAAGATATTTTAATCCCAGCATTATCTTATGCAATGTCAAGTAGTTATACCCAATCAATCCACTGTAGAATAATCAATGTCTGACAACAGATGGCTCCTGTGACTGGGAGCGGGCTGCCAGCCCTCCAGAGCTCGGCTTTCTCATCTGTAAAATGATGATCATAAAACTACTAGATACTCTTTTTTTACTAGGCTTGCTGTGACAGGAAATTTTTTAAAAAAGGAATGAGAGTGTTTTTCGAATCACGAAGCACTCTGTAATGTAAGGTATTTAGCTTACATTTATTCTTTTAACAAACATTTCCTACAACACAAACTGTTCCTATAAAAAAATTACCACGAGGATATTTTTGTGTTCATAATGAGTATTTCAAAGAAGTAGTCAACTCTATCCAAAAGTGTGAAATCCACATATCTGAACGCTGACAATGTCCAGCAGGTGTGATGGCTCTTTGTTTTGCTTTGGTTTGCAACAGTCTCCAGATGGCCATTGCTTTGTTTTGTGTTTAATGAGTATGCATAGTAAAGAGTATATACTTAGAAATTTTGAGAGAGTTTTGAGGGAGAATATCATGGTATCTAATCAACAATTTCAGTTGGCCTTTTTCTATGTCAAAATGTAACATCAGGCCGGGTGCAGGGGCTTACGCCTGTAATCCCAGCACTTTGGGAGGCCGAGGCAGGCAGATCACTTGAGGTCAAGAATTCAAGACCAGCTTGGCCAACATGTCAAAACCTTGTCTCTGCCAAAAATATAAAAAATTAGCTGATGTGGTAGTGCATGCCTGTAATACCAGCTACTCAGGAGGCTGAGGCAGGAGGATCTCTTGAACCCAGGAGGCAGAGATTGCAGTGAGCTGAGATCATGCCACTGTACTCCAGCCTGGGATACAGGGTGAAACTCCATCTGAAAAAAAAAAAAAAAAAAAGTAACATCAGTCCTCAACGTCCTTCTTGAGGGGCAGCGATGTATGGTGGAAAAACACACTTAATGTCAACTGGAGCAATGGGGTCCAAGGCCAGGCCCTCTTTCATTACCTTTGTGTCTTTAGGGGATTGGTTTTCTATTCTACACCCTTTCCTTATTTGCCTAATAAACCTAATCTGTCCTAAGTTGTAAGAATTCAATGAGATCATGAATTCTTTCTGAAGTGCTAAGCACTAACAAAATGTAAGTCAATGTTTATCCATCAGGAGTTATTATTTGCCTCCAATCAAATAGTTACTTATACTAATCACATTTCAACCATCTCATGATTACCTTCAGCCAAACAGGCATTCTTGCCTTTTTTTTTTTTTTCCACTAGGGCATTCTATGATTGATATTAAGAAAGTACAATGTGTGAATCAATGTCATTTAGACAAGGCTGCTCCGTGTGAACAGGGACAAGCAGCAGTGCTATCCCCTTGGAGCTTGTTAGAGGTCTGCATTCCCAGTTCCACTCCAGACAGGCTGAGGCAGAGCCCTGCGGCGGAGCCCAGGAATCCATGTTTGAGTATTTGAATAGGTGTCTGAGCAGGTGCTTGAGCAAGTGGTTGAACAGACGTTTGAGCAGGTGTTTGAACAGGGCCTTCAGGGGATTCCGATGTCCACTTAGGTAGAGAAGCACTGGCTCAGGCTTTTCCATTCCAGCTACTTATTTCTACACCAAATGTAATTTTTCATTTTAGTCATAATAACTATAATATTAATGATAGTACAATCATAGTGATAGTATAATAATAATTATAATAACCATGTTGTCCCCTCCTTCCTTTAGGTTAATATTCATCTGTAGCCCGAGTGACCACAAAAAGATGACACTCTTCTGTGCACCAAAACCTTCCAGAGGCTTCCTGTGCTCACTTGAAGTAAAATCCAAAGTGCTGACTGTGATTACCAGCTCCCCCAGCTGGCCCGCTGCAGGACGGCTTCTCCACCAGCCTCCCGTTCAAGGCCTCCACTTCTGCCACTGAGGCCTCTGCATTGTTCCTGAGCATCCCAAGCACATTCCCACCTCAAGGCCTTGGTGCTTGCAGTTCGTCTGCTTCTCTCCTGGTCTATGCCTGACTAGTTCTTGTTTCTTTTGAATTCTGACCAGGTGCACCTCGTGAGAGAGGCCTTCCTTGACCTCCATTCTCTATTCCTCTCACAGGTCCCATCTGACATGCTGGCTCTCCCCCTCCTCTGCCCCCATCCCCGTGTGAGCCCCATGAGAGAAGGGCCTCTGTCCTTAGGCAGATGTGTTTCCCCAGAACCCAGGATAAGACAGCCACACAGGAGGAAACCGACACACTTTTCTTAAATGATGGAATAAAGTACTGACTGTGTTTCAAGCACTGATGTGGTTTGGCTCTGTGTCTCCACCCAGATCTCATCTCCAATTGTAATCCCCATGTGTCCAGGAAGGACCTGGTGGGAAGTAACTGGATCACGGGGACAGTTTCCCCCATGCTGTTCTCATGATGGTGAGGGATTTGTCACAATATCTAATGATTTAAAAATGGCAGTTTCCCCTGCTCTCTCTCTCTCTCCTGCTGCCACATAAGATACGTCTCGCTTCCCCTTTGCTTTTCACCATGATTATAAGTTTCCTGAGGCCTCCCAAGCTATGTGGAACTCTGAGTCAACTAAGCCCGTTTTCTTTTTAAATTACCCAGTCTCAGGTATTCTTTATAAGTGAAAATGGACTAATGCAGATAATTGGTACCAAGGTAGTAGGGCATTGCTATAAGATACCTGAGAATGTGGAGGCAACTTTGGAACTGGGTAACTGACAGAAGTTGGAACAGTTTGGAGGGCTCAGAAGAAGACAGGAAGATGTGGGAAAGTCTGGAACTTCCTAGAAACTTATTGAATGGTTTTGACCAAAATGCTCATAGTGACATGGACAATGAAGTCCATACTGAGGTGGTCTCAGATGGAGATAAGAAACTTATTAGAAACTGGAGCAAAGGTCATTTTTGCTATGTTTTAGCAAAAAGACTGGTGGTATTTCGCCCTGCCCTAGAGATCTGTGGAACTTTGAACCTGAGAGAGATGATTTAGGGTATGTGGTGGAAGAAATTTCTAAGTGGCAAAGCATTCAAGAAGTGACCTGGATTTTCCTGAAAGTGTACAGTTATATGTGTTCACAAAGAGATGGTTTGAAATTGGAACTTATGTTTAAAAGGGAGACAAAATATGAAAGTTTGGAAAATTTGCAGCCTGACCATATGGTAGAAAAGAAAAACTCATTTTCTGTGGAGAAATTCAAGCCAGCTGCTGAAATTTGCATAAGTAATGAGGAGCCGAATCTTACTAGCCAAGACAATGGAGAAAATGTCTCTAGGGCATGTCAGAGATCTTAGCAGCAGCCCCTCTCATCACAGGCCCAGAGACCTAGGAAGAAAAAATGGTTTCGTGGGCCAGGCAGGTGCACAGAAGACAAAAATTGAGGTTTGGGAGCCTCCGTCTAGATTTCAGAGAATGTATGGAAAAGCCTGGATGTCCAGGCAGAAGTCTGCTGCAGGGGTGGATCTCTCATGGAGAACCTCTGCTAGAGCAGTGCAGAAGGGAAATGTGGGATTGGAGCCCCCACACATAATCCCCACTGGGGCACTGCCTAGTGGAGCTGTGAGAAGAGGGCCACTGTCCTCCAGACCCCACAAAGGTAGATCCACTGACAGCTTGCACCATGTGCTTGGAGAAGCTGCAGGCACTCAACACCAGCCCATGACAGCAGCTGTAGGGGCAGAGCTGCCCAAGGCCTTGGGAGCTCACCTCTGGATGTGATATATGAAGTCAAAGGAGATTTTGGAGTTTTAAGATTTAATAACTACTTGGTCATGTTTCAGACTTGCATGGGACCTGTGGCCCCTTTGTTTTGAGCATTTCTCCCCATTTGGAATAGGAGCATTTACCCAATGTTTTACCTCCACTGTATCTTGGAAGTAACTAACTTGCTTTTGATTGTACAGGCTCATAGGTGGAAGGGACTAGCCTTGTCTGAGATGAGATTTGGACTTTGTACGTTTGAGTTAATGCTGGAATGAATTCAGACTTTGGGGATTATTAGGAAGGCATGGTTGTATTTGGCAATGTGAGAAGGACATGAGATTTGGGAGGGGTCGGGGTGGAATGATATCGTTTGGATATGTGTCTCCACACAAATCTCATGTCAAATTGCAATCCCCAATGTTGAAGGTGGGACCTGGTAGGAGGCAACTGGATCATGGGGGTGGATTTCTTATGAATGGTTTAGTACCATCCATTTGGTACTGTTCTCAAAATAGTTAGTATGTTCTCCTGAGATCTGGTTGTTTAAATTGTGTGGCATCTCTCCTTCCCCATTCCCTTGCTTACTACTGCTCTTGCCATGTAAGATGTTTCCCCTTTGCCTTCTACCATGATTGGAAGTTTACTGAGGCTTTCCAAGGAGCAGAAGCCTCTATGCTTCCTGTATGGCCTGAAGAACTGTGAACCAGTTAAACTTCCTTTCTTATAAATTACTCAGTCTCAGGTATTTTTTTATAGCAATTCAAGAATGAACTAATACAGATATAAATACAAACATTTTATTTACTAAGACTGCCAGCTTTTGGCTGTCCTTTCTGACAGCTCAACAGAGTCCTTCTTATGTGTCCAAAATATTGAGTATTACACTTTGACTAAGCACAGCTTCCTCTCTGGATGTTTCTCCTCCACTATCTTGAAGAATAGTTCAATGCAAAATGTTCTATGAAACGAAAAAGAAAAGTAATAATTTAACCATGAGAAAAGTTTTTTGTTTTCTTTTTTCTTTCTTTTATTTATTTATTTATTTTTTGAGATAGGGTCTTATTCTGTCACACAGGCTGGAGTGTGGTGGCACAATTTTTATATAACCACAAACTCTTCCAGGCTCAAGCAATCCTCCCACTTGAGCCTCCTGAGTAGTTGGGACTACAGGGACGTGTCACTATGCCTGGCTAATTTTTGCATTTACTTGTAGTTATGGAGTCTCCCCATGTTTCCCAGGCTGGTCTTTAACTCCTAGCTTCAAGTGATCCATCTGCCTCAGCCTCCCAAAGTGCTAGGATTATAGGCATGAGCCATTGTGCCTGGCCTAGTGCCTCATTCTTAATTATGAAATAATAGCCAACAATCAGTAGCCATTTGAGGAAAGCCAATGAAGAAAGAAATTAAGAAAGAAAGAAAAAAAGAAAAAGGAGGTAAGGAGAGGAAGGAAGAAAAGGAGAAAGAATGAATGAACCAAAATAGGAAAAAAATAAAGGAACTCAATGGGGAAAAATGATAAATATGTTAGAATAAAACAATAAAAATTATATTTAAGATCCTTGGAAAAATAAGAGATGATATTTTATTCAAGAAAACATATCAGAAGGCTAAGAAAAGGGCAGAAAAAGGGAACAACAAAGAACTCTGAAAAATATATAAGAACTGAAACAAAAACTCAGTTGAAGATTCAGAAGATAGAGTGGAGAAAGCCTTTCAGAAGAAATTAAAAAGGTATAAAGAGAAAAAGAGGAGAGGAAAGATAATAATTTTTTTAAAAGTCTGTGAGTTTTAATTTTTTAAAAAGTCTGTGACGTTAAAATTCTTCTTTTAAGAATTTCATTAAAAGAAGAGAAAAACATGGAAAAGAAGAAAGTATTTCTCTTTTTTATTGTACTTTAAGTTTTAGGGTACATGTGCACAATGTGCAGGTTTGTTACATACGTATCCATGTGCCATATTGGTGCGCTGCACCCATTAACTCGTCATTTAGCATTAGGTGTATCTCCTAATGCTATCCCTCCCCGCCTCCCCCCACCCCACAACAGTCCCTTCCTGTGTCCATGTGTTCTCATTGTTCAATTCCCAACTATGAGTGAGAACATGTGGTTTTTATTTTTTTGTCCTTGCGATAGTTTGCTGAGAATGATGATTTCCAGTTTCATCCATGTCCCTACAAAGGACATGAGCTCATCATTTTTTATGGCTGAATAGTATTCCATGGTGTATATGTGCCACATTTTCTTAATCTAGTCTATCATTGTTGGACATTTGGCTTGGTTCCAAGTCTTTGCTATTGTGAATAGTGCCACAATAAACATACGTGTGCATGTGTCTTTATAGCAACATGATTTATAATCCTTTGGGTATATACCCAGTAATGGGATGGCTGGGTCAAATGGTATTTCTAGTTCTAGATCCCTGAGGAATCACCACACTGACTTCCACAATGGTTGAACTAGTTTACAGTCCCACCAACAGTGTAAAAGTGTTCCTATTTCTCCACATCCTCTCCAGCACCTGTGGTTTCCTGACTTTTTAATGATGGCCATTCTCACTAGTGTGAGATGGTATCTCATTGTGGTTTTGATTTGCATTTCTCTGATGGCCAGTGATGATGAGCATTTTTGCATGTGTTTTTTGGCTGCATAAATGTCTTCTTTTGAGAAGTGTCTGTTCATGTCCTTTGCCCACTTTTTGATGGGGTTGTTTGTTTTTTTCTTGTAAATTTGTTTGAGTTCATTGTAGATTCTGGATATTAGCCCTTTGTAAATGCAGTTTTTTTTTTTAACTTGAAGGACATGGTGAGACATGGTAGCTCATGTCTGTAATCCCAGCCCTTTGGGAGGCTGAGGTGGGAGGATCCCTTGAGTCCAAGAGTTTGTCTGGGCAACAAAGTGAGACCTCCATCTCTATATGAAAAAAAAATTTTTTTTTTAATTTTTTAAGAATAACAAAAATTCTGAAGGACACTAGTTTCTGGGCAGTTTAAGGAGAATTAATGATAGGGACATAGAAAATCTAGCTAATATAAATGATTTAATTAATAAAACTGTACAGAAAAGAAAATGTGTTAAAATCTCCCATTATTATTGTGTGTGAGTCTAAGTCTCTTTGTAGGTCTCTAACAACTTGCTTTATGAATCTGGGTGCTCCTGCACTGTGTGCATATATATTTAGGATAGTTAGCTCTTCTTGTTGAATTGATCCCTTTACCATTATGTAATGGCCTTCTTTGTCTCTTTTGATCTTTGGTGGTTTAAAGTCTGTTTTATCAGAGACTAGGATTGCAACCCCTGCCTTTTTTGTTTTCTATTTGCTTGGTAGATCTTTCTCCAGCCCTTTATTTTGAGCTTATGTATGTCTCTGCACGTGAGATGGGTTTCCTGAATACAGCACACTGATGGGTCTTGACTCTTTATCCAATTTGCCAGTCTATGTCTTTTAATTGGAGCATTTAGCCCATTTACATTTAAGGTTAATATTGTTATGTGTGAATTTGATCTTGTCATTATGATGTTAGCTGGTTATTTTGCTCATTAGTTGATGTAGTTTCTTTCTAGCCTTGATGGTCTTTACAATTTGGCATGTTTTTGTAGTGGCTGGTACCGGTTGTTCCTTTCCATGTTTAGTGCTTCCTTCAGGAGCTCTTTTAGGGCAGGTCTGGTGGTGACAAAATCTCTCAGCATTTGCTTGTCTGTAAAGGATTTTATTTCTCCTTCACTTATGAAGCTTAGTTTGGCTGGATATGAAATTCTGGCTTGAAAATACTTTTCTTTAAGAATGTTGAATATTGACCCCCACTCTCTTCTGGCTTGTAGAGTTTCTGCCAAGAGATCAGCTGTTAGTCTGATGGGTTTCCCTTTGCGGGTAACCTGACCTTTCTCTCTGGCTGCCCTTAACATTTTTTCCTTCATTTCAACTTTGGTGAATCTGACAATTATGTGTCTTGGAGTTGCTCTTCTCGAGGAGTACCTTTGTGGTGTTCTCTGTTTTTCCTGAATTTGAATGTTGGCCTGCCTTGCTAGATTGGGGAAGTTCTCCTGGATAATATCCTGCAGAGTATTTTCCAACTTGGTTCTATTCTCCCCGTCACTTTCAGGTACACCAATCAGACGTAGATTTGGTCTTTTCATATAGTCCCATGTTTCTTGGAGGCTTTGTTTGTTTCTTTTTATTCTTTTTTCTCTAAACTTCTCTTCTTGCTTCATTTCATTAATTTGATCTTCCATCACTGATACTCTTTCTTCCAGTTGATCGAATCGGCTACTGAGGCTTGTGCATTCGTCACGTAGTTCTCGTGCCATGGTTTTCAGCTCCATTGGGTCCTTTACGGACTTCTCTCCATTGGTTATTCTAGTTAGCCATTCGTCTAATCGTTTTTCAAGGTTTTTAACTTCTTTGCCATGGGTTCGAACTTCCTCCTTTAGCTCAGAGTAGTTTGATCGTCTCAAGCCTTCTTTTCTCAACTCGTCAAAGTTATTCTCCATCCAGCTTTGTTCCATTGCTGGTGAGGAGCTGCATTCCTTTGGAGGAGGAGAGGCGCTCTGTCGACATTACACAGATCAACAAGACAGAAAGTCAACAAGGATATCCAAGAATTGAACTCAGCCCTACAGCAAGCGGACCTAATAGACATCTACAGAACTCTCCACCCCAAATCAACAGAATATACATTCTTTTCAGCAGCACACCACACCTATTCCAAAATTGACCACATAGTTGGAAGTGAAGCACTCCTCAACAAATGTAAAAGAACAGAAATTATAACAAACTGTCTCTCAGACCACGGTGCAATCAAACTAGAACTCAGGATTAAGAAACTCACTCAAAACTGCTCAACAAATGGAAACTGAACAACCTGCTCCTGAATGACTACTGGGTACATAACAAAACGAAGGCAGAAATAAAGATGTTCTTTGAAAGCAATGAGAACAAAGACACAACATATCAGAATCTCTGGGACACATTCAAAGCAGTGTGTACAGGGAAATTTATAGCACTAAACGCCCACAACAGAAAGCAGGAAAGATCTAAAATTGACACCCTAACATCACAATTAAAAGAACTAGAGAAGTAAGAGCAAACACATTCAAAAGCTAACAGAAGGCAAGAAATAATAACTAGGATCAGAGCAGAACTGAAGGAAATAGAGACACAAAAAACCCTTCAAAAAATTAATGAATCCAGGAGCTGGTTTTTTGAAAAGACCAACAGAATTGATAGACTGCTAGTAAGACTAATAAGGAAGAAAAGAGAGAAGAATCAAATAGACGCAATAAAAAATGATAAGAAGGATATCACCACCGAACCCACAGAAATACAAACTACCATTGGAGAATACTATAAACACCTCTATGCAAATAAACTAGAAAATCTAGAAGAAATGGATAAATTCCTCGACAAATACACCCTCCCAAGACTAAACCAGGAAGAAGTTGAATCTCTGAATAGACCAATAACAGGCTCTGAAATTGAGGCAATAATTAATAGCTTACCAACCAAAAAAAGTCCAGGACCAGATGGATTCACAGCCGAATTCTACCAGAGGTACAAGGAGGAGCTGGTACCACTCCTTCTGAAACTATTCCAATCAATAGAAAAAGAGGGAATCCTCCTTAACTCATTTCATGAGGTCAGCATCATCCTGATACCGAAGCCTGGCAGAGACACAACAAAAAAAGAGAATTTCAGACCAATATCCCTGATGAACATCAATGCAAAAATCCTCAGTAAAATATCAGCAAACTGAATCCAGCAGCACATCAAAAAACTCATCCACCACGGTCAAGTGGGCTTCATCCCTGGGATGCAAGGCTGGTTCAACATATGCAAATCAATAAATGTAATCCAGCATATAAACAGAACCAAAGACAAAAACCACATGATTATCTCAATAGATGCAGAAAAGGCCTTTGACAAAATTCAACAACCCTTCATGCTAAAAACTCTCAATAAATTAGGTATTGATGGGACATATCTCAAAATAATAAGAGCTATCTATGACAAACCCACAGCCAGTATCATACTGAATGGGCAAAAACTGGAAGCATTCCCTTTGAAAACTGGCACAAGACAGGGATGCCCTCTCTCACCACTCCTATTCAACATAGTGTTGGAAGTTCTGGCCAGGGCAATCGGGCAGGAGAAGAAAATAAAGGGTATTCAATTAGGAAAAGAGGAAGTCAACTTGTCCCTGTTTGCAGATGACATGATTGTATATCTAGAAAACCCCATTGTCTCAGCCCAAAATCTCCTTAAGCTGATTAGTAACTTCAGCAAAGTCTCAGGATACAAAATCAATGTGCAAAAATCACAAGCATTCCTATACATCAATAATAGACAAACAGAGAGCCAAATCATGAGTGAACTCCCATTCACAATTGCTTCAAAGAGAATAAAATACCTAGGAATCCAACTTACAAGGGATGCGAAGGACCTCTTCAAGGAGAACTACAAACCACTGCTCAATGAAATAAAAGAGGATACAAACAAATGGAATAACATGTCATGCTCATGAGTAGGAAGAATCAATATCGTGAAAGTGGCCATACTGCCCAAGGTAATTTACAGATTCAATGCCATCCCCATCAAGCTACCAATGACTTTCTTCACAGAATTAGAAAAAACTACTTTAAAGTTCATATGGAACCAAAAAAGAGCCCATATTGCCAAGTCAATCCTAAGCCAAAAGAACAAAGCTGGAGGCATCATGCTACCTGACTTCAAATTATAGAACAAGGCTACAGTAACCAAAACAGCATGGTACTGATGCCAAAACAGAGATATAGACCAATGGAACAGAACAGAGCCCTCAGAAATAATGCCACATATCTACAACTGTCTGATCTGACAAACCTGACAAAAACAAGCAATGGGGAAAGGATTCCCTATTTAATAAATGGTGCTGGGAAATAATAATAAAAAAAACAACAAACAATAAAAGTATAATAAAAAAACAACAAACAATAAAAGAAAATGTGTTTATAGTACCCTTATTGACGCTGGAGTTAAAAAAAAAAAGATTGTCAATAGTGTTTACACTCAGTATTAGGAAACTGTGCTCTGCTTCTATTTTCCTCCCAATAGAATAAATTCTTAAATTTCCCACCAGTGCTCTCTGAACGCCTTTGGACCTGGTCCTCTGCAGAGCCCACACCTCCTGCAGTTTATCAGGTCCCATTTTCCTTCTTCCCTAGAATCTCCCATGCTCAGGCTCCCATTGGCACTGGGTGCTCCCAAGCTCTGCTACACGGCTGCCCACCTGGGCCCTGCTTCCCTCTTTTCTGTGTCTCATGGCCTGCTCTCTGGAACCTGCCTCTTATTCTATTCTGATGCATGCTTGGTGTCAGGGAACACACCCTCTTTTCTACAAAATTGTGTTTTAGGGCTGGAGAAAAGCGGGGGCAACCAAGACCTAAATCCTTCTCCTTCACATCAGTGTCAGGAGAATCTCTCTAAACAAATCAACAAACGTATTTGAGACAGTTTCTACCTAAAACTGGAAACAGGAAGGTCAATGCTGAGGAAACAGCTAAATGAATTGAATGTGGCAGGCTCTGAGGAGGATGCCCAGGAGGGGTGAAGGGGCAGGACAGGGGCAGACTATGAGACTTTAATGGCATGGAAATGTATCACTGCAATGGTTCAAACATTAATTTTAAATAAATACATAATATAAAAATTTTAATAGATGTATTTAAATAAATTTTAGGTAATAAGTATAATAAATTATACTTTTCAGGAAAAGTATAATTTCTTTTTGACACTTTCCCTATACTATTTCTATATTTTCCATTATTTTCTACACTTTCCTAAGAATGTATGATAAAAATATTCCTGGAACTGGTTTTGTAACTATATGTGTGTACCAGTCAGGGGACCTGTGGTGATAAGAAGACACTCTTTAATATGGATCATTTTAGGAAGATTTAATAAAAGGCTACATACGAGGAGTGGACCAAGTGTAAGAAACCACCAGGGCTGTGCCCAGAATGCAAAGGAAATTCGTTTGCAGCCACTGCGTTAGCAGAGCTGGGGCCTAGGTGGACGGATTCACTGGCTAGGCTGGGGAGGGCCAGAGGAAAAAAGCATAGCTTCTCCTTCCTCCCTCAGTTGTCCTGCCCAGGCTCAGGAGCTCCTGGAGGCAGTGCAGGACTGAGGGAAAAAAGATGAAGGCTGCATCTGCAAGAGGCACATTGAAATTACCTGCAAGACAGGTATGAGAGCAAAGCGAGGCATGCACTCTTGCCGACTTACTTCAGGCACAACACAGGTGAAATGCACCTAGCTCAGCCCCTGTATCTGGCAAGTCTCCTGCTCTGTGCCCAGCAGAAATTGGGACTCTGACATCTGTGTAAATACCTGGGCCCTATTTCTCTTCCTGTTCAGTCCAGACTTCTAGACTTTGGCCCCTGTGCAACTGACTTCATTTTCTGAATTTACAAACTGTTTGCCTTCTTCACCTTCACTAATCTTTTGTTGTGAGCAGCGTCATTTATCATGCACTACTTGCCCGAAAGGCAGGCAGCACAGAGGGATGTAAGTGCATGGGATCAAATCCCTATGGCTACACGCCAGCTCCACAACTCGGGAAATTGTCTCATCTCTTTGAGTCTCATTTTCTTCTTCAGAGCATTGGGGAAAGTGCTTCCTAAGTTTTCTGTGAGAACTAAATAAGATAATGTATATGAAGCAACTAGTACAATGCCCAGTAAGTGCCATCTCTTTCCTTTATTCCAGACAGAGAGGGCATAAGACATTCAGAGAATGTCGAATGGGGATTGTGCGAGTAGACTTGATGAATTCCAGGAATCAAGGGAGAAATAGTTTCATAGGAGAGAAACCCCTAGATGTTTTAGAAGCAAGTCAAAGAAAATGCTGTGGAAAGTAAGGCCTGCTTTCTTCTACATTACAACACAGGTAATGGACTATTATGTAAAATTTGGTGTCTTCACTTTAAAAATAGTGTGAATCATGATTGTCCTTCTCTGCTATGGTAATGCACAGCTAGTGCTTAGAACAACATCAAGCTCACAGAGGGACTCATGCTGGTTAGTTTCAGGTGGTTTCTTGAGCCTTTGAAACTTGTCCCGCGCTCGCCACTACCCAAATTTCTTGTTGCCTTTTGGTAGAATAAAAGCCAACGTATAACAAGAGTGTGATTCTTTACTCTGAAACAACAAAGAGAAAGGGAACTGGAGTAATAAGAACAACCCTACAGCCAATCTTTAGAGAAAGGAATAGAGTGTTCTCTGAGAAATGCAATGCTCAGAAAAAGAAAGAAAGAGAGCTCAATTTTTAGAGGATCCAGTTGTTTTAGGGGACCCAGCTGTCAGGAGGCCCAGGTGTGATTTTCTGACTCAAAAATATCCACTGCCCATCTGCAGGCTCCCGTTGGCACCCAATTGTCTTGTGCATTTCCAGAGTTCTTCTATGTCCAGTTCTGGGGACTATGCTTCCACACAGCATTCTCTGGTGTGCTTGGCAACATGTCTTCAGCCATACAAGCCAGGCACTGCTGATGCCTTCTCCATGAAGTCATGCTTCAAGCAGTCACTTCCACCATCCCCAGGCTTTTGTGCTGATGTGTTTGCATTTATCTTTGTGCTTGGATCTCTTTGCTCCTTCTGAGCAATGTGTACTGCCAGCTGTGGTGAGGAGTACTCTCTGGTAATGTCAATGAATATGTTCACTATATATTGAGCTTTGCCCATCATTGCAAAGCAGAATTCAGCATAATATGAGATATGTGTGAAATGTTCATCTTCTGTCTGAAGCTTTTCTTGTCATTGAGTTATTATATTAGTATTAGGGACTTTTTGTCCATTCAGCAAATATTTGTTAAATATCCATTACATACTAGATACTGTAAGGCTAAGGATAGAGAAGTTATAGATAGAAATAGCTAGGCACAGTGGCTCACACATGTAATCCCAGCACTTTGGTAGGCCAATGTGGGAGGATCACTTGAAGCCAGGGGTTCAAGACCAACCTCGGCAACATAGTGATACCCCATCTCTACAAAAGAAAAAATGATTAAAAATAGCAGAGCATGGGGGCACGTGCATGTAGTCCCAGCTACTTGGGAGGCTGAGGCAGGAGGATCACTTGAGCCCAGAATTTTGCAGTGAGCTAGGATTGCACCACTGCACTCCAGCCCGGGCAACAGAGCAAGACCTTATCTCAAAAAAAAAAAAAAAAGAGAGAGAGACAGACACCTCATCTTCTTGGGCCTACTGTAATATTTATAAAATGGATTTGAGATTTTGCATATATGCTCATCCTAAGGTAAAAGATGACAGCCTTTGAACTAGCAGGATTTGATCTGAAAAGTCTCCTTGGACAAGGCCAAGAGAGTGGACAGTGCCTTTCCCAGCTGGTTTATTTCCTTAAAAATCCGCTGGAGTTGCTATATAGGAGTCCATATTAATTTTGTGAGGACAAGCTAAGAAAATGTTTTCTTAATGAAAAATATTTATGTTTATGACAAGTGGTGATCAGAAGATAGAGACAGAAATGCTGCATTGGGATGGTTATCAGTGATGACTTTTTGAGTTTTTCAGAATGATATCTGGAGTCTTAAAAATCAAAGTTGTTCTTCTTCATCGGATTTTTCAATGTAATCAATATGTTAAAATATGCTTGTTATGTTGAATAGCATACCTGGTATTTTCACAGACTTTAAGAAATACTTAGAGCCATGGAGTACTGAAAACACGAAGTATTTTTCAAGTTAGAACTGTGTGAATGGTGAATTGTACTTGCTTCTGGGTGAGCAAATAGTATTTTGCCATTTAATCCTATTATCAAAGTGAGTTAACAGAATCCAATTTAAATACCAGTTCAGATTTGTTTATACAGATCTGAATAACGAACATATATTGTAGATCTTCTGGCATCTGACTCTGAGATGAATACTTGTTTGTTTCAAAATTTCTAACATGCTTCTGATAAACTGACGACCTCTGTGTGTGTGGGGTGTATGTGAGGGTGTGTGTGTGATATGTGTGTAGTGTGTGTGTGACTGTGTGTGGTGTGTGTATATGAGCGTGTGTCGGCAATAAATACATCCCTGAAATTTGACTAGCTTTTACTTTTTTCATCTTCATTGAAAGAATGCAAATCCTATTCCAATAGCAAGCTTTTTTCCTTGACTAGTATTCAGATCTGTCACAATTTTCAGGAAGAAAAAGGAAATGAAGACATTCATAGACTTGAGCTGATTCTACACCAACATGTTTGTAGTAAACCTTTGTTTTATTATTGTTGAATAATAGTGTAATATTCAAGAACACGTTAGATATGCAGTTTTTCACTCTATAGAAAAAGCAGGAGAGAATAAAAATTCATAAGTCAAAAGGAATTGAAATAAAAATAAAGCTGAAAAAGGGCAGAACAATACATCTTACAGGAATTCAAAAATCACAATCAGACATGCAACTTACAGAGCCATAAAAGATTTGATCTAGAAAAGATCTTAATAATGAAATTTATTTTCTATGTTATCCTCAAATAGTCATAATTAAACTTGTTCCAAAATTTAAAGTGAGTCAACATTCCTAAAAGTTGTTTTGACATTGACAGCTCTTTTCAGAGGAAAAAAAATTCCTTTATTTCAACACATTTAAAATAGAATAAACTTTTAAAGGAAGCCAGTGTAGAGCTTACTGCTAATTTTTGGAAAAGTTTGCTGATTTTTTAAAATCTTTTTTGAACTTGAAAATTTAGAGTACATATAAATAAAATAAAGACCAGATAGGTATTAATTCAGATGCATTTTTGCCCTTGTCACTAACATTTATGACATAGAAATGACCAAAAATGATGTTTTTATGAAGTGTAGGATAGAGTTTTAAACATTGGTATGTGGTGCTAGAGTTAGTAATGGAATCATTTGTTCAGGTAAGTAGGCTGAAATCATGTAACTAATTCACAGAGTACCTTTAAAATAGATGTTATTTTAAAAAATACAAACATGACAATTTGTAAATGTAATTCCTCTGCTTACTAGAATACTTTTTCATTTCTAATAGTATCCCAGATACTCAAGCTATATTTGGAAGGCTGAAATTATTTTCATAAAGACACAATGTAGAACCAGCTTCAGGCCTTCTTTGGTATTAAATTTGCGAGGGACCCTCTTGAAGCCTACTACAGTGAAGGCATGATTGGATGTTTAATTTTTTTTTTTTTTTTTTTGAGATGGAGTCTAGTTCTGTCGCCCAGGCTGGAGTGCAGTGGGGTGATCTCGGCTCACTGCAAGCTCCGCCTCCCAGGTTCAAGCCATTCTCCTGCCTCAGCCTCCGGAGTAGCTGGCTGGACAGGCGCGGGCCACCACGCCTGCCTAATTTTTTGTTTCTTAGTAGAGATGAGGTTTCACCGTGTTAGCCAGGATGGTCTTGATCTCCTGACCTCGTGATCCGCCCGCGTCGGCCTCCCTAAGTGCCAGGATTACAGGGGTGAGCCACCGCGCCGGGACCCCTAATCTCTTCTTAAAAGGACACCCGCCATACTGGATTGGGGCCCACCCTAATAACCTCATTTTAACTTAATCACCTCTTTAAAGGCCCTATCGGAAATACAGTCCCTTATAAGGTACTGGAGGTTAGGACCTCAACACATGCATTTTGAAAGGACAAAAATCAGCCCACAATATTTAGCTTTTACAACTTAACCTGACAAATTTTGTGTCAGCCTAGAACTCTCAACACTTGGAACTTGCCTTGGTATTCTTCCATTGTTTAAAATGTTCTCATTTCCTCTTTAGAGTCCCAACATTCAGAGTAACCAGATGTTTCAGTATCTTGGAGAGGAAACTCAAAGAGTAGCAGATATTTTACAGAGGCAAGACCCCGTCACTGACTCAGGGACTGCACGTGGCAAGCTCTGAAAAAACAATCTGGGACTCCCGATGGTGGCTGGTACCCTCGCCTGCTTTCAGGGTTTCCTTCCTGTAAGACTGAATGCTTCTCTCTCTCTGCTTGGGTGGTTCACATGCAGGTGGGGGTAGCCCTGGACCTCTGTGCTTTTGTCAAAATCTTTTCCTAATAACCTTAAGATCCCTCCCACTGCCATCCATGAGAGACATACTGAGCATGTTCCAATGTTTTATTTGCCTTTTCATTGCTTCCCAACCCAAATTGAGAAATTAAAACACAAACCCACTTGCTGCACATCTCCCTCTCTCTCTGGGAACTTTTTGTTCTACTTTCCCCAAATCCTTCTCTAGATGGTTGAGCAATAGACAATACTTGGTGATTCATTTCTGTCATTTTCCTTCTGCTTCACCTCCATGCTGTTGGTTTAGCATGATCTCATTATTTCTCATCTGCAAAGTTAACTGTCTGTCCTTTAAGTAAGTTGGTCATTAATATCTCTCATTGCTTTTAATTTTCACAACTTGAATTGGAAATGGAAATTCACTCTATTGTTGTGGTGAATTACCCTCTACAGTCATCTGAGAGTCATCTGTGACATCTGCCTTCCCTCTCCATTCATGTTGTCTTCACCAGTTGCTACGGATGGCTCCTACCCCCATTTTCAACACACCCCTTCTTTTCATTCCTGCTGTCATTGCCCAGTTCCCACCCGCATAATCTCCTGCCTGGATTAAGCCATAAAAGCCTCCAGTCTGGTTGCCACACCTCAGATATCACCCTCACCGCAACACATTTGCTACAATGCTGGTGGAATAAAGGAACTTTCTAAAACTCATACCCAATGGGATGATACGCCTGCTTAAAATTCTTCAAAGGTTTCCAACTAAACAAATTCTAAAATCGTTTTCATGACATTTGAAACCCTTGAGAATAGAATTCCTCCCTATTTCTTGCATGTTTCCCAGTCACATCCGTGCTAGGCTGTGCTGACTCCTGGCCCTGTCACTGGGAGGCCTTCCATGACCTCAGTCTGCCCTCCTAATGGGCCTAATATGACACTTGCTTATTTCATACAGTGTAGTCGATTAATTTTTACTTGTCTGATTTTCCTTCTAGAGTCTAGACAAGGAGCCTCAATGAGCACAGACTTCTCCCTTTAGATTGTATTTGCCTTTGCATATTTAACATGGAGTAAGTCCTCAGAACTTACAGGTGGATTAATACATATTTACAAAAATCTGACGCCAGACTATATTCCTAGTACCTTTTAAAATATATATATAATTATCAATAATTTCTTGAGTAATTGTCATTATTTACACTTCACATATTTCCAACAAACTGAGTTATCTAACAAGCTTATACCATGTTAATATAGTGAGGCTAAAATGGCAGGAGTTACCCAATGCAGAATGAGTCGGTGTGTATAAAGCTATCTCGACTGCCGGGGGAGAACAAATGAAAAAGTAAAAACAAAACACACCCAAACTACCTGTAAATAGCATTGTTATTTTTTTTTTAAAGGTTGTTAATTGTGACTCTGAATTTAGTTTCTGACTTTTAAAAATCTTTAACTACTAAGCTGCTGTCTTATAGCTATCATGTTTTTTCTATTGAACACATTTCCCCTTCCCCTGTCAAACAGGGCTTGTAGTAAGATCATGGTCAGGACGATCTTGGTCTTTGGATTCCATTAGGGTCATATTTAGGACTTGGCTGGAGCGGGGATTTGGCAGCCGCTTACCCCTCTCTAACCAGCATTCTGTTTGGCAAAGCCTGCCAGGTGCCTGATTGTGCAGAGAAATGGGATGGGATCACTCATTGTGACAGTCAGGAGAGATTTCACAGATCACAAGTGTTTGGAGAGGCAAGTCAGAGCTGAGCCATGGAAACGTGGCTCCGTCGCACTGAGTGGGAGTGGCCTGCCAGCAGGAGTCCAAGGTCATGGGAGTCACCTCGCCTTTGGACAAGGGCCCAATGCAGAGATACCTCAAGGTAAAACCACCAGTACATGTAATTCTTTTGAAAATTCCAAACTATGCTGTTTACCTGGTCAGCCTGCAAGCACAAGGAAATTGGAATTTAACATGACTTGGTGGATAATAAGCCTTTAAATAATGACATTTTTACAGTCCGTCCTCAAAGGAGTACAATGCCAACTTTGTTGTGAGGCAGATGGTGGGGAAAAAGGTGGATGTGAATCTGATCATTTAGCAGGCAAATTAATTTATGTGACAATAACCAGCCTCCAAATTGGGTTTATTGACTCATTACATTTTCTCCCTATGAAATTTAGTAAAATGCCAAACTCTACATTTTAGAGGAGCTGAAGGTTATTTTCTCATTTTAAAAGGGAGCACATTCAGCATTTGTTTGAATCTACATAAATAATGTTCCCCCAGCTTCAAGAAAGTCGGTGATTTTTTTTTTAGTTTAAGGAAAATACATTTGTAATAAAATTACAGTTGCTTAGGCAATCCTCAATTAATCTTAAAAATAATCAATTACTTAATTTATGGGTCACTTTTTTTTGGAGCCGAAGTAATTTTCCAAACAAAACTAAAATAAATTAGACCAGTAAAACCTCAAATCATCTTAATAAGTAAAAAAAAAAAAAAAAAAAAAAAGAAAGAAAAGAAGAAAAAATGAAGAGAAAAGAGAATGGACAAAAGATTTTAATGTCATCTTAGCTGCTCTCTGAGTTGAAGAAATCTGCTTACTATGGAAAGGTGATCTTATTTGATCTTCTAAGGTCAACTGAGTAAAAAGGAAAGACTTTCATGACAGAAAATCAAGAAGAGAAACAGAAACACAGACATTTTCTTAAACTGGATGATAGGTTATACAATAAAGTCTTATAGCCCACAACTTAGAATTGCTGTCTCCAGAGCACAGGTTCAGGGATATCTGTGGCCTTCCCAAAGCTGGCCGGCCATAGCACGCCACCTCATCATGCTGACAGCTGAAGGCTCCTGGGACAGGTGCATGCTTCACTCTCCTGGGACCCCCCAGGACCTACCCAGTTACAGGCTTCTGGACCAGCTCAGCTCCATCTTTTCAGAGCCACATTCTCTCAAAGCTTTGTCATTCTAGTTTTTGCTCCTCTCCACATGCTCAGAAAATCAGGTAGAGATTTCTTTTCTGTTGGCAATACAAACATCAGCAACTGTTTTTAAGTGTATTTTTAAATTTTACGTAAATACATCGACACAGAGAGGGGAACATCATACACCGGGGCCTGTCAGGGGGTGGGGATCAAGGGGAAGGAGAGCATTAGGACACATACCTAATGCATGTGGGACTTAAAACCTGGATGACGGGTTGATGGGTGCAGCAAACCACCATGGCACATGTATACCTATGTAACAAACCTGCACGTTCTGCAAATGTATCCCAGAACTTAAAGTAAAAATTTTAAAAATTACATAAATACACTCTTGCTGGCAAAAATGTGAACAGTGGGGATAGATAGACTAATGAGGGCATGCTCCCTTTTCCTCTCTTGAGCAATGAGGTATTTGGCTGTGTATTTATGAAAGCAGGGGTATGAATATGCTGGTATCGCCCGATTTGTTTTGAAATCAATAAGCTGATGTCATGATGATGGTTCCCTGACTTGTATTAGTCACAGAACAACGTGCATGTGTCACATCGCTGCACACACGCTACCTCAGGCTTTTAATGGCCGCATGGTATTCAAAAGTAAGGGTGAATTCCATTTTGTGCAGCATAGCTTTTTGTTTCCTTCTCCGAGGCAGATGAAAGGGGATACTTCTTCCTTTTTGTGGACAAAAATTCTGACTTCACCATTTCCTTATGTCATTCTCAGAAGGAACATCTGGTAGGAGACATTGGAAAATAGTGTAACAAAGCATGTGAAGGGTTAATAATCAACAATTTATTTGGAAAGCAATTTATCAAGAAATTATTCCTATACAATGGCATGCTGCCATTGCTGGTCCATCCAAAATATCCCCTGGTATGGCTGCATTGTCATCATGTCCTTACATGGCTCCTGCTGGCCCAGGTCTCTGCAGAACCCTCCCTGTCCTCTGCCCTTCCTTCCTCCCCCTAGCATGGACCTCCAGACTGTTCTTCCTAAATGCCGACCGTGGTATCTTGTGCTCAGAACCTGTTAATGGCTTTCAGCAGCCAGACTTGTATGAACTCTGAGTTCCCTGCGGTGACATCCCTAGCCCCTCACGGCCCAACTTCAGTTGTAGCCAGGGGAGTGAGTGTTCTGACCAGTCTCAACAGGTGACCAGCTGTGATCCCATCATTGATCCTCCCCGGGTCTCAGTTTCTTCACCCATAAAAGTAAGGTCTTGACTGCATAACCTATGTCATTATTTTCCATTGTGAGACTCATAGCCTATTTCAGCATTGATCAAATAGTTCCGAAGTTCTCTTTGCCATGCCAACTCTAAGATCAGCAGTATCTTTCATCCCCACTTCAATGCAGTTTAAGATCTTTTGAGGGATTTTGCTTCAGTTTTAAACATATGAGTATTGATGTTTATTGAAATCCCAAAGCTGGATGAGACCTGGCTCATTCTCACATCCTGGCACCACTTTGCAGCCAGTGACATGAGGTGCCTCTGCCAGCAAGGGCTGTTTTAATCAAAAGCTTTCATCTGAAATGCAATTCACAATTTCTAGGTGGTAAAGAATGAATCCCCACAGGATGACAGTACAAAGCTATAATGCTAAGCTCTTTAAATGCCTTTGACAGGAGGTAAAAGGTCTGGAACACACTTGCTTCAAGTACTCTTTGCAGGGCATCATCCTAAAGACAAGGAATGAATAGGATGACGCCCCTGCCCTCAGGCAGGTTAGAGTCCAGTAGCAGATAAGCCACGACTACACTGTGTCAGAACATGGAAAATGTCACTAGAGAAGCATTGAGAGCTCAGAGAATTCATAGAAGGGATACAAGCACTTGTGACTGGGAAAAGGAAGGAAAGATTCATAAAGAAAGTGGAATTAACGGTTGCCTGGCTTTGTCGTTGTTATTAGTAGCAGTTAAAGAGGCTATTAAGGAGGAAGTTGGAACTGTAGTTTAGAATTATGTATAGTGAAGTAGATTTATTTTCCCTCACCTCCCCACCTAGCATAATTGTCAGCTGATTCTCAGAGATTAAAAAATCCTGTGTTGCCGGGCGCGGTGGCTCACGCCTGTAATCCCAGCACTTTGGGAGGCCGAGGCGGGCCTGTCATGAGGTCACGAGATCTAGACCATGGTGAAACCCCGTCTCTAATAAAAATACAAAAAATTAGCCAGGTGCGGTGGCGGGCGCCTGTAGTCCCAGCTACTACGGAGGCTGAGGCAGGAGAATGGCGGGAATCTGGGAGGCGGAGCTTGCAGTGAACCGAGATCGCGCCACTGCACTCCAGCCTGGGCAACAGAGTAAGACTCCGTCTCAAGAAAAAAAAAAAATTCCTGTGAAGGGACAGATGTCATGCCTCCCCAGAGCATACGTCCAGGCATTTGAGTGGTGGGAGAGCTGGAGAGGCAGAGCTTCAGGCGGGAACCAGAGAGCTGGAGCTACCACTGTTTGTAAGTCTCAACCAGCCTAGCTTTATCCACTAAAACCCTTGTTACCATGGTTGAGGTTTTAGTGGCTATAATCCTGCATACTTTGGTTCCTTCTCCAAGCCTGGGAGCAGCAGAAAAATAGATGCAGAAATCAGACAGGTGGTCCAAGTCACATTCACTGTATTCCTGAGGAGCCTAAGGTGGGGAGTGCAGAGGGGTCTGGACACGACTGGGCTCTGCAGCAACCCCATGCCCCCCTCCTGCCACCTGTGTTGACTTGACCTCCCAAGCCACAGGCCTCCCTGCAGGGGAAGGGTGACTGAAGATCAAGCATAGGTTGCAGGTCATGAGGACAAGCAGCTAGCCGCAGAAGAAAGGACGGCTATGCATACAGACGCGGTTCTCTCTTGGAACTGACCAATCTGAAGAGCCACATCTCCTCTGGGGACAATTGGGAAGCCACGCCTCTTTTGGGGATAGCAAGTGTCGGGCAGGGGCAGTGGTCAGAGGCCAGGTGTGCTTCTCTAGCAGGAGCCTCCCACAGTAATAGCCAAGGCACGTGAACATTCCTGAGGGCCTGTTTTTTTATTTTTATTTTTATTTATTTATTTTTTTGAGACGGAGTCTCACTCTGTCACCCAGGGGGGAGTACAGTGGTGCGATCTCAGCTCACTGCAATCTCTGCCTCCCGGGTTCAAGTGATTCTCCTGCTTCAGCCTCCCAAGTAGCTGGGATTACAGGCACCTGCCACCAAGCCCAGCTAATTTTGTATTTTTAGTGGAGACAGGGTTTCACCATGTTAGCCAGGCTGGTCTCAAACTTTTGACCTCAGGCAATCTGCCTGCCTTGGCCTCCCAAAGTGCTGGGATTACAGGCTTGAGTCACCACGTCTGGCCACAATTTTTACTTTTTTTGAAACAGGGTCTTGCTCTGTAACCCAGACCAGAGTACAGTGGCACAATCATGGCTCACTGCAGCCTCGAACTCCTAGGCTCAAGCAATCCTCCCACCTCAACCTCCTGAGTAGCTGGGGCCACAGGAATGCACCACCACACCCTGCCACTTAGTTTCCTTAAACAGGCTGTGGTTCATCCCCAAATGCAGGAAATGAGCAATTTTCTTCATCAGCTGTGCTCCAGTTTATTTGAGGTGGGTGCCCTGACATTCAGGTTTGCCTGCAGCATTGCTCTGTTGAACCAGCTTAATTATTCCCATTTTGCTCCAGAACATTGTTGTACCAAGGCTGACAGTCATTTCCTATTCTACTCTTCAGCCCTTGGTATGTACATTTATATGCATACATATGCTCATGTATGTATACACGTACATATATAATACACACGTGGTGTGGTGGCTCACGCCTGTAATCCCAGCACTTTGGGAGGCTGAGGCAGGTGGATCATGAGGTCAGGAGATCGAGACCATCCTGGCTAACATGGTGAAATCCCATCTCTACTAAAAATACAAAAAATTAGCCGGGCATGATTGGGGGGTGCCTGTAGTTCCAGTTACTCCAGAGACTGAGGCAGGAGAATGGCATGAACCCAGGAGGCGGAGCTTGCAGTGAGCCGAGATCGCACCACTGCACTACAGCCCGAGTGACAGAGTGAGACTCCATCACACACGCACGCGCGCACAAGCACACAAATACAAACATGCATAAGCAAATCACTCTTGGTATCACAGTTAACCCAAGCAAAGAACCTAGCAGTTAATATCATATAGAACCACATGGTTGGCACCAACCTGAGACCAATCAGGGAAAGACAAGGTGACATCTGACAGAAGAAAGAAAATTGATGTCAGCCATGAGGCCATTGTATAGACTTGGGTGTAATGGCAGGACTCATTCATCAGGCTCACCATAGTTGGGGAAAAAGCTCATCTCCGCAGGCTGTTTCTCCTCAGTGCTTTGAAAATTTTCTTGCAAAATTTAGACATTTGCACTACTCACAGCTGTAGACCCTAGATTTTTTTAACTTTTATTTTTGCATTTAATTAAATTAATTTTTTTTTAAATTTTATATTCAGTGAGGGTGTACATGTGCAGGTTTGTTTCACGGGTGTATTGTATGATGCTGAGATTTGGGCTTCTACTGGTCCAGTCACATAGTTACAAAGTACCCAACAGGCAGTTAACATAGTATCCAGTAGGCAGTTTTTCAACCCGTGCCGCCTTCCTTCCCTCCCCACCCTGGTAGTCCCCAGTGTCTGTTGTTGCCATCTTTATTTCCATGTGTACTCAATGGTTAGCCCTCACTTATGAGAACATGGGGTATTTGGTTTTCTGTTCCTGTGTTAATTTGCTTAGGATAATGATCTCCAGCTGCATCCATTTTCCTGCAAAGGAATTTCATAAAAAAGAAAAATCTCATTCTTTTTTATGGCTGCATAGTATTCTGTGGTGTATATGTACCACATTTTCTTTATTCAGTCCGCCATTGATGGGCACCTAGCTTGATTCCATGTCTTTGCTATTGTGAATAGTGCTGCAATGAATGTATGGATGCATGTGTCTTTTTGGTAGAATGATTTATTTTCCACTGGGTATATACCCACTAATGGATTTGCTGTAGACCGTTGATATGTTGAGGTGCATTTCTTTCCCATCCAGCGTAATCAAAGCTCTATTTCTAATGCCCCTTTTTCTGGTGGCCCTGACCTTTTAGGAGTGAGCTGAGGACAGGGCTCTGATTAATGCCACAGCTCCTGTGCCTTCTCCTGAGCTTCGTCTGTGCTGCAGTGGCTGCCACCACTGCCTCTGGCTGTTGAGTTGCAGGGACTGTGCTGTCTGCCTCCCCTGCAGGAGTTCTCCCCTGGAGAGTCACTGTTGGCAGATGAAGAAACACAGCTGATGCTGTGGAAGCCAGAGCCCTGCGGCTTCTGTAGAGGATCAGCCCTGCCAGTGTTCCTCCTCCACACCCTTCCTCTCCTCACTTCGCATTTCTCAGGCAATGAATATCTTGTGATTCTTTAATAACAACATAGATGCTTCTTTCTGCCATGTGATTTTCTGAAGTAGTGTAATATCCCTCTAGTGTTCTATTTTCTCTGCCATTCCCTTGATCTCTTCTAAAATATTCAGATGAATTTTTAGAAGTTTAACTTTTTAAAGAAACATTTGATCCCTCCCTTTGCAATTTGCTGAAACCGAGTGCTTTATTTATTTCCATCGTTTTAGACCTATATATTTCCAGATGTTCTTAGATTCTACCTCACAGAAAAAGATATGCAGTCAAGGAGTTCTGGGTCAGCTGGCAACATCCATCCTCTTGCCTCCCCACTATGTAGAGAAGGTTACCTGGGTGATTTGAATTATACACAGCTTTAACCAAGAACCGGGCATTTCAGCAAACCAGTGACTCTAGGACTGTGGTTCCCAGGCCAATACCATCATCACCCCCTGAAAACTTGTTAGAATGTAAATTATTGGGTCCCACCTTATACCTGCTGAATTGGTAACTCTGGGTGTGGGGTCAGCATCTGTATTTAAACTGCTGATGCTCAGTCAATGTGTTAGCTCAGGCTTCTTCAGCAAAAACACCATAGACTAGGTGGCTGAAACAACAGAAATCTATTCCTCACAGTCCCAAAGGCTGGGCCATCCAAGATCCAAGTAGGGGCCAATTGGATTCCTGGTAAGGGTTGTTTTCCTGCTTTGCAGACAGCTACCTTCTCACTATGTCTTCACCTGGCAGAGAGAGAAAAAGAGAGGTCATCTCTTTCACGTCTCTTTTTAATCCTCTCATAAGGGCACTAATTTCATTCATGAGGGCTCCACCCTCATGACCTAATTACCTCTCAAAGGTCCCACCTCCAAATACCATCACACCAGGGGGTTAGGATTTCAACATAGGAATGTTAGGGGCCCACAGACGTTCAGCCCATAGCACTCAAGTTTGTGAGCCACTGCCTTAAACAATATCTAGGCTCTGACTAGCTCAGCCACATCGGGTTAGGAGGAAGGCCTTCCTTTGTTCCCTGGCCCACTGGAGAGTTCTGCAGGGTTCATGGATGTGGCAGCTCACCTTCTTTAGACAGCTAGCATAGCAGAGGTCATCGCAGCACTGTAGTGAGAGCTCCCCATGCTGCCTGTGCTCCAGCCAGCTCCAGTGGTTCACATAGAGCAACTCAATAGTCTTCATGACAGCCTTAATGAGATAGGTTCTCAGTTTATACTCATTTTTTTTTATCCCTCCCTCTCCCCTAACTGTGGGCAACCAGTGATTCTTTTACTGTCTCCATACTCTTCCTTTTTCCAGAATGCCATAGAGTTGGAATCATACATTGCGTAGCCTTTTCAGGTTGGCTTCCTTCACTTAGTAATATGCATTTAAGATTTCCACGTCTTTTCATGGTTTGAGAACTAATGTCTTTATACCTCTGAATAACATTCCACTTTCTGGATGTACGAAAGTTTATTTATATATGCATCTACTAGTTTTACATTCATTTTACTGACAAGAAAGCTGAGGCACTTTGGGCTAACAACTTACCCAACCCCAAATACACAATGGGAGGCAGGGGCAGGACTGGGACTGAGGCCCCATGATCAGCAGCCATGCTCATTGCTAAAGAAATCCGCTGTCCTCAGCTGACCGGGTCTGAAGCACCTCTATTCTGTCACTCACAAACACTCAAGCACTCAGAGACCTCCTTCACATAAACCAGGCTTCTGAGCCTCGTTAGTTCTTATAAAAATAACTCATATAACAAACTTGTTTGAAATCATATCCTCAAACATGTGAAAAGCCCACATGGTTTCTTTCCTGTGGATTAGCTTTCTCTAAGAAGCTATTGAGAAAACATTTCACAAAAGATGCCACATATCAGGTTGCCACACATTGATGGCCAATCAGGGCCATGCATTTCCCCCCTACACATAACTGAAGGCATGTGCTACCAGAAGAGCATTGGTTTTTGTACTTGGAACCTGTTTGCCAAAAGGAAAGCAACTGCCCTGAATCTCAGGTTCAAGAAGGAAGGAAGGAAAGAAGGAAGGAAGGAAGGAAGGAAAGAAGGAAGGAAGGAAGGAAGGAAGGAAGGAAGGAAGGAAGGGAGGGAGGGAGGCAGGGAGGGAGGAAGGAAGGGAAGGAAGGAAGCAGGGAGGGAGGGAAGGAAGGAAAAGAGGGAAGGAAGGGAGGAAGGGAAGAAGGAAGGAAAGAGGGAAGGAAGGAAGGGAGGAAGGGAGGGAGGGAGGAAGGAAGGGAAGGAAGGAAGCAGGAAGGGAGGGAAGGAAGGGAGGGAGGGAGGGAGGAAGGGAGGGAAGGAAGGAAGCAGGAAGGGAGGGAAGGAAGGAAAAGAGGGAAGGAAGGGAGGAAGGGAAGAAGGAAGGAAGGAAAGAAGGAAGGAAGGAAGGGAGGGAGGGAGGAAGGGAGGGGGGGTGGAAAAGAAGGAGGGGAAGAGAAAAGAAGGAGAGGAATTAATATATCCCTCCCAGGCTTGTGAATGTGAAGTGAGCAGATGAGCTGGAGAAATCTAGCATGAGCCTCACCAGAAGGTGCTCAGCCTGAATACTTTCTCCTTTCAGCCAGAGGCCAGGCAGCTCCGGTAGCTCTGTGGTTCCTCTGCCTGCTTGGCTTCTTGGTTTTTTTGCTCCTGTGGCTCCCATGGCCCTCATAGCTCCCCTGGCCATAGGGCATTGCTCCCAAGAGCAATGTCCTGTCCTGGGGCTTCTCCACTGAACCTAGAATTGACCACTGAACTCCAGAGGTTGTAAGACCAAGGATTACTCAAGCATCCTTAAACTATGACGGTTTTATGGTAATAAGTCCTCAAGTCATAGCGATTAGAAATGTTAGGTGCCCAGAATATGAAGTCATTTATAAAAATACATTCGGTGTAAAATTCCATATTCTGCGCATATAAAAATAAAAATGGCAAAATATGTTTCTTATGTGCATACAAAGGTACTCTGTATTGAAAGTATTTAGCTTAAGTTTGAGCATTCCTGGAGAAAACATTGTCAAGGCAAAAGGCAGGCACCTGGCACCTCCTCACCTCCCTGGAGCAGGACTCAGCTTGTTCCTGGAGAGGGAAGTACAGACAGCCTGGATGTCAGGGGCCCCAGTGCCTTGCTGATCACACTTGCAGCTGAGAAATGTAATAGTTCTCCTCCTGTCGGCATCACTGGACCTATTTGCTGTGGGCAGAGCAGCTTTTCTGTAGTTAGCTGATGCCAGAGCCACCAGAAACGCAGAAGGACTGTGGGCGCCTAACCTTGTTAGTCTCAGGAAATTAAGGCGAACATTTTCTTTAGCTGAATGTCCAAAAATTTATTTTTCTTTCTGAAGATACTTAGGAGATTCTTTGACTCAGCTGTAGTAGTGAACATTTTATTAGAACTGAAAATGAGTATAAAAATCATCTCATTTTATTAAAGCAAAGAGCTTCTTTCAGAAAGTGGCACCGTGTGTGAGCCCAGCCTTGCTCCTGCTGGTGAGAGGGCAGGTTTGCAGAGTGTAGTGAGCACCTGGAGCTCAAGCTGGGGCTCCTGGAGTGTTTTTGTCCATGTAACTGTGTGGACTGAATCATGTGCCTCTTTTCCACCTGCTGACATCCTAATCCCAGTACCTAAGAATGTGGCTGTATTTGGAGACAGGGTCTCCAAAGAGGTAGTTAAGGTACATTGAGGTCTTCAGGATGGACCCTCATCTAATATGACTGGTGGTGTGTTTATAAAAAGAGGAGATTAGGACACAGACAGAGATGCCAGACAAGTGCACACATGGAGAGACACCCCTGCAACATCTGGGCAAAGGCAACCGTCTGTGAGGCAAGGAGAGAGGCCTCAAAGAAACCAACCTTGATGACATCTTGATCTTGAACTTCCAGCCTCCAAAATTGTGAGAAAATACATTTCTGTTGTTTAAGGCATCCAGTTCGTGGTACACTGTTATGGCATACTAGAAAACTAATCAGTAACACATTCATTTCATTTTTCACTTTTGGTCTGAATGAACAATAGGGAATGAAGCATTTACCCTGATTTAGCCCCACAATCTCCCTTTTTCCAAGAAAGCAAGGAGAACATGTGTGAACTCTATCTTCAAATCCTTATTTCCTACCAAGTGGTATGTTTTGTGAGAATAACAGATAGATTATAATTTTGAGTCAATTCCAAAGTTAAAAAATACACTATGATTAATCCAAATTCTTTTAAAAATAAACATGACATATGCATTCCATTAAATTAGGGAATGAAACCATTTTACAGCTGGGAGGACAGCATCTGACTTATTGAAGCAAAACACTATTCAATGAAGTCAGGATTTTAAGGGTCTTAGTGAAATATTTTCCAATATAAAACCAACCAGTATTCATAAATTGGAATGTAAATTTGCCTTGCTCAAACTTCTGCAATTGCTTCTAACAAAGATATTTTACAAGACTTTTAAGTATATGATTGAATGATTATTCTAGCTTCCCAGACTTGATTGCAATTGGAACTGGCTACACTTCAAAATCCATTCTTCCTGGTGGAATGTTGGGACGTCCCTGGACTGTAAAATAACATGATCTCTGCCACTAGTTGACACATCTGTGTCTGCGTGCCATTGTCAGTCCTTTCAGGGAACTTCTTGATTCAAAAAGCCTGAAAACTTTCAAAAAGAAGAGGTGACTATTGTCCACATTTGTGTTGTATGCATTCATAAAAACGACCAGATGTTACCGTCATTAATTGTCTGAATACCTCTAATCAATGACAAAAAGCCTAAAAAAATTTAAAGGTGATTAACAATGATGCTCTAAAAGCTTTCTTTAATGTGCATTCATCTGCAAGTGTCAGAGACTTTTAAAAGGTTTTGTATATAATGATATTAAAACAGTTTTTTTGTGTAATGTTTTGTCTACTTGCTTTTGAATAAGTAAAAAATAAAAACCTGTTGTAGCTGATAGCAATTATAGCAAAAAAATTTCAGCCAATCTGCATTTTGGCCAAAGGATGTGACCTGAACTTTTGATTCTAATTCTTGCTCACATGTTATTTCAGACTTTCTTCTTGTGTAATTAGAATAAAGGCCACTGAACAAGTGAAATGAATGTTAAAACATGAGCGGACAAAAATGTGTCCGTATTGTCTGATTTCTTAAGTTGGATTCACGGTACATAAGTGTTTGTTATATTAGCCTCAGTGCTTTCTGGTACGTCTGAAATATCTCATGATAAAAAAATGAAAAAAAAAAAAAAAGATCTGTTCCCAGCATTTGTTTATTTCCCTCTTTTGTGGGTCTTCTGACAACTCTTGGCTCCACCCTTCTGTGTAGGGTGGGTCCTAGGGGTACATGGGCTGTGGGATCGCAGGTCTCAGGACTAGCTTTGGCATAATGTACCTTGGCTTTTAGTCTGTTTGTGCCATCATTTAAAAAAGATACTTGGATGGATTCTTGCATTGAAAAGCACATAGTAGGGGATCAAAATGGATTTTTGATGATTGGGAATATCACAGGAAGCTCATGTGGGATTGTTAGAGATTTAAAAGAAGGATTCCTTTGATACTGGGGTGGGAAAAGCAGAAAAGCCCCTGTCAGGAGGTACCCATCACCAGTCACCGGTGAAGGCAGATTATTTTTTTAAGTGTTGAAAATAAAAGAATGTTGGAAGCAAAGTAGCTGCTTATTAAATAAGAAGTGTGAGAAGCATTTGGGTAAAGGAGCTCTGCATTTAAAGCCCTGACCTACCTATGCAAAAATATTGAAAATTTGTTATTTCACAAGTAATTATCAAGGAACTATTATACTGCAAAAACTATGAGTAATACATTGATATGATATACAGCCCAAATTCAGAAAGTTTACAAAAGTACCACTGATTTAATAGTAATGGTTTAGAGAAAAAGAAAGTATGATTTCATTAAAAATACATATTATTGGCCGGACATGGTGGCTCACACCTGTAATCCCAGCACTTTAGGAGGCTGAGGTGGGTGGATCACGAGGTCAAGAGATTGAGACCTTCCTGGCCAACATGGTGAAAACCTGTCTCTACTAAAAATAAAAAAAGTAGCCGGGCGTGGTGGTGCATGCCTGTAGTCCCAGCTACTCAGGAGGCTGAGGCAGGAGAATCACTTGAACCCGGGAGGTGGAGGTTGCAGTAAACCAAGATCACGCCACTGCACTCCAGCCTGGTGACAGAGTGAGACTCTGTCTCAAAAATAAAACAAACAAACAAAAAAACCATATTATTTGTAAAGCACGTACTAATTGCAGAAGTGTTAAAATGTGAAAAATCATGTCTCTTAGATTTGAGGAAATACGACACTATAGGAATTGACCTACATCTTCACATACTATATCCTAGAGAGGAGAGGATAGTGCAGACTTATAAGAGCTTATGCAAAGTGCTTTAGGTCAGGCATGGTGGCTCATGCCTGTAATCCCAGCACTTCGGGTGGCCGAGGCAGGATGAACACTTGAGCCCAGGAGTTGGAGACCAGCCGGGGCAACATGGTGAGACTCTCGCCTCTACAAGAAATAAAAAAAATTAGCCAGGCATGGTCGCACATGCCTATAGTCTCAGGTACTAGCGAGGCTGAGGCAGGAGGATCATTTGAGCCCAGGAAGTCAAGACAGCAGTAAGTCATGTTCCCACCACTGCACTGCAGCCTTGGCAACAGAGTGAGAACACTATTAGAGTTGGCTAATGTTATTACTCCTAGTTGCATGACTTTGGGAAAGTTGTTTAACTACTTTAAGCCTTGGTTTCCTCATTTATAACATGAGATTAATCATATTGTCTACTTCATATGGCTAGGGGAATTAAATGAACTATCAGATATAACATGCCTAGTAGTGTTTGGTGGGTAAGATCTTAGAAATGGCCACGGTTATTTTTATTGCATGCAATGTCAGGAGTCATCTGTGGGTCTCATTCATGCCTATGTCCCTGCTTATTTATTTTCTGTGTTCCCTCTGTCCTCACAACAAATCAACCTAAAGTTCGTATTTCACCTACATGTTTTTGTGATTTCTGCCTTGGAATCTGGAAAAATAGTGATCATTGATTGAGTGTCATGCAGGTTCTCTCAATAAATTACCTCATTTAATCCCCCTGACAATTTCTGCAAAGTACATGGCGTTAACCTCATTTTGCAGATTTACAACTAGGGACAGAGACATTAAGTGACTTGCTCAAGATTCTAGAATAGTGAGGAATATGCCCAGAAATAAGAATTAGATCTCCAAATCTCATGCTCTTTTGACATGATTTTGTTCTGTACAGTCAAGCACGGCTAATTATTCGAATAAATAACCAACCTGGTTTCCTACTATGCTTTCTTAAATTTTTTTTATATTGTTTCCTTTCCCCATCCCCCAACCATGTTTAAAGTAGGCAACTGTTTTTGACAGCCTCTCATTACTTTTACATTGTGTGGATGATTTATTAGTCCATCCCTTCTCTGAGACCTGCACTTCTTTGCTTTGGATTTAGTTGAGGGCTGTGTATTATTGCACACTGAGCATAGCTAGGTAGATTCACCTAGTCTATAGGCAATGGCTCAAAGTCTGAGACCGCCAATCTACTTCTGCCTACTACGGCTATTTCACATAAATGGAATCACACAATATGTGGTCTTTAGTGGCAGACTACTTTCATTTAGCCTCATGTTCTCAAGGTTCATCTGTATTGCAGCGTGTATCAGTACTTCATTCCTCTTTATGGTTGAATAATATTTCATTGTGTGTATATACTGTAATTTGTTCATCCATTCATCAGTCGGTGAACATTGGGTTGATTTTACATTTTGGCTCTTGTGAATGGTGCTGGTATTAATGTTCCTTTACAAGTATTTATTTTATTACCTGTTTTCAATTATTTGGATATATACCTAGGAGTGGAATTCCTGGATAATCTGGAAATCCTGTGTTTAACTTTTTGAGGAAATGTCAAACTACTTTTTCACAGTGGTTGAATAATTTTGTAGTCTCACCAGCAATGTATGAAGGTTCCAATTTCTCTAAGTGCCCACCAATGTTTGTTATTTTCAATTTTTTTAAATTATAGACATCCTTTTGGGTGGTAAATGAAATCTCACTGCAGTTTTTGACCTGTGTTTACCTCATGCAGGCACTTTTTGGATATTTGTATGTCTTCTTTGGAGAAATTTCTATTTATATCCTTTGCTCATATCTTTTCTATTGTTTCATGATGGCATTCTTTAAAATTTTTTTTTAATTTTTGTGGATACATAGTAGGTGTATGTATTTATGGGATACATGAGATGTTTTGATATATGCATGCAATGCATAATAAACACACCATGGAGAATGAGGTATCCATTCCCTCAAGCATTTCATTTATTCTTTGTGTTATAAACAATCCAGTTACACTCTTTTAGTTATTTTTAAATATACAATTAAGTTTTTATTGACTATAGTCACCCTGTCATGCTATCAAACAGTAGGTCTTATTCATTCTGTTTTCTATACCCATTCACCATCCCCACCTTCTCTCAACAGTCCCACTACCCTTCCCAGCCTCTGATAACCATCCTTCTACTCTCCATGTCCGTGAGTTCAATTGTTTTGATTGTTAGATCCCACAAATAAGTGAGACTATGTGATGTTTGTCTTTCTGTGCATGGCTTATTTCACTTAACATAATGATCTCCAGTTCCATCCATGTTGTTGCAAATGATTGTATCTCATTCTTTTTTATGGCTGAATAGTACTCCATTTGTATATGTACCACATTTTCTTTATCCATTCATCTGTTGATGGACACTTAGGTTGCTTCCAAATCCTAGCTATTGTGAACAGAGATGCAACAAATATGGGAGTGCAGATATCTCTTTGATATACTAATTTCCTTTGTTTTGGGTACACGCATACAATTTTTAGTATTTCGAGGAGCCTCACAACTGTTCTCCATAGTGACTGTACTAATTTACCTTTGGCCGTATCTTAGTGTGTTATTTGTCTTTTTATTATTGTGTTGTAAGTATTCTTTATATATTTTAGATATGAGTTCCTTATCAGATACTTGATTTACAATTTTTTTTCAGTTTGTGGGTTGTCTTTTTTACTTTCTTCTTAGTGTCTTTAGATGCACAAAACATTTACATTTTAAGTCCAATTTTTTTATTTTTCTTTTTTTGTTGGTGCTTTTGGTGTCATATCTAAGAATCCATTGCCAAATTTAATCTCATGAATATTTATTCCTGTGTTTCCTTCTAAGAGTTTTGTAGCTTTAGGTTTCAGTTTAGGTCTTTAATCCATTTGGAATTAGTTTTTGCATATAGTATAAAGTTAAGAGTTCAAATTCATTTTTTCTTTTTCTTTTTTTTTTTTTTTTTTTTTTTTTTTTTTGCATGTGGGTATCTGGTTGCCCTAGGACCATTTGTTGAATGCATTATTCTTTTTTAATTGAATAGTCTTGGCATTCTTGTAGAAACTCAATTGATCATAAATACATGGGTTTATTTCCATTTGATTCCATTGATCAGATGTCTATACTTATGCTAGTATTAATTTATCTTGACTATTGTTGCCTTATAGTAAGATGTGAAGTCAAGAATACTAAGTCCTTGACTTAGTGTTGGAATGTACATTTGCCTTGCCTTTTTATTTCAAGATTGTTTTGGCACTTCTGAGCCGCTTGAGTTTCCATACAAATTTTAGGATCATCTTGTCAATTTATACAAAAAAGTCAGCTGGTAATCCGATGTGGATTGCATTGGATATATTGATTGGTTTGGGGGGTATGGACATGGGATGGCTTTACATTTATTTAGATATTCTTTAATTTCTTTTACTAAGGAGTTGTAATTTTTACAGCATAAGTTTTACACTCCTTTTGCTAAATTTAAAGCTAAGCATTTTTTTGATGTTATATATAAAGTTGTTTTCATAATTATATTTAAAGATTGTTATCAGTATTTAGAAATACCATTGATTTTTGTACATTGGTCTTATATCCTGCAACTTTGCTGAATACATTCTAATAATTTTAAAATAGATTAGCTTGGATTTTTAAAATTTACAAGTCATATTATCTGTGAATAGAAATTCTATTAAGTCTTCCCTTCCAATCTGGTGCCTTTTATTTCTTTTGCTTGCCAAATTTCCCTGGCTAGATCCTCTAGTATAATGCTGAATGTAAATGGTAGGAAAAGATATTCTTGTTTTATTTATGACCTTAGGAGAAAGTAGCCAGTTTATCATATTGAGTATGATGTTAGCTATGGAATTTTTACAAATTTCGTTTGTCAGGTTAAAGAAATTTCCTTCTATTTTTAGTTTGCTAAGTGTTTTTTTAATGCAAGGGCATTGAATTTTGTCAAATGCTTTTTCTGCATTAGTTGAGATCAACGTGGTTTTTATTATTCAATTGATATAGTATATTACATCAATTAATTTTTACATGTTAAACCTTGCATTACTGGTATAAATTCGAATTTGGTCATAGTGTATAACTTTTATTTTTTAATGTTTCAAGTTTTACCTTACTAGTATTTCATTGAGAATTTTTGTATGTATATTCATAACTTACATTGGTTTGTAGTTTAAAAAATCTTTGGCTGGCTTTGGTGTCAGGGTAATAACTAGTCTCATATAATTAGTTGAGAAGTGTTTTCTCTTCTTTTTATGAAGGGGAATTGTTTATGAAGAACTGGTATTAATTCATCTCTAATATTTTTAGAATTTATTAGTGAAACCATCTTGGCCTAGGCACTTCACAGAGGGTAATTTTTTGATTACTGATTTAATCTCTTTATTTGTGATAGGCCTATTCAGATTTTTATTTTTTTATTTTATTTGAACTTTAATTTTTTGTTTGTTTGTTTGTTTTGAGACACGGTCTTGCTCTGTTGCCCAGGCTGTAGTGCAGTAACACAATCATGGCTCACTACAGACTTGACCTCCTGGGCTCGAACTATCTTCCCACTTCAGTCTCCCAACTAGCTGGGACTACAGACATGTGCCATCATGCCCATCTAATTTGTTAATTTTTAAACATGTTTTATTATTTATTAATTTTTTATTTCAATAGTTTTTGGGGAACATGGATCAGTTCTTCAGTGCTGCTTTCTGAGATTTTGGTGCACCCATCACAAGAGCAGTGTACACCATATCCAATGTGTAGCCTTTTATTCCTCAACCCCCTCCCACCCTTCCCCTCGAGTCCCCAAAGTTCATTATATAATTCTTATGCCTTTGCATCCTCATAACTTTAGCCCCCACTTACAAGTGAGAACATACAATGTTTGGTTTTCCATTCCTGAGTTACTTCACTTAGAATACTGGTCTCCAACTCCATCCAGGTTGCTGTGAATGCCATTATTTTGTTACTTTTTATGACTGAGTAGTATTCCATGGTGTGTGTGTGTGTATATGTATGCACATATATATGTATACGTATACATATATAAACTACTCTCTCTATATCTATATCTATATATCTCTCTCTAAATATATATAAAATCTATCTATCTATCTATCTATCTATCTATCTATCTATCTATCTATCTATCTATATTCCATGGTGTCTGTGTGTATATACATATACACATATATATGTATACATATATATGTGTACATACGTATATATGTGTACATACATATATATGTGTACCTACATATATATGTGTATATACATATACAAATATGTGTATATGTATACATATATATACACACACACACACCAAGGAATACTACTATACACACACACACACACACACACACACACACATATAACATTTTCTTTATCTACTCATTGGTTGATGGGCATTTAGGCTGGTTCCATATTTTTGCAATTGCAAGTTGTGCTGCTATAAACGTGTATGCAGTGTCTTTTTCATATAATGACTTCTTTTTCTCTTAGATACCCTGTAGTGGGATTGCTGACTCAAATGGTAGTTGTACTTTTAGTACTTTAGGGACTCTCCATAATGTTTTCCATAGTAGTTGTACTAGTTTGCATTCCCACCTGCAGTGTAAAAATACTCCCTTTTTACCACATCCATACCAATATCTGTTATCTTTTGATTTTTAAGTTATGGCCATTCTTGCTGGAGTAAGGTGGTATCACATTGTGGTTTTGATTTGTATTTTCCTGATCATTAGTGATGTTGAGCATTTTTTCATGTTTCTTGGCCATTTATATATCTTCTTTTGAGAAATATTTTTTGCCCACTTTTTGATGGGATTATTATTATTATTATTTTTTTTTGCTGGCTTGTTTGAGTTTCTTGTAGGTTCTGGACATTAGTCCTTTGTCAGATGCATAATTTGTGAATATTTTCTCCCACACTGTGTGTTGTTTGTTTACTCTGCTGATTATTTCTTTTGCTATGAAGAAACTTTTTAGTTTAATTAGGTCACACCTACTTATTTTTGTTTTAGTTGCAGTTGCTTTTGGGTTCTTTGTCATGAACTCTTTGCCTAAGCCTATGTCTAGCAGAGTTTTTCTGATGTTATCTCCTAAAATTTTTATGGTTTCAGATCTTAGATTTAAGTCTTTGATCCATCTTGAGTTGGTTTTTGTATAAGGTGAAAGGTGAGGATCCAGTTTCAATCTTATACATGTGGCTTGCCAATTATCACAGCACCACTATATTGAATAGGGTGTCTTTTCTTCACTTTATGTTTTGTTTGCTTTGTCGAGGATCAGTTGGCTGTAAGTATTTGACTTTATTTTGGTTCTCTATTCTGTTCCATTGGCCTATGTGCCTATTTTTATGCCAGTACCACGCTGTTTTGGTAACTCTAGCCTTGTAGTATAGTTTGAAGTCAGGTAATGTGATGCCTCCAGATTTGTTCTTTTTGTTTAGTCTTGCTTGGCTATGGAGGCTCTTTTTTGGTTCCATATGGATTTAAGGATTTTTTTTTTCTAGTTCTGTGAAGAATGATGATGGTACTTTGCTGGGAATTGAATTGATTCTTTATATTGCTTTTGGCAGTATGGTCATTTTCACAATATTGATTCTACCCATCCATGAGCAGGAGATGTGTTTCCATTTGTTTGTGTCAACTTTTTGTTTCATTTATCTTCTATGATTTCTTTCAGCAGTGTTTTGAGTTTTCCTTGTAGAGATCTTTCACCTCCTTAGTTAGGTTTATTCCTAAGTACTATTTTTTCTGGCTCTTGTAAATGGGATTGAGTTCTTGATTTGTTTCTTGGCTTGGTTGTTGTTGGTGTATAGCAGTGCTACTAACTTTTGTATATTGATTTTGTATCCTGAAACTTTGCTGGATTCATTTGGCATATCTAGGAGCTTTTTGGATGAGTCACTAGGGTTTTCTAGGTCATCAGCAACAGCGATAGTTTAACTTCCTCTTTGCTGATTTGGATGCCCGTTATTTCTTTCTCTTGTCTGATCGCTCTGGCTAGGACTTCCAGTACTACATTGAAGAGAAGTGGTGAGAGTGGGCATCCTTGTCTTGTTCCAGTTCTCAGGGAGAATGCTTTCAACTTTTCCCCATTCAGTATACTGTTGGCTGTGGGTGTGGCATAGATGGCTGTTATTACTTTGAGTTATGTTCCTTCTATGCAGATTTTCCTGAGGGTTTTAATCATCAAGGAATACTGGATTTTGTCAAATGCTTTATCTATGTTTTTTGGGATGATTGTAAGTTTTTTCTTTTTAATTCTGTCTATGTGATGTATCACATTTATTGATTTGTGTATGTTAAACCCTCCTTGCATCCCTGGTATGAAACAGTTAGCTGTTTCCTGGATACAGTTAGCTAGTATTTTGTTGAGGATTTTTGCACCTACGTTCACCAGGGATATTGGTCTGTAGTTTTCTTTTTTTGTTATGTTTTTTCCTGGTTTTGGTATTATGGTGATACTGGCTTCATAGGATGCTTTAGGGAAGATTTCCTCTTTCTCTGTCTTTTGGAATAGTTTCAGTAAGATTGGTACCAATTCTCTGAATATTGATAGAATTCAACTGTGAGTCCATCTGGTTCTGGACTTTTTTTTTTGGCAATTTTTGTATTACTATTTCTATCTTGCTACTTGTTACTGGTCTGTTTGGAGTTTGTATTTCTTCCTGATTTAATTTAGGAAAGTTGTATATTTTCAGGAATTTTTTCATCTCCTCTAGATTTTCTCATTTGTGTGTGTAAAGGTGTTCATAGTAGCCTTGAATGATCTTTTGTATTTCTGTGGTACCAGTTGTAATATCTCCTATTTCATTTCTCCTTGAGCTTATTTGGATCTTCTCTCTTCTTTTCTTGGTTAATCTCACTAATTGTGTATCAATTTTGTTTATCTTTTCAAAAACTCAGCTTTTTGTTTCATTTATCTTTTGTATTATTTTTGTTTGTTTGTTTTAATTTAATTTAGTTATGCTCTGAGCTTTGTTATTTCTTTTCTTCGGCTGTGTTTGGGTTTGGTTTGTTCTTGTTTCCCTAGTTCCTTGAGATGTGACCTTCAATTGTCTATTTGTGCTCTTTCAGACTTTTTGATGTAGGCATTTAATGCTATGAACTTTCCTCTTAGCACTGCTTTTGCTATATCCCAGAGGTTTTGATAAATTGTATCACTATTATCATTCAGTTCAAAGAATTTTTAAATTTCTATCTTGATTTCATTGTTGACCCAAATATCATCCAAAAGCAGATTATTTAATTTACATGTATTTATATAGTATCAAGGGTGCCTTTTCTAGTTAATTTCCGGTTTTATTCCATTGTGGTCTGAGAGAGTACTTGATACAATTTTGATTTTCTTAAATTTATTGAGACTTGTTTTATGGCCTATCATATGGTCTATCTTAGGCAATGTTCCATGTGCTGATGAATAGAATGCATGTTGTTGGATAGAATGTTCTGTAAATATCTGATAAGTCCATTTGTTCTAGGGTATAGTTTAAGTCCATTGTTTCTTTGTTGACTTTCTGTCTTGATGATCTGTCTAGTGCTGTCAGTGGAGTATTGAAATCTCCCACTATTATTGTGCTACTGTCTATCTCATTTCTTAGGTCTGGTAGTAATTACTTAATAAATTTGGGAGCTCTGGTGTTAGGTCCCTATATATTTAGAATCATGACACTTTCCTGTTGGAGTAAGCATTTTATCATTACATAATGTTCTCTTTGTCTTTTAAACTGTTGTTGCATTAACATTTGTTTTGTCTGATATAAGAATAGCTACTCCTGCTTGCTTTTAGTTTTTATTTACATGGAACATCTTTTTCCACCCCTTTACCTTAAGTTTATGTAAGTCCTTACGTGTTAGGTGAATCTCCTGAAGACAGTAGATACTTGGTTGATGGACTTTTTAATTCATTCTGCCATTCTGTATCTTTTATATGGAGCATTTAGGCCATTTATATTCAGTGTTAGTATTGAGATGTGAGGTATGATTCTATTCATCATTCTAGTTATTGCCTGAATACCTTGTGTTTTTTTTTATCCTGTTATTGTTTTATAGACCCTATGAGAATTTTGCCTTAAGGAGGTTCTATTTTGGTGTATTTTGAGGTTTTGTTTCAAGATTTAGAACTCCTTTTAGCATTTCTTATAGTGCTGGCTTGGTAGTGGCCAATTCTGTCAGCATTTGTTTGTCTGAAAAAGACTTTATCTTTCCTTCATTTATGAAGCTTAGTTTTGCTGGATACAAAATTCTCAACTGGCAATTATTTTGTTTGAGGAGGCTAAAGATAGAAACCCAGACCCTAATTTCCTTTATAGGTTACCTGATACTTCTGTCTCACAGCTCTTAAGATTCTTTCCTTTGTCTTGACTTTAGTTAACCTGATAACTGTGTGCCTAGGTGATGATCTTTTTGCAATGAATTTCCCAGGTGTTCTTTGAGCTTCTTGTGTTTGGATGTACAAATCTCTAGCAAGGACAGGGAAGTTTTCCCCAATTATATCCTCAAGTAAGTTTTCCAGACTTTTAGATGTCTCTTCTTCCTCATGAACACCAATTATTCTTAGTTTTGGCCATTTAACATAATCCCAAATTTCTTGGAGGCTTTGCTCATTTTTTAAAAATTCCTTTTTCTATGTCTTTGTTGGATTGGGTTAATTCAAAAGCCTTGTCTTTGAGCTCTGAACTTCTTTCTTCTACTTGTTTGATTCTATTCCTGAGAATTTCCAGTGCATTTTGTATTTCTCTAAGTGTGGCCTTCATTTCCAAAAGTTATGATTGTTTTTTCTTCATGCTATCTATTTATCTGGAGAATTTATCATTCATATCCTGTATTGTTTCTGGTAATTCAGAGATTTCTTCTTGGTTTGGATTCATTGCTGGGGAGCTCGTGTGATTTTTTGGGGATGTTATAGAACCTTGTTTTGTTGTATTACCAGAATTACTTTTCTGGTTCCTTCTCACTTTGGTAGACTATTTCAGTGGAAAGATCTGGAACTCAAAGGCTGCTGTTCGGATTCTTTTCTCGCACGGGGTGATCCCTTGATGTGGTGCTCTCACCCTTTTCCTAGGGATGGGGCTTCCTGAGAGCTGCAGTGATTGTTATTGCTCTTCTGGGTCTAGCCACCCAGTGGGGCTACCTGACCCTGTGCTGGTGCTGGGGAATGTCTGCAAGGAGTCCTGTGATGTTATCTGTCTTCAGGTCTTCCAGCCATGGACACCAGCACCTGCTTTGATGGAGGTGGCGGGAGAGTGAAGTAGACTGTGTGACAGTCATTTGTTGTAGATATGTTTAGTGTGCTGGCTTTCTCGGATGCTGGCTATGCTAGTAGTGAAGTTGATACATGGATAGGCTCAGGACCTCTGGTTAGCCAAGATATTGCAGGCATTGGAATTAGCTATTGTTAATCCTATTTCTTGGGAGTAGAGTTATTCTGTCATGATTTGCTGTAATGGCCTGAGTTGGTGGCCTCCAGCCAGGAAGTGGCACTTTCAAGAGAGCACCAGCTGCAGTAGTAGAGGGGAGATATAAGCTTGCCCTAAGTTGGCTAGGATGAGTAAGGCCAGGGTAGGCAGTGGGCAGGGCCATAAAGTTCCCCAGGGTTTATGTCTTTTATGTTCAGCTGCAAGGGTGGGTAAAGAAAAGCCATCAGGTGGGGACAGCGTTAGGCAGGTCTGAGCTCAGACTCTCCTTGGGTAGGGCTTGCCACAGCCACTATGGGGGATGAAAGATGGGTCTCAGGCCAATGAGGTTGTGTTCCAGAGGGGATTATGGCTGCCTCTGCTGTGCCATCTAGATCGCCAGGGAAATGGGGGAAAGCCAGCAGTGATTGGCCCCACTCAGCTCCCATGCAGTTGTCCAAGCTGGTCTTCTGCAGTGCTCCGCTAACAGTGATGAGTTTAGATCCAGGCAGCCAGTGTGTGGGACTCAGACCTTGCCCTAGGCCATAAGCTTCATTGCTGAGAAAGCAAGCACAGCTTTCAGGCCTCATCCCTCCTCATCTGCCCATAATGCCAGCAGTGGCTCCTGTGCTCATATCTGCAGCAGTTCCCATTCAATCCCCAGATTCTGCTCAACGAAATTTGTGCTCAGTCAAAATTATTACAAAATTCAGCTGGAAACTTCTTTTACCCTGTTCACCCTGTGACCCCTCCCTAATTCCACTGACTGCCTTCCCCAAGGCCCCTGTGAGATATAGTCGGGGTTGTCTTCCCTGGGCCCAGGCTGGATACTGGGAGTGCCTACAAGGCTCTTCCTGCTGCTGCTTCTACTTTTATGTTTTGCGTAGCTCCCTAAATCCGTTTCAGCTCCAGGTAAAGTTAAATCCTTCTCCTGGGATCTGGATTTTCAGGTTCTCCAGTGGGGATGTGTTTTCAGAGGTAGGTTTCCCCCCTCACACTTTGGAAACTCACAGTTTTTCACCTGTCTTGTGGAATTTACAGTGACAGGCCACTCCTTTTAAAGGATCTGTGAATTCTTTTGGTTTTCTTGGTATGTTCCTGCAGTGTTTCTTGGAGCGAAAGTTCATGGTGTGAGTCTCCACATGTTCTGTCTGTCCAAGTGGGAGCTGCATGTTAGCCCTGTCTCCTATCTGCCCTCTTCCTTCACTCTCCCTATTCAGATTTTCTATTTCTTCTTAAGTCTGTTTCAGTAATTTGTGTTCTCTAGGAATTTGTCCATTTCATCTAAATTTTCTGATTTATTGACACAATTGCTTGTACTATTTCTTTATAATCCTTTTTCTTTTACTAAGATTGGAAATAAAGTCTTCTCTTTCATTTCTGATTTAGATTTTCTTTTTTCTTTTTTTTGAGACAGAGTCTTGCTCTTTTGCCCAGGCCGGACTGCAGTGGCCCTATCTCCGCTCACTGCAAGCTCCTCCTCCCAGGTTCATGCCATTCTCCTGCTTCAGCCTCCCGAGCAGCTGGGACTACAGGTGCCCGCCACCACACCTGGCTAATTTTTTTTGCATTTTCAGTAGAGACAGGGTTTCACTGTGTTAGCCAGGATGGTCTTGACCTCCTGAACTCATGATCTGCCTGCCTCAGCCTCCCAAAGTGCTGGGATTACAGGCAGGAGCCACTGCGCCTGGCCTTAGTTTTTCTTTATCTTTGAATATAAAGTATGTCTTCTGTTGACAGCATGTATTTTGATCTCGTTTTTCTTAAATCTTGTCTGACAATTTGCTTTTTGATTGGGTTATTTAATTTGATAACATTTAACGTTATTATTGCTATAGTTGGATTCACATCTAACTGTAACATCCAATTTATGGAACTGGAATTCCATATGTTAGATTTCTATCCAACTATATCAATAATAACATTAAATGATTACATGCCATTTTCCTTTTTTGTTTTTGTTAATGTCTCATGTCTTTTCTGTTCCCTTATTACCCCTATTACCCCTTTTTTGCTTTCTTTTGCATTTAGTGGATATTTTCTAAAGTACTATTTTTATTTCTTCAATAAAGTTTTGCTATTCTTTAAGTTGTTTTCTTAGTAGTTGCTCTAGGGCTTACAATATGCACCTTAACTTATGAAAATCAGCTTCAGATTTGTATTAATTTAATTCCAATGAAATATACAAATGTTACTTATATGAAGCTCTATTCTTTTTTACTTTTTGTGGCATCATTGTTATACATATTACATGTATAAATGTTACAAATTCAACAATACTTTTTTTTTTATTTTGAGATAGAATCTCACTTTGTCACCCAGGCTGGAGTGCAGTGGCGCAATCTCGGTTCACTGCAACCTCCTCTTCCCAAGTTCAAGCGATTCTTCTGCCTTAGCCTCCCGAGTTGCTGGGATTACAGGCATGTGCCACCACTCCCGTCTAATTTTTGTACTTTTAGTAGAGACGGGGTTTCACCATGTTGTCCAGGCTGGTCTTGAACTCCTGACTTTGCGATCCGCCCGCTTCAGCCTCCCAAAGTGCTGGGATTACAGGCATGAGCCATCATGCCCATCCTCAACAACATATTGTTATAAATGATTATCTTATACAATCTTATAAGTGTTTTAAAGAAGCTGAGAGAGAAAAGGAAAGCAAGTAAATATTTATAGTCTTTGTTATATTAACCCTGTTTTTTAAAATTAGTGCAGGTTCTCTTCATTTGTTCTGCGGCTTTGAGTTGCCATCTGAAGCCCTTTCCATAGTCCAGTGTAGCTTTATTCCAACTCACCTCCTTTGTAATGTTATTGGCAAATATATTGCATTTTTATATGTTATAGGTCCAACAATAAAATTATATATATTTTTGTTTTTTATCATTAATTTTTAAACCAGTTAGGAGAAAGAAGGGAGAGAAATACGCACTTATGCTGTCTTTTGTAAATACATGAATATCCTTAATAATTAGTTTTTAGCTCTTTTATTTTCCATGTGGATGATAATTATTATCACTTGCTTTCATATTAAATAAAGTTCTTTAGTATTTCTTGTAAGGTAAGTCCACTAGCAACAAATTCTCTTAGTGTTTGTTTGCATAGGTGTGTCTATATTTTGCCTTCATTTCTATAGAATAACTTTGCTGAATATAAGATTCTTCACTGATAGTTTTTTTCCATTTCTTCTGACCTCCTTCATTACTTTTCTTTAACTTAGTTTTTAACTGACAAATGCAAATTGTATATATTTATGGTGTACAAAATGTTGTTTTAAAGTATGTATACATTGTGGAATGGGAAAATTGAGCTAACTGACACATGTATTACCTCACTTTTTATGGTGAGAACACTTAAAATCTACTCTCTTAGCATTTTTCAAGAATAAGATACATTGTTATTAACTATAGTCATTATGTTGTGCAATAGATCTCTTGCACTGATTCATCCTAGCTAAAGTTTTGTATCCTTTGACCAACATCTCCCCAAACATATTCTCTTTTCCCAGACCCCAGTTAACTATCATTCTCCTCCGTACTTCCATGAATTCCTTTTTTAAATTCCACATATAAGTGAGATCATATGGTATTTGTCTTTCTGTGCCTGGCTTATTTTACTTAACACAGTGTTCTCCAGGTTCATCCATGTTTTTTCTTGGCCTCCATAATTTCTGATACATCAACTATAATCTTACTTGGGACCCCATCTAGATAATCACTTATTTTTCTCTCGCTGATTTTAAGATTTCCTCATGAGGTTATTCCACTTCTTTAGTGTATGGTTTTAATAATTTTAAAGCTTTGTTAATATTTATTTTGTTCAGTTCAGAAAACAAGATGTTATCTTATGGTTTCATTGTGCCATTATTTAATTATTTCATTCTGCCATCTTGCTTCAGAGGAGCCTCTCAAATAGAAGAAAGATGGTGGAAATTTGCAGTTTCATCAGTCTCCTTCTTGAGACCTATCTGAGAAGACTTTACATCTATCTTGCGGCAAACCAAGAACGTCCAAAAACTAAGCTTCTATATTTCTGGTGTAGTCTGGATACAAGTGTCATAAGATAATTCTCTCCCACTTTGTAACTTAACATCAAGAAATGTGTGACCTTATGAAAACACACTGTGACCATCACCAGTGACATAATCCACCCCTCCGTGACTTACATTTTATAATTGAAATTAACAGTCCATGGATGGCATTGATGTTCAATAGCACAATTATGCCATCTGTTTCAACACCACAGTTTGGGGAATTTCCACATAGTACATTGAAGGATTATTTTAAGAGGCGAATTTATGATGAAGTCCCCTAATAGTGCCTCTTTACTAAACCAATTTGGTATTTATAAATGCCAAGAGGGAGAAAAAGTTACTGAAATTGCATCACCATCTTCAGAAAAATTTTCAAAGGGCGTATTTAATATTAATGTAGTGTACAATTACTCTTGGGCTCTTGCCAAGAGTGCCAGCAGAACATAGGCTGTGAATGTCCCAATGTGCCTGAAAATTACTTTAATTTACAAAAACCTACTCAAGCTGCTGTTTGTAGATTTGAATTTGAGGGCAGATTCTGCAAAAAAAAAAAAGTAGAACATTTGCAAAAGTATGCAAACAGACATCAGAACGAAGCCCTAGGTTTATAGCCCGTTAACGTACCTGAGGTCACAAGACCCAAGAGGAGCTATTAAAGAATATTCAAAAAGACAAGTCGCTTCAGGAGTCTGCAGACCTTGCAGGAGAGTTCAAATGTGGTTACAAGAACAGGAGGGAGGCATGTAGCTCAGATAGCTGTCTCTTATGGGGTCTTTTTCACCTCGCCTTTTCTCTTGGTTCCAATAATTCCCAATTTCTCTCTCCTAGATTCTCTATCATGTTATTAAGCTGCAAAAATCAGCTTTCTTTTCCTCTCCGTCTCCTTCCAGATAACACCCTAAAAACCTGATTTTTCCCTAGAAAATATATTTTCATAAGCTAAGAGCCATTTACTTTAAAATGAATTATGTATCTTTTTTAGTATTTTACAAAGCATTTTCTCCCTTAGCACTATATCACATTATCATATTTTCATGTTTAATAGAATATCTTTGTATTGAAATTATGCACAGTTGCAAACTGTGATTAGGCTGAAAGAGGACAACACAACACTTAAGCAGAGCTTGCATGAAAGACTCCGAATTCGAGCTTTTGTATCTTTGTTGATTATTTTGGATTATGCAGATAGTATTTTGCAATGGGATAGCGGAACGTCAGTTTTCTCTGAAGTTCTACCATCTATTGGTTAATTCATGCAGTAAAAGTTTATTCTAACATTAGTTAAAAACAACCACCACGGAAAGTCTTTCTATTTATGGAATAGAAAATATGTACATTCTTTGTAGAATTATGTAAAATTTTCAAAAAAAGTCTCTATGATGGAGGTTTAAATATAAATTCTAGTGCCAGTAATTAAGTATAATTATTTTTATTAGACCTATTTTGTTTTTATGGCATTGTGGCCAAAGCTGAAGAAGAATGGAAAAATAACTTGATACATATCAAATATTATATCCAACCATCAAAAATGTAATACTAAATGTGATGTGTATACTATTTCCATTGTATGGAAAAAGGAGGTAGTTTAAAGAAGTTAAGTCACATCCAAAATCATACACAGAGTAACCAACAAAGGCAAGATTTCAAGTCTGTTTGTCTAATCTTATTTTTTTCTCATTCACAAGGAAACAATGTTTGTTTAATTTTAAAGTTCATGCTAATGCCAAGTGGAAAAGCAGCTGCTCAAAGGATCTATAATCTCAGTGGTTATGAAAATAGCCACTTTAAAATATATATGTATATATTTGTATAAATAAGTATGGAATGTGTCCTTAGCATGGCTGTGGCTTCTCGTATGACAGGCATAACTAATATCTTATAGTAACTGAGACACCTACTGAGCCTGCCCCATGCAGTCACTGCACCCATGGTCCTGCAGTGGGCACACAAGGAGAAGGAAGCTCCCATGTCTAGAAATTAGAGTCTCAGTTATGGGGAAAAAGGATGGAAGAAGAAGCTTAGTTGTTTCAAAAACATCTCACTATTGTCATTTCACTTAATCATCATCAAGAGGCAGTGGGGGGAATATTATTCCCATTTCTATGTGAGAAGACAAAACTTAAAGGTAAGGGATTCAGTCACAGAGCCAGTCCAATTAGTAGAATTGGACTCTGACTCAGGTCCTCAGACTCAATATCCCATATTTTTTCTACCTACTAATTGAATGAATACTTAATAATTAATTCTGAACAAGAAGAAAGAACTGGTTGGGGAAACAAAAAGTGAGTGGACTTTTAGAAGAAAGTTGGCTAGAGTATATTTGTTGCTGCAAAACAAACTTAAAACTTTATATTTGTTGCTGCAAAACAAACTACTTAAAACTTTGTAGCTTAACACCACAATCGTTGTAGGTTAGGCATTCAGAGAAGGCTCAGCAGCGTGGTTCATCATACTCCAAGTGATGTCTTCTGAGACTGGAATGTACAAGATGTTCACTTCACTCATTTCTGGCTTCTCAGCAAGTTGACTTCAGTAACTGAGGGCAGGTTGGGGCTGCTTAACGGGGACGATATACCTATGACTAGGATTTTTGGATTTCTTTGTTGGCTGTGTTCCTTGGTTCTGCACTGTTGTAGTCTCAGAAGTCTCTCTCTATCTCTCCCCCTCTCTCTCTCCACTGGTATCCTGTTTACATGGTGTTACTACATGGTTTCTTCACATGATCTTTCCAGCAGGCTAGCCAGACCTCTTGCTTGAAAGCTCAGGGCTCCCAAGAGTGCAAAAGTAGAAGTTTACAGAGCTTCTCAAGATTAGTCAGAACTGGCACAACATCTTTCCTGACATATTTTAAAAATTAAGTCACAGGCTCAGCCTAGATTCAAGGATAGGCGTGAATAATGAGAAGTATGGGTAAATGGAGGTACTAATTTAATGAATTACCATAATCCTGACCCCTAATGATTCACATTTCCACCATATACATTATATATTCACTCTCTAGAATGCCTTCCAAAGATGTCATTCTATTATGACACAGGGCTCAGGCTTGAGGTCCAGGGTCTCCTTATCTAATTTAGGTCCATGTGCAGATGATGCTCTTCAGAAGTGGGCTTTCTAAAGAAATCAAAATTCAAGTTGTCTTCCATACCCCTAACACACATAGGTGAGGCTATGCCAGGAAAACCAAAAAGACATTCCTATTTACAAAGAGTGAAAACAGACGGTAGCCGCTGATTCATAGAAATTTTGAAATCCTATGAGGCATCAATTTTTCATTCCTTGACTAGGTCCCAGTTCTGCCCTCTGGGAGTGTTTCTTCATGGCCCATCGTTCCACCCTCAGAAGCAATTTTTTTCCTATGAGAAATGGCTTTTATTTGGAATTGAGTGGTTTTCACAGCCTGTATGTTGGGGTTTCCAAGACCACCTCAGGCCCAATGATTTACTGAAAGACTCATTGGTCTTGGAAGCTTTATTCATACAGTTATGGTTTATTACAGTGAAAAGATATAGATTAAAATCTGCAAAGGAAAGATGCAAATGGTGTGACTTCCAGGAGTAACCTGGTGCAAGATTCCAGGTGTCCCATTCCTGTGGAAGGTACTTAATTCTCTCAGCAAGGATGTGTGACGACCAGAGAAGCTCCCCTGAACCTTGGTGTCCAGTGCTTTCGTTGGGAAGTCACTCAGAGTCCTTTTCCCCTCGGCAAAATAGGCATTCACTGTAAGTCACATTGTCAGCATAAACTAATTGTCAAACTGGTACTGCCTGTCCCAAGGCCTCAGGCATACCAAAACACTCATCAGGCAGCATATTCCGGGGTCATAGAGCTCATATCCCAGGAAATCAGCCAAAGACCAGTCCTGAATACAGACTTTCCCTCAGAATGTGCAGGGTTTGAGTAACGTGGGTCTACTGAGTTAACCCTTTCTTGCTCGATTTAAAATTCTTTTTTCATTTTAAACTCTATCTGGTCTTCTGAGTTCAATACAGTATAATTTCTTTAGAAAGTTAACACATTTTCTATGTATCAAATTATAAATTCACTTTATTCAATAAAAGCTGTACCCATAAACATCTTCAAGACAGATCTCTTTCCACTTGGACCTCAAAATCAGAGTGATAGGGGATAAATTAAGATTCTTAAAAGCCCCACTGTCTATCTGAATTGTTCCATAATGTCTTAAGTCTTTCTGAAGTCTTAACAAAGTGTTTCACATATTTTTGTTCCTGTGATAACTCTTTTACTGGGAGGGCCCTGGATTTGATCTTTATTCTGAGGAAATTACTAATTCACTCTGAGAATCTTTTGCTATGAGAGATGGGATGAGAAACAGTTTTATGTTGGAATCCTAAAGTGGTGGTCTTTCTTTATATTTACCCTAAATTCTGCTTGAAAACAAAACTTTTTTTTATCTTATTTTATTGCTCCAGGGTTTTATTATAGGCAGCTGAAAGAAGCTCCTTAGGCAGATCCATCATTTTATTAGGAGCTCTTTCTCCTGTCCATTTATGAAGGCAACAGTTCTGTGTATTCTTCTGCCCCCATTTTCTTATGTAGCTTCTGGCCTTCCCTCTCGGCGAGGCATCTTCAGGCTTGCCTCACTGCCTGGCCTCAAAGCTAACGTGGCACAGCCTGGTGGTAAAGTCTTCTATCATGATGATTGTTTTGGCAATTTCCCTGAAAATTCCATCAGGTTTTTCTACATCAACATGAATCACAGAGCCACTTTTTAAGGTGCATACAAGTTCATAATTTCCTTATATCTATTAGCTTAATTGTTCCTTATAGTTATTACCTATCATCTCACTTCATCTGTCTTAATGCTTTATCCTCGAAGTCTCTTTTGTTTGGTATTAATATCTCTGCCCTATCTTTTGGTTTGCCAGTCATACCTTTTTCTAATTCTTTATTTTCAACGTTCTGAGCTTCTTTGCTTTACTTCTGTCTTACATAAGCACCATATTGCTGGATTAAAAAAAACACCTTCCAGTAATAATGGTTACAGATACATTTAGACATGATTCTACCATCTTATTTTGTGTTCTGTTTGCCATTTCTGAGGCCAGGCCATTTGATCTGAGACCTTAGGGATGAAAAGCATCCAGCCTTGGGAAGTGCCCTTTGGAGGCAGAGAAAAGAACAAATGCAAAGAGAGGAGGCAGAAAAGCACCTGACAGAGTCGAGGACTAGGAGGAGGTCATTGTGGCTGAAGTGCAGTGAAAGAGTCCTCCAGGGTGGAGTAGCTGCAGGGACCCCCATGGTGGAGGGGCTTGTAGCCGTGGTGAATGTTGAAGGAGTCCTATGTCTCCCTGGAGAGGGCTTTCCATTAGGAGAAGGGTCCTGGCTTCTTTCTGTCTGAGAGAAACCAGTGAGTTCACCAGATGGTGAGACATGGAAAGTGGCAGAGCAACACTTCTGTGTCCTTTCTTTGTTGGGGATCCACCTGCCTGCAGAGGGCACATGTCAAGTTCATGCTCCACCATAGATGAACTCGCCCTCCCCTGTGCTGGGACCCACAATTGTCCAGCAGTCCCACTGTCTAGCCCAGGCCTCTGTGCCAGCAGCTCACTGGCCCGCACTCAGAGGCTGCATTCCCCAGTGTTGTCCCAAGTAAAGGTTACGCTTCGACCTCTGTATGCCTGGCTCCTGTGTCTGATAGGATACAGAAATAGTGTTTAGTCAGCCCATGGGAAAAAGAAACAAAAAAACAGTATCATACAACTTATGTGCTTTTTTCAAACTGCAATGGGAAGATTTTGAAGGATTTTAAGTAGTAGTTTGGGTTGACATGATCTGATTTATGCTCTATAAAGATAATTTTTACTACTTAGAAGAGAATGGAACATAGTGGTCGAAATTAGAAGCCAAGAAGGGAAGTGAAATGAGTAATGGGAAGGAGTTTATGATATTCCTTGGACTTAGTGTTAGCAATTGAGTAGAAGGTGCTGCTAGGAGTTTCAGTGGAAAGCCTGAGAGGGTATCACCTTTAGGGGTTTATACATAAGAACTGTGTTTGGGGTTTGTGCTCCTTACCTGAATAGCACAGTGCAAAAGGATTGAGGGAAAACCTTAATATATAAGGGAACAGATGCGTATGCAAAATCTATGGATAAATGTATGATTTTTCATTATTGAAGAAAAGTTTGGATTCACTTGGAATAATGAAAAAAGGAAGAAGGAGAATGTCCCAAAGTATTTGCCTTTTTGGAATTGAAAGTTTTCAATTATAAAATTTAACAGCTTGATGACATAAAAGGATGAAACTCTCAAAAAATGCTACAAAGTGGACTAAAACCATCACAACCACTTGCAGGAAAATATCTACAAATAGATTGTCCTCCCATTATTAGATTGGTGTTAATAATTATTCAGGCGCCGAATGGTAGTTTGGAGAATTACTGAGGGAAGATTTTCAGACCAATTCTCCTATTTGAGACATTCTGAGACTCAGAAATGTGTGGAATTGAATTAAGCACTTGTAAAACAACTTGTTTTCTCTTCTCTGTTACAAATAAGCCTCTCTAGCATTCTGGTTGAACCTCATAGCCAAGGGGAGGGGAGAAAAGGACCTAACATTTATGGAGGCCAGTGGGGTGGGGTCCGCCGTTAGTCTATAAGGTTTCAAGGGGAGTTAAGAGCCTGTTGCTGCCTTCAAGGTGCTCATGTGGCTGTTTGATCTCACAGCCGTTCCCTGTGACAAGTAAAATTGCTCCTGTTGGATGAGGGCACTGAGGCTGAGAAGGAGGGAGTGAGAGGATGAAGGGAACCTCCCCAAGGTCTCCCCTGGTGTGGCGGGCAGGGAATCTGACCCAACCTGGCTGCAGGGAGCAGCGGAGACTGAAGGTTCAAGATATGCTTTACGGGTAGAAGAGCATCAATAACAAAGAGTTCGTTATTCATTCATTAAAGACATGCAATGTATTGCCAGTGTAGCCATACCAGGCATATGGAGGGAAAAGAAATTACAATGATGAGAAGAGATGTGTCCTTTCTCTTAACAGTTTACAACCTAACAGGAGGTTGATATAGTAATTATGAGAAAAATGCAATGTGGAAAATACTATGATAAGAAATACTATGGGTGTTTACACTTCACTCCTTAACAACTTATTCTGGTAACTTAGCCCCCACAGAATTCCTGGGACCCCTCAATCTCTTTTGATCAATATGGATATTGATTATCAAGGGCTTATAATCAAACTTGAACAAATTAATAGCTCTATATATGCATAATTGGTTGATTATTTGTGGGTTATATATGACTCTTCCTGCTCTAGTCACTCTCCATTATTCCACAATTTTCATTATTTCATATTTCCTCAAAATTTTCAGGGAACACAGGAATTGCGGAAACGAAACTCAGTAACTGTGTATCTTATTTGCATATTTGGTTAAAAACAGAAGATCAAAGATAAATTTTTAAACTACCTGTGGATTTCAATTATTCATGCCTTCATTGGCTTCTCTTTTTATTTCCAAAAAAGTTTATCTGCCTTTCCAATAATTTGTCTCAATATTATTAAGAAGTAGGTACAGTAAGTTAATATCTTAAAAAATTGAATCAATGTGAAAATTTTAAAAATTAATCTTGAAAGATATAATAAGTTTATGGTGATAAAATTTAAAAGTTCATATGAAAAGGATATTTAAAAATAGTTCAACTATAATTTTATTAACCCAAGATAACCACTGATAATATTTTGTTATAATTTTACATTGTTCTGGAGCTTACATTTTTTTCTCAAAAGTATGTAAGACTTTTTTCTGTATTAGTGCATATGCAGTTGGCCTTCTGTATTCGTGAGCTCCACATCTGTAGATTCAACTGAAGATTTAAAATATTCAAAAAAAAATTGCATCTGTACTGAACACGTACAAACGTTTTTCTTGTCATTATTCCCTACACATTACAGTACAAGCACTATTTAGATAACACTTATATTGTATTAGGTAATATAAATAACCTAAAGATGATTTAAAGTATACAGGAGGGCCGGGTGCAGTGGCTCATGCCTGTAATCCCAGCACTTTGGGAGGCCAAGGCAGGAAAATTGCTTGAGCTCAGAAGTCTGAGACCAGCCTGGCCAATACAGTGAGACCCCATCTCCACTAATAATATAAAAATTAGCTGGGCATGGTGGCGCACACCTGTAGTCCCAGCTACTGGGGAGGCTGAGGTGGTAGAATCACTTGAGCCCTGGAAGTCAAGGCTGCAGTGAACTGTGATCACGTCACTGCACTCCAGCCTGGGTGACAGATGGAGACCCTTGTCTCAAAAATAAATAAATAAATAAATAATAACAACAAAAGTATACAGGTGGATGTGTGTAGGTTATATGCAAATACTACACCATTATATATCAGGGACTTGAGCTTTGTTGGCTTTTGATACCCACAGTGAGAGGTGGGGAAGAGGGTGTCCTGGAACCAATCCCCAGATACTGAGGAAGACTAACTCTTCGTCACCTTTCAAAGGTCATATAGCATTCTACTGTAAAAACGTGCCATAAATGACTAAACTATCCACTTGCTTAACAAGATATTTCTATATACTCCTTATAAACAAGGCTTCTACGAGCATCTTTGCACATATTTTTGTTTTATTAGGTCTCATATTTAGAAATAAAACTGCTAGGTCAACGGTACTAACATGTTTAAGGATTTTGATACTTATTGCCAAATCTTCCTCCAGAAATGAAGCAATCAATGCTTCTGACAGCAGCCGAGTAGAAAGCTTATTTTCCAAAACCCCCCATCATTACTGATTTGATGAATAAAGATAGTTCATTTTAATTAAAAATTTAAAATCTAATACATTAACATTTTAATGTATAACCTTTTGATTTTTAAAAAGTTGTATGCAGATGAGCACAAAATAGGAAGAATTAAACACCCACTCTAAGCACTGAGCACACCAAGTTTAATAAATGACTTGAAGGAAAGCTCTTTTGGATTTCACACCAGGTAGGAACTGAGAAGCGCTAAGGACTAGGCCCAGCAAGGAAGAATAAAGGCAGGAGAACGGACCTTCAGTCATGGCTGTTATCAGCCTTGGGCCCGCTTCATGAGGAAATTTGAGACTAGCTCAAGCTTTGGTAAACCCTCGTATGAATTGTCCGGAGATGCCTGGGGAAAGAGAATGAAAGTGAGAGGATAAGAAACCCTGGGACAGGAACCCAGTTGGAAATTATTACAGGAGAATAATTAAAATGCCACGACAACCATCTGAAGTTGAAAGAGAACAGTGCACTGCTGTCTAAGGCTTTGTCTTTTCCCAGCTGTAATCATTGCTTTTCTGTCTCCTTCATAGACCTCAATCACGGAGATCCATGAAGGACAGTCATCACTGATACCTTGCTATTTTTTTGATTATTTTTAAAATGCTATTATACAGGTGTCTTTACTTTGCATTAACACATGATGCATCTCAGGTGAACATGTTGAGATAGTCTCCAGGTAAGTTGGTAGGGAGGGATGATGGGGAAGACACAAAAAGTGTCTGCCCCTTCTGAAATAGGATTGCCAAGGAGCTGGCTAATGAGAGAGGACAACAGTGTGCCTTCACCAGCACTCCCAAGGACATAAATAAAGGAGATAAATGAGCACCTGCTATATCCAAACAGGCAGTCTGTAGTGTGCAGAGGGAGCATGACAGGGTGCAGCTTCCCAAGAGTCTTATACCAGCCTCCATTCTGAACAGAAAAACCTAACTTCCTTCTGGAGGCTTCCAACTGCCCATCCAACTGATAAAGCAATAGCAAGAAAGAGACAATTGTGGCTGCTCACAGATTTGCAGGTGAGAAATGCAGAAAAACTCTGGTCCAGAGCAAAAATAGCTTCTCTTATGTGTCCCAATTCTTCTTCATCATCTCTACCACTGAGAACACCAGTAGGGGGCATGGTGGCTCATGCCTGCAATCCCAGTGCTTTGGGAGGCCAAGGCAGAAGGATCATGAGCCAAGGATTTTGAAACCAGCTTGGGCAACATAGTGAGACCCCATCTCTACAGAAAAAAAGGAAATAAGGAAAGAGAGCGAGAAAGAGAAAGAACGACAGAAGGAAGGAAGGAAGGAAGGAAGGAAGGAAGGAAGGAAGGAAGGAAGGAAGGAAGGAAGGAAGGGAGGGAGGGAGGGAGGGAAAAGAAAGAAAGAAAGAGAAAGAAAGGAGAAAGGAAAGAAAAGAAAAGATAGCCAAGTGTGTTGGCATGTGCTTGTTGTCCCAGCTACCCAGGAAGCTGAGGTGGAAAGACAGCTTGAATGGAGGAGTTTGAGGCTGCAGTGAGCTATGATTGTGAAAATGTACTCCAGCCTGGGTAATAGAGCAAGACCTTGTCTCAAACACGCACACACACACACGCACGCACGCACGCATATATCAGTATAATGTATATGACCAAGCATTTCTAGAGACCCTTTATAGGCATGATTGCTGTCACTTCCTCATGGAAATAGTCCTGTGAAGGTGGCAAGCTATGACTGATTTTAATTCTTGTGGCACTTTTAACTTTCTTACTAAATGAAAAGAGGGACCAGCCTATTGAACTTTTTTCAAATACAGAATGATTCCGTGCACAATGGCTCATCAGCTCTGTTACCCCGGGAAAAGTAATATGGGGTGCTGGGGACCTTAAACAGTCCTGTGCTTACACATTAGACTCTCAATCTGCCCTTCAAAAGAAGGTAGGGCTCAGAACTGGTTTGAACCTCTGGAAAAAAAAAGAATAAATCTCCCTAGCAGATGGCTTGAATAACTCCAGTAAGAAGGCTGAAGCTAATGTAAATCATATCTAAATGTTTAATACTTTTTAAAGTAGAGGATAAATGGATAATAGAAAACTTTGGCTAGCCTCAGTCTCTTATTCCTACATAATGAACACCTTGTTTGTTTTCAAAGAATCAATATTTAGTTTAGCTGAAATATTTGGGACATCATTAATTTTGACCAAAGGTTTCCAGGTATAGTATTTATTTCAAAACCAAGCTTGTGATAGTTGAATTAAAATATAAATATTACTTTTTCTCTCCACAAATAATGTCACAAAACAAACTTTTTACTCATGGTATACATCAGAATAAATTTACCATGTGTTAATGGTTCCCCATTCTAAAGTTAGAAAGTACCCACCTTTTAGGAATTTCAACGCATATTGTAATTTTTTTCTACTGTGAATTTGATATTCTAGCATAATCTGTCATCACTAGAATCATTTCCCTTAGGTCCTCTTAGGGAAGTGGCTGTAGAGTCTAGAAGAAAGATGTTGATTTGATCTGTTCATGCATAAATAAGCTTGCATGTGGCTCAGCCCCAAACAGAAAATTATATTAATGTGGAAATATTCGATTAAATGAGATTACTGGTTCCTGAACAATTCTCTTGATGGGCATAGAATTTCTTTTGTTTGTTGCAATACGTTTTTTAAAGCAAACTCTAACCTTCTTAATTTTGCTTTGATCTAACATCCATTGTAAACTGCAGCCTTGACCAGATGACTTTTGTTCTAAGAGTATTAGCTTCTATTATCAGTGCTTGTGTTAAAAAGGAGACTCAGAGGGAGATACAAGGAACAATAGGGAGGCAACAAAATGACTGCAGGAGTTGAAATTGTTTCACCAGGAGGATTTTAATAATATGTCCTTAGAAGAAAAAATACCTGAAAGATCATCTAATCCAACTTCTTATTGTATTATTGTGGAACATTGAGCCAGACGACATAAATGGCTTAACCAAAGTTAGAGGCAGGTAGAAAGCTAGAATATGTGTCAACTGAGTTTAGTTTAAGGTTCTTTCTACCTTGATGTCTCTATTCATCTATCCATCTATACATCCATCCATCTATCCATCCATCCACCCACTCTCCCACCCAACCATCTATTGATCTCTATACCAATATCTATGTAATCATGACTCTCTCTTCTGTGTGTGTGTGTGTGTAGTATTTTGTGTACAATTTTCTGAAGTATTTTTTTCTCAGAAAGTATTTAAATCTGAAAGAAAGTCTAGAACATTTCCTCCAGACTATGTGACCTTGATTCTTGAAGGAAACTCAGAATTTGAAATAATATAAATATGGCTTACTAAAGAATTTAATTGACTAATTCTGGATTGGGGATTTAAATTACATATTACTCACATTAACATTTTTTATCACCTCTATACAGCATAATTAATTTATTACTAATTTAATATATTGTTGCAAAGTCACCTAACCTGCCAAAGAAATGAGGTTGTGGCAGCGAAGCTTGACGAATATACTACTTGTAGGAAAAATGCTTCAGAAGGAAGATACACAAAAATATTTGGATTACAATAAAAAAAGATCAATAAATCTCTGCTTGGCCCATGTGTTTCTCCTGACCTAAGTAAAACTTTATTAATATATTTTTGCTTTAGATGTTGTAGATCAGAAATTTACTTCTCAGATTTAGTTCCTAATGACAATAATAATAATAAAATGTTAATAGCCAATGTGCCAAGCACTTTTTAATTACACAATCAATTATTTTAGAGATAAGAGAACCTACATTACCTCTAAGATTCTGACTCAGAGCCAAGACATTAACAAAGGTGAGGAGAGACTGATGGAGGAAGTGGTTACCTGGGAGAATCCAGATCCCTAATAATGCAGAACATCTGTTTCCTCAGTGTACAATGGCAGGAGGAAAAAGAAATATTTATTAATTAAAGAAGTAGAATATGACATTCCTCCACTACTCATCTGTGCATTATTTTCTTCACTTTGACAAAAACTGGGGACAAAAAAGTTCTACTGTTTGCCCAGAGAATGTGCTTAGCACTTTATGAAAGTTACCTCACATCAACCTTGAGAGTAAATAGAATTTTATCCTATTTCAAGAAAATGGACATCACCCAAAGTCTGTCCCTGTTAGCCAGTATGTCACTCTCCTATACCCATCTGCAGACCCACCCAGCTTGCTCTGTCTGCACCTCCCTCTTTCAGTCTCATACCCTCCTGGTTCTTATCTCTGTTTCCTTTTTATAACCCCACTCTCGTTCCTTTGTACTTTGCATTTGATCTTCCTAGCTGTCCTTGAAGCTCCTTAAGGTTTTTGCTTTATTTTTTTTCTGTGGGAAACTGGGCATGTCAGTTCTGTGTGATTCCTCTGGTCAGGATGTGAATTCTAGCAAAGACCCAAGCCTTTGGGAGGCCCAGCTAGTGGGTGGTTGACAAGACAGGATTCTTTTGGTTGAAGTGAGAGAATCCCAAATCAAATGAGCTCCCATAAGAATGGCAATTACTTGTTGAGAAGAAGGTTCTGGAAACACTGTGCCCTGACATTTCCTTTCCCCTCCATTTATCGCTGAATCATGCATCTCCTCATATCTGCGGCTGCTATCACCTGCAAAGCTCTGGGCTTGGGAGAGATCTCAGGTTCTGCTGAATGTCCCTGGGCACTTTGTTCTATGGTGATAGGCCAGGCAATTAACTCACAGGCAGCTTAGTGATAGCGACTGAAGAGCTGAAGATGCTAGGGCAATCTTGAAGGTAAGGGATCTGTGGACCCCAGGGGGAGAATATTAGTCTTGTGTGATGGGTCCCGACTGGCTGGATCTTTGAGACCAGGCAAATACAGGGACACTGGAAAGCAAGAAGTGTGGGCATGGCGAGGAACAGGAGGATAGTGTCAGTCTACTTTGCACTGAAAGTCCATAGCAAGAGTGGAGTGGAAAGAGACAGCAGGAGCCCAATTTGTCTTCCATTCCCTAATGAGCAATTGGTTCAAGGAAAGGCTGAAGAGGGGTGAGATGTCTGTAACAGATATTCCAGGAAATGAATCCTTGTTCCTAAGGGAGTGCCGTAGGAAAAAGGGGACTGTCTTCATCCTCTGTCTACATCAGCCTGAGCTGTGGGGAGTACAGGTGCTGCTCAAGAGAGTAGAGCACAGAAACGGGAGGACCCTGGAGTCTGGCTGAACTCACTGAGCCAATGAGCCAACCAGCCTCGAAGCTTCCCACATCTCTAGACACCCCATTGTGTGAGATGGCATGTGTCCTTGTTTAATCGAGTTGTAGCCAGGGTATGTTATGCGCTGCCCAATGCAACCTAACTGATGCAACTTGACAAGAGGTTACAAAGCAATTAAGTTAAATGGAATTATTTAACTACAGAAATGAAGGATGGGGGTGGAATGATAAAGAGAGGACAAGAAGAGACAGTTATATATAGAGAGAGGAGACAGAGATAGGGATAGAGAACCTACAGGTATATGTAAGGGGAAAAAAGTGTAAAGAGCAGCTGCTTAATAGAAATCATTACAAAGTATATACAGTAGTACCCTTTTATCTGTGGTTTTGCTTTTTCCGGAGTTTCAATTACTCATAGTCAACAATGGTTGGAAAATATTAAATAGAATATGCCAGAAAAAAAGTTTCAAGTTTTAAATTGCAGACCATTCTGTGTAGCATAATGAGATCTCAGGCTGTCATGCTCTGTCCTTCCGGGGATGTCGATCATCCCTTTGTCCAGCATCTCCACACTGTTCATGCTCCCCACCCAGTAACCACTTAGTAGCTGTCCCAAGCCATCAGAACAACAGATCACAAGCAGATGATATTTTGAGAGAGAGAGAGACCACATTCTCATAAATTTTATTACAGCATATTGTGATAATTGTTCTATTTTATTATTAGTTATTATTGTTAATCTCTTCCTGTGTCTAATTTATAAATTATTTATCAGAGGTAAAAATGTATGTATATAGGGCTCTGTATTATTTGTGGTTTCGGGCATCCACTGGAGGTCTTAGAATATATTCCCCAAAGAGAAGGGGGACTACCGTAATAGAACTTTGGAAAATGTGTAACACTAGACTCCAAAGTTGCAGGAATCTGACACTTCACCAAAGACAAGGAGTTAAGTTACTCCTTGAATTACCAGGGATGTTCTAATCTTTCTTTCTTTCTTTTTTTTTTTTTTTTGAGATGAGATAGAGTCTCACTCTGTTGCCCAGGTGGGAGTGCAGTGGCGTGATCTCGGCTCACTGCAACCTCCGCCTTCCAGGTTCAGGTGATTCTCCTGCCTCAGCCTCCCGAGTAGCTGGGACTACAGGCGCCTGCCACCACACCTGTCTAATTTTTGTATTTTAGTAGAGACAGGGTTTCACCACGTCAGGCAGGCTGGTCGTGAACTCCTGACCTCAAGTGATCTGCCCACCTTGGCCGCCCAGAGTGCTGGGATTACAGGCATGAGTCAGTGCGCCCGGCCTCTAATCTCAAAAAAACTCTTACATATGGCATCAATTAGTAATTTACTTAATTAAAAAATCCATTCAACATGAAGAATTGTATACTTTTAATAGTAAGGAAGTGTGATCACCCACATTTAGTATTATTATTTTAATCATTTGAAAATGTACTTCCACATTCTCACAGCAGTATTGCCAATTTATCCACCTACAGCACGAATCCCTCTCCCACCAGCAACCAGCCTTCATAAAAATGGAATTTGGAAAATCACAAAACTCCAACTCCGTAATGAGTGTTTGAGTATTTACTGAAATTTATCATATGGAGCATGTGAGAGAGAATACCATGAGTTGTAAAATGACAGAACTGTTATTTCACATTTTTAGCTAACAACAATTTTTAATGCCAGGATGGACTTTTGAAAGCTGAAACTTTTGTTTCCCACTAATTTTTAACAAGTTTATCAACTAGGTATTTTTTTTTTCTACCAAAAACTGTGTTTTTTTTATCAGGCAATTTTCCCGGATTTACTCAGAACAGGTCAAATGCTCCTTTACCTTGGATAAGAAACACTTCGTTTTTGTCTCTGAGTTTCAGACCTGCACACCAGCGCTGGTGCAGGGAAGGTAAACAGCACACGCTGACTGACTGCTTTTGTGGCTGAAACGAGCTACCTGAGCTACCCGGGAGCCCCAGTGGGGACGTTTGTCTGAGCGTCCCTCAGCTGCCCAGGGAGAAACTGCAGCTACCTAGTGTGAGCAGTTCCTCTCTTCCACACTTTTTTTGTTCTTTGTTTGTTTTGAACAAGATAGAAGAAGTAACAAGATAATTAGTTTGTCAGCCTGCTGCTTATATCTCAGTCAGGGAGGACTTCACATGACAGTCTTTAAGACTGGCTGAAAGGTTAAAATTTTTAAAAATCTAATATGGTATAAACAGAGTAAGTGATATATTTTAAAAGCATATGAGAGGCTGGGCACGGTGGCTCGTGCCTGTAATCCCAGCACTTTGGGAGGCCGAGGCAGGCAGATCACGAGGTCAGGAGTTCGAGACCAGCCTGGTCAATATGGTGAAACCCTGTCTTTACTAAAAATAAAAAAAATAGCCGGTCATGGTGGCAGGCACCTGTAGTCCCAGCTACTTGGGAGGCTGAGGCAGAAGAATTGCTTGAACCCAGGAGGCGGAGGTTTTGGTGCCACTGCACTCCAGCCTGGGCTACAGAGCAAGACTCTGTCTCAAAAACAAACAAACAAACAAACAAACAAAGTATATGAGAAAAAAAGAAAAATAAATAAAAGTTCGTTGGGGATTGTTTTAGTTTGCTAGGGCTGCCATATCAAAGTACCAAAAACTGCATAGCTTAAACAGGAAATATTTATCGTCTCACAGTTTTGTGGGCAAGAAGTTTGAGATCAAGGCATGGGCAGGGTTGGTTCCTTCTGTGGGTCCTGAAGGAAGGATTTCCTTGGCTTGTAGGTGGCTGTCTTCATGTTCACAGGGCATTCTTCCTGTATGGTCAGTGCCCTTATCTCATTTTCTTTTTTTCTTTTTCTTTTTCTTTTTTTCTTTTTTTTTTTTTTGAGACGGAGTCTCACTCTGTAACCCAAGCTGGAGTAAAGTAGTGTGATCTCTGCTCACTGCAACCTCCACCTCTGGGGCTTAAGCAATTCTCCTGCCTCAGCCTCCCGAATAGCTGGGACTACAGGTGTGCGCCACCATGCCCAGCTATTTTTTTTTTTTTTTTTGTATTTTAGTAGAGATAGGGTTTCACCGTGTTGCCCAGGGTGGTCTCGAACTCCTGAGCTCAGGCTGTCCATCTGCCTTGGCCCCCCTAAGTACTGAGATTACAGGTGTGAGCCACCGTGCCAGCCTCATTTTCTTATAAGGACACCAGTCATACTGGATTAGGACCTACCCTAATGACCGCATTTTAATTTAATTACTGCTTTAAAGATACTATCTCCAAATGCTGTAGTCACATTCTGAGGTGCTAGGGGTTAGGACTTCAACATATGAATTTTGGGGCACACAATTCAACCCATAACAGGAATAAAGTATTTTTGTTATAAGTAATTTGTATACAGAAGAGCAAAAGCAATGTGAACAGAATCACAATATGTGGACAATACCTAGGCCCCATTTCATAGATATAAATGAACTTAGATTTCATTTTAAAAATACTGCTGAAATAATCTGGATATATTTCAGACAAGATCAGGCACATTCAGAGTGGTATGGTCATACACAATCGGGATATATTTCAATGATTAAGAACTTAATGCAAAGTAACAGATGACTGTAGCAGTTTCTTACATAATTCAATACAGCAAAATTAAATACCACAATATGTTTCCACTTGAGGTGTGTGAAGGTAGTTTTCTTTCTTTCTTTTTTTTTTCTTTGAGATGGAGATTCACTTTTGTTGCCCAGGCTGCAGTGGCACAATCTTGGCTCACTGCAACCTCTGCCTCCTGGGTTCAAGTGATTCTCTCGCCCAAGCCTCCCGAGTAACGGGGATTACAGGCGTGTGCCACCACACCCAGCTAATTTTTGTATTTTTGGTAGAGATGGGGTTTCACCATGTTGGCCAGGCTGGTCTCGAACTGCTGGCCTCAGGTGATCCACCCGCCTCAGCCTTCCAAAGTGTTGGGATTACAAGCGTGAGCCACCGCGCCCAGCTGCAAAGGTGGTTTTCTAATATATTAAAGCAGAGTAGAATTGAACAAGACAGAAAAGTTGTTCTTTTATAATGATAATTGCTGACTTGAGGAAATAAACCTAAGTCAAATAATTGAATTTTAAGAGTTTCTAACAATGGTAGCAATTTATGACATCTAAGATAATTATATCTCCCAAATGATTATTAGTTTTGAAATATGGGATACAGTTTGGTACAAAGGCTCATTTTTTTTTTTTTTTTTTTTTTTTTTTGAGACGGAGTCTCGCTCTGTCGCCCAGGCTAGAGTGCAGTGGCGCAATCTCGGCTCACTGCAAGCTCCGCCTCCCGGGTTCACGCCATTCTCCTGCCTCAGCCTCTCCGAGTAGCTGGGACTACAGGCGCCCGCCACCGCGCCCGGCTAATTTTTTGTATTTTTAGTAGAGACGGGGTTTCACCGTGGTCTCGATCTCCTGACCTCGTGATCCGCCCGCCTCGGCCTCCCAAAGTGCTGGGATTACAAGCGTGAGCCACCGCGCCCAGCCCAAAGGCTCATTTTTTTTTGAACACATGAAATGTCTCTTGAATAGTAGTCAGACTTCCAAAATTTTGAACGTTATATAGTAATTTAGAAAATTAGCATATTTCCTCTGAAGAAATATTATGCCAGTGAGGCAAATCTATCAAGCAGGTTTTTTAACATCTTTCTTGAGGCTTCACTGATGTACAATAAACTGTACATATTTAAAATGTGCATTCTTTCACATTTCTGTAATGGGTGAAACCATCATCTCCATCAATGTAAGAGGGTGTACATTGCACCCTAGATTTCCTGGTCCTCCTTGGTAATCCTTCCCTCTTGCCTGTCCTTGACCTTATACTCCAAACCCAGCCAAACGCTTGACAACTTTGAACTTGACCTGAGCCCTGTGCTCCTGAAAAACGGTAATGGTGAAGAAACCCCCCTACAACCTTTTGTTTTCAAAAATCTTCCCATCATTTCCTAAAGAAAGAGCTAACCATAAACCCAAATATTCTGAGATAAGATCCTTCTCCATCTTTCCTCGTGACTCCCATTTGAAGACTCAATGAATCTCTTGTTTAGCTGCTTCCTTTTCTCGGAGATGTTCCTTATAAATGAACATTCTCCCTATGCCAATAACCTGAATAAAATCATCTCCAGAATTGTCCTGTGCTTTTGGTTTGTCACTGTGACTCCTTTGGTTTGTCACTGTGACTTGGTTTGTGCTGTGACTCCACAGGATTGGACCTCATCTGTGAAGCCCCATTCACTCTGCCCAGTAACGAGGCCTTCTTCACAGGGCCCTTTCCTGACCCACCTTCTGTGGACCAAGGGTATGTCCAACATTCGATGCTGTGCTCTGCCTCTTGTCCAAATCCTCCCCTTGTAAGATTTTGATTATGCTTCTTTTTGAGTATTCACTTGATATCTGGTGCCAGCTTCTTTTGATTTTATTGTCTAACCATTTGGGATGCTCTGTAAATGAAACGATGATTTATAGAAATCTTATGTCTGCTATGTGAAAAATGACAGAGAACCTGCTTTGTTTTTCTTTTTTTAAAATTCGAGACAGGGTCTTGCTGTGTCACCGAGGTTGGAGTGCAGTTGCACCATCATAGCTCACTGCAACCTCCCAAACTCAAATGTACCTCCTGCCTCAGCCTCCTAGGACTACAGATGGGCACCACCACACCCGGCTAATTTTTGTATTTTTTGTAGAGACAGGATTTTTCTTTTTTCCTTTTTTTTTTTTTTGAGACGAAGTCTTGCTCTTGTCCCCCAGGCTGGAGTGCGATGGCACGATCTCGGCTCACTGCAACCTCTGCCTCCTGGGTTCAGGCAATTCTCCTGCCTCAGCCTCCCAAGTAGCTGGGATTACAGGCACTTGCCACCACACCCAGCTAATTTTTGTATTTTTAGTAGAGACGGGGTTTCGCCATGTTGGCCAGGCTGGCCTCAAACTCCTGACCTCAGGTGATCCACCTGTCTCGGCCTCCCAAAGTGCTGGGATTACAGGTGTGAGCCACCGTGCCTGGCCGAGATAGGGGTTTCCTGTATTGACCAGGCTGGTCTTGAACTCCTAGGCTCAAGTGATCTGAATGCCACAACCTCCCAAAACGCTGGGATTACAGGTGTGAGCCACTTCACCTAGCCTGTTCATCTTTTCTGCTTGTCTATTTTGAGCTCAAATCAATTAAGGATTCATACTCTCTGGGAAGAGAACAGCTTGTCGATACAGCCTGGTGAGTTTTGTAATTCTGTGTTACTTTGACCCACGGCTGAAATTCTGAACTGAAGCTATAAGCTTTCTCTCTATGTCGTATTGTTTATGTTTCTATGTCTGTAATTTAGAAAGACATTTATCTCTCATTGTGTGAGTGTGTAATATTTTCCTACCTCCAGATGGTATTAATAACTTAAATTATAAAAATATTTTAAAGGGACACTACTCTGATTGACTTGCAGATAAATAAGCATTTATATCATTGAATTTTCCTAAAATTCCCAGAAATCAAGGAAATTTAACTTCCACTATTTACAGTGTTCTAAAAATTTTTATTCTTACAGAAACCAACTCAAACAAACATTTTCTCTGCTGCAATCAGCTGAAGACAATCACAAGTTCAACTGCCTGGCCCTGCCAGCCTTTTCCTCTTTTCCTTCTTCGTCTTCTGCCACAGCCCGTGCTGCCTCCACTGCCAATGTTAATGCTCGAGGAAGGTCCTAATGATCTTCAGAGGCTTTATCCAAAGAACACATTTCCATTATTATCTTATTGGACCTCTTTGCTGCATTTGATATTAATTTTCTTCCTACTTCAGAGCTTCTGCTTCCCTGAATTCCATGATACTGTCTTTTTCCCAGGGCTTCTCCATTTCTTTTTTTCTTTTCTTTTTTTTTGACAGAGTCTCACTCTGTTGCTAGGGCTGGAGTGCAGTGGTGTGATCCTGGCTCACTGCAACCTCTACCTCCCAGGATCAAGCGATTCTCTTGCCTCAGCCTCCCAAGTAGCTGGGATTACAGGCACATGCCACCATGCCTGGCTAATTTTTGTATTTTTAGTAGAGATGGCTTTTCGCTATGTTGGCCAAGCTGGTCTTGGACTCCTGACCTTGTGATCTGCCCGCCTCGGCCCCCCAAAGTGCTGGGATTACAGGCATGAGCCACCGTACCTGGCCTAGGCCTTCTACATTTCTGACTGGTACTTCTTGGTCTTTTTTTTTGGTAAGTCTCTCTCACCCACTGTAAACATCACACTCCTCACCGCTCTTCTCTTTTGTATACTCTTGTTTTAAGGCCACTGAGAGGGCAAAGACTTCCTTTGAGTGAATTACACACAGTGGTCCCCCTTATTTTTGTAGAGACGGGTCTTTCTCTCTTGCCCAGGTTGGACTCCAACTCCTGGGCTCCAGAGTTCCTCCTGCCTCAGCCTCCCAGGTAAGGAGCCCCTTTTAAGTAGATGAATTAGCAGAAGGCAGAGCCATTTCCTCTTGTGCCACAGCCTAGACCAGGACGTAAGTTTGGTTAGGACTAGATTTTACCCTCATTCATGTCTTAAAGGTACCATTGAGCCAGTGCAAAACCTATGCAGTTGTACAGGGATCTCGCTTCACGCTCGTGGTTTTTTGTTTGTTGTTTGTTTTTTGTTTTTTGGGTTCTTTTAATCCTTGCTGTTTGTGTTGTTTTGGTAAATGCAATTTAAAAAATGGCGGGGGGAGTAGGTGTAAAAATGTCTAGCTGCACCAGAGCTCTCCTACTTTAACACACCACCCCGTCATTGCACTCTGATGAATGAGACTGGCATGCATAATCAAAACAAGATTCACATCCAACTTTCATGTTTTCTGAATACAGCAGGACACACAAAAGCACCTGGTAATACGTTCTTTTCTGGATAAAATTACAGATTTTTTTCCTTCAGACTAGTTTTTCAAGAAGGTTCTTACTGACCAGGTTTTTCAACTCCTTTGTTTAATGATAAAAATTTTATAAAAATATATAGGTGTTAGGAAAATTCTTCAGGAACTATTGGAGGAAGGCAGGATAAAAAATTTGCTACAGAAGGAAATGGCTGCTGATAAAGAATGTGTATATTTAATGATTAACATTTTTAAAAACCTGTTTGTAGTATTTCTTTGTGTAATTTCTTTTCTATATTTACTTGCTAATGCACTTGCATGTCAGAGAAGAATTTGCAAGAAAAAAATGCAAACAGATATTAAATAACAGTGAAAACGATTATTGTTATTTCCACTAGAAGTCAGACAAGAGAAACATACGGAGATTTTTTTTTTCCTGAATCCTTCCTGAAATACGGTAAAGAAGAGCTGCTTGCAATATATATTAAACAGAGTCACAGACTTTGCACTCCTTTCAGCTTTTCCATTGAGGGAAAAGAGAATGAGTCTATTACTGTAAATTATATTGTTGAAATTGTAGCAATTTATTACCCTGATTTTTTTAAACAAAATGAAGAGTTTATGAACTAGTAACAAAATTGTAGGCTTTTATAATGTTATGTTATTTATCCAGCTGTTGCTAAAGTGACTCTCCTAAGGATATATTAAATTCCATATCTTTTATTAAAGGCAAACAATGTGAATCAGAGAAAGGAATTCATAATTCTATTATAATAACTAGATGGCCACACACATCTTTGTAGTGAATATATATTAGACATTATAATATGTCTTCTTTAAAAGTTACATTAAACATTAAAACAGTAAAATCTGTACATGGTACTGGGAGTTTTATTTTTCCCCCTTTGCATCCACTAATGTTGAAAGATTGAAAAGCTGGGCTTGGGGTCAGGGAGACCTGGTCTTAATTCTGGGCCAGCCTTAATCTTGGTGGCCCTGTGATCTTAGGCTAGACATCAACCTCTCTGGAGGGCACTGCTTGTGCTCATGATGGAAGACGTCTCGTGGAACAAGGCCAGCAGCTGTGACTGCTTTGAGCAGTGACCAGAAATTTTGTGGGGAAGGAATTTAGAGTGAGTGGCAACCAGAAGAACATACTCTCTCTGAAAACCCTAATATGTGTTGGAGAAGGTGCTGGAATGCCCATAGGATTTGTGATAGAGACTTGAGCTAAATCATAGTTTCCTTCAATAGCCAAATGACTCAGAAGCTAGAACTTGAGGGTGTTCCTAATACTTTTAAATAATGCTGCCCAGAGCTGTTGTTTTGTCTTGTGACAGACTGTGCACTAAAACAGACTTTACAGGTTAAATGTCCATCTTATTAGCTCACTGTACCTCACTGCTGAGTGTCACTGATATGTCACAATTCCTTATTGTAGGCCCCAGGCTTCCTCTCGTCTTCTCTCACCATTCTTTTGTGACACCTGGTTTCTTTTCCTTTATTGCCTTTACTCTAGTCAGTTTGCACCGCTCAATATTTACCTAAAAACTCCATCCTGCATGTTACATCTCTCCTCTTTTCATGCTGTTTCCTTCCCTTAGAATGCCCATCTTTTATCCTTTTTTCCAAAATTCCATTTATTCTTCAAATCCCAGCTCAAATGCTATTGCTTCCACCGGGCTTTCTTTGGTCTCATCAGAGTTACTCTTGTGTGCTCTCAGAGCATTATTTTGAGGATATTTTTTCCCTCTATCACACTGCTTGCTACATTCTGCTTTGCGATGTAGTGATGAGAAAGAAGGCTTCTTGGTGAATGGAGTGCAGTTGAGGTGCATGCTGTGTGCACCACCCAGGTCTCTAACTACCATGGTGAAGCACTGAGCTCCCAGCTGCTAGGAGTATGGGTGACTGGCCCCTGGCAGCTGAGTCCCTTTCTAGAACCGAGCTGACTTGGCCGGGTCGTATCCCCTTTCCTGGGCTGCTAGTCTAAGGAGTCATCTATCTGGGATGGGTGGGTTTACAAAGGGCAAGTCCCCTTGCCTCAAAGTGAAACAGCTCTGCAAGGCTGTCTCAGTTTCAGAGCCTCCCTTGGCTCAGCCAAGATCTTGGTGGTGACTACGTCATGGTTCAACTCTTCCTTCTGCCCTATCCTGCTTTCTTCTCACTCCTTACGACTTGATCCCAAGGGCATTCCCCATTAAGTTTCCTCCATGCAAATTTCACCTCAGCATCTCTTTCCTGGGATCCCACCTTTTCCTCATGGGCAGCACTTGGCATGTGTCTACGGAGGTACTGATACTGTGTTGATTCAGCAGAAGAGAGGTTCCTGGTCCTACCTTTTAAGCAAAGCCCAATATCAAAAAGGTATCCAGTCTAGCTCTTGTTCTCATGATGTCCTTGAGTTGTTTAAAGGACTTACCTGGGAGACTGGGTCTTTTATTCTTAGGTGAAAATGCAACAAATATTGAATTAAATTAAACCTATGTTTCCTACAGTGGGAGAAACAGTTAAAGAAAGGTAAGAAACACATCCGAGATCACAGATAAAAGAACTAGATCTGCAACTTTGTCCTTTCCACAGTAAGGACATCTTCCCATCCATATAGAGTCTGCGACTTACAGTCTCTGATAGTCTTTGTTCCAACTAAATCGTTATACAAATTAAAAAAAGAAAAGACTAAAAAGGAGTTTAGCTCTACATTGGTCTTCAAGTTTCAGGCCTAACTTTGTTGCTGAACTAAAATCCAGACATTCCTTGTCGCGCTGAAGCTTGGGCTCTTTTCTGGGTGTTCTCTAGCAATAGTTGGGAGAGTCAACTTGGACACAGAGTCATGAGTAATTCTGTATGTGCGTCCACAGTAGCTTTGCATTAAGAGCCCCCAGGTCTCCAGCAGGAATGTGCGCCCTCTGCCCTGCTAGGCGTCAACTGTCTTGGGCACCCCTTGGGGTTTCCATATCCAGCAGTGCAGTGCTGTGGTAAGGAGCTATGAGATGTTGGCAAAACTGGAGAGTGAACTGAATAGGGCTCAGGCTTCTGTCTCCAGCATTGTATCCTGTCTCAGTTCATTTGTGTTGCTATAACAGAATACCTGAGATGGGGATATTTAAAAAGAACAGAAACATATTTTCTCACAGTTCCAGAGGCTGGAAAGTCCAAGGTAAGGTGCTGACAGGTTCAGTTGTCAGTGGCAGCTGCTAAAGTCCTCAACAGCAGAAAAGCAGAAAAGCAAGCTAGCCAGCTGGTTAAATGCTGTGTGAAGCTTTTTTTAAAAAGGACCTTACTCCCATTAACTTGGTAGGAGTCTTCACCGTCTAATCACCCTTTAAAGGCCTCACCTCTTAATACTATCATATTGGCAACACCTGAATTTTGGAAGGGACACATTCAAACCGTAGCCTACCCCAAATCTATGGTTTGAATTCCTGATGGACCTGCCAAAGCCAGTAGAGTAAATGGCTGCAGCACACCCAAAGTGGGGGTTATGGGCTAAATTGTGTCCCTCCCCATTCATATGTTGGAGCCCTAACCCACAGTATCTCAGAATGTGACTGTGTTTAGAGATAGGGTCTTTAAAGAGGTAATTAAGGTAAATTGAGGTAATGAGGGTGGGCCCTAATCCCATAGGACTGGTGTCCTTATAAGAAGAAAAGATTAGGATGTAGACACACGAGAAGGAAGGCCATGTGAAGACATGGGGAAAAGATAACCATCCACAAATCTACAAGCCACGGAGAGAGACCTCAGAGTAAACCCAACCTGTTGACACCTTGATCTTGGACTTCCAGCCTCCAGACTGTGAAAAAAAGTAAATAAATTTCTGTTATTTAAGTCCCCCTGTGTGTGGTATTTGTTACGACAGCCCCAGCTGTCATACGGTGGGTTAGCGTTAGGTGTATGCCAAGGAAGTAGCTTCCTGGAACTCATCATCTGCATCTTCTTCTCTGATAAGGCAGGACCACGTGTTCTGAAGGGAGGAGGTTACATCCACTTGACAGTTTCATGGGCCAACTGTATGAGATGAGTTCTCTCTGTGGTTCTAGGTGGGAAATTACTGAGGGAAGATAATCTTTCCTTCTGGCTTTGGGGGGCTGCTCTGCAGATGACCCCTGAAAAAATTGCACACAGTGCAGTGATGTCTGCTTGGTAATCCTCGGGAGAAACAAGACATGCCACACTACAGCTATATGTTCTGCTTTTGCCTTATCACATCTTTGCATTCCATAAAGGTAATAAAAGTAAACTTAGTATGGGAATTTTTAGAAGAAGCCCAAACATTCTAGAGACAATTAAAGGACATTATAAAGAGAAATTTGTATTAATATCCACAAAATGGAAGAATGGAAATCAATAGACTATACATCTATTAACCAGGGCTTTTGAAAAATTAAATCAGAGAATATGTCAGACTAATTTTCAAACAGAATACTGCATAGGGTTGACTGAAAGAGAATTGTTAGAGCAAAAGAGATGGAAGAAGAGTTACAATGAGGTGCTAAAGGTGATGAAACAAGTTCATTGTTGTTACTGTCTGTGCAATACATGTAAATCCCCCCTTCTGATTTTAATGAATTACAATCCACACATCATATAAACCAATCCTTTCACTAAAGAGTTGAAAGTTTATTTATATGTGACATAAGCTTTCCTCCCACTCTGTGTCCTAACCAAATCAGGTGTTTGAGGAATTAGTTACAGAAACAGCCTCAAAATCATGGAAGGACATTCAGAAAAATGTTACCCACTCTGGTAGGAAATGAGTTTTAAAATTAAGAGCATCGTGGGAAATGTGTGTAATTCAGTCGTAGGAACAGGCTAAAAAAGGCTATTGAACAGCTGATTTACTCATTGTTTGGTGCCAGACCCAAATGTAATTGCAGTGGAAAAATTAGCACTAGATTATTGCATAGCAGTTTTGAAAAACTGCGTCTTGGCCAATTTGTTTTTCTAAATCAATATAACATTAGCTGACATGAGTCAGGCTGTAATATTTTTCAGGCTCTGCCTACTTAGTGCCAAAAATCTTTAGATGAGAAGTGAAAACTGTATTCATATAGATGCAGATGTTTTTGGCTCTAAGACACATATTTCGCCGAAGCACCGTACGGTTTTTGCTAATATGAATTATAGTTTTTCAGAAGTTTCGGGTGGGAACAACAACAACAACAACAACAACAACAACGATTAGCTCGCTCAGTAGGATTTTGTGAGGCTGCCTGTCCGCGCCTGGCCCTTCTGAAATCGGCCAGGCGCGGACAGGCAGCCTCAATCAAGACAACGGTCTCAAGTGGTTACCGGGAGGCGTATCCGCCAAGTGTTTGGCCACGCCCCTCCGCTGCCCCGGAGCTTCTCTCCTAACCCTTGTGGGGTCTCAGCCCGGATCCACCGGAAGTTTCTGAGACTAGGATTCTTGAGAATGTGAGAGTAGGAGGTGTTCTTAAGGAAAACTGGTCTGGGAAGAATGGTGAGGGAATGGGAATACGGACGGGCAGAGGGCCAGGCTAGGGGCTCACCCCACAGGGGAGCTCTGGGGGCCTTGTAGCTCCCGCTTCCAAGACTTGTGGGTCAGGGAGAGGGAGCTGGGGTAGAGAAGGGCATTGTTCGGGGAGCGGGTGCAAACCCCCGGGCCCTGCCACCCTGGCGACACCAGGGCAGCCTGACGGGTGCGTGCATCAGTGGGTGCATCAGTGGTGTGCACCCCAGGCAGGGGGCACACCACTGTTAAAGGAATCCAGGGCGCTGAGACCCCAAACCTCCAGGCAGGGCTGAGAGGACCTTCGCGTCCCCTTCCCGGAGCCACCTCTGCTGGGACTGCAGCTTCTTGCTCAGACTTCAGGACCGGCCCAGACCTCAGGGCCTCCTCTCCACTTCGCTCTTCTTATCCCTGATGATGTACTTGAGCTCCCAAGTCTCCATCCTCTCTGGCTTCCTTTCCTGTCCACACATGTAGATTTTCACACGATCGGGGGGTCGGGGGTGAGGAGTTTAGCGGTGGTTACTGCAAATAGGTGGGAGGGCGGCAGGGGGGGGAGACTCCCACGTGCCCCTCAGTGTGCCAGGCGAAGCATGTGTCACATTTCAAGCCTGAACTTATGTTTGAAACTATCCTGGATTATCTCCACTTTATGGTAGAAGCTGAGGCTACTTCTTAGCTCAGGGCTGCTGGGAAGTATCCGCCCAGACCGGACCCGACGGGGTGGGGGGAGTGCCTGCCAGGGCGCGGAGGGGAAGAGAGGTGGGCACAGACTTCAACCTGGGGCGAGTCCGACAGAGATAAAGGGGCAGGTTAAAGAGGCTGGGGCTGAGTGCGGTTCGGGGAGGTTCCTGGGCCGTGGGGAGGCTGCAGCCGGCTTCAGGGGGGCGCTGCAGACCGGGTGGCGGCGGCTGGGCGGCTCTGGCGTGGCCCCTGCGCTGTGTGCTCCGGGGAGAGTTGGGGCTGGGAACGCTGGAGGCCTCTCCCGGCCCTACCCAGCGAGAGGTTAAATACCTTTCTGCAGGCACCGTTGGCCAGCGGAGGGCTGGGGCTCAAACCCTATCCTTTTCAGCATACCCTGCCTAATAACTGAGTTCTCCACATTTTCTAGAACTTTATGTATTTCTGCACTTCATAGGAGAAAGAATTGGGGTCTAGACAAGTTCAGTGCTTTTTTTTTTTTTTTCCCTGAAAGATCATACGGTATTAAGAATGGTGGAGATGGAAAGAAACTCTAGAACTCGTGGTTATGTCACAGGAGTTATTGGGTAATTTTTCAGGACACCTCAAGTATTTCTAAAACTGAAAAGCAGTACTGCAGTGAAGATTAATAGTGATCGCAGTTGATATAGAGTATATGAGATAAATACTACACAACTCTACTCTTTAAAAGTTAACCCCGTGTTCTCACACCTGCTATCATTCAAGAATCTTGAGCAGAACTGGGTCATATATTATTTTACATTTGGGAAAACGGGAATAGGGAGCATCTGGTGGCCTTTTTAATGTCACCCGCTAAGTCCTTTCTTCACTGACTCATTCACTTAGTTATTCCAACTGTGTGCCGGGGCCTCTCCCCATTCTTGAAAACAGTGAGGACCAGGGTAGAGATCTCATCGTCCTGTAGCTCTTGTTTCAGCTCCACAGTCATATGCAAATTGTGAAGTGTTTGGTGTATCTGAAATCCCAAATACATGCCCATCCTGTCGGTGGGGATGTTAGGCTCAGTGGGAGTGGAACCCACTGGGATGGGTGTCCAGGAAAACTGGGCCTTTTAGCCCCTTCTAGTTGAATCAGATGGGTAAGTGCATATCAAACTTTGGGCATATTTAATCCATTAATGAGTGTCCAACAATTTCAAATGTCCATTTTTAGGAAGAAAAAAGACTGTTCACAATTTTTAAAATAATAAAACAAAAATAATACTTATAAAAATAATGAATTTTAAAATTGCAGTAAAAGGGATATCATGATTTGAAAAACTTTCATCCAATTCTACCCAGGATAAGTAAGCCACAGGTTCAAGCTCCACATGCACTTGGCTCACATCTCCTGGTGGAGAAAGTGAGATGTCTGCCCCCACATTCATTCTCTCTTCCTACTGAGGAACGGAACTCCCAACACCAATTCTTAGCTATGCACATTATTACCCAGAAGAAAAGACTTCCCTCGAGTTAGGTAAGGCCATATGACTAATTCCAGCCAATGAAATGTAAGTACAAGTGGAATATGTCATGTCTAGGGTGGCTGATTAAAGGGATCTGGCTGAGCTCTGGGGGTTCCATTTTTGCTCTTTGGTCTTTCCTCCTTCCATAGTGTAGGATGCAGGTGAAATGGCTGGAGTTCTATCAGCCATCTTAGATGAAGTGATAACTTTGAGGATCACAGGTTGATTGACTAGAAATGTAGATGAAACTAAAGCCTCATTGTATTGCTTACCAGCTGACTTCTTGTCAGAGAGAGAGAGAGAGAGAATTTCCTATTTTTTTAAAGTTACTCTTTCTGGGGCTTTAATGTTGTCCAGATGAACCAAATCTAATACAATTAAGTTTATTACTCTTTATTTCTATTAAATTGGGAAATCCTAACATAATTATAAGTCATTAAGATGATAGCAACTGTTCAGTGGTTCTGACAGAAAGTTCTGGATATTTGAATTGAAACTGGACCCAGAAATAATGCTGCAATTTCTCTCTCCTTACTAATTTCAATTCTTCAAATGTATTAAGGTGACAAACACCTCACATTCAAACACTGGGAGATTAAGTGTGGACTTGAACAATAGCTCTATGTGGAGGCCTAATTCATTCCTTGGTTGTATCTGTAGGGCTGGAAGCATTTTGGAAACTATTTGGTCTTAGTGTCATTTATAAATAAATAATCTAATAATGAGCCATTGATTTCTTTCTTCAGTGAGTGAAGAAATAATTGAGTAATCAAGTACTGTGAAACATTGAACTTCAGGTGATTGGACTGTTTGATTCATAGTTTGCTTTATTCAGGACACCCTACCATCTTGTTTCTCAACAGTAGAAATTGTGACATTTTGGCTTTAAAGTTCAGGTTGAGTGTAGGTAAGACATTGAATGTGTTTGAGATCCAAAATTGACAAAGCTCAATGAAATCTTAGAGATGGCTTTAAGTAGCATTATCAGGGTAATGAGAAAATATTTTTATCTCATTCTTTATTCAAGTTGGGGCCAGGCACAGTGCCTCACATCTGTTATTCCAGCACTTTGGGAGGCTGAGGGAAGATCTCTTGAGGTCAGGAGTTCAAGACCAGCCTGGTCAACAGAGCAAGACCCTGTCTCTACAAGTAAATGAATAACAAAAAATCTTGAATTGAACCTACACCTTCTCCTTTATTAGACAGCATACTAATATGTGAAAAAGTAAACTCACTTTCTAGTTCTTCACCAAGCATGTGCTCTCTCTCTTGATAGATAAATTTTCAGTGCCCCCTGTTTCCTCCAACACAGCATTAAGATCAAGAGACATATTGCAGTGCCAGCTGCTGTCTGTGAACGAAGCAGTTTCTGGATGGGCATTCAAGTTTAGCCAGTTTTATTCCAATATTAATGCCCTTCTTTTTTTCATACTTAGCAGATGCTCCAAATTAGTACTAACTAAGTGTAAATAATGGCTCAAAAGTAGTCATTAATTTAGCAAGAAATCTCACAGGCTTTGGGTAATAACAGCACAGGTCTCCTTCACTCACTCTGTGGCAGCATTTTATAGTGTGTGCAAGTGTGGGCTCCAGACCGACTATGGTAGAGTTAAAATCCAAGCTCTGCCGCTTAGGAGCTTTGTAATCCTATTTTAAGGAATCTCTGTGTGCCACTAAAATGTATGTGTGGAAAACCTAACCCTCAGGGCGATGATATTGGGAGGTGGGGCCTGTGGGAGGTGATCAGGTCATGAGGGTTGAGCCCTGAACTAATGAATGGGATTAGTTCCCTTACAAAAGACACCCCCGAAAATTACCTTGATTTATTCTGCTTTTTGAGGATGCAGCAAAAAGACAGCCATCTATGAGCTAGGAAGCAGGCCCTCACCTTGCCTTGATCTTGGTGTCCCCAGACTCAGAACCATGGGAAATAAATTTCTGTCATTTACAAGCCACCCAGCCTATGGCAGTTTGTTATAGCAGCTGACATGAAATAAAACCATGCCTCACTTTGCCTGTCTATCATTGGTGAGAGTGTTAGTATCTGCCTCATGGGAATATGCTGCTTTAAGTTTAAATTTTTATATTGGAATTCCCACCTCTCCTTTTCCTTCAATAAGTGTTTTGTGTGCTTGATTCATTTGCATGCATCAGAAATATAATACAACAAAACAAGACAATGAAATGAAAACATAATCAACTTAAGCAATACGGCACAAAGAATATGAAAATACACTTGCTAAGATGAACTGCACCCCATTCACTGAATGGTAGGTAGCCTGCATAAGCCAACCCAAGCCATCCTATAGCTCTTCTGTAATTCTCAAGAACCTAATGACAAATGGAATTTCTGTGAAAATGGTAATTAAATTCTCCTGAGTAGCTGGGACCACAGGTACATGCCACCATATCCAGCTAATGTTTGTAATTTTAGTAGAGATGGGGTTTCACCACATTGCCCAGGCTGGTCTTGAATTCCTGGTCTCAAGTGATCCACCTGCCTTGGCCTCCAAAAATGCTGGGATTACAGGCAAGAGCCACCATGCCCGCTCTATTCCAACTATTATGGTCATCTTGTGAGCCAGAATTTGGTTATGTAGATGGGTAATTGTTAAAAAAAAACAAAAACCAAAATGAGTAGGTTTTCAGGTTGTATCAAATCAGACACATTTGATACATTTGTGGATTTTAGAGTATGATTTAGCCACTTACTTTGTCTGATCATGTAAAAATTGTCATTCTTTTTAGATATTTTCTGTTTTGGGGTGTTTCTCCCTCACAAAAAGAGAAAAAAAATTGTGATTTCTGAGCTGTAGAAAAGATAAAAACCAGGTTATTTCCTTGGATTTTCTTTTTGAAGACCTTTTTTGTTTCTTGCAGAAAAAAAGGTAAAACAGCACTGTTTAATAGAAATTTGGTGAGAGCCACACATGTAATTATATATTTTCTAGCATTCCCTGGCATTCACACTGAAAATGAATAAAAAGAAAAGGGGAAATTCATTTTAAAACTAGACTTTATTTAACTCAATATATTCAACACCTGTTTATTTTAACTTGTGGTCTTGAGCCATAATTCAGTGCTCCACAGCTACTGTTTTAAGAAGCGCAGCCAGGCTGTGATGGAGGAGAAGCCAGTGGGGCAAGAGGCTAAGAGGAGAGATTGGAGGGATGGAGGGCAGAACTCCCTCCATGTGATGGGGAGAAGGTTCCACTCAGTGCCGAGAAGAAGACGCATACAGCCATGCCCATGCTATTGAGCCACTTTATGAATGCTTTAAAAAAATCTCCTGATTATCATAATTCATAATTTACAGAATTGTTGTGAGAACTAAATAATATGTGTAAAGCACTTGGGAAATTTCTGGTGAATATTAAATGCCTGATTAATGTTAAAACACACAAACACACCTTTATAAAAAACTTCAGGGTGACTTGCAGTGCCTGTGGGGACTTCGAACGTTTCCAAGCCCACATGTTAGTTTCTGCTGCTGCCCTTGAGGAATTTGTATTGACATTTGACTTACTTTTAAAAACCTCATGTTAGCAGGATGAATAAATTTTCTTATTTTTGTTTCTTCTGCTTTCCTCCATTCTTCCTTTCCTGATTTTGTTGATTACGTACAGTTTTCCTGCTGAGCTAGATGAATCTCTGGCGATGAAAAGGGTACATGGGAGAGATAAAAACAGTCCCTTTTTTTTTGTTCACAGAAATATCCAAGAATGTTGCTGAAAGCATTTACAGTTACACTTATAGCTTTTTGATGATTCAAAATTGAAGCATTAATGTACCTAATTACCAAAAAATCAGGGATATGGATGGGAGATATATTGTTGGGTGTATGTAGACATTACTTGGGTCTGTCAAATGCTGGCTGCCACAAAATACAACCAAAATAATCTATTGATAAAACAAAACTGAGTTTACCTTGACAGAATCTTAACAGCATGTGAGGAAAGGGGGCTAGCAAGCATAGGGTATTTATGTGATTTGAGGGGTCTGGCTTAACGAGGGCCCTTGAATGTGAGGGTGTGATTAGAATTGGGCAAGTTCACAACTTAACAATTTAGGAGAAAGATACACAGCAAAGCCAAGGTTTCAAAGTGAGTCTCAAAGAGTAAACAATCACTTGACATGAATGAGTGTCCCGAGAAGGGGTATTTATTCTGAGAGTACATTGAGTAGTTCTAGTTTTATCTGGTTCAGGTAAATGGATTGTTAGGAAGTTCTTGGAACAGGTAATGAAGATGTTTTCCATTTTTTATCCTGGGCAAGAATTTCCTGGAATAGTAAATTCATGTTAATGGAGCCAATCCCATAGCAGAGGCTTGTCCATGCAGACATTGACCCGTGGCCCAGGCACACAGCCAGCTGTGTGGGTGTGGATGTTTTTGGTCCTTGGGTCTTTGATGAGACACAGAACTTGAGCGTTCTCTCTCATATTTTTGAAATTCAAGTATACTAGTCTCAGGGATCACTATTTACAAAGATTTCTGATGGTTAAAAGTTTGATCCTTTAGGAGCATTATTAAAGTGTGTCTTCATACATTTTGTGTTGCTATAAAGGAATACGGGAGGCTGGATAATTTATGAAGACAAGAGATTTATTTGGCTCACGGCTCTGCAGGCTGTACATGAAGCCCCGTGCCGGCATCCACTCTGGTGAGGGTCTCAGGAAGCTTGCCTTCATGGGGAAAGTTGAAGGGGGTCTGGACTGTGCAGAGGTCACGTGGCGACAGAGGAAGCAGGGCGGAGTGAGGTGCCCAGCTCTCCTCAACAACCAGCTCTCTCAATGAATGGAATGATAACTCACTCACTCCCCACCCCCATAGGGGCATTAATCTATTCATGGGGAATTCATCTTCATGACCCAAACACCTCCCATTAGGCCCCACCTCCAACACTGGGGATTACATTTCCCCATAAGGTTTCTGGAGTCAAATATCCAAACCAGAGCAGCATGACATATCCCCAAAGTGCCACTCACACTTTCAAATATCTAACCCATAAATCTGACCCTGGATTTCATTTAAAACTGAACAAGGCCATCAGTTACAGAAGGAAAATGACTACATTTATATATGAGAATATACATCTGAGTGGAAAACTCTACTAAAACAGCAGCTGTTTCTGAAGAGCAGGGAACTTTACATTCTCTTTATGTTTTAAATATTTAATAGCTGGTAAAGGTCAGGACAAACTGTCTTTTTATTTATCGGAGGCCAATTCAAAACTGTCAAGCATGCACAAAGCAGCTAATGACAGAACAAAATAATTACATTGTTTTGCTCTAAAAACAATAAAAAAGGGCGATTTGCATTTTTCTTATTTTTGGCTATTTATTATAAGCAATATTAAGATTTTTCAATCCCAATTCATCAAATACATTATTAGGATGTCACATTTTGATGATATGCTTTTACAAGAAAAATACATCATAGAGTGTGGTATAAATGTGAAAATGATGCTTCTTTGAACAACTTTTACTGGAATGGGCCCTGGCATATATCTTAACTGTTTCTTGCTGAATGACTGTGCACAGAGGCTGGTAAGGTGCTGGCCAGCACAGCAAGTATGGCTAAATGCAGTCTTGGCGGCCTGCAGAAGGGACAGGAGCTTGCCTCTGGGTCAGAGTTGAGTTGAATACTGACCCTGCTACTTATCTCTGGGGCATCAAACAATGATTAGAGTTTACCCTCTCTAACCCTCGGTTGTCTCTTATTGCAATGCTGATCATAATAATTCTGTTGCAGCGTGGCCATGAAGCTTACAAGAGGGAATTCAGGGATGTACTTGTTATCATAGTGTTAAGATTGAGGAATATTGGAATATGTCTGGATCCTGGTATGTATGTATCTTAATCTTACCTCATTCTTATTTTCTTTCCTCCAGATGAAACTACATCTGACAGGTGATGAGACAGATCCTGTTGGTTAGAGCACCTAGGTTGAGAGGTCTACATGAGACTCAATTATTTCTAAATGTGTGAGTCAGTGAGTCCTGCTATTGTCCTCATTAGAGAAGGACTACCCACAATAGAATTGTTTTTGTAAAAATAGTGAGAAGGGGCTTGCCTTGCTTTAATCAAGCACATCTGGGGTGGAATCCTGGCTGCACTGTTTCCTAGTTTTACGGTCTTGAGCAAGTTACTAACTTTGCTAAACACCAGTTTCCTCATCAGTTTAATTGTGCATGGTGATATTTGCTTGATACATTTTGTGAGACGAAGTATACAAAACATCACTGATTGTGTCTGACAGCGTGGATAGTTATTAGCCAATTAAATCTGCTTACTTTATAATTATCTGCTGAATAATGAGAGGAAATAGCAGGGCACTTTTCCCAGACCACAATAAAATGAATGTAATGTGTGGAAAGAGATGTAGAAAACATTAGTTTTTACAAATATTAATAAAATATTTATGTACTATAACAAGTTAATTTTTAAAACTTTTTCTAATGGGGAAAATCAAATAATTATTCACCCCCTTCTTTTTATTCAGGTCCTTGGTTCCAGTAGAAGGGTTTTAGTCCTGTGTCTGAAGGCCCCAGGACTTTTCTTGGGATGGTAACGATAGTCTCTATACACTGGCCTGAAAATGATCACGGGAACACTCGTTACCAGTTTTTATTTGTACCATACCCCACATACACAGCACTGAACACAATTTTCTTGCCCTGATGTATGAAATGTTAATCATCTGAATTGCTGAAACAAATTATCTGCAGTGAAAATCTGATCTTGTCATTCTCTGATTTAAAATTTTTCTTTCACATGCTGAAGTCTGTGGAAATTAGAACTCTTTAGCATGCCAGTCTACTATATGACCTCCTCCTCTTCCCACTCACCTGGGCTTTGGCCTCTCATCTTCTCACTTCTCACCAATTTTTCAATGTTTTAAATACATTAGGCTGCTGCCTTGGTGATTGTCATACTTTTGCACATGCTGTTGTCACTGTCTGCAGCACCTTTTCTCAAACTTTCCCTGCTGAATCAGAAGCAGTATTCTTCCCGGAAACCCAGCTTTGTTAGGTAACCCTCACATGGTTTCCACAGGAGCCTGTGTGTACCCAAACCGAAATACCTATCACTTATTTCATTGTCTCCCACGTGGCTGAACTCTCACGGGAGTAAGGAAGTGGGCCCGGCATAAACGTGTTCCAAGTAAACATCTTTTTGATGAATGGATGACTCTTACTCACCATTTCCAGTAAGACTAGTGCTCTTCTTATGACACGTTGTTGACAGAGTTGTAGACACTACTCATTTGTATAAAATCCCAATCAGAGGCCAGGCGTGGTAGCTCACGCTTGTAATCCCAGCACTTTGGGAGGCTGAGGTGGGTGGATCACCTGAGGTCAGGAGTTCGAGACCAGCCTGACCAAGATGGTGCAACCCCATCTCTACTAAGTACAAAAAATTAGCCAGGCGTGGTGGCGCATGCCTGTAATCCCAGCTACCTGGGAGCCTGAGGCAGGAGAATTGCTTGAACCCGGGAGGTGGAGTTTGCAGTGAGCTGAGATTGTGCCATCAGACTCCAGTCCGGGCAACAAGAGCGAAACTCTATCTCAAAAAAAAATTAAAAAAATAAAGTCTCAATCAGGGCAAGATGGACATGCTTGGCTAAGGATAAGCTAAGAGCCTGACTGAGCAGATTTGCATTTTGTGATCCATTTTATGCGCATCTTCAACCCGTGAGTGTGGTGACTAAATGAAAGCTGTATTGTGCATTAATGGTTATGTTTTGGCTCCTGGTAAATGAAGGTCTCCCAAGTACAACTCTGACTTTCCTCTTTGGACCCAGACTTCCCTTCGGTCAATTTGGCTTCATTACATGGGTTAAATAGATTTTTTTTTAACCAGATCAAATGTAAGTGGAAATTTATTCTAGAGATGTATGCATCTGGGCAGAAACTGAAAAATTAAATTAGGCTAACTATTTGACATTAGATAGAAAGAACACAAAAGCAGAAGAGGTGCTATCAATAATTTATTATTATTTTTCTTTAATTCAAGTTTCTTTAATTTTAGCTTATATGAATCTAGAGATATACTCTGTATCCAAAGTAATTTTGGAATCAGGAGGGTGGGCCTTCTATCTTGCCACTTATTAGACTTGAGTAAATTTGCTGCTACTGCTAGCAAAGGTGTTCCTTATGTCAAAGCATTCCCTGTTCTGGAGGTGAATGCCACATCAAAGGCAGTGACAGCTTGTCAACTGGCTAAAAGTCCTGTCCACTTTAAGGCAAACAAACGGGCTGTCAGAACAGAAATGTCTCCGAATGACTGGCAGGCTCAAGTGCACTCTGGGGACCTCACCAGGGCTCGTTCTGGACAGTGGATTCCATGGGAAGGGGATACTAGTCTCTAGATAACAGCCTGAGAAAGATGACATCAAAACTCATTATCAATTTTTATTTCCTACCATACACCAAATGTACAGCACTGAACACAATTTTGTTGCTTTGATGTAAGAAATATTAAGTGTTCGGAGAAACAGTATACAAACAAACTACCTCAAATTAAAAAAATGCATACATCATTGCCTTTTTGTTGTTTACAAAAGACCCAATTTACAGTATTGATCATTAACATAGTTGAAAAGAAAACAAATTCAGTGCACGTTACAAAACACATCAAGTACAAAGTAGGCAAATAAATACAAACATACTTCACAAAACATCCTGCTCAAACTATGCAAACACAAATAAATTAACCTGAAGTCATAGTAAATTATAGTAATAAATATGTAGGTTGGTAAGAGATTTCTTTTAAATTAAATAAAATGTATAACAAACTTGTTAAAATATTTAGCAAATTAAACATTTGTCTTTGTAATAAGTGAGCTCATTTGTATGCATCTATGAAGTACTGTATAGCAAAATGTTTGCAAGTACATAACTGTAATAGAAAATTTTGTTTGGTGTCCCATTTATAATAGACAGTGCATATGGTAGCTCATTTTTTAAAATTGATTTTTAAATAAACACCGTTTCTACCTAAGAACAGACAGTTCATCTTCACTAAACTAAGATTCAAGAGTTCAAATGAACTCCAAACCAAAGATAAGCCCCACTGAATGCATAACAATGACCAAAGTTTCATGGGAGTGGAATTATTGTTGAGTATTGTTTTTCATTTGTGCAGGTAACAGTAATAACAGTGGAATATATCAAGCCTGTGAATGCCATCACTTTCCATCTAAATATCCATGAGGTTAATAAAAAATAAACACTTTTGTTTATAGCACAGAAAATTAAGCCCACACTAAGTTCATGTGTACATTTACACAGAGGCACGTCTGCACATGAAATGTGTGTGCACACCAAAAAGGCAGTTTAGCTGGTTGTCTATACCTTTTCCTTAAAAAAAATAAATATAAAAAAACTTTTGAAACAATGCTTAACTACTTTACAGTCCCTGAAATAGACATTGCCTTTACTATAGCAACTATGAAACTCTGATCCATTCAGAAATTCAAGATTGTGGGCTCAATTTGAAGTGTGGATGAGTCTCTGTGTGTGTGTGTGTCTGTGTGTAAGTATGCCTGTGTGTGTGAGTGTGTGTGTGTATGTTTTGTAGCACTTGAAGTTCTATGGCAAGATTTCTATCAAATTGAATGTTGTCTTGTTTCCTATGGAGGGTGAGACCCAAGTTGCCAGTGTTTGAAGTAATCATTCAGATTGGAGTAGCATTTTTTCATGTATTACTATATTTTCCATTCCTTTCCAGTCAACCCAGTAAGATAAATGCTATTTCAGGGGATATGGTATCTACAAAATTTTTCATTTGGATGTGTTTGTATTTGCTAAGTACAAATCTACACCAATATTGTCACTTGTATATTGTACCAACATATGGCAGGAAAGCCTGGCTGGTCACACCAAGTCTTATTTTTCATCTTGGGATACGAGTTGCCAACGATCTGATATGACTTGAAAAACAAACAGACAAATCTGCATCACTAAAAAAGCTTATGTTTCTTTAAAACATTTCAAATAAATAATTCATATTAACGAAAACCGTCCAGCCAAGTCGAATACTTTGCTGATTGCTATATTTAATTATTGCTAACAAATTCTGAGCAGGCTGTTTTCCAGCATCCTGTGCTTTTGTGAGTGCGGATTGCCCACTAGTGGGCGCCATTTGTCTTCTTATTCCTTCCGTGCAGCTCACCTTACCGCAAACTCATTTATAAATACAAAAACCAGTGAAAGGTGGGGGAAGAAGTGTGCAATAAAAATCAAACACAACTATAGTGCAGTCCTTAGACAAGGATTTCCTTCACCCTCTCCTGTTTCCTCATTAAAACCCAGCAAGAAAGATGACTTGAGACTAGCATTTCTATTTAAATCCTATTGGAAAATAAATTAATAAACACGCTTGTAAAAATATGGCAGACTTCAAAATGCAGTTAAAAGATAAAAAACTCTTTGATTAGTAATAAATAAATTATAAAAATGTCACATTTATTTTACATATACTTTACAAAAAAAGAGTACAATGAAGAAATAAAAGAAAAACATATGAAAATAAATAAGATCTAATAATTGACTGCATTGCTTTTAATCCAAGAAGTCTATCATAGTTTTTCTTTCCTTTTTATATCAGCTGGGGAAAACAAAATTAGTGCAATGTTGCAAATTGTAAATGCAGTACGGCAACCTCCACGCCTTAGCAGTACACGAACCTCTAACAGATCCATCTGGAGTTTACTGCTGTTGGTAATTTCTGTTGCCCAGCAGCGCTGTGATCCTACACATGGATACCCTTCACTGCCTGTTTGATACTTTCCAGTAGAGCTTTGCATTCCGGGGAATAGTCCCGTTCCAGATTGCTGTACATGTCTGTGAGTGTATTTACATATGCTTCAAAATTCTGCTCACTGATAGGTCCCTAAATGGAGACAAAACACATTGACCCAGTCACAGTGATTCAGGCTGAGGGAAAAGAAGGACCCAGTGACATTGAAGATCAGTGATCTGGGAGTCGGGAGGGAAGGCAAGGGTGCATATGGCTGCTGGAGTTGCAGGGGATGGAGAGAGACGGAGTGTGTGTGGGATTCATCTGTTCACCCTTAATTCAGGAGACGAATGTGACTGGCTTGTACAATATTTGGGGTTGATTTGGAGCACATAAAGTATATGTCTGGCTATGGACTTGGCCTCCACAAAACTTTTCTACTTCTCTTGGGAGGCAGCCTCAGCCCTGATAGCACATGCCTTGCACAACATATGCCTCCTGTTTGTGGAAGGTGAATATTTGTGAGGCTGGGAAGGAAGGGTTGCTTGTTCTAAGTGGTGCCTTTAACAGCACTGGGCAGAAACTTAAGGAATTCAAGATTTGAGCAAGTTGCTCGGTAACAGTTGTGATGGAAAATTTTCCTCCTCCATCCTCAGACCCTTTTAGCCTGTGTCTCTCCCGTGGCATCATTGTAATACACTTTTAAAAATTTCTGAGTCTCTGTAGGCAGAATATCAGTTTCACAAAGTTTAAATTTATTCATCCAGTTTTTTTTTTTTTTTTTTTTTTTTGGAGACAGAGTCTTGCTCTATTGTCCCAGCTGGAGTGCAGTGATGCAATCTCAGCTCACTGCAACTTCCACCTCCTGGGTTCAAGCGATTCTCCTGCCTCAGCCCCCCAAGTAGCTGGGATTACAGGAGTGCACCACCACTCCCAGTTAATTTTTGTATTTTTAGTAAAGATGTGATTTCACCATGTTGGCCAGGCTGGTCTCAAACACTTGACCTCAGGTGACCTACCCGCCTCCGCCTCCCAAAGTGCTGGGATTACAGGCGTGAGCCACCATGCTTGGCCTCCCTGTTCTTTTTGTATGTTTTGGTCTCTCCTTTACCCAGTGTGATGCTTCAAGGAGAGCACATGCTGGATACGTGTAAGTTTCACACAAATGTGAAACGGAATGACTGTCACAAGGGGAATGCTACTCAGTCATTTCTGTTGCCACCATTTTCCCTCCTTTTTAAAAACACGTGATATGAGACTTACTTCTCAAGGTGCTTGGAAGAAAGGACATTTAAATGGCAAAGTATTACCATTGTTGCTATTTAAGGAAACAAGCTTTCTAAATTTGAAGCTATTTGGTTGTGCTCTGCTCGGCAAAGCGCTGATCTAAATTATTAATATTGTCCAATCGTGATTCTCTGTCCCCTTCTCTTTCCTGCCTTTGCTGTGCCTTGTGTTTCTTGGAGAGTCAGGGAATTGGATGGGAACCCAGGTAGCACAGTGGATAAAGGCCACTCTGCAGGGCTGGGCCCACTTGCCTTGTGTTAGCTTTGGAAACTTGATCAAACTAAGTAAGCTCTCTGAGCCCTGATTTCCTCAACTATGGAATGGGAATACTAATGCTCGCTCTTTGGTGCTTTTGTAACATTTTGTGTGATCAGCACTAAAAATCACCACTAGAGTGCCCTGTGTGGTGAGTATACAAGGCACAAGATAACTTGTGTGGTACCTATTTTTTATGGCAGTGGTGAAGAAGAAAATACTAAGGGATGCATATTCAAAGTATGATTTATGCAACATTAATAAATAACATTACAATGATTTTTAATAATTATCTTAATCCTTACCATAGTGGTATCATTTATTTTGCTTTGCGTTCATTATTACATTATTGATTTTTTGACTGGTGGGAGTCAAGAAACATATTTGGAATTGGTTAACATAAGAACTCCATGCTAGGAACTTGGGTAAAATTAAGGGGCTTAATGTTTTAACCAAAGCCAATTATATTTCTTTATCACATTGCTGCTTCTATAAATAATTTCATACATAAAATTGGCATCTTTGGAAAAATTATTCTAAAAACTTAGGTTCTGAGGAAATTAAAAGCATTTAGCAATGTAGTCTCTCCTCCAAAGATTTGTCTGTATTTAAGAATATGTAAAAGAAGCTAATTTTCTATGAATTCCAAATACAGTCATGCAATGCATAACAACATCTCAGTTAATGGCAGACTGAATATATGATGATAGTCCCATAAGATAACAATAGCATATTTTTATGGTTTAGATATGTTTTTCCACGTTTAGATACACAAATACGAGTAATTACCTAAAGTATTCAGTACACTAACATGCTGTGCAGGTGGGTAACCTCAGAGCGGTAGGCTGTACCATATAGCCCGGGTGCACAGTAAGTAAAGTAGGGTCTGCCATCTAGGTTTGCGGAAGTTCACTGTATGATGTTCACACAACGTCAAAATTACCTAATGACACATTTCTTAGAACGTGTGCCCATTATTAAGTGATGGAGGACTATAGTTGCATACTTAAAAGACATGCTTAGATTTTGAAAATGAGGATTCCGTGTTCATTTTTTTTTTGCTTTTTATTTTATATGAGGAGAACTGAAGTAGGTTCTTCATACTTTCGTATGAAGAAAGCACCTAGTCCATTGGGAATTGAACATTTTTGGTTACAGTTCCTGATTTGGGTGGATGATGCAAATAATGGTCTCAGATTTTGTAAGACATGGAATCTTATACTTGGAAATACATTTTCACTGAGGGAGTTTTGCCCTTCAACTTTCACATGATATTATGAACCAAGCTTTAAAAAATCCTTTGTTTTTAAATGACTTTGGCCTCTAAAAACTTCTTGGCCTTAATATAATTTAAATAAATGTATCTACCACATTCCCAGAGAGGAAGATTACTCTAAGCCAGACTGTGATGAAGTGTGGTCACTCTCTGACTGCTCACAGGTCTCTTCAAAGCTCAGTCGTGGCAACCCCGTGGGTAAATGCATGATGACACTGCAAACGCTTGTAATGGAACAGCAAGGTTCTGGCCTTGAACTTACCATCTGTGGAAGCTGGATGTCGGCAAGGCTTGAAATGAGAGCTTGGCTCAGACCTGCCAGCTCTTTCAGCAGACTTTCATTGTTCTGTTCTATGAGTTTGTTCTCCTCCTCTATCGTCTTTAAGTTGCTCTCCATAGACGTGATCTACAAGAGAAATAACTTGGGAATGTGAGTAGTGGAGTTTGGAAGGAGCTCAAAAGGTTTCTCCCTGAAGGAAAACGCACCAAGTGCATCTGAACACTAAGAGACGCATGCGTGCAACTTCTCGGCATGAAGCTGCAGCCCCACTGGATTGTTTGAAGTGCTGGAATCACATCCCCAAATTTTTATCTTCAGCGCAGACTTCCTCATGAATTGTAGAACTTCTCCACATGGCTGTATGATGGATATCTCAAACTCAACATGCTTAAAGCAAACTTTGCTATTTTCCCCAAACCTGCTCCATCCACTGTCTCCCTTTTCCAGCCAGCAGCAACTGAACTGTAGTACAGATCCCCCATGGCTCTTTCTTTCATACCTCACCTCCACTGGCGCCTCCTTCAAAATATCCGGGATGGGACCACTGTCCCCTCCACACTGCTGCCCCCTGGGTGCAGCCACCAGTGTGACTGTGCTGCCTTCTCATGGGTGGCCCTGTGTTTGCCATTACCCCACCTAATCTCTTCTGGGCCTTTCCTCAACACAGCCACCAATATGAGCCTCTTAAAATGCAAGTCAGCATGTCAATCAGATGGGATTATGTTACACGTTGGCTCAAAACTGTGCTACAGTTCTGCACACATTCAGAATAAAACCCAAGGTCTTTAAAATGGCCTAAGATGCCTCATGTGAGCTGCCCTGTTGTCTCTGAGACTATTCTCCTGTGACCTGCCCCACCCACCTCACACACCTGCGGCCACACTTCCCTTTGCTAATTCTCAAATCCCCACACCTTCTCATGATGAGCACTTTTGCGCTTGCAGGGTTTCTTCTGTCTGAAACACTCCTTCTCCATACCTGTTTGGCTAACTCCCTCATTCCTCAAGTCTTTGCGATGGCTTTCTTCTCCCTGGGGGCTGGTGGTCCCATTTAGTATTGAAATACAGCCACTTGCCCAGCCTCCTGCCATTCTAGCATACAACACCATTGATCATTTATGACTTTTTTGTTTATTGTCTGCTTCCTCCTTCTAGACTCTAAGTCTCGGGAGGGCAGAGGGCTTTGTGTTTTTTGCTAATGGTTTTCTAGAGGAATTCCCATGATTTCTAGAAAAAAGTACCAATCTGTGGACCAGATGGCCATTAATTGATGATGGCAACACTGGTCACTCTGGGTAAGGAAACCAAAATTTCAGATGGTTTAAAACCCTTTGTCTTAAGCTGTTGTGTGAGGACTTCCAAGAGATCCAGTAACCATGGTGGTATAAAAAATCCTGCATTTCAGAAGAGGAGAGACGGGAAGGGGAGAAAGACAGTCCTATGCTCTGTCTCATTCTTTTGCTGCTAACTTGTTGCGAGAGTTATGATTCGTGTTTTAAAAATCTTGGACTGAACCGTTGATTTCCAGGAGATGAGGCAGACATCACAAAGAAGAATGCAGAATTGAGAAATTGCTTGGGCTTTTAGGTGAAGAATTTGCTCAAGAAAATGTTCAGTAGGATCTATTCCTAATAAATACTTACACATTCAGAGGTGTTCCAAAAACATTAAATGAAAAAGTTGCTATATTTTACTTGAATTTTGAATAAAACCAAGGATTTTTATCTTTCCATCACATTTTTTTTCTAATGTACCAGAGACTCCTTGGTTATAAGATGATCTGCCTTGTTTGCTTATGAAACCTTTGATGCGACCAGGGCAAAAACATGAGAAAGCTTGCCCACAGCTACTGAATAAATGGTAACCTGTGATGATCCACCTATTCAGAATTTTACAATAATTATGGAATCTAGAAACACTCAGCATATTGACTCTAAGATATTATATATTTTCACACAAGCTTTAAAAAGTTCAATGTTTTGTTTCCACCAAAGATTATGGTTACATTAAGGATCATGAATTACATTTTTTTTTTTTTTTTTTTTACCTGGGTCTGAAGTTTCATCATATCTGCTTCAATTTTAAGGTTGGATTCATTCAGTTCCTTTATTTCTTCATCCAAATGCCTAATTTCTTCATCACTCTCTATTCCTGTAAAGAGTAAGACTACCTTGGTTCGAAATGAAGACTGTTAACAAATGAGTCATTACATGTTTAATTTGTGATTTGCTACTTGAAAATGAGACTTTCATTTAAAGTGTTTTTACCAAAACAATACATAGCCAGGATTCTGAAAAAGTGGATAAGAGAAGTTACAGATTTAATTTATTGGTAAGAAAGAAAAGCGGGAGTAGAAAAGTGCCACCGTTGCATGTAGCTCAGTTATGTCCCCTGGTGCTGCCAGACGCATTTGTAAATATGTCTTCAATTACATCTCACCGCACCCTACAGCGGGACTCGCTCCATTATACCTTCCTCACATATGAAGACACCAAGCCCAGAGAGGTTAAATGAGGCCTCAGGAATCACTGACAGAAGTTAAATAACCTGCCCAAGTTCAAATTAAGAGGCAGAGCTGGGATTAAACATCAAAGCCCTTGCATTCTCTTATTCAAAATGCTGCAAGGACAGTTTTATGCTGAGTAATTAAATATCTGATTAGTTGAGTTAGACCTTAGGACCCATGATGGGTGGCAGAGCTGCAGGGATGCTGGCAGGTGAATTAGAGTCCAGAGACCCATTGGCAGAGTCTTCCACATGGACATGGATGAGGAAAATGTAATTTAGGGGGAAGGACATCAGCTTGGGAGTTTGACTCCTGTTCTGCAACTTGGGCAACTTACTTATCTTCTTTGTGCTTCAGTATCCTCTTCTGTAAAATAGGCATGATATCTACACTGTGAGAATGAATGCAATAAAATGTAGAGCGCTAAACATGCCACAGGCTCTCAATGAATGGGGGTTATTTCCCATGATTACTTTGTAGAAGGAGTATGACTACATTTGAAAGGTTTCAAGGACCTGGGGAAGGTAGTTAATATTAAGGGTGTGGGAAGCAGGATTGGAGGTAATTTACCTCCTAGAAGAATGAGTCTGAACAAGAGTGACAATGAAGAAGGACATGTGAACTTCCACATAGAGACTTCATAGGAGCCATTTCATGAGAGGAGGAAAAAGGGTACTTGGCCTGACAATTGGTTGGAAAGAGATCTGGGCTCTTATACTTCCCTAGGGTGACTACTTTGGGAAATAATCCATTGCCTCCTGAGGGCGGATGCTCACATTCTCTATGACCCTACAATTTCTTCCTTAGGTACACACCCAAAACAAATGGTTGTACACAGGAGGCATGCATAAGGTGTACACAGCAGTATTGCTCGCCAAAAGCACAACTTGAAAGGAAACCACATGCCCACCAAAAACAACACAGGTGACTTTTAGTAATTTAGTGCGAAGAGAAAAAAGTAAGCCGAAAGTTACATCACATACAGCATGATAAAACATCTGGCTATTCTGTGGGTACTTACTGCTTTATTAAAAGTAACTACTGAATAAAGTGAGCCATGCATGGATCAATGAAGAGAGTGTGTCATAAGATTGATATAACTCTGGGCTCTAAGATTTAATGAAAAAAGGAAAACAAACCAACATATAAGACTTAGGTACCTTAGTAGTTAGACCAGTTTGAATATGAGTCAACAGTATGACATGGCTACTAAGAAAACAACCAACAGTTACCCAGGACCATACTCATGGAACTATAGTATCTGGGACTCAGGATTCATTCTGCACTGGCCAGCTGTGTCTGGAGAATTGCACTGCATCTTGGAGCCCCATATTTTATTGGTTGGTGTGCTGGTACAGGGATCGCCTCTCAGACAATTGGTGGGTAAGAGCTGGGGCAGAAAGGACTGAAATATCTGGATTCTCAATGAAACAGGTATTTGGAGTGCTATCAGCACTTGAAATTTTTCTGATTTGAGCAATTGAAAACTTCCATTGCTATAAATTTCTTTGACATATTGTTTTTCTTTTCTGTCTTTTTACAGTAAAATTCTACCTCAAAGAATGCTATTTTCTTACATAACATCTGGTGAGGCAGACAAAAACCAAGGAGATGCTTGTAAAACATGAAGTGTTCTGAAGGAAGCACAAAGGGTTCTGGGAGGCCCTTCACTGGAGAAAATGCACTCCTTTCAAGACTTTCAAGATCGGAAGGAGGCAGGCCTGTGAAAAACCAGCCAGCAGCTGAGCATCCAAGAGGAGGGAGGAAGCCCAGAGCCCGGGCTGGGAAGGGAGTGAGTGCCCCGTGGACAGCAAGAAAGTGAATGATGGGAGCAGGCCATGGGGACATCCTAGGAGCTTAGGTTTATTCCAAGTGCAACAGGACCCAGGGAAGGGTTTTAGGTAGGGGAGCTGGGGTGATCGAGCTTAATTTTCACAAACATAATTTGGAGTTTTGAGTAGAGGATAGATTGGAGAAGAGACAGAGCAGAAGCGAGGAGACCCATGAGGAGATGATTGCTGGAGTCCTGGCTGGGTGTAGGCAAGAGAGGTCAAGAGAAGGAGACAGACTCAGGATCTAATCTGTAGGCAGAATTTGCAGGACTTGTGAGGGCTGGAGGTCGGGGGTGAGAGAAGAGAGGAATCGACCGAGAAGAGAGGAATCAACCCTGACTGCTTGTTTCTGCCAGAGCAGGTGAGTAACTGTAGAGCTGTCTCTGTGATAAGGCAGACTGGGAGGCTGAAACTTGTGGTAGGATAAGTAAAAGTTCAATTTTGGCTAAGTTATGAGTGCTTATGAGAAGACTGTTTAAGTGACAGCCTGGGTTCTTGGTTCTGAGATTTCGTTAGGATTATGTTTCGCTGAGGGCCAATGTTCCTGAAGACACCCCAGCCTCTTAATCAAGATGGGGCTGTTTAGAAGATGCCTAATAACAAAAGATGGCTGGAGCTTGTGTGGGAAGATCATAAGATGAGATCTCAAAAAAGAAACATTATCATGGGATCTAATATGTAACAGGCTCCCTATACATGCTCATAGAATTAATCAATGAAGGAACTAATGTTTTTATTATAATTTCTGGGATCTGGGGAGCTATTTTAGCCACAGGATCAAATTCCACTAATTCCTTGTAATGTTTCCTGTTAACATATCACTTTATCTGTTTCCACGGAGTCACTCATCTGCCAAACTTCTTTCCATGCACACAGTCTTTTAGAACCTTTGGATTTCACTCTGCACTTCCAAATATTAACTCGTATGATCCTCATTTAAAAACCATGAGGTAGAAACACGTATTACTTCAAAGTATGGATGGGAAACCAAGGTACAAAGTAAGTGGTACAGCGGGGATTCAAATATAAGCTCTCTGGTTCCAGAATACGTTATTTTAACCATGAAAATACTATCTTTATTCATAGATGTTTCATCTGTTTTGGAAGTATCAGTAAAAGGTGTGCCCTGATGTTTACAGACATAATTCTAGTAGAGTGTTGGAGTAGCTAGGTATTGCTGATTATCACGGAAACCACATACACTATCCACTAAATTATTATTATTATTATTATTTGAGTCAGAGTCTCACTCTGTCGCCAGGCTGCAGTGCAGTAGCGCGATCTCTGCTCACTGCAACCTCTGCCTCCCAGGTTCAAGCGATTCTCCTGCCTCAGCCTCCTTAGTAGCTGAGACTACAGGCATACGCCATCATGCCCAGCTAATTTTTTTATTTTTAGTAAAGACGGAGTTTCACCATGTTGGCCAGGACGGTCTCAATCTCTCGACCTGGTGATCCACGCGCCTTGCCTCCCAAAGTGCTGGGATTACAAGCGTGAGCCACTGTGCCTAGCCTCCGCTAAATATTTTACTTAACTGTTTAGCGACTTTGATTCTTTATATAATCCATTTATGTAAAAGCAATAGATGATGCTTTCTTTTCATTAAATAATTCTAATGTTTATTTGTTACTAATCTGTGCCTAATTTGCATATTTGGGGATTATATCATATATTATATTTTCTTTATATTCTGTATAATTATGCAAGCTATGTATATACCTGTATAGAGCAAGTATTCCCAACATATGAGGCTTTAAGTACTATAGTTATGTTTTTTCATATTATACAAATGAAGCAATTCTATTACATTTCAAACAAATTCTATTTCTTGAGTGAACTTCTATATTTATTTATTTATTTATTTTTTAGATGGAGTCTTACTCTGTCACCCAGGCTGGAGTGCAGTGGCATGATCTTGGCTCACTGCAACCTGTGCCCTCCGAATTCAAGCTGCCTCAGCCTCCTGAGTAGCTGGGATTACAGGCGCCTGCCACCACACCTAGCTAATGTTTTTTTTTTTGTATTTTTAGTAGAGACAGGGTTTCACCGTGTTGGCCAGGCTGGTCTTGAACTCCTGACCTTGTGATCCACCCTTCTCGGCCTCCCAAAGTTCTGGGATTAAGGCGTGAGCCACCGTGCCCGGCCAAACTTTTATTTTTAAATTGAGTTTACATACCAAAATTGTACTTTTTTTTTATTTAGGGGAAAATAAGTTAACGTAAATTTAGCTATTTAGTTACTAAAGGAGTGAGGAGAGTTAATATCCAGAAATAAATGATATATAACAATATTTAGGACACACTATTTTGTCACGTGAGAAGAGCTAGAAGGAGCTCCTAAATGCAAGACCATATACATAGATCAATTATCATAACTTCTGCTTGTTTCTACAAAGCACAGAAGGACGGGCATTCTTTCTTATACAGATGGCCTAATTTTATTATCAAGGGCTAGTAAAGGTCTTTAAAAATTAACGTCGCAATTTAATTATGGCAAGGATGGAGAACTAAGGATCAATTATTCTAAAATTAATGTACACATTTTTTGATATAGACCTTCCATGTTTGAAATGGTTTGTACATAATATTCCCCTAAAATATTATCTAATTCAACTAATTGCATGAATGATTTATACCTAGTTTAAATTAACATAGTATGCTAAAGGTAAAGCCATATGCACTTTGTATTTCATTGCAATTTGATTTGATGTTTTTAATGTCTGAAGGTGTGTTGGTTTACATCTACTTTAAAGATCATCCAGAAAACAATTATTGTGGCCACACTTTAAGGTAAGGGATCATGAAACACAGCATTGTTAGAGCAGACCACCAAATCACTTTAGGTCCTTCTTGGCCTTCAATGAACCACTGACCTGAATTCAGGTGGGCTTTTTCTCATGCAAAGTCATTGTAGGTTCTTAAGCTTTACAGAGCATCAGCTTCTACTTTCTTGGATTGTAAAACGTGTATTTTTCCAGTTAGTTACCTGTCCACATAGAATGACTGCACCCTGACACTTGTCAGTGGGTTCAACCCAGCTCGCTGCTGCTTTATGTTCTTTGAAAGCTCAGCTGAAGATGTTGGACATATAGGGACCCTTTGAAGTGTATGTGCTCAGCCCTGCTGCTCCTGGGTCTCTGTGCAAGTCTATTGCGGGTTCAGACAGACCACCTGCTGCTGGCCCCCTGCAAAGCTCTATCATAATTTGATGTAATGCCGCCAGATAACTGTTTTGTTTTTATCTTTCTTAGGAGTGGCCTTGTAATTTATATTCTGTTTACAGTATGGATGGTAGTGGTGTTCTCATAATGAGAACTCATAAGAAATATTTTCTTCATGCACTGGGTTCCAGAAGGAGTTTTGCTCTGAGTTTACTTACTACCATGTGATTCACATGGCGATTATAGCTTTCTTTTTTGTTGGCTTCTAAAAGGCAAGGTCAAATTTGCAATCCTTATTTACCCAGCAAGAAATGACACTTCACACACGTCTTAGTGTCCTCAGGCTTGCTCCGTCTTGCATTCTTTGACTTTCCTTTGTCTCATTTTTGAATTAATTTTTTTTTGAGACAGAGTCTCACTCAGTTGCCCAGGCTGGAGTGCAGTGGTGCTTTCTTGGCTCACTGCAACCTCTGCCTCCGGGGTTCAAGCAATTCCCTGCCTCAGCCTCCCGAGTAGCTGGGACTACAAGTGCACGCCACCACACTGGCTAATTTTTTTGTATTTTTAGTAGAGATAGGGTTTCACCATGTTGGCCAGTATGGTCTTGATCTCCTGATCTCGTGATCTGCCTGCCTCGGCCTCCCAAAGTGCTGGGATTACAGGCGTGAGCCACTGTTTCTGGCTGAATTAAATTTTTAACCAGCATTTAAAAAAAATGTCATGTAGCTTTGCAGTCCTTATCCTTTAAATACTATTTGAAATAGGGAGATAAATAAATACACATTAAATTGTCCCAATTTCACTGCATATGTACTGAGAGGTATTTAGGGAATGGGGAGTATTTCCAAGGAGCAGTCAGAACATCCAGTGAAAAGCTCTTTTACTGAGCATGTGAATGTTGGAAAGACTGGAGGAGGCAGGCCTGTCCCCAGCAGCCAGGGCTTTATTCCTCCTCTGCATGTACACTCCCCTCCTTCGGCGCTCAGGGGTGAGGACCCACGGAGGGAGAGCATCCCCCACAAGGACCGCTTTAAATAAGGCAGATGAAGGCCTCAGAAGGAAACAGTAGGAAGCTCGAGTGCTTTCCCTCCCTTGGATACTGCATATCTTCTTTTTGAAAATCACACATACAAATTAAAAAGATTGAGCAAAGCTTTCAGGGAAAGTAGCAACAGTGAAAGTCCTCAGCTCAGTTCGAGTCATGTGCCAAAGATACCATCAAATAAAGTCTCCAGAGCAAAATAATTGCTCTGTCATTGTTTCTCAAATGGTTTGGAAAGATCTTTGATGGAAAACAACACAGGCCCCAGATAATGCTCATTAGAAATCTCAAGAAAATGCATTCAAGAATCAAAGGAAAATTGGAGGATCCAAACAGAGAACTCAGAAACTGTATCTCTGAACTTGGAGAGGGGACTGACACTAAGGAAATATCTAGGGAAATGTAGACATAGGTAAAGATCTGGATGCTAAATCCAAACTTTCCAGAATCTCTATAAAAATATCATGTTGAGCACAGAAGAACACAATTGAAGGATTCAAATACAGATGCCAGAAACCGCTTCCTGAAATTTTATAGCAGATTTATACCAGAAAAACACGCACGTATACACACACACACGTACACACACACAAGAGAGAGAGAGAACACACACACGTGAGAGAGACTGAAGGACACAACTTCCACTAGTGTATCTTTGTTGTTGTTGTTTTGTTTAGAGATAGGGTTTCTTGCAGTTGCCCAGGCTGCAGTGCAGTGGCACTATCATATCTCACTACATCAGCCTCGATCCTGGGCTCCTGGTCTCTACAATCCTCCTATCTCAGCTTCCAGAGTAACTGGGACTACAGGTGTGCCCCACCACACTGGGCTAATTATTTTGTAGAGATGGGGTCTGGCTGTTTTGCCCAGGCTGGTCACAAACTCCTGACCTCAAACAATCCTCTATCCTTGGCCTCCCAAAGTGTTGGGATTACAGGCGTGAGCCAGCATGCCCTGCCAACCACAAGTGTGTCTTAATCCATCATACCCCATTGCCTGACTTTCTCTGTTGGAGATCACTCCGTATTTAAAAATAAGGAAGACACTAAAAAATTGGTTTTTAAACAAAGTTATAATTTTAGTTCAAATCTGAGGAAACCTTTCTTTTTGTACATTAAAACTGTGCTTCCCACCTAGAGAATACTTTGACACACGGAACGCTTTGGGGAGCCAGGGTCTACACCTGGAGGAGGTGGTGACAGCCAGCCCTGTGCTCTTACCCCCAGTTGCTTTGAGCTTGATGGTCATGAGTTCTTCAGAAACCTTGCCCTTTTTGATAGCTTGTGCATTGAGAGGACATCCAGATAAGCTGTGAAAATAGAAATTGTACTACTGTATGAAATGTGTATGATTTCTTATAAAAATTAAAATGTTTTATTCACAACCTACTATTTGTGTTTTTGCTGCTGATTAATTACATTATAACCCACAGTCTCTTTGTAGAGAGTAATGAATACATACCCATTAAAGCAAAGGCCAAAGGCCCTCAAATAATGTAAAATGTTTTGCTTTCTTTCCTTAAATCAAGGTACAAATAGTTACTGCTGATACACAATTATTATTTAATTTATTTTGTTAAATTGCTATTCATCTGCATTCAAGTAAGTTCTTTTGTTTAGTAGTGGTTACTTTATTTTCTGTAAATGTGAAATTGTACATATATATTATGAATAAGAATTGTTCCCAATTAGTCAAAATTCCATGAGTAATAAAGCAGAATCTAGTTCTTCCTGCCTTTACATAAAGTGTCCCTTGACCTTTATAGAATGACTCAAATTAATACAAGGCAAAATAAAGCCCTACCTCACGCCCCCCTGGCAAATTCAGTTTGGTTATGGGAATGTTTTTAATTTTTTTCTTTAACTTTTACAACATTTTTCATTAAAAAAAATTTCTACCCTGGAAGGAGAATAAGAGGAGGTGCCACAAGTGTATTCAGATGCAATCACTGCAGAGATACACCTAATGCTAAATGACGAGTTAATGGGTGCAGCACACCAACATGGCACATGTATACATATGCAAACACCATTGCAGTGGTGTTTATAACCCTTTCCATTTAGTAGTGGCACTCTTCAGCAGGGTTTCTTTCCCTTAATGTCATCTGTTTTATTTAAATTGCACCAGCATGATAAATGACAACATTGAAGAAAACTTGTTTTCACCGTTTATGATCAGATAATTTCGTTGTTCTATCCAGCCATTAATTCTTTTGCAATCTTGCTGTGTTTTCATAGAAACAATTTTTAGATCAAAATAGTGATGATCATAGTCAGTCATTTAAAGTCTTTTTTTCTGCAGAAAGTTAGTTACAACTCATCTATAAAGAAATCATTTCACCCTGAAGCTTGGGACATTTGGCAGAGTGAAAGAAAATATTTCTGAAGCAAAGCCCTTAATAAATGTGTGCTTAATTACTGTATTTTTTCAAGAATACTAATTATTCTACACTGAGTCTGTGAAATATAGAAAATAATAGACATATACTATTACATATAAAGAAAAGGTTAAGCAGGTTGCCTAATTTGATAAGCTATACATTTTTCTACACAGAAAAAGAAAATAATGAAAAGCACAAAATCAACTTGGAAACTGTGTCTTCTATTTTCAGAAGCTTCTCACTGTCAACTGTGGCCTATAAAAGTTTCATTATCAAAGACTTGGAACCAAACCAAATGTCCAGCAACGATAGACTGGATTAAGAAAATGTGGCACATATACACCATGGAATACTATGTAGCCATAAAAAATGATGAGTTCATGTCCTTTGTAGGGACATGGATGAAACTGGAAAACATCATTCTCAGTAAACTATCGCAAGGACAAAAAACCCAAACACCGCATGTTCTCACTCATAGGTGGGAATTGAACAATGGGAACACATGGACACAGGAAGGGGAACATCACACTCCGGGGACTGTTGTGGGGTGGGGGGGGGGGGAGGGATAGCATTAGGAGATACACCTAATGCTAAATGACGAGTTAATGGGTGCAGCACACCAACATGGCACATGTATACATATGTAACAAACCTGAACATTGTGCACATGTACCCTAAAACTTAAAGTACAATAAAAAAAAGTTTCATTATCTGTTTTATGGGGAGTTTGCACATCTGTCTTGTTTTATGTCACATGTTGTATTCTGAGAAAATAATCATGAATACTTATTTGGTAAACTGGATATTTAAAGGTGACCTTCAGTAAGTCCATTTGTAACATAATGGATATTAATACCTCATTAGAACTTCTCTGATCCTCACCCTTAAAGGATCTACTCTGTTCAGACACATGCCAGAAAACTTTCAGGGTGACACAGTGTTGTGGAAAAGTTAATGAAGCGTCCATCCGTAATTACATGACTTAGAAGCAAAGAATATAGTTATGACAGAGAGGCTTTGCTTCCAAAATGCCACTTGATTTTGTATCTTCCAATGTAGAGCTTTCATATCTTCCAGGATGTAAAATGAATCTTAAATTAAAAAAAAAAAAAAGGGCAGGAAAAACAGTTTAAAAGTCTTTTTTCCTTTTGAAGGCAGATTTTAAGAGGCTGAGGTATTTGGCTCCATATTGGAAAGGCAGAAAAAAACGTGGCTTATATGGTTTTGACCAAAATTACCATTCTATTATGACATATTAAAGGATTTTTTTTTTTTGAGGTAGGGTCTCACCAAGCCACCCAGGCTGAAGTGCACTGGCACAATTTGGGTCACTGCAACCTCCCCACTTCCTGGGCTCAAGAAATTCTCCTGCCTCAGCCTCCCGAGTAGCTGGGATTATAGGTGCACACCACCACATCTGGCTAATTTTTGTATTTTTGGTAGAGACGGGGTTTCACCATATTGGCCAGGCTGGACTCGAACTCCTGACAGCAAGACATCTGCCCGCCTTGGCCTCCCAAAGTGCTGGGATTACAGGCGCGATCCACAGTGCCCAGCTGCAATTTTAAATTATATCTTCATCTGCCTTCTTAAAGCAAAATGGCAGGTGATACAATGTATGTCGTGAACATAATTGCTTACAATATATTATTAATAAGTTTCAATAAAATCTCAAAGATATGGCATAGCACTAAATGAGTTCTGTCAATCACAGGATTTCTGATTTTAAAGCTACAACCATCCATAACTGTGTGTGTGTTTTAACATATCACTTGTCTTCTCAGATTGCTATCTTTTTCAAAGGGAAAATTTTGTCACATAGAGATTTAAAGCAAGGTTTGAAGGTAGTTATTATATAAATATAATACGGATATAGTGTGTGGGTCAAATTGTTCTTAAACGTCCTACAAAGTGTGTTTTGTAATTATTCCCATTTTGGTTGAGAAAAGTCTATGCACTAGCGCCTGTGACACCTCAGCTTGGTGCCTGGCCCATGGTGAGGACCCATCATTAAACCTTAGGGGAAGTGGGATGACACTGGCTCTCATGTGCCAACCTGTATTCAAAGCAATTCCATAACTTCTCTGCGCTTGTTTCATCTTCTGTCAACTGAGGATAATTATAATACCTATAGCTCACAGGGTTTTGCAAAGGTTTAAAGGAATAAATCATACAAGTTACTTATAAGGGTGCTGTCTGTGGGCAAGAACCTTGAATACGTGTCAGCTATCACCAGGTAACAAGTGATGGGAAAGAATATGAACAACCTCAGAGATTTCAGATTCAAAATACATAACATATAAAAGCCAGTTGTGAGTTATATTCCAAGTCATATAAGTCATCCTGCATATATACATATAGGCTTAATATTATCTTCACAAACAGGAAATGAGATCATCTGTGTTGAACCCCTACCGTGTGCCAGGCATAAGCGAGGCGTTTTGCCATATTATTCCATTAAATTCTACACATAGGCCGGGCACGGCGGCTCACACCTGTAATCCCAGCACTTTGGGAGGCTGAGGCGGGCAGATCATTTGAGTTCAGGGGTTTGAGAACAGCCTGACCAACATGGTGAAACCCCGTCTCTACCAAAAATACAACAAATTAGCTGGGTATGGTGGTCCCAGCTACTTGGGAGGCTGAGGCAGAAGAATCGCTTGAACCTGGGAGGCGGAGGTTGCAGTGAGCTGAGATCACACCACTGCACTCCAGCCTGGGTGACAGAGTGAGACTCCACAAAAAAAAAAAAAAAAAAAAAAAAAAAGAAATTCTACACACAGAAAAGAGAGAACATTTCACCTTAAAGAGAATACCCCACATTAAATACAGTCTCTTAAATATTTGAAATCACAAGAGAAATTCAATCCCATTAAATTCTACACATAGAAAAGAAAGAGTATTCCACCTTAAAGAGGATACCCCAAATTAAATCCAATTTCTTAAATATTTTAAATTGCAAGAGAACTTTTGAGTCAAGAATGCTGAAATCTGAATTACCTTTGTCTAAATTATTCACTGCTTTCCATCTCCTAGAAAATAATAACTTGGAGGCTGGGTGCGGTGGCTCATGCCTGTAATTCCAGCACTTTGGGAGGCCGAGGTGGGCAGAACACCTGAGGTCAGGAGTTTCAGACCAGCCTGACCAATATGGCAAAACTCTGTCTCTACTAAAAATTAGCCTGGTGTGGTGGCATGCACCTGTAGTCCCAGCCACTAAGGAGGCTGAGGCAGAAGCATCATTTGAACTGGGAAGGCAGAGGTTGCAGTGAGCCAAGATCGAGCCCACTGCACTCCAGCATGGGCAACAGAGTGAGACTCTATTGAAAGAAAGGAAAGAAAGGAAGAAAGGAAGAAAGGAAGAAAGGAAGAAAGGAAGAAAGAAAGAAAAGAAAGAAAGAAAGAAAGAAAGAAAGAAAGAAAGAAAGAAAGAAAAGAAAGAAGAAAGAAAAAGAAAGAAAAAAGAAAAAGAAAGAAAGAAAAAGAAAGAAAGAAAGAAAGAAAGAAAGAAAGAAAGAAAGAAAGAAAGAAAGAAAGAAAAAAACAGTACCTTGGCATTAATATTGCAACCTGTATTTTTGAAATCAGAATTTTCTTTTTCTTATTATGAAATACATAATATGTAAACAGGAACCTATGATGTGTATTTGCAGTTAAAAGAATATTCTTTTTTTTAGAGATGGAGTCTTGTTCTGTCACCAGGCTTGAGCGCAGTGGAGCAATCATAGTTCCTTGCAGCCTCAAACTCCCAGGCTCAAGCAATCGTCCTGCCTCAGCCTCCTGAGTAGCTGGGACCACAGGCATGTACCACCACCAATAAGCACTACTTATTTACCCACTCCACTGTTAGCGGGCACGAAGGTTGTTTCCAGTTTAGGGTTAGTAGAGCAACACTGCTCGGATGTGGTCAGACAGATCTCCGGGTTCTCATATGCAGAGATCCTCTGGGCATAAGTCTGGGTGTGTGCTGGGGCAAGTGCATTTGTTCAGTTTTCAACTTGATTCTTTAATTTGCTTCTTAAAGTGGCACTACCAGTTGCTCTGCCACCTACAGAGTATGGGAGTATCTGTTGCTCCACATCCTCACCAAGCCTTGGCACCATTTAAAACTTCTTCACAATTTTTAAAGATAACTTCATTATTGCTAACTGAGGGATGTGCTCACCACAGTACAGCATTAATATTTCATTGGCAGTATCAACATGGATATTACTGAGGTCATTACAAGGAAGTCAAGCTACTGTACAGTAAATGTGCCATTAGGCACACTTGATTTGTGACTGAAGTTCCTGAATATGAAATAATAATTCAAACTCAGAATAAAATAATGTGTGCTATTGTGGACTAGGTCTACATTTGAAAACCATCAAAAAATAAACCACTTGAAAAAGTCAAGTTTTCTCCATAAACAGGTTTTACTGAATATTTAAATATCTTTAAACAAGCATTTACTGGAAGGCTTTATTTTCCAATATCATCCATATATGTCTTTAGAACTGAGCAAAATCTCAAAAATCCCCAATTTTGCTCAATGTTTACACTGCTCATATACAAAACATCAATGGTTTCCTAAAGCTTCATTGGATTTTAAACCAGCATCATGTACAGTGGCCCAAAAGACAAGACAGGACCCCACTGATGGGAGAAATATGTAGGGAAGCTTCTAATCCTTTCCTTTAGGTGGAATGTGAACCAAAAAGCTGGACAAAGATCACTGTTGCCCAGCAAAGGGCTTGGTTGAATGCATGACACTCGGTGGTAAAGGAATTCAGTCATTGGGAAACTATAAAAGAGTTTCTAGATCTCCTGTATCCTGCTGCACACTTTGCAGTCACTGTGTCATTTTCTTTCTCGCTGCTGTGGATGAGTCACATCCTCCCAGTAGCAAAATAACTACAATTTTGCCCCCAAATTGAGCCAGTCCATAAGACAGAGGGAATGCTATAAATATGTAAAGTAAAAGTTTGCAATCACATAACACAATAGAATAGATATCACCACTTGGAACTGAAGTAAACCATTAAATGATTGAATGTTAAGAAATAGCAGCCTAAGCAATATTTTAGAATACAAATAAAACCAACTGTACATTTTCTAGAGCATTTCAAAACTGTGTAGTAATTTTAAGAAATAGAGAAAATAACATTTTTCGTTCTTCATGCTCATCCAATATCTATATAGCAAGACTTCATGTTATGACATCTCAACTGCTACAGTGAACAATCTTTAGGGGGTTGTTCACAAGCCTCTCCCCAAGGCAGCCTAGGTGACAACCGATCACAACACTACAGCAAAAAGACAGAAAACTCACGTTACCTTCGGTGGGTGACAAAAACATTATTTACATGGCCCAGCCCATTGCAGCCTGGCAAGGGACAATGTGGTAGCTCTTGCTTGTTCAGTTTCCAGGAGAGGGAGGCTCCGTTAAGAGGATTTTCCTTCTGTCTCTTGGCAGCCAGAGGACAGCCAGAAGCTGTGCGGTGTGATGTGTATTTACCTGATATGTGACCTTGGCCATCACACCCTATCACAGGACATCTAGAGAGAAAGCAGAGACGTCACCAGCTGGGAAGAAGGCAGTGATAGTCCTATGCTCTCCAGAGAACAAACCATGCAATTATAGAGTTTTAATAAAAGATAAGTTTTAATAAAAGATAACTAGCAAAACAGCATTGCATAAGCAGGCTCTGAACTACGCGATTTTCATGCATTATCTCACTTGATATTCGCTACAATCTACTGGGTAGAGAGTATTATTATCCCATTTCGTAGATGAGGAATAATGAGGCTTAGAGAGCTCAGGTAACTTGCCACCCATTTGGAGCCAAGTTCATGCCCACACTTTTTAGGTCTAGAGCCAACTACATAAGGACTATGTTATGTTGCTTCCAAAGGCCAAAGGTGTAACATGTTAACTGCCTTAACAGATGCTACATAGCACATTACTCATAGAATTGGAATTTGAGTTTCTAAATGTTTAAATATTGCATTTAGAACTGTTGTTGAGAAAACAAATTTCTACATCTATATCTGCATTTATCATCCATGACCTTTCTTAGAGGAAGGAATTCAATTTAGATATAATTTCACCTTAAGCAAAATTAAAGTTTCAGGGGAAAATGCTGCCATATTTATCATTGTATACCACTTCCACAATACTACTTTCCTTTAAAACAATTGAGAAACGTATGAAACTGTTACTTTTTAAAACAATCTTTTGCATTATCAAAGAGCTGTGGAAATGTAGCTATAGATTGGGAACTTTTCTCAAACCACCAAATAGCTTGACTCTTGCTTATATTTAATAGGGTACACCTTCCCTGAAACTCAATCCGTGTTCAATTGCATCCCGACCCAGGTCCCTCCCATTTTACCAAGAGACAGCTGACCCCCATGTCTCAACTATTGCACTTACTTCAGTTCAGGGTCTTCTTTTTCTTCCTTGGTAGGGGTCATTTTGACACCACCTTTCCTTGCACGAGGGCATCCGGACAAGCTGAAATAGGGACCCGACAAAGAACAAAACAAAATTATGTGATCTCTCTGACTGCTGCCGACAAGCTCATTTCCACATCTCAGAAATAAGATTAGTCCTACCTTCTGTGGGAAGCATAGTTTCCAGTCACGTGCCCCGAGCCATCGCAGCCTGGGGTTGGACACCTGGAAGGCACAGGAAGAGAGCATGGGCAGAGAGGTTGTAGTAGGGGGAGTGGGGGTCACACTCAAGTTATTTAGGTTCTTCGGTAATCACATTAATGTTCCAAGTCTCTGCAGTTCACATGGAGGGAGGCGTGGTCACACAGCCAAATACAACTAAAAACAATGTGCTGCTTTTGGTGTGAGACTGTTTCTGCTTAAATATAATTATCTTTTGGTTAATAATCAATTTAAATATTTTTTAAGGATATATGACTACTGAGTGACAATGGATTAGTTGTTATTTATTGTACATTCTTTATTTTTAACCTCATATAGAAGGGACTTGAAAATCAGTCCACAACCTATTGCTGGGCTTCTGTCTACATCATGCAAAGTTCTTACCTTTTATGTAAAAAGAAAAGTTTTCCAAATTATTATTATTATTGAGACAGAGTCTCGCTCTGTGGCCAGGCTGGAGTGCAATGCTGCGATCTCGGCTTACTGCAACCTCCAACTCCCGGGTTCAAGTGATTCTCCTGACTCAGCCTCCTGAGTAGCTGGGATTACAGGCACATGCCACCATGCCCAGCTAATTTTTGTATTTTTAGTAGAGGCAGGGTTTCACCATGTGGGCCAGGCTGATCTCAAACTCCTGACCTCAGGTGATCTGCCCGTCTCAGCCTCCCAAAGTGCTGGTATTACAGGCGTGGGCTACTGTGCCCCGCCTCCAAATGATTTTTATGAATAATTTATTTTCTCTGATATGCTGTGTGACTATGATAATCCATTGATTTCAGATGAACAACAGTGACATATGTGAACTGCAGAGACTTGGAACATTTATGGGATTATCAAAGAACCTCAATAATTTGCACCTGGTCTGTCCTGCTTCATGGCCCAAGTTAAACAGTCTTTGGGGGAAAATCCATCAATAACTATATCAACAATCAACCATTAAATTTGGAATGAGAAAAGTGAAAGATGACAGGGAATCCAATTTCTACTAGGAATGCTGATGAGGAATAGGTTTCAAAATATTCTTAAATATGAAAGTTTACGCAGACTTTCACCCTTTTGCTGTCTTTTTAGAAAATCCCCAGTGCAAACAAAAACTAGAGGGCATCACAAAATACTTAATTTTCTGAATGCACACTGTGGTTCAGATCAAATTTCCATTTGAGAAAAACAATAATCCAAAGAAAAATGTGTTTACTATCCCTTTCCTTAAATTCCATTCCCCTGAACTTTCACAGAATGCATTTATATTCAAGCCTGAGTCAGAAAATAGGGAACAAATGCCTTTTTTTTTTCGTTTTTCAAATGTAATATAAAATGAGCACACATCTCTTCAGGCTAACCAGAGCAACCTGCATTGAGTCTTTTATCACCATTTAAAGACATAATATGTATCTTCCATTATAAGAAAGTTTTACATGCTAGTCTTTTTCTAGTAACATTTCTTAGTAAAAAAGTGGTTTTATAGCATATTGATATGGAAATATCTGTGCTGAATAACCATTTTTGGGCATTCTCCATGAATATCTAAACAAGAGGTCAATAAAATGTCTCTTTGATTTTTCTTCCATGGAAGAAATTTTCTTGTACGGAAAAACATATCTATAGAAAAAACCAAAGACATTACTTATTAGATGGCTGTATAAAATATTAAATAATGAATATTGCTATAGGATCTCTCAATTTACATGTTTTCAGTGTATTACCAACATTTTTCTAGAAGCAAGTTTTTCAGAAAATATTTAAGAGACCCAATAGCTATAATTAAGATGTGGCAATGTAGAAGTTTACAGCAATTCAGTAAGATGTTTTGGTACATCTCACTTTTCAGTCTGTTAATTATTAGTCTCTACTTACTACTTATATTTTAGTGTAGAAAAATGCCAGTCAATAAAATGACTTCTAAAATCCACACTGACAAAGTAAATCATATTTTACACTGAAAATGAGAAAAGTGGCCAGGCACGGTGGCTCACATAATCCCAGCACTTTAGGAGGCCGAGGCGGGCAGATCACCTGGGGTCAGGAGTTTGAGACCAGCCTGGCCAACATGGTGAAACCGTGTCTCTACTAAAAATACAAAAAGTACTCGGGCATGGTGGTGCATGCCTGTAATCTCAGCTACTCAGGAGGCTGAGACAGGCAATCGCTTGAACCTGGGAGGCAGAGGTTGCAGTGAGCCGAGACTGTGCTGTTGCACTCCAGCCTGGGCACCTGGGCAACAAGACCAAAACTCCGTCTCCAAAAAAAAAAAAGAAAAAAAAAAGAAAGAAAATGAGAAAAGTATATTTCACAGTTTATTTTACTGTTTTTGGTACTAAGATTCCAAATTTTCATATCTGTCCATTATCACATCTTCTTTCATAAACTTAGTTTTTGGATAACAAAAATTTCAAACAACTTAAAAAAGTGAAAGACTAACAAAATGCTAAGAAAATATAATACGTGAAATGTTACATGTGTTTTGGACACCAAACGCTGATGCTGCTGTCTACGCATATTGTTTTACCAGTAGATGTAGTAATACTCATTTTTTCTAACACTTTATTATTTGCAAAAAAATTTAATTAGTTTTATTTAATCCTATTTCTTTATCTTTTAAAATTTGTGCCTATCATATTTTTAAGGAGGTAAAAGGTAGATTATAAATGTTTATTGTTCTATACGTAATATAATAAGACACGAAAATAAACAAATGAGAACTTTGTATTAAAAGAAGATGAGCAGGAAAAATGAAATCACAAAGTAAAAGTTAATATACATGTGACTTTGAGATCTTGTAGATGAGGCAGGAATGAGCCCAAACTGTTTTTGGCACCCAAGAGTGAAAGGCAGTTGTACGAATCAAAATACCCAGCAGGTTAAGGATTATGCATTTGTTTAAAATTAAATGGCAGGTATGCTTTGGGACTCCTTCACAGGTCTGATTTAATACATAGATTCTGAAATTTACAGAAAAAAGTATTGTGTTAACTATTACATCACTCTTTTAAAAATTATTATAAAATACAAGGCCCCCGAAGCAAGCAAATTAACTAAATTAAATTACAGTGATTTTGTTTCAGTCATCCCAGTGCTTTAGTAAGAAAGTGCCTTTGCTGTGATCCCGGCAGGCAGGACATACTGCTTGTTGCTGATCACTTGGGCAATGAATGGGCACTGAATGAGAGGGTCCTACCGTGTGGATGAAGGGCAAGCCGGCCACGCTTCCTGCACTTACTTAAGCTCCTGAGAGTTGGCAGCCATGAGGGATTTTAGAGTCTTATCTGCTAAAGGACATCCAGAAACACTAGAGAGGGATGAGGAAAAAAACACAACACAACACTGACATATACAAATCTGAGTCAAATGGCATCCTGAGTCGTGAACATACGTTAAATTATTGGTGACTGGGGATTGGGGAAAAAAAATAACTGGCTTTGAATCTGGCTTTTCTCTTCTCACCAGCCTGGGCTGGTGGCACTTCAACTATTTCTCATAGACTCAGATTTTCTGTTTATCAAATGAATGACTTTAGCCAAATGAGAACCCCCAACTCCAAAGCTCAGGGATGCAATGATCACCCCCACACAGAGTCCATTCCTGCTGCACAACCAGGTGATGGTGCTTTTCCAAAGGGAAGACAAATCCCATCAATGGAGATGGTGAGTGGAAAGATTAAAGCAACTCCTTTGCACTGTTTAATCTCTCAAATGCCTCAATTTGTTATTTGCCCAGGGTTGAGGGTATTACTTTTCCTGGGGCAAATGGTCGATTTGAGTCACTGTTGTATTTATTCCTCATTCCACATGAGTCCTCAAGCCACACAGAACCGAAGCCTGACATGAGCTCAACTTTTCACTTATAACCCAGACTACAGGATCAGAAAACCATTTTGACCAAGAATCATGATTTTTATATCACATAATTTTATTTCTGAAAAAGAAAATAAACCAAAAACCCAACCAACTCACTCTCCATTTCCTGCTTCAGATAATACATGGATAGAAAGGGTGAGAATAAGTATTTAAAATAGAACAAGACCATGAAAATCTGACTGCACATGAGGTCATTGGGTACCTGCGATGAGATGCATAGTTTCCTGTCACGTGGCCACTTCCATCACATCCTGGTGTTGGACAGCTGAGTTAACAGAAAATACATAATTAGAGTCAAGCTCATTTCTCAGGTTCATTTCCTCTGCCCAGTAGATTACGGAGGAGGTAGCTTCTCTGTGCAAGATAAGTTAACACAGTATAGGACATGCAGAAGCTAGTGTATCAAGGATTTATATTATATAAGAACCAGAGGACTACCTAAAAGAAAACTAAAAATCATAGCATGATGAGTTACTTCCTTAGGTATCTGTTTTAACATCACATTCTATTATTTGATTCCATTAATGTGGGAAAGTGATGTCCTAGTGATGTTGTGAGTTAGCAATCAAAGATGTTTTAATTCATTTGAAAAATGTATATGTTGCTGGGCATGGCGGCTCACGCCTGTAATCCCAGCACCTGGGAGGCCGAGGCAGGTGGATCACCTGAGGTCGGGAGATCGAGACCAGCCTGACCAACATGGAGAAACCCCGTCTCTTCTAAAAATACAAAATCAGCCAGGCATGGTGGTGCATGCCTGTGATCCCAGCTACTTGGAGGCTGAAGCAGGAGAATCAGCTGAACTCAGGAGGCGGACATTGTGGTGAGCCGAGATTGCGCCATTGCACTCCAGCCTGGGCAACAAGAGTAAAATTCTGTCTCCAAAAAAAAAAAAAAAGAAAAAGAAAAAGAAAAATACTTATGTTATAAAAAATAAATATTAGAAACCCAAGCTTTACTATGATAGCAGATCTTAGGAACACCAGCACCCATTATATGACATATTCCAGAAAGAAATTTTTGTAAGTTTTTAAGAGCAAGGCAACCTAGTAACTTTATAAACATTTTAGAAACCACTGAAAATCTTTGACTAAAATGTAAACTGATATTTTAGGTGGGAAAGTTGCTGATAGTATGAAGCAGGCAAGAAGTTTAGTCTGTAAAGCATTCAAGCAATTTCACCCAAAGCTTGAAGCCAGCGAAGACAATTGCTAATTCACCATTAGCCTAAGAATAGGCTCTCAGGTCATCTGCCAAGAATCTCACTGCATTAAGATGTGTGTCCCTGCATTTCATTTTGTCTCTGAACCTGGTCATGTCCTGTCCACCTTATATGTGTTGTAAAAATAATGTAATCAGCTACTTAGGAAACTGAGGCAGGAGGATTGCTTGAGCCCAGGAGTTCGAGCCTGCAGTGAGCTATGATTGTGCCACTGCACTCCAGCCTTGGTGACAAAGTGAGACCCCATCCCTAAAATAACAATAATCATGTAAGAAGGTAGTTAGTTATCCTCAGCAGTTTTCTTCCACAATTAATAGATTCCTTGGTTTCTCAGTCATTTAGTTTCCTCTGATGGTGTTTGAAAGTCACTCATTTGTAATAAGCAGGTGGACCCCAGCCTACTCAGTGTTATTTGCGGTGGTGTCAATAATCAGACGGGAACATCAACTACACCGGTCACGCATCTGATCTTTTTCTGACATCCTGCCTAAAGCGACGGCTTATCCAGATATACAGAATACATGTTTTAGCCTTTTGAAGGGACATTTTGGGATAGACTAACACTATTCCTATGTTTTCTGAGTTATCACTTTCTAAGTATTTTTCTTCCTGTGATCCACTTTCCAATCATTTTCAGGTATCTAAAGAAACTATAAGAGTTACAGCATTCCCATCTTTCAAAGGAATGTTTGATTTTCAGGGTCTGATCCAAGCTAAGTCATCTATCTCCTTTCCCCATCCCTTTTCCTGGATGAGATATCAGAAACAAAAACTATAAAAGCTATAAATATGTTAAAAAATAAAGACAAAAACCAGTTACTACATTTTGGCTGAGTTATCTTGCAAGTGCCATTCACTCACTAAACGTAAAAAAATCTTTTCTAAACGTTATACAACTGGAGTATTCAGAGTGAGAGGTGTTTCAATTGCCTGGGAATTCCCACATTAGAAATACATCGCCATCTAGTGTTAAAAACAGCATTGCATTTTATACATATATTTTATACATATAATTTTTTATTTTTTATTTTTTTTTGAGACAGAGTCTTGCTTTGTCACCCAGGCTGGAGTACAGTGGCGCGATCTCGGCTCACTGCAAACTTCACCTCCTGGGTTCAAGCGATTCTCCTGCCTCAGCCTCCTGAGTAGCTTGGATTACAGGCGTGTACCACCATGCCCGACTAATTTTTGTGTTTTTAATAGAGATGTTTCACCATGTTGGCCAGGCTGGTTTCGAACTCCTGACCTCAGGTGATCTGCCTGCTTCGGCCTCCCAAAGTGCTGGGATTACAGGCATGAGCCACCCCGCCTGGCCTATTTTTATATTATTAAATTACTCCCATTAATATTGCCAGGAGAAGCCAAGAAGTGTCAGAGGTTTTTAAACATCAGCCATAAATTACCTGTAAAATATAATAATGAAATATGCATTCAATTAGCTGATAATTTATTTTTAAGTTTGGTGGTATTAAAAGGTCAAGAAATAAAGAAAGAACTGGAGACAACATTATACAGGGGAAAGTTGCAGTTTAGAATTTTGATAGCTAGACTAAATTCCAAATCTACAGTGAAAAATTTTACATAATGACATGTGCCAGTATTAGTTGGGAGATATATTTTGGGAAGGTTTTCAGATGAAAATACAAAAATTGGAAGAAAGAAACTAGTTAGTTTTCTCAGTAAGTGGCACTGAAATCGTAAGGAAATTCTAAGATAATTAGTGACATCCAAAAAGTCCTAATCTAAACAAAGTTTTTGGTAAGCAGTCAAGGTACTGTTAGAAACACAAAGCAAAATATAATAAGGACAGGGTGACATGGAATGTAGTATGACTTTTACAGGACAAATATACCAACTCAGACACATGCAAATAAGTGATATCCATCAAAGCACTCACCCTGTCTAATATGCATGAATTAGGCTGGGCGCGGTGGCTCACGCCTGTAATTCCAGCATTTTGGGAGGCTGAGGTGGGTGGATCACCTGAGGTCAGGAGTTCGAGACCAGCCTGGCCAACATGGCGAAACCCTGTCTCTACTAAAAATACAAAAATTTGCCAGGTGTGTTGGTGGGCGCCTGTAATCCCAGCTACCTGGGAGGTTGAGGTGGGAGATTGAACATGGGAGGTGGAGCTTGCAGTGAGCCGAGAACGCACCACCGAACTCCAGCCTGGGCGACAGAGCAAGACTCCATCTCAAAATAAATAAATAAATAAATAAACAAACAAACAGACAAATAAATAGATAGATAAATAAAATGGAAGAACTATGAGGCTTCTGAGTGAGTAATTTCTTAAGAATTTTTGGAATGATTATATTCCAAAAATCATTCAGTATCTTTTTGAAATCCTTCCTTTTTTATATTTACCTTCATACCAGGGAGAAGTGCCCTTTGCAAAATAATCATGCTTCATTTTTCTGACCCAAAATGGTATTGTAGGTTAATTTTCAATCGTTTATACTACATTTAGTTTGGGATGACTTTTAGCAATTTCCAGCAATCTACCTTCAAAGGATAAAATTTTGCCATTTTTGAAGATATTAAAAATAACACATGAAAAAAATACATACAAAGATGAAAAGTTTCAAACAGCAGGTCCACTTGGGAAAAGGTGTCTGGCTGGCCTAAGTGGCTTCTAAGAAGTTTCTAAGAAGTTAGAAGTGACTTCTAAGGTCTCAAGTCACTGAACCTGAAACAGTGTTCAAGCAGATTTAAGTTCCAGCATGTTTGGAACCATCTGTTATATCGTCAACCACCAAGCCCCAGGTGGACATCAAGTTTACAAGGGAGAATGCTATTTCAGCCAGTAATGTTTGCCTACAAAATCCTTCGAGAATGCAAAGTCTAAGCTTATTTTAAAGTCACTCACATATCAATAGGGCAAACTGATGACAGACTCGGAATAATTTTTACTGAACACCTACTATGTGCAAGGCCCTGTTCTTGGCACCAGCATTTGAAATGCATTCCCTGCTCCCAAGTCACTGTCCATGTAGTTGGGGAAATAAGAGGCAGCACAGTGCATATTATGCACCAATGGTATGGACAAGGTAGAGAAGAGGAAATAAGGGGAAATAAGAGGTTGCGTAGTAAATATTATGCACCAATGATGCGGACAAGGTAGAGAGCAAAGACGGAGGAGAGAAGACCCCCCGCCCCCACTTTGTGTCCTCTGAGGCTTTGTTCTTGGTAAAGGAGGCAGAAAATAGAGAGTGGAGGGAAGTGAAGAAAAGATCTGGGAATGGGATCATCAGGGCTGAGGGTGGGGAAGCACAGTAGCCTGAAGGCCTCTCACATAAGTGATGTTTGAGAGAAAGGCTGCGCTGAGGGAGGAGAGGATGTGGGCCCTGCAGAAGCCTTGGGGACAGCATTCTGGGCAGAGGGAACAGCAACCCTAAGGCCCTGCCTCATTCCTAGAGTGCTTAGGGGAAGCAAGAAGCCCAGAGTGGGAGGCTGGGGGATGGGAGCACTCACTGCCCCTGTGGGGTGGTGGGTGGGCCTCTGGAGGTCACAGTGGGGTGGCAGCCAAGGAGTCCTCAGCAGGAGTGAGTGCAGATAGCAGGAAGGAAGGGTCCCAGGACAGAGCTCAGAGGCACCCCACTCTTTAGAGGGCTACACATGAGTCTAGAAGGGCTAGCAGTGAGATGAGGGAAGAGTCCAGAGTTGAGGCATCCTAGAGGCCAAGTGTAGACAATGGATTGTGGAGGAGGGAGATCAGCTCTGTGGCATCCTGCTGCCTGTCAAGTAGGAACAGGAGGCTCCAGGACCAAGATTCTGAGAGGGGAAGGGGATGCTGAGGGAAGGGAGGTCCCTGGAGATCTGTCTGGGAAAGATTCAGGAGGGAAACTGCATCACACAGGAGCAACAACTTTCTTGATACGTTCAGCTGGAAAAGGAAGGGGAGACAGAGAGTCCAGGTGGAAGCTGGGTCAGGAGAGGTTTTTACAGTTTTTTTTTGGAAAAGTTTAAACATATTTTTTGATAAGGGATACAGAAGAGAAGGTACAGGCCTGATTCCTAAGTGGACGCGTTACTCCTTGCTGTAAACTCTCATTAACTGGCAGCTTTAAATAGATTTATATATGAGTAGACTTGATTAATATTTAATCACTTACACATGGGAAACAGTTTCCTGCATTTGCTTCACTCATTCACCTGCTAGTACATAACTCATACTTGCTGCCTTCGGGTACCCTGCTCTTTAAACTCTTCTGGGCCTCAGAACCCCTTTGAAAATGTGAGGAAAACCAGTAACTCCCTTGCCCAAATAACAATTTGCATCAAGTGTTAGAAGGTTAGTAGAGTCCCCGAAGCCAACCCTTAGATCTGGGGGTAAACGGTTATCAGGTTAAGAAGCATTTCTAATTGTGTTATCTTATTTTGTTTTTTAATCAACAGGTTTTTAGTTCTGTTAGCATAAGATCATGTACACCCTCTTAGCTCAGGTTAGATGCGTGTTTAACGTTTAACTGCTGACTGGTAGCAATCACCCTAACATCAACTGTATAAGCCAGGATATTGTAACTCTAAGTCATGAACTTGAATCTTCATTCCAGAATCTTAGAGGGCATGGCATTGGGCACTACTTACGTGATTAGCTCCTTTTTGAGATCTCTTGCATGAAGTTTGGGTTTAGGGCTTGGTATAGAGGCCTCTCCAGGAAACTTTTTTTCCTCTAAATTTTCTAGACAGCTCACTGGGTCTTTCTGGAAAACAAACAAAAGAACAAACAAACAAAACACAGAAGCCATTAGGGAACCCTGGAAAGACAACTAGATTTAAAATCATTGAGGCCAGGTTTGAGTTTTGGTTTTGGACTTGGACTTGGCTGAAATACCTTAGAGGATTTGTATAAGAAACAAATAAGATAGGCCAGGCCAGGTGGCTGATGCCTGTAATCCTTGGCCTTTGGGAGGCCGAGGCAGGCGGATCACGAGGTCGAGAGATCGAGACCATCCTGGCCAACGTGGTGAAACCCCGTCTCTACCAAAAATACAAAAATTTGCTGGATGTGGTGGTGCGTGCCTGTAGTCCCAGCTACTCAGGAGGTTGAGGCAGGAGAATCGCTTGAACCCGGGAGGCAGGGGTTACAGTGAGCCGAGATGGCGCCATTGCACTCCAGTCTGGTGACAGAGCAAGACTCCGTCTCAAAATAAAATAAAAGAAAATAAATAAATGTGATAATAAGAATATGTCCTGGTTGTTACAGATCTTTATCCTAAGTGAAGAATGAAAAAGTGTAATTGATATAGAACACCTTTCAAAAGTTCACATTTTGGCAAATATGATTACAGAAGTAGATATTTCTTGAGCCATGTAGTTAATATTTTAGTATGTTTCAAGGTTTCTTGTATTAGGAATGCTCCCTAGAGAGCACAGGAATCGTTTATATGTCCAGCAGTCACAACAGCAGTAAAACCAAAGAAGTATTGCAAAAATGAATCACACAGACTTTTAAACAGAAAAGGGGGAAGTTTTGGTTAACTGAATGCCCCTTCTAATGTACAAATAATTAAGATCTAAATTATTTGTTTAAATATGTAATAACTGAGGCTACAGTATTTAGGCATTTAATTTGATCTTTCTGGGTAATTGCTTTTATTTTTATATTACTTCCTGTTTTTCTGAAATTACTTGTTTTGCTAAATGGGTATCTTGTAGCACTTTCCTTCCTGGATGGAATTTCTTGGTGTATATTCCTAATTTTCATGCTCTTCTCTTAAGTTTAATACCGACCTTGATTTCATAAGGAAGACTCACTAATCATTTCAAACAATTTATTTACCAAGTGATGTATTGTTTCACAGATAACAAATGATGGTTTTTCTCAATCACATAATTAGCTTACTTTCATCATTAATCTTGTATCCAGTAAATATAATACTTTCTGGATTTAATATTAAAGTCAGATGAACTAATATAAAAAACTGTCTTCTAAATCTCAAAAGTACTGATATATTTAATGTAAGTAAGCTATTTTGAATCGTTCAAAATAATTTTTTTAAATTAAATGAATATAAAAATACTATAGCAAAATATAATTTTAGTAATTCTGAGTCTATATTCAAAAGCAATGAGAAAAAAACAAAATTCCTGGATTTTCCCAGCCATAGAAAAATTCTAAATGCTGATCTCAGTCATCAAGGCAAATGTAATTTTTTTCACTAATTACTTGGCTAACAATTCGATCAATTATTTTACACAAGAGCATACTGTAGTAAATACATTGGTACACTGTCTCAAGTGACATTGTCTTCAGATTACATTAATGAAACCTGATTTAGTACAATTTATCCATATTATTGATGGTGTTAAGTGTTTCATTTTGTTTTACTGGTAAATGTTTGAAAATAGAAGCCGATAAAAAGAGGGGATTTAAAAATAAAGAGAAATGTATGCTTGATAATAATTCCACACTAGGATGCAAAGAGAGGTGCTAGTTTAATGCTGCCTCCATGGGATTCACAGCAAAATAGATGATTAACACTTACCTTTTAAAGTTTTATGCTGTAAATGGCTAAAATGAAAAAATTCCAAATTTTAAGGCCTTAAACCTGATAATTCCACCATCTACTTTATTTAGTCCTATCTGGATTTGGCCTGAGTAGTATTTTCCACTACAATTTAGAAATGTCTTGGCTTTTTGAAAGTAGATACAAATGCTAAATCCGATATTGTCTCAATGTGGAACAGCTTTTGTTTTTCTGTTTAGACGCCGATTTTTTTTTTTTAATGAAAATGGCATAAAGCAAAAAGAGCCATTTTATTATTTATGGTAAAGTTATGAACAAAGTCTTTCTAAGAAGACTTATATATTTACAGATTATTACAAGTTTCTAGCTGTTGTTTTAGGGCTGAATCTATAATTATGGAAGGCAAGAGAATGGGGAATTTTGAAAGAAATAATCCATTAAGAAAGTTTAAGTTATTTTACTAAATAATATAAACATAAAGCTTGCAGGATATATATTATTTATTTTGGTATAGTAATATGTGATAATGTTTCAACAGGATAATTTTATTGCATACGGCCTTTTAAATATTTCGTAACTTTAACACATAGACTCATATACATACAATCGTTTTATGAAATAATTGTCTTTTCCCCTTTTCTTTGCTCAACATTCTACCCTTAGAAACCTGCAGAGAGTATAAGTATTAAAATCCAGGTGGCTGTCGCTAAAATAATTAGTTTTGTTATGGAGGCATTTTATATCAAATGAATTCCTAAACAGCAGCCAGTGTAAATCAATAGCATTCGTAAAAATCTTTTTCCAAGATTTAACGTATAATTTTGAAAATAATAATTTTATTTTGTGGTTGTGTAAAAGAGGATGTGGTATATATATGTGTGTTTAGAGTGTACATGCATGGAATGAAATTCCTTTAACGTACAGATGGAAGTTTATACTGATTTCAGTAAAGACCAGGACATAATGGTAATATGAATAACAGATAATAGCATCTGGCACTCTTAACATTTTAAGCCCTGAAATCTTTGGAGAACTGACAGTTGAATGAAACTGACAGCCCTGGTTATTTCTCAACATTTTCCTTTCGAGATATTTTGAGTTTTTTCCAGATCCAGGAATTTTTTTTAGGGGGCATCTGGACAGGCTATTTCACTGAGAGAGACAGACAATATTTTCTGAAAATTACCACCAAAATTAAGCAACTGTTGTGCATATGAACTAGATAACAATGAATTAGAAATAATCACTCAATTTCTGGTTGTGTATGTGTCTTATGTGGTGGGGGGAGAGGGAAGTGGCAAAGGGAAAGATGTGGGTGGGAGCAGGGACATACCACATTCCAGTCTCCAAATGTGAACAATAGATTGTCTGGAACACACATAGCTATTCCAGGGAAGCTCACTGGAAAGTGACAAGAAAGGATAAGTCCCGGAACTGTTTTTTGTGGTCACATTGTGTGGACTTGCCCGGATCACAGGAGCTCCACTCCTGCACCCGCAGAAACACTTTAGACAACTGTTGCCACCAACACACCTTGCCACCTGCCATTTCTTCATTCTTCTCTTTTTTCTTTCTTATTAAATTTTTCTCAATATCCCCTAAGCAGTCTCCAGTTTTTGGTGATTTTTTTTTCTTTTCCTTTTTTTCCTTTTACCTTCTTCTTTTTCCTTTTTTCCTTTTCCTCATTTACCTTTTTCCTCATTTACCTTTTCCTCATTTACCTTCTTCTCTTTTTTTTCTTTGTTGTAGGGAATTGCAGGCCTATTACTTAATTTCATATGACCAGGAGCAAAACTTTACCCCCCTCACATTTCTCCTCTAAAAAATTTGACAATAATCCTGCTTTTCAAGATTGTTGGGATAATGAGACATTGTGTATAAAGGCTCCTTATCTTTATTTTATTGAATGTGGTATCCCTCTGATAGCTTGTCAATGAGCGCATTTAATACAATCTAATTTTTCAAAATAATACCTACCAAACATTACATTTTTCATTTTCAAGATCCAGAACAGGATGTGAAAAACACTGTTAGTAGATTACCTTGGCACGGATGAGGGAATAGAGAACAAGAGTGAGAAACCATATCAGGAGTTAGAGTGATTCAGAAGTACTTTTATGTGTGTGTCTCCACCAGCCTTAGCTTCCCCAACCAATGCATCACCCTGTTCAGATAGCTGGGACAATAAGCATTTAGCTTAAACAAATATTCTGTCAGCTGAAACCTAGGGCAATCGCATTGAGTCCAAGAGCTCACTTAGCATCTCCAAAGTCCTCTTTGATACTCTTAGTGACACTGAATTCCCACATAGCTTCTAAATTCCAGATGTCACAATACCTAGGTTGAAAATTGTAGCAGTCCAAGCCTGTGTTGTCAGACCTGGAGTAAGTAAGCCGTTCTGTAAAGACCATCAATCCACTCTGAAGAATCCCATTTTGTGTGTGTGAATTTGCTGGGAAATGAAACACTGTCCCAGATATATATGCATGAGATAAAAACATACTCAAGTTGAATCTATAAAGCTACCAAGATGAATCCAGATGATTTTTTGAAATTAAGCAAAAAACAAGATTAAAAAGTAACAAAATATTTCTTATGAAATCTCATTTTCTGGCTTTCTGGGTGATAAGAACTGTGGCTAAGGAAGTGATAGGAACGGGTTTCTGAAAATATGAAGAGTGCAATGTTGACATCGTTGCTGAGGGCACAAAAGTATAATCAGTGTCAAACAACGCAAGACACCCTAGATGAAGATGAGAACCTACTTGAAGCAAATGTGTTTTGTTACTACTCAGGATTGGAGGCTTATGCCTGACACTTTCTGGTGAATACATTCGCCATAATCACAAGGATGAGTGCAGAAAGCCCAAGTGCCACTCTGCATATGGCATTGAGATACTCCCAGAAATGAGAACATGTTGGGATTTTGAACCTGCATGAAGCAGTTATACTTAATTCATGAGACACTGTCCTTCCTGTAACATAAGGACTTCTACTGAACCCATACCCACACATACTGGGCCAACGGTCAGGTTTCTCTTTAGGGCTGTAGATGCATTGTGCCATGATCTGAGCAGCAGTGGCCTGGCTGGAGATTAAGCAGTCATGTGAATTGAAGCACATTCCCTTACCCAAAGCTAACTCTTATGTAGTAGGACTGCATCAACAATTTTGATCTCATCACAATTGTGCCTCTTAACCTGCCCACTTCGTGGCTTGCTGCTTACTTCCATTTCAGACAAGATGTGCAGGATACTCGAGGGATGTGAACACTGACAGACTTTTAGATGATACACATAGACAGAATTAGGTGTAACCTCTGTTTTTTGGCACAAGCCTGAGATGGCAGTGGGCACAGTGGTCGGGGGAAAGATGAACACTTGCCAGTTTGTGGTCATCATTTGAGGCAAATGAGCTTCTTATACTTTGCAGGCATCAGTTTCACATTCGTTATCATCAAATATGTATTATTTTAATAAATGATTTTTCTAAAATAGTACTATGATAGATTGGTTAAGGCTGTCCTTGGATGCTTTGGGTGAATTTTGAAAAGCCAAGCAGAACAAAATGACTAAGGCCAGTATGACAGAATCTAAACAAAACCTGCAGTGTGTTAATCCCCTCATCCTTCCATGTGATGGCTTGAGTGCTGGAGACACACAGGCTGCCTCAGATGCTGAGGGTGTCTCCCAAGGGTCCACACCCAGCCACCTGATGCAGTTAGCCATTCCTCCCTCTCCACGTTGTGTGCCTGCGCGTGCTACTCTGTTTATCAGTGTATTTGGCTATAGGTCAGTCTTCTGAGCACATGCGTGACTGTGACACACATGCATGGTGGAAGTGTGTCCTATTCATTGCTGTATCTCCAGGTCCCATGTCACTGACTGGACTTGGAGATGTTGGCAAAACTGTGCTGAAGGAAAGAAGGAAGAAAGAAAGGAAGGAAGGAAGGAAGGAAGGGAGAGGGGGAAGGAGGGGAGGGGAGGGGAGGGGAGGGAAGGGGAGGGGAGGGAAGGGGAGGGAAGGGGAGGGGAGGGAAGGGGAGGGAAGCGACGGGAAGGGAAGGGAAGGGAAGGGGGAAAGAAAAACAGCCCAATCTTGTGATCAAAACTGTGTATGTTGACATATACTTTGAGATGTTAAGCATGTGCAAAAATCAAATTAGATCAACTTCAAAAAGCTATAAAAGGCGTTGCACACTGCTGCAGAGAATGGCTATTTCAGTTCTTTACACATATCAACTGGCAAGCCCATCAACAACTGCCCTGACAAATAGCAAAATAGGATTACCTACTGTAATAATTAAGTTCACATCTGCAATTACATAGAGTCTAAACAATTGAGTGTTCTGGCTATCAGTTCTTTTGAATGACACTGAGTAGTCCATGGCTAATCAGGCCTAGTCAGGTGGCTCAAGCCATAAGGCGAAGGTTAGATGAATTCCTGCACTGTCGCACCCTCTGGCTTTCAGGGCCAAAACCACCTCCAAGATAATCAAATACACAAATAGGTATCCTTGACTTCAAGATTAATTCAATTTAGACATCCAACATTTCGATCCAATGCCTTAAACAATGAGTCTATACACAGGTATGCTAACACAGTTCCTTCACAAAACCATGGAAAGAAATTTGACATGACTCAAAGATTCTTACTTGACCCTGATTTGATTTCATCTTCAACCCTCTGGTTCAGAAAGAATTAGTAAGCTGGCATTTCAATGTTAAGCAATACATTGCCCCTTATGGCTGCTATATGAAGGGATAGATAATATAATCTCTTGTGCAGGGCACAAAATTTCAGCCTTAATAGGAATAAAATTTACTATAGTGACCTTATTTTAGGCAAGTGATAATAAAAGTTGGATTTGTTAATGAATTTCCTCTGACATTAAAAATCATCACTTTATCAAAATCTAAAACAAGGTACAGAATTATGTATTATCTGAACAGGAGTGTGAAATATAATTTAGGAGGGAAAAGCTAGTGATACCCTGCAATCATGCTGTCTTCGACTTATTGATTGACATATGGAAACAATACCTCTTTCTCCTCCTCTGTCTTCCCGTGAGTTTTGCTATAGTTGATAGGAGTGTCCCAGCCCTCTCGGTCACAAAGAGCCTGATAGAATGCTGCATTGACCAGAATGCTGCTTGTTTTGAATGGGGAAGAGGAAGGAGTTGGAATAGAAGTGTTAGAGGAAGTTAGAGGTGCAGACTTGTCCAGGATTCGATTTTTTTTCATGCTTAAGTCCAATGTGCCATTTTCATCCACTTCTATTTCGGCTCCCTGGTATACAATAGGAAACAGAAAAACATTTAAGCAGTTTGCAGTTACAGCCTAGCCATGTGGGGCTTTTAAGGGATCATTTTAAATGTAAGCTTTTATGTAAGTATATCTGCTTTTAAATCTAGCTTTCTGATTTGCGTTGGGTAATGTTCAATTCTTAGGCAGACTTTAAGAACAGCCCCATTAGTGAGCTTTGTGTTTCTGGGTTTAAACAAAGTAAGCTTAATGTAAATAAGATGCTCCAAATACTAAATATATTGGCTAAAATGGTTTTATGAAAATGTGTGTGTGTGTATATACGTATACACACATATATACACACACACACATTTACAAATTTAGCTTTAAATCTTCTTTTCTAGTTTACAGAATTATCACTCTCAATTCATCATTTAAAGCATTCACATTTGTGTTTATCAAAAGGCATGTATAACTTTCCAACCCTTCAAATCATAATATTAATCTCACATGAGAAATATGCAAAAATAACCCACTGGAAGAGAATTTTTATTGGAATATTAAACTAATATAAAAGTAACATTTTACCCTAGGCTACGTGAGCCGGAAAAGCTTTGCTAAATTGTGGGGGGCAGGGAGAGGGAGGCAGACAGTGCAAACCATGCTTCACCCTGGTGGTGGTCGGGGGGTGCTTTGGGTAGCAGCTGACAGCCTGACTGAGGTTGAAGCCCTATAGTGCAAACTTAAGAATACTATAAAACAGCTTATTTTCTCCACATTTAGTGTGAGACTTAAAACTAAATCCACCGCACAGTATTTCTTCTTGAGATACCTTCTACCTTTGCCATGTGTTATTTCTTGGTTTTGTTTTTTCTGTGTCGGGAGGAACAGTACCCCATTCTGTATTTGGTTCAAGCTCCAGCAAACTGCTCACGTGCCTTGTATGTTCTACAAGATTCTCACACTGGGATGGCTCATGTGGTGTCATGAATTGTGAACATTACTGTGCAGTCATTCTCAGAAGGTATGAGGAAGGTGCCTGTCATTTTTCTAAATAGGTCGAATAGCACCTTTCTGGTATTTTCGCCATCATCCATCAATTTAAAATTAACTTCTTGACAATTTGGCTACTCTCTTTTTTTCTCTTGGCTGGCCACTCTTCTTTGAATATTTAGCAAGATCCTTAACTCTTGTGGTAACGAGCTACTTCCCAGAGGATTTGTTTTAACTCTTCCCTTTAAACAACCCCCACTCCCAACCCCCAAACAGGCGCCACTGGGCTGCATCAGCTGGGCTTGCTGCTTGTGCCTGACTTAGAAAATAAAAGCCTTTCTTTTATTTGCTTATTTTACCTGCAAAGTTTGTATTTTCAATCTCTCAGCCTACGAGATAGATATGCTTTACTATATTTGTGGGAGGTAAATACACTTCTAATATGTTGTACTAAGATGCTTTGGCCGTATCTTTCTGTCCCTTTTTAGTAAATAGTTTAATCTCTCGTGATAGTTTTAAGCCCCGAATTTGGCAGTACAGCTTATCCGGGATAATAACTTAGTAACCACAACATCTTATGCCATCTGTATAATATCAAATACATTTTTATACCAGCATTAATAAACCTTAGTTACAAAAATCCAAGATATTAACCATATCAGTGCCACGTGTGCTCTCTCTCCATGATCTCACAATGTATTCTGCCAGGAGCGCATCAAAACAATTTTTGGCTTCTTAGCTGATATGTAAATAGCAATGAAACAGAGCTATAGTAATCAAGTTTAATGGCCAACGTAAAGTAAAATGCTAAATATTGTAGTTGCTGACATTTTTCATAAAAAAATAAAAAAAAACTTGGGTTAAGACTGCACAACCAACATTCACATAAAATTCCAGACCTCTGTGACAGATGGCTTAGGAAAAAGAAGCCATGTGACTGGGCTGCAGAGTTTTATAGTGCAAAACCCATAAATAGTGCAGATTCGATTTCTCTGAAAAATATCAACTCTTCCAAGACAAGACTAATATATATTTTAATTTTTACAGGCAAAAATTCTAAATAGTCCATTAAGACAATGATAGATTCTAGGAGTTGTTGCGATTATACATTTCGAGTCAATTACTCCTAATGTTTAAAAGAGGCGCTTTCCTACATCCTGCGCCCAGCCTGCTGCTCTGAGCACCTGACTTCACTGGGAGAGAGCGGGCGGCTCACTGGGGAGCAGGGTACAGATGGGCTTTAAGTGAGCGCACAGATGCCTTCAACAATTACATGCAGTACCAGAGAAGGGTCCCTTTCTGCCCATAGATGGGCGATCACACGTTTACAGCATGGGCTTTTATTCAGAGCAGTATCAATGTGCATCACTTCTCTCTGTGCTTGAAACTCCAAATGGCAGCACAAAAAGGAGGGAGGGGCTGGGGGAGTTGTGGCAGATATGCATCCCCCACCCCCTCAAACTTCTAATATTCTGATTTCTTCAAGTGCTATTCTGGATCTTTAGTTTAAGTATTTAAATTTAAAGTTCTCTTGGGGCTAGGTATAGAATTACTAGTATTCATGTTCTTTCTGACTTAGAGGAGACATCCCAGGCCATCGATTTCAGCCACTTTTGAGCTACTGATGCTACCCACATTTTATTTATTCATTAAGTTATTGAGAAAGCACTTCATATTTTTAAGACATTATATTCTAGGGAAAATAAAATTGGAAAATAGGTTGTTTCTGCCTTCAATAAACTTATTTTTTACGCGTATGGATTTTTAGTGAAGGTAATTTTATAAATTTAATGTAAATTATAATTAAACTGAAGGTTGAACTAATTACTCATTATAATCCTTACCTTTACTATAAAATAAGAAGTGACCTAGATGGCCACCAACAGAGAAATACTTAACGAAAATATACTACCCCTATTTAATGGCACATTATGTGGTCAGGAAAGTGATAATTATGAACACTGTTTCTACATGGAAAATACTTGTATTACTGACAGCAGAGAACAATGTGGCATTCCTACTATGTTTACAACTAGGGAAAAAAGAGAGAAATGTGTTTTCTGAAAAAGAACAAAAAGGAAAACACAAAAGCGATTTTAGGTCCTTGTATGTAGAAGGTAGGCTTGTGGCTATTTTCTTCTATTATTTTTCAGGCAAATGACAACATTATATTGTTTTAGCAATTTTAAGTGGTCACACATTCAAAGTTTGTGATGAAGTAAAAATAAAATTGGCATTTTAATTTAAATGTTATCTTGTGAAAATTATTAATTTTCCAAACATTGATAAAACAAGAAAGCACTGTTTTCCTGACTTGGCAAGCTGTCTTATGAATACAGGATGGGTCACCTGCCATCTTTTCCCTGTTGACTTGGCTGAGAGGAAGTGCAAAACTAAGTGTCCTTCTGATTAGGTTTCTGCCATAATTAGCCCCTGGCTTTCATCTAGCAGCTGATGTTTTTTATTCTTGCTTCAAGGTTTTTTGTTTTGGGCGTATCTTTTCCATACTGAAAGCTATCTTAAATATGTTTTCAAAGTAGGCAGGGTATTAACACTAAACAGATGAAATGAAAATATCTTACTAAACGGTAATTATTAAAGCTGTTTAGATTATAAATTTCTGAAATATACTCAATATAAATAGAGGAGAAATTATCAGAGGAGAAATAACTAATGTAAGGTGTAAAATTTAAGTGAAATTTAAAACAGCTTCCCCAAGATCTTTGGGATTGGAATCGTGGTCCATGCTGGTTGGCCAGCAGCTTAGCTACTCTAAGATCTTAAGAAGAGAAGTTAGACAGGCATGAGTTCAAATTTCTATTCCAACAATTACAGTTGTGCCACTCGGAGAAAGTAATTTAGTATCTCTGTACTACTGTTTCTTCATCTGCAAAATGGGATAATAATATCTGCTTTACAGAAATTCTAGAGGGATTAAAAGGGATTAATGTGAGCCACATGCTTACTTACAATACCTGGCACATAATATGTCTTCCATAAATGACAGCTGATAATCATAATCATTTGACTGAGTTTGTTTTTTCAACTTCTACTTTAGATTCAGGGGATTGGACTAGGTTTTTGAATACGAAAGGAGACATGTTCTTAGGCTACTGTGCACAGGGCTAAAAGGCCAATTATTAAATAGCTGGTTTCCTTGCACCTGTATCAACCAGTGCCTTGTGATCCCTGACCCGAGACCCTCATAACATTTCACTCAGAATGTGTGGCAAATCTGCCCTGCTCTTAAAGTTACCAGAAAAGGCGGCATCAGGGTTCTCACCGCCCAGAGGGCCACCAGACTTCCTGATACCAGGCAGCAAGAATGGCGGTGCCACATCATGTTATTTCTAGGCCTTGTTCAAGCACAAAACAGACTTTGAACTTTAAACACTTCAAGCAAGTGTCAATTTTTTGTTTTCTTTTAAGGCACACTCTGCATATGCCATTTTGTCTAAACAGGTGGGGAAAACACCAAAACAAACAACAGAATGCCTGGCAAGCAGCAGAGATGAGGATAAAGATAGACTGCAAGGACTGTTCCTACCTCTGGTGATCAGGGTGGGAGGAAGGAAGAAAACGGGAGTGCATCTGCCTGGGGCCTGTACCGGAGGAAGATGCTCAGGAGGCCCAGCAGACCCAGGACTCTCTCCCACCTGTGGCCCCGTAGCAAGACCAAAGGGGAGCTCTTTGGAGCTGTGGCCCCTTTGTGTCTTCCAAATCATATTAATTCCAAATTAAAATGAAGGACATTATATGCATCTTACAACCAAGTTCTAGAATCAGGCCGGGTACGGTGGTTCATGCCTGTAATCCTAGAATTCTGGGAGGCTGAGGCAGGAGAATCTCACTTGAGCCCAGGAGTTGAAGGCTGCAACGAGCTATGATCACACCACTGCACTCCAGCCTAGGTGACAGAGCAGATCCTCTCAAAAAAAAAAAAAAAAAGAAAAAAAAGTTTTAGAATAAAAATAAAGCTGATATTGTGGCTCACGCCTGTAATCCCAGCACTTTGGAAGGCCGAGACAGGCGGATCACCTGAGGTCAGGAGTTCAAGACCAGCCTGGCCAACATGGTGAAACCCTGTCTCTACTAGAAATACAAAAATTAGCCAGGTGTGGTGGCGCACGCCGGTAGTCCCAGCTGCTCGGGAGGCTGAGACAGGAGAATTGCTTGAACCCAGGAAGCAGAGGTTGCAGTGAGTGAAGATAACACCAATGCACTCCAGCCTGGGCGACAGAGTGAGACTCTGTCTCAAAAAAAAAAAAAAAAAATTAAATTAAATAAATAAAGGTAATACTTCAGACAAATTTACCTTTAACCATTATGTCATCCACTAAGCATTGATAGTGGTAATTGTTTTCCCTTGATTTAATTTCTCAAAGAGATACTTAAAACATATGTAGGCAATATTGGTGGTACAAATATGTTGTATATATGCTGGATTGTATTTTAACAAATAAATAATTCCTTTGAAAATCTTCTGCCTCTGGGACATAATGGGCTCTGGTTTGGGCAGTGATTGGCAATGTCACAAGCACTGGTGCCTTCAGACTGGGGTGTGATGGGAGCCTGCACTTGAGGGATGCTGGTTGAGTGAATGAACAGCAGCATGAGCCTTCTGTGTTGGGAAGGGTGGATCAGTGACATCTTCCAGTTTTGGGGGCCAAGAGACTTGCCAAGGAGGATAACATTTTGGAATGTCCATATCACCCTTCATTATATTTTTAGAGTGTGTAGGAAATCAAAGTTTTTTTGCCCCTCTGAAAACAACCTCTGCTCCTATGATCTTCTATAAGATCATTTGCAATTTTACAAAGCACCAATTCAGATTGCCCATTAAGCTTGGAGTCCGTTGTAAGATTGCATACAGACAGTTAATATGTATTAGACCCAATATATGGGCATGAAGGCAATTTCAAAGTTAGTGTTCTTTGGCTTGATGTCAAAAAGGCTGTGCCCATGGGTGACAGTAAGATCTGTAATTCATACTCCTATGGGGTGCCTTATGCAAATGAGAAATGCTCATTATGTAAAGGAAAGAACTGGATGCAAGCAGAGGGGAATTGAGAAATCAGCCCTCACCCAAGTTCTGGTCAAATTCCCTACAAAGCCACCATGCCTGCCCTGGATGAAAGGAAGCTCACCTCTTCAAGCTTAGCTCTCTACCCAGAGCCATGCGAGGCAGGGACAGCTCCCAGAAGGTCACTTCTTTTCTCCTGCTTCATTGGTAAATTCCTCAAGGGCAAAGTCTATGATTGACCCTAACCTGTGGCCGGGGCAGTCCAGCACTTAGAGACCTTTGGTTGGTTCAGCTGTGAGTCCATCTACCAGGATGTCTTGCTAATATATCCAAAGTGCTCCATCGTGAAAGTTTGGAGTAAGGAGAAGCTGTACATTTCAAGACGCTTATTTCTACACATGAAACTCAAGAGATCTATGGATTTGAGCTATGAGAACTAAGCGTACTAATTGCCTGCCGTGGTGGAAGAATCAAATAATAGTGGAGAGATAATCAGGCTAGCATTCAATGTGGAGGCAAAGTCTGTCTCTGATTAATCCTACATTAAGTAAAAGGCAGCACTGACAACAGAAAAGGCCTACATCAGGCATGGTTTCATCAGAGGCTCAGTTTCAGGGTGAATTACCTTGGCTTTCTCTCACTTTTGCTAAAATAATTATCTTGTTAATTCAGGAATAAATGAGATTCTCTTCAACATTAAGAAAATAAGGTCCAACCAGGACAGAATTCTAGAAATTGTTACAGTTGTGTGCAAATGTGTGCATGTGCATGTGTGCACGTGTGCATGTGTGTGTGTGTGCGCGTGCACTGGCAGAAGGATTCTGCACAAAGTGACAATCTAGGGCGCCATGTTTATCTCATTTTAGCAACTACTATGCAAAGGAGACGATTTTCATGGGAAAACGGTTTTTAGAACTCCCAGCATAACAAACTCCTTTGGGAAGTCAATCTGTGTGCTCTCTGTCTCTTCCACCCTCGTCACCACATCAATTGTTTGGCTCCTGCGGTTAAGACTTGGTTGGCACTGAAAGGCTGAGGCGTGTGGCGAGCTCCTGTCACCTGGGCATGCAGGATGAGCTCCGTGGAGCAGTCTGGCACGGAGCGCTCCCACCAGGAGCCCAAGAACACACACTGAAAGTCGACTATTTGATTTTTTGAAACGTGTCCATTTAGCAATTGCTTTTCTAACCAAAAATATGTTTTTAAAATAGAACACATATTGATAAGGGAAAAAGCCCTGTAATTTTAGTCATCTTTGTTTGATATGTTGCTTGGTGTCATTGTCATAGAAGATGGAGAATCTAAAGGTGAGAGGCAGAATTCTGAGGAACAGGAACACATCTACAGGCACAGATGGACAGCATTCATTCTAGAACCACTTACCGTAGTCATTTCAGTAACATCAATAATTATAATATTGGTTCCTGTATTCTCATAGGACAGCCTGAACAACCAAATGATAAGGCACTAAGAAGGAAGCGATTTTAGTATTTCTCCAAGTAGACGGCTATTTGAATATATACCTTTTAAAAGGAGGAATTTATTCAGATTAAAAAAATGAATTTAAAAATAAAGTTGCATTTAAAAATTCCCTAAATCACCTATGTAAATAATTTGTGACTAGGAATCTTTTGAATTTGGATCGCCTGGTGTACATATGTATATATTTTTTATTTTTAGAGGATGTGTTTCTCTTTGTTTAAGAACCTCATTTGTTTAAAAATTGTTTTTGAGTGGTTTTTGGCCACCAACTCTTCCTGGGGTTTACTTGGCTCAGCTTTGTCCAGAAGCTAATTCTGATTCTTCTGTCAAATGCTCGGTGGCACCGTGTTACCTGCTCTCCTGAAGGCCTGGCACAGCACAGGCAGCAGCTGACCATGCCGGGGACCGGCACACTTAAAGGGGAAAAGAGGAGCCATGGTCTTCAAGTGCCCAGGTTTCAGGGTTAGCATTTAACTCAGAAAATCTTCCACATAAAGCAGGGTAACATTTATTCTCAAGTAAGTCTGGGCAACTTATTTCAGTGGCTTCAGCCATCTAGGTAGTGAAATCGTTTCTTTGAACTGAAGCCCTTTCTGTAAATAGGAGTTTCTGCTCCAGCTGACAGCAGGGGCAAATGGCTGAGCCACTTTTACAAGCTCTGTGGATCGCTGTGACTGTGGCATCAGAAGCCCTTCGCTGTCAAAGGGCATGAAGGATCTTTGTTTTTTTGTTTTCATCAAATTACTTCTCATTGTCAATTGGGAAGGAAAGGAGAGGGTATTGGAGAAATGTGATTAATTAAATGGGCTTCAGAAATGGGGTGTTTTTAAAACTTCACAGCATGTGATTTTGTATTTGAATGCCCTGAGTTCTCAACCCTCCCTGAATCATCTCCTGTTGATTTCATGTATTCAGGTTCTACCATGTGTCTCTGGAGAATACTGTGGCAACTTAGACTATCTTATGTTACACAATAGTAACATATGCAATGACAAAATTTCATGGGTCAATTTTGCAAATGTTTTACAAGTCACCGTTTGATCACACATTTCTTACCATCTTTGATTTGCAGACACTGAAAAGCTTCCATTGTTGAGACTTATTTTAATAGCAATCCTCTTTTCTTGTGTGCCAAATTCCCCATAGCAAAAACAGCTTTGAAACGTGTAAATTCTCCCCAACCCATCTCTGTAACTCACTTCTCCTCAAACTTTGGTACCCCAACTTCAAGAGGAGCCACAGAGCAGGATGTGCACACTTTCATCCTTCTTTGACCCCACCAAGCTCATCCCTGCCTGCGTTCCTCTGAGCCTCTTCCTGAGACAGGGAGGGGATCGCTTCAGAGGTTGGGGAGCAGAGTGGTAGTGAAAGTGGTTAGGAACATGAAAGGCAGTTTATTCTCACGGTTCAGTCGCTGGCCCACCCTCCAGGCTCTTGGACTGGCCTACCTTGGCATGCAGACTCTGTGGCTTGTTGGAGAGGATGTCTGTGGCTTCCCTGCAGCGGGTGGAAAGGTTCAGGATGGCAGCAGCTGCTGCTATGTGGGTGTCTTCACTACATTGACCGTAGCTATAAGAGCTGGCACAGCCAGGGCTCTGGGTGTGGGCGCCTGCACTAGGCAGTCGATTAGGAAATTTCACTGGATTTGAAAAATGCTTTGCTGTTGAAGAGAGATTTGATTAGCAATTGCATGTACATGGTTTTAGTCATTAAATAGATTTGTTTTTTTCAAGATATAACTTCTTGCATTAAAATATGTGAAGAATAAATTAAAACACGTGCCATTATCCATGGGAACATTAAATGAAGGTTATCCAGACGGTTTTCACAGAGATTCACAGAACAAATGACATAATTGCTGGGAGGGAATGCCTATTCTCTTAATATTTTTATATTTACACTTCTTATGACAAAAACTCCATAACTAATGTTATGGGGCAGGTGCACTGGTAACATTTGTGGCAAAAATTGTAGATAAAAAAACACACTAGCAAAACCTACCAGGGACTACAGAGAGTTTAAGGCATGCCCACTGGAAAACTGCATATATGTGAGGACCAGTGATTCCAGTGGCGCAAAAAAAAAAAAAAAAAAAAAATGTGTCCTTTCAATATTTGTTTTCACAATAACAATTTCTACTTAGACATGGAATTGTATTTTTATTATTTGATACGCAGGCTTGTTTTGTCCTTAAACCAGTAGAAGTTGTTCTTTACCCAACTAGATGGAACTAAATAGATGGTGGAGTCTTTAATGAGCTGGCATTTTGCATATTTAGGGAGAGAGAGATAAATAAAGGGCAGGAAGAAAATGTTCTCAAGGTGAACAGAAAGGCAATTTAGTTATCAAGGCTGAGTTTCCATTTTATGTTTCTGTTGTGGGTACCAAGGCATTACTGAGAGAATTAAACATATTTCTCTTCATTCTTGAGTATTTGTAAACATCACTCAAGGTTATAGGAGAAACACTCAAGATTTAATGTGAGCTAATATAAAAGCATTTAGCTTTTTATTTTATATTAAATTTTTTTATTTTAAATATTTGATTCTTACTTTTCATAAAACAAAACTTAAAACACTGGCAAATGTTATATTTCTACAATTACAAGAATATGAAAATGTCACTGAATGTTTTGCACTTTTAAAAATCAATGTCCATACTCTATGAGTACATTGAATGCTCTTATTAACTAGCTTCGCTGGAATTAAACATATATGTATGTATGTATATTGTGTGTATATATAATAAAATTGTATGTCTGTATAGGCACACACCAAATTGCATGGATAGATAGATACAAAACTGTGTGTATAACTTTTCCCCTAAATCTAACAGGTTGTTAGTGGTTATTTATGTTAGTTGGAACCTATTTTTGGTAAGATTAGGTAAAATATCTTTTAGAGTGTAATGTACCTCTCCCTGATAGGCAAATTCCTTTCAAGTCTGTTTACTACTGGGTTTTACACGAAATTCTAGTTGTCTGAAAGAATTCATCAACATCACACAATGAGGTAAACATTCTGTGCTCTTAAGAGCACTCAGTTTCTGTAGCCTGGTGTAAGTTCAAAGGGATTCTATGGCTATGCAGAACGTTGTAAAAAATTCATTGTCTAGGAGAACTCAAGTGCACATTATTTAGCTCCTTCCTTTGTGGAAGTTAAGTGACCATAATGAAGAAATCATGACCTCTATTGGTTCCCAGTATTTACTTTCATACCTTTTCATTAGAATGTTTAAGGACTCCCAACAACTTGGAGAAATGTGTAAGAAGAAAAAACACCAGGTTTCATATATTATACCATATTTGAGTTATGGTCTTCTATATGGATGTGTTAGCATTAAAGAATATTAATGTATTTTAAGTGTTTCCATATTCATGCTTCAGTTTGGGAGTAAAGATTTCCACAGCCACACAATTTTTTCTATTATAGTAAAATCCTGACTTTCAAATTGTTTCTTAGACTCCTCAACTTCCCTTCCACCTTTAGTTTGAATGCTTTTGCTGAGTTAAGTAATATTTTAAACAGCATTTCAACATTTTACCTATTAGATTTCCATAATTTCAATAAAAATAAATATTACTGCATTACAACAGTCATCACATTTTTCAATATAGTAATCCAAACTCCAGCTAACTGTGAGTTAAATATTTCTTTAGAATTATTGTACTTAGATTCAACAATAGCATCATATTTGTAGAATAATTAATTCATTAACTATTCACTATATTATATGTAACTTCAGTATAAAATCAATAACATTGATCAACTTATTATTGTTTTCTTTATTGTATTTTACTCGAATATATTTTCTCTCCTGCCAGTTGTATTTAGTATATCATATATTTAAGTACAGCCCCCTGGCCCCCGATACACACATACACCCACACACAAGAAGCATTTTGGGGAAATGAGCATTAGAGCTCAAAGCTTACATTCAGGAAATGGTGGTGTTTTTTGTCCTTGCACTGTTTGTATGAGAGGGCGTTTACCAAAAACTTGGGCATCAAAACTGGCATAATCAAATGGTGCTTTTCCAAACTTCTCTTGTTCTTTTGACATTGTGGCTCTGGGAGAGGTGATGGCTTGTGACGGGAAATTGAATTCAATTTGCTTCACCAAGCTTGTCCTGGAGAGGGGGGCGAAGCAGTTCAAAAGAAATACAATGAAACTACTGGTGAGCACATTAGTGTCAGAATTTACAGTAGATACATGCGTCACTCCTGAAGGTATCCACAGAGACACTGAACAATAAGAGAGACGGGGCCACGGCAGGACAGAGGAGTGTGCTCTGGACCCATACGGGGAGATGGAAAGATGCTCTGGGCTCTACGTCACTACATGATGCTGCGTACTCTGGGTCCTAGTCCTCCCATCAGCAAATTAAGAATATGCAATCCTCCATTCATCTTATGAAGATATCATGAGCAAATATTTGATGCTTATTAGCATTTTGAGTTCTTAAAGTTCTTAAAGGTGGGTGCGGTGGCTTACGCCTATAATCCCAGCCCTTTGGGAGGCCAAGGTGGGTTGATCATCTGAGCTCAGGAGTTTGAGACCAGCCTGGCCAACATGTTGAAACCCCCGTCTCTACTAAAAATACAAAAATTAGCCAGGTGTGGTGGCACACACCTGTAATCCCAGCTACTCAGGAGGCTGAGGCAGGAAAATCACTTGAACCCAGGAGGCAGAGGTTGCAGTGAGCTGAGATCATGTCACTGCACTCCAGCCTGGGAGACAGAGCAAGACTCCATCTCAAAAAAAAAAAAAAAAAAAAGCCATGTTACCATCAGTAAATACAGGTTAAGGCACTGACAAAGTGTGCACGTTCTGCTTGTTAGAATTGTTCATTAGATTGGCAATGAATAGTCACAATTATGACCAGCAAGCAAGTGTTATCATATTCCGTTCAGAAGTGATGCGAGGCTCTGCTCAGTCCTGCAGAGCTGGCAGAAATCTGATGCCTAAGAGGGGCAGTGCAGACACCAGAGATTTGATTCCTGAATTGGGAGTTTCTTCCTGGGCTTTTCACCTTTTTTCCTTGCCTTCAGTCAGAATGTTTTTGCTGATTTAAGTAATACTTTAAATGGCACTTCAATATTTTATCAATTGAATTGCCATCATTCAATATGAATCAAAATTACTGTATTATAATATCTATCACATTTTCTACATACTTATCACAATCTAAGCTAAATGTGAATTATATATTTTAGGATTGTTGTATTTGGATTAAACAAGGGCATCATATTTGTGTAGCACTGATTCCAGTCAAATAAAACACAAATCATTTTCTGCTGTGGTCTAATGGTAAGAGAACATAAACAAATATACCTTTCAAAATTTAGCAATATTAAAAGATATATTTTTCTCTTTTTTCCACCAAAACTGTCAAACTCATCAGAATGCCAAAATTTCCAATGAGTTTTTTTTGGATTAGGTTTTACAAAAACTTTTCAGCTGCTATATAAAAATATCTGAGCAACTAGTTGATCTTATTGCCTATATAAATTGGTTTAGAGCCTTAAAGCTGCATATATATTCTAATCTAAAACAATATTAATCTTTTAAGAAATGAGCAAAATGAAATTCAATATTCTTTCTATATTTGCTAACTAACTTACTTGGGGAGAAACTAGAGTGTACAGTCATACCAACCAAGAATCTTACTTTAAGATTTCTAATTGCTACTTATTCAGTAATTCATCATTTTCACTTGACATATGTTCTTCACACATGTGATTTAAATGCCGATTTTGACTCTTTTCATCAAACCTATAGAAGCAAAATATTAAGGGAAGCCGTATCTTGAAAATGTTGAAATGTCTAATAACTGGTTTTATATTTCAGTGACTCAGTAACAATAGTTATCTGATCATCTAGCTTAATCATGAAATCATTTTCCCTACAAAAATGATTCTATGGCAATAAACATATAACTTCACATTAAATATCATCATATATACTTTAGTATTTAGATACAAGATCTTCCAAATTTCTAGATATCACCAAGAGCCTGGGAGCTACCAGGACCAATAGGAGATATTTTATTAATAGCTCTCAATCATGGAATGAATTTTTGTTTTAAGTATATTATATGTGTTTGTGGAACTGAAGGATGAATATATAACATCACATATTTAGGAAAGGCAGGAGTGACTTCTGATGGCATTTTCTCCAGGCAGAAAGGTGAAGTCAGTGATGAAGGGGTGCTCATCTGACTTGTGGGTATACCTAGTAACCCACAATTCTGATTAATGTAGGCTATGGTATATTAATTCTTTTAGATTCACCCCTATTATGTTACCTTTGCAAAGAGATGACTTTCAAGTTAAACTTCTGGAGAGTTTAGTAGTTCATTCCAGCAACGATGTCATTAACTAGACCAGCCTCTGGTCTAGTGGGGTGGGCTGCATACACAGGTCTACTGGGGCTGACAGGTGAGGTCAAGCCGCAGGGAACTGACTCATGAAGGACCAGAGGCCCCGCTGTGCAGGAGCCTGGATGAAGAGAGCACCAAGAACATCGTTGGGAGTTCATACCTGTGGGCCTGGTCAGGACACTGCCCAGTTTGGGGAGAATCAAGCTGATTTTTATCCTGGGACATTGCCAATTTTTCAGCTGCAGCAATTGGACAACCAGAAAGACTGTTTAAAAAAAGAAACACAGGAGGATTTTAGTTAAAATGATAATATGATTTGTTTTGGCATGTGCCTCACAGCACACTTGGCACACACTAAATGTTAAGTCATATTAATAGTTCACTTAGCACCACGCACACACTGAAAGATCCCAAAGGGTTTTGCAAACTACAGTGTCAACACTTGCTCCCATCCCCATCTCAGAGGTGAAAGGTAACCAACTCATTTTTAAACATAAAAACATTATGTAAGGGATAAATAACTAAAGCATTTGGAAACTTCTTAATATTGTAAGTGAATGTGCTCATTCCAATTGCAGTGTGTCCAACTCTAGAAGTTAGCATGATAACTCCTTGACTTATCTTAGCATCTTTAGAAAAATTTTAGGAACTCAGTTTTTCATCTTAGTTGAAATTCAAAGTGCAGAATGTGAAGTTTGCTGGCATAGTGCATATAAGTCAAATAGTACCTCATCGCCACATAATCGACTTGTAATATAAAATGTGAATATCAAACAATCAGCATTTTCACCCCAAATATTTATAGATACACAATACATTTTCATGTAAATGCACATATGTGTGTCTTATGCTACTTGCAATTTCAGTGAAGTGATGTCTACCCTATACCTGGTTTATAGTTACAACAATTGAAGCCCTGTTGGTACCTTTTTAATGTCTATTGGACAGGATCCAGGATAACCTAGAAGCAACTCTTTGCAATGTCAAAACAGCAACGGTGAGGTTCTGGAGCAAAAGACAGCACATTCTATTTGTATGATTATATGAATAGGTAACCCCAGCAACTCCAAATATAATATTTTTTCATTATCATAACTGGCTGCTAATATACAAATTTCTAAGAAAGGAAATGATGAGGTCCTTTCTTTTTGACAATGCACATGCTGAGAATATTTCTTCTCTATTTCAAGTGTCACATACTGGATAGTGATGCAGCAATTTTCATTACACATTGGTAACCCATCATTTTATTGGTGGAATGTTTCTAGCACATTTTTTTAAAATGCAAAATGATTATCGTCTAATGAGAATTACCTCCTGTGGGTGTTGCGGTTGCTGTTCACATGACCCCTTCCTGTGCATCCTGGCGTGGGACACTTGAGCACATTTTCATGCATGGCAAGAACTAAGCACAAAACAACACATAAAGGAAAGGATACTTTACCATAAATACAAAGCACAGTAACACATGTATCTCTCAACTTTGCATTTAAATGACTTTAGTTCCAGCATCCACCATGCTCTCTCTATTCAGACACAAACAAGTGAGCATGGAAGAACTTCAGAAATTAAATCCAGCAAGCTTGATCAAGTTTTAATTTCTCTAAACTCCACGTTATGTTTACACTAGACTTCAGTGAGATGATTCCGCTTATATTTAACGTAAACTGAAAAGCTTGTAACCTTCCCTTCACATGAATGTGATTTTCCCTGGGGGATGGATGGAGCACACCGTTTGTCATATAGTTCTATCATTTCCCTGCAGTTTGAAGTTCTGCGTATGGTCTTCTTTATTTTCTAAGTGACATTATTTTGATTCTTTGTCCATCCACCCCCTACTCCCCACACCCCATAGCCATTAGGTTACTGGGAGAAAAGTATGGTTGACCGAAGAGCCGGAGAACCAGTCTGAGGAACTGCTAATCTGGCAGGACAGCACTGAGCTGATTAGACTTAGTGACTTGCAAAATCTCACTTTTGAGAAGAGTGATGTTGAGCACTTCCATTTTTGCAATTTGTTTTGGCCCAAAAGAGTCTCAATAAGTAGGTTCACAAAGTGGAAGATGTAACAGGTCGATAATGTACAATGTAGAAGGTGGCAGCCCTCTGCTTCACTGTCAGTGGATAGCTCACCGCGGGGCTGAGGGTGGAGAGGGGGCCAAGGCTCGCTCCTACTCAGGGCCCTCCACTGCTGCAGGATGTCCTGAGACAACACCAAGGAATATGTTCCCACTGCGAGAGGAGGCCAGGAGGACAATGGTGACTGCTTTGTGATGCGTCGATGCTGACTGGTCCTGAGCTTAAGGAATCCATGCCTCCAGGTGAAACAGAACTGTGTAGTCACAGTTTCATAACCATGACTTATTTTTGTATTCTGGTGATTTAACATCTGGGGCCTTGCTAACTCTGGAGGGACTGCCCCTCCCAGGCTAGTCAATTCCCAGAGAGAATGAACAACTTTCCCACAAGCACACTTTAAAAATGCAACCCAGCCAATCTGGAACCCACAGCCCAACTACCTCCTTTACTGGGCGCTCACCCTCTGGGGCACTGTTCTTCTGCTCTGATCACTCCAGAGGCAGGTACCAGACAACTAGGGACAGCCCCTATGCCCCCGAGCCTGCTGAAATCAGTCAAACTGGCCAGTCCTAAGGCTGCTTACCCTGCCCCATCAGAAACCACCATAAAGACTCTGGCCCACTGTCTGCACTCCCTCTACCCCTGAATTCCCTGGTGCTTTCCTGTGTGGCCCTCTGTGCTGTGGCCTGGCCCTTACTCTGGGCACTGTGAGGAACTAGCTGTCTTTCCTATGGCAATTGTCTCTTGATCTGTTGGCTTTCTTGCACCTTGAATTTTCTATAAATACACTATATTTTAAAACCCACAGCTAGATGGAATTGTCTTGACATAGTTTAAAAAAGTTTGTTTCCATTCCTAATTCCAAATTGGGAGACAAAGAGGATAACATCTTGACGATCTGGCGTGCATAAGCAGAAGCTTTGAGGGACAAGCGGTACTCACTTTCCAGGGGAACCCGCACTTTGTGGGGGCACCCCGAAAGGCTGCGGTGGTGGGGGTAGAGCCCCGTCACATGTCCCGTGCCATCACACCCAGGGATCGGGCACTTGGTCTCCCTCTTTTCAGGCCTTGGTGAATCTATGTAGAAATTAAATTGAGAAATGCATTTGGTTATTCTTGCTTTTCTTCCCATTCAATAGAATGGCCTTGCAGGGTGACATTCTCACTTTATTCAGTTTTACTGTTATAAACATTCTTCTCACATTGCCTTGAATAAGACCCTCAACTAAGACCTGTGGAAATAGAAAACACGTTTTCAATTTTCTTGGTTTCCTAAGTAAAGGCTGACACAGGGCAAGGGAGTGTTAAAATATAGAGATGGTTTTAAGTTGTCATGTCACATATTGTAGTTAGAGCCTCATTATGAAAAATCAACCCTGTGCTAGGGGATGAACAGGCTCCCTAAAAGAAAAAATAGTGAGAAAGAATTTATTTAAACCAAAACCATTTCTTATTGAAAGTCTAGAAAAAGCCAGACTCAAAATGACAAAAACAAAGAAACCACCATATCTGAGAAAGACCTGTCCAGCCTTGGCCCTGCAGGTCCTTGGGCTTGGGGGTGGAGAGCAGAGCCTGCTCCCTCCAGAGCAGCTGGCAGAGTTGGACAGGGCAAGGACACTGGCTTGTGTCCTGTCTGTCCAGTGCTAGTGATTCACGGTCTCGAGATTCCAACACCCCCACGGGTTGCTACTTGGGATCAGCATGCAGTGAGTACGGGGAAGAAGCTGCTGATCTCACTCTAAATGCAGAATCCAAAAACTGAGGCAGCAGGAAGACTTGGAAGGGAAATGTTCTTGCAGGAGACTTACAGAAAATAGAAGTGCAAAGAGTGCAGGCCACTGAGCAGAGGTCCAGAGAGCACCCCCAGGAACACCAGCGTGGGTGGGGCCCACGGGAGCAGCCAGGCATGGCAAGGGACACCTGCTCACGCATTTTCTGGGAGCCTGGGGAGGGTGAGGCTCCAGACAAGCTTGCGGTTTGATTTTCTGGCACACACTTTGCCACAACTTAAAAGGTTATATAAATATATGCAATAAATGAGGACCAAACATGAATACTGGTGAGCTTAGAACTAACACAGATGAGGCCTTATTCAGAAACGTTCACATTCATGACTGAGATGGCAGATAAAGTTGAAACAGAGATGCACTCTTAGAGCCCAAACTGCCCCCCTAAATTGTGCCGGGAATAACACCAACCATAGGGAGAGCCTGTCCCACGGCACTTGGGGCACGGAGAAGAAAGAGCATGAGAAGATGCACAGGAGCCCTCAGAGAGGCGCAATGCAGGAGGAAAGGAGGCTACCGGGGTCTGCGACGTGAAGCCTCAGGAATAATGAGCACACTAGATGCTAAGAGTGGAAACAGGCAGTGTGGTCCTGCCCGAGAAGATACTGAGGATGGAACACGGGGCCTGCGTGCAAGGGTGCGGAGCCTCGTGTGCTCCTGTGCAACGGGGCACGAAGTCTGGCCACTGTCATGGGATGCGACAGATATTTCCGGGGTGCTGTATTGTGAGAGCAGACGTGCCTCTGCCATACCATGGCACCCCAGTTGCTGGATGATAAACAGTCCTGGGCAGATGGGGCACAGCAGGTTGTATGTAATGCAATTATATGGGGGCATGAATTCAGCAGAAGGAGAAGAGCCAAGGATCCTTCGAGTCGTTCTGCGCTGAGGGTCAGGGAGGTCAGAAGACAAGGCAGGAAGTCTTAAATGAGCAAGGAACAGCCAGATGATGGGGCTGCGGCCAGCAGCGGACATTTACGTTAAGGAAACACAGGACTTAAATGTGCCAGTGTCGACACTATTCTGTCTGCATTTCGTAATAGACAAATTAAGAGTTTTGCGATGCTCTATGATTTGTGGATATATGTTTTATTTAATCCAAAAATAGTGCCAAATTTCAAGTTGATGTGAAATCTGTAGACCGCTAGGTCCAAATTCTTAAAGTCTGATTAGGGGAACTGAGGGGGGCTGACACCATAGGAGAGTAAGTTAGAAAAACAGGAGAAGAGCAATAATGTGTATTTCGATGCTCTTCCTCTCTTGGACCTTGCCCAGGTAAGGTCGCGTTTCTAAACCACATTGAAAGGATTGGCGTCGCACACTTCCCCTCCTCGCCACACTGTTTGCGGGAAGCCAGAGAGGGTGCTGGAGATAAGGCAGCCTGGCTCCTGCCCAGGTGCAGCCCACTGACAGTCCACCGTGCCCCTTTGTCTGCACGTCCCTCCTCTGCTGGGCGGAACAAAGATGCAGGGAAATGCTCTGGAGGGCAGAACCTGTCTGCATGATAAGAAGCCAGAGCTTGAGCTTGGGGCGACTCTCAGGCTTGGCTCTTCCTCTATTTTCTTTGTACAATGTTGCATAATGAGGGTGACCTTATACTCTGGTGATGTTACACCTTGGTTTTCCTGGGACTGTCCTCATTCACACCTGATGTACTCATGTAATTGTTCGTAGTGTTCCCCGTTTCATAGGCAGGACAGTCAATGACATGGTGACTGTACTTACATTGCAACCTAAATCTCACTAAATGCTTAGTGGCAAGAGTCTAACCAAACTAATTTTAGAATTGCTGACTCATCTGAAAGCTGGGGTAAAATGAGATTTTAAAACTCTTGAGTTTTCTCCTTAACAGTGAAGTTGCATGGGCAAGGTGTCTGGGAGGTTAGGCTGGTATTTTGGAGAATATGGCTGTCAGTGGGGATGAGCATTGACTTAACAGCATGGAGTGCACGTCAGAGAGAAAAAACATCCTTCTTTTGCCATTGGATCCCACATCGGGAACAAGGAATAGGAAAGGGAATACTCAGTTTGGACTCTGCAGGCCTCCTCTAGACTAAGCCTATGGCTCTTCTTCAATGTGGGCTTCACCTTCTTCACCTGTTTTCCTGACTAGCCTGCCTGGTCTTGATCTTGCAGAGGCTGCCCCCATGCCTCAGGCACTAGGATATACCGCTGACTCATCCAGCCCTAGTAGGAATTCGGTAAGCCTCCAATTGGCCCAAATGTTTACAAACACAAATTATATGCCCTGAATTTTTGAAAACAAAACGTTTTAAAACCTCTATAAAATTATCCAAAGGATCATCAAATACTTTAAGATGTGGCTCAAATAATGTTCTCTAAATACTAGGCTTCATTGCCTGTAAGTTATCATCAATTGTTTAACAAAACAAAAGAAATCATCATTTTGTGTGCTACTTAGAAAGAAAAAAAATGATTGGTAATTAAACTATTGCATACTCCTCTGAGTTCAGAGATGGTAAAATGGAAAAATGATCACACCTGTAATCCCAGCACTTTGGGAGGCCGAGGCGGGTGGATCATGTTTGAGACCAGCCTGGCCAACATAGGGAAACCCCATCTCTCCTGAAAATACAAAAATTAGCTGGCTGTGGTGGGGAGCACCTGTAATCCCAGCTACTCGGGAGGCTGAGGCAGGAGAATGGAACCTGGGAGGCGGAGCTAGCAGTGAGCCGAGATGGCGCCACTGCACTCCAGCCTGGGTAACAGAGCGAAACTAAAAAATCAATCAATCAATCAATCAATCAATCAATAAAAATGGAGAAATGATATCTCTTAGGATCAATAAAATATAGTATATCAGAAATTGTGGATTTGGGGAATTTTGAGTAAATTTCATTTTTTTTCTGATTTTGTAGTTTACTTAAAAAGTTAAATATAATAAGTTGCACATTAGTGGGAGTGCACAGAGCTAGATACAGTGTCCTGCCCTGAACCAAGGCTAGTCATTAATATTCTGTCCCTACTCCAACCCTTGCAGGATGTTTGCATGGCATTATCTTGCTCATCACTACATGACACCATTTTATCCTTTTTTGTTTCCTCAGCTCTGAGATGCAAGACATTATTTGTCAAGATTACAGGAGAGTGCTAAAATGGATTTAAAATGACAAAATGTACAATTTGTTTCTGGATAACTCAGCAATCAGAACTTCTCAACCACACTAACATGTTATTCTTGTAAGCTCCTTGGGTCCACTGCCCTGATTTTTTCTAAGGTACTCCTCTCCCTAATTTCGTGGCTCTCAGGTTTCAGAGAGACCACTAATCACCTGGAAACTTAGAGAAAAAAAATGCAAATTCTGGAGCACTGATGATGATGGGATCTGAAAATACTCATCTTAAACAAGCATTCTAGGCACTAAGGACTGCTCTTGGGAAGCTCCATAAAACTGCTAGAACTAGCATCAGGCTCATCTGGTGCAAGACTCCGCAGAGAAAGAGCAGGGGGAATGCTCCAGGGAAGCAGGAACACACTTTTCTCAAGGTCTGAAGAACAGTTCTAAAGCCTCCTCAAAGCACACCTACTCTCTCATTCAAGTTTGTCCCAGAGATGTATGAGCCCCGAGTCAGAGAGCCAGTGAAAGTGTAGGCTCATAAACGCATTAACATCCAGGTTTATCCCAAAAAGGACCAGAGCATCCTACCTGGCTGGCAAGTTAAATAATCCAAGAATGAGGGTGGGAAAAAAAAATTAAGTTTCTGGAATTGATTTAATATCCAGTAAATACTGATGTACTTCCAACAATGTCAAATAAAGTTATTTCTAAAGGTATCATGCATTTTTAAAAAAACAGTTAAATTAAAAGAAATAGATTCAATGAACCTTTTTTCATGTGTGAAAATACTCCAAAACTAACACAGCTTGATTGGAGGATAATCTAGAGAGTGGGGGAAAAGAAAGAAATTGTTTATTTTATAATTATAAATTGATTTTTAAGTTGCATTGAACTGTTAAAAAGCAACCTGAAAAAAATAATCAAATCTGACTTTTTTTTCAAACCCTAAAGCACTTTTATTCCTAAAATAAATGCAAAAATGTGTCTTACGTTTATTGTTAAAGATTTGTCTTCCACCCATGTCGATAACTTTGGTTTGCCTCCTTTCCCCTGCTAGGTGCTCCAGCAGGAACCTATCCAGCTCTTTGTAGGTGTTATGGAAAACACAACCTCGCTCAGCCTGCAGAGCAATTGCCTGCTCCAGCAAACTTAAGTTCCCCTTGGCCTTTTCCAGGTCACTACACTCTTCTGTCATTACTGCCAGGCTCTCGCTATCTTCCTCCTCAACGTCAGGGAATGAGGGCTGGGCATTGCCATCCGGGGGTTCTGCGAGAGCATTCTGTGGATCTTTCCTCTCTGTTCCAGAATCACACCTGTTCTCACAAGGGATAAATTTGTCACCTTCAGTTTTTATTTCGGGAACTTCCAATAGGTCTTTTTTATGATCTGTTAAAACATACTTTGGGACTCTAGGTTGTTTGGTTTCTTCTGAGAAGTTGGAGCCACTGTCCCAGCCATTTTCTGCACTTTCAGAGTTACTTTCATTGTCATCAGAGGAGCAGAAGGGTGGCTGAGAATCATCAATCTTGTCTCTTCCATCATCAGAATGAATCAGAAAGCACTCGTCTGCTTCATCACTCTCTGCTTTTAGCGACTGGATGCCACTGTCATTTAAGTTTTCACTTATAGTCTGAACAGATACATTTTTTTCAAATTTCCCCAAGTGCATTAAAGACTTGACCACGAGCTCTTGATAACAAGAGTATCTGTCTTCCTTCCTATTGGAGTTTTCTTGTGCAGTTGGAAGAAGACTTTCATCCATAGGTTTTATCATGATTTCCTCTATGGAAGAAGAAAACCAATATTTGAAGAGCAAGAACAAAAAATATTTTAGGACAATTGCAACAAGTTATATGTATATAAACATATGCATTCACATACATGTGTACATACACATACATATATGTACACATATACATAATATGAGTAATATATCATCTCTATTAATTTTATAAACATTGGTGAGAAAAACATATATCCTCTTAAGAGAAAACTTAGACCTTAATATTCTAAGAACTGTGTTAAAAGAAATGAGCTATTATAATTTCCATCATGTTAAGGGGTAAGTACTTCTGGGGTATTGACCAAGACAAGAAGTAGATACTTAACAATAATAGTATTTACTGAATGTGAAATTATTGTTACTGTACTTATATTTCCAACTCTTAGCCAACCAGAAGAAAATCAAATATATATGAACATATACATTGTCAAGGAGATATTAATCAGTTCTTCTGTTAGCATGGCAATGCATTTTCAAAGCCATTTGGTTTATGTTCTCTACTCTCTAGTCTTTCTCAGACATACCTTCAGATTTTATGGAATGTTAGCTAAGATACAAAATACATCTTTCTGAGGCTTTCAAGACTTCCTGTTTACCTTTGTAATTGTCACCCTAAAATTCCATATTGAAGGAAACACAAACAGGGAAATTAGCATGATCAAATCGTATCTTGAATAGTAACACATTTTCTGGTCCATTACTTGCATGCACTTGTGTAAGAAGGAAATGAGACAAGGTGAGGCACTGGAGGGTGCTGAATGGTAACTAGCTGTTCTCAGTACAAGGCTGCTTTGGGTCCTGAACGTGAAGGCACCCCGTGAGGAGCCCCCCGTGCCTGTCCATCCAGGACAGTCTATGTGGTGGCTGTTGTCCCAGGCAGCCATTGTTGTCAGTGTCACCCCCTCTTGCTCTGGGAGTGGCCAGGTTGGGGTGATGGAGTGTATAGACGACAATCAGCCTACCCAAGCCTGTCCCAGTGCAAGACACAGCAAGTGAGGGTGGATTCACAGGTGACTCCAGCCCAGGCCCAGGCACGTGGGGTGTGCCCAGCGCACACCAGGCTGTGAAGTGCCTGCAACAGTGCCCAGACATCCAAAAAATAGGAGGACTGTTTCTGTGTCTCAAAGGCAGGGTGGGGGGATGGGAAGCACCCAGTAATAAGCCCCATTAAAAACTGTTAAAGACACCAAGAGCAGTGCATTCTGTGCTAATAAACATCTTTGGAGGGAAGAAAAGCACAGCCATCCGGTGTGAGCGCTGAGGGAGAGAGTGTCTGTGCGGAAGACAATGTGTCTTTTTGGTCTCATTTAATTTTTTATAAACATTGTCTCTGACAAGGACACTCAAAAATACATCTCCATCATCTTCCTTTCTGGTAATTATCTCCCTAAATCAACAGTGGACTGCCAGGATCAAGTAAATATTGCCATAGTAACTAAAAGCATTTTTGGATGAAGGGAAGAATTCAGTCACAACACTAGCCCCCGTAAATAATGCTGATTATAGGGTGCAGTCTTTTGTTGGGATCTATTCAACATAAACTGAAAAATTTAACATTTTAGTTCCTAGAAAAGAGGCTGGATAAACAGGCACATAATATTTGATAGGATGGCCTATCCTCTCCTGAATTCATATCAGAGGAACTCCTGGTTTAAATAATATATTAAACATAGTCTAAAATGCAAATGAAGTTTTTCTCAATATCACAGTTGGCTATTAAGAGAAAGTGTAAAGGGTTATGATAATTTTAAAGTATTATGAACTACAGAAAACAAATAAAAAGCATTTTCAGTGAATATGCTCAATTCATTGAACTATTCTCTCACTCCACTTAACTACCCACATGTGTACGATAATGATTTATAGACATTATACCTAATTATGCATATTTGGGCTGTGTTAGAGTGCTAACAAAAGCTCTAGAAAGCAACAATTACCTCTGTTGCTTAGCTACATAGTTTAAAATATTCCTATTAAGTGCAGATCACCAGAGAGGCGGGAGTGACAAAAATGCACATGTGCACGACAATGCATTTCACTGTGCTGCTGCCAACTGCTCGCATTTTGGGTCATTTCCAGTTTACATAATTGTTTGGTTCAACTGTTTGTTATATGCTAAAAGAAAATATTTATTAATTATTCCTCAGAAAAAGAGGAGCCCCACCGACAGAGGTGCCTGCACAGCACACACGGGTTTCTAGGGATGGTCTGCAAATCTGCAAACCAACTTTTTACATTCCACCCCGCTCCCAGGCTTTCACTGGAGTCATAAGAAAAAAGGTTGGGTTTGCTTTGGAAGCTGAGGGATCTGTGATGGGGTGCTTGTTTCTCCCAGCTTTGCAATGGGTTGCCTTCGTTTTCTCAGGCTGTGTGTGTTTATTTTCTCTGGGGGCCTGGTGGCTTATTTTGTGCCTCTGCCACTGAACCAACCTAAAAAGCCCTGTTGTTAGCATCAGGTGGACCTAGACTTGAGTTCTGATCCTGGCGCCCTCTCCTGCAAGCTCGGTGGGGCTGCATCACCTGCCTGAGCTTGGCACCACCGTTGGCACATTGAGGACAATAGTTATCACCCTGTGCACCCTGTGGAGGCCACACAGGAATACCCAATAGGTATCTAGTCAAGGGTGGCTCTCTTGCCCCTGCCCCAGCTACTATTTTAGAAGGTGGTCATGGCAGGGATTCTATGCAACGTTTATCATAAATAAGATGGGCTCATTTTTTTACCTAGGATAATTATTAACATTGACCCCCAAGGACGGGCAGGTTCCCACTATTGAGAAGGCTCAACTCAGTTCATCCCCACTCCCAGCACACTATGCCATGTTCACCAACTGCCTTTGGAAACTGTGAGTGAGTGCACGATGTGCGATGTGGAGGGAGAAACCTCTAGGGGTATGAGGTGGTGTGGCTGGCCTGGCACTACCTGCTATGTGACCTTGGACAGGCCCTTGGTTGCCTGAGACTGGGTCCTCATCTTCAAAACAAGGAAGATCCAATGATCTGATGACTGGATGAATAGTTCAAGGATCCACCCTAAGACAACAAACTGTTATGTTCCTGGCATGGTGTTCAGTTGTTTATTTCATTTAATTGTCACAATAAGCACAAGAAAGGCATTTTCTACTCCAGTTCACAGAAGGGAAACTACAATTCTACAGAGCGCCGGGCTTGCTCGAGACCACATGGCCAGCCAGTGCAAGACTGAAACACATAACCAGGGCTATGTGGCTCCCACTCCATGCTCTGCCCTCTGAAACATACTACTCCAGGTCCCACAGCCATGGAAGGCCATATGTCCTGGTTGGTGTTTTGGAAACACAGCGACCCTTAGGAGAAACAGCTAAGAACACTAGTAGCTCATTATTTTCCCAAATTCGGATATTTTCGAGAGTGAATTCATATGAAGATACTAGAATGCAATAGTCAGCTAACTTTTTTTTTTTCTGAGACGGAGTCTCCCTCTGTCGCCGAGGCTGGAGTGCAGTGGCTCAATCTCTGCTCACTGCAACCTCTGCCTCCCAGGTACAAGTGATTCTCTTGCTTCAGCATCCTGAGTAGCTGGGATTACAGGCAAGCACCACCACACCTGGTTAATTTTTTTTGTATTTTTAGTAGAGATGGAGTTTCAGCATGTTGGTCAGGCTGGTCTCGAACTCCTGACCTCATGATCTGCCTGCCTCGGCCTCCCAAAGTGCTGGGTTATAGGCGTGAGCCACCGCGCCCGGCCAACTGTCAGGTAACTTTCAATGAGAAGAATGATCATGATCAATTATAAATAAAATAAACAACACGACCAAACAAAAACTAAAAGGGATCCAACCTCAACTTTCTTAACAATAAAACTCTAATAGGTCAGAAAATTTCTAGGGTCAGCTCTTGGGAGGGCATAACCAGAGGGTTACAGCCAGCGAGCAGACTGTTCACTGGTCCAGGGTTTTCTCCATCCTGAGCGCATTCACAGTGTGGGGAGGGAGCAGGGGCTGGAGCTGGGATGCTTTTCTAGAGTAAAAAGTAAATGTTTCTGCCTGATACATACAAGTTCACAGTTGTTTATTTACTTTAACCAAGACCTCTACTGGGAGTTTTATGGTAATCCTACAGATACATACTAATGAATCCTGGCATAGATGTTGGCTGTTCCGCAACGATACAACTTTAAAACATCCTTTGAAAGTCACAACATATTTTGAGTTTGTCTCCTTTAGTAACACTGGATGTTATTATAATTGGATTTCAGATCTGTTTCTGTAACTAGCTAGGTTACTTTTATAGGTAAACTGGTTTTCCAGGCCTCTTGAATATGTACATTTTGCTGGGAATAAAAGCCTTGGAAAAATGAATTCATCTTTCAAAGTTCCAAAAGCAGAGTGGTTTATCCCTTATTTACTATTAGTTGGAAGATAATATGTGTTAAAAGTGTCCTCCCAGCCCCTAGAACTTCTATGACTGTGACACATTTCCCCATGAGCTTGTGGTTATGCTGCTAGGGACCCCACACCTGGGCTTGGTTAATCTTCCTTCCGGAGACTCTCGTTCACCCTGTCTGTGTCAGGAAAGCCTGTGCTTATCACTCTTCCTCCCTTCTCGTAGTACTTTGCAAGCTTGTCTCCTCAGGAAGGAAGAGGTAACTGCATGGTTTGTCCACGTTCTCTTCTATCCCCTTAATGGCAACCTGTATCTTTTTGAAAGACAGCAGGTTGAGGATATGGATGCAAAGTCTGTGCCATAAAGTGGAATAAAACTTTAGCATTCAAGCTCCTGACCTCAGTCTCTTCCTGAGCACTATCCCTTCTCTCATCATCTCAGCTTCCCAGCTGCAGATGATATAATTGGGCACACACCAGGCCGGGTAAATACCCTGGGGTAACTAGGGTACATGAGAGGCTGGATGAAAAGCCCTATGCTGACTTGGGCACTAACTCAGCTCTCTTTCCTCCTAGCGGGGTGGGGGGTAACTTATTCAGAGGGCTGAAGGCAAGTTAGAATCTTTGTTCTTTTGACCAGGCATGGGGCCTGCCATTACTGGAAACTGTTACTTCATGATTTGACATTGTAGGAAATTTGACCATTCTGCATTCTGAAGGTAGTAAGTGCTTGAGGACAACTGAATTACAGAGTATAGTTAGCTGGGAAATAATTGTTTTGCTTGTCCTTCCAATTGTTTCCTAATTATCTTCTTTCTAACACCTATAAGATCCATTACCTTCAGCGTCAAATCTCTTTGGTCCCCAATGATTTCATCTGTAAAACTGTGCCCATAATCACACACACTCGTGGCATTATGTGGACTAATCAATATCATTTACGTGTCTGGAATATATTAAGAACTCAAAAACAATAGTCACCACTGCTGTAATTTTAGCATATTCATTATTATTATTAGTGGTTCTAATATGAAATATAAAATAGTTAACCTATTTTTGTGAACCTGCAAATAGATGTCCATCAGTGCTTGTAACTGTGTGTTTAACTGGAGGACATCTGGACAATATATTCACCTGGTTCATATTAAACATGTACAGTGGTCAACAAACTACAATAGAAGGTGACAAGTCAGCGAGCCAGATATAGTCTGTCTTCACAACACTTACAAGAATGTGCTAATGCAAAAGCACACACATTTTCTTAAACACTTGGCTAATTAATGTTAGCTAGATGGATTATACTGCAAGTCTAACCACAAATGATTCAAAGACTTTCCCTAATACTAGATTCAACCCGCAAATTTTCATGAATCAACAAATAAAACTGAGCCAGGCACGGTGGCTCACACCTGTAATCCCAGCACTTTGGGAGGCTGAGGCAGGAGATCACTTCAGGTCAGGAGTTTAAGATCAGCTTAGCCAACATAGTGAAACCCTGTCTCTACCAAAAATACAAAAATTAGCTGGGTGTGGCTGTAATCCCAGCTACTCAGGAGGCTGAGGCAGGAGAATTGCTTGAACCTGGGAGGTGGAGGTTGCAGTGAGCTGAGATCCCACTATTGCACTCCAGCCTGGGTGACAAAGTGGCGACAAAGTGAGACTCCATCAAAAACAAAACAAAACAAAACAAAAACACCAAAACAACAACAACAACAACAAAACAAATAAAATTGATCAGTTCAAGGAAACAAGAAAAAGTCAAGGGTGATTATAATTTACAGATGAGCTATGAGGCTTTAAATCACATGCTAAATACAGAAAAGCCAAAGAATTTACTTAAATACCTTCAAATCAGAATACAACTTTGTTTTAACCACAGAACTGCAAACTCTACTTTCAAGCCAATATTCCTGGATCTAGGATGATTCTCAACTGAGATTTGTGCTCACTCTTAAGTATGCCCTTAAATCTTTTCTATTAGTTCTTATTGCTAACTATAATTCTACATGCCATTAAAATTTATTACATAAGAATCTCATTGCCTTTTGTTTGCATAATTGGTACTTATTTTTAAGTAACAAATTATTTAGTATATTTTGATTCCTTTAAAATTCATATTCAGAAAAAAAATTATGTTTAGTAGAATATACACCTAGTTTCATTTTCTACTAAGTCAAGTTTTAGATCTTAATTGTTTTCCATAATTTTTGAGAGTTTTTGCATGTCCCTCAGCTTTGCCTCATGCACAAAGTGAGAAGTGATATTCCAACTCCTAGAGGCATGTGACTACCAGGAACTAATGTGAATAACATTCAACGGCAAAAAAAGAAATCCTAAAGTTTTGAAATAGTAACTACATTTCACTTAGCACACAAAAGGTGTTTGATGAGTAAGTGAAGAAGCGAATCAATTAACTAAAATGTGCACCTAAAGGGAAACTTAAATAACTTATTTTTGAAATAATGGGCACAGTGATATCTTTTCTACAATACATCATTTTCCTTCAGTCCCCTTCTGAAGAAGACTCTAGTCTGCCAACTTGAGGTTGCTTCTATACTTGATTGCTATAAGCATTTATTCAAAAATATTAAAATTATTAAGGCCACAGACCACTTGCATTGGTTCATGTTGTTATTACCAATTATATTTTGGAGTAAAAACCATACATGTTGATAAAAAAATTAAAAAAAAATTTTAACTGTAATATATACATATATATCATAATCACTAATGAACATTATGCATGACTTGATCATTGCAAAGGTGTCTTAAAGTTTAAATATGCCCTTGAATTTAAAGGATTCTTTCAGGAATCCTTCCTATTAGGAAGAAAAAGTACTCTTCAACTCTAAGACTTAGTATCTCGTATTTTCTTCAAAAAGAGGCATAGTTCAATCATCTGCTTTTGAAAACGGATAGGGCAAGACTCTCTGTTGCTTATTTATGGACCCTCTACAGTTACTGATTAAAAACTGGGTCCTCAATAAATGAATGTCAAGTAAAATAAATGTTTGATTTTGCTTCCAAATCTGAATACACTTTTACAACCATACAAACCATACAAACCACACACTCTACATGAATTAGCACAGAGTCCTTGGAGCCAGGGAGCAGGTAAAATTTGGGCTCTCCTCCTTGCTACCTGCGGTAGAGTGATCATGTGTTTCCAAGGGGCCATCGTCCTCTGTCCTGTCACTGCGGTCTTCTTGGCAGTCTGCGTTTGGGCTGTAGTGTCGGGGCTTCATTAGCAGGGATTTCCTTTTGTTGACTGGAACCCCCAAAGCCTGATCGTCAGCTCTTCTCTTCTTTGCCATGGAGCAATCATAGGCAACACTGTAGTGATTGAGGAAAATTAAGAATATGGTAAACTAGCATTTACTGCTGTTTGGCATTTAACTTTCATGAAGTCTAACCTAAAGCCTTTGGAAACTTGGGACTACAAGTTTAGGGTTGGTTATTGGCACCAACAAAAACATCCCATCTGTGGACTCCACTGAACTGTGTGGATTCTATTTTACTGCCTATCAGAAGAGTTTTTTTTTTTTTTTTAAATCATCCTTAATCCTGAGTAAGCATATGTTAATCTGTGCTTTGCTTGGCACTACACTAAATACCCAGGGAGGGATGAAACAAGATTTGCACTGGTTTGCTAATCCTAAGAAACAGCTAATGTGAAAAATATACCAACAGATACAAAAAAAAAATGTGTCCAGTATGGATAAATCACAAGGTTTTTCAAATAGTTGTTTGCTACTGAAACTGCTTATCTCTGCCACAGTTGTGGCTTAAACTTGAAATGTCACGTATCTTGGACTTTCACTTAAAAGAAAGGAGCACAGAACAAGGGGGCTAGCTATGAACATCCTGTCTCCCATCTCCAGTCATCAAACACAAAAAAAGTAGAAAGATGCTACATGGCATTCTGCCTTCTGATTCTCACTCACTTGGCACACAGAACAAATAAAAGGAGGAGAAATAAGATTGGATTTCACAAAAATGGACAACAGTTTATCCTCACTCCTGTTCTCATATGGTTTTATTTGGAAATGCTCTTGAGGGTGGCCCTTTCAAAATAGATTTCCTACATATAGCTCACTCAGAATTAATGCAGCTCACTCTACGTGTGAAGTTAAGACAAACATTCTCTTGGCAAGATCCATGAAAATCAGAAGATTTAGCCAACTGCAAGTCTATAAGAGATATTTATTAAATGTACTTTGAAGAAAAATGTGGAGCTTTAGATGAAAAGATTCAGAGAAGAGAATCCTAGACTCAGAGTAAAAAGATATGACTTACTCCATCTCTAAAAGATGACTAAATCCTCAGGAATATTACCAAATAAAGAAAGCCCTTAAACCATTATTTTACAAACATCAACGCAAAAGATGGTGGCCTATTCATGAAAATGAATCGGTTATAGTCACACAAGAACTCTTGGCTTTAGAAGAGTAGATTCAAAAACTTCCAACGGGGGAAAAAGTGTCATTTCTTCTAAGAAAGAAGAAAAAAGATCCTGGAAGAAGAGATAATTAGAGAGCTGGAAACGTCTTTAAGAAGATTAAAAAGTACAGAATTAAAAATCATCCTGAAAGGTAAAAGAAGAGTGTAGTTTCTAAATCAAGCAATGTGCTTTCACAAAACTTCTCTGATGAACCTAAATGTAAAGTGACCATGTACAGAATATGGAGCAAAATAGAATATAACCAGATCACCGTGGGAGCAAACACCGCCGTGATAAGAAGGTGGGTCACGAAGTGAGGACCAATGGACTGCCTCTGCTCATTTGTCAAGGAAAATACAAGTCTACACCGTAGATTATGATGTAATGACAGCCAGCACAAAGAAGCGGAAACAACCTTATGCTTGCCTTCTTTGTCAAAGGAGACTGGCTTTGAGGGGCTGAACAGGGAGGCAGAAGAAACAGATCAAAGAGGCATAGAGTTCCTAGAGAAACTCTAGGAACCTCTTGAACCTCCTGAAGAGAGTATAATAACTGTGTGAGTGTAGGATGAAGAGGATAGTTAAAGTATCCTGAGTCAAATGAATTTCCACCAAAAAAATCCTTGCAAAATATAAAACTAAGATCATTAAGCCATTATCATGAGCCAAGATTTGTAGCAAATGGGAGAGGCTCCTATGTCATTCAGATATTACAGCAGGGAAAGGAAGTGGATTCTAAAAGTCACAGTAATTTAAGCATAACATTAGTATTGGGAAAACAGCTAACAAAGGGTATTAAAGTGAAGATGTTTCAGGATCCTGATTTCAATTCTTTTACATAAATACCCAGGAGTGGGGCTGCTGGATCATATGGTAGTTGTATTTTTGAGGAACATTCACCCAGTTTTCTATGTTCATTGCATTTCTATGTTCATTGCAACTATCCCCAATAGCCAAGATGTGGAAATGTCCATGAATATTTGACAAATTGATATGTGGTGCATACATACAATGAAATATTCTTCATTCTTTAAAGAGAAGGAAATATTGTAATATGCAACAACATAGATGCAGCTTGAGGACGTTATTCTCAGTAAAATAAGCCAGACAAATGAAAGACAAATGTTGTGTGACTACATTATAAGTATCTACAATAGTCAAAATTATAAAATCAGAGTGGGATTGTGGTTGCCAGGGGATGGGGGAGGGGGAAATGAGAGTTACTAATCAAACAGGTGTAAAGTTTCAGTCAAGCAAGATGAATTAGCTCTAGAGATCTGCTGTTCAACACTGTACCCAGAGTCAACAATAGTGTAATGCACACTTGAAAATGAGATCTCATGCTGCATGTTCCATAATAGAACTGAGGAAGGAGGAGAAGGAGAAAGAGGAGATTATTTGTTGGCATCAGGAAGCATTGATCAATGAGACCTTAGGTGGCAGGGATGATTAATAAAAAATTGGTCATTAAAAAAAGTCATTTCTGACTTTGACGACTGGGGTGATGAATGGGCCTGAACTCATATTACCTTTAAGATCCTTACAAACTGTATCTTGTTAATATCATCATCCAAATTTACTTATAAAAACAAGTAACATTCCCAGAATCACATTAACTGCTAATAGTGGGGCCAATATTTGAATCCAAGTCTGTAGGGCCCCAAAGCTCACGCCCTCTCCTCCATTTTACTACATCAGGACATAAATGTGGGTAATTTCTGTATGCATTTGACAATTGGTTAGAGTAGAACCTGGATGAAGCAGCAACCTCTCTAACTAGAAAAAAGGTGCCTGCCACAGGACCTTTCCCACTGATTTGAATGAGGATATACACAACAGTCCTTCAGCCTGAAGAAGTTGCTGAGTTGCAGCAATGAGAAACACCTTGCAAAATAATAAACTAAGACACTCCCAAAATGTCCATAGCCTGGGGCAGGAGAATGAACCTAATGAGATGGCAGTTGATGACTATAAAAATCAACTTCGGCCGGGCGCGGTGGCTCACGCTTGTAATCCCAGCACTTTGGGAGGCCGAGGCGGGCGGATCACGAGGTCAGGAGATCGAGACCACAGTGAAACCCCGTCTCTACTAAAAATACAAAAAATTAGCCGGGCGTGGTGGCGGGCGCCTGTAGTCCCAGCTACTCGGAGAGGCTGAGGCAGGAGAATGGCGTGAACCCGGGAGGCGGAGATTGCAGTGAGCCGAGATCACGCCATCGCACTCCAGCCTGGGTGACAGAGCGAGACTCCGTCTCAAAAAAAAAAAAAAAAAAAAAAAATCAACTTCAACATTTGGGTCCAAATAATAACTGTGTGAGTGTAGGATGCAGAGGATATGTAAGGTTTTTATCAGAACTAAAAGTTTAGCTTATAACAAACTATTGTATTTGATAATAAGAGTAGTGAAATCACTTAATACGAGCTGTGTAATCTGCAACAGATAGTTAAATTTTTGGAATATCAAATTCTTCATCTACCAAATGGAAATAATAACTTCTATATCACAGGTTTTGTGGATAAAAGAGATAACATCTGTGCTAGTAGTAATAAAAATAGGTAAAGATGGAACTGTCCTGGCTCCCAGCTCAGGGCTCTCTGGACTCCATCAACACTGGCTAATGCAGCATCACAAGCTTTCTCCCTGGCACGCTACAGAGATTTATGCATGCGTGTATGTCCATAAATGCATTCTACTTTTTAACATATTATTTATATTTACATAAATTGCATTAGATTTACACATAACATTTGCTTTAAATCTCACATTCTGTGCATTTCTCCACTGGAAAATACCCACGGCCCAGGCAGCATTTGGAGCTGAAATGAAAGGCTTTATAATAAATATTACTCTTTGTGTGTACATGGAAAATGGTCCCTTTTCCTAGTTTTCCCTGAGGGCACACTATTTTGGCTTTATTGTGACACTTCACTGTGACACTGCAATGAGGGAAAGCCATGCTTTACATGTCACTGAGAGAAATGCCACAAAATGCTAACATATCTTCTCAAGGTTGCCAGAAATCATTTCCACTGGGTTGTGTTTTCCCATCTGCGGAGCTCTGAAATGTTAAGGAAATAAATGAGCTCTATTATCTATATTTTTCTAGTAGATGAGAAAGAAAGAGAAAAAATACACTCAGCCCTGCATTTATTGTTCTATTCAATCAAACTGTTGCTTTAAACATCCAGCGTCCCGCAGGAAACTTTATCAATGTACCAAATATCTTTCAACTCTATACTTTTCAGGTTTTGACTGTATTAAAATATTTTTAAAAGATCTGTATTTTTTACCTGAAACTTTTTGATTACATATTTGAGAAATATACCTTTTACTTAGAAACTTGAATTCTCATTTGAAATGATATTCCCTTTGATACAACAGTTGAATGAAAATTTTTTTGAAAAATCATTGAAGCAAACCATAATTAGATAACACTAGTGATCAATTCTGCACTGAAAGTATGTTTAGAAGTCAAATGTGTTGACCTTTCAGGTTTCAGAAAAGATACATTAGGAAACTGTGAATCCTCCACATCTAGAGTTTTCAACTTATCTACTATAGTAATAAATTCTCAATGAAGTTTTCAGAAGGTATGTAACATATTTTTAAAATGTAGGTTCAGCAATAGATACATTCTGTGCACACATCTCCAAAAGAATAAAATACAAAAATAAACGAGATTGTGAATCTCTGAGTCCAAGGAAAACGCTTACATGCTTCAACATTTTCATGGAAAATTCATAACAGGTATTCCTACTGATTTCTTCTAATTAGACAGAACACCACAGATTCACTGAAAGGGGCCAAGAAGTATGAATCTGAATTAAGACTAAGAAGATTGACAGAAAAGAAACAAAAGTAACAAAGGTATGATGATTGAAAAAGAAAAAATTAAACTATTATTATTTGCAGAGGCATGATCGTGTTTCAGGAAAATCCAAAGGAATCTACAGATACAATTTAAAAATAAGTAAATTTAGTGAGTTCACCATTCAAAAATTCATTGTTCTTCTATAAACCAGCCACAAACAATTAGAAAATAGAAATTAAAGACATTACAATAGCATAGAAATATGAAATACCTAGGAATAAATCTAACAGATGTACAAACCTATACACAATAAAGAACATAGTGAGAAAACTAGTGAAGGCCTAAATAAATAGAGAGATACAAAGTGTTCATGAATGAAAAGACTCTGTATAGCAATTTCAACTCTCCCTTTCTTTATCTATTAGATTCAGTGCAATTCCTACCAATACCTCCAGAGGATATTTCTTAGAAGTTTACAAGTTAATTCTACAATTTCTGTGGAAATGAAAAGAAGCAAGAAGAGCAAAGACAATGTTGGAAAAGAACAACAAAGTTGGAAGCCTTACAATGTTGGATGTCAAAATTTATCATAAAACTGTGGTAGCTGAGATGAGATATTATTGGTGCAAACATAAAAAAAACAGACCAATGGAACAGCATAGATGTTCCATTTATTGGGTCCAGAAATAGACCCACACATATACGGTCAATTGATGACAAAGGCATCATTGGGCAAAGGGTTGTTTCTTCAGTGAACAGTGCTCGATTAATTGGATATCTATCTGAAAAAGAGATCCCTCTACTTGTACCTCACAGTGTATACAATAAACTCCAGAAGGATTGTGAATTCGCACTGTAAAATAATAAAACTTCTAGAAGAAAATGTAAGATATTATCTTCAAAATGTGAGATAATATCTTCACAACCTTGGGGTAGGCAAAATTTTCTCAAGCAGTTTACGAACAGCATTAATTTAAAGGAAAACGCTGACAAATCAGAACACATTAAAATGAAAAACTTTTATTTATCAGAAGTTGCCAACCAGTAAGGGGAGCCTCCTATTAACATTCCATTTCTCCATCCATTTACACAAGCACTGTCAGGTTGTGAAGAGCCATGAGCCCCACTTCTTGATATGCACACTCTTCTGTATGTATGTCATGCTATATGGTTTTCCAAAGACCATTAAGAAAGAAGCCAGCCAAAGAGTGGGAGAAGGTATTTGCAGTACCTACATCAAAAAATAACTTCTGTACAGAATATATAAAGAATTCTTCCAAATAAATAAGAAAAGACAGACTGCCAATTTTAAACCTAGGCAAAGTACACGGGCAGTCACTTCACAAAAGAACTTTTGGCTGATACACAAATGCAAATGTGCTCAGATTCTTTCTTCTCCAGGGAAATGCAAACACCTACACTTAGGTACTGCTCATGCCAACTGGGATGGCTAAAATGAAAAGACCGACAAACCCCAAATGTCGGTGAGGATCTCAGGCAACTGGAACACTCATACACTGTTGGCATAGGTGAATCGGTATGGCTGCTTTGGAAACTGCTCGGCAGTATCTACTAAAGGTGAACAGATGTCTACCCATGGCCCAGAAATTCCATTCCTAAGTGCACACCTGAAAGAGCCATGTCCAAATACGCATAAAAAGGAATGTTCAATAATATTCACAGCAGTAGTCTCTCCCAAACTGGAAACATCGCATAGTCCTTTGACTGCAGAATGAATAAAAGACGGTAGAATATTCATGCCCCTGAATATGCTACCCACGAGGAAAAGGCAACTGTTGATACAAATTACACTGATGAATCCCATACACATATGGCTGAGTCAAAGAATCTAGGCAATGAAAGTGCATACATAATGTCCAAAACTAGCACAATTAATCGATGAAGGCGGAGTCAGGGGTGATGACTTTTGTGAGGGTCACGGCTGTGGGAGGTATGAAGGAAATGGTTGGGATGCTGATAAAGTCCTGTTTCTTGTTCTGGTGGTGGTTTCATGGGTATGTTCATCTAGCGAAAACTCATAAGGCTATACATACATAAGTTGTGAATTTTTTGGATATGTGTTATACTTCAGTAGTGTTACTTAAAAAAAAAAAGAGTCTTAGCAGGTCCATTTGCAGCCTGGTATAATGTTCAGCCAATGTGAGCTGCAAATTTCTTTGATTACCAAAAGTATTTATAGACTAAAGTCAAAGGTCCTGACTTTAATTGTAGGTTCTAAACCCAGTGGAGCCAGTGATAATAGGTAAGATTTAGTGAGTACTTGCAACGTGCCAGGGAGTGCTCTAAATTATTTACATGTATCAGCCCAATGGATTCTTGCAATAATATCCTGAGGTTGGTGCTATTATATCTCTAAAGCTCAGAGAGGTTGATTTGTCAAATATAAAACAGCCATTAATGAAAGAGCCCACATTTGAACTCAGGCAGTCTGGACCGAAATCATACCTACAATTATTTAATACTGTCCTTAAAACTATCCATATAACACTGTTCAATGATTTAATGAGCAGACTTGCTCCAGTGAGTGAACACAGCCAATGATGGAAGAATATAAAAAGCTTTCCAAATTAAGAGTCTTACTTTGTAGAGGCCAATTGTTGAACTTTATTTGGTTTAGAATTACAGTCCTCAACTTTTTCTTAAAGGATAATAGATCACTTTTTTGAGATACTGACCGGGAAAATTTTCCTTGACCTAGGAAAGGACACGCATTTTTCATTTACTAAATCTAAGATGAGCTGTGATTAAAGAGAGGTGATCCTTTTTGCTTTTTGGTTGAGAGTTTGTCTTGCAGATGTTCTCAATGGTATCCGTGTGTACATTTGGCCTAATTACCCAATACATAAATTACTTAAAGAACCATGTCTGAGTTGATTTGCATTTCTATACCACATTTCTAAAACAAATGCAATCTATACTTAAAATAATGATTATTAATTAATGCAATTGATTTTTAATTCCATTTGCATACTTCTAGTTAAAACAAAACTCAACAATTATTCAGAAAATCAATGTATATGGACAGTACTATATTTGCAGCTTACATTACTTTGGAAATATTCACTTATTCAATAAATATGTAATAAGTGCTAAATAAACATTTATTTATCAATGTCCTAAGTTTTAAGGATATAGCATTGAATAAAATTGAAAAATTGTCTCTCTTCCCAGAGTTTTATTATGGAGAAAGGAGATAGAAAATCATAAAATTGAGTAAAATACATAATATGTTTGAAGATGTTTGCTTTGGAAAAAATACAGCAGAGAAGGGAAATAGGAAATATATGCTAGCAAAGGATCAGAGTTTGAGATCATGTGGTCAGGAAAAGCCCCATTGAGAAGACTGAATTTTAGTAAAGATCTGAAGGAGGTTAGATAAGGGAGAAAATGCTGAAACAGTGGGGGCACAGGATTGCAGGCAGCAGAAACAGCAGGTGCAAAGGCCCTGAGACAGCACTGTGCAAGGCACATTTGAAGGCGAACATGAAGGCTCAGGCACAGTGAAGGAGGAGGAATAATAGGAGATGAGGTCAGAGAAATAATGGATTCAGATTATGCTGAGAACTACAGACCATTTTAGGAACTTTGACTCTTAGTGAGATTTGAATACGCTGTAGTGTTTTGACAGAGTGACAGGGGCTGATTTGTATTTCAGGAGGACTATTCTGGCTTCCATGTTAAGAACAGGTTGTAGATAGAAGGTTAGAAACAAGGAGCATGGTCAGGGGTTATGGCAATAAACCAGATGAGAGATGTAAGTGATTTGGATTGTGGCTGTGCTAGCAGTGGTGGTGAGAACTGGTGAGATTCTGAATACATTTGCAAGAGAAAGCAAATGGAATTATGAGAGATTAGATGATGGATGTAAAAGAGAGTAAAGGGTCAAGAACGCCTACAAGGTTTTTCTCTTAAGAACTGGAATCAGGTAGTTACCATTTCTGAGACGGGTAGGACTTGCAGAAGCAGGGTTCGCAAGGGTTGGAGATTGGGAGTTCAAACTGGAGCACGTTAAACTTGCAATGCCTACTGCATATGGTGACAGAATCTGGATCTTTTGGTTGACACACTAAAAAATATAAAATCCTAAGAGTGCCCTGCGTCCTCTGAGACATACAATTAGTCCCCTTCTCCCTGCATCACACTGGAGATGATGAATACATACTTCCATCTCCCCTCCTTGCCCCCGAACAATAACCAACATCAACCCACCACAGCATCTGGCTTTCTAAGAGTAGAAAGGGTGCACGGGCCAAAAGGAGCTGCAGGATCTAGCTCATGTGCATGGCAGGAGCTAGAGGTGTACAGACAGGCTGGATCCTGAAGGTGCTGGATCAAAGGTATGGAATATCAACTTGGATAAGGGAAAGTTGATGGCAAGCCAACTCCTATGCTGGATTGGCATTTGAAAGCCTAGAAAAACAATGGCCCACACTAATCAGCGATTCCAGAACTGCCATTGCAAAGGATAAAGAAGGGATCAAAAGATTCAGAGAAGTGTACATTCTAGGAAAGATACCTTCCATAGGCCAGGAAACCCATCACAATGAAAATCAATGATCCTTGGCTTTTTGTCTCTGGGCCTGAAGCAGTTCTCAAACTCAGAACCCAATGATTGAAAGAGAAGAGCCACGTCCTTTCAAGGAAGTTCCCAATGGTGAAGGTCTCCCTAATCTCTTTTCTTAAGGACCTATGGTCATTTACTTGGAGAACAATTACCCTGGGGAAAAAAGACTGCACAAGCATTCAAGGACTATTGCACTTATTGTCCGAGTTGACACCTAGGGACCGAAGCTTCATCATGGCCCTTTGATAGAGTGGGAGAATATGGGGGCAGATCACAAATGAAAACCTGTCCCGGGGGTGTCCTGGCTTCACAGATCTTTCTCATGGGTGTACTACTGGTCTCTGCATGTATAATTGGTGCAGATACATATTGGCTTCTTGGCTAGTGTGGTAGGAGCTAATAAAGTGAGACCCACAAATGAAATCCTCTAAAACTTCTCCCATTCTGTTACCAGATAGTAGATTTAAACATTATATTCTAGATGGAATGGCAAACATTAGTACAGGTTGGGTATCTCAAATCCAAAGATCCGAAATGCTCCAAAATTTGAATTTTGGGGGCACTGACATGATGTCACACGTGGAAAATTCCACACCTGACCTCATGTGACAGGTGCAGTCAAAACTTTGTTTCATGCACAAAATTTTAAAAAATATTGTATGGAATTAACTTCAGCCCATGTGTAAAACATGTATATAAAACAGAAATGAATTTCTTGTGTAGACTTGGGTCCTATTCCCAAGATATCTCATTATGTATATGCAAATATTCCAAATTCTGAAAAATCCAAAATCCAATACACTTCTATGTCCCAAGCATTTCGGATAAGGGAGATTCAAGCTGCACCACCCTTAAAACTTATAGGATGCATGGCTGATGGTCCCTATCATTTTTTTTCCATTTAATTAACCAGTGTGGACCCTACAAGACTGATCCTGGGGGCTGACAGTGGACTGCCATCAAGTCAAACAAGTACTATTTCCAACTGCAGCTGCTATGCCAAAATATGAGATCTTTGCTTTTGTGGATTAACATAGACTCAAATGCATGTTTTGCAGTCCCTGACATGGTAAATGTGTTCTTTTCCATCTCTATCAGGAAGCAGAACCAAGAGAAGTTAGCATTCTAATGATGAGATCATGCAGAGCTGTGATCTTGCTGAAGGCCGTGCTAACTGCTATCCTTTGTTAGGATATAGTTGGAAGGGACCCGGAGAATCTGGATAACCCACAAACCAGCCAATTAGTAAATTTTGTTGATGATACCATGCTAAGGAGAACAGAGAAGCAAGAGGTGGCAAGTATTTTGGAGCCTTTGACAAGACATCTGTGTTTGATAGATGGAAGGTAAGTCGAACGAAGATTTGGGGCACACCGTATCAGTGAAGTGCTTAGGGGCTCAGTGGTCTGGGGCATTCTGGCATATGCCCACTTGTAACAAAGGACAAATTATTGCATCTCACACTTCCCACCACTGGGAAGGAAGCATAATATCATATTGGCTGTTTTAGGTTCTGGGGATAGCATATTCCACGCTTGGGACTGCTGCTCTGAATCACACATTGAGAGACAAGGCCAGTTTTGGCTGCATAGCAAGTCCAGGCTACAGTGTGAGACCATACAGCCTGGTAAAGCCAATGGTTTGTTGCTTGGACCATACAACCTGGTAAAGCCAATGCTTTGTTTAGAGGTATCTGTGGTCAGAAAAGAGGCCGATGGAATTCATAGCAAGGTCTAATAGACAAATCAAAATGCAGACCCACAGGGGACCAGAGCAAGGCCATGTCATGTGAGGCAGAGAATTATGCACTGCTAGAAAAACAGCCCTAGCAGAGACAAAATCTCTGACCATGATGTCAGAGCCAACCATCATGAACTGAATTCCGTCAGACTCACAAGTCATAATGTCAAGCAGGCCCAGAAACAAGCCATCATGAGATGGAAGGTCCAAGATTTGGCTGAAACAAGTCTAGTGGGAACAAGCAAGCCACATGAGCAGGCAGCCCAGACCTGTGATATCCACCACAGTGGCGGGAGTACCTCACCCTCAACTACCACATTCAGGGCATGTGCAGGCTTCTGAATAATAGCTATGAAGAAATGAAAAGGAAGAGTTAGTTTGTACATGGGTCACCTCAGCATCTGAGTGCAGTGTGAAGACGGTCAGCAGGTCACAACTTAAGGGTGAGTCTGAGAGGAGCAGAGAGAAGAAATCTTCCCAATGGGCAGAGTTTTGGGGCAGGGCTCAGGTGCAGATGGTTCTCCACTTTGTGTGGAGAGAAAAGTGGCTGAGGTAAGAAAATATGTGGACCCATGGGCAAAGCGAAGAGCTTAGCTAGTCAGGCAGGGACAAGGAGATGAATGGTTTAACTGGAATATCCAGGGAAAAGGAGGTCTGAGGAAGTGGCATGTGGGTGAACTTAGGAGACTAGGGGTGAAATGGGAAGGTCTTAATTTTGCATGACAACAGCCACTGAAGGGCATTTACCAGAGGAGGCATTAATCCACCCAGACAGAACAACCTGGCCAGGTGGAGTTGCCTAGTCTGTTTTCAAGCTTCCCAGGGCTGGCACAGTGGGGTCATTGATGGAGTAGCATTAGTGGCAGGGATTGGGGCATTGAACAGGCCCAACAGCATAGGCTGTCACTAAGACCGATGTAGCTATGCCACAGCCCAATGTCCAATCGGCCTCAAAAAGAAATCAATGCTGACAATGAATCCTCCCAACGTGGCACCATTCCTGGAAGAAACCAACCAACCACTGGACTTTTCCACCTAGAAGGGGCAGTAACTGAACTTTATTGGAACTGACACAAATTCTGGGCATGGATTTGCCTTCTCTGCCTTCAGAGCCTCAGCCAGGACCATATCTACCTGAGGTCATGCAGAGTGTCTGCTCTATCAACAGGAAATCCTCATGCATCTCCCTGGACCAAGGAACCCACTTAGGAAAATAACCGTGGAAATACAATCATAAGACTCACTGATACTATCACACACCACACAGCCCAGAAATTGCTAGCCTGATGGAGCAGGAAAATGGCCTCATGGAGGCATAGCCGAGAGGCTAGCTTGGAGGCGACACCTACCAGGTTGAGTGTCTTCCTGAGAGGCATCATGCCGAATAAAAAATCATTAGAGAATGTGATGTCTTCAACAGTTTAGATACAAGGATCCAAGAACAAAAAAGATACAGTTAGGAGGAGCTTGGTTTACCAAAATTCCCAGTGACTACTTAAAGGATTTGTACATTTATTACGCCAAATCTAGGTCCTGTGGGTCTGAGGATCTTGGTTTCCAAGGGGAGAATGCTTTCACTAGGGTACACAGCAAGAGTCCTATTCAACTTTGAGCTCAGATTCCTTCTCTGTCACCTGGGTTCTTGTGCTGGAGATAACAGGCAAGGAAAATAGATACCATCCTGGCAGGAGTCACTGACCCTGGTCACTGGAAGTTGTAGGGCTGGGGGCTTATTACATATTGGCACAGGATATATATAGCACCCAAGTGATCCACTTGGGTATCTCTTTACTGTTTCTGGCCCAAACTTGTCAGCAAGTCAACAGGTTAGCAGGCAGAGAATCTGAAGGTCATGGGGACCAAGGGCTCAAAGGATCTGAGTCGTGCAACCAAGTAAACTGTCTAGATCAGCAGAGGAACTTGGCAAGGATGAAGGGAATGGGTAGAAGTATAGGTAGATAATGAAGTTAATATACAAAGCAAGTATAAAAGGATTCAAGCTGGAAAGGTGTAGATGTTCGTGGATACCATGGTATGCACCTCCTCCTCCCTGCAGGACTAAAGTACCCATCTTCCCCACCGGCTGAAAATGTGCGGAGCTGATGGACCTTAGCTGAATTCACTTCTGAAAATTGCCCTCAACCAGAGAGCCATTTAAACCCAAAGTCATATCTCCCTGGGACAGCACATATTCACACTTGCCTCAAGGCAGGACCAACTCTGAAGAAGAACAATCTATCACCAAAGCTCTTGGCAGAGTTGGCTAAGCCTTCCATAGAAACTGCACTGCAATTCACCTTCTTTCTGCCCAGTCCCGCTTCCCTCACATCTGACAGTTACTGCTCCCTGGTAGGCTGTGCTGCAAGATACACAAACAATCTGTACATGGCTAACTGGACTGCATTTTTAGGAAATCAGGAGACAGGACCCTGGGGAAAAGTTACAGTCTTGTGCATTCATCTGAAATAGGCCTTGTGATTCCTAAGAGAGTTAACGGGCCACTGTAAATGACAAATTCACTTTTACCCAGTGAGGACTGTGAAGCTATTCCTCATTCTGTAAGGATAATCCCTGAACTTCATGAGCCAACTCTCTCACCTATGTCTTAGAAACTCTGTGACCATACTCATGTTTACAGAGCTACAGTGTGTCCAATAGTAAACCTATAATTGAAGCCTTCTCCTATTACTCATGCCATGAATTCAGCTACTAATAAGTTGTTGCTTTTTAATGATGGTTGGTTTGCTGTCATGGAACACTGATTCCATTGACAAGGTTATCTGATAATATCAGGTTTATAAAAGGGGAGAATTTTTTTTCCATAAGGCCAAAGCTAATACATGCTTTTTTTCTCATTTAGTTGGGACGACGTTTTGTAAATGACAAATTAATTGCGTGTCGTCTATCACAGAATTTTTTTCATAAAATAACCAAGCAATTAAAAGATACAATTTAATAACAATAAGAGGAGTAACAGGAAATTTCCTCTGAATCGTGAGGTAATAGTAGGTAAGTGGGGTTCCCCAGCTGCCACTTCACACTGGGTGAATAGACCTTCCTTTGTGATGTAATTCCAGTGACAGCATCACCATACATTGCTTCTATGCCAGCAAGGCATTTGGCATTCACCCTGATTATAAACCTTATCTCTCTACACTATAATCATCTTCCCCAGTTACCTGGAAACATCTACAAGAGAACAGAAACTGTTTCTTGCTCGTTTTTATATCTCCTGCATAATATACGGTCTCTGTGTTAGGAGCATGCTCAGTGAATGACCACTGAAGTTGAGCCCCACCCAGATGTGAGCATATGAAGATGAGTGTTGGTGAAAGCATGCGTCTTGCATCTGGAGAACTGCCTTCCTCCGGGAGAGCCATCAACAGCCACCCATTACTGTGCGGATGATGGGACTGACTTCCCTTATCCATGTGAGCTTCTCTGCCCAGCTCCCCGCCACTGAGGATATGTTTTGGCAAGACAGGTAAAGAAGAGACAGGAAGTAAGTCAGCAGAAGCCAGTGAGCCAAGTAACCCTAACTGGTCCACACAAAGACTGACAGAATGACCCCGACATCATGAACTGATCAGTTCCAAAGTCTACTCTTGAAGAACATGAAAAATCGTATAGTTTTAAAGATAATTTAATCCTCACATGGACCAAAGTTTTTAAAGAAACAACTATTCAATCATTGGCTAAAACACAAAATTATACACCAACATTTGAAACACCATTCAATATAAATAAATGTCTTTCAATTTATACTCAAAGACAATATGTCTTAGTTAAATGATTTGGGCACTCCCAAAGTCCTTTTAAGTGCCCAGAGATTGACTGAGCAGTTCAGCTACTGCATAGCCATGGATTAGCTACACAATATAGAAACAGGATCTGGCTTCTTCAAAAATGTAATATGATGGATCACAGGGATGTACCCGAAAGAGTAGAAGTTGAATATAATAAGATAAAATTAGAAAATTGAAGATACTAAGAGATGAACATTATGTGGATTTTAGAAGCAAGATACTGAAAGAATTCAGATACAAAGAGACATTTATTACTATTTTTGTTTGCTAGTAAATTTGGCTTCATTAAAGCCCACACTGTTATTTTAATTTGAGTAATACTTCAAAACACTTTCTTTCGAGTATATAATATAATAAAATATATGTGACTTTATATTTATTTTTCAAACAGTGTTATAAAACTTAAAAAGTATTAGGAAGAATTAAACACAAATTACCTTATTTTGATCATAAAGAAAGATAAAAATAAAATTCACTTAGTTTATGAATATTTGTCTTACCAAAATCATCACTACATTTGAGGAAGGAATATTTAAAATAATCTTAAAAAACTTTTAAAGATTATTGCAGCATCTTAATTAATCTTGGATAAGTACTGGGTTTTATTATAGATTGTATCTGCTAAAAAATATTAAATGTGGTTGAGTAACAGAAGCACCTTAATCATCTAAGGTAATCATATGACAGTTAAATGAATTTATAGAATTGAGTTCAAAGTGCCTCAATTTTACCTTAACTAACTTGGTGAATAATCTAAATTCTCTTTTTTTTTTGCTTGAAGTTTGTATTTCTAACCAAAAAATAAAGTAAAACAACAAGAGCTGTGAAATGCCACAATAATGGGGGATAAAAGTATTGTACTTTATTTGTATATATCATCTTAGCATGTGATCAGACCACATAGATTCCACATTTTGTAAATTCACAAACATCTAGTTTTAGAAGAAAATAAAATGTTCCCTCATTTAGTATTTCATCTAATTTGAAATAGCAATCACGTTACCAAGCAGAAATTTTATTAGCAGAATATGCTTGCGAAAAATGGTTAATTAAAAGCAAAAATGACTTGGGTGCTGCTTAAGCACAGAAGTAGAGGTTTGGGGGCAGAGGATAGGATTGGGAGGTGCCCTTGCGTCTCCCCTTCTTTCCTCCCACCTGCCTAGGCTGGGTCTACAAGGCTGCTCCTGGGTCAGTGGAGGAGCCAACCGTGCCAGCTCAGTTTTTCCCTGGGAGAAAGTTTGATAAGCCCTAAACCTCATACTTAAAAGAAAAAGAAACCTTAAATACAAGTATCTTCATATTCTTGTCAAATCACCCCCAGGAATGATGCAGAAGCTTCATTCACCCCACTACATAATTCACATCCTCTGTTTTTATTTGGCGAATGCCTGCATTCGTCCTGTGAGGACTGATGTCCCGTGTCTCTTCTCCCTGATTTCATACAGTAGTCCCCCCTTGCCCGTGCTTTCATTTTCCATGGTTTCAGCTGACTGTAGTCAACCGAGGTCTGAAAATAGGTGAGTATAGGACAATAGGTATTTTGAGAGAGACCTCATTCATATAACTTTTATTGCAGCGTATTTTTATAACTGTTCTATTTTATTATTAGTTACGTTGTTGATGTCTTTATGTGCCTACGTTATAAATTAAACTTTATCATAGGTATGTAGGTATAGGAAGAAACATAGTGTATATAGGGTTTGGTACTATCTGAGGTTTCAGGCAGCCACCGGGGTCTTGGAATTAACCCTCTAGGAGAAGGGAGCCAACTGTCACTCATGCATAGCACAGGTCCCAGGGCCTCCTGGCGATAAGGGCTATTTGCTATGTGTCTTCTAGGCACTGTGGAAACACCTTTTGCAGTTTGATGAGAAATGGAACCCTTGCATGCATACTTCCAAGAAAAGGAGAAACAGTTAACTTTGTCATAAAAGTTGGAGTTCAAAGTAAATTGCAGTTATTTTATAAACAAAATAAGAATTTTACATTTTAATGGAGGTTGTTGAATAGAATGCAATACCAGGAGCCAGGTCCTAGCAAAGTCCATTTCAAAATTCTACTTCGGCTCTCAGTGTTGAATGGGGACGTTGGAACATAGTAAGTGACAGTGATTGTAAAATACTTAGAAAAATATCTGCTGCACAGTTACTCTTAAACAAAAGTAACAAAGGCAATTAATATTTTATTCATGTAGCTAAACTTAAGTTCATGTGAATTATCCAGACAACTCGGGGTGTGTTGGGGAGGTTATTGTGGACAACTTAAAAAAATTATCTCTGTAGCACATCATGTCCAAATCCATCAAATACTAAGTTCCTATTTATGTTTGTGAAGCAGGCACAGCCTTACTAATGAAAACGATCTCATTTATTCACAAAGTAAACATCATTAGCTGATGACAGGGTTTGGAGCTTCTTTGTTACTCTGGGTCAGTCACCCCCAGAAGCACTCAAACCAGGGCCACATATGTAAAATTGAGTTAATTTAGGAGGGCTTTAAGTGAAGACCAGGAAACATAAAGGTCTAATTAGTACGGTAATGAATAAAGTACAGATGTCCTTCTGTTCTCTAGCACGAACACTTATAGTAGAAATCTGAAGAAGGAAAGATAAAATAAAAAGAAGGAACAGTGAGAAAGAGTGGATAAGATGGAAGAAAACAGAAGGAATGAAGGCAGGGAGGCCAGAAAGAAGGAAGGAAACTAAGTGTGAACATGTCACAGTTACATAGTCATAGGCTAGCAGAAATACAGACACAGTACAACCCTCAGAGAGACAGCCTAGAGGGCAGACACGAGAATAGAAGATAGAGACCCACAAAGGGAAAACAGCAAAACAAAACAAGCACACACGCACACACATACACACACACAAATACAGAACTTCTTCAGTAATATGAGCAATATAGTAATTTTCTGGCTTTTTAAGTTACTAAGACAAAAGGCTTTTTAAAGACCATGTGGCTGTTTTGTTTGTTTGTTTGTTTTTGAGACGGAGTCTTGCTCTGTCACCCAGGCTAGAGTGCAATGTGCAGTGGCGCGATCTCGGCTCACTGCAACCTTCGTGATTCTCCTGCCTCAGCCTCCTGAGTAGCTGGGACTACAGGCACCCACCACCACACCCGGCTAATTTTTGTATTTTCGGTAGAGATGGGGTTTCACCATACTGACCAGGCTGGTCTCGAACTCCTGACCTTGTGATCTGCCTGCCTCGACCTCCCAAAGTACTGGGATTACAGGCATGAGCCACTGCACCTGGCCGTGGCTGTTTTATAACTACTATCATACATGTCAATTTCACTTCTTGACATTTACCCAAATACAGAGGTTTGGCTCATAAATATAGGCTCCTTTTTTAGTTTTCTGCACACAAAAAACTAAAAACCTATAGATATACACAGGTTTTGCTAAATATGAATAAGACTTGTTTGATATTTGGAATGCTTCCATTTATCCTTCTCCACTTCACTGGAACATTGCATGAATCATTTAACAGAACTCGCTAACATACTGGAGTAATATTTAAAAGGAAGACTATGTGTTACAGTAGTCACTTGCATACTGAGTTAGCAGGGATCATCTACTTTGATATATTATTATAATTATGTGTATATAAATGTATGTGTAATATCTCTATGTGTGAGTGTGTATATGTATATATATGTACACATACAAATCTGTGAAATGTTTCCGCAGCCAAGTGTCCTATTGAACTACAAATAACTTGAAACAGAAATAACCTGATAGAGAAGCACTCAACTGAAAATGAAGCCTGCAAGCTCCACATATCACTTCCTGTAGCCCTAACCCCTTCCACATGTACCTGTGCCTTCCTCCACATGCAACACCAGAGCTACTGACAAATGACACTTCCCCAGGCCCACCTCCTTCCAGCCCCACCGAGGAGCTGTGGGCACCTGGTAGTCAGACAGGCTTAGCCCCAACACTGCTTTTGCCATGGCCTCATTGGTACTCATGGGGTGCCCTGATGTTTCCATTCACCAGTGGAGGTGGAAGTGGCCATTTTGCCAGTGCTTACAACCTAGTTTAAGATTCCATCACATAACCTTTTTTTTAACATTTCATATTCTCATTCAGGTTATTATACAACTGCTCTTTCTGGAGAATGCCAAAGCCACCCGTGACACGGTTCTGAGCCAGAGTCTGTTCATCTAGACAACGTGGACAGTAGCACCCACCTCCTGGTACTACAGATCAAGCAAGACAAGGCATTTAAAGGGGTCTGCACAGTTTCTGAGACACAGGCAGTACTTCAGGGCATGGAAGGGCTCAGGATGCTCAGTTTATCATTTGGCCCTCATGCTGGCTGGCTGGACTTCTGGGAGCTATCCTGCAAATGTAAATCATTACTTATAGGGCTGTTCCCGTGGTACACAGGGATTGTGGGGTTAAAAACCTGTTTGCAGCCTTGGTCTATTGTGTTGCCAAGAAATTGCCCTGCATCTGTTATAAATATAGAAATAAACAGAACATCAAAGCTTTATTCATGAAGGCAAAAATTATAAAAATTGAAGGCATTTGGATCGTGAACTATAAGCTTTATTTTGATATATGATTTTCTGTTGTTTTTAAAAGATGGGGATATCTTGTTAAACATAGGCAAGTAAAAGTAAGTTCAAAGTAATGGAGCGAACTATGCTTCATGTGTACTCAAGGAGCAGTCTCTAGTCCTATATATCCTTGCTCCTTTGACCCATGGCCACCTAAACCCATAGCAAGCCAAGAACCAGGCTTCTGGAAGCCACGCACTGTCGTTTAGCTCATTTGCAAGGAGTGCCTGCTCTGTGACAGCATAAGTTCCCTGGGCAATTTCTCTTCCTTCAAACTCAGGTCAAACCCCCATCCAGAAGGAGCTGCTCATTCCACTGTGCTCCCTTACGTAAATCTGTCATATAGGAATTACCGCAATGTGTTTTCATGACTTGTAGGCTGTTAGCTTTCAAAAACTGTGAGTTCCTGTGTCTCACTCCAGTGCCTTCTACAGTACTCAGAACACATTTATTCAGTTTTTTTTTCATTAGCTCCTATTAGCTTTGCGGGGAACAACATTCCAGACAGCGGGAACAGCATGCCAAGGCCTGAGGCTTCGGCAGGTCTGGGGGACCCAGCACGGATTCTAGTTGGGCAGGGGGCAATGAACAGGGCAGGGAGACCAGGCCAGAGTAAAGATGTGGTCTTTTCCTTTAAGAAAGGGGAAACTCATTGAAGGGCTTCTGACTGTCTCGTGGAGTGAATCTTACATGAGGAAGAACAGAGGCAGGAAAGCCTGTGAGAAGGTGCTGACAGTGATTGGAGTGAGCCGCGATGGCTTAGGGGCTTGGCGACAGCAGCAGAGGTGCTGAGAAATGGTCAGATGGTAGATTTATTTTGAAGTTAGAGCCATCAGGATATTTGGACAGATCGGACACAGAGTCTGAAGAGAAGAGTCAAGGATGCCTCCAAGACTTTTGAACGTCCCCATTTACTGACATGGGAAGCAGGTAGGTATATCAATTTATGGCAGAAGATAATGATTTTAATTTTGAATACTCCTCAGGGATCCATTTGCAGATGCTGTCTACACAGTTGGTTATATGAGTCCAAAATTCAGGAAAGAGAGGAGTGCTGGGGATGTAAAATTATGGACATACAAATGTATTGAAAGCCCCAATGAGAGCATCAAAAGATCACCCCCAAGGAGGATCAAGGATGCACTTTGGGGAATCCATGTCAGAGACTTGGGTGTTGAGAAACCAGCAAGGGACCTGAGAAGATGCCGTCTGAGAGATAGAGGAAACCAGGGAGGCTGCAGTGTTGGGAAGCCAAGTTTCTTTGACAATGGCCAGGGTTGTGTGAGCCTTCCAGCTCTTCCTTCAAGAACACAGAGCTTGCTCATCCTCCAGGACAGACTGTAGGCTCTGGGTCAGCTTCCAAAGACCAGGAGGATGGTCCTTAGGGGCTCGGGAGAATTACCTTGAGCACTTTGTGGAGTCTAGGAGTCTACTTCGCTCTATTCTCACAGGGGCAATCTGGAAGAACAGAATTTCCCCTGAGCCTCAACACTGGGGCAAAGGCAAAGAGAATGCCCCCAGGGGCATGTTCCAACATTTCCCTATGCAGGGTTCACTCCCCTGCCCTGATTTTCAGGAGTCCCTAGAAGAATATTCCCCACCCCACCTCTGAGAACCACTCCCAGGCGAGCCTCCCAGAGTAGTCCTGTAACTCAGGCAGAGAACCACAGTAAGAATCCTTAAAACAACAACAACAACAACAAAAAAAAAACTGCTGTTCAGATGCGACTCTTCGTCCCAATCTACACTGTCCATGCCTGGCTGCCCAGCCTTCAATTTCATCTAAGAGTTCCTGGGTCCTAGCAGTCACTTTGCTTTCTGGCCCTGCAGTCTGAGACCATGCCCATCCTCAGACTCCCTGGGCTGACCCCTTCCTACAAGCAGCTCAGGGATGGGCGGTGGGCTCATTGATACCAGTTTTGTTTTCTCTTCCCAACTGAAAATGACCAAATGAGACCAAGCAAGACATTGGCAGAATTAAGACCATCTCCCTTGTATGTCTGATACTTTGATAAAATATACTTATAAAGGAAGACCCTTATTGATTGTAGAAAAATGAATTAGAAACGATTAAACAGAATAGGCTGATTTGTAGTTGAGGAGCCAATGGAAACTGCTGGCTAAACAGCCTTGGTTTTAAAGGGGCCAGAACTAGATTGTTATGCGGGTAGGACTCAGGTGTTCTTACCACAATAAAATAAAATTTTCTTAAAAATACAAGTAAAGGGATAGAATTAGGGAAATAACTTAAGAACTTGGAAGGAAAGAAGTAGCAGTCACTTTAAAGACAGTTGTAGAGAATCAACATGCTAAATAGCAATGCCTTTATCATGAATTACAAGCTACATTATTTATTCTCAAAACAAACAGGGGTAGATAATGTAAAATAAAATATTTCTCTAGTAACATCATGTACGAGGCCTACACTGGTAAATAAAATAAATTTTTGTCTTCAAAAAGTAGTCAGCATATTAAAAAGGCAGAATTATATATGATAAAGTTTTCTTTTTTGAAAAAAATTATAGGTTTTTCCTTTTTTTATTGTCTCCCCAGTGAAATTGTAAAGCCAAAGGCAGAGAATCTGCTTTCTTCTTCTGAATGGGTGGACAGATGGATGAGTGAATGACAAAATAGCTACAATTCAAAGTAATAAGTGTTTTGAAACAGACAAGTAAAGAAGTGCTTGGGGAACACAATGGGAAAAAATCTTAGTCTGGGAGGTCATGGGGACACCTCATGGAGGAGGTGATGTCAGTCCTGAGCCTGAAAGAATGAGTACAAATTCCATATGTCAAAAGACAAAGGAAAGAATTATGCCAGGCATGGCCTAGAACAGAGTTGAGATGGAAAGAACGTTTTATAACATGAAAAATCAGAAGTAGCGTTAGGTGTAGGATTTTCTCAGAAAATAGGATGGCGATGATATTGATAAAACAAAATTTGTTGGTGGGAAGGGGGATAAAAGTGATTTTCTCCTACAGGGAGAAGAAACTAAACGAGAAGAAAAATTACGCAAGCAAAAAACCCAAATGAAAAGGTAGCAAAGGAGAGTATCGAAGATAAAGATGAGCTCACAAGATATAGCTGAATACTTCAAGAGGTTAAACATACAGGGGTAGATAACGTAAAATAAAATATTTCTCAAGTAACATCATGTACGAGGCCTACACTGGTAAATAAAATAGATTCCTTGTCTTCAAAAAGTAGGCAGTATATTAAAAAGTCAGAATTATGTATGATAAATTAAAAATTTTTTTAAGGTAGGTTTTGAGATGGAGGGGGTAGGGGGAACCATGACACCAGGGCTCAAAGTGCTATACGCAAAAAGTTTCATTAGTCAAGAAGGCAGCAAGGCTTGATCTTTGAACACTTTTCCAAGGTCACACAGCTAATTAGGGAAACAGCCCCGGAACACAGGGCTGCTATTAACCCAGTGTTCTTTCTACCACACAAACTCTCAGCTTTTCTGCCAACCTTTGCACCATAGAATTTGGCAAACCAGTCAAATTCTAGGCGAGGGTTTGCAGTAGAGTTTTGAGCATTTACCATTGTGAGGAAATATTGGAAACCAGAGCATATGAGATTTGGATTGAAGGGCGTCCATTTGTCAACATTATGGGACACATTTTATTTCAATTCACATTTTAAGCAGGAAAAAAATTTACAAGGTGTCAGAAACATTATGTTTGCAAGCATATAATATAATTAAAATGAGACCTCAAATAGGTATAGTTTACTTAAAAGGTAGCAAGAAAGGAAGTATTCTGCCTGATGATTAAAGTTCGTGCATTTCTTCAAGTAGGACTGGGGAGAAACGAGATATGCAGTCAAATAATTTTGTTTGCATTGGAGGTGCTGAAGAGTGCATGAGGGTGAGAAGATTTGGACCAAAGGGAGCCAACGACCGGTGCAGTGCCTGAGCAAGTCCAAAGGAGCCTTAGCAATTTAGTTCCCAAATTACCAAAGCTGCAAGGGAGCTGTGTGACAGGCATATGGAATTTGACGGAGACTTCAGATTTTGTCGGAGACATGTAATTAAATACTCTCAGAACACAATTTAGGTGGTTATAGAGTCATCTCTGGAAGCATATAAAATAGCATCTTAAAAGTTTCCTTCCTTAAACTCTCATTTCAGATACATGATGAATGTTAAAGGAAGAGCTGGTTGATTTCAAACACTTCTAAGAGGTAAAAACAAAGACTTACAGACCAAGGTTCGTGCATTTTGCCACACTACTGTCAAGATTTGGACATTTGTTCTGTATTCTGCTGCTTTACTTCAAGTAGAAATGCAAACAATGATTAACATTCCCCAAGAATTCATAGATCAAGAAAATACCAAAGAAACCCAGACTCTTGACTTTTCAGCCAACCTTCTACCACTGAATATTAGCAATGGTGAGAAGAGTTTTTTTAACTAATTAGTAAAGTCCAACCTATGGTCTCTGTGATGTGTGCCTCTCAAACTTCCAAAGGCCCGTTAATTTCTTATAAATCCTGTTAAAAGACGAGAGGGAGCCTTGGAGTCTGCATTTCTAGTGAGCCCCCAGGGGATGCCATGGTTCTGAGCCGGCGGGCTCCAGGTGCACCTCTGAGTCCCAAGCTGGACATGATCTATTCTCACCCACATCAATGCTGTTACATAATACCCTGGGTTTGTTACCGATGCTGTGAATTGAGTATCCACTGCAACATCTAATACTATGCTAGGGCACAAGAAAAAATATCAAAGGAAATATTCATCCCTCAGTCAAGAGTGGCAAATTCTGCTGTGTAAAAATATTTATATTACAAGAAAAGAAAAGCCAAATGGATGAAAAAATTATCTCTGTAGGTAAGCTCTGACAATGCAAAAGCAACAATGCAAGTCAATCCTCACATGCAGCCTGCAGTGGGGATATTTTGCCACAGTTTTAGAAGATATCTGATTTTTAGAGATGTTAGTGCCTTAGACTCTCAACTCCTGTAATCTATTGGTTGACAGAGCCCACCAATATCCTTGTGATAATATTTGAATGAAGAGAAAAACAGGCAAAGAAAATAAAGCGTGTTTTCCTGCTCTTATTTTGTTTCTGAGTCTCTTAACTCTATGGACATTTATTCATTAGCGCCGTAGTATTTTTCTAAAATACAGATACTAAGATTTAAAGTAGATCTTAGACAAGCTGGAGAGTACTCTGTCCTGTGTAATCACCATTTTGTATATACATACATATATATGTATATATATATATATATATATATACACACACACACACACACTATGCTTTATTACACTGTGTTGGTTGGTATAATCATAGTTATATATATTATGTACCATGTAACTTATATAATAATATATATATATTTTATTACATACATGCAATAAAAACTGGAAAAACATAACTATTTAGTCCTTTGTGGTTAGGGTACTATGAAGGAAGAGGATTCCACTTTTAGTCCATTTGTAAATGACTATTACAGGCCTCAGGTGTAGGTTAAATGACTCACACATCCCATACTGCAAAATCAGCCTTGGAAATACAAGGCCCTTGATAGGTCATCACTTGGGATATGGCATTTCAAAAGAAAAAACAAATAAAATGGATGTATATTTGAGTCTTTCCTAGATATTTTAACATTTGGTTAAAATCACATGATTAGCTCCTAGGAAACAATTTAGAAGGAAATGGTAGTGGTCTGTTTTTTTAAAATTTTTTTTTTAAATTTTAATTTTATTTGTATTTTATTTTTGATGGAGTCTCACTCTGTTGCCCAGGCTGCTGGAGTGCAGTGGTGCAATCTAGGCTTACTGCAACCTCCACCTTCTGGGTTCAAGCAATTCTCCTGCTTCAGCCTCCTGAGTAGATGGGATTACAGGTGCGTGCCACCACCCCGGCTAATTTTCATATTTTTAGTAGAGAAAGGGTTTCACCATGTTGGCCAAGCTGGTCTGAAACTCTAACCTCAAGTGTTCCACCTTCCTTAGCCTCCCAAAGTGCTGGGATTACAGGGATGAGCCACTACACCCGGCCAGCGGTCTCTTTATAATTGGCAGTGCAGAGAATTATGAAGATGTGGCAGGATTTGTCTGAAGGTTAGGATACTTTTCAGCTTGATTTATTAATTTATTGATAAAATATAATTAATAGTCCCCCCAAGTGTGGATGGTAAAGTGGCATGCAGCAGCCTGCAGTCGCAGCAGACAATATGGTGCAGCTGCAGGAGGTGCGGGGTCTGGACTGGAGATGGGACCTGAGTCCTGTCTCTGATTCAGTGGCTTCCCTGTCACAGGCCAGGTATAAAGCACTTAACTTCCATGAACTCAGCACATGAGTAAATGCAGGTAATGTCATTTGTCCCGACAATCTTATGGGCTTTCTCTATGGCTCCAACCAGATGCTGTGCACATTGTTCCCACAAATCACTCAGTGCGCACCTGTTGAGGCCCACTCAATACACCTTCAGTGCTAAATGCTAGAATAGGCTATGCAAATACATAAACATACAAGACCATTAGAGTTCATTGGCTTTTCTTGTTAAATTACGAAGTCTTTTTTTGTTTTTATTCTTATTGAAAGCTTCCCCAATATATTTTAAGACACTTTTCTGCCCTAGTTAGAACAGTACAGTAAACATAAAATAATCTCTGGAATGCTTCTGTTGGTGTGAGGCCTCCAGCTGAGCTCATGTTTCACACGGAGCCCCTCCATCACACAGAGGCATGGACAAGGCTGATGCTGGGGTGGCTGAACCCTACAGATGCCTCCCCCACACCTTGGAGGGACACTTCTCTTCTAAATTAATCCTTATTATCAGCTTCTTGGGTGATCAGTCTTGAGTCCCTCTCAAAGTGGTTTATAGGTAAAAAGTTTTTTTGAAGGTGTCAGTTTCTTGGATTCTAATGTTCATGTCTGGCCTATTGTTGAAAAAGATACATTGCCAACATGATATAGTAGTTATGCTACTAAATCTCTAAAACAGGCATTGAGCCCCACATTTGGAAATGATACCAACAAAAGGAAAGAAGAGAGTTTCTCCCTTCTTTTCTCTAACCTGGTGATTAAAATGATTAATTTCCTTTTACCTGGCTGATGGACTTACGGAAGACTTACTATTAGAAATCAGTATCAGTTCACTTTTTTCTTTAGTTATCACCTCCAGAAATCTTTATGTGATAAGTTCCAATAAAATCGTGACCACTAAAGGAAACTGAATTCTAAAAAAATTCCAAAATATTAAAGTATCTATTACTGATATAAAGAGTATAGTGAATGAAATAAGATAAAAGAAAAACGAGAAAGCCATCTAGATGTGTAATTCATAACAATTTTCACATACTCATGAAATGTTATTGTTAAATCTATAACTAGGCCAGGCATGGTGGCTCACACCTATAATCCAGCACTTTGGGAGGCCAAGGCAAGAAGATTGCTTGAGCTCAAGAGTTTGATGGAGACCAGTCAGAGCAACATAGTGAGAACCTCATCTGCACAGAAAATAAACAAAATTAGCTGAGTGTGGTGGCGTGTGCCTGTAGTTCCAGCTATTCCAAAGGCTGAGGTCGGAGGATTGCCTAAGCCCAGGAGGTTGAGGCTCCAGTGAGCCAAGGTCACACTACTGTACTCCAGCCTGGGTGACAGAGTGAGACCCTGTCTCAAAAAATAAATAAATAAATAAATAAATAAATAAATAAATAAATAGATAAATAAAATAAAATAAAATAAATCTGTAATTGATTAGAGAGCTCATAAAATATTTAACATTTTAAAACTTACATTAAATTGCCAAATGATAGGATTTTATATAAAGTAAGAAATTATGTAAAATAAAACAAAGAGAGAAACTTAAATTAAAACTTTCATTACCAAACTTAAGCTGACAAATTGGTACATGGCAAAAAGACCATGAACGGACAGAGAGATTTGACTCTAATATACTTAAGAGGCCTGAATTCATTTGTCTCTCTAAGTAGTCACATAGGAAAGTCATTTCAGGGGCTAGAATATATTTTCCTAATTAGAAGAAGGGGGCTGGATTGGTGTAAAACACTTTGCCAATGCAAGAGACAATTACCAATATTAGTAGATGCAATAGCATGAGGTTCAGAATCAGGATAATAGTAATAAAAGAAAAGAGCAGAGCTAATGCAATGGTCATGATTTAGAAAGACACAGGAGAGGCTTCTCCACACCACCTGTAACCTGAATTGTGTTGGAGGAAAGACTGGAAATGCTAATAAGGAATATGATTAAAGGTGGGCCTGTGGTTATAAATTGCTTTTTTAATGGTGATGATAGTAGCTGACATCGAGTATAATAAGATGAGAATGTCAGTATCAATTTTATTAGTGCCATGAACAATATACAGTATATTTAAATTAGTTTCATTTCTATTAGTATTTTTGTAAGTAGTCGCTCTAGAAGCAATAACATGTCCAATGCATTCTAAAAAGAAGAACCAAATAAAGTTGCCAGTGTTCTCTACAAAATAGCCATAACTTTTACACTGGGGAAAACAGGCCACATTTCCTAAGATACTCAGAATTTAGGCACACAGTTGTGCTGGATCACAACAAACCTGTGGAAAAAATTGGAAGAGGAATTGCAAGAAATGGACAAAAATTTAAAAGATGCTAAAAATATAAGCTTCCATATGAATCAGCACTTTTCTCCCAAGATTATATAGAATAACAATTAAGGTCTATGTCTAGGTCAACTTAAACTACTTAAGAAACAGCTTGGGCTGGGCGCAGTGGCTCACGCCTGTAATCCCAGCACTTTGGGAGGCCGAGGCGGGCTGATCACGAGGTCAGGAGATTGAGACCATCCTGGCTAACACAGTGAAACCCCGTTTCTACTAAAAATACAAAAAATTAGCCGAGCGTGGTGGTGTAGTCCCAGCTGCTCGGGAGGCTGAGGCAGGAGAATGGCGTGAACCCGGGAGGCGGAGCTTGCAGTGAGCCCAGATCGCGCCACCATACTCCAGCCTGGGAGACACAGTGAGGCTTCGCCAAACAACAACAAAAACAACAACAACAACAACAACAACAACAACAACAACAACAACAGCAACTTGGGACCTTGCCTGTCTAAGCATGGTCATTCTGTTGAACAGAAATGATTATAAAATTTCAAATGATCACTTAGTGATTTTTATAAGCTGGGTCTCATTAAAGAAAAATAGGTGGATTAATGATGTTTATAAATTTTCCCGGCAATTATCATCAGCTTTCTGAGTTACTCTAATAACAAATTAGTTAAAATGAAATATCTGACAAAAAATAATCTTTAGAGAATTAGGAAAATAGAAAACATTATTATCTTAAAGTATATTATTTGTCCAAATTTAAGAAAACTAGGTTGTTTGAAAGATAAACCATAAGAGTTAAAAATACAGACTGAGAAATCTGTTGCTTAAATCACTTTTTGGTTTCTGCTCTAAACAGTATTAATTGTGTGTGAGAGAAAGACTAGTCTGGTGGATGAGAAGTTGGTCTTTGAGTCAGAAGTCTGGATTGCCTACCAGCTGTGTAGCCTTGGGCTATTTCCATAAATTATTTATTTTCACTTTATTCATCTGAAAATTGAAATACCATAGTTTCTGCCTAATAAGGCTATCGGGAGGATTAAGTGAAATAATAGAGGTTAAGAAAGCTCAAGAGTGTCTGGCACATAGGACCCCAATAAATATTAGTTTATTGGCTGGGTGCAGTGGCTCACGCCTGTAATCCCAGCACTTTGGGAGGCCGAGGTGGGGGGATCACCTGAGATTAGGAGTTCGAGACCAGCCTGACCAACATGGAGAAACCCCGTCTCTACCAAAAATACAAAATTAGCCCAGCATGGTGGCTCACGCCTGTAATCCCAGCTACTCGAGAGGCTGAGGCAAGAGTATCACTTGAACCCAGGAGACGGAGGTTGCAGTGAACCGAGATTGTGCCATTGCACTCCAGCTTGGGCAACAAGAGTGAAACTCCATCTCAAAAAAAAAAATATATATATATATTATAATTATTAATGCTACTGACATGCTCAAATAGTAATTTCTATTTCTCCACATACAGCACAGTAAACATTTCTTCCCACAAATTTGCTTCTCTCTGCTAATACCTAACTTTTTCTCTATGAATTATATTTTTCTTAGGCCAGTGTACACACATTAATTCCTTAAAGATTCTCTTGTGTAAAAGTTGTTTTCAAGAAACGTCACTAGAATTAAGGCCTTTTTTTCTCTGAATGGCTTGATTCCTTTAAAAGACTCTGGTGTCCCTCACCAGGTAAGTGGCCTCGTGTCCATGGGCACACTGATTCTGCAACAAGAACCAAGAAACCACTCCAGGGACTGCAAACACGTCCCCCACTTGGAGCACTGGGTCATTTTAAACTTCTCTTGACCATTCTACAGGGGACATAAATAAAGCCTCCAGAAATATAAGAACTTTAAATAAGAGCAAATTTTATAGGCAATAACTTAAATGAGCAAGGTTATTCAACAGTTTAATCCTGTCCAAACGCAGGGGTATACTACATGTCTTGTTCTTATCAAAATACTTTCAAAATTAAGATTCTTAAGCCAGGTGCAGTGGCTCACTCCTGTTAATCCCAAAGCTCTGGCCGAGGTAGGAGGAACGCTTGAGCCCAGGAGTTTCAGACCGGCCTAGGCAACATAGCAAGACTCTGTCTCTACTAAAAATATAAAAATTAGCTGGGTGTGGTGGCACACACCTGTACTCCCAGCTACTCAAGAGGCTGAGGCAGGAGGATTTCCTGAGCCCAGGAGTTTGAGGCTGCAGTGAACCGTGATTGTACCACTGCACTCCAGCCTGGGAGACAGAGTGAGACCCTGTTTGAGACCATGTCTCAAAAAAAAAATAAATAAAAATAAAATAAAATTCTTAAGACAAAATTGATTACACAGGTAAGGCCATGGATTCCCTACTGACAAATTCCACAGAGAAGAGCATCTGCATGAATTCTAACAGATAATTGTTTCACTACATAAATGAACCAAGGCTATGACAGAGATCATAAGCCACATGGAAGCAACGGTGACAGCCTGTTTTAGAGGAATCACAAGCTCAGTTGCCTGGAGAAAGAACTGTGTAAATTGCATACCTTACAAAGTTCAAGTGTATTAGACACTGTTACACATCCTCCATTTTTCAAACACTTCCCTGAGGAACAAATACAGACCATGGCTGTTTCTGGAAAGGTGGACTAAATAGTGGATTTGGGACTTCCTAGGTTGTCAATAGCACATGCAGAGAAATGTACAGACCAATTATCTTGTTCCTGACAGAAAATATGTCATCTGCATGTGTTTCTTCTTAAAAAAAAGTACTTTCTTTTAACTATACCTTGACAAAGACTCTGAAAGAAAATCTAATTAGAATTTATCCTAGAAAACCTGTTAAGGTTGAATTTTCACAATATTGCCTGAGGTGTAGTAGCAACAATATCTATGATGAAAATGCATGAATCCACTAAAAAAAACTATTGGTCACATTATGTTCCCATGTTTAGGTTAAAAAGTTAGTTACCTGATGGAATCATCTAATTATTATTATTATTATTATTATTATTTTGAGATGGAGTCTCAGTCATCCAGGCTGGAGTGCAGTGGTGTGATCTCGGCTCACTGCAACCTCTGCTTCCGGGTTCAAGCAATTCTCCTGCCTCAGCCTCCTGAGTAGCTGGGACTATAGGCACACGCCACCATGGCTGGCTAATTTTTTATATTTTAGTAGATGGAGTTTCGCCGTGTTGCCCAGGCTGGTCTCGAACTCCTGAGCTCAGGAAATCTGCTCACCTCGGCCTGGAATCATCTAATTATTTAATGCTAGAAGTGGATAACTTAGGATCTGGGTTGTCCATCAGTCAGGTTCATGGATAACAGCTCAGCTCTTCCCTGACCATCAGTGTGAAATCCAACAGCATGCAAGGTGTGCACAAAGGGAGCACACGCTTGATGAAGAAAAGTGGGCTACCACTCACATCACAGCAAAACATTGTTTCGTTATTTCATTAATACAATAGATTGAGTTGTTCAGGATCAAGTATCAGTACAATCATTCTCCTCCGCCGTCTTGGTGCATACAGAGCGTCTGGATGGAAAGCCCGTTAGCCAATTCCTTCTGCTAAAAATTGTATTCTGAGGCTTGAGAAGTACAAATCATTCGAATAATCAAAGCCCATTAATGTGAAAAAAAAAAGTAACATAGGGTAAATCTTACCTGAGCTCCTGGATTAGCGAATCCATTGGCACTGTTGACAAAAAAAGAAAAAAAAAGAAGACTCAATCAGTTGATAATTTTCAAAACTGTAAAATGGAAACTTTTCACCCACCTAGAAGTAACGACCAATAAGTTTCTCACTGGGTGGGTTCACCTTTTCTTGTTCTGGTTCTTTGGAGATGAGAGGACAGATGGATATGGCCCAGAATAGACCGACTGTGGGTTTAGTACCTTGGGTGAACCTGGGGCCTGGTGATCATAGATTGGATTTTCCAGGTACCTGTCCTTAGAGATTCATTGAAAATTCACAGGAGCACAAATGACTCAGATTATTTTTAAAATACATTTTATTTTTAGTACAAAATTATTCAAAAGGAATCCCAAGATTATATCTTTATTAATATTAAGCACATATTCAAAAAAAACTGGTAAAGCTTTACTAAATAAATATGTCCCTTGCTTTTACTCATAAACTTCCTCCATATAGAAAGGGGAGGATGAGCTTCAGCCATGTTAATATCACCAACCTTTTAAAAATGAACTTACAGGAAAAACAGCTTTGATTTTTCTGACTTAAATGATGGGAACTAAAGAAGTTCATGTTTATAAATACCTGCCTACACAAGGATAAGCAGCATATTGAGAGAGACAACAGGTGGTTTTAAAGATTACTCATGCCTCACGAGAAACAGTTGTTTCATTTCTAGAAGAACATTTTGGCTCTATTAAGGGTGTTCATGCCTGTGCCAGAGGAATTTAAAGTCCAAAAGGAATTGCAAATTTTAAAAAAACCCACATTTTAAAAGTATGACAGAGTAGTGTGCTTTTAGAAGTCAAAATAAGAAATTCAAATAATCCAAATACACACTCTAGCATGCTGATATTTATAGCAGGCATAAGCTTATTCCAAATAGTGGGACAAACTGCTTTTCTTAAGCTGGTATCCTATTGAGAAGTTTGCTCCATAAAAAAGCTATTGTTTAGAAATACTACATTCCAAATATTAGGATATATAACGTGGTTACTTTAAAAGTAATATAAAATAAGACTGGAAAATAATACAGTATAAAATTTCTGTTTAGGTAGAAAAAAGTCTCATATGAGCATAGCATTATTCTGCACTTTGGTTACCATGGTTAATGATAACCATGGTTATATTGTAACTGAAAAAAAATTTTCCTTGAATTTGTTAAAAACGTTGGGATTCTGGACTTTGCTCAAACAGGAATTAACTGTCTTGACTACATATACAAATATACAGATAATGAAAGCATTCCATTTGATCAGCCGCTGTCAACTGTACATCTGAACACCCTCCTAAAGGGCTGCAGGGTCACGGCTTTGCCGCAGCTTTTCCTCTGTGCGGTGGACTCCGAGGAGGGTGGGTTGGGGTGGGTGGGGAACAGCTATCCAGAGTGTTTTCAGAGGCTGTGGTGAACCTAGAGTTTTCCACTTAGAATTAAGGGTCACAAAAATATAGCCAATTATAATAAAATTTATTTTCCTTAAGGGGTATTATTGCCAGTCAATCCTGTTTTCCAGATGTTTAGATCATCAAGGGCCTGTTTATATTTCAATATTACATTACCATCTGTTGGTTACAAAAAGAGAGGGATAACCAGCAAGTTAAACCTTCCAAACATCAGAGCTGCTGGAAATTCCCAGCAGAGACAGTCAAAAAACAAACACCATCAGTTTACTTAAACTAAGTTTAGGTTGGGAGCCACTAAACCAGATAACATAAAATTCAAAACCTGCTTTGGCAATAAACTAACAATTCTGTCTTTTCCCTTGGCCATTAAAGATCACTTCCATAATTTGAAGGTTTCCATGGAACATCCTTCACTTGCTGAACCTTATGCTGTTTTGCGTGATGTTCAAATCCACTCATGATTGCATTTTGTAAAAAGTAGCATCATATATCATTTGGACTTTTCTGAGTTCTTTAACTCCTAATTCATAATATTTTGCCTCTCTGTGCCAAGAGCCAGTGTCCTGGCTTGATTTGAAAAAAGAAGCTCCGAAGAAGTTTTAATCATTCTGACTGCACGTGAGGGACTGAGCACTGGAACTCTCATATTTCATTGTGTGGTGGGCATAGTGTCATAGAACCTGCTTGCTAACTCACCCTCGGTTCCTTTAGAGCGAGTACGCAGTGTTTTATCTTCAGCCTCTGCATCCATCTATAACATGAACACAAAGTCCTGAGGTCATTCCTTTGACATTGACCAAAATATGAAAACATGTAATTAGAAGTTCTGAAGGTCATTATGAAAAACAGTAGCCTTCCACGCTCTTGACTCACAGCCCAGCTCTATAGTACATAACTGTGACTCCCCCCACATACCACCAGCTTTGGAAATACATCTACAGTTGCTGGAAACCAGAGAGAACAGTGACAAGAGGGCAGATGTCCTTGTCCACAAGTGTTTGAAGTGACTCAAACACTTCTGGCATTACAAAGATAGAAAAAGCCTCATCTCATTAACAGTGGCTGTGAAGGAGATGAAACCTCACATGTCAAACCAAAAGATTTCAGATCAATTTACTAAAACCTAAGTCCTTTTACATTTCCAGACTCTTCCTGATACATATCTCTTTCTAAGCTTGGAAAAAAATGATTCCTTGTGTAAAAAAGCACCATGAAGACAAATCCCTGAAATGCCCCCAGAAAATACCATTAGAAATTTTGATTATCAACAATGACATATGTTTACTCTCAGAATTTCAGAATAAATATCAGTTATAATCATTCAAATGTATAAGGAAGGTGAAATTTGAGTGATATATGTGTCAGTATCAAATTCTCCAAAACATCATTACTAAATATTTTAAATGTCACCAAATCAATTATCAAAGGGATGCAAAGACTTCAAAAGCCTGTTGTTTTCAGACTCTGACCTTGATACACCCATCAATTTCACTAGAATCCGCGAATCATATCTTAGTTTAATTCACTTCTGCACATTATCAGAAGGAATTCTTAAATATAAATAAGTTGCTTTGCTTGTTGAAAATCAGAGGCAGGCAGAAGGTGCGCTCAGTTGCTCCCATCCTTAAATCCTGACACTAGCTCCGATGCAGTGTGACTGCAATGGTAATGGGAGCCGCATTTCTGCTCTCAGAGGCTGAGTTGTGATTGAAGGCACTGACCTGCCATAGACTTATAATAGGGGAGCAGGTGTGGCAATGATGGACTTTAATTTCCTTTAATAAACCTTTTATGTGCCACACTTTTACTGCCATTCGACGCTCTCCAAGGTCCTGCACATAATAGGTTCATTACTTTTGATTACTATAGTCTATTGAGACAAACAACTCCAGAACACACTATATATTATGTTCAGTTAAACCAATATAGACTATTTATCCATTGTGAATTTTTTCACCTGCAACACTACAGACAAAATTAATGACAGCTCTCATAAGCTAAAACTATTAAAACCACCAGAACTCTTTTGTCATCATTTCATAATAAACACCACACCAATCGTTGAACTGCTTTTTAAACTAGCAAACAAAAAGTGTTCACTGCCTTTGCTGAACAGCAGTTGCTATGGTCTAAATAAAATGGTCCATTGTTATGAATACTTTAAAACTACACAATAAGAGAAAACAACAATAAAACCGGGGTGATTTTTTTCCTGTCGATTTTCCTTCTTTTCAAACCACATGAGTTTATGACAGATGTGACACTGCCTAAGATGAAAATGGCTTGGTTTACTCAGGATAGTAAGCACTGTGTTGTGAAATCCCCCTCCTCCCGTGAGTATCTCTGTTGCATACAAAGTGGCTCCACTCTAGCAAAAGCCCCTCCATGTGCTAAATGAATAACTAGATTATGAGAGATCAGTAGCATGGGAGGGTGAAAATGATGAAAACCAACACATATTTCTCAGGAAGCCACTTTTATGTGTGAGCCTCCACAAAGCAACACCAACCCGTTGTTATCTTGCCACACGGATGCTATTAACTCACCCTAACCACTCTGAAGAATTGCCCAAAAGGCAAAGATGAACTCCATGAGTTTCTTTAGCAAAACTGAAACACAACCTGCAACGAGTGCCAGTGGATACAAATCAAAATTTCAGAAGCATGCTTAAGTGCAATCTTCTTTACACCGGCTTTAAGCTGAATTCTATTTTGCAATTCAGCTACCCAAGGGCCTGGTTGCCTTGTCACCACTCCAGGCAGCCGCTCCCCACTAAAGTCATTGGAAGGGATACATAAATATTCATGGACCTCCCTTTGACTGTGCTTGGAATGCTGGTCTCATAATTGTGTTCTGTTTGAGCTATTGTCCTCTTGTTGGTATAGGATATAGATATCCTATACAAACATATTTAAAAACTGAGAACTCATTCATAGAACTAAGTTTTCAAATTTAACTTGTGGGTCAAGTTGCAGGAATGAAATGGATCAAGGCCATAATATACAACTCAACTGTTTCACTTGCTTTCTCTTCTTCACATGTAGAAAACAGAAGTTACTACATTGTATCTACTCAAGTCTGGGGCTCACTGGGGAATAAGAACATAAGAAACCGAAGGCATATGTGTTTTTCAGTGTGGAGACTTTATCGTTCGTGAGATGGTTCTTTCTTCTCATAGATCTCAATTTTAAAAATAGGTTTTGGTTTCTAGAACCTTGTCTATAGGAGTAGATATTTTAAGTATTCTTCATTTGGATTATTCTCACTGACCTCAATAAATTGTCAATGGGTAGGCTTAATTTTTGTAAAATCAGTCCTCATATTCAATGAGTACCTTGTCCAAGTAATGGATCATTAGAAGTGGAAAAAGATTTCTACGTCAGTGTGTGTGTTCAGGCCCCTGGGGTGGGGTGGAGGTAGATTATCATTCTTTCAAAGTCTTCTGGAATTAGAGATGAGGCACATGATTATGGTATGATTCAAGAAATCAACCTAACTTGTACTGCAGTCTTGAAAATTACACTTCTTATTGGGAACCTTGTTTTCTTTCCCCTGGAAAAGAAGACTTGTTCGTCTTTACTGCTTAAGTCCCGAATACTATTGACAAGCTTGCAATTATGTCTGTAAAACCTAATGAGTCACTTGTTTTCTCAAAACAGAGGTTTTATTTTTTAAAAAGCTGTCCCTTTCCAGATTTCTTAGGGCATTTATATACTTCATTCTCATATACCTCATTATAGATGAAAACTGACAGAAGATATATTCTGAAATTCCTATAATGGGTTCCTCCTGGCTTTGAGAATGTACTTCTCCATAGGAGTGAAAACAGTAATGGTAAACTCTGCCACTCTTATTTTCCCTAACTTGAAACTACTTTAAGAAAAAAGTTCAGTTTAAATGATAAGTACCAACTTATTATCTATAATATTTATATAAAAAGGAGAAAAATGTGGTTCTTGCTCAGTCTGTAATTCTTAATAATGTCATGAAAAAAACTTTGAAAAGGGCTTAATGTCCCAGTTTTCTGGGGAGAGGGGTGAATGCAAGGTGAAATGGCAAGAGGAAAAGACATGTATAAAATAAAGAAGGCCAAAAAAGCAAAACTTGGAGGAAAACATGCAAGAGCTAACGATGGAAATAAGCAGGTATACAACGAGGAAGAAAAATGACCAGAAAATGAAATTGAACTCTTGGGTTGAATTTGGAAAGCTCTCATTTAATATCTTTATGTACTTACAAACCTATAAACAGATGTATACAGTGATTTCCTAGTACTTGTACTTGACGTCTTTTCTTACTGGAGCTTACATCAGGGGCAATAAGCAGGTCTCTTCCACATCGCCCCAGTGCACAGATCTGGTACCTTCTTTTAGGCTGAAGAGGAAGTCCTGGAATTGCTGTTTTGTGGGAGGGAAGAGATTCAAGGAGCAGGACACAGAATTCATAAACTCAATTTTGCTTTCATTCACACAAGCCAATTACTGACATGTGGGGAGGTTTTATTTCCCTTAGATTTTATTTTTCACTTAAAATTCTATTTTAACCTAATGGCAAATAAAACAAAAACAAAAACACAAAACAAAACCCAGCTGTCCAAGTAAAAATTTAATTACTTATGACAAAACTGAACATAAGAAATCCCTTGGTTATGTTGAGGTTTTGTTTCTATCAACAGGGCTCTAGACATTAATATATATTTATAATATACCTCAATATATATTTATAATATACATTTATAAGTAGTCTTGAGTTTCTTAATAATTGCAGAAAATGTCATGGTGACCACAATGTTTTGAGGGCACTTTCTGAAAACCCTTATAAAATTAATTGTTAACACTGTCTAGTTAGATAGATATATCATGCAGGTAGCTACTCTTTTTTTTTTTTTTTTTTTTGAGATGAGGTTTTGCTCTTGTTGCCCAGGCTGGAGTGCAATGGCATGATCTCGGCTCACTGCAACCTCACCTCTGCCTCCCGGGTTCAAGTGATTCTCCTGCCTCAGCCTCTCGAGTAGCTGGGATTAAAGGTGTGTGTCACCATGCCTGGCTAATTTTTTTTTTTTTTTTTTTTAGTAGAGACTGGGTTTCACCATGTTGGTCAGGCTGGTCTTGAACTCCTGACCTCAGGTGATCCACCCGCCTAGGCCTCCCAAAGTGCTGGGATTACAGGTGTGAGCCACTGCGCCCAGCTGCCACTCTTAATTTGAGAAGTCCATCACACACATTCAACTTGCAGTAAGCTCCCTTTTGAGCAAGATTTTGCTGTGCTCATCGCCTGAGATTTTTGACCTGGCAGTGCGGTTCTGTCGCTGTGTCACATTGCTCTTGTGAGATGTCGTTTCAGTCCTGGGGACTCACAGCATTGGTGGGAGGAAGATCTGTGGCTGCTGAGAAGAGCTGCTGGGGTCCTCTCCATGAGGAATGCTTTATCTACAGTGGACGCTTCCTTTTCAAAAATCATATTTTTAAAAAAAATGATGAAGAAAATCTGAGGAAGTTGGAAATGGCTAGGCCCAGAAAACCAAACAACTAGATGATGCCAGCATCTTGGACTGAAATTTGGCCAGATTGAAGAACAAAGAATCTTACACTGAGTGCCCTTTCTTTTGATGATTCTTGCATCACTTTGTTTTAAACATAGCTTTGGGGCAGCTCACAATGGGAGCAAAGATGTTTACCCGTCACACAAGGAGAAATCACGGGAAAAATGAGCTGCAGTACTAAAAGGATGCCAGTTGACTTGTGGAGAGGAGTACTAAGAATGTTTAAGTATGTTTTTTCTCTGTTCTTCCTTTCCTCTTATTTTTCTAGTTTTGTTTTCATACATTTATTAATAACTCAGGAAGAATAGGAGCGAATTCAGAAAGTAAACTTAAAAAAAACTAAACTCTAACAAAACCATGTCTTTTTTACACCATCTGTGACAACATATTTATAATTTCCAGAACTTTTCATCTTTTATTTGCACACTATTCTTGATTTCAATGCTCTGTTCTTGTATGCCTCTGATTGTACTGTCTTTGGCTCTATATAGAGAGCTGAAGAATCGAAGGATGTGTGCACTTTGGATTTATGATCCTTCTCCTTGTCTCCCCTAATCCCTCCTACACCTGTAAATACCAAACTCAAAGGAAAAAATAGATTCAGTCCACTGTCATTTTAAGTACAGTTTTCTGGGAAGCAGATCTTCCTAAGGGCCATGTGTAGGCACATTCCCCCCAGAAGAGATGATTTTCAAAGGAAATTTCCTAGAGCTTCTTAGAAATGCACTGCCATAAAAGAAACCTGAGACCTGAAACAAGCTTGGGTAGCATTATAAGGTGAATCATTGGTTTTGATTCTCTCTGATCTCTGAGTTGTCACTGCTGGTGTAGCCTTCATCCTGCAACTTTGTGCAACTGGCAATGCTGAATATAAATCAAAGCCATGTGTTGGTGTCTTTTTGCCAAACGACTCCAGCAAATAGTCCTATTATTCCCTTAGGTAACCAACTTGTGCCAGGGATTTCTATTAGTCACTGTACCACGGCCTCAGAGTCACAGCTTTGTGACATTAGGGGGCAATCTCCAGCTTTATGTTTTAGAAGACGGTTTGTTTTTTGATGTATATTTTTAATATGTCCAGTTTAAAGAAAACTCAGGGCAAGTAACACACTAAAAGGGCCTTTACGATTTTTTTCTTGCTGATATTTTGAGATGCATCTGTTGCAAAATATGTCAATGTTAGAAATCAAGCTCCTTCATATAGGGATAGATCATTTGAAATACATTTCTCTCAAGAATAATCCAATTATTACTTTTTAGTGTTTGCATAAATTCACTCCAGAAGTCATCCACAGTACTTTTTAAAACATTGTGCTTTTAAAATCTTGCTTATTTACTCTTAATCCATAAACAAACTAATTTCTAACACAAATGAATGTAAACTGGATTTTGAAAACCATTTTAACAATGAAACTTTCTTTAAAGGCAAACATGTGTGAACAAATAATACATACCAATCAATATGCAAAAGTGTTCGTAGGCTCAGAGGACTTGGCCTATTTAATATTTTAAAATATTAAATGGCTGTGTTTCTGACAAAAATCACAATTCTAAATTCAGCACTAACAATAAATTTGTAAGCGAATCCACAGAGAAAGAGCTGTTGTACAGGAGAGCTTTCATATAAATTCTTTGATTGAATTCATTTTCTTTCAACGTGTTCTACTTTTTAATAAATAAAAATGTCGCCTTACCTCTCTTTTTCTCCAGGTAACTTGTATGCCAACTCAGTTTGCCCTGCTGTGTCAGGGGGACTAAATAAATGACTTTGTCTGATTTAGTGATAAATCCTGAAATTCATTCTATTGAGATAAGAAATCAAACAAGAAAAGCATATCAGGCTGGACAAATAAATAGAAGAGCAGCAATAAACACTTAAGTGAACAATCAACAAAGTGTTGACACTTATCTATAGTTTGATTGTACTACAGTAGAAATAGAATGACAATTTTTATACTATGTATCAATGGGAAAAATAGTTTTTTATTTTTTAAGGTAAGCCAAATTTATTTTTGTCTTTATCACCAAACTACCTATCTCGATCTATCTATCTATCATCTATCTATCTATCTATCTATCTATCTATCTATCTATCTATCTATCATCTATCATCTATCATCTATCTATCTTCTATCTATCTATCTATCATCTATCTATCTATCATCTATCTATCATCTATCTATCTATCATCTATCTATCTATCTATCTATCTATCTATCTATCTATCTATCTATCATCTATCTCTCTATTACTTCTTCAGTTTAGTTGGGAAATTAGATAAGAGGGACTCTTAATGATCATTACTATTATTTTTACTTTTAACTACCAAAACAAAAAGTTGAGACAAGATTTGGAATGTACTATACTCAAGCGGTCACAAAAGGCAGATCCAAAATGTATTCTTTTGTTACTTAGGGTTCTTTTTAATGGGACCATCATAACATGATACTAATCCTTTTGCTAATGTTTTAACTTGTCGTCCAATGAAATGATTTGCCCTTGGTTTACTCTGTGTTCAGTCATCATACACAGAGGTGCCTCACCTCTATTTGGTCCCAGGGATGAGCACAGAATCAGTTTTCATCAGGCTATTTGGCCCTTGAGAGAAAACTTTGAAATTCAGTGTCGTGCACTCAACATACTAGAGGAACCAATTTATACAAATATCACATGTATCCATGCACATTTAAAATGTTTATGTCTGGCAGTTCTGATGTTTTAAAACACAAGCCACCAACCTTCCTTGAAGAAGATTTCTACCGTCCTGCCTTCTCTACTGTTTGCAGTATATCAAAGTGCTCAGCTTTTTAACCATAGGTTTCTGTATTTCTTGTAGGATTTGACCAGACATTAAGTAGATGCTTCTTCAACTCAAGTCGGCAACTGTGGTTCCTGGGGAAAAATGGAGATAAAACTCTCAAGTGATAGAGCAGATTACTGCACATGATGTAAGAATTGAAAAGTAGCACAGGAGCTTGAGAATTCTTAGTTTGCGTTTGATTGCAACTTAAAAAAAAAAAAAACGGCTTTCTCTCCAAATGTTTTTGGCTTATTCTATTGCGCCCTCAGTTCAGAAAGAGTTCTGAAGCTTTCCACCTGCCTATTCCCCTTTGTTTGCCATACACTAACCTAAAACAAAAGATCCTGGAAAACAGTCACACTGGCAAACAAAGCTCTTTCTAAATCCTGAAAATAATGGCTTTTTGTCTAATACCCTATCGTGTTATGTATTTATTAGCAATACATTTTCCATTTATTTTCTCAAAGATTGCCAATAAAGAACTGAATCACATAAGGGAGTAGCTGTAAAGCCTCTGAGTTCCCTAATGTCAAACTCATTAGCATTCGAATAAGCACACAGCAGCACATCATCTGCACAATTGCAATTTTTTACTACTTTTAATAGCATTTCTCAAAGGGCTCATTTTCAACTTTCTTCAGTGGTTAGTTGGTTCTCAGGGGAAAAGTAGCTTCCTGACGCTCACAGCTTCCACTCAACAGCCCGGCCGTTTGCTGTCAGATGCATCAGCCCTCTGCCCTAACCCCATCTGCCGTGGCTCCCCTCCCTGGGGAAGAGAGTGAAGGCAGCACAGCTGAGATTGGCTTGGAGAAGTGCACAGAGGGCACTGACAAAATATAACTTTAGAAATATGATTTGACACAATAGAGTTCAGGAAGTCTAAGCACACCAAAATACAAATGGGAACGAGGAGCCCTGCAGAGGCTCTCCATCCATGTGTCTATCATTAATAACTCCACCCACCTGCTGTTTGGAAGCACACCCTTGGCAGATATCAAAAGGAATCTGCAACTGACATCGGATCACTCTAGTCCCTGCATGTGTACTATTAGATCAAGGAGATACCTTTAAAAAACCATTTTTCTTAACTGCCATACTTTTTTGAGTTTGATCTTAAATATGTTATGAAGGCTAAGGACTTAGCAAAATATTCATGCAGTATACATATTTTTGAAGGCAGTTAACCTAAGACTTAGAATCTTGATCAAGCTCCCAGAACTTGTAACAGAATTAGTTTTAGCCCCCGCCTACTTAGATGAATACTTTTGCATTGAAACTCATTTTTTAATGAAAAAGGAACCTTAAAACAGGAAATGATGTGACAAGTGAGGTGTTAGTAACCTAATGGGCTACCAATTCTTAAGCGTGCTCTCTGATGATGACATGGCTTTGCTTGTTAAATGAAGTCATCATGAATGACTACATTTGTCCACTTCACTATGTGCCAATAATTAAGGACTCTCAGTCCTTTATGGCTGCTTCGTGGATGAGTACTGCTCCTGAGAAAGACAGTTCTTTAAACCTGTGCTACAAAGTAATGAGTCTGGTATGTTATTTTTTTCAAAAATAGAGTATATCAGATTATATTTTATCAGTTAGAATGAATGACCTAAACTGATAATGATATACTTGTTAATTGTATCCCCAAAGTAGAGAATCATAGATTTATTTATGGGTCCTTGGCCAGGTGTGGTGGCTCACGCCTGTAATCCCAGCACTTTGGGAGGCTGAGGCGGGTGGATCACATGAGGCCAGGAGTTCGAGACCAGCCTGGCCAACATGGTGAAACGCTGTCTCTACTAAAAATACAAAAATTAGCCAAGTGTGGTGGTATGTGCCTGTAATCCCAGCTACTTGGGAGGCTGAGGCACAAGAATCACTTGAGCCCAGGAAGTAGAGGTTGCAGTGAGCCAAGATCACACCGCTGCACTCCAGCCTGAGCAACAGAGTGAGACTCTGTCTCAAAAAAAAAAAAAAAAGAAAAGAAAAAAAATTACTTATGGTTCCAAAGGATGTAATTTTTTTTAAGTCCTCAAAACTAAACTCAAAGTGAAAAATTTATTGAAAGGGCAAATAAGTTTAACATGAAATGTATGTAGCACTCATAGCCCCGTACTACAGTAACTAATATGAGGTCATCACCATCACCAATTTCATTTTGGAACTTGCATACCAAGGGAACCAGACCATTCTGTGGTTCTGATATAAACCACAGCATCTTCTCAGAAGTTCAGAATGTTGATACAGACTCCAAAGACCACTCTGAGATTTGTTTTCTTTAATAAGTAAACATAAAAATTTTAGCACATTTACCTTAGTATTGCTATCCCTTGAGAACCCATCTCCACAATTTACAACAGATTGAGCTCTTAATCGCTCTTCTAATGCTAATATCTTCACCAATTATTTGTTAGTTAGAATGATGAAAAAGAGGGGATTATCCTCACCTGGCTCAGTTTTCTGAACTATAAGAAAAGTTCTTTACACTCCCAAGTTTCTAGCTTTATTTTTATATTAGTCAGTATGATACTTTAAGTTATAGTCAAGTTTGTATAACCCCTTTTGCTCCATTAAATTTCTAATGAAAACTTAAACCCTTTATTTTGGAGTTCCTAATCAATCAGCTGTAGAACTGGTATTTTCAACATGGCAAGAGATTATATATTTAGAAGTTGATGAACAAAAATTATGTAAGCCTTTTGCCACTTTATATTTATGCTATCAAAAATGACTTTCTTCTGCCTAGCTTTCCAGGTTGATATTAGGGCACATACTTCGTTGGCAAAGACAAACACTCTTCATTGGCTATAAACTTCACTTTTACCACCAGCCCATAATTAGGCCTCTGATCACAGCAGGAGTAGAAACAAGAGCTTCAGCAAAACTGGAACCACTCTGCAGGAAAAACAGCTCCCATTGCAAAGTGGGTCAATGGTATCTCGCTTACTTTTAGGGTGGATGTTTCAGATTTTAAATCATTGCATATTCAACAAGATGAATTCTTTGATATTAGCAAACAGACTACTTTTCTTGATTACCTTTTAACATTTTTTGCTTCCCCAAGTGATTGTTGTAAATATACACACAAAACTTATTTTTATTCGTATAGCTTGTCATTTTAAAAGAATAAAATTTGTCAATGCACACAATTTCCATGGACGAATTTAAGTGATTTTTACTAGCTTGCCCAGTTTTTTGAAATCTCTGCCTTATAGAACCTTTCAAAGAATTTTCAGTACAGGGAATGCTATAGCAACTCTCATAGGCTCCCAGAAAAATGCAATTTTTGCTTTTGCAGATTGTTGAAGTCATCCAGAGCATCACAATAACTTCTGGTTTTCACTGTGATAGATATGAAGTAATTGTACTTACACTAGTAGGCATAACAGTATTTGTATGTGTCCTTCCAGTCCCTGTAAAAATAAAACATAGATCTCTTCTCCTTAAGCTCTGAAGCAATTCCAATAACTTATGCAAGACCTATATTTCTCTCTGCAAGATGATTTAACTTTCACCTGATTTAAGTAACAAAATAGCCCTCAAAGATACTTAAAGCCTTGCTGTAATTAACATAACTGCATTTAGATGCCATTCATGACTGATAATTCTAACACCTTGTGGGAAAAAAAAGTTGCATGCTGTAAACATTATAAACATATTCAAATAAGCTTAACACAATCTGCCATGCTTATTTCTGCCTAGATCATGGACCAGCGAAATGGTTAATGCAAATGGATTTATAATTTGCTTTGGGGGGCCAGTTTCTTCTCCTTATTTATTAGCCCAGCTGATGGGGCAGATTTGATGAGGCACTTCTGGAATAATTGAGTCATCACACAAAGAAGGCTGCTAGCATTCAGAGTGGTTTTATCAGCAGCAAGCAGGCCTGATTACTGACAATTACACTCTGATCCGGTGATGGAGGAGAAAGAGCCAACGAGTGGGAAATGTCCGTGTTTCTATCCAGGAATAATTTCTACATTCATTTTACATGCTAAGTGTTTCCTATCTCTGCATAATAAACTGTAAACAGGAATAGATGGCACAATGTCCCTTAATATTTCCTGGTAATGAAGACACAAATGTACAGTGAGTGCTGATAAATATAGATGAAACATAAGCTATTCTCCCAGTCTGTATTGTTACCTTTAAAACAAATGCATTTTTGTGGTAAAAGCATAATCATAGCTAATGCAAAAAAATGACAGAAGATTGAAACTGTCCTTGTAACTACATAGAAACTTTGTAAAAGTCCTGTTAATCACTGCTGCTTTAAAGGCTGGTGAGCTGAAGGTGAGATACTAGAAACCACATCATTTTGTTTCTCAACAGCTAACTGTGAAGAACTCCTTGGGTTAGATGCAGCAAAGGACAGAGCAACAGTGACCTCCATTAACACTCAGAGAGAGCAAATCTCCATGCTAAACTGAGAAAACAATGAATCTGGCACAAGGAGACATCTTCACTAGCATGGATTTCAATTTCCCTTCCTTCAGGCCTCTCAACAAAGCGTTGAGCATGAATAGTAAAGTTAGATCTAAGATTGCATGACTCGTCACACAGAGCAATGCATTGGTGTCTTCGGGATGGCATTTTTAACCACTTGTTTAAGACATGGTTTATTAACAAAATACTATGAGCAAAAAACACATCTCATGGAGATGCTGGATTAAACTAGCTTTCCCTCTAACTCAGAATCTACTTGGAAACACCTAGAGAAAGGAAATGTTCAGACTTCTTAATGTGCTTCCATAGATTTCAGTGGGAAAACTTTAATTTTCTGTAATATTAAGTTTCCTCTTTTAAAAAACCAATCAAGTATGAAGCCCCACATAATGAACCTGCCTGGGTCTGTTTGCTTAATCTTTTCTCTAAAGCCCCTTCCTGGCTTCGAAAGAAATAAAAGTTATTCTCTGTTTTCCTGTGGTAACTATGGAAACTCTGTTTTATTAAACTAACCACTTAACTTCAAGGCTTGTGTTGCAACTAAATGTGCTATTTTCAGTAAATCTATACTAAACAACCTGATAATGTCAAAACATTTTTAATAAAGTTCAAAGAGCACTTGTTGATTCACAAATACAGCTTTTTATTATGTAAGGAGAATTTTCTCTATTTAAGCTATTTCATTATGTAGATTATTACACAATGTACTTGATAGCTTTACATATTTTCCATTTTCCTTATCCATCTTTAAGAGGTTCTTTAGAATTTTTTCCAAAAGTCTGCTATTTTTCCCAACAGTAACTGTTTGTTTTTCATAAAATCTTCCTCATATTTTGTATATTTGAATTAAGATAAAATATAGTTATTTATCTTTATTATCTGACTATGAGATATGGAATGGGAGAATATATTGAAACTTGCAAAGCAAATGACACGACTCAATTGTGGAGGCCAATGGGGCATTGGATTTTTGCAGAATGATCCTTGGATTTTATTCTCACTACAGTGTTTAATTTAATAAAGATTTTTAAAAAATACACGTATTTTTCTCCTAAGAATTTACCCATTATTGGTTCAGTACACACTTATTGAGAAGAAATCTATGGATTGCCATGCTAGACATGGGCATAAAAGGATACGTAAAGCACAACTCTTGTTCTCAAGAGCTCAAACCAGGAAGTTGAATATTCCAATATTATGTGCAAGGTATTATTACAGAGGGAGGCAAAAGGAATAATGGGAGCACAGACTTAGACCAGACTGGAAAAGCTTCCAGAAGACGATGATTCCTGAAAAATTCATCCCTAGAGAGATTCAGAGAACTATGACTAGAATAAAGCAATGTCCCCAAAGACCAATTGAAAGGACACCAATGGTCGAAATTGTTCTTGGCTTGGTTAAACAATCATTAAAGCCGTATTTTTATATAGTTACAAGAGGGTCAGAGACTTGATGGTCAAATTAGATACCTAAAATTAAATGCTTTGAATTTGATGATTTCATTTGTACGTTTCAAAGGAACTTTTTCCTTTAGTGTCAGAACTGCAAGATCTGTCTGCTGAAATATGATTTGTCATTCATATTGTGGTTGACAGCATCGCCCAGAATTCTGTATTCCAATAGCGTTTTGATGGCACTCTCATCTTGATGACTATGTTCTGCCTAATATTAGCTTGTCCAGGTCCAGTTTCTCTTCCCTGGGCTGATGTAGGCTCATGGAAGCAAAGGGCTATATTGTTGACCTTTTGATGCAACATAATTTTGTGGCCATAATAGGTGCTCAATACATTATTATTGAATTGAATTGAAATAAGTGAAAAATAACACTTTTCAGATGCTTGAGATAATTGTTAATTGGATTTCAATACAAAACAACCCAGACATTTTAGCATCTGGAATACTATAGATTTTGTCTGTTTGATTGCCATGCCAGTTAAGGAGAATTTACAATTTTGTCTTCTCTTATGTTGAAAACATCAGCTCCCAACATGAAAAGGAGAGCAAGTGTGAAGTGTAATAGATTTTATGGTCAGATTTTTTCAAATGTCTACTTTTGTCTCATTTACATGAAAAGTTATGGCTTATGATTTAAATGGGTCCTTTTGCAGGAATAAAAGTCAAATGTAAAATAGCAATAATAGTCATATTTTTCCAAATTTGGAAAGAAAACTATATAGGAAGATCTTCAACTCATTTAAACTATAACACAGTCCCTAGTTCTTAGACTTCACTTTTCTCACTTATATTTTCCAGAATGTCCTGACTATTGTGCATCTACATTTATTTTAAGCAATGTATGTTCATATATTCATACTGATGACTTTTGTATGGGAGAGAAAACGGCACTCACCATAAGTAAAGACAAAACCAATTTATTTTTTTAATAAAAATGGTGAGGTGGCACAGTATTTTCTAAATAAATACACCTCACCTTTGCCAAACTCATAGAGTGACAGGCACTCTTGTGAGAATTCGTATGTACTATCTTACTTAGTCATCTTACCATGCCTGTGGGGAAGTCTCATTGACGTTACATATGAGAAAAGGAAGGAAATTGAACTCACCACCTTACCCAGGGTTCACACAGGTAGAAAGAGGTAGAACCAGGATTCACATGGCCACCATCTGCTTTCAAACACTAGGTTCGGCATTTCTTTGACTGTCAGGTCTCTGCAGCAGAGACCTGGCCTTCTACGCCTTGATGTTCTATTCCACTCAGCCATGCTCAGGTAAATATGGACTCACTAAAAAGTCCAATAAAGCATGTACTCATCTGTACCTTGGGTGACACAGGTATTGCATTTACAAATATGTCATATAAAGAATTTCTGGTGAAGAAGGGGTGTCACAAAGTAGAAAACAGAACTCTCTGAGTTGGCAGTAACTATCATTTGGATCGACAAAATCAATATTCCAATTCTTACAGACTATCAATCTTAGCCTCTCAAGAACATTTTCTCTTTATGCAAATACAGGAATTTACTCATAGGATTTAGATTGCCAGCTGCAAAATATGTCCCATCTACTGGTGGGCTTATTCTATGTATTAGTTTTCTATTGCTGCCATAAAAAATTTTTACAAATTTGATGGCTTAAAAAGGCACAAAAGTCTTACAGTTTTGGAGGTCCAAAGTCTGGTATGGTCTCACCAGACTAAAACCAAGTTAAGCTACATTCCATTTGGAGGCTCCAAGGGAGAATGCATTTCTTCACTCATTGGGCTGTTGGTGGAATCCAGTTCCTTGCTGTCATAGGACTGAGGACCCTGTTTTCTTGCAGGCTGTAGACTGAGAGCCATTCCCAGCTTCCATAGTCCACTCCTTTTTCGGTGAATGGCCCACTTCCTCCATTTTCAACGCCAGCAAGGGTGGGTAATGTTGAGTCCTACTCACATCTCATCTCCCCAACTCATTCTTTGGCCTTTTTCTGAAGGACCATGTGATTAGTTGGCCTTTTTTAGATAAATAGGATCATCTCAAAGGTCTTCATTAAATCACATCCCTTTTGTCATGCAAGATAACATATTCACAGATTTCAGGGATTTCATGGGTATTTTGGGGAGGGGGTACTTTATCCTGTTTACCACATTTTAAAATCATACATGTTAATTCTGAATGTCTTACATATTAATGCCCCTAATATCAGACATATGAAGTCATGAATCAGGATGAACAGGTGTAAACACTCCTCAAAAATCTATATGAACATAACCCAAATTACCATGAGGATGCCAACAATAACCAAAGCAAGCATCTTTTCTGGTCCTCTAAAATGAAGTTCCTTAACTTCTCAGGTTTTTGATGGATGTTGAAAAGTTGGAGATTCTTTTTCTTTGGGGGAAAAGTTTATTTTTAAATAGCTTTTACTTACCTTCCCTAAAAGCTACTGGATCTGAACTGGAGAGTTTCCATCACTCCTGAGGAAAAGCATCGGAGGAGGAAAAATGGAAAGAAAAACAAAAAGAAAACACAATTAAATGGTATTTATCTACAGCTTATTAACTATATAAAACCACCCTTTCAAGTAATTTCCATGCTGACTATTAGAATATGGGTTGAGGTACTACCAATCTTCAATAGTCAAACAATATTCATTTGAAACAACTCTGTCTTAACAAGAAAAGCAGGTGTCTACTGTTATCAGAAAACGCTTTTTAGAATCGAACCCTTTTGTTTATAAGTACATTTGAGAACGTTTTCTAGGGACACACCTGAGAGTGAAAGTGAATTATCAATGACAGTCTTTTCTGAAGGAAAAAAAAAAAGAATCAGTGGTTTAACACTAATTTCTAATCAGATCCTACAGAAAGGAACAGCCCGCACGGCAGCTGTACTTTTCCCAGGGTTAATTACCTTTCACTGCTCTCTACTAATGAGTCAGCTGTTCCTGTCATTGCACACTACACTGGTTCATCTGGAACTCTAGCTGTGGACAAACACAGGAGTGACAGTCCCATTTACATATGGGGTGGGGGCATGTTGTGTAGAGATTTCAAAAGGATTTTTTTAAAAATCCTTTAATTCTCATGTGTTTCCACGCTAAAAATTTTTTACAAAGAAGGTTTTACTTGGTCAGCTGTTTTTCCTCCCAGGTCCCTGGGTTAAACACTAGTAGATATAAAATACTGCCGAACCCTTGAAAAGAGGCAAACTTCACCATCTCCACAGAAAGCTTTGTCTCACTGATTCCTTGACACCAGAACAATCACCCTATAGGGTAGAAGGGTAGCCTCAAAAGTTTGCAACTTCTATCACTGGTAAAAAGACTTCCTGAAAAACTCATACTACAGAAAATTAGATTCAAGGTAAAAAACAACCTAAGAGAAAAAGACCCCCAAAATATCTTAGCATTGCTTGTACATGAAAAGTGAATTAGAAAACTGCGAGTTTCACAAAAAAAAGTTGGACTCAAAAGCTGTGTTTTGACCTAATATGTCTAGATCATTGTGGGAAATTATATATATGTATGTGTATGTATGCATATATGTACAATTTATTACCCAGATAATAGCTCTTTTATCCATATAATGCCTCTGCTTTCCATCCCATAATGCAGAAACAATGTGCCCTTATATATTTTCTATCCTTGCAACCAGAAGTTTAAGCATCTATTCCCTCCTTTTAGTTCCAGAGGTAACTGAGAGGGATGTCCAAACAGTAAGCATCCACTGAGTTCCACTTTCCTAGCTTCCAGAATGCCTCTGTGTAAAGGATATCCTCTCATTGGTAAGTTCCTGACTCAAAATCTTAATATTTTGGAACAGTGGCTCTCAGACATTAATATGCATCAGGACCACCTGGGTGGCTTTTTTTTTTTTTTTTTTTTTTGACGGAGTCTTGCTCTGTCACCAGGCTGGAGTGCAGTGGCACGATCTTGGCTCACCAAAACATACGCCTCCCGGGTTCAAGTGATTCTTCTGCTTCAGCCACATGAGTAGCTGGGACTATAGGCACATGCCACCATGCCCATTGAATTTTTGTATTTTTAGTAAAAACAGGGTTTCACCATGTTGGCCAGGATGGTCTTGATCTCTTGACCTCGTGATCCACCAGCCGTGGCCTCCCAAAGTGCTGGGATTACAGGCGTGAGCCGCAGTGCCCGGCCAGGTGGCTTCTTAAGTGGCATGTTCTGGTGCCAACACTCTGAGGTTCTCACAAGGGTCCAGGTTCTCCTGCTGCTCCATGGACTGCACTGAACAGCAAAGTGTCAGAGCAGTGGCTCTGGAACATCAGCGACATCAGAATCTCCTGGAGGGCTTGTGAAAGCCCAGGCTATGCATTCCGTACAACTGTGGTGGGACCTGAGAATGTGCATCTCTAAGTTCCCAGATGATGTTGGTGCTGATAAGTTTGTGTACCATACTTGGAAAACTACTACCTTAGGTATTCACTACCAAATGTGTTGAAGAATCCCAACTCCAAAAGCTAAATATACCCACATAGAGCAGAAGCACTTCCACTTTATTTTTGAGCTATTTATTTGCTCTGGTTTTAATACTTTACGATAGAAAGGAACAGATAAAAAGTGAATGTTCTGGCCCCTCACTGAAGTACATTCTCAGAACCACTTTATAGCTTATTGAACTTGATCTTCCCTTCAGATGAAGCCATTCACGTCAAGAAAGAAACAGCAATTATGTACTTCTTCATTCAAGGTGCCATTATCAAATATAAGCTCACAAATTACAAATCTAAGAGTTTGCACAATATTTAAACTTGCCAAAAGCAAATAAATATGGGAATGAATTAATTACAAATTACATCATAAAAACAAATTTAAATGTCAAACAAATATGCAAATTTCCTTGAGACATTCAATATTTTTATCAGCCCTAGTAAATTCTGACTTACTTTCCAAATGGTGCAATGTGTTTCTTATATACAGTGGTATATGAGGTGTTCTTTGTTGATCATTGCTGTTTTGAAGAACACATTATCCTGAAAACTTCTTGGAGGATGGAAACATTTTAGTCTAATACTAAAAATATATTTGCATTGCTGTTCATGTACATATCTCTGTGATAAAGCTGTTACAAGGGTATTTGGCAATACTGTTCGCAGGAATACATATTTTGGGAAGAGGGAAATAATAAGATAAATTATAGAATAAAACATCTGCTGAATATTTTTCAGTAAAGAGACGGAGGGTGCTTCTCTAAACAGCAAGTCATTTACCAAGCAGAAGTTAGGTCTTCAGCAGTGATCTGCTCAGTTCAGGAAGGACTAGTTAGTGTTCTAAACATGAACTTATCAACTAGTTCTCCAGTAAAGCTGGGAGAATGTAAGCCCATGAGAAAGATTTTAAAAGAATCAGTGCCCCTTCTGAATTCTCACTGCCACCTATTGTTTTTGCTGTTCCACAGATATTTATTTTAAAAAGCTACTTTAAATTATCAGTCTCATCTAAATACAAGAGGATAATAATATCACAAATAAACAATTTGAAAAAAATTTGATTAATACCAGTGTAACTAACCCTCTTGGTACAGAACACTATTATTTAATTAATTCATTAATTTATGTACTCAAATCTTCATTAAGCACCTATTCTTCTGGAGAATGTTTATATAAACCAGTGGAGTCCTCTGTGAGTGGAGAGGGGTGTATGGTGAATGCCACTCCAATAGTGAATCTATTTCTGTTGCGTAAATCAAAGAGGTAATAAAATAAAAATCTCCCTGCAGATGTGGAGGCCAAATTTATTTCTCGATAACATGGGAGAACAATCTGATGAGTTTGACAAAAACTCCACCCTAGGAGTAAAAACACCAGGGTGTGTGGTTTGAGTGAAGAAGAGCTCCTAATCCTACAGATCTAGGATGGACATACACTCTGTTGTCATGGTGTGAGCCTCACTGTGAATGTCAAGATCCTAGTTGATCCCTCTCTCCTTGGATGGCTTTCAAGAGTTACAATGATTCAGACTAAGTAAGTGCCTCTGGTTATTTGAACATCTGATTGATAGTTGCCTCCCATGACCAATGAGAGGTCAGTACAGTATATATCAGGCATTTTGTCCATTGCTTATCCAATTAAAGTCTATTATTTTCATTGGCTTTCACCAGCCAATTGGCTTCTCTCTAGATCACAGTGTCTCATTAGCTGTGGCAAATTACTGAGGGAATCTGACCTTTTTGGTTTCTTTTTAAAGTAAATTAAATTTAATTGAATTTGTCATTGGATATTGACACATTATAACTATATATTTATGGAATACAAAGTGATGTGTGTATACAATGCAGAATCATTGAATCAAGCTAATTTGCACATCCATCACCTCAAATATTTATCACTGATTCCTCTTGCCTAACTGAAACATTGCACCTTTGACCAACATCTCCCCAATCCTTACAACCCCAGCCTCTGGTAACCACCATTCTGTTCTCTGACTCTACATCCAATCCTTCTTGGTTTTCTGTCCAAGGTAACAGATTATGTATTTTTTGGCTATGTTAAATTTTTCCAAAAAAGCATGTGCAGGCATTTCCAAAAAATGCCTTAGAAGAACTACAGAATCCCAGCCTTTAAAGATCTAATTTATACAGGGTGCTTTCAAAGTGAATGACAACCACTATGGAAAACAGTGTGGCGATTTCTTAAAGAACTAAAAGTAGAACTACCATTTTTTTTTTTGAGACAGAGTCTCACTCTGTAACTCAGGCTGGAGTGCAGTGGCTCAATCTCAGCTCACTGCAACCTCTGCCCCCCAGGTTCAAGTGATTCTCCTGCCTCAGCCTCCTGAGTAGCTGGGATGACAGATGCCTGCCACCACACCCAGCTAATTTTTTGTATTTTTAGTAAAGACGGGGTTTCACTATCTTGACCAGGCTGGTCTTGAACTCCTGACCTCGTAATCCATCTGCCTTGGCCTCCCAAAGTGCTGGCATGACCCACCACACCCTGCCAGAACTACCATTTGATCCAGCAACCCCACTACTGGGTATCTACCCAGAGGAAAAGAAGTCATTATATGAAAAAGATACTTGCACACACATGTTTACAGCAGCACAATTCGCAATTGCAAAAAATGCGGAACCAACCCAAATGTCCATCAATCAACAAGTGGATAAAGAAACTGTGTTGTGTGTGTGTGTGTGTGTGTGTATGACAATACTACACAGCCATAAAAAGGAATGAATTAACGGCATCCTCAGCAACCTGGATGGGGTTGGAGACCATTAGTCTAAGTGAAGTAACTCAGGAATGGAAAACCAAACATTATATGTTCTCACATGTAAGTGAGAGCTAAGGCACAAGGATGCAAAGGCATAAGAATGATATAATGGACTTTAGGGACTCAGGGGAAAGGGTGGGAAGAGGGTAAGGAATAAAAGACTATACATTGGGTTCAGTGTATACTGCTTGGGTGATGGGTGCACCAAAATCTCACAAATCACCACTAAAAAATTTACTCGTGTAACCAAATACCACCTGTTCCCCAAAAACCTATGGAAATGAAAAATTTTAAAAGCAATAAGCATTAATAAAAAAATTACCCAGAAGAATGCCACTTAAAAATGAATAAAAATAAAAAATAAAAAAAGAATGCTCCTTAAAGGAAATTCTTGCCTTGTGGTAAACTAGATGAACTAGAGTTCATCTCCTGAATTCCTCCTGCCCCACACCTGGTCTCCGGGTTCCCACAGGAAACCACGCCTGCTCCTATGGTAGTCCCTGGCCCACTGAGGAGTCCTAGTTCAGAGCTCATGGTCAGCTCCAGACTGGAAGCTCCTACCGGAAGGCAAGGGTGCTCTTCTCTCTGCTTCTCTTTCATAAGCAAGGTGCTCTTGAGGGCATGGCCTCTTCACATGGGAACCAGCAGACTAATTGTTATATTAACAAAAAAGGGAACTATGATGATGCCCGTGACCCTGTGATTTGAATTTTAGGAGAACAATGGACCAAATATTTAGAGATAAAACAGTAAATATCCACAGCCTGTAGCAAAAAGTGATGCTGGTGAAAACATGCAGTTGAGATTCATTTGTAAGACTCATACATGTGAAGCTTAAAACAGGTAATATCTGAAAACTAGTGAAGCAGGAAATAATCTTATGAACAGTTTACTCATAAGTTGAGATTAGTTTTACAAATTAAGAAAATACAAATGGATCAAAAGCCTATGTAGTATTACTGTATCTTTGACACATGCACAACTATCAACTTTGGTGCAGGAGGAGGGGATATTAACATTGAAGGACCGCCACTGCCAGATCAATCATATGCTACAATTAGAGGAATGACTGGCGTATTAAAAATGTCAAAAGAAAATACTAAACTAAACTGGGTAGTTCTGAAAATACCAGGAAATAAATAAAAAGATAATAGAAGAAATAAATTATTATTTATCTTGACAATATACATGAATATGCTAAGCAACATACTGATCTTGGATTAAATAGTGGCAGTGGTGGGAAGTAGAAAATAGCAGATGATGCTTTAAAATGGTCTAAAGGAGGCAACAGGTAAGCATGAATCAGAGAAGGCTTCTAGCAATTGCTGCAGTCTCTGTACATTGACACTGATGAAGGCATTGGACTAGACATTGCATAGTTACAGTATTTAAATCTCACCACAACCTAAGGAGGTTCACATTATTATTCCCAACTTAAGGTGAGCAAACTTAAGTCACTCTTTTAGTACAAGCTAGTATTCAGAACTATATTTGGACTGAACGGGGTGGCTCACACCTGTAATCCTAGAACTTTGGGAGGCCAAAGCGAGTGGATCACTTGAGTTCAGGAGTTCAAGACCAACCTAACCAACATGGTGAAACCCTGTCTCTACTAAAAATACAAAAATTAGCTGGGCATGGTGGCGGGTGCCTGTAATCCCAGCTACTTGGGGAGGCTGAGGCAGGAGAATCGCTTGAACCCAGGAGGCAGAGGTTGCAGTGAGCCGAGATGGTGCCACTGCACTCCAGCCTGGGCAACAAGAGCAAAACTCCACCTCAAAAACAAACAAACAAACAAACAATAAAACAAAACTATATCTGATGCCAACATTCTTTCTGCTGTGTAGCTCTAGCTAAGATGGCATCTTTCTTTGAGAAAATCGTAGAAAGATCCACAATGATAGCGTGGTCTCTTAGGGAATGGGGGCTTTTGTGCTGAATTAGACAGGAGATAGACTAGAGAGACCATTAGAACACCAGTCATAAGAGCTAAGATAACGGGAACACTGAAATACGGTAAAAATCATAAAACTGGTATGTTGGGGAGGACAGCAATAAATGACCTGAGAAATACTTTATGGATGATTGGAGACTGTGAGCACTGTCCAATTCAGCAGAGTTAGAATGGTGACACACTCTGTCTCTCAAGTAACACCAATCTACGTTTGAATCCTAACTCTGCTCTTCTGCGATCTTAGAACTGCAGTTACCTCCCTCACCTTCAGGTTCCTCATCTGTTAAAAGGGATATAACAGATCCTCCCTCTAGAGCTGCAAGGATCACATGAGATGCCACAGATGAAAGGCATAGTACACAGTAGACATTCAGTAAAATGCCATAATCCAAAAAGAGATCAGTCCCTAGGCAAAGCCCACAGGTATGTGGTCCACAATGAATGCCCCAGTGTGGGCATGGCGAGGACTTGCGTTAATGAGAGAAATTAAATCTCTGAGGATTTAGCAGCTCATTTTCTTCAAGAGAACATGGAGTTAGTAGGATAATTCGTTAAGCATTCATTAAAAAATATTCTTTTTTTATTATTCTATTATTTCTTTACACTAGATACTATTATAAATGCTTTATGTATATTAACTCAATCTGCATAACAAATATATGAATCAGGAACTATTAATTATTTCCATCTTTCAAGTGAGGAGATTGAAATGCAGAGCACCTCAGTGCTTGCCTGGAGTCACACAGCTCCTGAGGAGTAGCACTGGGATTGGACTCTTGCACTAAAGCCCATTTGTTCAATTAAAACAATCCATCATCATCACAAGATGGTTGATGGAGATGAAGGGATGGATAACACAGATATTATATTTCAGCGTGGGAGCCAAACTCAAAAACAAAGAAATAATAAATATGCAATGCAGTTGAAAGCAGTGATAAACGCAATGGGACAATAATGTAGGCTAGAGGATGGGCTATTTTAGGTTGAGGCAGGAATGACCTTTGCTGATCGAAGAAAGGATGCAAAACCAGGTGCCATAGTGTAAACAGTTAAAGCCCTTGTATCTAGAATAAATAAAAAAACAATTACAGCTCAATAATAAAAAGACAACCCAATCAAAAATGGGCAAAGGACTTGAATACACATTTCTACAAAGAAGATATACAAACGAGCAATAAGCACATTAGAAGATGTTCAACATCATTAGTCATTAGGGAAATGCAAATTAAAATCATGATGAGATACCACTGTGAACCCATTAAGATGGCTAAAATAAAAAAGACGGACAATAGCAAGTGTCAATGAGGATGTGAAGAAATCCAGCCTTCACATGTTGCCAGTAGAAATGTAAAATGTTCAGCAACATTGAAAAATAGCTGGCAATTTCTCAAACAGTTAAACATAGAGTTACTATATAATCCAACAATTTGACTTCTAGGTACATACCCAAGAAGAACGAAAATATGTGTCTACTTGAGAAATTGTACACAAATATTCATAACAGCATTATTCACAGTAGCCAAAAATTGGAAACAACCCAAATGTCTATCAACCAATTAAAGGAAAACAAGAGGTAGTATATCCAATCTGTGGAATATTATTCAGCAATGAAAAGGAATGAAGTACTAAATTAGTGCAACCTCTATAGAAAACAGTAAAGACATTTCTCAAAGAACTAAAAACAGAACTACCATTCAATCCAGGAATATCACCACTGGTATCTATCCAAAGGAAAAAAATTATTACACCAAAAAGATACCCGCACATGTATGTTTTTTGTAGCATTAGTCACAATAGCAAAGACATGAAATCCACCTAATTGTCCATCAACGGATTACTGGATGAAGAAAATGTGGCATACACACACACGTGCACATACATATATACACCATGGAATACTCAATCAGAGAAAAGAATGAAACCATCTCCTTTGTAGCAAGATGAATGGAACTAGATGCCATTGTCTTAAGGGAAATAAGTTGGAAACAGAAAGTCAAATACCACATGTTCTCACTAATAAATGGGAATGATGTATGCACATGGACATAGAAAGTTGAATAATAGACATGGGAGACTTGGAAGGGTGGGAGGTGGGTGAGGGATGAGAAATTACTTAATGGGTATAACATACCCTATTTGGATGATGGTGACACTAAAAACTCAGACTTCACTGCTGTGCAATATATCCATGTAACAAAACTGCACTTGTACCCCCTATATCTATACCAATAAAAGGAACGAAGTACTTATATATGCCGAAACATGGATGAGCCTTGAAAACACGCTAAGTGAAAGAAGCCAGGCAAAAAAGATCACATATTATGTAACTCTATTTATATGAAATGCCCAGAATAAGCAAATCTATAGAGACATAAAGTAGACGAGTTGTTGCCCAGGGCTGGGAGGAAGATGGTGCATCTTCCCTTTGGAACATGATAGAGAAGGGGTGCAGAGTTTCTTTTTTGTGAAATAAAAAATGTCCTAAAGTTGACCATGGTGATGAATGCAAAACTCCGAATATACTAAAAACCATTAAACTGTACACTTGAAATGGGTAAATTGTATGGTTTGTGAATTATATCTCAAGAAAGCTGTTAAGAAAACAGATGGAACCATACAGATCACAGTAAGGTGCCTGCATGCTGTTTTAAGAATGATAGACCGCTCTTGGACAGATTTGAGCACTGGCATCACACAGGGAAATCAGTTTTTGAACCATGGCAGTCAATTGGATATGAGAAGGTGAGCCTAGATAGGATGGAGGTGGTAAAGGTGAAGAGAATGGAAGCAGTTGAAGTTCTAACCCCATTATAAAAAAGAAAAATACAAAAAAAGAAAAACCACACTAGAAATTAAGAACAGACATGTATCAGCTGCCTGCTATGATCCATACGCATGACTTTCAACTCCCCAACATGTGGTCTCTATTAGAGAAGCCAACGTCTCCCCTCTCTCACACCTCCTATTCTTTCTTATAGGACCCCAGATGGGAGAACGGTTTCCATTTCCCAACCCCAAACCCCTTTTTTGAGACAGGGTCTCACTCTGTCACCCAGACTGGAGTGCAGTGGCGTGATCATGGCTCACTGCAGCCTCTACCTTCCTGGCTCAAGCAATCCTCCCAACTCAGCCTCCTGAGTAGCTGGGACCACAAGCAGATGCCACCACACCTGGCTTATTTTTGTATATTTTGTAGAGACAGAGTTTTGTCATATTGTCCAGGCTAGTCTGGAACTGCTGGGCTCACGCGATCCACCCACCTCGGCCTCCCAAAGTGCTGTAATTACAAGCATGAGCCACCGAGCTCAGTCTCCGTTTTCCCGTTAGCCTTTCTAATTGCATAAATTGTTTAAGACTGTTTCAAATCCAAGAGAAAAATTGCTAGCTTTTCTGGTTCTCATTAGTCTTTTAGTTTTCTGAGTTTCTATGCCAATATCAATTATATACTATTGATGTATGATAATATAAAATTTAAGTGTTAGAATGTTTTCTTTTTAATTATACTATGTAAACATAATAATAAAAACTAACATGTTAAAGGAACTTACAGTTTAAAACCATTTCCCACTGAGCCTATGGAATTTTGTTACCTCATTTTACAGAAAATTTTGAGACTATTAATTCTGAGTAGTCTTAACATCTCATCCGTAGGCTTATAAAGGTATCTCAATCTGTGTGCATTCCTTCTTTCTTCTGGCTTTAGAGGAAGAAAGAGATCCTCTCCTTCTTTCTAAGGATGGATTCTCCACTGGGCTCACTTTACATTTGTTTCCTATTTCGTCTACTTTTTCTTTCTTCCATATCTTAAAACTTTTCCATCTTCTTATCTCTCCTGGTTCTTTCTCCTCAGCATAGAAACACATTTCTTCTTTATATATTACTATCTCTGTTTTTCAGGGTCAAACTTCTTAATATTCCCAGAGATTTCCTTTCTTTTCTTACCTTGCTTTCACTACTCAACTCATGGCCTGCTGTCTGGCACATCTAATGGTGCTGGATTTTCAGAGCAACTCACATGATTGCTCAGTCTTTTCCTGAAGAAGCTGCTTATGTCTCTGGTTTATGTCTCACTCTATATATTCTCCTTGGAAACCACATCCGAAGGTGTATTTCTTCATCCTAGGTCTCACTCCTGAATTTCAGATCCACTGATCAACTGTACACTCAACATCACCACCCAGTTGTCTCTCATTCAATATGTACAAGAGAGGACCCATTATTTTTTCTTCTAAACAACCTCTTCCTTCTGAATCTCCTATCTTGGCTAACCATTCACCCGGTAATCCAAGCCAGAAGCCTGTCATTTATGATTCTTTACCAGTTTTCAAATGTATGTCCTGGGCTTGCCTCTTGCATAGGACAGGTCCTACTGTACTGTGATTGCCATTTGCTCCTGTCACCTACATTGGAATAAGCTCCTTGTGTACTTATGTCTGCATCCTCACTTCTTGATTCAATTGCTGGAACCTAGTCAATGCTCAATATGTTTGTTGAATGGATGGATTCAAGACTCCTTAAATGCCTCTTCTATAAAATCCTCCCTGATGTTACCTCTAAACAAAGGTGATCATTCTATTCTTTAAGCCAGAACTTTATTTTTTAGAGGAAAAATAGAATTGGCTATGTCTGGTGAGATGCTCTGGCCCCACATACATTAAGGCTGAGTAGTATAGTGAAACTGCATGTGGCCACAGCCTATTCTGTCTTTGTAGAGGGTGCTGTGCAAGCCTGCCCTAGCATGTGAACAACAACCCAGACAAGGTTGGCAGCTTTGCCTACATATCACTTTCTTCTACTGTGGCTCATAAGGTTGTTAGGGGCAGATGCTGTGGCTAATATTCATTGTCTATACTTCTGATACTTTTTTTATTTTTTATTTATTTTTTTTATTTTGAGACGGAGTCTTGCTCTGTCGCCCAGGCTGGAGTGCAGTGGCGTAATCTCGGCTCACTGCAAGCTCCGCCTCCCGGGTTCATGCCATTCTCCTGCCCCAGCCTCTCCGAGTAGCTGGGACTACAGGCGCCCGCCACTACTCCCGGCTAATTTTTTTGTATTTTTAGTAGAGACGGGGTTTCACCTGGTCTCGATCTCCTGACCTAGTGATCCACCCGCCTCGGCCTCCCAAAGTGCTGGGATTACAAGCGTGAGCCACCGCGCCCGGCCTACTTCTGATACTTTTAGGCCTGTAAATATTTCTTAGTCAACTGATTGCACAGAACCTAAATAACTTGCTCACAATGTTCTAGTTCTGATAGTTATGTTTTTGACTTCACTGTCTTAGAAACTTTAGAACATGAAAAATACAAAATCATTTTAAATCACATTCAGCTGGAATAAAATATTTTAATCTCTTGTGAACATGATGTGGCATCTACCTAGGAGGAGCTATAATAATGTAATTGAAACTCTTCCTTCTTTTTTTTTTCCATTAGGGGCACAAAACTGGGGAAATTCTTCATTTCTACATGTTTTCTTTTATATAGACAAACATGTATACATTTCTCAATATGTTAAAGTTTCTCCGCTAGGTCCTGAGGAGAATAAAATGATTTTAAATACAGTTTCTCTTCTAAGTGATTTTTGTCAACCCTCAATAACTTGACTCTTTTTATTTATTAGTACACTTTCAACATGGCATTTTCAAAAGACGAAAAAATGCTTGCAGATTAATCTATACTAATTTGAGGAAACTATACAAGCATTATAACAGTAATTGCCTAATGAAGATCTAAAATACAAAATAAATATTACAGTGAGTCTAAACATATTAGCAACCTGTAATCTATCTTTTCAAATATTTTTAAAGCAATTGAGCCTTCTTTCAAGTGCAATCTTAGTGACAAGCCCATAGAGTAAAAGCACAGAGGCAGACTGTTGGGTGGCTGCACACCCCCTCTGGGGGCTATGGTGCCTGAGGTTGAATCTAGGCTCTGATCAAGCAGCCCCGGTATCACGGGCAAATGGCATGGCTCTCCATGGTGCAGTTTTCTCCATGATAAACAAGGAATGCTAGCTGACCTTACCTTATAGACTGTTGCTTTGGTGACACTGTGAGAATGAAAAGAATTAATAGATATAAAGTACTTAGGTAGCCAGGCACTGTGGCTCATGCCTGTAATCCCAGCAGTTTTGGAAGCCCAGGCAGGTTGGTCACTTGAGGTCAGGAGTTCAAGACCAGCCTAGCCAACATGGCGAAAACCCATGGTTTAGTAGAGGTTTAGTAGAAACCTCTACTAAAAATACGAAAATTAGCTGGGGGTGGTGGCAGGCACCTGTAATCCCAGCTATTTGGGAGGGAGACTGAGGCAGGAGATTCACTTGAACCCTGGAGGCAGAGGTTGCAGTGGGCCAAGATCACGCCATTGCACTCCAGCCAGGGTGGCAAGAGTGAGACTCTGCCTCAAAAAAACAAAATGTACTTAGAAGAGTGGTTGGCTCTATGTCAGTGCTTTTATTATTATTGTTGGACAAAAATGTTTTCTGCTTGACTCTAAAATACTCAGAGGAAGAATTCAATTACCAGATGTTTCTATGTATCTATGTTTATACTCACAGAGCTAAGATTTCTGGCTATTTGGCCAAATGTTGAACTTTCGATCTAATGTGTAGCATCAGAGCTGAAGCTCCTGTGATTCTCAGAACAGGCTACTTCTGATATCAAGGTTAATTGGTGTGCTAAATATACATGTCTTACAGAGGTATAATGAGTGCTTCTCTAGTCTTTGAATTCTTTTTCTAATTCATAGGATGTTTTAATTTTAAAAAGTTCGTGGAGTTATAGAATTTGGGGGATGAAAAGGTCTCCAGGAGTCCCCTAGCATGACCCTTAATGTGACAGATGTTATTAATAAGAAAAATAAAACAACTTGTCAAGTCACTTCATCAGGATCATTCAACTACTTAATGATATTTAACTATGACTGGAACCCAGGTGTACTTGAGACTCAGTGTCATTTGACACTATATTGCGGACACAGGTTTTTCCTCTCTATTCTGTTCCCAGAGACCTATATCACAAGGAGAGATTAAGGGAAAGGGTTTGGGGAACAGTCAGATTTGGGCTCAATCTGGGTTCAAGGCTGGTGACATAAGGAAGGGCATCTTCACATCTCTAGTCAGTGGCTTCATTTGTAAAAATAGGATACAAATGGAATTATTATGAGCATTAAATTATACAATGCATGTAAAGAATTTGACACGATGCCTGGCACAGTGTAAGCGCAAATGTTAAGGACCATTATTATAATTATTGTCACCTATATCATCATTGTTCTGAACAAATTATATGTACAATGTTGGTACCACAAGTTCTTTTTCTCATTTGCCAAACCCTAAGACATATTTCTTCAGTCAATGATTTTCCGCAGGGTGGTGGGGAGTGTGTGTGAAAGAGAGGAAGAGAGAGAGGGAGAGAGAGAGAGAGCTGTGCATGTGCATGTTTCCATTATTTGACAAAGTCAGGTAGCCCTGGATCCTACGGCTTCTTCAATTCCCCTCAGCTTACTTGCAGTCCCTGTGATAATGGCCTGTGTGCTAACCCTAATATGCAAAACCTGACCCTTGGATCCTCCAGTTGATAAAATTTGATTATGGAAGAAACATTCCCAAGGAAGTAGGGCATTGGGTATGGAACTTCACCAAACTTCAAATGTTTACATTAGCAAAGATGGGCCATGGTGAGACTGAATGGGAAACCTGGTCAGTACACGATTTACACCAAAATAAAAATGCTTGGAAATTTGACCTTTAAACCAAAAGGTCTGTATCGAAACCCGCAAGCTGTTCTATAATCTGAAATCTAAGGCTGGAAGGGTCTTCAATTGAATGTGAGTATTTCGGAAAAATAAATATCAGTGGGATATTCTATTAGTTCTGAGAGTCTAAGTGAAATATACCTAATTTACCTGTGAAAACCAATGTAAGCAATATCTGGAAGAGTTTTCTTGTTTGCTCATTTTGTTTAGAGTTGGAACCTGCCTTTTAGGAATGAAATGACAGAGCTATAATCCCTAGGAAAAAAATTCCCAAATACATCATAGAAACTAGGATAATCCTTCATGAAGTCAGAAGCAAAAAAAGAAAACAGAAAATAACTTCCTCTACCATTAAAATAACCACAGCATCCACTCCTATCCCTGTTCTTCCATTTCCCCAGGTCTGACATTCTGCAGATGACCGCCCTTATTTGTCCCTACATGTTTTCCAAAATATAAAAGTGAAATAGAGTCCCAAGGGCACTGTACTTGAAAGGTTATGAGAGTTAGAGAATTTTAACCATGCCTGCCAAACCAGCAGATGGCTTGTGATTATAATTATATGCATCAATAAAACGAATAATCTTTACAAAATTTGAATTTCTACTAAAGTAAGGGATTTAGTAAGCAGATGCAACAGAATGCATTTTCTTTAACCCTTTTGGTATACACTGGTGTCTTTCACACAAAAAAAGATCCAGGACTCCGTAGATAATAGGTTGTATACTCTAATTTTTGCCCCTTTATAGAGTAGTCACATTGTCAGCCTCAATCTTTTCCTGATTTCATTTACTTCATGAACATATTTCAATCTCACCTCATTTTCACCCTTCCGAATAGAAATGTGAAGACTAATTCCCCACCATTGTCGGATATTTGAAAGAAAATTTAAAAGAGGTAAATACCTTCATTCTAATTCATACTAAGTATACTATAGAAACAAAAGAGCAAACAGTGGACACATCTTTCTATCTGATGGTATTCTTTTACAAATTAGATTTTCAATAATTTTTTTTGTTTTCATATTCTCTTTAATCTACATTCCAGGAATGAAAATACTGTTTATTCTATTTAAAAAATTAACCATTTCCTTTCAGTTTGCTTCTGCCTGTCATTATAAGTAAGGGTAACTAAGTTTTATCTCATGCCAAACATGAATTCACTCATATTGAAATTGGATATATATATATGATACATCCGAAAAAAAGGATGTGGTGAGGTTTACACACTGGCCTTCTGCCATGTTTCCTTCATGAAGGAACCTCAAAATTTAGGGAATTAAGTTGAGCTAGCTTTGTTTACCTTTAAATCTTGGAAGGAGTAGAGAAAATGTACCACAAAAATTTTCATTTTTTTTATAAAATAGCAATGTAAATATTTTTATAGAATTACCAAGTGTAACTCTTCATTAGAATAGTATCAATTAATATACATTTCACCCAGCATACCAACAAATATAATATTTAAGAATATTTCGAGAACCTGTATTTAGTGCAGATATCTCTAGCACCTTCAAAGTTAGTTGCACTGTATAAATCAAAGAAATTAAAATAGTCTGATCTAAAACGCTCTTATAGTGTTGTAGTTAACTCAACTTAATAGTGTAAATAAGCTATTAATAAAACTTTAAAGGCATTGACATTTTTATAGGTCAATGCAATTTACCTATGGACACAAGATATATGAGATCGGAAATTCTCAGCAACAAAATTCTTTCAAGTTACAACTTAAATGTATAGATCAAACCCTATCAGAACAAATGTTCTGAAAAGTTAAACTAGAAGAGTAATACATTTTTGCCTAAAAACTTATAAATTTGATGTAACATTTGACAACACTATATTCAAATACTCGTGAAGAAATTCAGATATCTCTTGAGTTCACCGGAATGGAATTTTATCTCTTAAGATAAAATATTCAGCAGGTTCAAGATTTTTTACATAGGTGATAAAAATAAATAAAATAAAATATTTTTCAATTATAATGTCCTTAAAAAGGGAAAACTTAAACCAAATTCAATGTATCAATTAAAAGAAACAATCTAAGCCAAAAAACTCATGAAATAAATCCCAAAGGGGCAAAAAAATTTTAAAAAAACAGAAAGAAGAAAACCCCATAACCTTAAGAGTTAAAGACCTATGCTGTAAATACTTAATTTATAGATGTTTCCTTTCTAAATTAAATGAAATTAAATATTTCTGCTTACAGAGAGTTTAAGTTGAAGTGTAATAAAATTTTTAGGTATACTTTTGATAGCTACTAATAAAACTCTGCATAATAAGCCAATTTAATCACATATATTTAATGTATGTTTAGAATTTTTAACATGTTACCTTAGTCTTGATATGAGCACGCAGACACATAAAATGGAATTGTCACAATGCTTCAGGGACACTCACAAAATTGGGGGCTCTGGAAGTGAAAATACGAGAAAGAGTTCTGTACTGGTACGAGCGAATGCACAGGCGGTGTGTGACATGACATTGGCACGTCCCCTCGCTGTCTCAAACTGCAAGTGAAAGTTAAAAACACTAAACACAATATGCCAGGAGCATTAGGTATATGATCTTACTTAATTTTTCACATAAGTTGTAAGGCAACATTTATCTCCCATCACTCTTGCCCCCATCTAACAGACCAGGAAACCGAGGCCCAGAAAAGTTAGAGAACTTATCCAGGGCACAGACTGAGTCACTGGAAGAACCAGGTTTCAGATATGTGAACTCAAAAAGGGAATATTGTAGATTCTCTTGTCACTTTGTCACTCATATGCACTTAGGATGACTGCCTTATTCTCTAGGAAGCATTTTATAGCTCCTGTTAGATGGGGATCCTTAGAGGTGGAAAAGAGGTATTACCAACAGCATCTACTACAGTCCTCTGAACTAAGTATTTTAATATTTATTTGTTAAATGAGTGAATCAGAATAAAAGTCCAGTAATACAAAGTTTCTTTCTGATAACACAAATTAAGTTTCTCAAATTTCTTTAAAGAAGAAAGCTGTCAAATAGATAAAGCCATGCATATTTTCTTTAAATAAAAAAAATATATTTCAGATGCAAGACCCATATAGGTGGAAACAAGTTTGGATAAACCAAAAGTAATGATCTGGGCCTTCTCATCTTAATGACAATACAGACCTATTCTGTTTTGAAGAATGACAATTACATTTCTGTAAAAGTAACTCCACTCCTTTTCATCCACAGCGATGCAACTAAACGAACTTCAGTCAAGTTTGTACACCCTTTGCTGTACCGGTAAGGATGGGGGCAAAATATTTACAGCCAGCCAAAACAATTATGTGTTTTCTGAAACATTCATTCTTGTATTAACAGGAGGAACATTAGCAACTATACAAAAATAAATTGTAATACATGAGATTCAAAAATAAAACATTCATCCCAGAAAGACAGCCTAATACATTTATAATGCCTGAAAGAGTGAACTAGTTGCACAACTCTGCCTTAAACTAAATTTGTTAGGCAGCAACTGTAGCCATTTTTAGATGGCTTGCTTTTTCCACGATTTCTATCACATGAAAGGCATAATGATGAGATGACATATTAGAAAAATCTCAACTTAGTAAAATCAAACTCTATTTTCCCCACATACATTTTACTTGAAATTAAAAAGACACTATTATACCACTTTCTTCACAAAATTTATTGCCTCCTAATTTCTGGCTATTGTTAAAACAATACTTAGAGTTGGTAATATACAACATATATTACATTCCCTACAGACACACACATAGTTCTAAACAAATTATATAAACAAAATGAACGTTAGGGGCACATTTAACAGAGGAAAAGTACTTCATGAAAAAAATGGTAAAGAAGTATGTGACCTCTGATCATCCAGACCATATTATTTACCTATATTATGAATCTTTCACGAATACTACTAATAAGCTATTTATTCAGTATCAATATTGCTATATCCTTACATAAATAAATATTTTTCAGTATAAGTAATGAAAGTTAGCAAACTGATTTCAATACAGAGTTTTAATTCATGAACAGATGATTATGTCATGCCATTCTAACATTAAATGACAGTGGCTTTAAAATTGAATACTGATACTGATATTATGAACACATCTATTTTAAAACACCACACTTACATTAACAATACTTTTTAAATGTTTTCGATGAGACCGTCAGAGTTTATTAAACCACTGACAACCCACTTAGCGGACAGTTCTTAGAATAAAATATTTAATTTACCTGAATGTCTTGTAACAATATCATCCTCTCTTGAACTAAACATCCTCTGAATACACAAATCTAAGGCAGACAGACATTTCAGCAAGGCAAATAAGACTTTCTGGCAACTTCCTGTTGCCATATTTCTCTCAAAGGATCCTGCAATGTTACACTTCAATCCTGCAAACGCATTTTTCCAAGGGACACAGCAAGCCAATGCTGCTCCAGTGTCAGAAGCTTTGATTTTTTCCCAAGTACAGCAAGCAAATAACCACTAATCCTATTCAATATTACAGATTCACAGTAATGATTCTATTTCCAGATTCAAGAGAAATTAAATACAAGAGGAAAAGAGGAGCTTTTGTTTTCTTGTTTTGTTGTGCTTGATTGGTTGGTTTTTAAGACACTGCTGAAAGAAATAGTTATTCCATCTATGTTATTAAATATATATTAGGGGCTGGGGCAATTTTACACTGTCAAGAATGAACTTCACTGCTCACATTCATGCCCCAGGTTTCCATTATCTTTCAGAAGCAGTAAGACTAACTAAATTTAAAGTTGCCTCGTACATTTGAAAGTTTTCAAACCTGAACCAATAACCTGAATGGTAGTTATTGGCAAAAGCACCGTTTCTCCAACAAATAGCCTACCTCTCAAATTCAAGTTCACTTGCGTTTTGGGGTTTACTTACTTTTTAAATTTACAAACTTTTGTGAAACAGCAAAACAAAGCAACAATAACAACAAAATAAGAACACTGATCACTGAAGCGGTATTTCCAGAAGTGATAGCAAAATCCCTTCATTCTGACCTACTTGTCGAGAAACGGACTTTCAGCCCCACGGTTAGGCTAAGATCTGTTCTACTTTCTCCCTAGGGCTTAATTGCCAGACTGACTTACCGGTGCCTCCTAGCCTTTGTTCTGCCTCTCACGCTGACATCAGGGAAGCAGTGATGTAGAATAAAGCAGGGGTGGGCTAGGTTAGTCCAGTGTTTGTGTCGTTGTGTGGTGTGCAGGGACACTCTGTGATACTCTAGTGAGCTGCTAAGCTTTTTTTGTAGGCTTTGTGTCATTTACTTAACGACCAATCTCATTAGCTGCCAGGGTACAATGGGCTGATGCATTTTCTATGTACATACTCCACACAGTGACCCTCAAGGTTGCCGAAGGTCTATTTAATCAGTCAAATGCTGAATATATTTGCAGTAAATCACTAAAAAAAATAAAAAAATGAGAATACTGAGGTATCTTACAGGCTTAATATTTCCTGGTGGTTATTTGCAGGTAATAAAATACATGCATATTTAGCCCAAACAAGGATAGAGCAGGTGGAGATGAATTGTCTGGTTTGCACTGGTGACCTTAATTTTAGGAAACTTTCAGATCAAAGATATTTTCTCTTAGCAAGAAGCCCAGATTTGAAATTTAATTTCTCTTAGTTTAATCATATTAGCACAACAAAAAAGAATTGCTTTCTTGAGCAGTTTCTCCTTCCTCCTTCCTCGCCCCCACCCCAGTCCTACCCCCTACCCAAGCAGCCTCAGACCTGGCAAAGTTGCATTTATGCCCTCTTTCAGTTACAAGGTAAAAACCCCTTTAACTCCTATGAAAAATGAAATGCTGAGAGCACTATGAATGACGACAGCTGTCCATAAGTATCAGGGAGAGTTCTATTGTCCAGCTTGTCCCTGGATAAAATGAATACTTTACAGCAGAGGCTGTTCAGCTTGGCTAAAGAGTGTGGGGAGAAGGGGAGGAGGTCACTGGAGATTTCGCACACTAATTTAATCTGGGAAAAGGACAGGCTCTGCATCTCCCTTGAACAGACTGGCAGCAATCTGGGCCCCCACAGAACTATCTCCTTTTGCCTGTGCTCTATTTATTCCTTATCTCTGTTTACCAACCGCTAGGTCCCTTTCATTCACACCACGAGGCCGTTTTCCTACTATCAGTCAGCAGCTGACACTGTGGAAGAACCTCAAAGGCAAAAAAAAAAAAGATCAAAACTAAACCAAAGCTGTATAAACAATGCCACAGTACAAGTAAATGCAGAAACCCTGATTCTTAACCCAACCCACAGGGTGCAAACAGAACCTTTATGGTAAATCCAACAAACCCACCACAGTGAGCTGTGGGCCGCAGAGAAAGAAAAGTCAAAACACCATTCATGAAATCACCATCCAAAAAAAAAAAAATTGCTAAAATGTACACTGGCTACTGAAGCAGCCTTACTTTCAGGGATATTCTTATCTCTATCATAGATCAATTAACTGGTCACCAAGAGATATTTACCTTGCTGGAAAGGTGAGCTATACATTTCTAAGGGAGGCCCGGCTCTCATTAAAATGCCAGCAGTTAAAAAAAAAAATCCACCAATATGATTATAAGCTAAAGAGGATGAGGCAACACCAACTTTTCCAATACTTTATCACATTGATTGAGTTTAAACAGTTCAAGACTCTTGGTATTAAACCCCCATTATTTTTATGTAAAGATATTAAAAGTCCTGTACAATCCAACCAATGAAATCTTTTCTTCATGTCTTGTGCATTTTACCTCCTTATGTCAAAATGATTAACATGGCAGAGAAGTTGGGAGAAGACTACTTCACGGACAACTTTTTAGTATTTTGAAGCACTCTGCAGGGTGTGATCAAAAACGGAGATTGGAGCAACTAGCTTGAAGTGTGGAAAGAGGAGAAAATAAAATATGTGTTTTTTGAACCTTGAAACCTTTGGGGAAATATGAATCTTGAAAACTTTACTTATATTAATGTTAAGTGCTAAATACTTACCTCAATATTTCAACAAATGGGAAAAGCCCTGCTTAATAGAAACATTTCTTTGAAGGGATTCAGAATTTGTATATAATATATATGTGTATGTATAGATGTATATATATGAATATATTATAAGCAAAGGTACACACATTGCCTCCCATATACACATACAAAAAATGAGAAGTGCATAATTTCTAATGCCTGGAGTTCCTCAGATGAAAAACTGAGATTTA